>NC_071506.1:162752794-163991960 GCF_027887155.1 Malaclemys terrapin pileata
CCCAGAAAGTTCTGGTCGAGGCTATTGGAGGGGGCCCGAATGTTCACTCAGATGGATCCTGAGAGAGAAGCAGACCACCCTACTCTTATTTCGTTTTTTGTAAATCAGTCCGTGCCCCCTGTAAGGGATTATTTCTTAAAGTTTCGCCCTGGTTGGGGAGGGTCCTGGCAACCCCAGCCACCAGGAAATTGTTTTCAGTGCGGGCAGCCCGGTCACTTTAAACGTGAATGCCCCTGGGGACCCCCAGAGGGTCCGGTCGCATCCGCAGATACTTACACCAGGGACGAATACACCCCTGCACCACCAGCTCAGCCCGTTCCCCAGGCCTGGATCAACTACGGGCAACAGCAGCAGCTGCAGCAAACTCAGCCTCCTCAATGACGGTACCCCGGGGGCGAAGGCAAACAATGTGATGGTCTTATTTCCTTAATGTCTTTAGCCGGCTCCTTCCTCACTTTCTCCCCTCCCAGCAAAGAGCCTCGTCTAACCCTTTCAGTCCAGGGACTGCCTGTCTCCTTCCTCACTGATACTGGAGCTACTTTCTCTCTTTTAAATCATGCCCCCTCTCCCTGGCTATCCTCTGAGGTTAAAACTGCAACTGGGGTGGAGGGCAACCCACAGTCTCTGGGACTCACTTTGCCTCTAAATGTTATTTATGCTAATAAATGTTTTTCTCACCGTTTTCTTTTTTCCCCAGCTTGTCCGATCCCTTTGATGGGCCGGGATTTACTCTGTAAGCTTGAGGCTACTTTAACCTGCACTCCTAAAGGGGTAGGATTATTAATGACAGTGTTAGAAGATTCGGCCCCAACTCAGGGTAATTGGGAAACCCCCCCCCTCTCTCCCCTGACCTCACTGACTTGCCTTTAACCCTCTGGGGAATTTCTGTCACTAATGTTGGCCTGCTCCTTTCGGCAGAGCCAGTAAGGATTCAAGTGAAGCCCTCCTTAACCCCCCTGTCAGTCCCTCAATACCCCCTGTCGCTGGAAGCCCGGGAGGGCATCCGCCCCAAGCTAGTCCGCCCTCAGCGCACTCCCTGTAACACCCCTATACTGCCTGTCAAAAAGCCTCCTAAAAAGGACGGAGACCCTATTCATTGGCGCTTTGTACAGGATCTACGGGTTGTTAATCAGTATGTGGTCCCTCTTCATGCAGTAGTTCCTGATCCAGCTACTATCATCAGCCAAATCCCCTGGGATGCTGAGTGGTTCACTGTTATTGACTTAAAATCAGCCTTTTTCAGCATTCCTGTGCACCCAGACTCTCAGTATCTCTTTGGTTTCACCTGGGAGGGAAAAAGTTATGTCTGGCAACGACTTCCTCAAGGCTACAGAGACAGCCCCACAATTTTCAGCCAATGCCTCCGCCACGACTTGGAAGGCTTCACCAGTCCGCAGGAATCCACGTTAGTCCTATACGTAAATGACATCCTATTAGGTAACCGCGAAGAAGCTGCCCTCCACATCGATGGTAAGGCACTTTTATTATACCTACACACCAGAGGCCACAAGGTAGACCCTAACAAGATTCAGTGGGTCTCACAGAAGGTCCGATATCTGGGCTTCCTGTTAACCCCAGAGGGGAGACAAATGGACCCAGTCCGCATAAAAACTATCCAAAACTGCCCTCTGCCAAACACCAAGAAACAACTTCAAGGTTTCTTAGGATTAATTGGCTTCTGTCGCCCCTGGTTGCCGTCCTGCGGGGAGTTAAGCAAACCGCTCCACCGACTCACTGCTAACCTTGCTCCTGACCCTTTGCAGTGGTCCCCGGACACAATCCAAGCCTTTCAGTTACTCAAGGACAGTGTGGCCTCCTCCATGTCTCTCCGCCCCCCCCAATTACAGCAAACCCTTTCACCTTTTTGTCCACGAGAGGGGCGAAATTGCTAGTGGCGTCCTTACCCAGCTGAGCGGGCCCCACCATTTCCCGCTTGCTTTTTACTCTCAGCAGATCGACCCTGTCACTCAGGGAACCCCATCCTGCACCCAGACTCTGGCAGCAGCTGCCCTGCTGATCACAAAGGCAAAGAGCCTGACTCTGGGTCATTTTACCACGGTTTGGACCTCTCATGCCTTGTCATCCCTTCTGCGTAGGGGCACAACCCAAGTCTTTTCAGCCCATCATCAGCAACAGCTAGAGGCCGAACTCTTAGAAGACACTAACCTAATTTTTAAAAGGTGTGGGCCCCTTAATCCAGCTACCTTGCTTCCTGACCTGCCAGTCCTCCAGGATCAGCACAACTGTGTGAAAGTAGTTTATAGCATCTTACAGATAAGAGACAACCTGTTTGACGTGCCACTGGACAACCCTGATTGCATCCTCTTCTCGGACGGAAGCTCCTTCTATGTTGATGGCAAGCGTTTCACCGGTTATGCAGTCACCTCTGAATGGGACATTCAAGAGGCCGCCTCACTGCCAGGCAACTGGGAAGCCCAAGCCGCCGAACTCTATGCCCTGGCCCAAGCTTGCCAGTTGGCCGCTGGTAAGACCGTTACCATTTTTACTGATAGCAAGTATGCTTTTGGAGTTGTGCATTGTCACAGCCACATCTGGAAGTTTCGAGGTTTCCAGACAGCTGCCGGTAAACCCATTCAGCACCTCCCCCTCATCCACAAGCTTTTGAACGCCCTCCAAGAACCCTCGGTCCTGGCTGTAGTTCACTGCCGGGCCCATACTAAAGATGATAGCCCCGTCACCCGTGGGAATGCCCTGGCTAACGCCTCTGCCAAGACGGCTGCCGTCTTACCCCTAGCCATGCCTATGTTGGCTATTGCAGCCTCCTCCTTTACTCCACCACCGCACCCCACCAGTACCCGCTGCTGAACTACAGTCGTGGGAGAGCCTCGGAGCCACTCTGGTCAAAGGGACCTGGCTTATGCTGGATGGCCGAGCCTGCCTCCCTCGCTCCACATACCCCATGGCAGTTCGCTGGCACCATGATAAGGGGGGTCACTACGGCATGCACGCGCTTGTGGACACCATCGCTCGCTTTTGGTATGCTCCAGGCATTCAACCCTACTGCCTGTCAATAGTGAAAGCATGCAGCACATGTCAGCGTAATGGACCTGCTCCGCCTCTTAACAAAATTAAGGGTGGAAGACCTCCGCCTGCTGCTCCATTTCAACATCTTCAAATTGACTTTGCAGATATGCCAAAGGCTTTTGGGAAAAAGCACCTCCTTGTTTTGGTTTGCCCTCTGACTTCCTGGGTCGAAGCTTTTCCTACTGCTAATTGTACTGCTGCCACAGTGGCGAAGATTCTCCTTAGAGACATTGTACCCCGTTTTGGCATCCCTCTCATGCTTGACTCAGATCGTGGACCTCACTTTACTGGTCATGTCCTTGACCGTTTAGAACAAGGACTGGGCATTTCACACTCCTTTCATACATCCTACCACCCCCAGTCTAGCGGGAAAGTTGAGCGTATGAATAGGGAGCTTAAGTTTACATTGGCTAAATACTGTCAGAAAACAGGGTTAAAGTGGCCTCAGGTACTTCCCTTGGTCCTGTTTCACCTTCGTACTTGCCCAACCCATGTATTGGGATTATCCCCCTTTGAACTGCTCTATGAACACCCCCCTTTCAAAGGCGGGGCGCTACCACGTGCTAATGTTTCCCTATTGGGAGGGGATCATATGACCGCGTGCCAGTTTCTCTCCCTACAGGCTCGCCTCCATACCCTTTGAAAAGCCTCGCAGTTTTCCCAGACCGTGCCGCTGGAAGAACAGATCCACCCATTCCAACCAGGGGACTTCGTCTGGGCCAAAAAGTTCATTCGTGGCGACACCCTCCAGCCGAGGTTTACTGGACCCCACCAGGTTCTTTTAACAACCCAGACTGCAGTGTTCCTGGAAGGACGCAAATCCTGGATCCACCACTCCCACGTCAAGCCAGCCGTAGTGGACCACAGTGACGGAACAGCAGCTCTTGCCACCACTGAGGACACTGCCTCCGACCAGTGGACCAGCTTACCTCTTTCAGACATCAGACTTAAATTAACTCGGAAAAAATGAAAGGACCTTTTATTCTAACAACTGTATGTTTTTTATTATGCCTTTTTAGTTTATTTGCTGCTTATAAAATAATGCTTTTATTAAATATTCCCACGAGGTTAAAACTTGTATTTTAGCAAATAGAAGTAATTGCTGGGTATGTACTCAATTTCCAGTAAATGCAGAACAGGGACTCCCCTTCACACCCATTCCCCTGACCACTGCTAATATAACTTGGATGCCACCGGCTAGAGTAAAAGATCCAGTCCAACACAATCTTACATGGGACAAAACAGGAGTGCCAATTAACAGATATCTCAGGGTAACCAATCAGACAGGATCACTATGTTTTGTTAAAGAAAAGGGGTCAACTTTTGTGGGAACAAGTAAATGCAACATGTATTTTAATGGCACCGCCTTTAGTAAAAATCTTGGCTTCAAGCCTTGCGCATCCCACTTATCCCATATGTGGATCCCTCACCCCGATCCAACTTTTTTATGGGTGGGCAAGCCTTCAGAGTCAGCTTTTAAAAAGCCCTGCTCAGATCACGAGGGTGTCCAACTAATTGCTAAGGGACATACGATTGCCTTCTACAACTGCTCAAGCAGTACTACACTGCCCTTTGAAAACACCACTACCAAATTGTGCCTCTGCAGTTCGCACAACGACCCCTCTGCGTTACCAGGGGAACAGTGGTCCAACGGGTGGTGGGTTACCTCCTACTTTGAGAAATGGAATACCCGAAATGCATTGTATGGAACATACTGGGTGTGCGGGCCCAAAGCTTATTACTTTCTCTCCCCTGATTGGCCAGGGTCATGTTATTTGGCATGGCTAACACCGTCTTCTCGCATCTCCCTCACTCCCCCTCATTTTCCCCACGTTCGTAACATCCGTGAAACCTTCAGAGATATTAATATCCGTGATGGTTTGTCGTGGCAGCGGTGGGCTGGTCTCATTAGCTTGAGGGGTGGTGTTATCCGTCTACAGGGACTACTAGAATCTTTAACCAATGAAACTGCGACCCTATTTGAGAATCAGGCCGGGGAAATGTCCCAGCTGCGCCAGTTAGTTTTGCAAAACCAAATGGCTTTAGACATAATGTTAGCAGCCCAGGGAGGAACTTGCGCCCTCATAAATAAAAAATGCTGTGTTTTTGTAAATGACACCTACTCTGACACTTTTCAACGTACCAAACATCTAAGGGAAATAGCTAAGAACTACTCCTCTGGCCAGCCACCTTATGATTGGTGGGGAGCCTTATGGAATTGGCTGCATGAATTTGGGTGGGTTAAAAAACTCTTGGTGGGTATTGTTGGGGCCATAGTAATCCTTATAATACTGTGTTGCTGTATTCAGTGTGTCCCCTCCCTCATAGACTCATGTAGGTCAGTTTATTCTTTTCCTACTTCAGCCAAGGGCCTTACTCTCTTCGAGTTGGCCCAGGCTGAAATTGCCAAGCGGCCCTTGGCTCCTTAAAATGGGGTGTAGCTTTTGGTAAATAGTTATCCCAAAGCAACAAATGGAGGAATGTTGAGTCTGAACTTTTGATGAGCTTAAACTTAACCCAGACTTGATGTCTCTGTCTGAACTTTTAACCAAAGCTCTGACCTGCGAACTACTCATGACACCCCCCTCCCCTTAAGTAGCCATCTCCCCTTTTCTCTTTCTGAATTTACATTTTAACCTGTTTTATCCTGTAGAATCTTGATTGATTATGCATGACCATTATGATCTGTTAATCACTTTGTTTACTTCTGTGTATAAATATTGATGCTCACCCCTAATAAATTTGCCACACTTACTCTGAAGCCTTTCAAGCTAAAAATAGTGTGAGCCCGTTGATCAACGAATTGGTGTCTGGTCTCTGACAGATTGTGAGCCCCATACCAACTCCGCACAAACTCGGGTGCTGGAGAGGTAAGTGAGGACTTGCTTTTTTTACCTAACACCTGTACAGTGTGTAACCGCATCTACAGGTCCTCCAGCATTCCTACAACCTCTAGGCATCTTACCACCAGGAAAAGAGCATATCAAGCTAGAAACGGACATCTCCTTCCAGGTGTTATAGGGATTCCTCTCCCCTTATCTTTTGTATTTTAGAGGGAAGACGAAGGTTAGGAAGGAGGTTGCTACTGACATTTCATGTTCCTCCCTGAGTCTTCAGAAGCACTAAGGTGCTCATTATCAGAGATGCCAATTCTCTTCAGCTCCAGTTGACTTCACTAAAGAGCTAGGCATTCAGTATTTGTGAAAAATCAGGTCTTTTGTGGTTAAGGCTACCTGTCTTCAGAGATCATAAGGGGTCTTCTGGAAATACAGGAAGTACTTGATAACTTTCAGTAGCAACAGAAGGAGCATGAAAACACTTCTCTGCCACTTCCAGCAGCTCACTGAATCAGATAAAGAGTGGAGTCTCTCCATAATCCTTACTGTTGTACATCTGGACCCTCTGATGACTCCCTAGTAACCCAACATCAGGGGATAATAGGGTATTTGCCTTTTCTCAGGCTTAGTGTACCATTAGCAGTGGAACACCTCCCTATGCAATATATGGGTCAAGTGCTTCATATCCATCTCTTCAACAGACTTTTCATATATGGGAGAGACAAAGGCATGTATCAGGCATGGTTCTGTTATATGCCAGCATCCCCTGAAGACTCAGGGAAGGGGACAGAGGCGGCCTCCTGGTGCCAAGAAGATGGAGAGGGTGCAAAACACCAGGAAAAGGAAAAGAGTTAAGGGAAGAAGTTCCTAGGGCCTGGAAAAGAAGGAACATCTGTGAGAGTAAGCAGTAGTAAGTTTGTTCAAACAGTATGAGTCCAGGTTAATGAACCCATTGTGAATGTGGGCTGATGTTCACAAACCAAATATAGCCTGAACCCACCCTAATGTTGGTAGAGCTCCAGAATCTATGGAAACTTTTTATCCTATTCACAATAAATGTATAAGAAAGGAAAATATTATTATTCTCATTTAAGAGGTAAGGCAGAGAAAGTTTAAGTAATTCATAGAGGTGTTGTGTGGATGAATTAGTTAATGTTTTTGGAGTGCTTTGGACATATGAAGTGCTATATAAATGGTAAGTATCATTATGCATATTAGAACTGTAGCAAGCTGTTCACTACAGATTCTAACAAACAAGCCTTTGTAGTCTTAGTATACAAGTCTATAATTTCCCTTTCATCCTGCCAACTGTCAACCTTGTGATTAGTTGGGAGCCAAGGAAAAAGTCTCCCAGCATGTTGCATGGAGTGGGGGAAGTTCTCATCAGTTACATGGGTAGCCTGTAATAGTCTCAGTGAGTAGCAATATTAAATTGCTGCAGACACAAGAGAGTGAGTGATTTCCAGGCCAAACAGCTACACTCAATAAAGCACTAGAAAATGTTCTGTTAAGGACAATCCTGAGCTACAAGGGGTTGGCTAGATGAGCCTCCTCCATTTCTAACTAATTGATGCTTGAAGCTACATAGTGTGTTAGTAAAGGGGAAAAGTGCAGCTGGTGGAATAAAAGTGCCTTAGCTAAAAGAGAAAAAAAACCTATTTGGAATTCTAGGATAACAGTGGTTAAATAGGACTAGTGATGGTAGTCAGAGTAAGTGGGTTTGGGGCAGAATCAAACCCAATGAGCAGCACTGTGAAGTAACCAAAATTTTAAAATTAGTTTGAAAAGATTTAGTGTGTGACTCCAGTGCTGGTGAAAGGTATCAGCTTGACAGCCTTGGATACTGAAATCCTTTGTTTATTCACAGAACAGGAAGCAGCAGTATAAACTTCCCTACACTGCTTTGACACCTTGAGGAGTATGAAGCCAGTTCCATGAGTGGAGAGTTAGTTGAAAATTTTCTATCAAAAGTTTTTCAGTGAAACTGAAAAAAAAAGTTTTTGTTTTGTGATTTTTTTACTTTTACTTTTCTTGCCCCTTTTTATTGCTTTTCTTTCCCCTCCCCCAGTTTTTTCAGTAGAAAAATGGAAAAAGAAAAAATTCAAGTTTTTGATCTAGTCTGTAGTATTTTTATTTAGTAAAAAAGCAGACAGTAGTATTATACAAGATTCTTTACTGGCAGAGTTGGTCAAATTATTCATTGCAAATCATTTGTTCTGGCTTTATCGTCTCTTTGTGAATCATTAATGTGCCAATATAATTTCTGCTATTGTATTAATTATAAGTATTTGACAAGTAGATTGTATTAAAAATGTTCAAACTATGGGCTGTTTGCAAATGGTTCATGTGGACTACTCATGATGTGTCACGTAGTAGTTTTTGCACCCATTTCAGGTGAAAGAGTAAGCTAGAGACTAGGAAATGACAAAAATACACTTCTGCTATTAATTTTATTATGAATCTCTTTGTGCTAAAATGCTTGAAACTGTGAGAATTCAGATAGTTCACAAATATGTGGTGGTTGTCTACATGCTCGTAAATGACCCTGCAAAGAAAAAGTCTTTATTTTTTTACTTTTATTCACAAAATTATTCATGAACCACTTTTAATGGGTTTTCTAAAGGTCTGCTACTTTATACTTACTCCTGATTTAAAAAGTAAAATAAAATTTGTGGGGCTTCATTTCATATACATTGGCTTTGCAGTTATGCCATATGAAAGTACCAGAATCCATAGTCTTCTATTAGAAGTTGTTACCAGCTTTGCCCATTACTATGGGGTATGCTCATTTATTAGGGTTACTCTTCGGGGGAAAGGGGATTCTGTACTTCTATCAATGTACTGCGTGTGTCACTTGTGTTCTCTACTTCTCCCTGCTGCAAGTTCCCTCCCAATGAAGCTATCCTGCAGGAACTAGGTTCCCCAGGGCTGGGTTCTTCCAGCCCCAGAATTAGAGGAACATACGCACACATTAACAGAGCATATCTGAGAGGACTGGGTTAATGAGCACTCCCAAGCTGACCCCTTATACGTCCCTGGACTCAGTAGGCTGGGTCGAGCAGCATTTCCAAGCTGTCACCCTCATATGCCACGTGCAGCACACCGGAATAGAGTACGCCTGAGCAGGGTGGGTCAAGCAGCACTTTCAAGCTGCCACCCTCATATACCCCTGGACTCAGCAGACTGGGTCCAACAGCACTTCCAAGCTGCCACCTTCATATGTCCCAGGTTCAGCACATCTCTATCCCCACTTTCACGTTACAATTGTTCTGGTAGTAACCCCCTTGATGAGCAAACTCCACAGGATTTTTGGATGTTGCAGGGATCTTTTAGCTTAGGTATGAGGAAACCAAAAAGCACCCAGGGAGGAGGGGGAGAGAGAGAAGCAACCAGCTTAATCATGAAAGTTATTTAGTGCCAGGTAATTATTATAGGGGAGCCAAACAAAAAAAACAGTTATATTATAACTGAACGTAAACTTGAGTATAAAAGTCAGGTTTACAAAACTATAACTGATCATGCAAGTCAGGGTCAGAAGGCTATACCTAGAGAGAGGGAGAGAGAGAGACACTGTCTCATACACACACATGCACTCCCTGACACTTTGGAAAGTGAAGGGGGTAGTGGCGCTCCAGTGGGATAGCATGGATTCATCGTCATGTTCAGTTTCCACAGGGAATATTTGCAGCCACTGCCATGCTGTGTCTCCTCCCTCTATTCATGTTGCCTTGTAGAGTGTGAGCTATATTAACAACAATGGTGGTGAAGCACTGGAATGGGTTACCTAGGGAGGTGGTGGAATCTCCTTCCTTAGAGGTTTTTAAGGTCAGGTTTGACAAAGCTCTGGCTGCGATGATTTAGTTGGGGATTAGTCCTGCTTTGAGCAGGGGGTTGGACTAGATGACCTCCTGAGGTCCCTTCAGACCCTGATGTTCTATGATTCTAAGCTGAAGGCCTCCTGGTGACACCATCCTTGCAGCCAGGCATTCACCTCCAGGATGCATCTGTCTCTGCCCAGTCCCCTATCCTTGACTGGAAGGATCAAAGAGAACACCACCTTTGTTCCCAACTCCTTCACCTTTACTCCCAGAGTCCTGTAGTCACTTCTGATCTGCTGAGGGTCATATCTTGCAGTATCATTAGTGTCCACATGGATGAGTAGCATGGGGTAGTAGTCAGGGGGCCGGATGACCCTCGACCATCCCTCCGTAACGTCTCGGATATGGGCTCCTGGCAGGCAGCATACCTCCCAGGATGCCATGTCAGGGCAACAGATGGGTGCTTCTGTCCCCCTCAAAAGAGAGTCACCAACCACCACTACCCAACGTTTCTTCCTATGACTGGTGGCTGCAATCTTCCCCGCCTTGGGGGTACATGGCTTCTCCTCCTCCACCTTTGGGGAAAATTCCTCATCGCTCGTTGCCAGGACAGCATAATGGTTTTCTATCACCATGGTGGGTGGATTGTGCATAGGGGTGGAGAACTGCCTGATGCCAGAAGTAACCATCAGCCTGTATCCTCCCTGTGATAAAGCGATAGCCTCCTCCCCCGGTGGTGTGACAGCAATCCTTTGTAGCTGGATAACTTCCTCAGCCTTGGATGTCTCCATATGAATACTTTAGAGGAATTCCTCTTGGGCTCAGATGCTCCTCAGCCTAATCACTTCCTCCTGTAGCTCTCCCACCTTCTTCCTGAGAGATTCCACCAGCAGGCATCTTTCACACTGGATGGTCCCCCAGCCTGGCTTTCTGTGAATGGGAAATGCAGGCCACAGTCTCTGCAAATCCACACTAGGATCTGGGTAGAGGCATCCATGGTTAGCTTGTCTGTCTGGATACAGCCGCACGTGGAGAAGACAGGAGCAGCGTTGGCACAGGCAATGCATCCCTTCCTAACCATAGCGATGATATTACGTCTTCCTTCAAAAACTCCCTCTCTAACTCCCCTGTTTGCTAGCTCCTTTTGGTCACTTAGCCTCTGGTTTTTAAGGCCTTCTCTCCTAGGTCAGCCCTACCCCCTTGTTAATCACACAAGAGGAGGTTAATCACAAGGCTGATTGAGGTTGACCAAAGATGACCAGGGATGATGCAGGGAACAAAGGCTCAACCAGGCCCCAGCTACACAATTCCAACTGCCCTAGTAACTGAAATAACCTGAAAGAGAGAGAAAAACACAAACAACCAAATGAATTCGTTCACCTCAAAGTTAGTACTCGCACCTTGTTTGTTCAGCACGGGGATCTCCTTCTCCCCCTCTCAAACAAACCCTGTTTGCAGTCCCCAGTTCGCTAGCTTGTAATTTATGGTAATATAAACACTGTTTAGACCTGTCCTTAAGTGCATAACCTAATATCCCACACTGGGAAGAACTACCAGCCTATTTCATAGAGTATTCCTAAATTCAATTAAAAATCAAATGTCTGAGGAAGAAATATGGGTGTCGCTTTTTATATCCCCCAAAATGTTCACCTCTGCAACTTCTGCTGCTAATGCCAATATGCTCTCCTGAAGAAATTCACTAAGTGCAAACTCTGGATCTTCTTATACCAAAACAAACACTGCTGGTTACTCGGTTACTGTATCTTGGAGACCTGAAGAGGGAACCCTTCCAGACAAGCAGGAATTGGGACCACAATATATCCTTACAGCATTACACTCTGATACAGTAAACACAAGGGAGTGTGAAATTATCCTTATGTTGCTGATAATAATGGAGAGGAAAAATCTGGGGAGCAGGAGTGCTGAACAAGACTAAGGGGACAGCTAATTATACAGTGCAGTATGGAAGCTAAAATATAGTTTTAGGTTGCGTCCTGAAGAGGGGCCATATTTCAAACCTGGAAAATAACAGACCCTCTTTAAATGGATTTTGTGCAATAGCACCTGGAGCCTAGTATTTAGGTCTGACAACCTCCTAACCAGACATATTGACAAACTAGAGGGACCTCATAGAAGCCAAGTTAATAGAATCATAGAATATCAGGGTTAGAAGGGACCTCAGGAGGTCATCTTTGTCAAGCCTGACCTTAAAAACCTCCATGAAAGGAGATTCTACCACCTTCCTGGGTAACCCATTCCAGTGCTTCACCACCCTCCTAGTGAAAAAGGTTTTCCTAATATCCAACCTAAACCTCCCCAACTGCAACTTGAGACCATTACTCCTTGTTCTGTCATTTGGTACCACTAAGAACAGTCTAGATCCATCCTCTTTGGAACCCCCTTTCAGGTAGTTGAAAGCAGCTATCAAATCCCCCCTCATTCTTCTCTTCTGCAGACTAAACAATCCCAGTTCTCTCAGCCTCTCCTCATAAGTCATGTGCTCCAGCCCCCTAATCATTTTTGTTGCCCTCCGCTGGACTCTTTCCAATTTTTACACATCCTTCTTATAGTGTGGGTTAACATGATAAGGGGGCTGGAGGAATTGATCTATGAGGAAAGATTTAAAAATTTAACCCTGTAACTTGGCTAAATTACAACTAAAGGGGAGACATGATTTCATTCTGTAAAGAGTTGAAAGGTATAAACAACAAAGAGGGAGGATTACTGAGAACAGCAAATGAGTTTGAGTAGGGGTAATGGGATAAAAATAAGAAAGGGTAAATTTAGGCGGCAGTCAGGAAACACTTCCCGATGGAGGGATGTAGTAAGCTGTGGAAGTCTCTTGAGGAGGTAGAAGAAATCCTATTCCTTGGCACATTTTACAGTAAACCAGCCAAAATTCAGATAAATGTACAATAGGAAACACTCCTTCAGGTCATTTGCAGTCATTAGATTCAGCAAGCCAAATTAAATTACGGTGTTACTCCATTCACGTATCAGACTGCCTAATACTTACTATTCCTTCTTTCTTATTAGTTGGCTGGGAGGGCTAAAGCTCAGATTTGAGCCACTTGTGATATTGTGTTGTGTTTTAACAACTGCCAAAATCCTCTAGGAAAAAGAGAAAAAGCAGGGTCTGAGTTTTGCAACACAAATCACTTTCCTCCCAAAGAAAAAACAAAACCCTTAAAATTAACACAGTGAGGTTGTCTAAATAAAATCAAAAATAAAAGGTACAGGTCACAAACAAACTTTTCGTTTTGCAATTCATCTTTAAAACTCCAAAAATTAGACATATGTGAAAGTAACTGATGCCAGAATCATGCCCCATATTGTGGGAAGTAACTAGAAACCATTTAGTGCTGAATATCCATTATCATGAATATAAACTAGAAATATTCAGCTATATCAATGTCGATGAATATGACTGATATTTATTGTCTCAAGAAAATATATTATATGACTTGTCCATTCCTAATCAGACTAAGAAGATTAGGGTTGGAAGAGACCTCAAGAGGTCATCTAGTCCAACCCCCTGCTCAATGCACGACCAACCCCAACTAAATCATCCCAGCCAGGGCTTTGTCAAGCCTGGCCTTAAAACCTTTAAGGATGGAGATTCCACCACCTCCCTAGGTTAACCTAGGTAATTCATTACAGTGCTAAACCACCCTCCTAGTGAAATATTTTTCCTAACATCCAACCTACACTTTCCTGACTGCACTTGAGTCCATTGCTCCTTTTTCTGTCATCTGCCATCACTGAGAACAGCCTAGCTCCATCCTCTTTGGAACCCCTATTCAGGTAGTTGAAGACTGCTATCAAATCCCCCCCTCATTCTTCTTTTCTGATACTAAATAAGCCCAGTTCCCTCAGCCTCTCCTCATAAATCATGTGTCCCAGCCCCCTAATAATTTTTGTTGTCCTCTGCTGGACTCTCTACAGTTTGTCCATATCCTTACTGTAGTGGCAGGACCAAAACTGGACACAGTACTCCAGATGTAGTCTCACCAGTGCCGAATAGAGGGGTATAATCACTTCCCTCGATATGCTGGCAATGCTCCTACCAATGCAGCCCAATATGCCGTTAGCCTTCTTGGCAACAAGGGCACACTGTTGATTCATATCCAGCTTCTCAGCCACTGTAATCCGTAGGTCCTTTTCTGCAGAACTGCCGCTTAGTCACTTGGTCCCCAGCCCGGAGCGGTGCATGGGATTCTTCTGTCCTAAGTGCAGGACTCTGCACTTGACCTTGTTGAACCTTATCAGAGTTCTTTTGACCCAATCCTCTGATTTGTCTAGGTCACTCTGGACCCTATCCTTACCCTCCAACATATCTACCTCTCCCACCAACTTAGTGTCATTCACAGACTTGCTGAGGGTGCAATCCTTCCCATCATCCAGATCATTAATGAAGATGTTGAACAAAACCGGCCCAAGGAACCACCCCTGGGGCACTCCATTTGATACCGGCTGCCGACGAGACATTGAGCCATTGATCACTATCCGTTGAGCTAGACAATCTAGCCAGGTTTCTATCCACTGTGGAAGCAGAGAAAGAACTGACAGGAAGGGGATTGTAATGCATGACAGTTTGTTAGCAAGAGTCAGGCTAACTGTATCCCTAATAACGTGAGATTTGTAGAAGCGAGGAATGTGTGAGGCTAGTGGGAAAGAACTGTGTGAGAAGTTGTTGCGACCATGTGTAGATAATGTGCAAACAATATGGAATGTAGACTGAGAGTCTACATTAGTGATCAAAACAAGATATTAGAATGACCTATGTATAAACAAAATGCTGCGGTTGCTTTTCATTGTCTGTAACAAAAGGTATAAATGCTTGCTGTAATTGTTTATCTGAGAAGAGACCTGCCTAGGAGGGGGGACCCTGTGTCCTAGTGCACTCTCTTCCTTTACACAGCTGTTAAAGAGAATAAAGTATCTGACTTTGCTGTACCCAAACAAAGAGTGAGAACTCTGTTATTCTCTGACACCATCTTATAGTCCATTCATCCAATCCGTATTTTTTAACTTGCTGGCAAGAATACCATGGGAGACCATATAAAAAGCTTTGCTAAAGTCAAGGTATATCATATCCACTGCTTTCCCCATATCCACAGAGCCAGTTATCTCATCATAGAAGGCAATCAGGTTGGTCAGGCATGACTTGCCCTTGGTTCATCCATGTTGACACTTCTCGTCCTTCAAGTGCTTTAAAATGGATTCCTTGAGAACCTGCTCCATGATTTTTCCAGGGACTGAGGTGAGGCTGACCTGTAGTTCTATCTGTAGTTCCCCAGATTTTCCTTCTTCCCTTTTTTTAAAAGATGGGCACTATATTTGCCTTTTTCTAATCATCCAATTCCTCCCCAATCTCCACGAGTTTTCAACGATAGTGGCCAATGACTCTGACATGTCAGCCAACTCCCTCATCACCCTTGGATACATTAGATCTGGCCCCAAGGACTTGTGCATGTCCAGCTTTTCTAAATAGTCCTTAATCTGTTCTTTCACCACTGAGGGCTGCTCACCTCTTCCCCATACTGTGCTGCCCAGTGCAGCAGTCTGGGAGCTGACCTTGTCTGCAAAGACAGAGGCAAAAAAAGCATTGAGTACTTCAGCTTTTTCCACATCTGTCACTAGGTTGCCTCCTCCATTCACTAAGGGTCCCACACTTTCCATGACCTTCTTCTTGTTGCTACCAGATCTGTAGAAACCCTCTTGTTTCCCTTTACGTCCCTTGCTAGCTGCAGCTCCTGTTGTGCTTTGGCCTTCCTGATTACACCCCTGCAAGCTCGAGCAATATCTTTATACTCCTCCCTAGTCATCTGTCCAAGTTTCCACTTCTTGTAAGCTTCCTTTTTGTGCTTAAGCTCACTGAAGTTTTCTCTGTTAAGCCGAGCTGGTTGCCTGCTATATTTGTTATTCTTTCTGATCATAGGGATGGTTTGTTCCTGTGCCCTCAATAAGGCTTCTTTAAAATACAGCCAGCTCTCCTGGACTCCTTTCCCCCTCATATTAGCCTCCCATGGGATCCTGCCCATCAGTTCCCTGAGGAAGTCAAAGTCTGCTTTTCTGAAGTCCAGGGTCCATATTCTGCTGCTCTCCTTTCTTCCTTTTGTCAGGATCCTGAATTTTGACCATATCATGGTCACTGCTGCCCAGGTTGCCACCCACTTCTACTTCCCCTACCAATTCTTTCCTGTTTGTGAGCAGCAGGTCAAGAGGAACAGGGCTCCTACTTGGTTCCTCCAGCACTTGCACCAAGAAGTTGTCCCCAGCACTCTCCAAAAACTTCCTGGATTGTCTGTGCACTGCTGTATTGCTGTCCCAGTAGATGTCAGGTGATTGAAGTCCCCCAGGAGAACCAGGGCCTACGATAATAAAAGGCAGTGTGTTGTTGTGTTGCCCCTGTTAGAGGGTGATTGTAACTTGGGGAGTCAAACCTCCATACTGGCCGCCCTGCTTCTCCGGGGAGGAAGTACACTGACAAGTCTGTACCTGGGATTTGGTGGGGCCAACCTTCCAGAATTCCCTTCCATCTGCTTCTGGACACACCACCCTTCCATGTCTATTGTGCCATACTTTACTAAGGAGTGGAGGGAAAATGACAAGTGGGAGATCCAAGTCTGACAAAAAATCCTGCCACTCTCCTCAAATTCTGGTCTGGGTAAAGGCTCTGAATATGACTTCATCCGGAACTCTGTAAAAATCATTGTTTGCTCTCCCTGCATATCATGCCTCCCATGCTTTCCTAGTTGCCTGAGTGAAGTGACACTCAACTTATTGTAATTTGTTTGTCTGTAATGCGATAAGTTCTGAACACTATATCAGGCCAATTCCAACATTTTAGGGAATGCTCTAGGTGTCAAAGGGAGAAATCCTATTAATTTTGGTGGAAGTAAAAACAAAACAAAAAACCTGGAAAAAGCCATTTCTGTGTGAAACGAGGTCTGAATGAACTCTTCCCTGACATCTAGTGATGAACTGGGGAGGAAAGACTTCAGGGCTAAACTGTATTTACATGAAGACACCTACTCTGCCTAGGTGTATCCAGCAGACAGATCTAGGTTGCCCACGTGATCAATTTTGGGTTACAAATAACTTTACTACTGAATTCAGGGTAATGAAATCTTGTTACCCTTATTGTATGAGTAAAAGGCAGCAGAACTGTACTTAGCATGTTCTGAATGAGGGGGTCACCCTCAACTGCACTGAACTCACTATGCAGGGGGGTTGGATGCCCCATCCCAATAGAGGGGAAAGAGAATGGGATAGGTGTTCTTCCTGGTGGTGTGGGCTTGGCCTTAGAGTCATAGGCACTTTTTGATCTCCCCTCTCCACTCTTTAAAGATAGAGCTGACTAGGCTCAATTAAGAGTCTTTTGTTTTGTTAAGTGATCACCAGAGCTGAAATCACTGATAATCAGGTCTAAGCGGTGAAGCCATAGACCCACTGTCAGACTGCATTTCTGTGCAAGAGACTGTCCAGATTACACTAGCAGTAAGATTCCCCTACTAGCTACTGAAATCACTGAGAACTGATTATTCTCCTGAACACTTTGAAGCTCTTGTTAAGTCTCTTTGGTGCTTTTGAAAATTTTACGCATGCCTGTTAGTGTTCCTTTTCTCCTCACCTCTACCTTTCCAGTGTAAACTGATGGCCCAGTTATGTTTTCTTAGACTTGCTCTACACTTAAAACATATACTGGCATAGCAATGTTGGTCAGGGATGTGAAAAAACACACCCTGGCTGATCTAGTTATGCTGAAAAAATCCCCAATGTAGACCCAGCTATGCTAACATCAGTCAGGGAGATGGTGTTCCTACACTGGCAGAAAGATTCCTGCTGTTGGTGTGTGCTGCATCTACACTAGGGGGCTATGCTGGCATACTCCCTGTAGGTTAGACATTGCCTTACTCTCAATGGTCCAGCTGCTGTTCAAAATAAATATTAATGATTCGGTGGCTAGTTCAGGCAGCTGAAAGATTTGATATCACTGATCTACAATTTTTGAGAAGTCGTCTGCTTTAGAGATAAAATGTACTATTTATTATGTATTTTGATGTGCTGAATTCAAATATGACAATTAAAACAACTGATTGGCTACTCTTTCTAAGATATTTCCGTTTTTACATTTTATGTCTATGTATATTGTGTAGCTAGTAGAGTTTTAATCATAAATTGTAAACCTAGGTCTTTTCAGGTGTTTATGGTTGCTTTACATGATAATATTTCACCTGTCCTGTTTATGTAACACTTTAAAAATCAGCAAAAGGGTTATATAAATAAAATTTATTATGAAACAAAAGGCAAAAAAGTATTATGTACATAGTTTAGTCCTATTCAGTGTCTACTCGGCGCTTCTTGGCTTGTCTCTTGTATTCATTAACTGGAGCATCTCTTGTCACTGTCCAGCAATAGTCTGCAAGCATTGATGGGTTCCATTTGCCCTGATAGCGTTTCTCCATTGTTGCAATATCCTGGTGAAACCGCTCGCCACTCACTGCTCCGCAGTTCGGTAGAAAAAAGTCTAGATGAGAGTGCAAAAAATGTATATTTAGTGACATGTTGAACCAAGGCTTTTGTATGCCAACAACCAGTAGTTGTCTGCCTTGTTGTTTCCGAGAAAATTTATTGCCACTAACTGGAAGGCTTTCCATGCTGTCTTTTCCTTGTCACGCAGTGCATGGTCAAATCCATCATCTCGAAGAAGTTCACAAATTTGAGGACCAACAACGACACCTTCCTTTATCTTAGCTTCCCTTAACCTTGGAAATTTTCAACGGAGGTACTTGAAAGCTGCTTGTGTTTTGTTAATGGACTTGACAAAGTTCTTCATCAGACCCAGCTCAATGTGTAAGGGTGGTAACAAAATCTTCCTTGATTCAACAAGAGGTGGATGCTGAACACTTTTTCTCCCAGGCTCCAATGACTGTCAGAGTGGCCAATCTTTCTTGATGTAGTGGGAATCTCTTGCACGACTATCCCATTTGCAGAGAAAACAGCAGTACTTTGTGTAGCCAGTCTGCAGACCAAGCAACAGAGCAACAACCTTCAAATCGCCACAAAGCTGCCACTGATGTTGGTCATAGTTTATGCACCTCCAAAGTTGTTTCATGTTGTCATAGGTTTCCTTCATATGGACTGCATGACCAACTGGAATTGATGGCAAAACATTGCCATTATGCAGTAAAACAGCTTTAAGACTCGTCTTCAATGAATCAATGAACAGTCTGCACTCTTCTGGATCGTGAACCATGTTGAGGGCTGCCATCACACCATCGATGTTGTTGCAGGCTACAAGATCACCTTCCATGAAGAAGAATGGGACAAGATCCTTTTGACGGTCACGGAACATGGAAACCCTAACATCACCTGCCAGGAGATTCCACTGCTGTAGTCTGGAGCCCAACAGCTCTGCCTTACTCTTGGGTAGTTCCAAATCCCTGACAAGGTCATTCAGTTCACCTTGTGTTATGAGGTATGGTTCAGAGGAGGAGGATGGGAGAAAATGTGGGTCCTGTGACATTGATGGATCAGGGCCAGAAGTTTCATCCTCTTCCTCTTTCTCGTCTGACTCAAGTGAGAATGATTCTGGTGCATCAGGAACCGGCAGTCCTTCTCCGTGGGGTACTGGGCGTATAGCTGATGGAATGTTTGGATAATGCACAGTCCACTTTTTCTTCTTTGACACACCTTTCCCAACTGGAGGCACCATGCAGAAGTAACAATTGCTGGTATGATCTGTTGGCTCTCTCCAAATCATTGGCACTGCAAAAGGCATAGATTTTCTTTTCCTGTTCAACCACTGGCGAAGATTTGTTGCACAAGTGTTGCAGCATATGTGTGGGGCCCACTTCTTGTCCTGATCTCCAATTTTTCAGCCAAAATAAAGGTGATAGGCTTTCTTAACCATAGTGGTTATACTGTGCTTTTGTGATGCAAAAGTCACTTTACCACAAACATAGCAGAAGTTATCTGCACTGTTCACACAAGTACGAGGCATCTCTGTTCACTTTGGCTAAACAGAAATGTGTCCCTTTGCAAAATCAAACATTGACAAATAAGAGAGCATGACACTGTATGATTTCTAGAGCTGATATAGGGCAATTTGTTCAGCAGAGTGATGTAAGCTTCATTATGATTGCATCATCCATGACTTCAAAGAATAACAGGATGCAATTCATATCATGTATGATGCAATACCAGCTTCAGATTGCATCATTCATTGTTTTGCCTAAAAAGCAAGTACTGTTCAAACCCTGTCATAGATTTATTCATAGATCCAGTCAAAGATGTATTTTAGTCATTTCTGGTTTAAATTGAGATCCCTTCCCTTTATAACTCACTTATTCTCTGCCATTCCCAAGTCAAGGGTCGTATATACTGACCCAATAACATATCTTGAAAACTAGAGCCAATCAACAATTTTAAGCATCATTTTCATTCTCAGTGACCCAGAATTAGTAAAGTTTGACTACATTTATTTCAGAAGCATTTTGGCTGTAGAGCAGTGTATCATTAGGAATGTTGGGGAAAGTTTGAAACTGAAGAATCCCAACCTCTGGGGTCATTATGGTATTCTTTTGCTTCTCCTAGCAGCACATTATGGACCAGTAGGCAGTCTCAGAAGGAATTGCTCATCGTCCTAGGATAAATTCACAGTGAATTTGTAGTTGCTAAAATGGAGGGAGTTACATAGGGAGATAAAATGTAACTAATAAAGGATTGGTTAAAAACCTTATTAACCTCTGCTTGGAACGAGATAACATTTTGAGGCAGCTTGGTGAGACAAAGGATCCCGGACCAGTGTGAGTGGGTAGAGGCTGAATGAACATTCAGATGCCTGAGGGTCCTGACTGCATATTTTATTGCAATAAAATAGTCCCAGCTTAGTATACTGAGCTGTTGAAAACCTTTGAACAGCTCTGCAGCTTCAAAGTGAATTATAAAGTTCTGAATTGTCATCACAAACTTTAGTTCCCTTTACTTTTAAGCCACCAATCATGCTGTGTTGCACAAGGAAAGAAATATAATAAAAAATGTGTAATAAAGTTACTGAATCTCAAAGGAATAAGCCCCAGGACCAGATGGAAGCAGCCTAAGAAACTAAAGGAAATGAAAAAAAGAACTAGCAATTGGTTGAGGGGCTGATTACTTATTGTTCTTCATAAGGCAAGGGAAATGCTTGTGTCTGGGAAATAACAAATAAGAAAAGAAACATCAGAAGGCAGGTGGTACAGAGAATGAAAGGCGGCCTTTCACTTCTGCAAGGTGTAAGCACAAATCCTGATTAAAAAGAGCACCCCGCGGTTTGGCACAATTTGACATGATCTTCAGTTGAATAGGACTCAGGTTGTGAGGTTATAAAATTGTAGTATAGATGTTTGGGCTCAGGGTGGAGCCTGGCCTCTGAAACCCTCTCCTCTCGTGGTGTCTCAGAGCTTGGGCTCCACCCCAAGCTCAAATATCTACACTGGAATTTTATAGCCCCACAACCGAAGCCCCTCGATCCCAAGTCAGCTGATCCAATCTCTGAGACTCAGTGCCATGGGACTTTTATCACTGTATAGACCTACTCATTGGAGCTAGAATATCATGCACAGAGTACAAAGAGAAAGTGGAGTTACTTCAGCACTTGAGGTTCAGAGTAAATTATTGTAAATTTTTGTTAAGTATTGCACACTACTTACAGAGAAAGGCTTTCATCCAGAAAAATAAACCTGTACTACTAAAAAGCTAATTGTCTAAGACTACTGAGGGCTATTTGTGGGGTAGTGTGAGGGGTTACACAGGTAAAGGAACCCAGTGCTGTTCAGATGGGCACTTTTTGCCTTATTATAATCTGAAATTTTTAAGACTGTCTTAGAAATACTTGACTGGTCAAAACATATGACAGAGATGAAAGAACTATGGTAACATGTAGAGGTAAATTTCTGTCTTTGATAGCCTGTCATAAAGCGTCCAGCACCAGCTGCTGTGAGTTTGATTTCAAAGCTGTCTTTGACTGCATGTTCCAATTATATCCGTATTGAAAGTCTTCGATTTTTGGTAGCGTGGTAAGTTTTTTTTTTTAAATAAGCAAAACAATCTGTGCCAGTATATTGATTTAGTTTATTTATGTTTCAATTTATAAAATGTGCTCTGTCCACTTCATGTCCAGGTGCATGTACCAACTACATTAAAACAGTACACAAGTTTGCCTCTTGAAAATCAGAGAGGGAAAGGACACTTCCTCTATACAAACAATTCCTCTTCTACTCATGCCACTCCCCATTATCCCTTATGAAAGCACTTTAGAAAAGATATACTCTATGCCCTAAGGGCACAGAAAATTTACATTAAGAAATCTTATTTTGTTAGAACATGTTAATTAATGTGATGTTAAACACAACTTAGCACTTTATGTAGCTAAGAACAAGTCGTGTTGAACATCATGTCATCTGGACATGTCCGTGTCTACACTGTTTACATCAGGGTACATGTTCTAACATGATGTAATTTCCCAGAGATGAAAAAGTGAACACACTCAGCCTTTGTCTTCAGTGCCATAAAAGGTGTTTTTACACTGAAATAACTATGTGTTAGCTAGTCTCCTGTAAAATGCTAGTGGAGACAAGGCACTGTAGAGTTAAGCAAGCTCAACACTATATTTCCCCCCCAACCACCCTATCCCCCACCCCAAATACCCTTCCCTACTTACCTTGCAGTAAAACTTCAGTGCATTGTCTTCACTAGGATTTTATAGCAGGACAGTTAATGTGCATTGATGTTTAAACCCCCCCCCCCACCTTTTCTGGCATGAAGGCATAGCCTCAGACTCTGTCAGAATAGCAAATTCCAGAGTAACAGAATTTCCCACTGACAATATCCTGCCATGCTATTCCACAAACATTTGGAACTGTTAGCTTAAGTGCCTCAGCTACAGCAAGTGGTGTGGTGGCTCATGGGAGGAAGATGTGATCCAGTGTATAAATCCAAAGGCTTGCTGTGAAAAGGTTCAGATCAAAAAGAAAAATAATAATATTGTAAATGTCTAGCCAGACAACTGTTAACATTGGTGGATAACAAGGATTTCAGAAAAACCTGGGAATTCAAGTACAAATGTCTTGTGCCAAGGCTGGATAAACTCCCTCAGTCCCATGGGCAGAAAACTCCACATTATGCTATCCAGATCCTACCCCACTTAAGACTGTATAGCTCTGGATGAGGATACTAAAACTGCAGAGAAATTTTCAAAATAAAAGCTCATGAGGGAGAAACAAAAATCAAAAAGTGCCAGATTGTTATTAATGGTTATAATCAGTAGAATACAGCTGATCTGGATAATTCAGCAATGAGGTCCTTTAGGAATCAGTATTAATGTAATTATTTTTCATTTAGCTTTGCTTTTATTGTTAATTTTATAGTTATGTAGGATATTAATAACATTAGATAGCTATACCAATATTTTAACTGGCTGAATTAGATTACACAGATATGTGAACGTTGAGCAGTATATTCCCCCATCAAATGGGAACATTCTACTGAATTTCCATAGTTTGAAACTCCAAGGAGCTAGGAGCTACATGTAACTTTCTGTCATAACACTCAAGAACTGAGTTAGTTAAATTTAGGTGATAAGCAGAGCACATTAGGTGTAATATTATGATAATCTTGCCCTTGAAATAGTCCGTCAATATGTTAAACAGTGAACCACCAACCATCTTTTACTGCACTGTTGCTATTGCAATATTGACTTTTTATCACTGGGATTGTATAAAAGAATCACCTTGTAAATGAGCACGAAGATGTGCCGAATAAAGCAATCATGTTGTGAAAACTGCATGGAACCTGGGGAAATGAGGAATTCTAAACAATTACAAATTATTTCAAGTCAACAAATTAACTTTAAGTTCATATTTAAAGTTTTTTAAAAAAAGAGAAAAATCACAGATGTCTTAAACACTCACAATTTAGCATAGCATAATTTCATAATAAGGAAGGATGTACATAAAACAAAAGATGTTTTATTCCCAGAGGGTAACACTGAGTCAAGATAAACTATAGAATGCAATTAGCACTGTGTAAGATACACCCGATTTATAGATAATGCAATCAAGCATGTGATGTCTTCCATCTGCTAATGGAACAATCAGGAAAGGATAAGAATTATACTGTGTGGTCTGATCCTGCAAGTTGCTGAACATATTCATCTCCAATTAAAGATCCAGGGAGTTCAGTGCAGTTGTTGCTCAGCCAACCAGAACTTTCAAGGGGATAACTACATTCTATTTGAAACAAGGGAACATCTGTAGTCTAAGTTACCCATACTATGCAAGTCATGAATGTTTGCTAAAATATACAAACTAATGTGTGGAGAAAGAAGACTCCAATTCACTAATTCATCCTGCAAAGAGCGGGATCCCCTGGGAGGCTAATATGAGGGGGAAAGGAGTCCAGGAGAGCTGGCTGTATTTTAAAGAAGCCTTATTGAGGGCACAGGAACACACCATCCCAATGTGCAGAAAGAATAGCAAATATAGCAGGTGACCAGCTTGACTTAACAGAGGAATCTTTGGTAAGCTTAAAACACAAAAAGGAAGCTTACAAGAAGTGGAAACTTGGACAGATGACTAGGGAGGATTATAAAAATATTGCTTGAGCTTGCAGGGGTGTAATCAGGAAGACCAAAGCACAATTGGAGTTGCAGCTAGCAAGGGATGTGAAGGGTAACAAGAAGGGTTTCTACAGGTATGGTAGCAACAAGAAGGTCAGGGAAAGTGTGGAACCCTTACTGAATGGAGGAGGCAACCTAGTGACAGATGATGTGGAAAAAGCTGAAGTCCTCAATGCTTTTTTTTTGCCTCTGTCTTCACAGACAAGGTCAGCTCCCAGACTTCTGCACTGGGGAGCAGAGTATGGAGAGGAGGTGAGCAGCCCTCAGCGATGAAATAACAAGTTAAGGACTATTTAGAAAAGCTGGACATGCCCATGGGCCCAGATCTAATGCAGCTGAGGGTGATGAGGGAGTTGGCTGATGTGATTGCAGAGCCATTGGCCATTATCTTTGAAAACTAGTGGTGATCAGGGGAGGCCTCGGATAATTGGAAAAAAGCAAATATAATGCCCATCTTTAAAAAAGGGAAGAAGAAAAATCTGGGGAACTACAGACAGAACTACAGGTCAGCCTCACCTCAGTCCCTGGAAAAATCCTGGGCAGGTTATCAAGGAATCCATTTTAAAGCACTTGGAGGATGAGAACAGTCAACATGGATGAACCAAGGGCAAGTCATGCCTGACCAACCTGATTGCCTTCTATGATGAGATAACTGGCTCTGTGGATATGGGGAAAGCAGTAATACGATATACCTTGACTTTAGCAAAGCCTTTGATATGGTCTCCCACAGTATTCTTGCCAGCAAGTTAAAGAAATATGGATTGGATGAAGGGACTATAAGGTGGATAAAAAGCCGGCTAGATCATTCAGCTCAATGGGTAGTGAACAACGTCTTGTTGGCAGCCGTATCAAGTGGAGTGTCCCAGGAGTCGGTCCTAGGGCCAGTTTTGTTCAACATCTTCATTAATGATCTGGATGATGGGAAGGATTGCACCCTCGGCATGTCTGTGGATGACACTAAGTTGGTGGGAGAGGTAGATGTAGATATGCTGGAGGGTAAGGATTGGGTCCAGAGTGACCTAGACAAATCAGAGGATTGGGCTAAAAGAAATCTGATGAGGTTTAACAAGGACAAGTGCAAAGTCCTGCACTTAGGATGGAAGAATCCCATGCACTGCTACAGGCTGGAAGGGAGTCCAGCGGAGGGCAGTGAAAATGATTAGAAAATCCCATGCACATGACTTATTAGGAGAGGCTGAGGGAACTGGGCTTATTTAGTCTCAGAAGAGAAGAGTGATGGGGGATTTGATAGCAACCTTCAACTATCTGAATAGGGGGTTCAAAGAGGCTGGAGCTTGGCTGTTGTCAGTGGTTGCAGATGACAGAAGGAGCAATGGTCTCAAGTTGCAGTGGGGGAGGTGTAGGTTAGATATTAGGAAAAACTATTTCAATGGGAAGGTGGTAAAGCACTGGAATGGGTTACCTAGGGAAGTAGCAGAATTTCTATCCTTAGCCCTGGTCTATAGTATGAGTTTAGGTTGAACTTAGCAGTGTAACCCTTCTGCCCATCTAAGTTGGCAGCAACAAGGGCCGGGTTCTGTATCTAGGGGTTCCGTTTCAATAACACAATGCAAAACCGGCTCGAGCCCCCACCCAGTGACCTGGGACAATTACATACCACCCCCTGGGCACCTCTAAGAGGCAATACTTCCCCTCTCGCAAGCACGGAGTCTGAGTGTAACAGAAAATGTTTAATAACATGAGGTAAACAACATCAGCATTAAATTGGAAAAACACCACAACTAGAGTTCTTAGACCAAACCATGAGCGAAGACCCACCCCAGCAAATTAGGCCGTGTCCTCTCCCGTTGGTTCTTGAAACCAGCGACCCAAGAATCACCAAAGTACCAAAAGTCCACCAATCCCAAAGTCTCTTGGGTCCAGCAACCCAAGAATCACAAAAGTCCCAAAAGTCCGACAACCCCCCAAAGTTTCTGTCCATGATCAGTGCAGCCCCAGAGTTCAAAGGGGGGGGGTGAGCAGGGTGTTAAGGGGCACCTTACGTGATCCGAGGCCAACCGGCTGCTTCTCCGTGGGGTTCCACCGCAGCCTTCACCACGAACTGCTCCACTCCACCCGCAGTCCCACTCCTGCCGTCCCATGAACTGCTCTGGCAGCTGCTCCGCTCTGCTCACCGACCTGTGAGCCGCGCCGCGCCGCTCCGCTCACCGACCTGTGAGCCGCGCCGCGCCGCTCCGCTCACCGACCTGTGAGCCGCGCCACTCCGCTCACCGACCTGTGAGCCGCTCTGCTCTGCTCTGCTCCAGCCGTCCCTTGGGCCGCTCCCACAAGGCTCTGCTCTGCTAGCTGCTCCTCCAGCCGCTCCGCTCACCGACCTGTGAGCCGCTCCGCTCCGCTCACCCCCGCTAAGCTAAGTTAGCTTAGACATATAATAGCTTCAGGCTCCCCCACTAGTTAACACAGCCTCAGTGATCTCAGCTCTTAAATAGCTTTAGCTCTTTTGTGATTTCAGCTCTTAGTGATTTCAGCTAGTAGTAGGGGAGCCCCAGTGCTGGTGCACTATTGGCCCAAAGTGAACTCAGCTCAGCAGTCTGTAACTAGACTCCTAAGGGAATCAAAGTTAGCTCTGACATTCAACAGTGGAGAGAGGAGGTAGTGCAATTGGTGTTTCAACCCCCTCGGGGAGGGGGCCATACCATCAGGTACAAATACCTGTCCCCATCCTCTCTCAATTCACTGGGTTTTGTAACCCATGCCCCTTGACAAGCAAATGCTACTTAGGTAATGGTGAATGACTCACTCAGTCCTTCTGTCATACAACAGTTCCACTGGCCTTGATTCACAGAATCAGGGTAACAAAACTTTATTCTTCCTGCCCCAATAACAGAGAAACTGGGGATCCCACACCAGCCAAAGTAACCACTTTGAGTTGCTGTGGTTTCATGCCAGGCGAGTGGGTGTGCCTATGCAAACAAGATCAGCCCCTGGAGTTCTTTTCCACACTCGCCATAATTCACCACCAGATGTCAGGGTAGAGCTCATCCTGACTCTGCTTACATCCTCCCCCCAGACAAAAATTTGTCGTCCTGACAAATCACACTCCCTATTATAACAACTCACTGGTTCCCTCCAAAGGGCCTCAGATAGCCCACTTTAACTTCCACAAGCCTGTGTGCTAAACATATTGGTTCCTCACTAGTTACCCCAGGTGCATCATAAGTCAACCGTTTTACTGGTCTTATTACCCTGTCTCGTCTATTGAGAATCTCTGTTGCCGTGGTGGGCGGGACAGCCTCTTGAACGATGGATGGAGAGGTTTCCTTTGAGGGTCCCTCGGCTACTGGCATATGCCCCTGCATTTCTAGTTCTAACAGTGGAGGGTCCAAGGTGCCCAGGACATCCTCCACCTGTATGTCTCCACTGTCCAATAACCTGGGTGTGTCATCACATGGGGGTCCCACCAGTGGCTCAGGGGTGTCAGGAATGGGCCTAAATACTTCTGCCATGGGGTTTAGGGTGGAAGAAGAGGAGCTCTCTTTTGATTCAGCCGATCGAGACTGAAATCTTGTCTCCATCCCAGGATACACCATGGTTGTGTCTTCCTCCTCAGACTCACTCTCAGATGTGCTGCATGGGGGTAGGTTAGCTGCAGGGGGCTGGCTGTCCACATTGGAGGGCGGCTTTGGTCCAGCACCTTCGTTCTGCCCAGTTGCCCTGTTGTGGCCCATCTCATACGGGGTGCCTACC
Source organism: Malaclemys terrapin pileata (assembly GCF_027887155.1). NCBI lineage: Eukaryota > Metazoa > Chordata > Testudines > Emydidae > Malaclemys > Malaclemys terrapin. The sequence continues at coordinate 162,780,865 of NC_071506.1, forward strand.
AATTCCCCCACAGGGAGCAAAAGGTTTCTATGCACTGTCTTTGTCTGCCCTGGACCCTCTTCAGGTTTGATCTTGTAGACCGGCAGGTCTCCTAGCTTTTCCATCACCAAGTAAGGTATTGCCTTCCATCTGTCGGCTATCTTGTGTTTGCCAGCAATACCCAAATTTCGCAGCAGAACTCTGTCCCCCGGCTGGAGTTCTTGCAGACGTACCCTAACATCATATCGATGTTTGTTGCGGTCGGCGTTCTTCCGAGCCGCAGATGTAGCTAAGTGATAAGCATCCCGCAGCTTTTCTCTCAGTCGGGATACATATTGCTGATGAGTTTCATAGCTATCTCCATCCTCTGATACACCAAAGCACAGGTCTATGGGTAATCTTGGTTCTCGTCCAAACATTAAGAGATATGGGGTGACTCCTGTAGCATCATTCTTTGTGGCATTGTAGGCGTGCACCAGATATGCAACATGTTGGCTCCAGGTTGCTTTCTGCTCTGGTCGCAAAGTCCCCAACATATCTAATAGGGTTCGGTTGAACCTCTCTGGCTGAGGATCACCTTGCGGGTGATAAGGCGTTGTTCTAGACTTCTTAATTCCCGCTATCCTCAGCACCTCCTTCAGAAGATGACTCTCAAAGTCCCGCCCCTGATCCGAGTGTATCCGGGCTGGAAATCCATAAACTGAGAAATATTTCTCCCACAGTACTCGAGCAACAGTGGTGGCCCTCTGATCACGCGTGGGATATGCCTGCGCATATCATGTATAATGGTCAGTCACTACTAGAATGTTCCCAATATTCCTCTTGTCTACTTCTAAAGACAAGAAATCGATGCATACCAGTTCCAAAGGTTTGGTGCTGGTGATGTTCTTGAGATATGCAGCCCTCGTGGGCAGAGTTTTCCTTTGAACACATCGAGCGCAAGTCTCACATTTCCTACGAACATCTTCAGCCATCCGGGGCCAATAGAATCTACTACGAAGAAGTTCCAGGGTCCTCTCCATCCCTAAATGTCCAAAGTCATCATGCAGGGCCCTCATGGCCAGGGCTCTGTACTCTTTTGGCAGCACTAGCTGGGCTCGTTGCTTTTGTAAAGGGTCTGTGGTCACTCGATGTAGCACTCCCTGAATCAGTTTTAGTTTGGTCCATTCTCTCAATAGTAGTTTACCCTCCGGGTTAGGTGGGACAACCACAGCTGGGCTTCGCCCCTCCCTTTTGGCAAGTAGTGTATCACGAATGCCAATATCTTGCAGCTGGGCTTCCTGCCAGTCAGCCGCATTGAGCATGGGCAAAGGAGATTGGTCCAACGCAATATAGTTCACTGAAGCAGAAGGCACGCATTCAGGGGGCAGGCCCAAAGCTTCTGCAGCACATCCATGAAGACTCTCATGGGACTCTGGCTCCCGGAGACTCACACTGCAAATAGCCCTCACTCCATCTGTGGGTATCACAGCAACTCCTGGTGCCTGTGGACACCTGGACAATGCATCTGCATCTACATTGCTTCTCCCTGATCGGTATTGAATGCTGAAGTCATAGCTAGCCAAAGCGGCCACCCATCTTTGCCCTGTAGCATCCAGCTTAGCACTTGTTAACACATAGGTCAGTGGGTTGTTGTCTGTCCACACCTGGAACTGAGCACCATATAAGTAGTCTCGAAATTTCTCAGTGATGGCCCATTTCAAGGCCAAGAACTCCAGCTTGTGGGTGGGATAGCAAGTTTCACTATCAGACAGTCCTTGGCTGGCAAAGGCTACAGGTTTACGTCTTCCTTCCACTTCCTGGTACAGTACTGCTCCCAGACCCTCCAAACTGGCATCAGTATGCAGGATAAATGGCTTGCTTGGGTCAGCAAAGACTAGGACTGGAGCATGAGTTAGGCAAGTAATGATTTCTCAAAAAGCCCTTTCACATCTCTCATCCCACCGTGGCCCAAATGGTTTGTAGGGGCCATAGTGTCTCTGCACAGGAGGCTTTGGGGACCTTCCCTTATTCTTGGTCTTAGATTTGTTCCTGCTGGACTGGTATCCCCTGGTAAGATCATTCAGAGGTTTTACAATCGTAGCATAGTTTTTCACAAATCTGCGATAGTAGCCACTAAACCCAAGAAAGGTCTTGAGTTCTCTGTAGTTACTTGGACATGGCCATGTAGTGAGGGCTTCTATTTTATCGGGATCAGTACTCACACCCTCTTGGGACACGATGTGACCCACATACTTCACTGAGGTCCTGCAGAACTGGCATTTGTCAATTGAAAGCTTCAAACCATAATCCTCTAACCTATCAAGCACTTTAAGAAGTCTTTCTTCATGCTCCTCCAAGGTCATCCAAATAAACTAACACTTGCAGTAAATTCATGTCTCCCACAACTTTCTCCATAAGACGTTGAAATGTGGCAGGTGCTCCAGAGATCCCTTGGGGCATGCGTTCAAACTGATAAAACCCTAATGGGCAGATGAAGGCTGTCTTCTCCTTATCTGCTTCACCCAGAGGGATCTGGTAGTATCCACTCCGAAGATCCAACACAGAGAACCACTGGCTTCCCAGCAAACAGTCTAAGGCATCTTGGACTCGGGGCATTGTGTACTGGTCAACCACAGTACGGCGGTTTAGGGTGCGGTAGTCAATACACATCCGGATTTTCCCATTCTTTTTACAGACCACCACAATGGGTGAGGCATATGGGCTGCGGGACTCTGTAATGATGCCATTCGCAGCCAGCTCCTGAAGATGTTGTCGCACATCTTCCATCTCGGAGAGGGCAATCCTCCTAGATCTCTCCCTGAAAGGTCGAGAGTCATGTAGTCTGATGTTGTGCTCTACTCCTTTTGCACATCCCACATCCCACTCATGCAATGAGAACACCTTGGATCTTTCACAAAGTTTCCTCCTCAGGCGATCTTTCCACTCCTCGGACAACGGTGAATCTCCAAAGTCAAACTTTGCAGGGTCTATTGGCGGAACTTGAGTCTCACACTGGGGTTTTACAATTGATTCAGGCTCAAAGAGATCCGCTATCTTTTGTCTTTGCTTCACAACAACATCTCGACTTGTTTCATTAGCAATCAGTATAGTCACCTTTTCCTGGGCTTCAGCAGGTAGGGTTATGACTCCACTGGGGACCAGCACTCCTTCTGGGAGCTCTCCTTCAACTGGCTGCTCTACCATTGCTAATGCCCCTTTACTGCCTTTCAGCCGAGTACTCATGACAAGCACTTCTTGCTCCGTCCTTGCAGGCACTACTAACGGGGTTGTGCCCATGTACTTCAGCGCCCCAATCGGTAGCTCAGATGTCTCCTTTTTAGCACCCTCAATCTTCCTATAGGCTTCAGCACAAAGCGTATGGATCATCAGGGTATTCAGGTACTGGTCCCCAGCCCGTCATCTGCAGTAATCCGCGAGCACCTTGAAGAGACTGGAGTTGGTCCCTATCAGCACAGACACATCAGAGGTCCCTTTAGGGCCAGGGCATATTAATGCAGCTGTGTCCACCTCTTCTCTTACCCCAGCAACCTCCTCTGGGAATTCCAGGTGCACTATGACATACCCTTGGTAGGGGTATTCATCCATGCTGAGGCCACACAGACCAACGCCAGTCAGTGGCTGTATAGGCAGGTGCCTAAGCATTTGTTGGTAGAATGACTGAAATATAATAGTCACTTGAGATCCAGTGTCAAGCACGGCTTTACACTCCACCCCTTCAATCTTCACCAGGACCTCTGCTCGAGGCCCTACCAGTCCTGCGGGGATCCCAGCTGGACAGTCTTTTCTGGGGGAATCTTAAAATCCTGCAGGCCTGGGTGGTCCCCGTCCCCGGACTCTCTGGCAGCTACCGGATCTCTCCCAACTGATCCTCAGCTTTCCATACACTAAGGAGGGGTTTTCTTCATTATGGCACTTGGCAGCACTGTGTCCATCCTGACCACATCGGTAGCAGAAGAATTGTCCTTTCCCTCTTCGCCCAGATGGGATGGTGGCTCTAAATGCTGACTTCTCCATCGCCACGGTCAGAGGCTCCTTATTCCCGGAAGTCTTAGCTTGGTCAATGGTGCTTTGCAGTTCAGCTATCCGTTCTGTCAGGACCTGCACTTGTTGGGCAAGTTCCTCTGTGGTGCTCACCATCAGTACACTGGCCATTTGCAGTGGTGTTGTGCCGGCTGGCTCCAATGTTTGGGCTTCCCAAAACTCGCTGGCAGCCTGCCTTTCTTCCTCTTCTCTGACCTCCTTTATCAGCTGGGAATAACTTGGGGGATGTTCCCGTCATTCTCTTAGCCGGAGATGGAGTAGAATCGAGTTCTGATATTGAGCTCCTCTTACAATTTGAGCCAGTCTGGTCCGATCCATCTGTTCAGCAGTCACTGCACCCCTCATGACAGCTCTCTGAAGCAGTCTTACCAGCCTCTGTATATAGGCTGAAATCTTCTCGCCAATTTGCTGTCGGGAATTAAGGAACTTACAGTAACTGTCTTCAGGGCCCTCTACACTCCCAAAGGTATGATCAAGGGCCTCTAGGCAGTCCTTCACACTGACCCCAGGGTCAATGAGCTTCAGGGTGCGAATCACATCTAATGCTGGGCCACTAAGGCTCTCTATCAAACATCTTCGCTTTTCTGCATCAGGTACGGCCCACTCCGGCAGCATTTCAGTGGTATGCTCCAACCAGGGTTCGAACTCCTCTGCCCCAGCAAATAACCTTAACTCACGACAAGAGTTTGACCTAGCATGGGACAACACAACCTTTTCCAATATTTGCCCCAGTGCTTTTGCCCAATCATTGGCTGAGGCTGTGGCCCCTGAGCTAGAGGCTGCAGGGCCGGGGCCCAACAAACCCGACATACTAGCCATTATACAAACAGTAATTTCCTCAAAATATAACCACAATTGTTTCCCAATGCAGGGGAACACTCAACAGGTGCTTGCGAGGGGTACTGACCCAGGGGATCCCGGACGAGACCCCAAAAATGTAACCCTTCTGCCCATCTAAGTTGGGAGCAACAAGGGCCGGGTTCTGTATCTAGGGGTTCCGTTTCAATAACACAATGCAAAACCGGCTCGAGCCCCCACCCAGTGACCTGAGACAATTACATACCACCCCCTGGGCACCTCTAAGAGGCAATACTTCCCCTCTCGCAAGCACGGAGTCTGAGTGTAACAGAAAATGTTTAATAACATGAGGTAAACAACATCAGCATTAAATTGGAAAAACACCACAACTAGAGTTCTTAGACCAAACCATGAGCGAAGACCCACCCCAGCAAATTAGGCCGTGTCCTCTCCCGTTGGTTCTTGAAACCAGCGACCCAAGAATCACCAAAGTACCAAAAGTCCACCAATCCCAAAGTCTCTTGGGTCCAGCAACCCAAGAATCACAAAAGTCCCAAAAGTCCGACAACCCCCCAAAGTCTCTGTCCATGATCAGTGCAGCCCCAGAGTTCAAAGGGGGGGGGTGAGCAGGGTGTTAAGGGGCACCTTACATGATCCGAGGCCAACCGGCTGCTTCTCCGTGGGGTTCCACCGCAGCCTTCACCACGAACTGCTCCACTCCACCCGCAGTCCCACTCCTGCCGTCCCACGAACTGCTCTGGCAGCTGCTCCGCTCCGCTCACCGACCTGTGAGCCGCGCCGCTCCGCTCACCGACCTGTGAGCCGCGCCGCGCCGCTCCGCTCACCAACCTGTGAGCCGCGCCGCTCCGCTCACCGACCTGTGAGCCGCTCCGCTCTGCTCTGCTCCAGCCGTCCCTTGGGCCGCTCCCACAAGGCTCTGCTCGCTGCTCCTCCAGCCGCTCTGCTCACCGACCTGTGAGCCGCTCCGCTCACTCCCGCTAAGCTAAGTTAGCTTAGACATATAATAGCTTCAGGCTCCCCCACTAGTTAACACAGCCTCAGTGATCTCAGCTCTTAAATAGCTTTAGCTCTTTTGTGATTTCAGCTCTTAGTGATTTCAGCTAGTAGTAGGGGAGCTCCAGTGCTGGTGCACTACTGGCCCAAAGTGAACTCAGCTCAGCAGTCTGTAACTAGACTCCTAAGGGAATCAAAGTTAGCTCTGACATTCAACAGTGGAGAGAGGAGGTAGTGCAATTGGTGTTTCAACCCCCTCGGGGAGGGGGCCATACCATCAGGTACAAATACCTGTCCCCATCCTCTCTCAATTCACTGGGTTTTGTAACCCATGCCCCTTGACAAGCAAATGCTACTTAGGTAATGGTGAATGACTCACTCAGTCCTTCTGTCATACAACAGTTCCACTGGCCTTGATTCACAGAATCAGGGTAACAAAACTTTATTCTTCCTGCCCCAATAACAGAGAAACTGGGGATCCCACACCAGCCAAAGTAACCACTTTGAGTTGCTGTGGTTTCATGCCAGGCGAGTGGGTGTGCCTATGCAAACAAGATCAGCCCCTGGAGTTCTTTTCCACACTCGCCATAATTCACCACCAGATGTCAGGGTAGAGCTCATCCTGACTCTGCTTACAGCAGCATTAGATCGATTTAACCCTGCACCCATCCACACAACCAAGCCTGTTTTGTCAACTTAAAGGGCTCTTAAAATCTATTTCTGTACTCCTCCCTGACAAGGGGATTAGCGCTGAAATCAACCTTGCTAGGTCGAATTTGGGATAGTGTGGACGCAATTCGACGGTATTGGCCTCCGGGAGCTATCCCAGAATGCTCTATTGTTACTGCTCTGGACAGCACTCTCAACTCAGATGCACTGGCCAGGTAGACAGGAAAAGCCCCACAAACTTTTGAATTTCATTTCCTGTTTGGCCAGCATGGCGAGCTGATCAGCACAGGTGACCATGCAGAGCTCATCAGCACAGGTGATCATGGAGTCCCAGAATCGCAAAAGAGCTCCAGCATGGACTGAACGGGAGGTACTACATCTGATCGCTGTATGGAGAGAGGTATCTGTGTTATCCGAACTCCGTTCCAAAAGACAAAATGCCGGAATATTTGAAAAAATCTCCAAGGGCATGAAGGACGGAGGTTATAACAGGGACCTGCAGGAGTGACGCATGAAACTTAAGGAGCTCAGGCAAGCCTACCAAAGAACCAGAGAGGCAAACGGACTCTCCAGGTCAGAGCCCCAGACATACCACTTCTATGATGAGCTTCATGCCATTCTAGGGGGTGCCCCTACAACTACCCCACCCCTGTGCTTCCCTCCTCCCCCACCCCTCCCGGTCTACCTTGACAGTTATCCCCCCATTTGTGATGAATTAATAAAGAATGCATGAATTTGAAACAACAATGACTTTATTGCCTCCGCAACTGAAGATCAAAGGGCGGAAGAGGAGGGCGGGTGCCTAACAGGGAAGTAGAGTGAATCAAGGGGGCGGGTTTTCATCAAGGAGAAACAAACAGAACTTTCACACCATAGCGTGGCCAGTCATGAAACTGGTTTTCAAAGCTTCTCTGATGCACAGTGTGCCCTGCTGTGCTCTTCTAACCACCCTGGTGTCTGGCTGCACGTAATCAGCAGCCAGGCGATTTGCCTCAACATCCCACCCTGCCATAAACGTCTCCCCCTTACTCTCACAGATATTGTGGAGCACACATCAAGCAGTAATGACGATGGGAGTATTGGTTTCTCTGAGGTCTAACTGAGTCAGTAAACTGCACCATCTAGCTTTTAAACATCCAAAGGCACATTCTACCACCATTATGCACTTGCTCAGCCTATAGTTGAACTGCTTCTTACTACTGTCCAGGCTTCATGAGCCATGGGAACAAGGGGTAGGCTGGGGTAGGTGCGACTGCGCGGTGCTGCTGACTGGGAGAGCAGCCTGAGACAGAAGCCTCCAGCTGGCATGATATTCCAGGCAGGACTGAATCTCCATTAGACGAAACTTAAAGAAGAGAATGACCTGGAGTCATTCCCAATACTGCCCAGGCGCCCCCGACCAACCTAACCGAGGTCATCCAGGAGCACCCACAGGACGACGATGATGATTAGCAGTCATATTGCACCGTCTGCTGTCCGCAAGGCAGGGCAAGGCAAGGCAAGGGGATGCTGCTGTGTAGCACTGCAGTACCGTGTCTGCCAGCAGCACCCAGGAGACATACGGTGACAGTGAGCTGAGCGGGCTCCATGCTTGCCGTGGTATGTCATCTGCACAGGTAAAAAGGTGAGAAACTAGTTTTTGCCGTTGCTTTCACGGAGGGAGGGAGGCCTGACGACATGTACCCAGAATCACCCGCGACAATGTTTTTGTCCCATCAGGCATTGGGAGCTCAACCCAGAATTCCAGTGGGTGGCGGTTGACACTAGCCTTGGTACTGTGGATGCACACCGCCGACTTAATGCGCTTAGTGGGGACACACAATCGACGGTATCAAATCAATTTCTAAAAAAATTGACTTCTATTAAATTGACCTAATTTTGTAGTGTAGACATACCCTTAGAGGTTTTTAAGGCTCTGCTTGACAAAGCCCTGGCTGGGATGATTTAGTTGGGTGTTGGGCCTTTCTTGAGCAGGGTGTTGGACTAGATGACCTCCTGAGGTCTCTTCCACCCCTAATCTTATATGATTCTATGATTCTGTTATTATTATGGATTATATCAAAAACTGCTAATTTAGCCTTAAATTGATACCATTGAGAATAGCACTTTTTATATGAGGTATCATTTCTGTGTGTACTTTGAATGGCACCTGCTTAACAAGCAGGTGAGCACCCTTGTACCATAAGAAGTATCTTAGAATAAATTCAGGAAGTATTGTTTTGCAGAGTTAATATTTTTGTTTTGGGGAGTGATGATGGATGAATTTATACATTTTCTATTTTAAGGGAAGGACAAACTTGAAAGGATTGTTGTGGAAAGAACAGCTTAAAGAAAAATAAATATCCTTGCTTGTGACTAGGGGACCACACCATTCTGACTGCTGTACAAAACATCAAAAGAGGAAAACCAGAGTGCTTCAAAACTTTGGGGACACTGTTCAACTGGTGAAGGAGAATGCAATTTCAATTCATTGTGCCTGCTGCTTCTCTGATCAGTTCCTTTCCCAGCAAACATCATACACAAAGGAAGGTGAAACAGAATCCAGGCAAGTGGACTGCTGGGGTACAGAGACAAAGCAGCAAACCTAAAACATGAGAAGAGTTCATACAGGTTAACATGAAGGAAAAAATGAATCGCACATGCTGTTTTCATTTCCTGTCCCACATGCCCTTTTATATCACAATTTTTGTTGGTTGAATAATAGTAATTTTGAAAAATATTACTAAGTACTTTCAGAAATAAAAGCCACTGAATTTAGTTCACTATGCTTGGGAGAGTCAAATTATTTTCATTTATGAACATTAGGACAAAGACTGTTACTTTTCAAAATCTAACACCTGAAAGTTCCATGAATTTTATCATGAATAATCATTCATCAAAAAAAAAAAAACTAACTGCATTAATAATTATTTGTTATCCTTCTTATTAAAATGTTAGTCAGGATTGTCATAGATTTGTGAAGTCTGTGATGAGTATTATATTGATAAATTAATAATCATAGAATCATAGAACTGGAAGGGACCTTGAGAGGAAGGATAGTCCAGTCCCCTGCACTCATGTCAGGACTAATTCTCTAGACCATTCCTGACAAGTGTTTGTCTAACCTGCTCTTAAAAATCTCCAATGATGGAGATTCCACAACCTCCCTAGTCAATTTATTCCAAGGTTTAACCACCCTGACAGTTAGGAAGTTTTTCCTATTGTCCAACCTAAACCTCCCTTGCTGAAATTTAAGCCCATTGCTTCTTGTCCTAGCCTCAGAGGTTAAGAAAAACCATTTTTCTTCCTCTTGTAACAACCTTTTACATACAGTACTTGAAAACTGTTATGTCTTCTCTTTTCCAGACTAAACAAACCCAATTTTTTCCAATCTTCCCTTATAGTTTATATTTTCTAGACCTTTAATCATTTTTGTTGCTCTTCTCTGAACTCTCTCCAATTTGTCCACATCCTTCCTGAAGTATAGCACCCAGAACTGGACACAATACTACAGTGGAGGCCTAATCAGCATGGAGCAGAGCGGAAGAATTACTTCTCTCGTCTTGCTTACAACACTCCTACTAATACATCCCAGAATGATGTTCGCTTTTTTTCCTAACAGTGTTACACTGTTGACTCATATTTAGCTTGTGGTCCATTATGACCCCCAGATCCCTTTCTGCAGTCCTCCTTCCTAGGCAGTCATTTCCCATTTTGTATGTGTGCCACTGATTGTTCCCTCCTGAGTGGAGTATTTTACATTTGTCCTTATTGAATTTCATCCTATTTACTTCAGACCATTTCTCCAGTCTGTCCAGATCATTTTGAATTTTAATCCTATCCTCCAAAGCACTTGCAACCCCTCCCAGCTTGGGTATCATCTGCCAACTTTATCTAAATCATTGATGAAGATATTGAACAGAATCAGATGCAGAACTGATCCCTACAGGACCCCACTTGTTATGCCCTTCCAGCATGACTATAAACCACCGATAACTACTCTCTGGGAATGGTTTTCCAAACAGTTATGCACCCACCTTATAGTAGCTCCATGTAGGTTGCATATCCCTAGTTTGTTTATGAGAAGGTCATGAGAGACAGAATCAAACGGTTTACTAAAGTCAAGATGTACCATGTCTACCGCTCCCCCCAGCCACAAGGCTTGTTACCCTGTCAAAGAAAGGGTTGGTTCAACACAACAAATTCTTGCTGACTGTTACTTTTCATCTTATTATCTTCTAGACGTTTGCAAATTGATTGCTTAATTATTTGCTCCATTATCTTTCTGGGTACAGAACTTAAGATGACTGGTCTGTAATTCCCTGGGTTGTCCGTATTTCCCTTTTTACGGATTGGCACTATATTTACCTTTTTCCAGTCTTCTAGAATCTCTCCCATCTTCCATGACTTCTCAAAGATAATTGCTAATGGCTCAGATATCTCTTCAGTCAGCTCCTTGAATATTCAGGCCCTGGTGACTTGAAGACAAATTTGTCAAGTAATTTTTAACTTGTTCTTTCCCTATTTTAGCCTCTTCTGATCCTACCTCATTTTCACTCGCATTCACTATGTTAGATGTCCAATCACCACCAACCTTCTTGGTGAAAACCGAAACAAAGAAGTCATTAAGCACCTCTGCCATTTCCACATTTTCTGTTATTATTTCCCCCTCCCCCCATTAAGTAACAGGCTACCCTGTCCCTGTTCTTCTTCTTGCTTCTACTGTATTTATAGAATGTTTTCTTGTTACCCTTTATGTCTCCGGCTCGTTTGATCTTATTTTGTGCATTGGCCTTTCTAATTTTGTCCCTACATACTTATATTATTTGTTTATATTCATACTTTGTAATTTGACCTAATTTATAGGATTTTTTTAATTTTTAGATCATTGAAGATCTCATGGTTAAACCAGGGTGGTCTCCTGCCATACTTCCTATTTTTCCTACACAGTGAGATAGTTTCCTCTTGTGCCATTAATAATGTCTGATTTTGTAAGCCTCATCCACTTCTTCCTGGTTAGGTGGTCTGTAGTAGACCATTACCATGACATCACCATTGTTTTTTACCCCTTTTATCCTTACCCAAAAACTTTCAACAAGTCTCCTATTTCCATCTCAAGCTCAGTCCAAGTGTATACATTTTTAATAAATAAGGCAACACCTTCTCCCTTTTTCCCCTGCCTATTCTTCCTGAGGAAGCTGTATCCTTCTATACCAATATTCTAGTCATGTGTATTATCCCACCAGTCTCTGTGATGTCATAATTGTGTTTATTTACTAGCATTTTTAGTTCTTCCTGCTTATTTACCATACTTCTCGCATTAGTATATAGATATCTAAGATACTGAATTGATTCTCCCCCCACCCCAGTTCTGTCTTGTCTCTCCTTTATCCCTGCTATAACAGCCCATGCTCCTCCCAAATTCCAAACCTTCTCCCAGGTCTCCATGTTCGTGACTTACCTGTGGGCTTTGGTCACCTGCCCCCTTCAAACCTAGTTTAAAGCCTTCCTAGGTTAGCCAGTCTGTATCCAAATATGCTCTTCCCCTTCCTTGAAAGGTGGGCCCCATCTCTGCTTAGTAGTCCTTCTTCCTGGAGTAGCATCCCGTGGTCAAGGAATCCTAAGCCCTCCTGGAGACACCATCCTCACAGACAGGCATTCACCTCCAGAATGCATCTGTCTCTGCCCAGTCCCCTACCCTGGACCGGAATGATCAAAGAGACCACCACCTGCATTCTCAACTCCTTCACCCATACTCCCAGAACCCTGTAGTCACTTCTGATCTGCTGAAGGTCATACCTCGCAGTATCATTAGTGCCCACATGGATGAGTAGCGTGGGGTAGTAGTCAAAGGGCTGGATGATGCTCAACAATCCCTCCATAACATCTTGGTAATGGGCCTCTGGCAGGCAGCATACTTCCCAGGATGCCTTGTCAGGGCGACAGATGGGTGCCTCTGTCCCCCTCAGAAGAAAGAGTCACCAATCACCTCCTGGTTCCACTTGGTTACCATAATAATAAAAAGGCTCTAAATATTTTTTGTTTTGTTTTAATCATCTAAGTATGACACCCCAAAAGTAAAAGTTTCCTTTAAATTTCCCCTAATTTTCTTCTCTAGCTTTTTGTGGAATGGCTTCACAGAGCAGCATAAAGTACAAATCTGTATTGTTTTGACCTAGAAGTGCCTACCTTCGTTAAATAAAGTGGCATTGTTTTCTGCCAGGGGACTGGATCATCTAATTGCAGAAAGATGGTTGTGACACATCTGGTGCATGGGTTTGTTTCCAAGGTAACTCTTCCATAAAAAGTGATTCAGAATCAATCACTTGGTTTATAGAAACAGAGGGCTTGTCTACACAGGCAAGTTTTGTCACCAAAAACTGCCTTTTGGCAACAAAACAGCAATAGCGTACACACTAAAATGGAACCAGTAACCCCCGAACTCACCCAAGGCATGCTCCCAGACCCTGAGGGCACACAGGGGACCTCTTGTGAGTGTACCTTTGTAAATATTACATATGGTTTAAAAGCAAGCATGTTTAATGATTAATTTGCCCTGGCAATCACGGCCATTACAGCTACTGGAAAAGTCGGTTAACGTGTATGGGGATGGAGCGGAAATCCTCCAGGGACATCTCCAGAAAGCTCTCCTTCATGTACTCCCAAAGCCTTTGCAAAAGATTTCTGGGGAGGGCTACCTTATCCCATCCGCCATGGTAGGACATTTTACCACACCAGTCCAGTAGCATGTAGTCTGGAATCATTGCATAACAAAGCATGGCAGCGTATGGTCCCGGTGTTCGCTGGCATGCAGACAACATCCATTCCTTATTTCTTTGTTATCCTCAGGAGAGTGATATCATTCACAGTCACCTGGTTGAAATTGGGTGATTTTATTAAGGGGACATTCAGAGGTGCCCGTTCCTGCTCGGCTGAACAGAAATGTTCCCCACTGTTAGCCACACGGTAGGTGGGAGGGGTGAAGTGATCATCCCAGATAATTGTGTGTGTTGGGCTGTAGTTGGGTTTGTGCTGCATGTTAACCTGGAAACCGCAGCCCCTCCTTTTACATTGCAAAACCATTTTAAATGGCCAACCCAAGGGGTGCTTGGTATGGGAAATGAGGGCGCTACTGTTTGAAACCATTCCCACATGTTAAGAAGGTTAAAAAAGCCAAAAGACTGGCTTACCATGCCTGCCTGCAAGCCGAAATCTGTTGCCTGGCACTGCATGAATGATCTCTCACACCAAACCCGCAGGCCCTCAATATAAGAGGAAAAATGCGACTTTGTAACGAAAGCACATGTGCTGTGTAATGTGAACAGCAAAATTTAACATGAAGGAGTGTACCCATTGTTCTCTAAAATGTGTCTTTTTTAAACCACCTCTCCCTTCTCCTCCACCAGCTGCAAATGTTTCTCCTTCACAGAGGCTAGCGAAGATTAGAAGGAGAAAATGGCGGACTCGGAATGATATGTTCTCGGAGCTCCAGATGTCCTCCCACGCTGACAGAGCACAGCAGAATGCGTGGAGGCAGTCAGTCAATGTCAGACTACAGAAAAGCACAATATGAACGAGAGGAGAGGTGGCGGGCTGAATCGTGGGCTGAACAGAGCAAGTGGCAGGCTGAAGATGATAGGTGGCGTCAGCTTGCAGACAGAAGGCAAGAGTCGATGCTCCGGCTGCTGGAGCATCAAACTGATATGCTCCAGCAGATGGTTGAGCTGCAGGAAAGGCAGCAGGAGCAGAAACCGCCGCTACAGCCCGTGTGTAACCAACAGCCGTCCCCCCCAAGTTCCACAGCCTCCTTACCCAGATGCCCAAGAACACAGTGGGGGGCCTCCGGCCACCGAGTCACTCCACCCCAGATGATTGCCCGAGCATCAGAAGGTTGGCTTTCAATAAGAGTTAAAGTTTTAAACTGCAGTGTGTCCTTTTCCTTCCCTCTTCCCCCACCCATCCCGGACTACCTTGGCAATTATCCCCCTAGTTGTGTGATGAATTAATAAATAAAGAATGTTACTTCACATTCATGCAATGACTTTATTGCCTCTGCAAGAGGTACTCGAAGGGGGGAGGGGAGGGTGGGGTGGTTGGTTTACAGGAAAGTAGAGTGAAACAGGTGGGGGGGGCAGAGGGTTCATCAAGGACAAACAAACAAACAGTTTCACACCATAGCCTGGCCAGTCACAAAAACTTGTTTTCAAAGCTTCTCTGATGCGCACCACTCCCTGCTGTGCTCTTCTAACCGCCCTGGTGTCTGGCTGCACGTAATCAGTGGCCAGGTGGTTTGCCTCAACCTCCCACCCCACCATAAATGTCTCCCCCTTACTCACAGATATTGTGGAGCGCACAGCATGCAGCAATAACAATGGGGATATTCTTTTTGCTGAGGTCTGAGCGAGTCAGTAAGCTGCGCCAGCGTGTTTTTAAATGTCCAAATGCACATTCCACCACCATTTGGCACTTGCTCAGCCTGTAGTTGAAAGGTCCTGACTACTGTCCAGGCTACCTGTGTATGGCTTCATGAGCCATGGCATTAAGGGGTAGGCTGGGTCCCCAAGGATCACGATAGGCATTTCAATATCCCCAACGGTTATTTTCTGGTCCGGGAAGAAAGTCCCTTCCTCCAGCTTTCGAAACAGACCAGAGTGCCTGAAGACGCAAGCATCACGTACCTTTCCCGGCCATCCCACATTGATGTTGGTGAAACGTCCCTTGTGATCCACCAGGGCTTGCAGCAGCATTGAAAAGTACCCCTTGCGGTTTATGTACTCGGTGACTTGGTGCTCCGGTGCCAAGATAGATGGAACTCACATCCCTATTGCCCCACCACAGTTTGGGAATCCCATTGCAGCAAAGCCATCCACTATGGCCTGCACGTTTCCCAGAGTCACTACCCTTGATATCACCAGGTCTTTGATTGCCCTGGCAACTTGGATCACAGTAGCCCCCACAGTAGATTTGCCCACTCCAAATTGATTCCCGACTGACCGGTAGCTGTCTGGCGTTGCAAGCTTCCACAGGGCTATTACCACTCGCTTCTCAACTGTGAGGGCTGCTCTCATCCTGGTATTCTGGCGCTTCAGGGCAGGGGAAAGCAAGTCACAAAATTCCATGAAAGTGCCCTTAACGCATGCAAAAGTTTCACAGCCACTGGGAATCGTCCCACACCTGCAACACGATGTGGTCCCACCAGTCTGTGCTTGTTTCCCGGGCCCAGAATCGGCATTCCACTGCATGAACCTGCCCCAGTAACACCATGATTTGCACATTGCTGGGACCTGTACTTTGTGAGAGGTCTATGTCCATGTCAATTACCTCATCACTCTCGTCGCCGCGCTGCAGTCGCCTCATCGGCTCGTCCTAGTTTTGCTTTGGCATGTCCTGGCTCTGCATATACTCCAGGACAATGCGTGTGGTGTTCATAGTGCTCATAATTGCCGCGGTGATCTGAGTGGGCTCCATGATCCCAGTGCTATGCCGTCTGGGCTGAAAAAAGGTGCAAAACTATTGTCTGATGGAGGGAGGGGCGAGTGATGACATGGCGTACAGGTACAGGGAATTAAAATCAAGAAAAGTGGCTGTGCATCAGGGAGAAACACAAACAACTGTCACACTGAATGGCCCCCCCAAAGATTGAACTCAAAACCCTGGGTTAGCAGGCCGTTGATTTCACGGAGGGAGGGGGAAGCAAATGAATATAGAACAAATCTGATCCATCTAATTTTTACATCTTAAGCTGGCAGCAGATGGTGCAGCATGACTGATAGCCCTCGGCATCTTCTGGGTGCTTGGCAGAAAATAGTGTACTACGACTGATAGCCGCCATAATCATTGGGAAGGCAGCAGAATATGACTGGGGGACATACAGAGTTTCAGCCATCATCTGATCGAACCAGTCGTAATACACCATCTACTGCCAAAAAGCAAGGGGCTGCTGCTGTGTAGCAATGCAGCCCCACGTTTGCCAGCACCCAGATCACCGATGAAGGCTACCAGTCATACTGCACCGTCTACTGCCAAAAGGTAGCAATGCAGTACCACGTCTGCCGGCACCCAGATGATGGTGATGGTGAGCTGAGCGGGCTCCATGCTTGGCGTGGTACGTTGTCTGCACAGGTAACCCAGGTAAAAAGGTGCGAATAGATTGTCTGCCATTGCTCTGACTGAGGGGGAGGGGCCTGGCAACATGTACCCAGAACCCGCCGCGACACTGTTTTGCATCATTCAGGCATTGGGCTCTCAACCCAGAATTCCAATGGGCGGTGGAGACTGGGGGAACTGGGGGATAGCTACCCATAGTGCAATGCTCCGGAAGTCGATGCTAGCCTCAGTACTGTGGATGCAGTCTGCTGACTTAATGCACTTAGAGCATTTTATGTGGGGACACACACAATCGGCTGTATACAACCGATTTCTATAAATCCGGCTTCTATAAATTCGACCTAATTTCATAGTGTAGACATACCCTCAGCCTGTTGTTAAAACGCTTCTTGCTGCAGTCCAGGTGCCCTGTGTAAGGTTTCATGAGCCAGGGCTGTAAGGGGTAAGACGGGTCTCCCAGGATTACTATGGGCATTTCCACACACCCCCACTGTGATCTTGTGGTCTGGAAAGAAATTCCCTGCCTGCAGCTTTCTGTATAGGCCACTGTTCCTGAAGATGCGTGTGTCAAGCACCTTTCCAGACTAGCCTGCATTGATGTCCCTGAAACACCCTCGGCGATCCACAGGTGCCTACAACACCATGGAGAAGTATCCCTTCCTATTGATGTATTCAGATGAAAGGTGGTCTAGCGCTAAAATTGGAATGTGTGTGCCATCAATCGCCCCACCGCAGGTAGAGAAACCCATCTCTGCAAAGCCATCCACTATTTCATGCACATTTCCCAGAGTCATGGTCCTCCACAGCAGGATGCGATTTATTGCCCTGCACACTTGGAGTAATACAGCTCCAACAGTGGACTTCCCCACTCCAAATTGATTTGCAACTGACCGGTAGCAGCTTCCACACAGCGATTGCAAAACGCTTCTCTACCGCAAGGGCAGCTCTCAATCTGGTGTCCTTGCTCTGCAGGTCAGGGGCCAGCTCAGCACATAGCTCCATGAAGGTTGCTTTACACATCCTAAAGTTCTGTACCCACTGGTTGTCCTCTCACACCTGCATGACAATGCGATCCCACCAATCAGTGCTTGTTTTCCCGAGTCCAATAGTGACGATTTACCGTATGTAGCTGCTCTGTGAATGCCAAAAGCACTGATAAGTTGCTGCTGTCCATATCACACTTGGGTGCCTGCGATTCATCCTCTGTCAGTAACTTTGCGCGTAACTCTGCTGCCATGCACGATGGTCTCACAACAGTTAACAGCACCTAGGAGAGCAGTATGGCATCCATCCTCTCTCACTGCAGATGCTGGTGAGCACTACAAAGACTGACAGTTGGAAAAACGGTGCAAAAGGAAGTCTGAAGCCATCGGAGGGCTGAGACACATTTTGCACGTCCCAGGATGTGCCACACTCCGTTTCCGCCTTCCCACAACACCTGGCGACAGCTGGTGTCGCCAGGCACTGTGGGATGCATACCCACAGTGCATTGCTCGTGCTGTCGACAATGGTGCTCCAAATGTGGACATGATCTGTTAACAGAGGGAGCAAATGTAGACTCACTTTGGCAACTTCGATTTTATCTATTTTTTGTGTCGACAGTTTCATTGACAAAACTTTCCAATGTAGACAAGTCCAGAGCAGGTGCTATGTGTTCCATTAGGGGAAAATATTAATTTAAACATTAATTAATTAAAACATTACTTCAAATCCCTCCCCCCTTAATAAAAGAGAATAAAGTCCTTTGTCAGTCTGTTACAGCTGAAAGGAACATGACTATTTCAGTTTGAAAGGTATTCAGGGATTTCTGTTGCGGTTTACTTGAGCTAACCCTCCTCCCCCACTCCCCAAAATTTCTACTTGAGTTTTGGGTTCATTTGAACCAAGAAAAATTTATATGAAAATTGGCTGAAACCATTGAGTTCTTCCTAGATTTGATATAAAACCATGTGAGCCAATGCTGATAACTAACAACATACATTACACTTACACCAAAGAATACCTCTCATCCAAAGATCTAAAGTTGTTCAAGAAAAACAATTATCTTTAAATTTAAGAAAAAATGTTTGTTTTTTTAAGAAGTTAGGACCTGATTCAATTCCTACTAAAGTCTGTGGGACTCTGTTTACATCAGTGGGAGGTGGATTGGGCACTTAGTACTCTGTTATTGCAACAGGTATGTAAAAGTTCCCAAGCAAATCAGTCAGACTTTTTTAAGAACACAGAGTGGATTTTCCCCATCAATTAATGAAACGGAAAAAAAAAAAAAAAAAAAAACAGAAACCACCATTTTTGTCTG
Source organism: Malaclemys terrapin pileata (assembly GCF_027887155.1). Taxonomy (NCBI): domain Eukaryota; kingdom Metazoa; phylum Chordata; order Testudines; family Emydidae; genus Malaclemys; species Malaclemys terrapin. The sequence continues at coordinate 162,799,754 of NC_071506.1, forward strand.
TAAGGAGACCTCCCCCAAGTGCTGAGTTACAAAATGACATTCCATAACATCATTTTCTTTTATGCTGAATTTCAGTGGATATGAGTCTTGTCCTATTCGGATACTGCTTTGACCAAGGCTTAATATGTTTATTGTTTCTTCCTAGGGGACACTTTTTAGGGAATGCATCATTCACTACTGTAAAGCTTGTAGCTGTAGTAAGAGGAGGCCCCGAGATATAAACCTTGGTATCAGAGGCCCAGTATGAGGCCTGAGGCCTTAACTAAAGTAATGGTCAAGACTTTGCTAACATAAAGCAAAGTTAAGCTGTGAGCCAGAGGCAGGCCCTGCTCGCAGAAGCTGGCAAGGAAAGGGCTGATGTTGCATAAATATATATTCACCTAGCAAAGTTAAAGTATAAACATGGTACCAAAAGATACCATACGGGAACATTCCACAGATAACATTGAACAGGCTGGCCCATACCAATCATAGAATGTCAGGGTTGGAAGGGACCTCAGGGGGTCATCTAGTCCAACCCCCTGCTCAAAGCAGGACCAATCCCCAGGCAGATTTTTGCCCCAGCTCCCTAAATGGCCCCCTCAAGGATTGAACTCACAATCCTGGGTTTAGCAGGCCAATGCTCAAACCACTGAGCTATCCCTCCCCCCAAGGGCAAAAGGGTAAAATGATGAATAGAGTTGTTTTGATCGAACCAACACGTACAAGGTGAGAGGCGGCACCTTACTACGTAAAGGGGTTGTATCTTGCTACGTAGAGGGGTTGCACCTCAATACGTCAGGAGTGATGTGTAACTTGTTTGTACCTGTGTATAAGAATGTACCCCTGGGGTGGTGTCTTTGTCCGGCCACGGGGGCAGTGGAAAGTCCCGCCACTGAGCCGGGTCCTTGCCAAGAGGCACTTTCTCGTAGTATGCCCGGTAGACTAAGTAATCTACGGGGAACTGCCATTGTGTCCGAGATTGCAATAAACCTAGTCAAAGTGACTTTGCATCTTACTAGACTCTGGTTATTGGGGGTTCTCATCAGGTTTGCTGTGTCAGCTATCTGCGCAGAGCTGGGGCAGCACACAGAGGGAACACACGCATGCAGCAGAGTGATACCAACAGGAGAAAGCAGAAGCACCACACCGGTAGCATCTGACAACAGTAGCCAGTCCAATTAGCAGATTTAGACTACTCTCATTTCATACTTATAGATTTAATTAAATTTATTTCCTTACATAGCAGCATAGACTAATTACACCAGCACTGCCTAATTTTCTAATAAAAGAATAGTGGGGGTAGCGGGGAAAGAGCTCCAAGACTAAATTCAATGGTGCTTGGGTCAAATGTAACTAAAAGTAAATAATTTTCATTAAAAAAAAGTTATAGCACAGAGGGGATTATTCCACTGTTTTCCTTTTATTGCTGCAGAACATCAGCAAATCAACATACATTAAAATACAATATGCAAATGTAACCCACACACCTTCTGGGTGGGGTGTTCTGTCCCATCTAAGTGGGCACTGAGACGACTTAAGCTACGTCTACACTACGGGGTGGGGGGGAAATAGATTTCAGATATACAAATTCAGCTACGGGAATAGCGTAGCTGAATTCAACGTATCTGATCTGACTTACCCAGCTGTGAGGATGGCGGCAAATCGACCGCCGCAGCTCCCCCGTCGACGGCGCTTACTCCTACCTGGGCTGGTGGAGTATGCGCGTCGACTCCGGGATCTATTATTGCGTCCTGACGAGATGCGATAAATTGATCCCCGAGAGATCAATTTCTACCCGCCGATCCAGGCGGGTACTGAAGACAAGCCCTTAGAGATATAAAATGAGTCTGCTTTACAGCCTTAGCTAACAGCAAGCTGGCTTTTAGCTCATGCAGTAAAGGCTCATGCACTAAGCTCCAGAGATGCCCGGTTCGATCCTGCCCGCCAATGACTGGGGTCTGTTGGCATTACACAAACTGTCCCATGACTTTAGGGAAGATTTCTTCAGATATCCCCAAAGCATTATGGGGCTACTTATAAAAATGGCACCTGGTTTCAGCATGCAGGTAAGAAAAAAGGTGGAAGGCTTCTTGCAGCTAGCTTCTCGCTCCACCCTCCCTACCCCCCAAGCATGTATTTAACTACAGCCGACCACAGTGATGGATGTGCTGTTTACTTTTCTACAAGAAGCCAGAAGGGACTTCCTATGCATGAAATACAAGTTGGTGGATAGGCTGGAAGAAAAGATTCTTGGATTTGAAAGGACAAATAGAGACACTACAGAGAAGCTGAGGAGTTCCTAGACAGCCAGGTTCAGGAAATGTCATAAATACTCCAGGTTCAAGGAAGAAAGGAGCTGGCAATGAAGGTATCAGAGAAAGGTATCAAAAACGGCATTACTTGTTTCTGAATCATTGACAATTCAGAAGAATATGATCTTGAATACTTAAAAAAAATGAAATCTTCACTGATAAAGTTTGCAGATGACACAAATATTGGGGTAATGGTAAACAGTGAAGAGGACAGGTCACTAATTCATGGCTATCTGGATAGCTTGTTAAGCAGGGTGTAAGCAAACAATATGCATTTTCATACTCCTAAATGTAAATGTATACATCTAGGAACAACAAATGTAGGCTATTCTTACAGGATGAGAGACTATCCAGGGAAGCAGTGACTCTGAAAAAAAGATTTATGGTTCATATTGGATAATCAGCTGAACATGAGCTTCCAGTGCAACACTGTGGTAGAAGGGTTAATGTGATCCTTGGATGCATAAACAGGGGAAATTCAAGTAGGAGTAGAGAGGTTATATTGGCACGGATGCAACCGCTGCTTTAGTACTGTGTCCAGTTCTGGTGTCCACAATTCAAGAAGAATGTTGATAAATTAGAGAGTATTCAGAGAAGAGCCGTGATACGATTGGAAAACGTGCTTTATAGTGAGAAACTCCAGGAGCTCAATCTAGCTGGTTTAACAAAAAAGGGGTGACTTGATTACAGTCTATAAGTACCTACATGGGGAACAAATATTTAATAATGGGCTCCTCAATCTAGAAGAGAAAGGTATAACAATCCAATGACTGGAAGTTGAAGCTAGACAAATTCAGATTGGAAATATGGTATACATTTTTAATAGTGAGGGTAATTAACCATTAGAACAACTTATCAAGGGTCGAGGTGGATTCTCCATAACTCACTATTTTAAAATCAAGACTGGATGCTCTTCTAAAAGATATTCAAGATCTGCTTTGTGAATTATTTTGGGGAAGTTCTATGGCCTATGTTTTACATGAGATCAGGCTAGATGACCACAATGTCCCTTTTGGCCTTGGAACCTATGAATCTGGACCTAAATGGTTTAAAGATTGTATTAATATAAATAAAAGAAATTAGTAATATCCTAATATAGCACTTTTCATTGGTAAATCTCACAGAAGTTTATAAAGGAGGTTGTTTTATTATCCCCATTTTACAGATGAGGAAAACGGAGGCACACTTACTTGCCCAAGTCACCCCGACATACTAGTAGCAGAGCAGGAATAGAACCCAGCTCTTCTAAATCCCTGCTCACTGTTGGATCCACTAGGGACCACTGTCTCCTTAAAGAAAAAGGAAAAATAAATTTATCAATAAGTTAAGTAGATCTGTAAAGAAGAAATTAAAATATATAAACAATGCGGGTTTAATCCTGGAGACTTAATCCTGGAGCCACAGTAAAAGTGTAGTGTTCCAAAAGTGTAGATGGGACTGATGAAAAATTACTCTTCCAATTTTTTCCCATAAATGCCCTCAGATATTTTCAGCTTTCTTGAAGTAATATTGCAAAGGTCTCCTTTCGGATACCTAAAATAGCTTTCTGAGATCCCTGAGCATTGAAAAAAAATAAAAAAATCTATGTTTGATTACAGAAAGTTGGCTTTTCCATCAAAGCCTATTCAAGATCTCTGCTTAATCCAGTTGCAACTCAACCATACTATAAAATCCTAAATCAATTTGACCATTGCCTCTCCCTTCTGACCACTGTAAAATGATTGTTACAAAAATCTGGCTGTGCTGACCTGAGAAGTTGAGATATTATATTTTGGATACATTTATTACTCAGTATCAGAATATCAGGGATGGAAGGGACTTCAGGAGGTCATCTATCCAATCCCCTGCTCAAAGCAGGACCAATCCCCAACTAAATCATCCCAGCCAGGGCTTTGTCAAGCCTGACCTTAAAAACTTCTAAGGAAGGAGATTCCACCACCTCCCCAGGTAACCCATTCCAGTGCTTCACCACCCTCCTAGTGAAAAAGTTTTTCCTAATATTCAACCTAAACCTCCCCCACTACAACTTGAGACCATTAATCCTTGTTCTGTCATCTGCCACCGCTGAGAACAGTCTAGTTCCATCCTCTTTGGAACCCCCCTTCAGGTAGTTGAAGGCTGCTATCAAATCCCCCCTCACTCTTCTCTTCTGCAGACTAAATAAGCCCAGTTCCCTCAGCCTCACCTTATAAGTCATGTGCCCCAGCCCCCTAATCATTTTCGTTGTCCTCCGCTGGACTCTCTCCAATTTGTCCAAACTGGATGCAATACACCAGGTATGGCCTCATCAGTGCCAAATAGAGGGGAATACAACTCATTCGCTTAGTTCATGAATTCTAATAGGGCAGACAATTAACAAAAATCATGCAAAAGTTCAAATAATAAATACAGGCATATATTTTACTAATATTACCTTCCCCTCAAAGACACGTAGGATGATTAAAGCAAATAACTATCTTTATTAATATTAATTAGTCCCTCAGAAATTTACATTAATATTCTATTCAAATAATAATATCTACCATCACCCAATATCATGGAATCCTGTGCTTCAGGCTTGGATTTTCAAAGGAGACTAAAATTAGGTGCCCAACTCCCACTGAATTCCTAAATCCCTTGTAAATCCCAACCTTCAAGCCTAAGCACCCTAGGGCTGTGTTATAGCAGCATATCAGATTTTCTAGGCTTTGACGGGGTTTTTTTGTTTTTAAAATATGTTTTGAACTACATTTATACTCTGATGGAAAAAAAATCTGACATTGCATCCAATACATTTTTTAAAACTACTCAGAAATTAAAATAAAATAAAATAAAATAAAAGCAATTTTTGGAGGAAAAAAATACCCTGCATTTAGAAGACAACTCATTGGTTAAGGTTAAGTTTAAAGTTCAGAACAAAAAAAAAATCTATGCCTTTTATATATTGAGTTCCTGCTTGCTTCATTGACAATGACCTTTTGACTGCCTTTTATTTCTGTTAGCCATGTAGAGCCAGCACACTTAAGATGAAGGGTTGGAGGCTAGGCCTATGCTAGAAGCTAGGGATGTGATTCCCAGCAGGGTAGCTCACATTAGCTCTCATATGAGCCAACACACTAAAAATAGTAATGTAGCCTCAGTGGTACAGGCTAAAATCCCTGAGTATAAGCCCACCTGAACCCCATGGTATGTACTTGGGGCAGCTACCCCATGCTACCTTGGCTACTCTACTATTGTTAGTGTGCTAGCTCAGATGAGAGCAAGTATGGACTCAAACCCAAAACTTGTACTGTAGATGTAGTCAGGTTCTGCAAACATTAATTCACAAGACTAACCTTAAGCATTTTTAGATCTCAAGTATCAGGGGGTAGCCGTGTTAGTCTGTATCTACAAAAACAAGGAGTCTGGTGGCACCTTAAAGACTAACAGATTTATTTGGGCATAAGCTTTCGTGGGTAAAAACCTCACTTCTTCAGATGCATCCCAAATAGCAGCTTATGCCTAAATAAATCTGTTAGTCTTTAAGGTGCCACCAGACTCCTTGTCATTTTTAGATCTGGGGCTTAAGTAAACAGATTCCAGTCTGTCTTGTGCACCATCAAAAGAACTGTGTACTTAGTCTCAAATTGTTACAGCTGTGGAAATATACTGACGGCAGCAAACAGGGGACTGTAAACAGGGGAGTTTGAGAGGGGGAGAAGAAGATCACCCTGCTGAACGAACAAGGTGAGAGAGTACTAATCTTTGGGTGAGTGAGTTTGTTTGGCTGTTTATGTTTTTCCTCTCTCTTTCAGGCTATTTACTCATAGACTTTAAGGTCAGAAGGGACCATTATGATCATCTGGTCTGACCCCCTGCATGCTGCAGGCCATAAAACCGTCCCTACCCCTTCCCTGGACTCTGCTGTTGAAGTCCCCAATCCTGTTTTTAGTGACTTCAATCGGCAGAGACCCTCCTGCTAGAGATCCCTGCCCCATGCTGTGGAGGAAGGCGAAAAACCTCCAGAGGCTCAGCCAATCTGCCCTGGAGGAAAATTCCTTCCCGACCCCAAATGTGGCGATCAGTAAGACCCCGAGCATATAGGCAAGAGTCTCCAGCCCGACCCCGTTAGCCATTATACTATTTACCCACCATTGCTTGGCTTTCCTTGACTACTATGTTTTACCATTAAACCATTCCCTCCATAAACTTATCTAACTTTATCTTAAAACCAGACAGGTCCGTCGCCCCCACCGTTTCCCTCGGAAGGCCGTTCCAATATTTCACCCCTCTGACGGTCAGAAACCTTCATCTAATTTCAAGTCTGAACTTCCCCACGGCCAGTTTGTATCCATTCGTTCTGGTATCCACGTTAGTACTAAGCTGGAATAATTCTTCTCCCTCCCTTGTATTAATCCCTCTAATATATTTAAAGATAGCAATCATATCCCCTCTCAGCTTTCGTTTTGTCAGACTAAACAACCCAAGCTCCTCTAGTCTCCTTTCGTACGACAGCTTTTCCATTCCTCTGATCATCCTAGTGGCCCTTCTCTGCACCCGTTCCAGTTTGAGTTCATCTTTTTTAAACATGGGAGACCAGAACTGCACACAGTACTCCAAATGAGGTCTCACCAGCGCCTTGTACAACGGAAGCAGGACCTCCTTATCCCTACTAGATATACCTCGCCTAATGCATACCAAGACAGCATTGGCTTTTTTCACCGCCACGTCACATTGTCGACTCATAGTCATCCTGCGGTCTACAAGAACCCCTAGGTCCTTCTCCTCTTCCGTAACTTCTAACCAATGCGTCCCCATCTTGTAACTAAAATTGTTATTAGTCATCCCCAAATGCATCACCTTACACTTTTCACTATTAAATTTCATCTTATTTCTGATACTCCAATTCACAAGCTCATTCAAGTCTCCCTGCAGGATATCCCTGTCCTCCTCCGAATTTACAACGCCTCCTACCTTCGTATCATCCGCAAATTTTATCAGCCCACTCCTGCAATCGGTTCCGAGGTCAGTTATAAATAGATTAAATAAAATGGGTCCCAAAACCGAACCTTGAGGCACTCCACTAGTAACCTCCCTCCAACCTGACAGTTCACCCTTTAATACAACCCGCTGCATTCTCCCCAGTAACCAATTCCTTATCCACTTCTGGATTTTCATATCGATCCCCATGTTTTTCAGTTTAACCAATAATTCCTCATGGGGTACAGTATCAAACGCTTTACTGAAATCCAGGTATATTAGGTCCACCGCATTTCCCTTATCTAATAAATCCGTTACTTTCTCAAAGAAGGAGATCAGATTCGTTTGGCACGATCTGCCCTTCGTAAAACCATGTTGTAATTTATCGCAATTGCCACTACCCTCCAGGTCCTCCACTAGTTTCTCTTTCAGAATTTTCTCTAACACCTTGCACACTACAGATGTTAGACTAACAGGCCTGTAGTTACCCGGATCACTTTTATTCCCTTTCTTGAAAATAGGAACCACATTAGCTATTCTCCAGTCTAACGGGACCACCCCAGAGTTTACAGATTCATTAAATATTATCGCTAACGGGCCTGCTATTTCCCGCGCCAATTCCTTCAATATTCTCGGATGTAGATCGTCCGGTCCTCCCGACTTAGCCCCATTAAGGCGTTCAAGTTTTGTTTCTACCTCGGATACGGTAATCCCCCATCCCGAGTGCCCCTCTATAGTGGTGCTAGTATCCCTAATACCTTCATTGGCCTCATTAAACACCGATGCAAAATATTCATTAAGATATTGCGCCATGCCAAGATTGTCTTTAATCTCCTCTCCGGCAATAGACTTCAGCGGTCCCACTTCTTCTTTCTTTGCTTTCTTCCTATTTATGTGGCTGTAAAACCTCTTACTATTGCTTTTAATTCCCCTCGCTAGGTCCAACTCTACACGGCCTTTGGCCTTTCTCACTCTATCTCTACATTCTCTGACTTCACTTAGGTACATTTCCTTACTGATCCCTCCCCTCTTCCACTCTTTAAACGCTTTCTGTTTTTTCCTAATCGCCCCTTTGAGTCGGTCGCTCATCCAGCTCGGTCTAAATCTCTTGCTTAGTAATCTTTTTCCCTTTTTTGGAATACAGGCCTCCGACAGCTCATGCATCTTTAACTTAAAGTAATCCCAGGCTTCTTCTGCTTTTAAATCCATTAATACGTTTGCCCAATCCACTTCCCTTACCAGTCCCCTTAGTTTGTTAAAATTGGCCTTTTTAAAATTATAAACCCTAGTCTTTGATTTAATTCTGTTACTCCTTCCATGTATTTTAAACCGAATTAGCTCATGATCACTGGAGCCCAAATTGTCCCCTACTACCACTTCCTCAACAAGGTCCTCACTACTTGCTAGAATCAAATCTAAAATGGCCTCCCCCCTCGTCGGTTCAGTTACCACTTGATGGAGGAATTGATCAGCAAGCACTTCTAGGAACATCTGAGCCCTGTTATTGCTACTAGCGTTTGTTCCCCAATCTATATCCGGGAAGTTAAAGTCCCCCATAATTACACAGTTTCTGTTAGTAATTACTTCTCTAAACACATTAAATAGTTCCTTATCCATATCCTGGGTCGATCCCGGCGGTCTATAGCACACTCCAAGCACTATCCCCGGAGAGGCTCTAGTAGTCCTATTACCCAGTGTGAGTATTGCCCAGACAGACTCTGTGTTATCTAATCCATCCACTATTATTTCTTTACAGCTTATTTCACTATTGACATACAAGGCCACCCCCCCAACTTTACCCTTGTTCCGGTCTTTCCTAAACAGCGCATACCCCTCCATACCTGTGTTCCAGTCGTGACTGCCATTCCACCACGTTTCCGTTATTCCTACGATATCCGGTTTCAGTTCCTGGACCAAGAGCTCCAATTCCTCCATTTTGTTACCTAGGCTTCTGGCATTGGTGTATAAACACCCTAATGTATGTCGTTTAGCCCGTCTCCCATTAGCAGCACTATATGTTGCGGGCCTCCTTGTGTCCGTCCCCCCTGTCCTTCCTATGTCCAATCTCATCTCCCCGGCTATGTCTCCTCTCCTTTTACTCACCTTTTCCATACTGGAATCTGGCGTGGAGATTAACTGTGCATCTCCCAACCGTCTCCCCAAACTTCCTAGTTTAAAGCTCTTTTGATTAGATGAGCCAGCCTCCCTCCCAGAAGTCTATTTCCTTCCCTACTCAGGTGAAGCCCATCCCGCGAGAACAGGTGTCTGTCCCCGAAAGCCTCCCAGTGGCCATACATCCCAAAGCCCTCCTTATAGCACCACTCCCTTAGCCAACTATTTATTCTCACAATCCTATCAGCCCTTTGCTGCCCTTCCCTCGGAACGTGCAGAATCCCACTAAAGATAATCTGAGCCTCTATCTCCTGGAGAGTCTTCCCCAGCCTGGCATAAAGATAATCTGAGCCTCTATCTCCTGGAGAGTCTTCCCCACCCCTGATCCTCTCTAACGAGAACCTAGCCGTGTCATTCGTTCCCACATGAAGGATTATCAAGGGGTTCTTACCTGCTCCTTTTAGGATCCTTTTCAACCGCAGGTCCACATCACGTATCTTTGCGCCCGGGAGACAGCACACCCTTCTGTTCTCTGGGTCCGCCCTGGTCACAGGCCTGTCCAATCTCCTCAGTAAAGAGTCTCCAATCACATACACCTGCCGCCGCCTGGCAACAGTGCGATCTAGTAATCTAGTCTCCGATCCCTCTAGTCCTGACCTGTGCCTGTTCCTATCTTCCCTTATGCTCCCCCTTATGCCTTCCTGAATCCTCCCGGGGCCCAGAATTGGTGCTGTCTCCATCAACTCCTCCCCTCTCTCTCTTGGACTAGCTGCTCTTCTCTTCTTTCTCACCCTTCCACCTTCAGTCGCCACCTGCTGCCCCTCCACCTCGCTATCCAAACACTCGAACCTATTCCTGAGTTCTATTCCCCCCTCACTGGCCCTTCTTTTCCTTGGCCTACTTCTCACAGTCACATGCTTCCACCTCCCATGTTCTCCCCCCTCCATTCCGCTCTCACCGTCCTCTACCTCTGCCTCTACCTCCGCCACAGGGCATTCTCCTTCAGCCCCCCCTTGCCTTTCCTCCATCAGCTGCTCAAACCCCCGCCTAAACTCCACCAGGGTATCTACCTGCATCTGCAACCCCTTAATCTTATCCTCCAGTAACACTATCAGGCGACACTTCATACACACATACCTTTGTTCCAGGTCTCCTGCTAGAACTATATACATACCACAGCTCCCACATGTGACCATCTGCATTCTGTCTGCTGCTGCTGCTTGGCTCATGGCTGCTGCTTGGCTCATGGCTGCTGCGGTCTCTGCCCACGACACCTGGGGGAATGGAGCACAGACCACACCGCGCCCTCCTGCCTCCCCCTGCAAACTCCCTCTCAAACTCCCCTGTTAGCCGCCCTGTTTGCTGCTCGCAGCTGTACCGCTGCCTGGCTGGGCGGCCGCTTTTATGGGCCGCTGAATCAGCCAGGCCCCGCCCCCTACTCAGGGCTCGGCGTCCTTCCCAGCACCCAGCCCCTGCCGGCCCCTACAAACAAACACACAAGAACAACAAGGACAGAGGCAAATACAGGTACCTTCTCCTCCAATGAGAACTCCCTCTCAAACTCCCCTGTTTGCTGCCGCTGCTCGCAGCTGTACCGCTGCCTGGCTGGGCGGCCGCTTTTATGGGCCCCTTAATCAGCCAGGCCCCGCCCCCTACTCAGGGCTCGGCGTCCTTCCCAGCACCCAGCCCCTGCCGGCCCCTACAAACAAACAAACACACAAGAACAACAAGGACAGAATGCAAATACAGGTACCTTCTCCTTCAATGAGAACTCCCTCTCAAACTCCACTGTTTGCTGCCGCTGCTCGCAGCTGTACCGCTGCCTGGCTGGGCGGCCGCTTTTATGGGCCCCTTAATCAGCCAGGCCCCGCCCCCTACTCAGGGCTCGGCGTCCTTCCCAGCACCCAGCCCCTGCCGGCCCCTACAAACAAACACACAAGAACAACAAGGACAGATGCAAATACAGGTACCTTCTCCTCCAATGAGAACTCCCTCTCAAACTCCCCTGTTAGCCGCCCTGTTTGCTGCAGCTGCTCGCAGCTGTACCGCTGCCTGGCTGGGCGGCCGCTTTTATGGGCCCCTTAATCAGCCAGGCCCCGCCCCCTACTCAGGGCTGGGCGTCCTTCCCAGCACCCAGCCCCTGCCGGCCCCTACAAACAAACACACAAGAACAACAAGGACAGATGCAAATACAGGTACCTTCTCCTCCAATGAGAACTCCCTCTCAAACTCCCCTGTTTGCTACCGCTGCTCGCAGCTGTACCGCTGCCTGGCTGGGCGGCCGCTTTTATGGGCCCCTTAATCAGCCAGGCCCCGCCCCCTACTCAGGGCTCGGCGTCCTTCCCAGCACCCAGCCCCTGCCGGCCCCTACAAACAAACACACAAGAACAACAAGGACAGATGCAAATACAGGTACCTTCTCCTCCAATGAGAACTCCCTCTCAAACTCCCCTGTTAGCCGCCCTGTTTGCTGCCGCTGCTCGCAGCTGTACCGCTGCCTGGCTGGGCGGCCGCTTTTATGGGCCCCTTAATCAGCCAGGCCCCGCCCCCTACTCAGGGCTCGGCGTCCTTCCCTGCACCCAGCCCCTGCCGGCCCCTACAAACAAACACACAAGAACAACAAGGACAGATGCAAATACAGGTACCTTCTCCTCCAATGAGAACTCCCTCTCAAACTCCCCTGTTAGCCGCCCTGTTTGCTGCCGCTGCTCGCAGCTGTACCGCTGCCTGGCTGGGCGGCCGCTTTTATGGGCCCCTTAATCAGCCAGGCCCCGCCCCCTACTCAGGGCTGGGCGTCCTTCCCAGCACCCAGCCCCTGCCGGCCCCTACAAACAAACACACAAGAACAACAAGGACAGATGCAAATACAGGTACCTTCTCCTCCAATGAGAACTCCCTCTCAAACTCCCCTGTTTGCTACCGCTGCTCGCAGCTGTACCGCTGCCTGGCTGGGCGGCCGCTTTTATGGGCCCCTTAATCAGCCAGGCCCCGCCCCCTACTCAGGGCTCGGCGTCCTTCCCAGCACCCAGCCCCTGCCGGCCCCTACAAACAAACACACAAGAACAACAAGGACAGATGCAAATACAGGTACCTTCTCCTCCAATGAGAACTCCCTCTCAAACTCCCCTGTTTGCTGCCGCTGCTCGCAGCTGTACCGCTGCCTGGCTGGGCGGCCGCTTTAATGGGCCCCTTAATCAGCCAGGCCCCGCCCCCTCCTCAGGGCTCGGCGTCCTTTCCAGCACCCAGCCCCTGCCGGCCCCTACAAACAAACACACAAGAACAACAAGGACAGATGCAAATACAGGTACCTTCTCCTCCAATGAGAACTCCCTCTCAAACTCCCCTGTTAGCCGCCCTGTTTGCTGCCGCTGCTCGCAGCTGTACCGCTGCCTGGCTGGGCGGCCGCTTTTATGGGCCCCTTAATCAGCCAGGCCCCGCCCCCTACTCAGGGCTGGGCGTCCTTCCCAGCACCCAGCCCCTGCCGGCCCCTACAAACAAACACACAAGAACAACAAGGACAGATGCAAATACAGGTTCCTTCTCCTCCAATGAGAACTCCCTCTCAAACTCCGCTGTTTGCTGCAGCTACTCGCAGCTGTACCGCTGCCTGGCTGGGCGGCCGCTTTTATGGGCCCCGTAATCAGCCAGGCCCCGCCCCCTACTCAGGGCTCGGCGTCCTTCCCAGCACCCAGCCCCTGCCGGCCCCTACAAACAAACACACAAGAACAACCAGGACAGATGCAAATACAGGTACCTTCTCCTCCAATGAGAACTCCCTCTCAAACTCCCCTGTTAGCCGCCTTGTTTGCTGCCGCTGCTCGCAGCTGTACCGCTGCCTGGCTGGGCGGCCGCTTTTATGGGCCCCTTAATCAGCCAGGCCCCGCCCCCTACTCAGGGCTCGGCGTCCTTCCCTGCACCCAGCCCCTGCCGGCCCCTACAAACAAACACACAAGAACAACAAGGACAGATGCAAATACAGGTACCTTCTCCTCCAATGAGAACTCCCTCTCAAACTCCCCTGTTAGCCGCCCTGTTTGCTGCCGCTGCTCGCAGCTGTACCGCTGCCTGGCTGGGCGGCCGCTTTTATGGGCCCCTTAATCAGCCAGGCCCCGCCCCTACTCAGGGCTGGGCGTCCTTCCCAGCACCCAGCCCCTGCCGGCCCCTACAAACAAACACACAAGAACAACAACGACAGATGCAAATACAGGTACCTTCTCCTCCAATGAGAACTCCCTCTCAAACTCCCCTGTTTGCTGCCGCTGCTCGCAGCTGTACCGCTGCCTGGCTGGGCGGCCGCTTTTATGGGCCCCTTAATCAGCCAGGCCCCGCCCCCTACTCAGGGCTCGGCGTCCTTCCCAGCACCCAGCCCCTGCCGGCCCCTACAAACAAACACACAAGAACAACAACGACAGATGCAAATACAGGTACCTTCTCCTCCAATGAGAACTCCCTCTCAAACTCCCCTGTTTGCTGCCGCTGCTCGCAGCTGTACCGCTGCCTGGCTGGGCGGCCGCTTTTATGGGCCCCTTAATCAGCCAGGCCCCGCCCCCTACTCAGGGCTCGGCGTCCTTCCCAGCACCCAGCCCCTGCCGGCCCCTACAAACAAACACACAAGAACAACAAGGACAGATGCAAATACAGGTACCTTCTCCTCCAATGAGAACTCCCTCTCAAACTCCCCTGTTTGCTGCCGCTGCTCGCAGCTGTACCGCTGCCTGGCTGGGCGGCCGCTTTTATGGGCCCCTTAATCAGCCAGGCCCCGCCCCCTACTCAGGGCTGGGCATCCTTCCCAGCACCCAGCCTCTGCCTGCCCCTACAAACAAACACACAAGAACAACAAGGACAGATGCAAATACAGGTACCTTCTCCTCCAATGAGAACTCCCTCTCAAACTCCCCTGTTTGCTGCAGCTGCTCGCAGCTGTACCGCTGCCTGGCTGGGCGGCCGCTTTTATGGGCCCCTTAATCAGCCAGGCCCCGCCCCCTACTCAGGGCTCGGCGTCCTTCCCAGCACCCAGCCCCTGCCGGCCCCTACAAACAAACACACAAGAACAACAAGGACAGATGCAAATACAGGTACCTTCTCCTCCAATGAGAACTCCCTCTCAAACTCCCCTGTTTGCTGCCGCTGCTCGCAGCTGTACCGCTGCCTGGCTGGGCAGCCGCTTTTATGGGCCCCTTAATCAGCCAGGCCCCGCCCCCTACTCAGGGCTCGGTGTCCTTCCCAGCACCCAGCCCCTGCCGGCCCCTACAAACAAACACACAAGAACAACAAGGACAGATGCAAATACAGGTATCTTCTCCTCCAATGAGAACTCCCTCTCAAACTCTCCTGTTTGCTGCAGCTGCTCGCAGCTGTACCGCTGCCTGGCTGGGCGGCCGCTTTTATGGGCCCCTTAATCAGCCAGGCCCCGCCCCCTACTCAGGGCTCGGCCTCCTTCCCAGCACCCAGCCCCTGCCGGCCCCTACAAACAAACACACAAGAACAACAAGGACAGATGCAAATACAGGTACCTTCTCCTCCAATGAGAACTCCCTCTCAAACTCCCGTTTGCTGCCGTTGTTCGCAGCTGTACCGCTGCCTGGCTGGGCGGCCGCTTTTATGGGCCCCTTAATCAGCCAGGCCCCGCCCCCTACTCAGGGCTCGGCCTCCTTCCCAGCACCCAGCCCCTGCCGGCCCCTACAAACAAACACACAAGAACACACAAGAACAACAAGGACAGATGCAAATACAGGTACCTTCTTCTCCAATGAGAACTCCCTCTCAAACTCCCCTGTTAGCCGCCCTGTTTGCTGCCGCTGCTCGCAGTTAGAGGGTCAATTGGGATTGTGTGTCTGGGGACTGTTTGAGCCTTTATTCCCTGGATCATCTTTGATCAGCCTCAATCAGTCTCATGATCACCCTTCCCCTGTGTGAGTAACAAGGGGGTAGAAAGCAACAGAGGGTCCTGTGGCACCTTTGAGACTAACAGAAGTACTGGGAGCATAAGCTTTCGTGGGTAAGAACCTCACTTCTTCAGATGCAAGGGGGTAGAGTTGACCTAGGAAAGAAGGCCTTAAGAGCCAGAGGCTAAGTGACCAAGGGGAGCTAGCAAACAGGGGAGTTTGAGGGAGGGAGACATAATATCATCACTATGGTTAGGAAGGTCTGCATTGCCAGTGCCAATGCCGCTCCTGTCTCCTCCATGTGCGGCTGTATCTAGACAGACACACTAACCATGGATACTTCTACCCAGATCCTGGTGTGGATTTGCAGAGACTGTGGCCTGCATTTCCCACTAACAGAAAGCGAAGCTGGGGTGGGACCATCCAGTGTGAAAGGTGCCTGTTCATGGAATCTCTCAGGAAGAAGGTGGGAGAGCTTCAGGAGGAGGTGACTAGGCTGAGGAGCATCTGTGCCCATGGGGAATTCCTTGAGAATATTCATATGGAGACATCCAAGGCTGAGGAAAGCTATCCAGCTATGGAGAACTGCTGTCACACCACCCGGGGGAGGAGGATATGGCTCTGTCACAGGGAGGACACTGGCTGCTGGCTACTTCTGGCAGCAGGCAGTGCGCCACCTCTACTCTGAATCCACCCACCATGGTGATGGAAAACCATTATGCTGCCCTGGCAATGAACGATAAGGAATCATCCCCAAAGGTGGAGAAGGAGGAGCCATGTACCTCTAAGGCTGGGAGTATGGCAGCTACCACTTCAGGAGGAAACATAGGGTAGTGGTGATTGGTGACTATCTTCTGAGAGGGATGGAGGCACCCATCTGTCACCCTGACATGGCATCCCAGGAGGTATGCTGCCTGCCAGGGCCCATATCCTAGACATTACGGTGGGATTGTTGAGGATCATCTGGCCTTCTGACTACTACCCCATGCTACTCATCCATGTGGCACTAATGATACTGTGAGGTCTGACCCTCAGCATATCAGAAGTGACTACAGGACTCTGGGAGTATGGGTGAAGGAGTTCAGAGCAGAGGTGGTGTTCTCTCCGATCCTTCTGGTCAAGGGTAGGGGACTGGCCAGAGACAGATGCATCCTGGAGGTGAATGCCTGGCTGTGAGGATGGTGTTGCCAGGAGGGCTTTGGCTTCCTTGACTACAGGCTTCTGTTCCAGGAAGGACTGCTAAGCAGAGATGGGGTCCACCTATCAAGGAAGAGAAAGAGCATATTTTGATACAGACTGGCTAACTAGTGAGGAGGGCTTTCAGCTAGGTTCGAAGGGGGCAGGTGACCAAAGCCCACAGATAAGTCAAAAACATGAAGACCGGGGAGAACGGTCAGCATTTGGTGGGGGGAGCATAGGCTGTTATAGCAGGGATAAGGAAGAGACAAGACAGAACTGGGGTAAGGGAATCAAATCAATATCTTAGATGTCTGTATACTAATGGGAGAAGTATAGGGAATAAGCAGAAAAACTCAAAATGCTAGTAAATAAACAGCTATGACATAGTTGGCATCACTTGATGGGATAATACACGACTGGAATATTGGTATAAAAGTGTACAGCTTATTCAGAAGGACAGGCATGGAAAAAAGGGATAAAGTGTTGCCTCATATTAAAAAATCTATACACTTGTACTGAGGTTGAGATGGAAATAGGAGACAGACTTGTAAGTCTGAGTAAGAATAAAAGGGGTAAAAAACAAGGGTGATGTCATGGTAGGGGTTGACTACAGACCACTTAAACCAGAAAGAAGAGGTAAATGAGGCTTTTTTTAAACAGCTAACAAAATCATCAAAAGCACAGGACTTGATGGTAATGGAAGACTTCAACTACTCAGACATCTATAGTGAAAATAACACTGCAGGGTACAGATTATCCAACAAGTTCTTGGAATGTATTTGAGACAATTTTTAATTTCAGAAGGTGGAGAAAGCTACTAGGGGAGAGGCTGTTCTAGATTGGATTTTGACAAATAGGGAGGAACTGGTGGAGACTTTCAAAGTGGAAGGCAGCTTGGGTGAAAGTGACCATGAAATGGTAGAGTTCATAGAATATCAGGGTTGGAAGGGATCTCAGGAGGTCATCTAGTCCAACCCCCTTCTCAAAGCAGGACCAATTCCCACTAAATCATCCTAGCCAGGGCTTTGTCAAGCCAGGCCTTAAAAACCTCCAAGGAAGGAGATTCCACCACCTCCCTAGGTAACGCATTCCAGTGCTTCACCACCCTCCTAGTCAAATACTGTTTCCTAATATCCAACCTAGACCTCCCCCACTGCAGCTTGAGACCATTGCTCCTTGTTCTGTCATCTGCCACCACTGAGAACAGCCAAGCTCCATCCTCTTTGGAACCCCCCTTCACGTAGTTGAAAGTAGCTATCAAATCCCCCTCATTCTTCTCTTCTGGAGATTAAACAATCCCAGTTCCCTCAGCCTCTCCTTGTGAGTCATGTGCTTCAGCCCACTAATCATTTTTCTTGCCCTCCGCTGGACTCTCTCCAATATTTCCACATCCTTCTTGTAGTGTGGAGCCCAAAACTGGACACAGTACTCCACATGAGGCCTCACCAATGTCGAATAAAGGGGAATGATCATGTTCCTCGATCTGCTGGCAATGCCGCTACTTATACAGCCCAAAATGCTGTTAGCCTTCTTGGCAACAAGAGCACACTGTTGACTCATATCCAGCTTCTCGTCCACTGTGACCCCTAGGTCCTTTTCTGCGAACTGCTTCCTAGCTATTCGGTCACCAGTCTGTAGCAGTGCATAGGATTCTTCCGTCCTAAGTGCAGGACTCTGCACTTGTCCTTGTTGAACCTCATCAGGTTTTTTTTGGCCCAATCCTCTAATTTCTCTAGGTCCCTCTGCATCTGATCCTTACCCTCCAGCGTATCTACCACGCCTCCCAGTTTAGTGCCATCTGCAAACTTGCTGAGAGTGCAGTCCATGACATCCT
This sequence comes from Malaclemys terrapin pileata, assembly GCF_027887155.1. Classification (NCBI taxonomy): domain Eukaryota; kingdom Metazoa; phylum Chordata; order Testudines; family Emydidae; genus Malaclemys; species Malaclemys terrapin. The sequence continues at coordinate 162,817,996 of NC_071506.1, forward strand.
CCAGATCATTAATAAAGATATTAAACAGAACTGGCCCCAGGACCGATCCTTGGGGCACTCTGCTTGAAACGGGCTGCCAACTAGACATGGAGCCATTGATCACTACCCATTGAGCCCAACAATCTAGCCAGCTTTCTATCCACCTTACAGTCCATTCATCCAGCCCATACTTCTTTAACTTGGCGGCAAGAATACTGTGGGAGACGGTATCAAAAGCTTTGCTAAAGTCAAGGAATAACACATCCACTGCTTTCCCCTCATCCACAGAGCCAGTTATCTCCTCATACAAGGCAATTAGGTTAGTCAGGCACGACTTTCCCTTGGTGAATCCATGCTGACTGTTCCTGATCACTTTCCTCTCCTATAGGTGCTTCAGAATGGATTCCTTGAGGACCTGCTCCATGATTTTTCCAAGGTCTGAGGCTGACTGACCTTACCTGGATCCTCCTTCTTCCCTTTTTTAAAGATGGGCACTACATTAGCCTTTTTCCAGTCATCCGGGACCTCCCACAATCGCCATGAGTTTTCATGGATGATGGCCAATGGCTCTGCAATCACATCTGCCAACTCCTTTAGCACCCTGGCCCCACAGATTTGTGCTCATCCAGTTTTTCTAAATAGTCCCGAACCACTTTCTCCACAGAGGGCTAGTCACCTCCTCCCCATACTGTGTTGCCCAGTGCAGCAGTCTGGGAGCTGACCTTGTTTGTGAAGACAGAGGCAAAAAAAGCATTGAGTACATTAGCTTTTTCCACATCCTTGGTCACTAGGTTGCCTCCCTCATTCAGTAAGGGGCCCACACTTTCCTTGACTTTCTTCTTGTTGCTAACATGCCTCAAGAAACTCTTCTTGTTACTCTTAACATCTCTTGCTAGTTGCAACTCCAAGTGTGATTTGGCCTTCCTGATTTTACTCTTGCATGCCCGAGCGATATTTTTATACTCCTCCCTGGTCATTTGTCCAATCTTCCACTTCTTGTAAGCTTTTTTTTTTGTGCTTAAGATCAGCAAGGATTTCACTGTTTAGCCAAGCTGGTCGCCTGCCATATTTACTATTCTTTCTACACATCGGGATGGTTTGTTCCTGCAACCGCAATAAGGACTCTTTAAAATACAGCCTGCTCTCCTGGACCCCTTTGCCCTTCATGTTATTCTCCCAGGGGACCCTGCCCATCTGTTCCCTGAGGGAGTCAAAGTCTGCTTTTCTGAAGTCCAGAGTCTGTATTCTGCTGCTCTCCTTTCTTCCTTGTGCCAGGATCCTGAACTCAACCATCTCATGGTCACTGCCTCCTGGTTCCCATCCACTTTTGCTTCCCCCACTAATTCTTCCCTGTTTGTGAGCAGCAGGTCAAGAAAAGGTCTGCCCCTAGTTGGTTCCTTCAGCACTTGCACCAGGAAATTGTGCCCTACACTTTCAAAAAACTTCCTGGATTGTCTGTGCACTGCTGTATTGCTCTCCCAGCAGATATCAGGGTGATTAAAGTCTCCCATGAGAACCAGGGCCTGCAATCTAGCAACTTCTGTTAGTTGCCGGAAGAAAGCCTCGTCCATCTCATCCCCCTGGTCTGGTGGTCTATAGCAGACTCCCACCATGACATCACCCTTGTTGCTCACACTTCTCAACTTTATCCAGAGACTCAGGTTTTTCTGCAGTTTCATACCAGAGCTTGGAGCAGTCATACTCCTTGCTTACATACAGCGCAACTCCCCCACCTTTTCTGCCCTGCCTGTCCTTCCTGAACAGTTTATATCCATCCATGACAGTACTCCAGTCATGTGAATTATCCCACCAAGTATCTGTTATTCCAATCACATCATAGTTCCCTGACTGTGCCAGGACTTCCAGTTCTCCCTGTTTGTTTCCCAGGCTTGTTGCATTTGTGTATAGACACTTAAGATAACTTGTTGATTGTCCTGCTTTCTCAGTATGAGACGGGAGTCCTCCCCTCTTACGCTCTCCTGCTCATGCTTCCTCCCAGGATCCCATTTCTCCACTTACCTCATGGCTTTCGTCTCCTTCCCCTGGTGAACCTAGTTTAAAGCCCACCTCACTAGGTTAGCCAGCCTGCTTGCGAAGATGCTCTTCCCCCTCTTTGTTAGGCGGAGCCGGTCTTTCCCCCCTTCTTGGAACACCATCCCATGGTCAAAGAATCCAAAGCTTTTTCTCCGACACCACCTGCATAGCCATTCATTGACTTCCACGATTCGATGGTCTCTACCCAGGCCTTTTCCTTGCACTGGGAGGATGGACGAGAACACCACTTGTGCTTCAAACTCCTTTATCCTTCTTCCCAGAGCCATGTAGTCTGCAGTGATCCACTCAAGGTCATTCTTGACAGTATCATTGGTTCCCACGTGGAGAAGCAGGAAGGGGTAGCAATCCGAGGGCTTGATGAGTCTCGACAGTCTCTCCATCACATTGTGTATCCTAGCTCCTGGCAAGCAGCAGACCTCTGTTTTCCTGGTCGGGGCGGCAGATAGATGACTCAGTCCCCCTGAGGAGGGAGTTCCTGACCACCACCACCCTCCTCCTCCTCTTGGGAGTGGTGGTTGTGGAACCCTCATCCCTAGGACAGTGCATCTTTTGCCTTCCAATTGGTGGAGTCTCCTTCTGCTCCCTTCCTTCAAATGGGATATCTAGTCCACTCTCCGCATTAGTACCTGTAGAGAGAACATGGAAACGATTGCTAACCTGTATCTCCGTTGCTGGTACATGGATGCTCCTCTTTCTCCTTCTGGAGGTCACATGCTGCCAAACTTCTTCACCATCCTTCTGTCCCTGATGCACCTGCCTTGAATCTTCAGAACATTGTGACTGTAGAAGCATCTCCTGAGTCTGTCCAGGAAATCTTCATTTTCCCTTATGCAATGCAGAGTCGATACTTGTTTCTCCAGACCTCGAACCTTCCCTTCCAATATGGAGACCAGCTTGCACTTTGTACAGACAAAGTTGCTTCTGCCCTGTGGAAGAAAGAAACATAGCACAACCTGTGCAGGTTACAACAGCTGATTGCTCACCTTCCATATCACCTTCCTCTTAAGAGCTTCCTCAGCTGTTGCAGTAACTACTCAGAAAAACCTGCAAACGCAAGCCTCAGTGAGTTCTCCTCAGGTGAACTCCCTCTGTTAGCCTCTGCTGTTCGCCGCTCAGCTGGCTCGCTGCTGACTTATATACCAGTCAGGCCCACTCAAGGCCCACCTGGAACAAAGCACTCCCGATTCACACTTTTCAAACAAACAAGCAAGCAATCAAGCACACGGTCAAACTGACAAACTGTCCTAGCAACAGACACTCAGACATTCATGATTCTAAGGAATGGTAGGAGGGAGAACTGCAAAATGAAGACAATGATTTTCAGGAAGGCAGACTTTAGCAAACTCAGGGAGTTGGTAGGGAAGCAAGTCTAAGGGGAACAATCAAAGACAGCAGTTTTTCAAAGAGATATTGTTAAGGACACAACAGTAAACTATCCCACTGCGTAGGAAAGATAGGAAGTATGGTAAGAGATCACCCTGGCTTAACCAGATCTCCAATGATCTAAAAATAAAAAAGATGAATATAAACAAAGAACACAAGTATGTAGGGACAAAATTAGAAAGGCCAAGGTACAAAATGAGATCAAACTTGCTAGAGACAAAGGGTAACAAGAAAACATTCTACAAATACATTAGAAGCAGGAGGAAGACCAAGGACAGAGCACTCAATGAGCAGGCGGGGCGGGGGGGGGGGAAATAACAGAAAATGTGGAAATGGCAAAGGTGCTTAAATGACTTCTTTGTTTCAGTTTTCACCAAGAAGGTTTGAAGTGATTGGATGTCTAAAGTAGTGAATGACCGTGAAAATGAGGTAGGATCAGAGACTAAAATAGGGAAAGAACAAGTTATAATTACTTAAACAAGTTAGATGTCTTAAAGTCACCAGGGCTTGTTGAAATTCATCCTAGAGTACTCAAGGAGCAGAGTGAGGAGATACCCGAGACATTAGTGATTATCTTTGAGAAGTCATGGAAGATGGGAGAGATTCCAGAAGACTGGAAAGGGACAAATATAGTGCCAATCTATAAAAAGGGAAATAAGGGCAACCTGGGGAATTACAGACTAGTCAGCTTAACTTCTGTACCCAGAAAGATAATGGAGCAAATAATTAAGCAATCAGTTTGCAAACATTAGAAGATAATAAGGTGATAAATAACATTAACAGTTATATCTTGACTTTAGATTCTGTCTCGCATGGCATTCTCAAACTAGGGATATGCAACCTACGTGGAGCTACTATAAGGGGGATGCATAAGTGGTTGGAAAACTGTTCCCAGAGAGTAGTTATCAGTAGTTCACAGTCATGCTGGAAGGGCATAACAAGTGAGGCCTGTAGGGATCAGTTCTGGGTCTGTTTCTGTTCAATATCTTCATCAATGATTTAGATAATGTTATAGAGAGTATACTTATAAAGTTTGCAGATGATACCAAGCTGGGAGGGGTTGCAAGTGCTTTGGAGGCTAGGATTAAAATTCAAAATGATCTGGACAGACTGGAGAAATGGTCTGAAATAGATAGGATGAAATTCAATAAGGACAAATGTAAAATACTCCACTTAGGAGGGAAAAAATCAGTTGCACATGTACAAAATGGGAAATGACTGCCTAGGAAGGGATCTGGGGGTCATAGTGGGCCACAAGCTAATGAGTCAATAGTGTAACACTGTTGGAAAAAAGTGAACGTCATTCTGGGATGTATTAGCAGGAGTGTTGTAAGCAAGACACGAGAAGTAATTATTCTGCTCTATTCCATGCTGAATTGGGTTTGTTTAGTCTGGAAAAGAGAAGACTGAGAGGGGACATAACAGTTTTCAAATACTGTATGTAAAAGGTTGTTACAAGGAAGAGGAAGAAAAATTGTTTCTTAACCTCTGAGGCTAGGACAAGAAGCAATGGGCTTAAATTTCAGCAAGGGAGGTTTAGGTTGGACATTAGAAAAAACTTCTTAACTGTCAGGGTGGTTAAGCCTTGGAATAAATTGACTAGGTAGGTTGTGGAATCTCCATCATTGATTTTTTTAAGAGCAGGTTAGACAAACACCTGTCAGGGATGGTCTAGATTAGGGATATAAAATTTAACTGGTTAACCGATAAGCATCAGTCTTATCCATTTTGGTTAACGGTTAATGATTAAACTCCACTGATGGCCGGATCCCAGAACTCCACTGCTGCTCCAGGGGCGGCAGCCAGGAGGGACCCTGGCCACGGGGGCCCTCAGCTGGCAGTGGAGTCCTTTCGAAAAACATGGGGGTGCTGTAGCACCCCCCCTCATGCCTAGTTCCCTGGCTAAATGTTTAACTGTGTAATCAATTAAAATGTTATCGATTACACAGTTACTTTTTTTAACCATTATTTACATCCGTAATTTAGATAATACTTAGTCCTGACATGAATGCAGGGGACTGGACTAGAGGACCTCTCGAGGTCCCTTCCAGTCCTATGATTCTAGATTGCACAGATGTCACTGAAGGCTTAAATGGGCCTGCAAAAACTCTAATACTGGTGATGATGTATGTATAAAAGAAAACTCACCTTGACTCAAGAGCCCAGGCTGAGTTTTCAGCACTTGCTGTTAAAAAAAAATCCATCTTTGCATTGGAAATCAAGTAACTTTATTTTCTCTCAATTTCTGTATCAAACATAGAACCTCTCAATGCATTTTTACGAACTCACTTTACAGAGTAAAATAGCATTTTAATGTAAATTGCAAGGACTGAGATGCTAATTACTACCAGTTTGATTTTATAATGGAAAAGCCAGTTCAAGCTGCCACAGAAGCATTAGTATTGTCACTATAATACTAAAATAATCACATTGAAATTACCATATTGGGGACAAGTTTTACCATTGGACTTGAATGAATCATTAGGTCACCAGTGAAAAATTTAGTATGTTCACTCACTCTATGTTTGTAAATCTGACATTTTTATTTCAGGTTGTACTCTGTGCAGCTAAACTATCAAGCCCTAATTACATCTAACTCCTATAGTTCATATCAGCTTTTCACCATATTCAATTCTTTCTTTTGTCTCATTGATCACCCCCCCTCCCATGTTCAATTAATCTCATATCTCATGACTTTGCATTTTGTACACAAAGTGGCTAGTATTTGAAAGATCTCTGAACTTCTTCCTCTATTTGCTTTGCCCTATTTTTTTGCCAATGTCAATGAGACACTTTGTGGACACACGGTTCCACACATGCACATCTCACTGCAGCATCTGGCATAACATTTGGTTTAATCTTAGTTATTAATTTCCAATTATTTTCTTATTCCTCCCTAGAAACGGACTTCAAATGTAAACTACTCACATTGAGGTAGTATGATAAATAAAATGTATCATAATTTCTGAAACACCTGTAGTGATAATTTCTAATTGCTGCAAGCTATGAACCTATCAATTGAACAACATATGACACCAGTCCTGAGCTACTGCTGCCCGGGCCAGGTGGTTTAGGTCTTATGGATTTTTTTGTTTTATCTTCATAAAAAATAATCTTATTCACCTGAAACAATGAAAACAAAGTCAGGCTATTCATCTGCAGCCTGGAAAATCTGTTAATGATGGATAACAAGAGGTGCAAATTAGGTCATGGATGGTTTAAGGTATTGTAGGAATAGAGCCAACAAATGGTTTACCACCTGGTTATCCATCATACCTCTCTTGGCTGTCACATGGGGAATAAAATTCTATTACCTTGTGGAATAACAATTGCATCTGATTATTTTGCTCAGACCACTGTTAATCTTCTTTTCCTATGCCACCATATTGAGAAGTAATAATAATCATCATAGACTCATGGTGGGAGGGATAGCTCAGTGGTTTGAGCATTGGCCTGCTAAACCCAGGGTTGTGAGCTCGAATCCTTGAGAGGGCCATTTAGGGATCTGGGACAAAAATCTGTCTGGGGATTGTCCTGCTTTGAGCAGGGGGTTGGACTAGATGACCTCCTGAGGTCTCTTCTTCATGAGACCTCAGGAGGTCATCTAGTCCAACCCCCTGCTCAAAGAGTACTGATACTAGCTAAATCATCCCAGTCAGGGCTTTGTCAAGCTGGGCCTTAAAAACCTCTAAGGATGGAGATTCCACCACCTCCCTAGGTAACCCATTCCACTGCTTCATCACCCTTCTACTGAAATAGTGTTTCATAATATCAAACCTAGACCTCCCCCACTGCAACTTGAGACCATTGCTCCTTGTTCTGTCATCTGCCACCACTGAGAACAGCTGAGCTCCATCCTCTTTGGAACCCCCCTTCAGGTAGTTGAAGGCTGCTATCCAATCCCCCCTCATTCTTCTCTTCTGCAGACTAAACAAGCCCAGTTCCCTCAGCCTCACCTCGTAAGTCATGTGCTCCAGCCCCCTAATCATTTTTGTTGCCCTCTGCTGGACTCTCTCCAATTTGTCCACATCCTTTCGGGGAGGGAGAGGGGGGCAAAACTGGATGCAATAATCCAGATGTGGCCTCACCAGTGCCAAATAGAGGGGAATAATCACTTCCCTCGATCTGCTGCCATTAGCCTTCTTGGCAACAAGGGCACACTGCTGAGTCATATCGATCTTCTCATCCACTAATTCCCAGGTCCTTTTCTGCAGAACTGCTGCTTAGCCAGTCAGTCCCCAGCCTGTAGCAGTGCATGGGATTCTTCCATCTTAAGTGCAGGACTCTGCACTTGTCCTTGTTGAACCTCAGTTTTCTTTTGGCCCAATCCTCCACTTGATACCAGCTTCCAACTAGACATTCAGCCATTGATAACTACCCATTGAGCCTGATATTTAGCCAGCATTCATCCAATTCATACTTTAACTTGCTAGCAAGAATACCGTGGGAGACTGTATCGAAAGCTTTGCTAAAGTCAAGATATATCATGTCCACTGCTTTCTCTATATCCACAGAGCCAGTTATTGCCTCATAGAAGGCAATTAGGTTGGTCAGGCATGACTTGCCCTTGGTGAATCCATGTTGACTGTTCCTGATCACTTTCCTCCCCTCCAAGTGCTTCAAAATGTTCCTCCAAGTGCTTTATAATAGATACATAGAATCTCAGGGTTGGAAGGGATCTCAAGAGATCATCTAGTCCAACCCCTTGCTCAAAGCAGGACCAATCCCCAATTAAATCATCAACAGATTTTTGCCCCATATCCCTAAATGGCCCCCTCAAGGATTGAACTCACAATCCTGGGTTTAGGAGGCCAATGCTCAAACCACTGAGCTATCTCTCCCCGCTGCTAATAATGCTTCTATGAAAATTATTTTTAATGTCTGCTTGCAAAAACCCTACACTTTTCTATGCTTGGGACCTAATGCATGAGCATCTTGGTCCATTGCTGGATTCAGTTTGTTTTTATTCCAATATTTTGGGTGAATTAAATTCAAGAGACTAAAATAGGCGGAATGGCTGAACCCGCCCCCACAGTGCTTCACAACCCTCCATACACAGCTATATCAATACAGAACTTCAGTTCTGACATGCAATATTCTATTTCATCAATACTTGGGTTTTTCTTGAGCCAAAACTGCCTGTTTGATTAATTGTGTGGCAGTTTTGTGGCATGGGTACATGAAACAACCTAATTTTCACCACATATGGATTTGTACCCATGGTCCTAGGGAGCAACTAACTCATAGCACCAGCTAGCTCAAGGTCTCATAGTACAAGCTTCCAGCTATAGCCAGATTGAAGGCATATTGCAATTTAGTTTATAAAGTGGTGGTAATCCCAACTCTCCTCTATGGCTGAGAGACTTGGGTGACCTATAGAAAACACCTGAAAAACCTTGAACACCAGCACTTTCTTTGGAAGATCCTCAGCATAGAGTGGGAGGATCATTGCACTAATGTCAGTTGTCCTCAGAGGCCAACATCTTCAGCATTGAGGCCCTGATTAACCAGCACCTGCTGAGGTGGAGCGGGCACTGTGTGTGCATGCCTGATGTATGCTTACCAATTTTGCCACTGAAAAAGGTGAGAAAATGAGGGATGGGGAAGAGGAAAAATGTGTAGGAAAAAAACGACATTTTAATTTTCCAGTTTTGTCAAAAAACAAATTTGGAAACTAAAGTGTCATAAGACACCTGGGGTGGGGGGGGGGGGAAGGGATAGCTCAGTGGTTTGAGCATTGGCCGGCTAAACCCAGGGTTGTGAGTTCAATCCTTGAGGGGGCCACCTAGGGATCTGGGGCAAAATCAGTACTTGGTCCTGCTAGTGAAGGCAGGGGGCTGGACTTGATGACCTTTCAAGGTCCCTTCCAGTTCTAGGAGATAGGATATCTCCATTTATTTATTTATTTAATTTTAAGAATTTTTTATTTCATAAAAATATCTCTATATCTCTATCTATACACATATACACACACGTGTTTTAAAAGATGGTCTTTTTGCAATCCAGATTCTACAATCCTTATTCAGGATGATATCCACTTCTGAGCTGAGAACTGGCATAGGTCCTACAAGCTACTCAAGTACCAGTAAAGCCAGTGCACAGGCCTTGTTTTATCTGTATTTCACACTTTATCTTTCAGTGGAGGTTTGGACTGAGTGAGAATTGTAGTATAGCTCCTGATATTTTTATTTTCCATTAAAATAAATCTTAGCACACTCCTATGACCTCCTGCTACAAGACAGGCCCAGAAGAGAAACCAACAGAACTGGCCATCACCTACAGTCCTCAGCTTAAACCTCTCCAATGCATTATCAGTGATCTACAACCCATCCTGGACAATGATCCCTCTCTTTCACAGACCTTGGGAGGCAGGCCAGTCCTTGCCCACAGACAACCTGCCAACCTTAAGCATATTCTCACCAGCAACCACGCACTGCACCATAACAACTCTAACTCAGGAACCAACCCATGCAACAAACCTCGATGCCAACTCTGCCCACATATCTACACCAGCAACACCATCACAGGACCTAACCAGATCAGCTACAACATCACCGGCTCAGTCACCTGCACATCCACCAATGTTATATATGCGCCATCATATGCCAGCAATGCCCCTCTGCTATGTACATTGGCCAAACTGGACAGTCACTACGCAAGAGGAAAAATGGACACAAGTCAGATATCAGGAATGGCAATATACAAAAACCTGTAACAGAACACTTCAACCTCCCTGGCCACACAATAGCAGATGTAAAGGTAGCCATCTTACAGCAAAAAAACTTCAGGACCAGACTCCAAAGAGAAACTGCTTAGTTCCAGTTCATTTGCAAATTTGACACCATCAGATCAGGATTAAACAAAGACTGTGAATGACTATCCAACTACAGAAGCAGTTTCTCCTCCCTTGGTGTTCACACCTCAACTACTAGCAGAGCACCTCACCCTCCCTGATTGAGCTAACCTTGTTACTGATTTATACCTGCCTCTGGAAATTTCCATTACTTGCATCTGAAGAAGTGAGGTTCTTACTCACAAAAGCTTATGCTCCCAACACTTCTGTTAGTCTCAAAGGTGCCACAGGACCCTCTGTTGCTTTTTACAGATTCAGACTAACACGGCTACTCCTCTGATCCTATGACCCATATTATAAGAGAAGGGTGAAGATTCCTGGTACTTCTTTTGTACCAGGGAAGAGAAATACAAGTTTCAGTGCCATTTCCTTTTTTACAGGCTCCCCACTCATAAAGAAACCTTGGGGTCAACCACTATCTCTTGTATTTTAAGTGTTCAGTGGCCCATCTCCTGTTACTTCTGAAGGCAGCTGTCTGCAATCTGCTCCCTCCCCCAGCTTTTGAGTGTGGTGGGGCAATAAGGAGGTCCCCAATCCACTGAACTTGAATCTGGTAGTAGCAAAACCAGGATTCAAAGATTCTGTTCCTCTTTAACTCTCTACTTAAGTATTGTAATTAGATAGACATACCTTGGGGAACCTACACTGCAGTTAGACACCCATGGCTGGCCTGCACCAGCTGACTCGGGCTCATGGTGCTTGGCTAAGGGGCTGTTTAATTGCCATGTAGACATTTGGACTCAGGCTGGAGTCCAAGCTCTGAAACCCTCACCCATTGCAGGGTCCAGGAGCCCAGGCTCCAGCCCAAGCCAAAATGTCTACACTGCAAGTAAACATCCCCTTAGCCTAAATCAGCTGGCATAGGTCAGCTGTGAGTTTTTAACTGCAGTGTAGATATACACCTAGTGTCTGAGACTAAATGGAGATCCCACCCAGGAGCAATGGAAGTCTATTCTTAGACTCCATTCATGATCCAGCCAAATGCTGCCTGTGGACACAATTAGTGCTATTTTCCCCCTTTCCCATGTGCATTAGCCTTCTCTATAGTGTTTCTGCATCTTACAGTGTTGTGTCATGCTCATTCCTGTATGTGCCCATCCCTGTATGTGGAGATCACTTTCAGGCCAGGCTAGCTCTTTTGAAAATCCAGAGTCCTGTGCCTTCAGCTAAAGAGAGAGAGAATATCCTATCAGAGGGCTTGTCTTCACTACCAGGGTAAGTCGACCTAAGTTATGATACTCCAGCTACATAAATAAGGTAGCTGGAGTCAACGTAGCTTACAGGGCCAGCTCCAGGCACCAGCTGAGCAAGCTGGTGCTTGGGGCGGCATATTGTTCAAGGCGGCATTCTGCCCAATCCTAGGGCAGCACAGCCGCTTTTTTTGTTTCCACTCCGGCCGCCCTGTAGGGGGCGGTGGCGCGGAGAACCAGAATGCCCTGCAGGGAAGTCCTCTTCCTTCCCTTCCCTGCCGACTGGAGCAGAGCCCTCGTGGCAGGAGGTGGCGCAGCGGGAGGGCCGCGTGGTAGCACCCCTGCTGTAGCCCTGGCCACCCCCTTCTCTCTCGCCCGCCCGCTCCCACCCCCTCCTCCCCCCCCAGCCGGTCCCCCTGCACCTGTGCTCCAGCCGCGCTGCAGGTTTTTTTTTTTTTTTTTTTGCGCTTTGCCGTTCTGGCCGCCCTGTTTTTTTTTGCTTGGGGCGGCCCTGGTAGCATAGGATGACTTACCCCAGTGTCTTCACTGTGCTGTGTTGACAGGAGATGCTCTCCAGTTGACTTCCCTTACTCTTCTCGGAGAGCTGGAGGACCAGAGAGCATTCTGCCATTGATTTAGCAGGTCTACCCGCTGCATCGATTGCGGCAGCGTTGATCTCCCTGGTAGTGAAAACAAGCCCCAAATGAACAACTGGGAGTATTTTCAGAATGCCTTCCATGCCATCGCTGCCCTTTGCAAATACATCTCATAAAGAGAGCAGCCACAAAAGAGCATTCTTATCTCTCACACAATGCCCAACTCACCTATTTTCAAAGTTCCTCTGAAATATATATTGTGAAAGCATGAAATCAAAACTGCAACATATGTGAAAAGTGGCAGAGCAAAATCTGCTTTGAGAACTTTAATTCAGAATTTCCTAGCTTTTGCATGTTTACAAGCTCAGACTTATTATATTAACTGTTTTTTCACATAAATATACAGTAAGATATCTAGAGGCTGTATCATAATAGTGAATGTGTGTTTAGATAGATAAGGTTATGTGGTAATAGATGTGAATGGTACTCTCCATGAAACACAAGCAGGAATTTAGAAAGTCTCTAGCCATAAAGTCAATGACTAATGATTATGAAGGCGGCAGCAGAGCTGTCATTGGTTAGCAGTCACAAAGGTATTGGCAGAGTGAAAATGCTTGTTCTAAAGAACTCTAGGGAAATGTACAAATCTATTATTGTCCTTTCCAGTCTAAAAGATAGTCATTATCTTGGCAGCAGAGAAATTCCTGTTGTGTTTGCTTTAAACTTTTGTTAAAATAAGCAATGACTTCTATCTAATCTGCTGCATCGATCACATAAGTATATACACATGCCCATATTTCATAACATAAAAACATGGAAAATATGTACTTGTGTGTAGTATTATAATGGACTTAGCCTTGATAGTGCAGAAACGTAGTGTGAGACCAAGAGAACATTAATACTGTTTTTCCCCTGACGTTGTGAATTTTCCCCAGAATAAAATAAATGAACAACAATGGATTTCTGACAATAGTTTCTCCATCAGCCTTGTAATTTGTTCTTGCTAAAAGAAAATGAGCAACTAAGAAACTCTGTGAAATAGGAAACATCTCCATGGACATCTGGCACTTAAAGCTTTTTTTGTTTTTGTTGTTGTTGTTTTGCAAGGTAAGCCAGTTCAGTTTATTCCAACTAGCTTACTAGAAGGCCTTGTGGCCTTCTGTAGTCATCTGACCTGATTAAGGTTGTCAGTGGGATTTGTTCTTGGCCCTACCTTTGATAAAAAAGTTAAATAGCCATGACTTCGAAGAAAACAAAATCATCACTGATAAATTTTGCAGATGGCAAACATTGGAGAAATGGCAAATAATGAAGAGGGCAGGTCACTGATACAGGGCAATCTGGATTGCTTGGTATGCTGGGCACAAGCAAACAATATACAATTTCATATGGTTAAATGTAAATGTATATATCTAGGAATGACAACCGTAGGCCATACTCACAGGATGGAGGACTCTCCTGGGAAGCAGTGGCTCTGATAAAGATTTGAGGGTCATGGTAGATAATCAACTGAACATAAGCTTCCAATACAACACTGTGGCCAAAAGGGTTAATGTGGTCCTTGGATGCATACTTCCAATTTCAAGATTGCACAGAACAGGTACTTGCATACCCTAATGTCCTAATCTATGGACAGCTTTAGGTAGTCACTTTTGAAAACTGGGCTCCATTCTGGAAGAGAAGCTCAGCTCAGCCCACAGCTGAGGATACCATATTCATCAAATACAGAGAAGTATTATTTACTGATACAGCAAAATGTATGTAAGAAACAATGTTTAATAAGCCGTCTCCTTCTTAAAGTGTAGGGGGAGGGATAGATCAGTGGTTTGCGCATTGGCCTGCTAAACCCAGGATTATGAGTTCAATCCTTGAGGGGGGTTAGGGATCTGTGGCAAAATCAGTATTTGATCCTCCTAGTGAAGGCAGGGGACTGGACTCAATGACTTTTCAGGGTCCCTTCCAGTTCTAGGAGATAGGAAATAAATATATGGAGATATACCTGTCTTACAATAGTGCTCCAGAAGATCTGTAACTATTGGGCTCTACTTAGCCATTTGGCTCAGCCCAGATAGGGGCAGTGCACAGCTCTGCTAGAAGCTCTGGAAAGGAACTGTGCCTTAGAAAGTCACAATTCCTCCTTTGTTCCCCACTTGCTCTGCTGTAAGTAAGTGACTTCTACCTTTCTCAGGGAGCAGCACATTCTGCCTCAGAGTATCCAGGCTCTTACTCTGGCCAGCAAGTAAGGGGATGGAGCAAGGGCTCCTCACATTGCCAGCTAACTCTGATCCCTCTACCACCCTCTTGCGCACAGAGGAAAGTATGGGGTGAGCCAACCCCTACTTCCCCTTACTCTCTTTTGCTGCTGAGTAAGGGCTTGGTGAATAAAATTCTATTCCATCTGTTTTAGAAGCAACAGATTTGTCAGACCCAGTGGTGCAGGAACCAGGGGTGCCAAATACATGATTTACATGGTCTCCATCATCGGCAACCCCACTATAAAAATTGTTCCAGTACCCCTGACCCTTTTGTTCCTCTTAATACATGTTTCACTGTATTTGTTTCTACCTTTGCCTAACTCTTAAGGGTTTGGGCAGGAAACCCCAGAAAGCCACAGATAATGAAAACATGGCTGGTTTAACTGAGCACAGATATGATCCCAAACCAATACCCTGTATTCAAATACCATCAGACTTTAGGAAGTTTGATAGCTGGATTCTGAGCTGAACTTTGCAGCCAGAGCCCACCTCTGCTCTAAACACACACAATTCTGAATGTGTGTTCTTTCTTCCCTGCTCTCCTTTGTTCTTTTCCTGCAACGGGCTTTAAAAAAAACTGATCTAAGAAATGCTGCATCAGATCTGGGAGGAATATATCACTAACTCTGGATTTGTAGGCTTATGCTAAATACCGTATACTGTGTCTGGGGATTTACTGGTTTAAGAATAAATCCCTGAGTTTATAACCAGAACAGCTTCTCACTCAGAGTTAGCATGTTTCCACGATCTGCTTAGTAGTTTGCATGGCAAAACCACCAGGTATAATTTGTATTATTGTTAGGTAAGGCCAAGCGCAGTAAAACTGCACTGCTGCTTCCCTCTGAAAAACAGGCTCTCTCCAGGTTGCAATTAAGGTATTGAGACAGTATAGAACAGCCAGAAAGCAAGTACATTGAAGACCAGAAAGTAACTCATTATATTTGTGGATGTGATAAATAAAGGGTGGGGTAGCTCCCTTTTATGGACACCCAGCCAGCCAGCTAGCTATAAAATCCATGTTAGTAGCTATTACGGAAGGGAGTGGGCACCTGACCAAAAGAGCCAATGGGAGGGCTAGAACTTTTTAAAACTGGGAAAACAACTTTCCCTTTGTATGTCTGTTGTTGTTCTCCTGCGAGAGGAGACACAGAGCAGGAACTGGGCTGAACTATTCTGTAGGAAGCTTTAAGGCGGTTATGAAAAAACATCAGATCATACCTAGAGACTACTTATTTGAAACCCCCAGATATGTAAGTAGATCTGGGAATGTCTAAGAAGATGTGATTAGGTTTTTTTTTTTTTCCTCTCTTCTTCTTCCCCTTTTTGGCTTGTGAACTCCTCTGTGCTAGCCCCCAACTGCTTTTGTTTTGCTTGTAACCATTAAGCTAGACCTCAAGAGAACCATTCTTGATGCTTAATTATTATATTTGCTCTTTTTTAAATCTAGCAATAACCTAAGTTCCATATGTATTTTCTTTCTTTTCGTTTTTAATAAAATTTACCTTTTTAAGAACAGGACTCTTTTTTTTGTGTCCTAAGAGGTTTGTGCATATGTTGTTTAATTAGCTGGTGCAACAGCTGATTTCCTTTGTTTTTCTTTCTCAGCTCTTCCCCAGAGGTGGGGTGAAAGGGCTTGAGAATACCCCATAGGGAGGAATTCCCAAGTGCTCTTTCCTGGTTCCAAAGGGGTTTTTTGCACTTGGGTGGTGGCAGCATCTAGCCATCCAAGATCAGAGAGAAGCTGTGACCTTTGGAGTTTGTTTAATACCAGTCTGGAGTGGCCAGTATTAATTTTTAGAATCCTTGCAGGCCCCCACCTTCTGCACTCAAAGTGCCAGAGTGGGGAATCAGCCTTGACAGTGGAAATATCACTAAGAAGAAAGTTTTACTATATTTTACATGAAATCCAACAAATCTCAAAAGCAGTTCTATTTGTTTCTTTATGAGTTTGGTTAGATTTATGAAAAATGTATCTTTTTAAAGGGTCTTTTTCCATGGTACATACACCAACATGAAAAGCTGGCGAACCACATCTTCCTCAACTGGCATCACAGCTAGTAACAAAATAGTTCTAGCATGATGTCCTGACATTGTGTAATGATACCTATATCATGATGTTCTGTCAGTATGATTCACCTTCATCATAAAACATCATAGCAAAACATTTCAACAATATGAATACGGACCCTGGACTTCAGAAAAGCAGACTTTGACTCCCTTAGGGAAGTGATTTGCTCAATACCATCTAATTTTACCTTTCAGTGAGGTTCAGCTTTTAATTAACTTAATTTTCTCCATTTGTTTTTGTTTTGTTTTTTGCTAAAGATTTTGTTTATATCTGACACTATGTAATGAATGTTTGGCACACACAAGTGCGGATACTAAAGAATGAAATTTATTGCCTGGCCCCAGTCATCTGACATGGGTCAGGGTTACAAAAGATTAACACCCCATCCCATAACCAGGCTCAATATTCATTCACTGACTCCAATAGCTATGAGTGCAGACTAGGTTTTTCTGAGCGGCTTCCACTTCTTCCTTTATCTTTGATATGCACTCAGTGACAGTGCTCAACAAATTACAAATGGTAATAAGGATATTAATATTCCCTTTACGGCTCTTAATTTTAAAGTGATCTGTGCTCATTATAAAACTTGCTTTCAAATATCTTGCAAAGGGGTTTTAATGGTAACACTTACTTTTAGCTACTGTTAAAAAAAAAAAACACAAACAAAAAACCACAACTACTTGTCTTGTATTGGGCTTTTCACCACTGAGGTAAATGATTCTTGTAAAGCATATTAGCTGACTCACAGATAAATAACATTTCTCTTTTTGTCTTTCAATCATAGTTGAGCCACTATCTGATTTTAAGAAATGTTTTGGCCTTTCAAAAGAAGAGTGCTGTATTTTTAGAAGTGCAAATATATTTATATAAAGTAAGCTAGGAAATGTGGTGGAAAAACTGCTCCTAAAGTTACAGAGAAACACTGAATGATGCCTAGTGCTCAGATTTGTAAATTCTTCTGACTGAAAATGTGCCTTTTTAGTTTAGAAAGTATAAGAGATATTAATTTGAAAATGTAATGATGGTTGCACAACCTGACAGTTACTGTTATGGTAGGGGAAGTAGATATTAGTACTTGCAGCTTACTCTGAATGGAAAGAAAGCTTGGATTAGTTTATTAACATATGCATGTTGTTTCATTTTCCCTAAAGGATTCAAGAAACAAATGTATGTATGGCCATTTAGCCAAAGGGCACTGAGGTCAGCAATGCCTGATTTTCTAAAAGCTCAGTGAGTTTAAATGCCTACAAGCACTCATCAGCCCCAATTCTGTGCCATATCTCAAGGATACAAAGTGTACAGCAAGGCAATCGGTATACTGAACAGCAGTGCTAGATGATGGAGCCACTGCCTAACCAAATCAGTTTTTCTGACTGAGAAGACCATAAAAATAAATAAGAAGTAGACTTCCCTCTAATAAAGAAAGTTGTCAGTGGCCATCTGAATTTACATAATTTATTTAATCCACATGTTTTGAAGAAATATATGAGGATCACTAACATATGAAATAATTCTATTTTCAGACTATTACTCTAACTTACTTACTCTAAAACAAAAATCACCCTCTTTAATTTCTCTTTGGCTATTCTCAAAAGAGTGAGTGCTATATTGAAAAGATGTCTTGCTAATTATTATTTATCATCCCATTTTGGTGTAACACAACTTCCTTACCATCACACAGATCCTCACTAACAAACTGTGGAAGACTTCCAATATCTCCTTTGGTCTCCCACCTCCCAGGTGGGTATCTTCACCACTGGATTACAGAGTCTTTCTGGCTTTCTTTCTTTCTCTGGCCCTAAGACTGATCCACTGGGGATAAATAGTCACTGAGCCAGAGAGAGACAGAAAGAATGACTCTGTTATCCAGTAGTTAGAATACTGTGTCTCCCGACACAGGATCCAGTACCTCTGCTTCAGTCACTGCTTCGTTACTTATCCCCACTGGATATAGCTTCAGCAGAGCTCTGTGGTTAAAGCACTATCCTAAGAGATAGGAGATGCCTGTTCAAATCTTTTCCCCCCTCTGGCAGAGCAGGGAAAATTGAATCTGGGTCTGCCACATCCCACTGGGTTAAAAGTTACAAAGTAGGGAGAAGCAACACCACTTCCTCTTCCAGTCAGAATTTGATAGGGACCCAATCAGGTAGGCATGCTAAGAGGACTCTATTTAGGCAGCTGAATTCCTATCTCCCCCTTCTACCCCCCCTTTATGAGTCACTTTGTGGCTTACATGAGATAATTTAAGATCTGGGGCCTTTTTTTGCAGTAAAACGGCAGTCATGAGCTAAGGTGTAGAGAGTCACATCCTCATGTTCCATCTATTGCACCAAAACAATGTAATAGCAAGCTGTTAGGCAGGCACTCCTGTCCTAATAGTACACATCATCTCTAGATTAAAAAAACAGAGCTAACAATGTTTAAAGAAAACTTTGTTTGATATTCTGTCTGGCAAGGAACCACTTATCAATAGTTGTGATTGTGAAATCTATACTTCTCTATTGTTTGGCCTTTATGGTCCCAACTTCTCTATTGTTTATCTGTATGGTCTCTGTCTGATTCTTTAATTATGTCGGTCTGCTGCATAACTAATTTCATAAAATTTAAATGAAATACGTGGTGGGGTCTGATTGGTTAAATAATTGTTTTCTAATGTGCTAGAATTGGTTAAAGAATTGTTTCATAATAGACTAGGATTGATGAAAAACACTGTTTTGTAGTACTTTAGTTTAAAACAATTGGTTAAGGTATAGCTAGATAGGACCCAAGTTTTAATTATATACACTGGGGTCCAAAGGGAAGTTCTTTGGAACCTAACTCCAGGACAGCCCAAGATCAGAGCTGCCAAACCTCAACAACCTGCTGACCATACCATGCAGAAAACAGAGTCCCCAGACGATCTAATCTTGACTAGCCATCAAGAAAAAAAAATCGTCTGCCTTATTGGGAGTGGTGAGCATTGTATGCTTAGCATGTGTATTCTGTTGCTCAATTGTTAATAAATAGAGGTTAAAGCTATTACTGTGTAAGGCTCTTTCACTGGTAAAAGCAGATCCCTGAGTCCACAGAGGGTAGTAAGGGACCCAAATCTACCCCGAGTGCCCACGAGAGAAGATGAGGGGGTGAAAGCCCTAAATTGTGTGGGTAACAGTAGGCCTCCAGACACCTAATGTAAGGCAGCAGTGCAAAGGCTCAGCACCAGAACATAGGTGCTGAGAAAAATTTTACTCTGAAAACTTAGGCTTTGAATGAGTTTAGATGCCTACAGGTTTCAACAGGAGTTTTGTGGA
Organism: Malaclemys terrapin pileata; assembly: GCF_027887155.1. Classification (NCBI taxonomy): domain Eukaryota; kingdom Metazoa; phylum Chordata; order Testudines; family Emydidae; genus Malaclemys; species Malaclemys terrapin. Next base: position 162,837,665 of record NC_071506.1, read on the forward strand.
TTTCAATGGAGCATAAAACTGGGACTTATGCACCTAAACCCCAAAGTCTGGGATTTAGCCACCTAAGTACCTTTGTGGATCTGAGTCTCAGTGATTGACTGATTATATCCCTTATACACTATAGTATATCACAGGGTATGCCTTCACTACCCGCCGTATTGGCGGGTAGCAATCGATTTATCCGGGATTGATATATTGCATCTTGTTAAGACGCGATATATCGATCCCCAAACGCGCTCACCATTGACTCTGGAACTCCACCAGAGCGAGCGGCGGTAGCGCAGTCGACGGGGGAGCCACGGCTGTTGATCCCATGCCATGTGGACCCCAGGTAATTCGATCCAAGATACTTTGACTTCAGCTATGCTATTCGCGTAACTGAAGTTGCGTATCTTGGATTGATCCCCCCTCCCCCCAGTGTAGACCAGCCCTTAGTTAAGTTTGGATGTTATTATTATCCATTAAAACGTCAAAACCTTTTTCTCAGTCCTACTGAGATCTTGGCCTCAGTTATATCTTATGCTGATGAGTTCACAGGTTAATTACAGATTGTGTAAAAAGTATTTGCTTTTATCTCTTTTAAATTTGTTGCCTTCCAGTGGACTTGGCCATCCCTCCCTTCTTGCCGTCTGAGAAAGGGTAAATAGGAAAACATGATTTCCCTCCTCATGTGTTATTCTGTAGATTTCTATCATGTACTCTCTTATTGCCCCCCCTCTAAATTAAACAATTGTAATATTTTTGATATCACTTTCTGGAATCCTTTCCGTACCCATTTTGTCCCCCTCAGTTTTATTATATCATTTTTGGGACAAGCTATTATTATTGCTTAAAAGATAAGTTTCTCTTTTACAACCATGATCCTATTTTAACACTCAGTCTCATTTCCAATCTAAATCAAAATGTAGTTTGCAATCTTTCAGCTGATTTTGTTTTTTTAAGGGAGAAGTGGGGGGGGAGGGAGGCAATAGATGGGGAAAGAGATAGTTAATGGTGGCTGTAGAGAGGTTAGCTGGGGGCTCATCCCTCTCTGGGGTGGCGGAGAACCACACCACCTCACTACGCACTGTTGATGTCTTGGGGGAATTAGTCCGGCCATGAGAGTCTCCCTCAGCAGCCCTTATGGAAGCAGAAATAAGCCCAGTAAGCCCAGGCCCTTGGTTAGGGTGGGGCAATAATGAATCAGGCACTCAGGCAGGGGCTGAGCAGTGGCAATACAAACAGTAGCAATAAGCCCAGGCCTCCAAAAAGCCTGGGAGAGGGGGAGACTGCCACCCACAAGTTGGGTGGTGGTGGGGGGCACAGGCCCTCCCACTCCACTGCATCTCAGCCCAGGGCCCTAGCAGCAGCAGAAGACCCGCTGCTTAGTCAGTGGGGATCCTGGCCGCAACACACTGACATGGGCTTTGGCAATGCTGCAGCCAGACTATGGTCAGCTGCCCCTAGGCTACTTCCAGACTCCCCCTCTTGTAGTACCCGGGTCATGGTGGTGTCCTCCAGGTGGTCCAGCACCCTGGGTTCCTCAGGGTAGCTGGAGAGAGGCAAGCCCGGCAACTCCTCCAGGTAGCTGGCATAGGGCAGGCACAGCAACTCCTCTGAGCAGCGGGCGCAGGGCAAGTCAGGCCAGTCCTGTGGGTGCACCATGGGTCACAGTGGTTTCCCAGGTGCAGACTAGGCTGGAGATGTCTGGCCTCCCTGGTGGCTATCTCTCAAGTGAGTCCTGTAGTGGTTACCCCACTCCTGCCCTGAAGGGCTTAAAATAGCCCTGGGGGAAGGTTGTGGCTGGAAGCTGCTAAGGTGGGCTGATTGGGAAGCAGCTGCAGCTGGGCCACACCCCAATCAGGCCTCAGCTGGCCCTATATAAAAAGGCTGTGAGCTAGAGACCAGAAGTCTCTCTCTGCACTTGGAGAGAGAGAAGGGCCTGGCTGCAGGGAGCTTGAGACAGGGTACCTGAGTGGAGCAGGGCTGGGGGAGAAGCCTGGAAAGCCGCAGTCTAGAATAGGGGTACTGGGGGTAGCAGAGGGCAGCCCAGAGGTAGGCCAAGGCAGCAGGTAAGCTAAGGTCCAAACCCTCCTTGCCAGTGATGAGTAGGCTGATACTGCAGTTGGGCTAGATGATGACTGGCAGTAGCCTGATACTAAGGTGAGGTAGGGATAGTGGGTGGGGGTTCCCATGGGAGGGGAGACCCTAGTACTGAGGGGTGTACTGCCAGGGGGCAGCACCCAGAGAAAGAGGCACTGGGGTCCTGGGAGGGACACAGGGCTAGAAGACAGGTGGATCACCAGCCTGCAGAGGGTGCTCTGATGGCTGGATCGAGCTAATTCCTGGAGTCACCAGCAGGAGGCGCTGCAGGGATGAGTCCGCTCCTCTACAGTCCTGAGGTAGAGCCTTTATACTTCTGGGGCACTGCCTGACCCTCTGAGGGGCAGGCTCAGAGCTCACTAACTCCGTCCACTCGGGTGTCCGGAAGGGCTTGTCCCTCTCCGGGGCAGCAGGGAACCACACTGCCTCACTACAGGGGCATTTTTCAGAAAATAAAAATTTTTGTGGAACTTTTCCTGAAAACAGCAGTTTTCAAGCACAGTTTTCAGAAGAATGCATTTTTCACCTGGTTTCTCAGATGACACATATAAGATGATTGATTACATAGCAAAAACTAGCAATGTGAATGGCAGTGGGCAAAAAATAAATAAGTAGTTTCTAACCATCTGAACAAAATTACCTGGCAAGGTGGCATAACAATTACTTTAAGACCTTTTTAAACAAGCTAATGTAATTTACAAAATCCATTTTAAGGCTTGACAGTTATACAAAAAACAGAAATCTGTAGAAGATCAAATCCTCCCTTGTTTTACACTCAGTGCAACCCCCTTGACTTTAGTGGGGTTGCACTGGGTGTAAGGTGGGGCAAAATTTGGCCCAAAATGCCTTTAGAATAATAAAGTCAATGGGCTAGATTCTGATCTCATTTACCATGTTGCAAACCCAGAGTAATTCCAATGGCAGCAGAATTATATTTAACTACTGAATTTGTACAAGTGCACAATCAAGTACAGTAACTCCTCACTTAAAGTCATCCTGGTTAATGTTGTTTCATTGCTACGTTGCTGATCAATTAGGGAACATGCTCATTTAACGTTGTGCAATGCTCCCTTATAACATTGTTTGGCAGCTGCCTGCTTTGTCCCCTGCTTACAGAAAGAGCAGCCCACTGCAGCTAGTTGGTGGGGGCTTGGAACCAGGGTGGATCGGCAGCCCCTTAAGTTCCCTGTGCAGTAGCCGCCCAGCAGGCTGTCAATTGCTGGCAGTTTAGCTGTCCCTCCCCCCCATTGCCATGTGCTGCTCCTGCCCTCTGCCTTGGAGCTGCTCCCGGAAGCCGCTTGCTGAGCGGGGGGGGGGAGAAATGGGAGGAGGGAAAGAGGGGGGCTAATGTTAGGGTGTCCCCCTCTGCCCTGCTCCTGCCCCCTGCTTACTCCTTCTCCATATAGAGCAGGGTGGGGACAGGGCAAGGCTCAGGATGGAGAGAGCTTGCTGGCCTCAGCTGCTGTCTCAACTTCCTGATCTAATTAAAAAGGTAGTGTACTTAGACTGTGGTCAGTGTACTTAAAGTGGCAATGCACATCTCTCTCTCTCTCCCACACACAGGGTGTGTGTCTCTCTCTGTCTGCCATGCTGTCTCCCCTCCCTCCATTTGTGCTGCCTTGTAGAGTGTGAGGCTACATTAACAACAATGTGTTAATCCTTGAGGCCTCAGCTGAATGCTAGTTCATCATTTAGCAATAAGACATTCCCTGAGAAATATCCCACCCTCTAACTTCACCACCTCAACCAAGCTTCACAATCATCATTGCTGTGTACAGTATTAAATTGTTTGTTTAAAAAACTTATACAGTGTGTGTGTATGTATATATGGTTTTTTGTCTGCGGAAAAAAATTTCCCTGGAACCTAACCCCCCCATTTACATTAATTCTTATGGGGAAATTGGATTTGCTTAACATCGTTTTGCTTAAAGTTGCATTTTTTCAGGAACATAACTACACCGTTAAGTGAGCAGTTACTGTACTATCAGCAAAATTGCAATTAACAAAATAAAGTATTTAGAAAAGTCCTCTTCCAGGCATAAGAGGCAAAGTGTGCTTTCGGATACATGCATACATTTGAAGGAAAAATTCTCTTCTGAAAGTTGAACAATGAGGTCACAAGGGAAGCAGAATTGCTACTTGAAGCAGCAAAAGGTTTTCAGATCCCAGAAAAAATGTTCATTAGAATTATTAAACATTACCATTACTTATTCACCTGGGAAAGAGACTGTAAAATACAGCACTGTCTATTAAAGAGAAAACGAGGGCAGAGAAATGTTGAAGCTTTTCTGCAAGGTTTCTTAGGGTATGTCTCCAAAGCAAGGAAAAACCCATGGCTAGCCTATGCCAGCCGACTTGGGCTCTCATGGCTCAGGCTGTGGGGCTGTTTCATTGCTGTGTAGACTTCTGGGTTTGGGCTGGAGCTCAAGATCTGGGTCTCCTGCCCTGCAGGATCCTAGAACCTGGGCTACAGCCTGAGCCTGGAAATCCACACAGCAATGAAACAGCCCCTCAGCCTGAGCCCTGAGAGCCCGAAACAGCTAGCATGGGCCCACTGTGGGTTTATCTTTGCTATTTAGACATGCCCTTACTTAAAGGCTTGATCCTGCAAACTGCTGAACAACTCCTGTACAGGGCTGGCTCCAGGCACCAGCCTTGCAAGCACGTGCTTGGGGCGGCACGTCCAGGTATTCGGCGGATGGTCCCTCACTCCCGCTGGGAGCAAAGGACCTCCTGCTGAATTGCCACCACAGATCACGATCGTGGCTTTTTTTTTTTTTTTTTTTTTGGCTGCTTGGGGTGGCCAAATCCTCTCATCAACTTTCCTACCTTCATCACTTTCAAGATGGGGAATAGAGAGGCAGTAGCGTGGGGATTTAGAGAGCAGGAGAGATTGGGCGTAAGAGAGAGGGCGAGAATGGGTGAGAGTATTGCTGGGTGTGAGAAGCGGTGAGTTAAGATATGGGCTGATGAGTGATTGGGTGAAAGGGGATGATTGAGAGGCTTGGAGGGAGAAAGGGTGAATGAACTGATGATTAAGGATAACGGGAAAATGGATGACAGTGAGGTGATGGGAGAATGGATGAATTAGAAGGAGAATGAGTGAATGACCAAAAGCAACCCTGAATTCAAACCCTACCATGATCCCTGAATGATCTTTGTTCAAAATATGTCTTGTGAGGGATCATTTGAAAAACTAATAATTTGTTGATCAATAATATCCTGGTGAAATGTATGTAGCAATATTATATGTAAAGTTGTGAATTCCCTCTCTATGATGTTGTTAGCACATGTTGAATGCCAGATTGCCCTACCTAGACAAAAGGCCTGTCCTAAACAAAGGAATGCATGTTTACCTCAGTTTGTATGTAAGTAGCAAACAGTGCCCTCAAAACAGCAGGGGGAGGAGTTGGCAGGAAACAGAATTATTTGCATTTCAGCAAACACAAGTGGGGGAAGAAAAAGCATAGGAGCCTCCTTCAAAACCAAACTCCATGTCACCTTCTTCATTATTTGAATAAACTTTGCTTAGAGGAGTAATCCTCAGAGGAATCCACTTCAAACATTCACTGGACTATAAAAGAAAGGCACAGAAAACCCCAAGTTCTCTTTTTTACCTAAGAAAACAAAGGCACCAGCACCTTTGGACATCTGGGAGAGATTCTGACCAAGGAAAGGGTCAGTCACCATCTTGCTGGAAGACTGTGGGTGAGACAGGCTGTCACCATGCCACAGTAGGTCACAACCAAGTATACCAGATTCAGGACAAGCTGCTGAGAAATAGGGCAGACACACCCCAAAATTAGTGGTTATTCTTGCATGAGATATACCAATACAGCAACAAAAGTAAACTTTTGTCTCCTTTTGTCTCTCCACACTGGCTAAAGACTAATCAGAAATGCAGCCTCCTTAGTTATTACAGCCCTTGTTTTACCACCCAGTTACTAGACTTAGTGGTGAGTGATTGTTTAAAACAAAGGGTTCTTTTGATCCCAAAGAACCAGCCACATACCCAGGTCAATATATAACTCAGATCTTACCCAATAATCACACTTTGCCAGTCCTTTAGTATCTAATATCTAAAGGTTTGTTTATAGAAAAAAAGAGGTGAGTTAAAATTGGTTAAAGGAATCAAATACATACAATAATTGCAAGGTTCTCGGATCAAGCTTGAAGCAGTGATGACATGAACTTGTTACATTTCTGGTTGCTTCCAAATAATTTGGAAGGTCCTCAGTCTCTTACTTAGAATGTTCCCATTAGTATAAGTCCAGAGATCAAGCAGAAAAGAGGCAAAATGGAGATGTTTCCAGGGCATTTTATAGCTTGTGCTATATGGAGGGAAACTCATTATTCCAAGATGGAGATAACAAGATGGAGTTTAGGCTCATGTGATTTCATCAAATGCCTGTGCATGCTTCGCTGAGTTATAGCAGAGGCCATTACCCATATTCTAACTAGAATGTCCACAAGAAGGTCCATCAGGTAGAGATAAGCCTCTTCTATGGTCCACTGTGAGTTAAGCGTTCTTCGATGGGCCATTCAACTTGAATAGTCCCTTCACAATGTGCTGGCTTGTTACATGTAAGTACATTGTGGGTGTTAGCACAGGAGCAAACACACTTCAAATACAGGTGCATAGTTGATATTCATAATTTCAGATACAAAAATATACATGCTGTGACAGACCCAGATCAGTGGGGTACAGGAGTCTGGTAGAGGGCAAATATACTGGTCACTGGATGAGTAGTTTTCTGTTCCCTGGGTGACCAGAGCAGGGGTTGCACTAGAGTAATCAGGAACCTGCTAGAACCAGTTAAGGCAGGCAGGCTAATTAGGACACCTGGAGCCAATTAAGAAGAAGCTGCTAGAATCAATTAAGGCAGACTAATCAGGACACCTGGGTTTTAAAAGGAGCTCACTTCAGTTTGTGGTGTGAGTGTGAGGAGCTGGCAGCAAGAGGCACAAGAAACTGAGAGTGAGAGGGTGTGCTGCTGGAGGACTGAGGAGCACAAGCGTTATCAGACACCAGGAGAAAGGTCCTGTGGTAAGAATAAGGAAGGTGTTTGGAGGAGGCCATGAGGAAGCAGCCCAGGGAGTTGTAGCTGTCATGCAGCTGTTACAGGAGGTACTATAGACAGCTGCAGTCCACAGGGCCCTGGGCTGGAACCCGGAGTAGAGGGCGGGCCTGGGTTCCCCCTAAACCTCCCAATTGACCTGGACTGTGGGTTCTTCCAGAGGGGAAGGTCTCTGGGCTGTTTCCCAACCCACATGGTGAATCTCTGAGGCAAGAAAATCTGCCAATAAGTGCAGGACCCACCAAGATAGAGGAGGAACTTTGTCACACTGGTGTCAGCGGTGGGATCTTGGGGTGCACAGCATGGTGGAAGAAGGAGGGTGGTTTAAAAAAAAAAAAGGAGAGGGTTTATTTTTTTTCACCACAATGGATGACATAGTGCGGGCACTGATACACACTACGGTGGCCCAGCAGGAGGCTACCCATGTCCAGGTAGCCGCCCAACAGGAGGCAGTGCGGCTCAGCAAGAGACTAATTGCCTGCTGATGGACCAGGCTGCTCAAGACCGAGCTATGTTGTGGGAACTGGTAAACCAGGTAAAGTCCCTTACAGAGCTGAATTGCGGCTATGATGGGATGCGGCTCATATGAGCCAGCCATTGGCTACAGAAAATGACATGGGAGGATGATGTAGAGGCATACCTTCTGGCCTTTGAGAGGACAGCCCTTCGGGAGGCCTGGCCTCGAGATCAGTGGTCTGGCATCCTTGCCCCATTCCTGTGTGGGGAGGCCCAGAAGCCCTACCATGATCTGCCTGAAGAGGCTGCGGCAGACTACTCCCAGCTGAAAGCAGAGATCCTGGCCAGATCTGGGGTAACGACGGCAGTGCGGGCCCAGCAGTATCACGGTTGGAGGTACCAGGAAGACAAAACCCCACAGTCCCAATTGTATGACCTCATCCATCTCACACGAAAGTGGTTGCAAACAGAGTCCCGGAGTCCGGAAGAGATACTAGTGGTTCTGGTCATCGACCGATACATGAGGGGACTACCACCAGACCTTCGTGTCTGGGTAAGCCAGAACGAACCCTCCACCTATGACGAGGTTGTCGCCCTGGTAGAGAGGCGAAGGACAGCGAGGGAGCTGACCCGACCAGTTAGGGAAGAGGCACCCCGGGTTAAACTAGCAGCACCAAGCCCTAAAGTTTGGGTGACTGGGCCACCAGGAGGGCCCAGGTGGAAAAAGAGAGGGGCGGAAGGCCCACCAGAAGCCACAAAGAGTCGGAACACTGAGGGAGAAGAGGATCGTGATGTTAGACTGCCCAAACCAAGAGACCGGGGAACGCCTTCATACAGATGTTATGCCTGCGGGGAGTGGGGACACATAGCTGCACAGTGGAGCCTATGCAGTGTAACCTGGGGAACTGGGCAGATCCATACTCCCTAATCCATCTTGTGGGGGTCTCACTGACCCCACATATGTATACCAGACCAGTGAAACTAAATGGGGTAGGGACCATGGCACTGGTTGATTCGGGGAGTGCTATCACGCTTATCTCAGGGAAGCTCATGAAGCATAGTCAGTTGCTGCAGGCTAAATGTACGGGGATAACATGTGTCCATGGGACAGTTAGTTACTACCCCTCCATCCCAGTAAAAATCGAGATCCACGGGAACACTACTGAGGTAGCAGCAGATGTAGTCGCTAAACTCCCATATCCAGTGCTCATAGGGAGGGACTTCCCAGGGTTTGGAAACTTACTCCCAGTAGGGAGATTGGAGAAAGATGGGGACCCTAAAATTGGTGAGGCATCCACAGCAGACTATCAACCCCCAATCTTCTCTGAAATATCTCCAGATTTGTTCTCCACTCCCAGACAGGGTAGAAAGACAAAAAGGGAAAGAAGGGCAGCTAAGGCCTCAGGAACCCGAATACTGACCCAAAGCCAGAGGGTCGCTCTTGTAGGTAGGCGGACCCATGCAGCTGAAAAGGAGGCCACGCAGGAGGGAGAAGCACCTGAGTCTGACCCCCACCCTAATGCTTCTGAACCAGTAGAGGCAACAGAGACTGGGCCCCTAGATCTTGGGCAGATTAGCCCTGGGAGAGGAAATTTTGGACGGGACCAGGCAGAAGACCCAAGGTATGACAACATTAGGAAGGAGGTGACTGAAATAGATGGGGTCCCCGTGGAAGGGAAAACCCAGGGACCGGGACCCTACTTCATAATGAACAAGGATCTCTTATAGTCATCTATTTGGGGGGCATTTGGGGATAGAGAAGACCCTGGCACGAGTCCTATGATGGTTCTTCTGGCCTGGAGTACATGAAGAAGTGCAGAGGTACTGTGCCTCCTGCCCGGAGTGTCAACTGCACAGTCCCTTTAGTACCCCTTCCCATCATAGAGATTTCCTTCGAGCGAATAGCCATGGACCTAGTGGGACCCCTGGAGAAGACGGCTCGGGACCACCAATATATACTTGTTGTTTTGGACTATGCTACTTGCTACCCAGAAGCCGTCCCCCTGTGGAACATGGCCTCTAAAACGATAGCCAAAGAACTGGTGGGGATCTTTGCCCGAATGGGGCTACCGAAGGAGATATTAACCGCCCAAGGAACCCCATTTATGTCGAAGCTAATGAAGGACCTCTGTACGCTGCTCCATATACATACCCTGAGAACTTCAGTCTACCATCTGCAGACTGATGGGTTGGTAGAAAGGTTTAACTGAACCCTCAAGGCTATGATAAGGAAGGTGGTATGTCAGGACGGGAAGGATTGGGACACCCTACACCCTACCTTATGTTCGCTATCCGGGAGGTACCTCAGGTCTCAACTGGGTTTTCCCCCTTCGAGTTATTATATGGCCGTCGCCCCCGTGGCATACTAGATATCGCCAAAGAGATCTGGGAAGAGGAACCCAATGAGGGGAGAAATATAATACAGCATGTAATGCAGATGAGAGATCGGATAGCCCAGGTTACCCCTATTGTATGGGAACATTTGGAGAAGGCACTGGAGGTCCAGCAAACCCATTACAATCGCCAGGCAAAAGTGCGATAGTTCCAACCAGGTGATCGGGTTATGGTGTTGGTACCCATGGCAGAAAGCAAGCTTCTGGCCCAGTGGCAGGGGCCCTATGAGGTGGTTGAACCCGGGGGGAAATAACCTAAAAGGTGCGGCAGCCAGGACGCAGAAAACAAGAACAGATTTATCACGTTAACTTTCTGAAATCCTGGCATGCACAAGAGGCATGCACAAAGGTCCAAAAAGACCTAAACCAGGAAAACAAGCCTTCCAAACAGGTGAGAGTGTCTCCCAATTTAACACCAGACCAGAAGAATGAGGTGTCTGAGATGATCTTCCGGAACCAAGATGTGTTCTTGACAAAACCGGGTCGAACAATCGAGACATATCACCACATCATCACAAACCCTGGGGCCAGAGTAACAATGAGGCCCTATCGGGTGCCAGCAGCAAAAAGGGAGGAAATAAAAGCAGAAGTAAAAAAAAAATGCTGGAGTTGGGGATCATCGAAGAACCTCACAGTTAGTGGTCCAGCCCAATCGTGCTGGTGCCCAAACCTGATGGCACCACAAGATTTTTGCAACGACTTCCAGCGACTAAACTAAGTATTCCAGTTTGACGCGTACCCCATACCTCGCATAGATGAGCTAGTGGACCGTCTGGGTAATGCCTGGTACTTGACTACCCTAGACTTGACAAAGGGGTACTGGCAGATTCTCCTTGCAGAAAGCGCAAAGAAAAAGACTGCATTCTCTACACCAGAGGGTCTTTTTCAATATACTGTCCTCCCTTTTGGACTACATGTGGGCCCCAGCTACCTTCCAGCGCCTCATGGACAAACTATTACACCCACATAACAGTTATGTTGCTGCCTACTTGGACGATGTGGTCATTCATACCCCAGACTGGGAAACCCACCTGGAGAAGGTGGAGGCAGTCCTTGATACCTTCAGGCGAGCTGGCCTTACAGCAAACCCTGCCAAGTGCACTGTAGGGTTTACAGAGGCCAAATATCTTGGCTACATTGTGGGAAAAGGTCTGGTAAATCCCCAAGTGAACAAGTTAGAGGCCATCCAAAATTGGCCCCGACCAAGTCACAAGTCCAGGTGTTCCTAGGTGTGGTGGGGTATTACCGATGATTTATCCCCCACTTTGCCACAAGGGCAAGCCCCCTGACAGACCTAGTGAAAGCCCGTGGACCTGATTTGGTGAGAGAGTCTGATGCAGCAGAGGAAGCCTTCACAGACCTATGGACTGCCCTCTGCAGTAACCCGTACTGATAGCTCCTGACTTCACCAAGGAGTTTATCCTGCAGACGGATGCATCGGAAGTAGGGTTGGGGGCCGTTCTATCCCAGATGGTTGGGGAGGAGGAACACCCAATTCTATACCTCAGTCGGAAACTCCTTCCAAGGGAACAAAAATATGCCGTGGTGGAGAGAGAATGCCTCTCTGTAAAATGGGCCATGGAAACATTGCGCTACTACCTGCTCGGGCGCAGATTTGTCCTCGTGACCGACCATGCCCCTCTTCAATGGATGCAGCGGAACAAGGGGAAGAACACAAGGGTGGCCAGATGGTTCTTATCCCTCCAACCTTTCCAGTTCCGTGTGCAACACAAAACAGGGAGCCGTCATGGCAACACTGATGGCTTGTCACGTGTGCACTGTCTGGCGTCACAAGCTGCCCAACCCCTTGGCGTTGAGCAGAGGGGAGGGATATGTGACAGACCCAGACCAGTGGGGTACAGGAGTCTGGTAGAGGGCAAATATACTGGTCACTGGATGTGTAGTTTTCTGTTCCCTGAGTGACCAGAGCAGGGGTTGCACTAGAGTAATCAGGAACCTGCTAGAACCAGTTAAGGCAGGCAGGCTAATTAGGACACCTGGCGCCAATTAAGAAGAAGCTGCTAGAATCAATTAAGGCAGGCTAAGCAGGGCACCTGGGTTTTAAAAGAAGCTCACTTCAGTTTGTGGTGTGAGTGTGAGGAGCTGGGAGCAAGAGGCACAAGGAGCTGAGAGTGAGAGGGTGTGCTGCTGGAGGACTGAGGAGCACAAGCGTTATCAGACACTAGGAGGAAGGTCCTGTGGTAAGAATAAGGAAGGTGTTTGGAGGAGGCCATGGGGAAGTAGCCCAGGGAGTTGTAGCTGTCATTTAGCTGTTACAGGAGGTACTATAGACAGCTGCAGTCCACAGGGCCCTGGGCTGGAACCTGGACTAGAGCACCGGCCCGGGTTCCCCCCAAGCCTCCCAATTGACCTGGATTGTGGGTTCTTCCAGAGGGGAAGGTCTCTGGGCTGTTCCCCAACTCACATGGTGAATCTCTGAGGCAAGAAAATCCGCCAATAAGCGCAGGACCCACCAAGATAGAGGAGGAACTTTGTCACAATGCATACAAATAGGATAATCACATTAAGCAAATTATAACTTTTCCATTGACACCTTGCATGGCACACTTCATTTAAGATTTGTTACAATTATATAACAGTGGTAGCAACAATGATCTACATGGTCATATGGTTAAAATAGAACATCACATAAGCCATCTTAAAGAAAGCTTTGAACTAAAACTTGCTAGATTACGTTTTAGACTTTTTGATGTGTTTTCACTTTTATTTGCTTGTAACCATTTCTAACTTTATGTCTTATACTTGAATTCACTTACAATCTTATCTTCTTTTGTCAACAAACTTATTTTATTTTTAATCTAAACCAGCGCTGTGTTTAAACTGAACTGTTTGGTAACTCCAGTTAAAGTAACAAACTGTTGAATATTGGCTCCTTAAAGGGGCATTGGATCTCAATATATGAACTGTCCAGGAGAGGGCTGGACAGTGCAGAATACATGTTTTTGGGAAAATCTAGGACTGGAAGTGTGTTGGGGTCACCCTGCAAGTAGTAGCCAAGGCTAGTGGAAGCCAGAGTGTGGATGGTGTATTGCTGACAGGCTACTGGGGTCAGAGCTGCTGGACCAGGGCTGTGGCTATACACAGCCCTCAGGATGTGCCCTGCATGCTGTTATACCAGTTGTGAGCAGCCCCAGTTGGGAGCTACAGCATTAAAGCATTGTGAGGCACCTGGGGTTACAGGGCAGGAGGTGACACAGCCCCTCACTATTCTGGGTTGCACCCCAGAATGTGAGAGTGAGAGAGTCGAAATGAGAGAGAAGGGATGGATTGAAGGGAAGAGAGCAATGTTAATAAAGGGTGAGTAGGCTGGGAGACAGTGAAGAGCAGAATGGACACAAAATGGAGAACTCAGGAGGGTGAGAGCTAGAAGCAGAAGGTGCTTGGAGAAGCATGTGTGCATGCTGATTTGTGACATAAAGTTTAAAGGTGGAATGAAACAAAATTAACTGATTTTATATGCATGAATGTTTTATAATAATTTTCAGTATTTGCCCTGATCAAGTGATCGTGGTAGAAAGTGATCAGAGAAACTTTAAGGTGAAGTTCTTGAAAAAAGTATTTTTTCAAGCCACCTCAAATTCTTAAGGCCAGTTCTGCCTGTTGGTTCATGAGAAAGCAGACCTTAACCCCTCTCTGATTTGCCTAGAACCCAGGGAGCTAAGGGTCATGAGGCACTATGGCCCAGATCCTCAAAAGAATTTAGAAGCCTAACTCCAACAAAATCCATGGGAGTTAGGTGCCTAAAAACCTTTGAGGATCTGGGCCTTGGTGAACAAGGGGAAAAACCCTTCCCCCTAAAAGGCATCCAAAAGTAAGGAAGTGGCCTCAGGGCTGGGAGTTTCATGGAGGGTCCAGTCCTACCTCACCTTACACGTGAATCATGCTGGAAATGCCAAGCCCTTGCAAATCAATCTTCTGGTTTTATGCAACACTAGGTAATCTTTACTCACAAGAAGACAAGGTGGGTCTCTAATATCCTGGGACTGTTGTGGCTACAACAACACTTTTCTCACAGGAACTGTTTTGCAAGATGAATCACTTCAAGTCGATTGTTAAATAGATTTTGGGTTAGCCGAGACCTGAGTCTACTTCAAAAGAGTTGGATAAGAGACAACAAAATTCTCATTAAAACTTTGGTTCTAACAGTCTTATTTCTCATAAATATTCTAACACCAGATCACCTACTTACAGTTGCCCACCTTACTTAAACAGGTAAGTATATTTTAAACCAACCCATCAGGTAAGCTGAAAGGTGGTGCAACCTACCATTAGAGAGGAGGGGCCCTAAAAAACTATAAATTATGTGGTCATATTTTTTCTATCTTCCCCAGTATCAAGATGCCATGACTCTTGAAACCCAGACAAGTAGAGTGAGATCACAATGAGTAAATTGAGTAAGTGTACCTTTTTATCTTTTTGTGAACTAAATTTTCTGCCTGCATTATTAACACTTAACTAATTTTCACTAATGTATTTTCTGAACAATCCACTTTCATTTTTGTGTTTCCTTTACAGTGTGTTGACCTTGTAAATAAATACAAAACCTCTAATCCTCTGTGGCTTCTGTGTACTTTGTAGGAGTACACACTCACTGCACCTCTTGAAGGCATATTACCTAACCATGTGCACTATGGATGGATCATTTGATCTTCATTAGCCAGGAAAAGCAGTGAGAGTCCAATTACCTATGGGGCCACCTTGTTTTTAAGACAAAGAGCTACACAGCTGTGGTATAACCTTGGGCATCTAGTAGAAGTTTCTCATTCTATCATAAGGGTAAGTGCTGAATGGATGTGGAGCTGAAGCATCTAGCAGAGAAATGCTGAGATAGAATAATTTCATAGTACTGTTTTGTCAAAAGAGACTGTTCTCTTTGAAATGGGAAGCTTCCTGAGACAGCATGGAGTGGGTGTCAAGGCTAGCTACAGTGCTGCTAGAGTGGGAGGGAGTCCGTTTTATAGTACAGCAGAAGTTAGGAAAAATTAAACAGACCTGAGCCCAGAGAATGAACAGAAAAGCAAAGCCAGGGCCGGCTCCAGGCACCAGCCTGGCAAGCAAGTGCTTGGGGCAGCCGCTCCGGAGAGGGGCGGCAGGTCCAGGTATTCGGCGGCAATTCGGCGGACGGTCCCTCTCTCCCGCTGGGAGCAAAGGACCTCCCACCGAATTGTCGCCGTAGATCGCGATCGCGGCGCTTTTTTTTTTTTTTTTTTTTTTGGCTGCTTGGGGCAGCCAAAACCCTGGAGCTGGCCCTGAGTGAAGCCATAACCATATCAAGACTGCACAGTTGTTTAGGCACAGTATGATGATTTGGTCAGAAGTAGCTAGTATTGTTCCCTATGGATCAGTGGTCTGATAGAAAGACAGTTAATCTTTTCACACTGGACTATGATACAAGAACTTGTTTGTAAGGATTTGACTCTAAAATAATCAGGTTGCAGTACCTGACTCTTTGGAGGTTACCATTTGCCACTCAGACAAACTGTTTTCCAGTAACTTTATAGGTGAATTTCATATTTGCCACTTGTGTCTATCCAGAGAGGTCCAGTCTGAAGGATATGGAGAATTTTTTCTGTGTCCATGACAGTAACAGTAAATGGAGGAAAACTTATCATCATGGTGTCTTAGAAAAATGGACCATTTAGAATTCTCCTCTACCCCCTCCCTTCTAAAAATATTTCTTTTCTCAATTCTATTTCTCTTTCCCTCATGGCCAAATCTTGCGCTATATGGTATGGGTGTGCTGGTGGGTGGAAGAAGGCATAGTGAACCCACATGTATGCAGCAGTATGGCAAGATTCCCATCTAAAATTCAAGGGAGTGATAAAAAGATAGCTCACTCCTGTTCAAGCTGGCATGTTATGGTCCCAAGGATTACATAATCTTAGGGTTAGGGGGCATGGCCAGCCCACAGTAAGGAAGTGCTAGCTGAGGGCACATACCATTTCTGTGAAAATAGCAGAACTGTGTGCCTCACTTTACTGTGTAGTTTACCACCCTGAGTCTCCCTTGCATGCTCATTTGCATGCATCCCTGATTATTTGTCTCTGTACTGCTAGCACATGTACTCCATACCCACACAGACAGTCTGTTTATGTGGTGCAGGGCACGAGTACATGCTGTGTACATACTTACACCAGCATTCACACTGCCTGTTTTTGCTAACATGATGTTAGTGCTGTTATTTTGGGGGGCCTACCTCAAAAATCTATGTCACAGGAGACACTCTGGGAACTGCCTTGCTGCATGTTGCTGGTACTGTATGCTGCCTTCCCACATTTGGTGTCACCTCTCCCGTCTGCCAAACTGCATGGAAGACATAAGAATATAAAAACATAAGAATGGCAATACTTGGTCAAAATAATGGTTCCACTAGCCTAGTAACCTATCTTCCAACAGTGGTCAATGTCAGATGCATCAAAGAGAGTGAACAGAAAAGGGCTATCATTGAGTGAGCCATTCACTTTTGTCCAGTCCCAGCTTCTGGCAGTCAGAGACTTTTAGGGACATTCAGAGCACGGGGCTGCATCCCTGATCATCTTGACTAATAGTCATTGACAGATCTATCCTCCATGAACTTATCTAATTCTTTTTTGAATCCACTTATTCTTTTGGCCTTCACAACGTCCCCTGGAAATTAGTTCCACAGTTTGACTATGAATTTTGTGAAGTCCATCCTTATGAGTTTTTTTTTTTTAAGCCTACTGACTATTAATTTCATTGTGTGACCCCCTGTTTCATGTGAAAGTGTAAATAACACTTCCGTATTCACTTTCTCCATGCCATTCATGATTTTAAAGATCTCTATATTATTCCCCACTGGCTCTTAGTTGTCTCTTTTCCAAGCTGAATAGTCCCAGTCTTTTTAATGTTCCTCATATAGAAGCAGTTCCATACTCCTAATCATTTTAGTTTCCTTTCCATACTTTTCCCATTTCTATTATATCTTTTTTTTTTTAGATAGGTTAACAAGAACTGCACACAGTATGCAGGTTTGGGTCTACTATGGATTTATACAGTGGCATATGCTATTACCTGTCTTATTTTCTATCCCTTTCCTAATGGTTCCTAACATTGTTTGATTTTTTTACTTCTGCTGCACATTGAGCAGATGTTTTCTTTAGAGAACTATCCACAATGACTCCAAGATCTGTTTCTTGAGTGGTAACAGCCAATTTAGACCCCATCATTTTATATGTATAGTGTGGATTATGTTTTCCAGTGTGTATTACTTTACCTTTATCAACACTGAATTTCATCTGCCACTTCGTTGCCTAGTCACCCAGTTTTGTGAGATCCCTTTGCAATCTGCTTTGGACTTAACAACTTTGAGTAATATTCTATCATCTGCAACCTTTGCCACCTCACTGCTTACTCCTTTTTCCAGATAATTTATGAATATGTTGAACAACACCAGTCCCTCTAGACACTGCCATTTACTCTTTCCATTCTGAAAACTGACCATTTATTCCTACCCTTTGTTTCCTGTCTTTTTACCAGTTACTGATCCCTGAGAGGAGCTTCCATCTTATCCCATGACTGCTTTGTTTTAAGAGCCTTCGGTGAGGGACCATGTCAAAGGCTTTCTGAAAGTCCAAGTAAACTATATCCACTGGTGTCAAGTATCTGTTAGTCTATAAGGTGCCACAGAACTCTTTGTTGCTATATCCACTGGATCACCCTTGTGCACAAGTTTGTTGAACCCATCAAAGAATTTTAATAGATCTAACATCTCTCAGCCCGTGCCGCTTCTCGCAGCCCCCATTGGCCTGGAATGGCGAACCGTGGCCACTGGGAGCTGCCATCAGCTGAACCTGTGGACTCTGCAGGTAAACAAACTGTCTCGGCACGCCAGCGGATTTCCCTGATGGGCCGCAAGCCAAAGGTTGCCAATCCCTGGGTTAGCACATTGCTGATATCCTATGACTGCAGAAATACCCAAAATATTCTAGCTGACTCTAACTGGTATATTGCAATATATATTTCCTAAATATCAACAGTTTAATACACTTACTTAATGCAGTATTGTATCTTATGACAGCTTGTGTTATAGGGTCATTGCTATCTTGTGACAACTTATGATCTAGGGTAACTTACTGGTTAGTTGCTTATGTCAAGTCTTTCTTTAGGCCTGAGGCCTTGTTTGGCTAAGCTAAATATTTTACAGGCCTACAGGGAACCACAAAGAAAGTTCACCCATGCCCCGATCCCCCTGCACTACCAGAAAGTCCAGCCTATGTCCAGAGAACATCATTGAAAGAAACAGGGAAACTGAGTCACACTGCAAGCATATTTTCTTTCCTGATCTTTCCAATTAACACTGAAAGCCTGTTAGCAATCCACTGCTATGGACACAGCATTGTGTTTGTACAACTGCTAAAGTAGATCTTTCACCAACCTTACTTCTTCTGGCTTCTGCAGAGTGGCTCAATGTGGGGAGAGACCAGACACCATGGACTGATTAGTAATAAACATTTGAAATGGTCACAGAGTGAATGGATCACTCTGACCTGCCTTGGACAACTAAACTGTTCCCTTTCCCTTCTCAGACCTAGGCAGGCCTGCACCCAAGCCAGCAACCACCTTCAGCCCCCTTCCATGCAGCTCCCATTCCCATGGAGAAGAAAAGAAAGGTAGTAGGGGGGAAAAGATAGGTGCTTTGGGGTTTTTGAACAGCCATAAATGTCATTAAACTGCCCCATCTGGGCCTTTTCCAAATCCTCCCATTCTTCCCAGTTCATAGCTTTTCGGAGTGCTGGCCAAGAAATGCACAGACAGAGGCATAGTGACAGCTCATTCACTGCTCTACAGCCAAAATGCTTCTGAAATAAATGTAGTCAAACTTTATTAATTCTGGGTCACTGAGAACAAAAATGATGCTTAAAATTGTTGATTGGCTCTAGTTTTCAAGATCTGCTATTGGGTCAGTATATACAATCCTTGACTTGGGTATGGCGGAGGATAAGTGAGTTATAAAGGGAAGGGATCTCAATTTAAACCAGAAATGACTAAAATACATCTTTGACTGGATCTATGACTAAATCTATGGCTGGGTTTGGACAGTACTTGCTTTTTAGGCAAAACAATGAATGATGCAATCTGAAGCTGGTATTGCGTCATACAGGATATGAATTGCATCATGTTATTCCTAGAAGTCATGGATGATGTAATCATAACGAAGCTTACATCACTCTGCTGAACAAATTGCCCTATATCAGCTCTAGAAATCATACAGTGTTGTGCTCTCTTATTTGTCAGTGTTTGATTTTTGCAAAGGGACACATTTCTGTTTAGCCAAAGTGAGCAGAGATGCCTCGTACTTGTGTGAACAGTGCAGATAACTTCTGCTATGTTTGTGGTGAAGTGACTTTTGCATCACAAAAGCGCAGTATCACCACTATGGTTAAGAAAGCCTATCACCTTTATTTTGGCTGCAAAATTGGAGATCAGGACAAGAGGTGGGCCCCACACATATGCTGCAACACTTGTGCAACAAATCTTTGCCAGTGGTTGAACAGGAAAAGGAAATCTATGCCTTTTGCAGTGCCAATGATTTGGAGAGAACCAACAGATCATACCAGCAATTGTTACTTCTGCATGGTGCCTCCAGTTGGGAAAGGTGTGTCAAAGAAGAAAAAGTGGACTGTGCATTATCCAAACATTCCATCAGCTATACGCCCAGTACCCCACGGAGAAGGACTGCCGGTTCCTGATGCACCAGAATCATTCTCACTTGAGTCAGACGAGGAAGAGGATGAAACTTCTGGTCCTGAACCATCAATGTCACAGGACCCACATTTTCTCCCATCCTCCTCCTCTGAACCACACCTCATAACACAAGGTGAACTGAATGACCTTGTCAGGGATTTGGAACTACCCAAGAGTAAGGCAGAGCTGTTGGGCTCCAGACTACAGCAGTGGAATCTCCTGGCAGGTGATGTTAGGGTTTTCATGTTCCGTGACCGTCAAAAGGATCTTGTCCTATTCTTCTTCATGGAAGGTGATCTTGTAGCCTGCAACAACGTGGATGGTGTGATAGCAGCCCTCAACATCGTTCACGATCCAGATGAGTGGAGACTGTTCATTGATTCATCGAAGACGAGTCTTAAAGCTGTTTTACTGCATAATGGCAATGTTTTGCCATCAATTCCAGTTGGTCATGCTGTCCATATAAAGGAAACCTATGACAACATGAAACAACTTTTGAGGTCCATAATCTATGACCAACATCAGTGGCAGCTTTGTGACGATTTGAAGGTTGTTGCTCTCTTGCTTGGTCTGCAGACTGGATACACAAAGTACTGCTGTTTTCTCTGCGAATGGGATAGACGTGTAAGAGATTCCCACTACATCAAGAAAGATTGGCCACTCCGACAGTCATTGGAGCCTGGGAGGAAAAGTGTTCAGCATCCACCACTTGTTGAATCAAGGAAGATTTTGTTACTACCCTTACACGTCAAGCTGGGTCTGTTGAAGAACTTTGTCAAGGCCATTGACAAAAACACAAGCAGCTTTCAAGTACCTCCATGGAAAATTTCCAAGGTTAAGTGAAGCTAAGATAAAGGAAGGTGTCTTTGTTGGTCCTCAGATTCGTGAACCATGCACTGCGTGGCAAGGAAAAGACGGCATGGAAAGCCTTCCAGTTAGTGGCAATAAACTTTCTCGGAAACAACAAGGCAGACAACTACCGGTTGTTGGTGGAAAACCTCCTCAAGACATACAAAATCCTTGGTTGCAACATGTCACTAAAGATACATTTTGTTTTGCACTCTCATCTAGATGCAGGTAGATACCCTGGTGGAGTTCAGACGGGGGTTTGAGCAGCTGATGGAGGACAGGCAAGGGGGGGCTGAAGGGGAATGCTCTGCGGTGCAGGTGGAGGCAGAGGTAGAGGACGGTGAGAGGGGAATGGAAGGGGGAGAACAAGGGAGGTGGAAGCATGTGACTGTGAAAAGCAGGCCAAGGAAAAGGAAGGCCAGTGAGGGGGGAATAGAACTCAGGAACAGGTTTGGGTGTTTGGATAACGAGGTGGACGGGCAGCAGGTGGTGACTGAAGGTGGGAGGGTGAGGAAGAAGAGAAGAGCAGCTAGTCCGAGAGAGAGAGAGAGAGGGGAGGTGTTGATGGAGACAGCACAGAACCTGGGCCCCCAGAGGATAGAGGAAGGCATAAGGGGGAGCATAAGGGTAGATAGGAACAAACACAGGTCAGGACTAGAGGGATCAGAGACTAGATTACTAGATCGCACTGTTGCCAAGCAACGGCAGGTGTATGTAATTGGAGACTCTTTACTGAGGAGATTGGACAGGCCTGTGACCAGGGCAGACCCAGAGAACAGAAGGGTGTGCTGTCTACCAGGCGCAAACATACGCGATGTGGACCTGCGGTTGAAAAGGATCCTAAAAGGAGCAGGTAAGAACCCCTTGATAATCCTCCATGTAGGAACGAATGACATGGCTAGGTTCTCGTTAGAGAGAATCAAGGGAGATTATACCAGGCTGGGGAAGACGCTCAAGGAGATAGAGGCTCAGATTATCTTTAGTGGGATTCTGCCTGTTCCTAGGGAAGGGCAGCAAAGGGCTGATAGGATTGTGAGAATAAATAGTTGGCTAAGGGAGTGGTGCTATAAGGAGGGCTTTGGGATGTATGGCCACTGGGAGGCTTTCGGGGACAGACACCTGTTCTCGCGGGATGGGCTTCACCTGAGTAGGGAAGGAAATAGACTTCTGGGAGGGAGGCTGACTCATCTTATCAAAAGAGCTTTAAACTAGGAAGTTTGGGGAGACGGTTGGGAGATGCACAGTTAATCTCCACGCCAGATTCCAGTATTGAAAAGGTGAGTGAAATAAGAGGAGACATAGCCGGGGAGATGAGATTGGACATAGGAAGGACAGGGGGGACGGACACAAAGAGGCCCGCAACATAAGCGTTACTAATGGGAGACAGGCTAAACAACATACATTAGGGTGTTTATACACCAATGCAAGAAGCCTAGGTAATAAAATGGAGGAATTGGAGCTCTTGGTCCGAGAATTGAAACTGGATATCGTAGGAATAACTGAAACATGGTGGAATGGCAGTCACGACTGGAACACAGGTATGGAGGGGTATGCACTGTTTAGGAAAGACCGGGACCAAGGTAAAAGTGGGGGGGTGGCATTGTATGTCAATAGTGAAATAAGCTGTAAAGAAATAATAGTTGATGGAATAGATAACACAGAGTCCATCTGGGCAATACTCACACTGGGTAAAAGGACTACTAGAGCCTCTCCGGGGATAGTGCTTGGGGTGTGCTATAGACCGCCGGGATCAACCCAGGATATGGACAAGGAACTATTTAATGTGTTTAGAGAAGTAAATACTAATAGAAACTGTGTAATTATGGGGGACTTTAACTTCCTGGATATAGATTGGGGAACAAATGCTAGTAGCAATAATAGGGCTCAGATGTTCCTAGATGTGCTTGCTGATCAATTCCTTCATCAAGTTGTAGCTGAACCGACGAGGGGGGAGACCATTTTAGATTTGATTCTGGTAAGTAGTGAGGACCTCGTTGAGGAAGTGGTAGTAGGGGACAACTTGGGCTCCAGTGATCATGAGCTAATTCGGTTTAAACTAAACAGAAGGAGTACCAGAATTAAGTCAAAGACTAGGGTTTATAATTTTAAAAAGGCCAATTTTAACAAATTAAGGGGACTGGTAAGGGAAGTGGATTGGGCAAACATATTAATGGATCTAAAGGCAGAAGAAGCCTGGGATTACTTTAAGTTAAAGATGCATGAGCTGTCAGAGGCCTGTATCCCAAAAAAGGGAAAAAGATTACTAAGCAAGAGATTTAGACCAAGCTGGATGAGCTACTGACTCAAAGGGGCAATTAGGAAAAAACAGAAAGCGTACAAAGAGTGGAAGAGGGGAGGGATCAGTAAGGAAACTTACCTTAGTGAAGTCAGAGAATGTAGAGATAGAGTGAGAAAGGCCAAAGGCCGTGTAGAGTTGGACCTAGCGAGGGGAATTAAAAGCAATAATAAGAGGTTTTACAGCCATATAAATAGGAAGAAAGCAAAGAAAGAAGAAGTGGGACCGCTGAAGACTATAGCCGGAGAGGAGATTAAAGATACTCTAGGCATGGCGCAATATCTCAATGAATATTTTGCATCGGTGTTTAATGAGGCCAATGAAGGTATTAGGGATACTAGCACCGTGACAGAGGGGCATACAGGATGGGAGATTACCGTATCCGAGGTAGAAACAAAACATGAATACCTTAATGGGGCTAAGTCGGGAGGACCGGACGATCTTCATCCGAGAATATTGAAGGAATTGGCACGGGAAATAGCAGGCCCATTAGCGATAATATTTAATGAATCTTTAAACTCGGGGGTGGTCCCGTTAGACTGGAGAATAGCTAATGTGGTTCCTATTTTCAAGAAAGGGAAAAAAAGTGATCCGGGTAACTACAGGCCTGTTAGTTTAACATCTGTAGTGTGCAAGGTGCTGGAGAAAATTCTGAAAGAGAAACTAGTTGAGGACCTTGAGGTAAATGGCAATTGCGATAAATTACAACATGGTTTTACGAAGGGCAGATCGTGCCAAACGAATCTGATCTCCTTCTTTGAGAAAGTAACGGACTTATTAGATAGGGGAAATGCGGTGGACCTAATATACCTGGATTTCAGTAAAGCGTTTGATACTGTACCCCATGAGGAATTATTGGTTAAACTGGAAAACATGGGGATCGATATGAAAATCCAGAGGTGGATAAGGAATTGGTTAATGGGGAGAATGCAGCGGGTCGTATTAAAGGGTGAACTGTCAGGTTGGAGGGCGGTTACTAGTGGAGTGCCTCAAGGTTCGGTTTTGGGACCCATTTTATTTAATCTATTTATAACTGACCTCGGAACCGATTGCAGGAGTGGGCTGATAAAGTTTGTGGATGATACGAAGGTGGGCGGCGTTGCAAATTCGGAGGAGGATAGGGATATTCTGCAGGGAGACTTGAATGAGCTTGTGAATTGGAGTATCAGAAATAGGATGAAATTTAATAGTGAAAAGTGTAAGGTGATGCACTTGGGGATGACTAATAACAATTTTAGTTA
The DNA here is from genome assembly GCF_027887155.1 of Malaclemys terrapin pileata. Classification (NCBI taxonomy): domain Eukaryota; kingdom Metazoa; phylum Chordata; order Testudines; family Emydidae; genus Malaclemys; species Malaclemys terrapin. Next base: position 162,861,786 of record NC_071506.1, read on the forward strand.
CAAGTTGGGGACGCATTGGTTAGAAGTAACGGAAGAGGAGAAGGACCTAGGGGTCCTTGTAGACCGCAGGATGACTATCAGTCGACAATGTGACATGGCGGTGAAAAAAGCCAATGCGGTCTTGGGATGCATTAGGCGAGGTATATCTAGTAGGGATAAGGAGGTCCTGCTTCCGTTGTATAAGGCGCTGGTGAGACCTCATTTGGAGTACTGTGTGCAGTTCTGGTCTCCCATGTTTAAAAAAGATGAACTCAAACTGGAACGGGTGCAGAGAAGGGCGACTAGGATGATCAGAGGAATGGAAAACTTGTCGTATGAAAGGAGACTAGAGGAGCTTGGGTTGTTTAGTCTGACAAAACGAAAGCTGAGGGGGGATATGATTGCTATCTTTAAATATATCAGAGGGATAAATACAAGGGAGGGAGAGGAATTATTCCAGCTTAGTACTAATGTGGACACGAGAACGAATGGATATAAACTGGCCGTGGGGAAGTTCAGGCTTGAAATTAGACGAAGGTTTCTGACCGTCAGAGGGGTGAAATATTGGAACGGCCTTCCGAGGGAAACTGTGGGGGCGACGGACCTGTCTGGTTTTAAGATTAAGTTAGATAAGTTTATGGAGGGAATGGTTTAATGGTAAAACATAGTAGCCAAGGAATACCAAGCAATGGTAGGTAAATAGTATAATGGCTAACAGGGGTCAGGCTAGAGACTCTTGCCTACATGCTCGGGGTCTTACTGATCGCCATATTTGGGGTCAGGAAGCAATTTTCCTCCAGGGTAGATTGGCTGAGCCTCTGGAGGTTTTTCGCCTTCCTCCGCAGCATGGGGCAGGGATCACTAGCAGGAGGGTCTCTGCCAATTGAAGTCACTAAAACACAGGATTGGGGACTTCAACAGCAGAGTCCAGGGAAGGGGTAGGGACGGTTTTGTGGCCTGCAGCATGCAGGGGGTCAGACCAGATGATCATAATGGTCCCTTCTGACCTTAAAGTCTATGAGTCTGAGATTTTTTTTCCACCAAACTGTGGAGCAGTGAGCGACGAGCACGGCGAGCGATTTCACCAGGACATTGCAACAATGGAGAAATGCTATCAGGGCAAATGGAGCCCATCAATGCTTGCAGACTATTGCTGGCCAGTGACAAGAGATGCTCCATTTAATGAATACAAGAGACAAGCCAAGAAGCGCCGAGTAGACACTGAATAGGACTAAACTATGTACATAATAGCTTTTTGCCTTTTGTTTCATAATAAATTTTATTTATATAACCCTTTTGCTGATTTTTAAAGTGTTACATAAACAGGACAGGTGAAATATTATCATGTAAAGCAACCATAAACACCTGAAAAGACCTAGGTTTACAATTTATGATTAAAACTCTACTATCTACACAATATACATAGACATAAAATGTAAAAACTTAAATATATCTTAGAAACAGTAGCTAGTCAGTTGTGCTGAATTCAAATATGACAATTAAAACATCAAAATACATAATAAATAGCACATTTTATCTCTGAAGCAGACGACTTCTCAAAAATTGTAGACCAGTGTTGTTAATGTTTGTTGCTGCTTCCGCTAAATGCGTTTCAGTGGAGGTTCGTGGATTTCAGTAAAATCATTGATTTACAGCCATGCTTTGCTAGAGGATCCTGGTGAGTTAGAGGGTGGGAGATGGGTGGGCATACCTTGAGCCATGTATCACTGGAGCAAGAGGGGATATTTCCCGGGAGCATGGGGGCATCCATTGTAAAAACTTATCTTTGGGTTCTGGGTTCTGCAGCAGCTCTGGGTCCTCCTCAGGCTCCTTGGGGCAGAGGCTTCCTCAACTGGGTCTATTGGGTAGAGATGCAGAATCACATGCTCCTCTTCCTCTGGGTCTCCAGGGCTTAATTGGCAGTCCCCGCTACCTTCTTCCCTGTCCCTCCTCAGCATCCCACCATACAATGAAGCTGGTGGGGTTGAGGAATGGTGTACTCACATTGCTGGAAAGCACCCAGTCCTGCTCACTGTAGTGTGGGTATGTGCAAGGTTCCCTACTGGAATGATTGTTGGAGTCCTTCACCTTCTGGGACAGGAGATTCAGGTGCTTTGTGTGCTTCTGGCACTGGGATGGAGTCAAGTGGATGCTCACCTCCTCCAGCCTCTGTAAAATCTCCTGGTAAAGGTGTATGTTCCTGCCACTCCTGGCAAAGTCACGGAAGATGGTGTAGTCTGACCACACACTGGTCAGTGTCCAGGTGCTGACCAGCTCCAGAGATCAGGCAGCAGCTCTTGGAATATAATCCATGATCACCTGTGCTAAGCTTACCAGAAAATTGTTCTGAAGTGCTCAGTACAGGCCACTGCTACAACTAGCAACGAGGGACAGGCAACCATAGGTTCAATGCACTGTGGGAATGGCCCTGGAGGACTACTGACAGTAATAGCCTGGTACATGCCCCTTGCCCCTGTCCAAGCTACACTATAGTGTGGGTACAGGACCATGCCACAGTACAGCACATAGCACACATGAAGCGTGTGGGTAGCTTTCTTGCTATGCACTCCTTCAGGAATGTGCTTCAGGGCTTCAGATATGGACAACAGGGATGGCACAAAAACACATATGTAACTGGTACAGTCACAAGTGTAGACATAACCACTTTCTTATCTAGCTTCTCTCTCACACACATACAGACATGAACCAAAAGTTCCATTTAAAAATCAATCTTTCTATAGTAAATGTATTGACAAAGATGACCCCAGTGGCCAATAAGCATTACTGTTGTTTGTGCCTCTGTGATGCCTCCAACCTGTGCAACTTTGAAGGTCCCTTGGGTGCCCATTAAATCCTACAGAATACTTTAGAGATGGACACTGGACTTTTATTTAATATTTATCAGTTTACTTAGGATTTTCAATGGGTATATAACTGCAGAGAGGACAACCCCTACCCCTAGATGTTACAAGTGTATAGCCTGTGGATCTGGGAGCAGAAAGTTACATGAAAACATAATGAACTTGAATTGATATGTATACTATCTTAATTTATGTTAATTGTACTTTGCAGTAGTAGCGACTAGAGAATACATTAAGAAAGTCTCCCACCCCTAAATAAAGGGTTACCACTATTTTGTTCATTCAGGTTGAGTGATAAACCTGATAACGCTGATAAAACCACAGATTAAACAAGCAGGTAAATAAAGGGGCCAGGGCTACAAGGGTGGGATGGAAGAGGAGAAGCTGGTTACACAAACAAAACAAAAACAAAAAAAACCACACCCCAGAAAGGAAGGGGCAAAACATTTACTCTTTCTTCCAGCCCCTGCAAAAGCCTGATTGTGGCTACCAAGATGTGAGAGAAAGAGTGCTGTTTCAGCTCTGTCTCCAGGAAAACTCAGACCTAGACACCCAGATTTAATTCCATTTGTGTGGTATATAGACAGAACAGCTACATCACAATGTTTCACTTTTGAGTGTTCCCCAGACAGAGAGCAGCTCAGATAGGCCCCAGTTTTGCATGAACATACATTTTAAGATAACTAACCCTGTGTAAAAGCATATACCTAACAGTCTCCACACATTGAATTGAAGTGAAAAGGGATCCAATATGTGGGATGGTATTAAACTATCTTAATGTAATTTATCTCTTAGATCCAACATCTATTTTGAAAAGGTTCTGTGCAAAGGCAGAAAAACCAAAGTGACTAGTACACATTATACAACCAACAGTAGAGAGACTGTGGGGAAATGTTCCACAGAAGCAGGTATAACTAGGGTGTTCTGTCTGTGGAAGGGAAGAGTGGCTAAATGACTTTAGACCATGCTTCCTGGGTTAAAGTAAACTTCTTGGAAGGATGCAGGAATTAATGGGGTCAAGCTTATTCTCTTCCTTGTAGCAATGTCAGTGAAAAAGTGTTTTTAAAAATAGAGCTCCCTCCATTAAACAGGGTAGAGGGAAACCTCTCAAATGGTCATCACTGTACTACTACTATTTGTTACTTGCATTATGGTAGCACATTGCAGACCCACTCAGGTTCAGGACCTCATTGTGCTAAAGTCTTTACAAATGCAGGTTATGTGGCAGTCCCTGCTCTGAAGCACTTATAATCTAATTAAGGCAAGGCACCACAAGCAGGTGCAACAAACATTGGGAAGGACGGAGGAAGGAGGAGGATGGAAATACCAGTAAGAATACATAGGCCAGGTATATGGACAACTATGTAGTTCTGAGTTGGTTAATTTATATAAGTTATAAGATAAATATCAGAAAACCCTGCTGGCCACTTACCCGCTATCAGTTGGCAGTTTCCCATAGGCCTCAAACTAGGAAGGGAGGGTTTGAAAGGACAAGGAAGGGTTTGAAAGAGGACAATGTAGTGGCTTTACAGACTAAGGAAGAGCCAATAAAAGGGAGGGGCTAAATTGTGAAGGGCCTTAAGGTGAGCATCAGAAGTTTGTATTTGTTGCAACAGAAAAGGGAGAGACAGTGGGATGTTTCAAATATGGTGGTAGCATGGTCAGAAAGAAGGGCCAATGTAACAGAGCTGACAGCCTCCCAGGCACCACCCCCATCACTCCGTGGCACCCTGCCACTGTTTCACCCTCTTCAGGGGGCCTTACACAGACCTCACACACTTTTTCTGTGTTCAGAATACCCCTTCTTGGGGTCTGGGTTTATTCACAGAAAATAACTCACAATAAAACTCAAAGTGACAAAGTCCAACAAATCATCTCCCTTCCTACTCCCAGGACTTTCTTCCTGCAAAGTTTTGCATTCTTTTCCCTGCTTGCACATCATATCTCCTGCCTTAGCAGGTAACTCCCAACACTTCCTAGCTTTCTTAGTATCAAGTCACAGGACTCTGCTGGAGCCTGTTCATTCCTAAAAGCCTCTACTCTCCCAGCACATCCCCACTTGTGGCTTCCAGCAGCTTTTTATAGTGAAATCACCCAATCCGTGTCATGTGGGACTCATCCTGTAAACAGGGTTGGCTTAGTCCCAGGCTTTCCAAGCCATGATTCAAGTCACTCTGTTACAGACAGGAAGACGACTGCAGCAGCAGCAGCATTTTGAATGGTTCTGATGGGTGAGAACTCAGTGCTCACACTGGGTTATGAAGTGAAATACAGTTTCAGATTGTGTCCAGTATTCAGGTCATACTTTCATAATAATATTAAAGGGGGACTTTGGGTAAAAGATACATAAGCCGTGGCCCACATCCTCATATGAATTCTTCATTCAGCACACTAAGGGACATGGGGACTGCTCCTTTGAATAGATATCAAAAGACTGCCAAGTGTTAATTTCCAGTGTTTTTTTTTAAATGTCCAATATGTAGCATGCAATTAAATACTACTAAAAACAAATAAATTTTAGAAGGGTAAGAACAAAAGTTCTCATTTACATATTATTCTTTGTCCCGCCTTTCAGATATCTGAAATCCACAGAGATGTTCTGAAAAGGAAAAGGAAGTTTTTTCATTCCCAGTGTAGTTCAATCAACTAAGAAAGTAAGTGCTGGAATTGCCTTGAAAAATGTGTGGGTTTTTTTTGTTTGTTTGTTTGTTTTTTGGTCAAATAAGTGCTGTCTTGACCTGAAGCACTTTGAAGATGCATCTTTGGATATTATGTGGAAACATCCAGAGATAATTTGCGGGAGTATTTCTTTATCTTGCCAACTGAAGAATTTCAGCTACATTCATTTGTCTCGTGTAAAATCTGTCCTTAGGTAGATTCCAATGGCAGAAATAATATCTATTTATTGATTACTATTGGCTAAATTACAATGTGCTCTCATGTGGCTAGAAAGATGTTAGGGTATTTCATAAGTTAAACTGGTGTGATTTTGATTTGTTGATATGCGGTAAAAGGCAGATAGTGTTTACTCTAATACAAAAAAGGACACTGCTGCCAACTCAGCCTTTTCAAATGAAATGCTACCAAAAACTGTAAAAGTTGAGAAATATAATTAGTAGAGGTCTGGCAGAAACCAGCTCTTTATTAGAGTATCTTTTCATGTATTATGGAGTAATTCAGCAATACTGGAAAGATGGATAGATTGCTGATTCATTCTTGGACACAGAGGAAGACATCTTTTGACCCACAATAGGTATTACTGAATAATGTATAGGAACCCTAGACTGCCTCCTCTCATATGACTTCAGCATTCATTATGCTATTCTCTTGTGCCAAAGTATATACAACACAGCAGTGGAAATTCCCGAAGTAGGGATATGAAAAATCCATTGTGCTGGATCCACTTGGCTGTTCATTAGATACTAGATATGATTATCAGGTAATGTCACAAGCAAACATTGCTTAAGTGTTCATAAATGTATTTTGTAAACAGTTCTTTAAAAGACATAGCTACTAAAAAGCACATGTAAAACTATGACAGGTTTCAGAGTAGCAGCCATGTTAGTCTGTATCCGCAAAAAGAAGAACAGGAGTACTTGTGGCACCTTAGAGACTAACAAATTTATTAGTCCACGAAAGCTTATGCTCTAATAAATTTGTTAGTCTCTAAGGTGCCACAAGTACTCCTGTTCTTCTTTTTATGTAAAACTATAGTCATCCAACTGTATTCAATATAAAATTGTGTATAGGGTAAACCCTAAAAAGTATAGGGTTGAGTCCCTATCCTATACTTAGAATACACAGACCCTTAGCTAATGTCTAAACTCACCCTTTTATGAAGTTTGGCTTTATTGGTAACTCAAAACACTAAAACTCAACATAATTGTCAGCTTAAGCTTCCTTCTTTAGCTAGGATATTCCTAGCACTTCTGTCCTACCCAACTTAGATCCTTCTATGTAGTGATCCATACCCATCTTTATATTCAGACTGGAGACAATGAACCAACAGAACTTCAGTAGCCTTATACACAACTTTAACACCTGCTATAGAAGAGACATTTTAAACACACAGCATATGTCTAAAACAGCTTGTTAAAGCAGAGTCAGAATGAGCTCTCCCCTGACATCTGGTGATGAACTGTGGAAAAGGACTTTAGGGGCTGATCTTGTTTGCCTGGGCACACCCATCCTGCCTAGCATGATGGGACTGCTTGCCCAAATGGTCACTTTGGCTGCTGTGGGATCCCCAGTCTCTTTGTTATTGGGGCAGGAGCAATAAAGTGTTGCTATCCTGGTTATGTAGAACTATACTTGGCATTTTATGATGGAGGGCCTCACCCTCAACTAAGTAGCACTCGCTAGGCAAGGGACATGGGTTCCAAAGCCCAGTGAATTGAGAGAGGTTGGGGATAGCTAGTTGCATTTGGCAGTGTGGGTGCTGGTCTGAGGGCTTAAAACACTGCCTTGATCCTACCTTGCTCCACTGTATAATAACAGAGCTAATTTTGACTCCATTAGGAGTCTTGTTATGTGCTGCAGAGCTGAAGTCACTGATACCTAGGTCTAAGCATTAGCCCTTGTTTAAACTTGTGGTTTTGAGTGTACTAGCACTGGGGCTCTCCTATTAACAGCTGAAATCACTAAAGAGCTGAAGTTATTAAGTGCTGAAATCACTAATAGCTATGTTAAGTGTGTGTGGGGGCTAATGGAGAGGTGTGGCTGGTGGTGAAGACTGAAGCAGAACCTGATGGAGAGGTGTGGCAATCGGCTGTTGACCTGAGCAGTAGAGCATAAAAGGTGCCCCCATACCTTCCCCCACCCTTCCACCCAGGCTGGGAGGTAAACTCTGCAGATGAACTTTTGAACTCTGAGGGCTGCACCGACCAAGGACAGAAACTGTGGGAGGGGTGATTTTTGGGTTGCTGGACTCAAGAACCAGACTGGGGCTGCACTGACCAAGGATGGGAAACTGTGGGTGGGGTGACTGTTGGGTTGATGACTTAAAACCCTGAGGGGAAAAGGATACTGCCAAATTTACTTGGGGGTGGGTCTTTTGCTCATGGTTTGTGTTATGAATCCTGTTTGTGGTGTTTCCCCAACATAATGCTGCATTGTTTCCCTCCTTTATTAAAAGGTTTTTTCTACACTCAGACTCTGTGCTTGCAAGAGGGAAGTATTGCCTCTTAGAGGTGCCCAAGGGGGTGGTATGTAATTGTCCCAGCTCGCTGGGTGGGGGCTTGAGCTGGTTTTGCACTGTGTTATTTAAAAGGAACCCCTAGACACTGAACCCTGATGGGCAGAAGGGTTACAGCTGTATTAAAAAGATATTAAACATCAGTATTAAGCATATCATTACATTAATTCACAGATCAAAAATTTAAGACAGTCACAAGATTCAAATGCTTACAAGCTCAATAAAAGCTATTAAATAAACCTTAATAGAGGCTCAAACTAAATATATAACCTAAATAAAAAGGAAAAAAAATTAAGAGGACCCAAAAAAATGCCATCATGGCTAAACAGAGTAAAAGAGGCTCCTAGAGGCCAAAAAGGCATCATTTAAAAATTGGAAGTCAGATCTTTGTGAGGAAAATGGAAAAGAGCATAAACTGTAGGAAATCAAGTATAAAAGTATAATTAGGCAGGCCAAAAAAGAATTTGAAGAGCAAGTAACAAAAAAACACAAAAAACTAAACACAAAACTAAACTACATCTGAAGCAGGAAGTTTGCTAAACGATTAGTGAGGGCAGTAGACAATCGAAGTGCTAAAGGAGCACTCAAAGAAGAAAAGGCCATTACAGAGAAGCTAAGTGAATTCTTTGGATCAATCTTCACTGCAGAGGATGGAAGAGAGATTCCCACACCATTCTTTTTAGGTGACAAATCTGAGCCACTATCCCAGATTGAGGTGTCCATAGAGGAGGTTTTTGAACAAATTGGTAAATTAAACAGTACTAAGTCACCAGGACCAGATGGTATTCACCCAAGAGTTCTGAAAGAACTCAGATATAAAATTGAAGAACTGCTAACTGTGTTATATAATCTATTGCTTAAATCAGCCTCTGTACCAGATGACTGGAGAGTAGCTAATGTAAAACTGATTTTTTTTTTTAAACATTCCAGATCCAATCCTGGCATTTACGGGCTGGTAATTCTGACTTCAGTACAAGGTAAATTGTTTGAAACTATAGTAAAAAACAGAATTATCAGACACATAGATGGACACAATATTTTGGGGAGCATGGCTTTTATAAAGGGAAATCACCAATCTATCAGAATTTTTTAAAAGTGTCAACAAGCATGTGGACAACGGTGATCCAGTTGATAAAGAATTTCTGAAAGTCCAAGTACCACTCTGACAAGGTCCCTCACCAAAGGATCTTAACCAAACAAATCAGTCCAGGGATAAAGAGAGAAGGACCACTCAGGGATCAGTAACTGATTAAAAGACAGGAAACTACGGGTAGAAATAAATGGTCAGTTTTCAGAATGTAGAGAAGTTAATAGCTATGTCCCCCAGGGATCTGTACTGACACCAGTGTTTGTTCAACATATTCATAAATTTTTCTGGAAAAAGGAAGTAAAGAGTGAGGTGGCAAAATCTGCAGACTATACTAAAATTACTCAAGATATTTAAGTCCAAAGCAGACTGCAAAGAATTACAAAGGGATCTCAGAAAACTGGGTGATTAGGCAAAGTGGCAGATGAAATTCAGTGTTGATAAGTGCAAAGTAATACACACTGGAAAAACATAATCCCAACTATACATACAAAATGGGGGGGGGGTCTAAATTGGCTGTTACCACTTAAGAAACAGATCCTGGAGTCATTGTGGATATTTCTCTAAAAAAATCTGCTCACTGTGCAGCAGCAGTAAAAAAAAAAAAAAAAAAAAAAAACACAACAACAACAAAAAAAAAAAAAACAGAATGTTAGGAACCAGTAATTATATCTTTATTAATGATCTGGAGGATAGTGTGGACTGCACTCTCAGCAAGTTTGCAGATGACACTAAACTAGGAGGCGTGGTAGATACACTAGAGGGTAGGGATCGGATACAGAGGGACCTAGACAAATTAGAGGATTGGGCCAAAAAAAACCTGATGAGGTTCAACAAGGACAAGTGCAGAGTCCTGCACTTAGGACGGAAGAATCCCATGCACTGCTACAGACTAGGGACCAAATGGCTAGGAAGCAGTTCTGCAGAAAAGGACCTAGGGGTCACAGTGGACGAGAAGCTGAATATGAGTCAACAGTGTGCTCTTGTTGCCAAGAAGGCTAACGGCATTTTGGGCTGTATAAGTAGGGGCATTGCCAGCAGATCGAGGAAGGTGATCGTTCCCCTTTATTCGACATTGGTGAGGCCTCATCTGGAATACTGTGTCCAGTTTTGGGCCCCACACTACAAGAAGGATGTGGAAAAATTGGAAAGCGTCCAGCGGAGGGCAACAAAAATGATTAGGGGTCTGGAGCACATGACTTATGAGGAGAGGCTGAGGGAACTGGGATTGTTTAGTCTCCAGAAGAGAAGAATGAGGGGGGATTTAATAGCAGCCTTCAACTACCTGAGGGGGGGTTCCAAAGAGGATGGAGCTCGGCTGTTCTCAGTGGTGGCAGATGGCAGAACAAGGAGCAATGGTCTCAAGTTGCAGTGGGGGAGGTCCAGGTTGGATATTAGGAAACATTATTTCACTAGGAGGGTGGTGAAGCACTGGAATGCGTTACCTAGGGAGGTGGTGGAGTCTCCTTCTTTGGAGGTTTTTAAGGCCTGGCTTGACAAAGCTCTGGCTGGGATGATTTAGTTGGGAATTGGTCCTGCTTTGAGAAGGGGGTTGGACTAGATGACCTCTTGAGGTCCCTTCCAACCCTGATATTCTATGATTCTATGAGTAGGAAAGGGATAGACAATAAGACAGGAAATATTATAATGCCACTATAGAAATCCATACTACACCCACACCTTGCTGTGTGCAGTTCTTCTTACCTCATCTCAATAAAAAGATAGAATAGAAATGAGAGAAGTACAGAAAGGCAACAAGAACGATGAGTGGTGAGGAACAGCTTCCATAAGAGGAGAGATGAAAAATACTGGGACTGTTCGGTTTAGAAAAGAGATTACTAAGGGGATATGACAGAGGTCTATAAAATCATGAATGGCGTGGAGAAAGTGAAAGTGTTATTTATCCTTTTACATAACACAAAAACTAGGGGTCACACAAGGAAATTAATAGGCAGCAGGTTTAAAGTAAACTAAAGGAAGTACTTCACACAGCGCACAGTCCACCTGTGGAACTCATTTCCAGGAGATGTTGTGAAGGTCAAATATATAAGTGAGTTCAAAAAAGAATTAGATAAGTTCATGGAGGATAGGTCCATTACTGGTTATTCATCAAGATGGCCAGGTATGCAACCCCCATGCTCTGGGTGTCCCTAAATCTCTGACTACCAGAAGCTGGGACTAGATGACAGGTGATGGATCACTCAAGGCCCTGTTCTGTTTATTCTCTCTGAATCATCTGGCACTGGCCAATGTCAGAAGGCAGGATAATGGGTAGATGGACCACTGGTCTGTCCCAGTATGGCCATTCTTATGTAAAAGTTTGAATTCTTTCACTAAAATTGCATAGTTAAATCAGATCCTTAGTACATACATTATATATTATCCCCTTGATGCTCTTGCATGAATTTGATCTCTCAGTTCCCAAGCCAACTTTCATACAGCCACAGAGAGTCTGAAAGGCAAAATGCCTTCAGCACTGAAAAACAGAAAAGTTATTAATCAAAAGCATATTGCCTTTTGTCAGGGGGAGGACAACACAATCACCTTTTGAGGTATAGTTTAATAAAATAAAGACATCTTATTCCACTAGCTGATGTGAGTGAATGAGAGTGAGGAAATATAGAGGAGAATAGCCCACCAGCAGTTCCAAACCAACCTAGTTATACTGACTGACTCAAAAGTTGCCAACTCTTTTATTGCGAGTCTTATGATATTTGGTGCTTTTTTAAAAAAAAACACTGCTCCTGGAATGAAGTGATTCCCTGACAATCTCAGTTTTAATTTAAACAAAAAAGATTCTAGTCTTCATGGTTGCAGAGAAAAGCTTGAAAACATGGATACTAAAGGCCATGACAAGAGAAGAGTAATAAAAGATCCCAAACTTCGTTACTTTAAAAATTTCATCATTTTTAAACTAAACTAATCTCAAGACTAGACTCATGCATTTGGAATGCTTAGGGTTGACAATACTGCAGACTTTGCTTGGTAAGTCTGTCCTCTGTATGGGAAACATAGCACATGGTTTGAGGCTAAAAAGTACTTATTATAAGCAGCCTGCATAAAAAGAGCTGGTTTCCCATGAGGGCACAGATGACCATATCATAAAATCCACCACCACAATTATTGCCTTTTCCAATAGACTTGAATGGCCAAGAATTTCATGGGCCATGGATCCTAAGCTGAAGAAAATAAATAAGTAAATACCCTCTCCCCCTGAAGATGAGTAACATTAATGAGGCAGTGTTAGAAAGCCTGCATTAGCACTTTCCACATTGCAATAGTGTTTTGGATAGATAATCCAGGGCTTTCAACTAAGTTGTTTAAGTGAATATAGTGCTCCTAGAAGAAAAATTATTTGATTACAATAACAGTGATATTGGCCCAGATCCTCAAAAAGGTATTTAGGCTCCTAACTTCCACTGTAATCAATACAAGTTAGGAGCCTAGATACCTATGAGGATCTAGGCCATAGTGCCTTGTGGATCACTTTTTTAGATAGCTCTGAAAGAAGAGTACTCATTCATCCAAATGTTCAATTAGTTTGCCAAAAGATTAGAACACTGAAATACAATGGTGTAATAGAGGGAAGAAGTGTTTTTGTTGCTCTTATGTTACTCAGAATATTTGTTAGATAGCACACAGATTTGGTTTCTAGACCTGTGGCTATCTTTGCTTTCTTTTCAAGTGTTTTGTTTGGGTCTCACACACAATTGACACACCTTGATAGGCCGGTGAGTTTCCATTATAGCACAAACAGGTCTCTACTCAGTTTGTTGCCTCTGAAAGAGGAAAACTATAAGCTAAGGGCACTAAAATTGAATAGATAGTAAGCTGCAACAAAGTGAAGAAAGCAGGTGCCTGGGGCGGCCAATAGAAAGGGGCGGTACTCCATCCAGGACTGCAGCAGCAATTCGGCGGCGGGTCCATCAGTCCTTCGCTTCCTCTTTGGTGGCACTTCAGCGGCTGCTCAATGGTTTTTTTTCCTTTTTTCTCTTCGCCACCACTTGGGGCGGCAAAAAAGCTGGAGCCTGCACTGCACAAACCCAATGTCAAAGATATGTACATGTTTGATTCTACAGCAACAAAATACTAATCTGATTTAATTGACCGATTTCTTTGGTCTTAAAACTCATTGATCAGTGAGATTTCTCTCTTGTAAAACTGATTTAATTCTATAGTTTATTCTTGTGTGACCCTGCACAAGCCTTATACCCTCTCTGAATCTCAGGTTCCTCATTTGTAAATCATTAATGTTTATGAAGCACTCATATAGTCTGATGGCTAACAGCCTAGCAAAACCTGTAAACCAATTTAGGGTACATGTGTGATTTCTGATTTCCCTGCTCCTTTAGGAGTTCTGTTAGCCTCTCCCCATTCACATGAAACTCTCCTTGATGAGAAAGGGACATCATGACAAGATTTTATTTCCAGCACAAACCAAAAACAAAATGGTAGAATCTCATTCTTATTTGAATTATGTTAGTTTCATGGCTTGAGTCAGCGCTCATTTGTCTTTTTAATCTAATCCATGTGTTTTAAGATTTTCTATAGTATACATCACTAAGCACATATCAGTATTCCAAAGTCTATGAGTAAATGGCCACTGGGAAATAAATAGGGTTACAAGGAAGAAAAGTCAATATTTAATAAGCTAGATTGGTCTTGCTGTCTATTTCTGTTAGGGCTCTGAGACTGGAGTGGTGAGCGAAGAATAAGTCAGAACTTTCTCTCTTCTCAAGTGCTAGAGATCAATTTTCAGGAGTGGAAGAGACCCAGAAACAAATCCAATGCAAGTTCTGTATCATACCAAGCTGCTTTCAAGACATGCTGCCAGACGGGTTTACTTCCCTGGAAAGAGAGATGGTGACTATGTGAGACCATATGGGTCTTCGGTATAAGGAAGTGACCAAGAGAAGATACGTAGGGAAAGAGGAGGACTTTGGGGCCTTTATAATGCAGCCTCTGTCTGAATCAGAAGTAGTACTGATGGCCTGCATGGAGGGAATTCCTGCAACCTGTTTTTGGCCAAAAGGACAGGACAGGTGTGCATCCAATACCTAATTTGTAATGAAAGAGGTTCTGGGGCTCAAGCAATTAGGTTCCAGTACTCAAGCAGCAAGCCTAGAGGTGCTGGGGTTATGAACCGCCAAGCCTAGAGGTGCAGAGGCTCAGGCTTGGCAGTCCCTGGCAAAAATTAAGCAGTGTGCGCATGATAGATCTTTCAGAGAATGGAAAACATATAGACTGTAAATCTGGAGAAGCACGGGTGTAATCTGAATTAGAGAATTTCAGTTTGATGCACATCTCAGAGCTTCTTGGTGTTGTAAACATTGTAAAAAAAAAAAACCCAATACTTTGTCATGCTTCAAAAGAATCTACCAGCCTGCTTTGTCCTCTGTCTTATGAGCTGGGTATGAGCAATGCATAGGGCTTGTAGGCAGAGGCACCAGCCTCAGATGTGGCTAACAGAAGAGTATATGCACAAATGCTGTAAGCCATTTTTTTTTCAGCAAAGGTTGTATGGGTTTATATGGGATACAGGGAAAGGAGAAGCAGCTTTATAGAGGAAAGATGAAATTGGAGCATCTGATCGAAGAAGACTTTAATACAAAAAACACAGAAGCTTTGTTCCAGTCTAGCTACATCCATCACATGACTCAGAAACCCTTTTTCTTTTACTTGGGTATTGGTTTTCATAACCATTTGTCCCCATAACAAGTGGCACTGGTGGTGATACTGGGAAACTGCAGTGTCTAAGGGAATTGCTTGTGTGACTTATGGTTAGTCAGTGGGGTAAAACCAAAGTCTTCTGTTTGGCTGGTTTGGTTTGCCTTAATAGTAAAGAAATCCCAGCCTTGGACTGTAACTGCCCCGCTTTAAGCAATTTGTCCTGAATTGCTCTCAATTGGGTCCTGCCCGAACCAGCATTGTTATAAAGGGAAATCTTTTTGTTTGTTTGTTTTAATACCATATTGGGCAAAAAGGGGAACTGAACCCTAATCTCCATATCCCAGGGGAGAGCCTTAATCAGTTGGCTAAAGGTTATGAGGTGATTACCACTACCTCCTACTGCTGTTTTGTGAATGGTGCTCAAATCCCCCCAAACACCATTTTTATAGGCAAAAATCCTATTTGGTGAATTCATGTCAAATTCATGAACAGTTTCACGTCAACTTAAACTACATTTTTTGACAAATAAACTATTTGTCCAAAAAATTTCACCCAGTGCTAGTTTGCAAGGCCCTTCTCTCTCCTTCCAAGCCTCTCCCTACCTTTGTAGAGGGTACTTCTATTCTCACATTCTCTTCAGCCAGTATGAGGATAGGGGTTGTCTCTGAAAACTTAGGAAGAACATTTAGTACTAGTATGTGTTGCAGAAACCTTAACATTAGGACTGCATTAGCTCCATAAAGTAGCAGGACCAAACAAAGAGTAACAACAAACAGCACTGTACCAAAATGGCAAGAGATCTCCTTTCATTAATGATCTGGAAATTGGAGGGATGCATGTTAGTTAAAGTGACAGATACTACTAAATTAGAAGATGTTGCATAAACTCATGAGCACAAAGAATTAAAACAAAGACAAAGGTATAAACAACTCTGTCTGGAAAAAACAAAACAAATAAATAAATGGGAGGAGAGGCAAAAGGAATCATCTATTTTCCAGGGACAAAATGGAAAACAATAATTCTGAAAGTGAATACTGTGAGGTGATGGTGGACAGAAAGTTAGATCAGAGTTTCTGTTACAAAATGATGGGGGGGGGGAAATCAATATGATTTTGAACTGCATATATAAAGGTATCACGTCTCTGCAAGTGTGAACAGCATTGTAGATGTAGACAGATAGAGATAATTCAGAGAAGAGCAACAGAAATAGTTAAAAAGGGCTAGAGGGATTGACAAAGATATAAAACTAGGTATAGTTTTAGTTCAATAAGTGGGTATAATAACTTCTCATAATTATTAGATGACATGAAATCCCAAGGAATCTTTCAGAGCAGTCTAAGGCACAATGGGTTTCAAACAATGGGTTGTGACCCAGAGCTGGGTCGTGGAATGTAAGGCACTGGGTCGCAGCAGCTCTGGTCAGCATGGACCATTAAAAGTCCCATCAGCAGTGCTGCCCGGATAAGGCAGGCTAGTTCCTACCTATTCCAACACTCCACTGCACCCGGAAGCGCCCAGCAGCAGATCCGGCTACAAGGCAGGGGGGCCACGGGGCTCCACGCACTGCCCCCACCCCGAACACTGGCTCCGCACTCCCATTGGCTGGTTTAGAAAAGTAGGAGTGGATAAAGCACTTGAGTAATAACTGTGTGGGTGGGGGAGTGAATGGGGACCTACACTGCAGGAGAATGGATTACTTAGTTTTATCTCTTCCATCTGAAATTTCTATAAGGTAATGTCCAGCTATCTGATTTTAAGAACCCCTATAAAAACAATGGGAAGTTCTGATTAAAAGTCAATGGGGAAATGTGATCCTCTGATTACCATATGGACAATGTTATCTTGTACATTCTCACAACCGAAATGGGGAGAAAAGATGTTAGTGTGTCTGATTCTTATAAGATAGGAATAAACTGCAAGATGGACAAAGCTAAGGAAAATTTAATATTAAAGAGATTGTAAACAAAATTTGTCTGGATTGCAGAAATGAGCCTGAGTTAAATAATTTTAACCTATGTGTCTTTAGCTGCTGAGGAGCAGGGATTTCTAAATCTTGAGTGCTCTACATTTTTTTTTGTAGGCAAGAGTTATGACAGATGTTATCACATGGTCACCAGCCACTCAAACAATGTAAAGACAGTGAAATAGGGCTGTTGTAAATGCCTTGAACTAGCCATCTTTTGTTTGTCATAATAAATTAGCAAGAAATCCAGGAATATTTTAATTTGTTATTCCTAATCCAATGAGATACTACTGACCTGCCTGAAGGAGGTTGCAGGGCTCCAGGGAAAATATTTCAGTGTGTTGTGTCCTTCCTGGAGGGACATACCCAAAGGGAGTATTTGGAAACTGCACCTCTATCTCCAGACCTCTCGTTTGTGAAGTCCCACAAGAACTGATTCTTTCTCCCAGTCTATTCCACATCTACATGCAGCCACTAGCAAAACTGCTGAGACAACATGAAGTCAAGTACCAACAATATTTAGGTAACACAGACTTCTATCTTTCCTTCACTGCATATGTTACTATTGTCCTCAAACTGGCCCAGTGCTTGGCTAAGATCAGCTCATGCATGTACAGCAGCTGGTTGATGCTTCTCCTGCACAAGAAGCAGGTTATGTTGGTTGGCAGAGGAGAGCATTTTGAAGAATTTGCAGCCATATCACACTGTTCTTTGGTTAAAGAGGAACACCCATAATTGGTCAATTCAGTCTGTAGTTTAGGAGTGCTCCTGGCTTTCTCACTGACACAGCAATTTCTACAAGTAATGCTCTTTACCACTGGTGGTTGGGAAGAAGACTTGATCCCATCCTGAAAAATGATGATCTGGCCTCAGTCAGACATGGCTTTGTCACCTCTCAACAGGACTACTGCAGTGCAGAATACCTGGGCATGAAGTCGTCAGGAAAACGTCAACTCCAGCATAGTACAGAATGTTGTAGCATATCTCCTTAGCAAGATGGGCTACCATGAGCACCTCAGAGCGGTCCTCTACACCGGTGTCCCATGGAATATAGAGTTAAATTCAAGATCAATCTTTATCTTTGAGGCATTTGTCTCAGTTTCAGGGTTAACTGCCCCTTTCACTCTTCCTCCTGGTCCTCCTCAAGGGCACCCACTTAAGGTTTCAGGCGCCTAGTCATTACCTCTCTTGGGCAGAGACCCAAATCTCTGTCCTCCTGATCAGGGGTTTAAATTTGCAGTCCCTCTGCACCTCATTGTGATTTCCCCATTGGGTCTGACTGGGATCCAGCACCTGTGGTTAACCTTTCCTAAGGGCCTACAACAGTGTATTCTAGTTACCAACCAGCCTTCACAAAGCAAAATATATTTATTCTTAAGGTAAAAGCATTAGATAATTTGGAAAAAACATACTTTAAAAAACAAAATAAACAGATTTAAACACACACTAAATAGATCAGGAGTCACCCATCAGTCTTATGGGGCTTTATTAGGCCACAGGCTTTCCAACCCTTCTGCAAGGGTTAGCCCCTTGGACAGAAGGTCCTCTCCTTTTTTTGATCAGAAAGAAGGCTCTAGGTCAGTTTAAGTACAGCCTTTTATGGCAATTAAAACCCAACAACCACCCTTTTTGTCTGCTGGTCTCTGGAAAAGCCATGGTGAACCAGAATCTGCAAGCATCCCCAACGGGTGGTACCTCTCTGGAGGTGTTTACAACTTGAATTATTCACCTTAATCATGCCTGCCTCACTATTTTTAGTTCCTGAAAGAGCTGTGGCAATTCTCCCCTCCAAAGTTACACGTAATCCCTGGCCCACAGTAATGTATAAACCCAGGACTGGCTCCAGGCACCAGCAAAGGAAGCAGGTGCTTGGAGCGGCCAATGGAAAGGGGCAGCACGTCTGGGTCTTCGGCGGCAATTCAGCGGCGGGTCCCTCACTCCCTCTTGGAGGGAAGGACCCGCTGCCGAATTGCCGCTGAAGAATGAAGTGGCGCGGTAGAGCTGCCGCCGAAGTGCCGCCGATCGTGGCTTTATCTTTTTTTTTTTTTTGGCCTCGCTGCTTGGGGCGGCAAAAAAGCTGGAGCCAGCCCTGCATAAACCATTCATAAACTTAATACAATAAGGTGCCCAAAGATACTGCATGTGGCTGCAGTATCTGTCACAGCACCCATCAATTCAGCCCAGGATTCCTCAAAGATAGCCTAAAACTTAATCATTGAGGACTGATCTACAGCTTTGCTCCTCAGGCACAATGGAATTTTCTACCACAAGTGTATAGCTCATCTATGCAGAAGACAGAGCTGACTTGGGGCCAGTCTGAACACCCATGGGACCTAAGAACCAACTCAAACATCACTACTTTTTGTTCCATGTGCAAGGTGCACTTCTTTGACCATGACTTCAGTTGGAAGCACACACAGATGTAACAGTATATAAATATACCTCACACCATTTTCCCAGTGGGGAGAAAAGGGAGGGAGAGAGAGTCACATATGACCTATTAGTCACATCATTTAAGGTGCTGCTGGTGAGTGCTCAGAGTGTGACAGTGAAGAGGGTGATATAAGAACTTGAAGAGAAGATAACAAAATGTAGCACTAAAAGATTATTTTGGTGTGGAAAAACAATCAGAGTACTTAGCCATATACAGTAGACAGCATATTAGTATTAAGCAGTCAAAATTAGGGCACTGGCATTCCATCAGGAGAAGAATCTGGGTTACTAAGACCTTGAACTAGCAAGGCTGCTCTAAGGGTCTCAGAATAGATGTATCACCGAGAAACAGATGTCTGCAGTAAATAGAGGTACTTTAATCATATTTACTTTTTAGTACATGCATTTGTATTGGATAATCCTGTAGTTGTGAAACTGGTTAACAGTGTATTATATTCCTGGCTTTCATATTGCTATATTCTTACAGGATTTGTTTCATGTCTCTTCCCACCTGCAATCTATATATTTTTAACTAATTCTTGTGTCCACATCTTTCCATGTGTATGGACCAAACATTATGTCAATAAGAATGCAGATGTGAAACCAACTTCACACATGTAGTCTGATGCTGTAGAAATGGGAGAGTAGGTCTGGAACTTGCTGCAAATGCATGGAATAAAAATTAGAAAGAGCTGGTCTGAGTCAAATTGTGATAGAATAGTCGAGGTATTACAACTTTATTAGCGGCAGTTACTTAAGGAAACAATGGTATGAACCATCAACTCTTTTCATGTAGCCTCAGGGGGTCTTTCAGCTTTCCAGCCCACTGTGCTTTTCCTCTGCCCCATGCCTCTTAAAACGGGACAGCCCCATTAGGGAATCATTGCTTTAAAAATATGTATGTATAGTAAAATTGCTGTACAACCAAGAAGGGCTCCATCCTCTCACCGCATTATACATTCATTAAGTCCTCTTATCTATCTTAGAAGGATCACCCATGCTGTGTATTTCTGTAGTAAATGAAACAAACACACTGTGCTTTATTCTTAAACCTCTGTAACAAGGATAATTTATAATCAGATTAGTCCTCCTTCAAGGCAAAGTGCAGACAAAGCTGATATTCTTGAGGAAAGCTGAGTTAACACAGTACAAAAGAGAACCTGAAACTTCTTACCTACTGAAAATTTCCTCAGACTAACCACTTCTTTTATGGCCAAATAGCTAAATGGGTTTTTATTAAAAACTTTCCAAACAAGAATTTACCATGCATGAGAAATTTTAGTAAATTTTTTTTTAAATTTGAGTGAAAATAGGAGCTTAAAATGAAAATGCCATCTCAGATTTAACTGTCTCAGCATTGCCTCTGCTATGCCAGATAATATATTTACACACATTTCTTCTTTTGAGTCCCAAGGATATTTATTGACATTGTGTAATTGCTGCAGCACAATATAATGATCTATGAATTGAAAATATTCCCAGTCCAGAGAAAATAGGCAATACTGCACAATTACAGCTATGCTATTTGAGCTGAGAGTGTGAAAAGCATATACTAGAAGTCTCTGAAAATAAATAAAACCCAAAGGACATTAACCTAAGTTTTTTAAAAATAAATACTCTTATCATTCCTTCCTCCTTTTCCTCCTCCCCATCTCAGGAAGATTGACAACCTAAGGCTCTTTGGAATATTTTAAAAGTAGCAAATTAACTATAATTACTGGCCAGTATTCTGGAACAGAGCTGTGCAAAACTTGCTCATTTTGATTTGCATGGATTCCAAAAGCCTAAACCATTAGAGGATTTTCGCATGGATTTGCGGGAGCTCAAAGTGGGAACCACAAAGTGATTTAAGCATTGCAACTCAGAGTCAGGGTGCCTCAATAGTATTCTAGCCTTGGGGGTAGATGGAATAATTGTAGTGTGTCATGAATGTCAGTATCTTGCAGTTGGGCTTTTTGCCAGTCAGCAGCATTAAGCATGGGCAATGGAGATTGGTCCAACACAATATAGTTCACTGAGGCAGACAGCACACTTTCAGGGGGCAGGCCCAGAGATTCTGCAACACAACTGTTGACGTCACTAGGCATAACCCTAGGTAACTCGGGAGGGTGGAAGGCCACAAAGTGTCAATGAAGCCTTCCTGCACTAGGCCTAAGTGAACCAAACTCTATCCTTCCATGTTTAAACTCTGATCAACCTCAAAAGCCAGGTGCAACTGGAATATGTAAGCAACCAGTTATCTGTGTGCAACCCCCTGCTCAAGCAGTAATAATGAGGCCTGCATGTTTCTGGCTGAAGGGAAAAAGGACAAGATAACGGTTTAAAGAAGTTACTAACAAGCTAGGCTTATAGCTGCCAAGAATAAATGTAATAGTTAAGTCAAACAGTTTATTTGCTTAGTAACTATTACCAGGGATGGGAGGGGTAGAGGGAGGAATCGGGGGGAGGGGAGAAAGGGAGAACTAGAGGGGAAGGGGGGGGGTGAGGCTTAACTGCAAAATGTATAAAAGAAGAAAAAAACTGTTCCTGTTAGTGTGCTTGATTTGAGACATGCCTGTCTCCTAGCACCGCTTTGGGATCCCAAATAAACTTTGTTTGCTTCTCCCCCTGGTGTGTTTATTGGCGCGAAGCACACCGGGCAACTAACCCTGCTGTTGCTTTGCCTCGGGCACTCTGTGCTGGCAACACAACCATGAAGACTCTCATGGGCCTCTCACTCTTGATAACTCCCATTGCAAATAGCTCTCACTCCATCCATAGGATTCACAGCAATTTCCAATGGTTGTGGACGCCTGGACAGTGCATCCGCATCTACATTGCTTCTCCCTGATCAGTACTGAATGTCCAACTCATAGCTAGCCAAGGCAGCCACCCATCTCTGCCCTGTAGCATCCAGCTTAGCACTTGTTAACATGCAAGTCATCGGATTGTTGTTTGTCCACACTTGAAACCTAGCACCATACAAGTAGTCACGAAACTTCTCAGTGATGGCCCATTTCAAGGCCAAGAACTCCAGCCTGTGGATGGGGTAGTGAGTTACATTATCAGACAGCCCTCGGCTGGCAAAGGCCACAGGTTTACATTTGCTTCCAACTTCCTGGTATAAGACCAATCCTAAAGCCTCCGAACTGGCATCTGTATGTAGGATAAATGGCTTGCTTGGCTCAGCAAAGACTAGGATGGGAGCATGGGTTAAGCGGTTAATGATTTTTTTAAAAGCCGTTTCACATCTCGTCCCATCATGGTCCAAAGGGCTCTAAGGGGCCATTGTGTCTCTGCTCAGGCGGCCTTGGGGACCTCCCTTTACTCTTGATCTTACACTTGTTCTTGCTGGATGGGTATCCCCTTGTAAAATCATTCAGAGGCTTTACAATGGTAGCATAATTCTTCACAAACCTCCACTAGTAGCCACTAAATCTGAGTAAGGTCTTAAACTCTCTAATTACTTGGGCGTGGCCATGTAGTGTGTGCTTCTATTTTACCCAGGTCAGTACTCATGCCCTCTTGGGACACGATGTGACCCATGTACTTCCCTGATGTTCTGCAAAACTGGCATTTATCAATGGAAAGCTTCAGTCCAGAGGCCTCCAACCTGTCAAGCACTTTAAGAAGTCTTTCAAATACATTCAGGTCATCCAAATAAATTAAGACTTGCAGTAAGTTCATGTCTCCCACAACTTTCTCCATAAGATGTTGAAATGTGGCAGGTGTTCCAGAAATCCCTTGAGGCATGCGTTCAAACTGATTAAACCCTAATGGGCAGATGAAAGCTGACTTCTCCTTGTCTTCTGCTCCCAGAGTATCCACTTTGAAGATCCAATACTGAGAATCACTGGCTTTTCAGTAAACAGTCTAAGGCATCTTGTACTCAAGGCATGGTGTACTGGTCAACTACAGTACAGCTCATCAGCGTGCGGTAGTCCATACACATCCGGATTTGCCCATTCTTTTTATGGACCACCACAATGGGTGAGGCATAGGGGCTGCAGGACTCAGTAATTATGCCATTTGCAATCAGCTCCTGAAGATGATGTCGCACGTCTTCCATCTCTGAGAGCCCAAGCTTCCTAGATCTCTCCCTGAAGGGTCAGGAGTCATCCAGTCTGATGTTGTGCTCTACTCCTTTTGCAGATCCCATTCATGCAGTGAGAATACCTTCAATCTTTCACAAAGTTTCTTCCTCAGGTGATCCTTCCACTCTTCAGACAGTGGCGAATCTCCAAAGTCAAACTTTGCAGGATCTATTGCCAGAACTTGAGTTTTACACTGGAGTCTTATAATGGTTTCAGGCTCAAAGAGGTCTGCTATCTTCTGCCCTTGCTTCACAGCAATATCATGGCTTGTTTCATTAGCAATCAGTATAATCCCCTTTTCCTGAGCTTCAGCAGGTAGGGTTATGACTCCACTGGGGACCAGCACTCCTTCAGGGAGCTCTCCTTCAGCCGGCTGCTCTACCATTGCTAATGCCCCTTTACTGCCTTTCAGCCAGGTACTCACGACAAGTACTTCTTGCTCCATCCTTGCAGGCACTACAAAGGGGGTCATGCCCGCGTACCTCAGTGCTCCCATTGGTAGCTCAGACATCTCCTTTTTAGTGCTCTAAATTTTTCTATAAGCTTCAGCACAAAGCGTATGGCTCATCATGGTGTTTAGGTATTGGTCCCCAGCTCGTTGTCTGCAGTAATCTGCGAGTACCTTGAAGAGACGAGTTGGTCCCTATCAGCATGGACACATCAGAGATTCCTTTAGGGTCGGGGCATATGAAGGCAGCAGTGTCTACCTCTTCTCTTACCCCAGCAACCTCCTCTGGAAATTCCAGGTGCACTACAACATACTCTTGGTAGGGATAGTCATTCCTGCTGAGGCCACACAGGCCAAGGCCTGTCAGTGGCTGTATAGGCAGGTGTCTAAGCATCCATTGATAGAATGACTGAAATATAATCATCACTTGAGATCCAGCATCAAGCACTGCTTTACATTCTGCCCCTTCAATCCTCATAGTGACCTCTGCTCGGGGCCCTATCAGTCCTGAGGGGATCCCAGCTGGATAGTCTTTTCCAGGGGAGCCTTCAAGTCCTGTGGGCTTGGATGGCCCCCGTCCCCAGAACCTTCAGCAGTTCCTTGATCCCTTCCAACTGGTCCTCAGCATTCCATACACCAAGGAGGGATTTTCTTCATTACGACACTTGGCAGCACTGTCTATCCTGACCACACTGATACCAGAAGAATTGTCCTTTTCCCCTTTGCTCAGGTGGGATGGTGGCTCTAAATGCTGACTTCTCCATTGCCACAGCCAGAGACTCCTTATACCTGGAAGTATTTTCATGGTCAATGGTACTTTGCAGCTCAGCTTTCTGTTCTGTTAGGACCTGCACTTGTTGGGCAAGTTCATCTCCGGTGCCCACCATCAGTACACTGGCTTACTGCGGGGGTGCTGTGCTGACTGGCTCAGATGGTTGGGCTTCCCAAAACTCACTGACAGCCTGCCTTTCTTCCTCCTCTCTGATCTCTTTTATCAACTAGGAGGAACTCGGGGGACGTTCCTGTTGTTCTCTTAACCAGAGATGAAGTAGAATCGGGTTCGGATATTGAGTTCCTCTTACCATTTGAGCCATCTGCTCAACAGTCATTGCTCCCCTTTTGACAGTTCTCTGAAGCAGTCTCTCCAGCCTCTGTATTTAGGCTGAAACCTTCTCGCCCCTTTGCTGTCAGGAATTAAGGAACTTATAATAACTGTCCTCAGAGCCCTCTACATTCCCAAAAGTGTGATCGAAGGCCTCTAGACAGTCCTTCACACTGACCCAGGGTTAGTGAGTTTCAAGGTGCATTTCATGTCTAATGCTGGGCCCCTGAGCCTGTCTACTAGACATCTTTGCTTTTCTGCATCTGGTACAGCCCACTCCTGCAGCATTTCAGTGGCATGTTCTAACCAGGGTCCAAACTCCTCTTCCCCAGGTATTGGGATGGGACCCCCAGCAAATAACCCTAATTTATGATAGGGGATTGACGTAGCATGGGACAACACAACCTTTTCGAATGCTTGCCCCAGTGCTTTTGCTTAATCGTCAGCTGAGGCCACAGACCCTGAGCTAGGAGCTGCTGAGTCAGGGCCCAACAAACCTGATATATTAGCCATTATTCAGTGATTTCCTCAAAATATGAACACAATTGTTTTCCCAACTTAGTGTATCACTCAAGAAGTGCTTGCGAGGGGTACTCACCCAGCATCGTGGACAAGCCTCGCAAAATATAATCCTTTTGCCCGGTGAAGCCAGCATCAACCAGGGGCAGGTTCACTATCTAGGGATTCCTTTCCACTGATACAAGACAGAACTGGCTCGAGCCCCCACCCACTAACCTGTGAACATTACACATCACCTCTGAGTGACTGAGAGGCAAACTTCCCCACTCGCAAGCAGAGTCTGAGTGTAGAAAAGAAACTTTTTAAGAAAAAGAGGGAAGTAACTCGGTGTTAATTTGGGAAAACACTGCAAACAGGTTCATAAACATAAACCATGAGCAAAAGAGCCACCCCCAAGCAAGTTGGGCAGTGTCCTTTTCCCCTCAGGTTCTTAAGTCAAGCAACCCAAAAGTCCCTTTAGCATGCCTGTTCCTTCTCTGCACCCCACTCACAGTTGCTGTCCTTGGTCAGTGCAGACCCAGAGTTCAAAGGTGCATCTGCAGAGTTCACCTCCCACCCTGGGTGCAGGCAAGGAGGCATTTTACTCGCTCTGCTGCTCGGGCACTCATCGGCCACCCCTTTCTGCCAGCCATCCTGCTGGCCACTTGCTGCACCTCTCCACTGATTACCCTGCTGGCCACACGCTTGGCTCATCACCTCACTAGCAACTTGTTCATCAGATAATTATCAGTCACCTTCTGCAGCCACCTCTTTGCTGTGACCTCTGCACATCAGTCTCTTAGTGATCTTCAGCTCTTTGCAGGCTGGGCAGAGATACTACTCTATTTCAAGTGATTTTAGCTCTCAGTGATAGAGCATTTAAAAGAACAAAAGAGACTCCTAATGAAGTTTATTTAGCTTTTTCTGTGAACAGTGGGGAGGAACAGCTCAAACCAGTCTGGGGACTCCTAGGGAGAGTCTACAAACTGCCTGTATAGGACATCTGTTCCTCCCTCCTCCTTACTTTCACAAGGCTCTGGCATTCGAGCCCCTGGCTTAATGAGGTCCTTTCAGCTGAAGGTGTCCCCCCTCATTTGAGACAGGTTAAGCACAGTCCTGCTTCCCTGTATTCCTACAACAATTACAACATTTTGGCTACAGCATTTCTCTACCCCTGCATTCACTACTAAAGTGATTTGTACCCTACACCAGCCAAAACTGATTACTTTGACATCTGCTGAATATCTAAGCAGAGCAGGAGCAAACTATACTTACATAAACACACCCAAAGTCTCTCCCCCTTTCAGCTAGCTGTCAGTGGAGCATTCATTCAGACCCTGCTTACACTTACAAAATCAGATGTAATAAATACAAAAGTATGACAGCACGCTATTACTGAAAAAAATGTTTACTTTCTCATTTTAACCATAAATTATAAAATAAATCAATTGGAATATAAATATTGTACTTACAGTTCAGCGGAACAAGTCAGTATAAACAAGTCATGTCTATATGAAATTTTAGTTTGTTCTGACTTCACTAGAAATTTGTATGTAGACTGTTGCAAAACTAGGCAAATATCTAGATGACTTGATATACCCCTGGAAGACCTCTGCATACTCTCAGGGGTATGTGTACCCCTGGTTGAAAACCACTGACTTAGACTGTGATCCACAAAGCCAGCACACTAGGCAGAGAGTTCCCTAAGCTAGCCTCTGGGAGATGCTCATATCTGGGGTGTGTACTAAGCCCCACCCCTCTCTCAGAGATAGGAACCTAAATTGAGGCTACAGGGAGATCCCTAGCTCTGCTTAACAATCCATGAATAGGATCTTGCTGTCAGGAGTCAGATGGCTTAGCACCTAAGGGCATTTCTTGCAGGAATGAGTTGGGTGTATGCCTTGCTCCATGCAAAGCAACAGCAGCAGGAGGAAGAGATGGTACTCACCCAATAGCTTTTAACCGAGTGGTTAGGACTCTTGCCTGAGGTATGAGAGACTATGGTTCAATTCCTTTTGTTCTATTAGAGGAGAAAGAAAGGATTTGAACATAGGTCTCCCACCACCTCTCAGGAGAGTTCTCCAATCACTGGGCTATGGGATGATCTGATGTGGGGCTCCCTCAATCTCTCTTTTGAAGATTTTCCCCTTGGCTAAATAATGAAAGCATGATTGGAGCATGGGGGGGCAGGGGTGCTGGACCCAGAGCCTCCTATCTCTTAGTTGGGTGCCCTAACCACTAGGCTACAGAGTCATTCACACTCAGGCTTGCTGCTGCTTTCTCTGACCCAATGACTATTGGACCTGTCTTTAAGTCCAAAAGAGAGAGAGATAGATAGGCAGAAACATAGGTTAGGGAACTTTTTCTCTGGAAAAACTTGGGTGCTGAGTGAGTTTAGGCTCCTACAGGGTTCAGTGGGAGTGGTGTGGACCATAGTGGAGCCAAAACTGGGACTTAGTCATCTAAACCCAAAACTTAGATGCCTACATATTTTCATGGATCCTGTTCCTACACAATGAATGGGGAGGGATAGGTACCTTAGGCTGGGATCCACAAAACCAGTAGGCTAAGTTGTGAGCTGCCTGAGCCAACCAATGGGAGATGTTGACTAGATATATGTGTGCTAGCCTTGTCCCTCTGTTGGAGATAGATACCTAAGTACAGGCATCAGGGAGGTGCCTAGCTGTGCTTGTGATCCACAGAATGGGGGAAGAAAGGTGCTTGGCTGCCTAAATTGCATATGGGGCCTGAAGCAAAGTGGCCAGCAGGCAGGATCACTCAGGCCTTCCCTTTAGCTCACTGGTTAGGGTACTCACCCAGGATGGAGAAAACCCCCAATGCAAGTCTCACTTCCTCCTGAGGGAGAAGAAGAGATTTGAACAGGATCTGCTACTACTTAGGTAAGTGACTTAACCACTGAGCTATAGAATCAGTCTAGACCTTGTACTGGCCCAATTAATATTTAATTATTCAATTAAAATGTAACTGTTACATCAGGCAAGATAGAGAAAGCCTCCCTCAGACTGTCTCATAGCTGAGTGGGTAGGGCACTTCCCTAAGAGGTAGTAGATCCCTGTTCAAATCCCTTCTCAGCAGTAGGAGAACAGGGGATGTGAACTAGGGATCTTCTACATGGTGGGTGAGTACCCTAACCATGAGCTACAGGTTATGAGGGATACCTGGCTGCTTCCCCCACCTGTTCTGTGTGAACCTGACTGGATGGGGTGACCCAAACTGGACCCAAGACTGAAAGAAGATTAATACTTCCTTGATTTCAATGAGAGTTGAAGATCCTACACATTGCTCAATACCTCTAATAGCTGAAGTCTTGAGGGGAGATAAGCCAGTGGCTTGCAGCTCTTCCCTCACTGCAGATCTTTCTTCTTTTATAGTGGGGATGCTGAAAGCCAGCATAACTATCCCCAAACTTTTTACCTCACTGCCCCACCTCCCCAGAGCTGAGCCTAGGAGCAGGGCCGTGTCTCCGGAGTTGGGAGGGGGAAAGAACATGGATAGAGATAAGGGGCTGAGGTTGGGGTCATGGCTGAGGGCAGGCATGGGGCCAGTGGCAGAGCCCCACATGTGGGACCAGCAGCCAGAACCCCATGTGCACGGCCGGGAGCAGAACCCTGGGCGCGGGGCCGGCAGCTGAGACTCCACGTGCGGGGCCGGCAGCCAGGACCCTACATAAAAATCTTCCTGCACCTACGGGTGACCAAAGTTATCCCACCTAGAGCTTTTTTTGGAGAGTACTCAGTAGGTGTTCCATATATATTCAGTCTTTGGGTGAGGAGCCTGGAGAATCCACTGACACTTCCCTATCAAGCCCAGCTCCATGTTTCCCAGAAAGGCCTTTGCACAGGGAAATTATCTACAGTTGCAGATACAATGCTCTATTCCTAAACTCCTTTCAAACAATGAGAAAGGGGGAAAAGAACATTTTACAGAAAAACATCATTCTTACATAACTTACAAGCAATCCATTTTTATAATATTCAACGTCAGTGTTAAAGTCACCATGGTTGTAGCAATTAAAGCATAATTTATTCCCTGCATGAAGAAACTTGCAGAGTGGCATGCTTCCACAACCACACTTCAAGAGTTAGTCTAGTAACCTATTTCATCTTTTAAAGTCATTGGTGTTGAAGCATGAAACAAAACTAGCTTATAAAAAGGAAATGCAGAACCTTAAATGTTCTCAGAAACGCACTCTCCTCCTCTCCAGACAGAAGTGAGCCAGACAGTTTTGTCTCAATCAGCTAGGCAGCTTAAAAGAGTTAAGGGAATTTAGTTACCAGAGTGTCCATCCCTGAAGGTTTTTCCATACAGCATTATTTGTAAAATTGCCCAGATTGCTAAAACAGGCACTGTTCATTATAGAGACATTCCTCAATAGCTGACTTGTCTTTATCAGAACTTCTGAAAGAGACACATTTTTCAGTGGAATAAATGATAGACAAATCAGGACTTAATTGCATTAGAAGCACCTGTGCACGAATTGAATTGGTGAATGTCCTAATTGTGTGATCATGACTCACGCATAAAAGAAGCTTTCTAGCTTACAGCCAGCATTTAATAGTTTAGAGAAAAACAATTTTCTTTGTGAGGCTGTCTGCTTTGCTTCAGCAAATTTAATTTATCCAGTTTTGGAGGGTGGTAACTTATATACAATAGGCAACTTTATTCAATTAAATTCAGAATCTTCAGACAGGCAAAGCTAAACATAAAGGTGCAAAATGATTGACTTACTCTTTTACATTTTAAATACCAGTCACCTGTTACATTTTGAGTGTTTGATTTTATAATTCTTAAAGTTACTTGTAAAAATATGTAAGTTTTGCCTCATTGTCTCAATGAATACTTTATGTTATCCCTTAAAATGAGCCTCTTCAAATGGTATTTTCAGACTGCATTCAGAATTTGTTTGTGTTAGTATATAAATGCATTTGTTGTTCTTGACCAATTTAGCTCCACTGTAAAGCAAGCATAGGAAAATATATAAAATTTAATTCATCTGCTGATATGTGATTTTGTTACAGCAATAATTCTATTCTTCAGCAATAATATATACATACAGAGTGAACTCTTCATCACATGGGATGCACATACTATTCCAAAATTACTCACTAAAGACCCGGAACATTTTTTTCCCTTTAAGACAAAGAATGGCTATAGTTGAGATGCTCTTGAGAAAAATGTTTAGTTTATTTATTTATCCAGAGATAAAACAAGACTAAGAAGCCTCTTCTCACTATTATTGTGAGAAATACATTATTCTTTTTCTGAATTTCTTTCAATTTAGGAATTATATAAAATCCATTTGCATGATTAATGTAATTAACTCTTTTTCCAAAAGCAAGGGTATCCTAAGCAAAGTTCACAGAACAAAAGTGAGGTGCCCTGCTGTGGGTAAAGGAGATTTAGCACATGAAAAAAAACCACATTAATCCCTTGTAGGGTAGTGCAATCCATTAATTTTTTGGCAGCAGTGTTGGACAACAAAGACTGAATTTGGCTCCCAGTGTGACAAGATCTAGGATATATCTAGGATAAATTAGGGAAAGAACAAGTTAAAAATTACTTACATGTTAGATGTCTTCAAGCCACCAGGGCCTGATGAAATACATCCTAGAATACTCAAAGAGCTGACTGAGGAGATATCTGAACCATTAGTGATTATCTTTGAAAAGTTATGGAAGATGGGAGAGATTTCAGAGGACTGGAAAAGGGCAAATATAGTTCCAATCTATAAAAAGGGAAATAAGGGCAACCTGGAGAATTACAGACTAGTCAGTTTAACTCCAGTACCCAGAAAGATAATGGAGCAAATAATTAAGCAATCCATTTGCAAACACCTAAGAGATAATAAGGTGATAAGTAACAGTCAGCATGATTTGTCAAGAGCAAATTGTGTCAAACCAACCTAGTAGTTTTCTTTGACAGTGTAACAAGCCTTGTGGATGGGGGAAGCAGTAGATATGGTTTATCTTGACTTTAGTAAGACTTTGGATACTGTCTTGCATAGCCTTTTCATAAACAAACTAGGGAAATACAATCTAGATGGGTGGGTGCATAACTGGTTGGAAAACTGTTCCCAGAGAGTAGTTATTAGTGGTTCACAGTCAAGCTGGAAGGGCATATCAAGTGGGGTCCTGCAGGGATCAGTTTTGGTTCCGGTTCTATTGAATATCTTCATCAGTGATTTAGATAATGGCATAGAGAGTACACTTATGAAGTTTGTGGATGATACCAAACTGGGAGGCGCTGCAAGTGCTTTGGAGGATAGGATTAAAACTAGAAATTATCTGGACAAACTGGAGAAGTGGTCTGAAGGATGAAATTCAATAAGGACAAATGGAAAGTTCTCCACATAGGAAGAAAGAATCAGTTGCACAGATACAAAATGGGAAATGACTGCCTAGGAAGGAGTACTGTGGAATGGGATCTGTGGGTCATAGTGGATCACAAGCTAAATACGAGTGAACAGTGTAACACTGTTGTAGAAAAGGCGAACATCATTCTGGGCTTTA
The DNA here is from genome assembly GCF_027887155.1 of Malaclemys terrapin pileata. Taxonomy (NCBI): domain Eukaryota; kingdom Metazoa; phylum Chordata; order Testudines; family Emydidae; genus Malaclemys; species Malaclemys terrapin. Next base: position 162,893,624 of record NC_071506.1, read on the forward strand.
TTAGCAGGAGTGTTTTAAGCAAGCATGAAAAGTTTGTTTAGTCTGGAGAAGAGAAGACTAAGAGGGGACATGATAATAGTTTTCAAGTATATAAGAGGTTGTCACAAGGAGGAGGGAGAAAAATTGTTCTCGTTAACCTCTGAGGGTAGGACAAAAAGCAATGGGCTTAAATTGCAGAAAAGGTGGTTTAGGTTGGACTTTAGGAAAAACTTCCTAACTGTCAGGATTGTTAAACACTGGAATAAATTGCCTATTGAGGTTGTGGAATCTCCATCATTGGAGATTTTTAAGAACGTTAGACAAACACCCGTCAGGGATGGTCTAGATAATACTTAGTCCTGCCGTGAATGCAGGGGACTGGACTAGATGACCTCTCAAGGTCCCTTCCAGTCCTACAATTCTATGATTTTATATTTGAAGACTATTGCAGGACTATAGTTTACATTCCACCTGGTCCTTACAGAATGACATGTGTGTATCTGAAGGGCTGTGCTTCTGCTTTCATTGCTTGGTTTCATTGCTTTCATTGCTAGGTGATCCATAAAGGAAGAATGGGAGTACTAAAGAAAAGAAGGAGAGAAATACTGCCATACTGCCATTAGATATTATAATCTTGAGAGGTAGGGTACATCTACACTACAGGGGGGAGTCGATTTAAGATACGCAAATTCAGCTACGTGAATAGCGTAGCTGAATTCGACGTATCGCAGCCGACTTACCCCGCTGTGAGGACGGCGGCAAAATCGACTTCTGCAGCTTTCTGTCGGCGGCGCTTACTCCCACCTCCGCTGGTGGAGTAAGAGCGCCGATTTGGGGATTGATTGTCGCGTCCCGACGGGACGCGATAAATCGATCCCCGAGAGGTCGATTTCTACCCGCCGATTCAGAGGTAGGATCTGGAACAAGTTAAGACCGATGAAGCTGTTTACCACTTGGGTTGCATGAAAGAGGAAATTTAGGGTTACTACTGATATGTCCAAATAGAATTATAATTCCAACTGATTTTTTTCCTCTATCTGCACTATTGTAGACATATCTTCTGAGATGGTTTGCTAAAGATGGACTGTACAGATGCTCAAATACCTACTCTAATCATTCAAGTGTAGACGTTCTCTGGTCCTGAGAGAGTTAGTTTTCTTTACCCTCTAATACTAATATATAGTATAACATCAGCAAGGCAGTCAAACTTGTTTAAGCTGAGACTTCTCAGGCTCAAACATAACAATAAATTCACAGAGTTGGTGCAGCTCTTGTAGCTGAACTCAGAACAAGAGGACAACAAATTGCAAACAAACAAAATCACATAATAGGCTTTTACATCAGTATAGTTTACCTTCACCACATGTACTAAGTGGAATATAATTATAAATCCTGATAACTCCCAATGATAGACAGAGGAGCTGACAGCACAAGAACACATTATCTTGCATTACTGCTGCTTAAAGGAAAGACATTTTGGAACTAGTTTTCTAGCAGGACCTCAACCAAGCCACTGAACTTATGGGAACAATTTTCCACATCCAAGATACATGGGAGTCCTAGGTTTCTGCATCTGAGGGTATGTCTACACTTGGAGCTAGGGTTGTGATTCCCAGCTCATGTAAACATACTTGCACTAACTCTCATCCGAGCTAGCTTGCAAAAACTAATAGTGTAGCTATGGTAGCATGGGCAGCGGCAAAGAGTGGTGTGGGCTAGCTGCCCTGAGTACAAAGTTGCATGGACCCTTGGGTATGTACTTGGGGTAGCTAGCCCATGGTGCTGCTCACTGCTACTGATGCTACCATGGCTATATTACTATTTTTAGTGTGCTAGCTTGATGAGCGCTAGTGCGAGGATGTCTACATGAGCTTGGGATCACCCCTAGCTCCAAGTGTAGAGGTATCCTACATTTTCAGGTATTGTGAGACTGCAAATTTCTTTTTTTGCTTGGAAATAATGTGTTTAGATGTCTAAGGGTAAGATCCACAAAGATAAGGTACCTAAACCCCAGATATAAAATGCCTACATCTTGAGTTTAGGTACTGAAGTCCCAGTTTTGACTCCACTGTGATCCAGTAAACTCCTGCCAAACCCTATAAGTACCTAAACTCACACTGCCCTTAAGTTTTGCAGGGTAAAATCTCCCTACTCACCTACGTTTCTGGCTCTGGGCATGTGCACTGCAGCATCATTCTAGGCATCCAGACACCTGTCTCCCATTTAAGCCCCAGAGCTACCCATAATCCAGGGGAAGATAGGAGGCTGAACACCTGAGTCATGTGCAGGGCCCAATCCAGTAGGAGGCCTCTGACTCTGAGCATACATACTGGATCAGGTCCAGTTCAAAATGCAGAAGGAGGAGGAGGAAGAAGTGGAGCATCTCTTATAAGTTTTAGCCCAGTGGTTACAGCACTTGCATGGGAGACGCAGAGTCAATTTCACCTTCTTTCCTGGAGGGGGGAGAAAGTATTTGAACTAGGGTTGCCAACTTTCTAATCACACAAAACCGAACACCCTAGCCCAGCCCCTTCCCTGAGGCCCCGCCCCTCACTCACTACATTCCCCCTCCCTCAGTGGCTCGATCTCCTCCACCCTCCCTCACTTTAACTAGGTTGGGGCAGGGGGCTGGGATGAAGGAGGGGGTGTGGGCTATACCTGGGAGTGCGGACTCTGGGATGGGGCCAGAAATGAGGGGTTTAGGGTGCAGGAGGGGGCTACGGGCTGGAGCAGGGAGTTGGGTTGCGGGAGGGGATGAGAGCTCTGGCTGGGGGTGCGGGCTCTGGGCTGGGGCTGGGGATGAGGGATTCAGAGTGTAGGAGGGGGCTCTGGACTTGGGCAGGGGGTTGGGATGCGGGGGGTGAGGGCTCTGGGGGAGCTCAGGGCTGGGGCAGGGGATTGGGGCACAAAGTTGGGGCATGGGCTTACCTCTGGCGGCTCCCGGTCAGCGGTGCAGCGGGGGTGCTAAGGCAGTCTTCCTGCCTGTCCTGGCACTATGGACCATGCTGTGCCGTGGAAGCAGCCAGCAGTAGATCCATCTCCTAGGCGGAGATGTGCAGGCAGCTCTGCACACTGCTCTCACCTGCAAGCAGTGCCCCTCCCCTCCTCCCAGCTCCTCCCAAGCAGTGCACAGCTGGTGCTAGGGGTGGGGACAGCACGTGGAGGCCCGTGGCTCTCCTGCCTAGGAGGCAGACCTGTTGTCTGCTTCCGGGGTGCAGCGTAGTGTCAGAACAGGTAGGGACTAGCCTGCCTTAGCTGGGCAGCATCCGCTGACTGGACTTTAAACAGCCCGGTCGGCGGTGCTGACCAGAGCCGCCAGGTTCCCTTTTTGACTGTGTGTCAGGGCCGCCCAGAGTGGGGGGGAAAGGGGGCAATTTGCCCCAGGCCCCACAGGGGCCCCGCGAGCCCTGGCCCGGTGGCGGGGTGGGTCTTCGCGACATTTCGGCAGCAGGGGCCCTTCAGTCGCTCCAGGTCCTCAGCGGCATTTCGGCGGCGGGTCCATCAGTGCTGATGAAGACATGGATATGAATATGGCATAACTAAATTATATTTAATGCAAAATGGGTCATGTGAGGTATCATTGGAAAGATTATGATTTACTAAATGTAATTATCCTATTTGTATGCATATATCATTTCTGTATATGAAGTTAGGAATATTGACTATGTAACAATTACAAGTGGGTTAGCACCTGGGGAATGCTCACCAGACAAAATACAATCAATCAGTCTGGCTGGTTAGTCAATGGGCCATTAGGAAGAACAATGGGACTTTGAAGAGGCTAATCTCCCACCTTCCTGGAAAGTCTTCTGGAGGATTTATGATCATGTCACCTGGTACTGGACTCCATCTTAGACTGCTACTATTTTTCCACAAAGAGGGTGGGGATCAAACTGGGAAACAAAGGATTCCCACCATATATAAATCCTATTTAAGGTGGGGAAGTGAGGTTTTTTTTTTTTCATAGATTCATAGATTCTAGGAGTGGAAGGGACCTCGAGAGGTCATCGAGTCCAGTCCCCTGCCCGCATGGCAGGACCAAATACCGTCTAGACCATCCCTGATAGACATTTATCTAACCTACTCTTAAATATCTCCAGAGATGGAGATTCCACAACCTCCCTAGGCAATTTATTCCAGTGTTTAACCACCCTGACAGTTAGGAACTTTTTCCTAATGTCCAACCTAGACCTCCCTTGCTGCAGTTTAAACCCATTGCTTCTGGTTCTATCCTTAGAGGTTAAGGTGAACAAGTTTTCTCCCGCCTCCTTATGACACCCTTTTAAATACCTGAAAACTGCTATCATGTCCCCTCTCAGTCTTCTCTTTTCCAAACTAAACAAACCCAATTCTTTCAACCTTCCTTCATAGGTCATGTTCTCAAGACCTTTAATCATTCTTGTTGCTCTTCTCTGGACCCTTTCCAATTTCTCCACATCTTTTTTAAAATGCAGTGCCCAGAACTGGACACAATACTCCAGCTGAGGCCTAACCAGAGCAGAATAGAGCAGAAGAATGACTTCTCGTGTCTTGCTCACAACACACCTGTTAATACATCCCAGAATCATGTTTGCTTTTTTTGCAACAGCATCACACTGTTGACTCATATTTAGCTTGTGGTCCACTATAACCCCTAGATCCCTTTCTGCCGTACTCCTTCCTAGACAGTCTCTTCCCATTCTGTATGTGTGAAACTGATTTTTCCTTCCTAAGTGGAGCACTTTGCATTTGTCTTTATTAAACTTCATCCTGTTTACCTCAGCCCATTTCTCCAATTTGTCCAGATCATTTTGAATTATGACCCTGTCCTCCAAAGCAGTTGCAATCCCTCCCAGTTTGGTATCATCCGCAAACTTAATAAGCGTACTTTCTATGCCAATATCTAAGTCGTGGATGAAGATATTGAACAGCGTCGGTCCCAAAACAGATCCCTGCGGTACCCCACTCGTTATGCCTTTCCAGCAGGATTGGGAACCATTAATAACAACTCTCTGAGTACGGTTATCCAACCAGTTATGCACCCACCTTATAGTAGCCCCATCTAAATTGTATTTGCCTAGTTTATCGATAAGAATATCATGCGAGACTGTATCAAATGCCTTACTAAAATCTAGGTATACCACATCCACAGCTTCACCCTTATCCACAAGGCTCGTTATCCTATCAAAGAAAGCTATCAGATTGGTTTGACATGATTTGTTCTTCACAAATCCATGCTGGCTGTTCCCCATCACCCAAGTTACTCAAGGTCAGTTCTTCATTGAATCCTCACCCAAGATAACTGCTGAAAACACATAAGACTGATCTGGGAAAGAAAGGATTGGACCCAGGCTAGAAGGTGTCTGTGCTGTGAAAGGAATATCAGGAGTTCTAAACTGCAAGAAAGAGCAGTTTGTCTTCAAGAATCTCTGCAATCTGCTTAAAATAACATTTAGGGTGAGAAATTACTACTTGTAGACAGTTTCTTTTTTGTTTTAAGTTTAATTTGTGTGCTTGCTTTATTTGCTCAATAATCTGCTTTGATCTGTTTGCTATCCCTTATAATCACTTAAAATCATAGAATAATAGAAGATTAGGGTTGGAAGAGACCTCAGGAGATCATCTAGTCCAACCCCCTGCTCAATGCAGGACCAAGACCAACTAAATCATCCCAGCCAGGGCTTTGTCACACCGGGCCTTAAAAACTTCTAAGGATAGAGATTCCACCACCTCCCTAGGTAACCCATTCTAGTGCTTCACCACCCTCCTAGTGAAATAGTGTTTCCTAATATCCAACCTAGACCTCAACCACTACAACTTGAGACCATTGCTTGTCATCTGCCACCACTGAGAACAGCGGAGCTCCAGCATCTTTGTAACCCAACCCAACAGGTAGTTGAAGACTGCTATCAAATCCCCCCTCACTCTTCTCTTCTGCAGACTAAATAAGCCCACTTTTCTCAGCCTCTCCTCGTAAGTTGTGTGCCCCAGTCCCCTGATCATTTTTCTTGCTCTCCGCTGGACTCTCCAATTTGTCCACATCCTTTCTGTAGTGTGGGTGGGGGTCCCCAAAACTGGATGCAATACTCCAGATGTGGCCACACTAGTGCTGAATAGAGGGAATAATCACTTCCCTCGATCTGCTGGCAATACTCCTATTAATGCAGCCCAATATACCATTAGCCTTCTTGGCAACAAGGGCACACTGCTGTCTCATATCCAGCTTCTCATCCACTGTAATCCCCAGGTCCTTTTCTGCAGAACTGCTGCTTAGTCAGTCAGTCCCCAACCTCTAATGGTGCATGGAATTCTTCTGTCCAAAGTGCAGGACTCTGCATTTGTCCTTGTTGACCCTCATCAGATATCTTTTGGCCCAATCCTCCAATTTGTCTAGGTCGCTCTGGACCCTATCCTTACCCTCCAGCATATCTATCTCTCCCCTAAGCTTAGTGTCATCTGCGAACTTGCTGAGGGTGCAATCCATCCCATTATCCAGATCATTAATAAAGATGTTGAACAAAACTGGCCTCAGGACTGACCCCTGGGGCACTCTGCTTCATACCAGCTACTAACTAGACATCGAGCCATTGATCATTACCCATTGAGCCCAACAATCTAGCCAGATTTCTATCCACCTTATAGTCCATTCATCCAATCCATACTTTTTTTAAGTTGCTGGCAAGAATACTGTGGGAGACCATATTAAAAGCTTTGCTAAAGTCAAGATATATCACATCTACTGCTTTCCCCATATCCACAGAGCCAGTTATCTCATCATAGAAGGTAATCAGGTTAGTCAGGCATGACTTGCCCTTGGTGAACCCATGCTGACTGTTCCTGATCACTTTCCTCTCCTCTAAGTGCTTCAGAATTGATTCCTTGAGGACCTTCTCCATGATTTTTTCAGGGACTGAGGTGAGGCTGACCGTTCTGTAGTTCCCCAGGTTCTCCTTCTTCCCTTTTTTTTAAATATAGGCACTATATTTGCCTTTTTCCAATCATCCAGGACCTTCCCTGATCACCATGAGAACCTACAGAGCTTGGTGGCAGCAGAGTCAGGGTTTGAGGAGCCAATGGCCTTAGGCCTTTAGGTGCTCAAGTCCATTTGTGGATCTCAGTTTAAATTACTATCTTAGTTTAACACAAAGAGGATCTTCCAAAAGTGAGCTGACTAGTTTGGGAGGGAGGCATCACAGATCAGGCACAGCCTCACAATTCCTTGTATCTTGGTCAAAATTCACTACATTGTCACTTTTCCTTGCAGATGTGGAGGGGAAGATCTTTCCCAAAGACACTAGGGCAAGGGTTAGATTCACAAAAGTACTTAGGCACCTAACTACTTCTTTATGTGCCTACATCCACAATTCAGGTGGCACTGACAGTCTCAAAAGCAATGCTGAGCTGCCACCTAACCCTATAGGTCCCTAGGTTTCTACAAGTGGGCACACAAAGGTTCCTTAGTTCTGATGCCATCCCACAGCTAATGAACTGCTTAGAACTCTAGTTCATGCCTAATCATAGTAGGATTCTTAAACTAGGCATTACCCTGCAGGGCCCAATCTGGTAAGTGGTCTCAGAGCACATCTACCAGACCAGGCCTGGTACAAGCCTCAGTAAGATCAGAATACTCAATAGCCCAGGGGTTAGATCCCTTAGCTGTAATGTGAGACAGTCAGGTTTAAGTCCTTGCTCCCATTAATGTTTTATTTATACAAAGTTGACGGCTCCCAGCAGGAGAGATTGAAAGAGACATCCCATCTTACCCCATAGACACAGGGTAAGGGCCCTTTCCTAGGAAGTAGGAGGCCTGGGGTTCAAATCTCTGCACCAATCAGACAGAGTAGAGATTGAAACTGGGTCTGTTGCATCTTAGTTAAGTGCCCTGACCACTTGGCCATTGTGTATAACAGGTTTGGGGGAGTGGTTTGTCTCTCAGGTTTTTTACAAGAAATGGCTGACGTGATTTCGGCACCTAATTCCAGGAGAGGGTTTACAACTGAGAATTCCAAGTGGAGACAGGTGCTTCCCTTCAACCAGTCAGTGAAGTGCCTAGAAGCCCCAATATGGACTGATTATGGAGCATCCACCCCAGAGATACATGAACACGTGTGGCCTTTTAGACACTTTAATGCACTGCCAGGTATATCTGTTGTATGCTCAGGTAAGATATGTTACACATGTCACCACTTAGTGGCTGAACATTATAATAGTGTTTAGCCATTCCATTACATCTCCCCTTTAAATTTTACATTCCTACAATTTACAACATTTTACAAAATTTGCAGCTCACACTATCTTTAAAGGTCAATATGGATCAGTCTAAGTGTTTCTTAATCATACTGGTTTTCTAATTACACAACCCAAACACATAACAACTTGGTCATCTGTTTGTCATTGGTTACAATGACGGTTTCTGGTCAGTTTGGAGTCTGATTCTTTTTCTTGATCTGCGTCCACCATCTATAGAGTTTGCTCTGTTGATTGTTCTTTCTGAGGAACAAACTGAAGATATTGATGGTTTCCGTTGAACTCTCCACTATCAGACTTGATCACATATGATTAGGATGATTTTTTTTTTATGACAGCTGGAGTTCTCCATCCTTTTTCTCCATACAGTTTGACATAAACATGGTCATCTGGTTCACAATCTAACAATTATCTGAGTGACGTCAGTTGTAAAAGTCTGCATAAGCTCTTTTTGCCTTTTTAACTGATTTTGCTATTCTCTTAATGTCTGGCCAGTTTGTAGACAGATTCTTCTCCAAAATCAAAACAGTAGTTCTGAGTTGTCTTCCCAACAGGAGTTGAGCTGGACTATATCCGGTAACAGTTGAACTGTAGCTCAGAAGAGCAAGGAATGGATCTTCCTGCTGTAGAATTTTCTTGGTTGTCTGTACAGCTCTCTCAGCCTCTCCATTTTCTTGTGGGTATGTGGGTTGCTAGTAATATGATCAAAATCAATCTGTTGTTCTTTCGCCTCTTTATTATTTATTTCAATTAACTCATTAATTTTGTCCTGTGTTTGAACAAACGAGCCATGTTATGAAAATTAAAAATGGTAAATCTTTCTTCTTGAGCCAAACCATGAATTCCCTCTGCTACAGTAAAAAGAACAGGAGTACTTGTGGCACCTTAGAGACTAACAAATTTATTAGAGCATAAGCTTTCGTGGACTACAGCCCACTTCTTCGGATGCATATAGAATGGAACATATATTGAGGAGATATATATACACACATACAGAGAGCATAAACAGGTGGGAGTTGTCTTACCAACTCTGAGAGGCCAATTAAGTAAGAGAAAAAAAACTTTTGAAGTGATAATCAAGCTAGCCCAGTACAGACAGTTTGATAAGAAGTGTGAGAATACTTACAAGGGGAGATAGATTCAATGTTTGTAATGGCTCAGCCATTCCCAGTACTTATTCAATCCTTTGTTGATTGTGTCTAGTTTGCATATCAATTCCAGCTCAGCAGTCTCTCGTTGGAGTCTGTTTTTGAAGTTTTTCTGTTGTAATATAGCCACCCGCAGGTCTGTCACTGAATGACCAGACAGGTTAAAGTGTTCTCCCACTGTTTTTTGAGTATTATGATTCCTGATGTCAGATTTGTGTCCATTAATTCTTTTGCGTAGAGACTGTCCTGTTTGGCCAATGTACATGGCAGAGGGGCATTGCTGGCACATGATGGCATATATCACATTGGTAGATGTGCAGGTGAACGAGCCCCTGATGGTATGGCTGATGTGATTAGGTCCTATGATGATGTCACTTGAATAGATATGTGGACAGAGTTGGCATTGGGGTTTGTTACAAGGATAGGTTCCTGGGTTAGTGGTTTTGTTCAGTGATGTGTGGTTGCTGGTGAGTATTTGCTTTAGGTTGGGGGGTTGTCTGTAAGCGAGGACAGGTCTGTCTCCCAAGATCTGTGAGAGTAAAGGATCATCTTTCAGGATAGGTTGTAGATCTCTGATGATGCGCTGGAGAGGTTTTAGTTGGGGGCTGAAGGTGACAGCTAGTGGTGTTCTGTTATTTTCTTTGTTGGGCCTGTCTTGTAGGAGGTGACTTCTGGGTACTCGTCTGGCTCTGTCAATCTGTTTTTTCACTTCAGCAGGTGGGTATGGTAGTTTTAAGAATGCTTGATAGAGATCTTGTAGGTGCTTGTCTCTATCCGAGGGATTGGAGCAAATGCGGTTATATCTTAGAGCTTGGCTGTAGACAATGGATCGTGTGGTGTGTCCTGGATGGAAGCTGGAGGCATGTAGGTAAGTGTAGCGGTCAGTAGGTTTCCGGTATAGGGTGGTATTTATGTGACCATCGCTTATTAGCACAGTAGTGTCCAGGAAATGGACCGCTTGTGTGGATTGATCTAGGCTGAGGTTGATGGTGGGATGGAAATTATTGAAATCATGGTGAAATTCCTCAAGGGCTTCTTTTCCAGGGGTCCAGATGATGAAGATGTCATCAATGTAGCGCAAGTAGAGTAGGGGCGTTAGGGGACGAGAGCTAAGGAAGAGTTGTTCTAAGTCAGCCATAAAAATGTTGGCATATTGTGGGGCCATGCGGGTACCCATAGCAGTGCCGCTGACTTGAAGGTATATATTGTCCCCAAATGTGAAATAGTTGTGGGTGAGGACAAAATCACAAAGTTCAGCCACCAGGTTAGCTGTGACATTATCAGGGATACTGTTCCTGATAGCTTGTAGTCCATCTTTGTGTGGAATATTGGTGTAGAGGGCTTCTACGTCCATAGTGGCCAGGATGGTGTTTTCTGGAAGATCACCGATGGATTCTAGTTTCCTCAGGAAGTCAGTGGTGTCTCGAAGATAGCTGGGAGTGCTGGTAGCGTAGGGTCTGAGGAGAGAGTCCACATAACCAGACAAGCCTGTTGTTAGGGTGCCAATGCCTGAGATGATGGGGCGTCCAGGATATCCAGGTTTATGGATCTTGGGTAGCAAATAGAATACCCCTGGTCAGGGTTCTAGGCATGTGTCTGTACAGATTTGTTCCTGTGCTTTGTCAGGGAGATTTTTTAGCAGATGGTGTAGTTTCTTTAGGTAATTCTCAGTGGGATCAGAGGGTAATGGCCTGTAGAATGTGGTGTTAGAGAGCTGTCTAGCAGCTTCTTGGTCATATTCCAATTTATTCATGATGACGACAGCACCTCCTTTGTCAGCCTTTTTGATTATGATGTCAGGGTTGTTTCTGAGGCTGTAGATGGCATTGTGTTCAGCATTGCTGAGGTTATGTGGCAAGTGATGTTGCTTTTCCACAATTTCAGCCTTTGCACGTTGACGGAAGCAATCTATGTAGAAATCCAGTCTGTTGTTTCGACCGTCCGGAGGAGTCCACGCAGAATCCTTTTTTTTGTAGTGCTGGTAGGGGGGATTCTGTGGGTTAATATGCTGTTCAGAGGTATGTTGGAAATATTCTTTGAGTCGGAGATGTCGAAAGTAGGATTCTAGGTCACCGCAGAACTGTATCATATTCACAGGTCTGGAGGGACAAAAGGAGAGGCCCCGAGATAGGACAGTGTGTAACACTAATTCTTTTTCCTGGTGTTCAAAATATCTGATATGCCTTTTTATATTTTCCAAGTCCATGCTATTCCATATTGATATGCCTGATCCAAACCAACCCGAAACAGAACCAACAATTCCATCTAACCATTGGAGTTAGATAACTGAACACCCCTCTTCCTTTGGTTTGTGACTTACTCTGGGATTTAGGCAGGACACAGACACTCCTAGAATGAGGCTGCAGTGCACATGCCCATAGGGGAAAAAAGTAGGTGCCAATTAAGTTTAGGCACCTACAGGATTAGGAGACAAACAAGCATGGGTTTTGTGGATCACAGAAGACAGAATAATGGACTTTTTACAATGTTGTCTGAAAGTATTCCATATATTTCCTTAAAATTCAATACTTTTTCAGGCTAAATAAGCCTAGCTTTTGCAATCTGTCATGTATGTGTGTCTCCACAGCCTTGAATCATATATAGTCACTTACATCCATATAAAATGTTGCCATTCTGATTTGCTAGCAGGTTACTCCCATTTTGCACAGGTATAAATGGCTATATAAGTTGCAAGGCAGTAGAAAATCAGGCTTGCTATATGTAATTTCTCAATAGCCGATACAATTTTGGCACACACAGCAAGCATTTTTAATCCAACAAGTAGAATACAAAACCAAAGAGAGCCTCAGTAGAGATCTTTTCCAATAAACTAAGGCTGCTAATGTCTTTGAATCTGAAAATCTAGTTCACATCACCTTTCACTCTGACAATTACTCTGGGTATTAACAAACATAGGCAACAAATTGCCATTTATTTTAAACCTCCACGTACTTGACAATTTCTCTCCTTTTAATCTGGCTCTTAGTCCCTTTTTTCTAAGGCATGAGTGTTGGCAAGTTCCTTTCTTAATCAATTGCCACAGCAATGTAGACTCTATCTTACTAATTAATGAGTGTGAGATCCCCTAAAGACTGTTATCCAGCCTTCCCCAGCCAAAAACTGGGAACAGAGTTCTCTCCCTCAGTTAGGCATCCTTCCGCGCTCAGGACTCCACCGTGGAAAGCATCTTCTTTGAACTCTTTTAGAATATCTTTGTTGTTTCCTTAAAAAATAAACAAATGACTGACATGTTCATCATTGTTTTCAGATCCCTTCATCAGTTTCCTGATAGCCTTTCCTTCTGTGTTTGGCAAGAATGTCATGCATATTTGCAATTATTAAAATGAATATTTAAAAATCTGATGGAAGAAGCTCTGTCTTTTAAGTTTGTTACCATAGTTGTTCTTCACGATTATATTTATAGCAATAAATTAGCTCTTTGAGACCTGTTGTATAATATGTGCTCCAGAAAATGCTATTGTTTATCAAATTCATCTGACTGCCAATTCCTTTTAGCTACCTATCCATTATATTAATCTAATATCCTCCCCATGCTGTGTTCTCCTTTATTTCAGAATTGGGACCAGCATGGATGAAACATTCTAGCATGTCAGCCAGTAACAATGAGCAATGTTTTCTCTGCTGGGCAGTGATGTTAAAGCACAGACACTGGTTATTATCCGACTGGCCTTCCATATTTCTGCTCTTCCTTCTCTTCTGTAGGTTTCAGAACTCACATTGCAAAGAGCTGTCTGATGGGTGACTGCATTTGCTATGGTGAATCCCTAACTCCCTCTTGCATAAAAGCATGGAGAAAAGGGACAATAATGTTATACTCTGGTTTCTGACATAAAAATTAGAGTCAAAGGAGAATAATCAGTAAATCAATGAAAAGGGCTGATAAAGACATATAAAAGCTATAGATAATACTATATGGTGCTTAACACTCAGGAAAGGAATTTAAAATAACAGCTTCTATATGCTTTGTTTTAAAGTCTCACAATTTTTCTATTATTCCTAAAGAGAATGTCAAACATTTAAAAAAAACCTCTTCATCTGTATTACTAATAGAACCTTTGTTTAATTAATAATAAATAATAATATACAAATTGAATTTCCTTTTTAGCATTTATTCTCTATTTATTACTTGCATTTCACACAGCTTGGACATTAGAAACAGAACAGGCTCAGTTCAATTTCACTTTCTAGTTCTTTTGCAGTGCTCACAGACACTCTCAAACTGTGGCCATATTGGTCACAATGTTAATGTATCCGTCAGTCTTCAAGCAGTGATACTTCCAGCTTATTTGTAACCTAGTCCAGGACTCCTTTTGGGTTTCTCTTACATTACAGACCTTGCACTTTTTGTAATTAACAATAGCTATGCACAGTGGGTGAAAAATGCTACCTAGTGTTGTGAGGTTTAATGCTCTTGAATAAAGCTGGATGCAGCTGAGAGGAGGAGCCACTTTCACTTCCCTGACTCTGGAGCCAGCTCTCCACTGTCTCCTTACCTGGTGCAATTTAGAAACCACTTTTATATTTTCCACTGAGAGAATCAAAATGTTTTGGGTCAGTTAGATGTGAATCAACACACATCAATTGAGGTCAACTTGACCTTAATCTGCATTGCCTGAGCTGCCATCATGCCTCTTGTGGGTTCTAGTTCAGGTGCCAGATTAAGAAAAGGACTTAAGCACTTTACTGCCATTTTAGGTGCCTACACCCCAGAATGAGGCCCTACTAGGATTCACAAAACTGCTGCTCATCTGCCCCTACACAGGGTATGTGCCTAAGTTTGTGTGGTAAAAGTTCCTTAGGTGCCTATGTTTCTATTTCTGGACAAGTGCACTGTAGTCCCATGCCAGAGTCAGATGTCTAAGCCCCAGAGGGATGCACAAATTGGAACTTAACATCTCAGTTCAGGGTTCCCCTAGCGGTACCCTCTGTTGTGATCCCATCACTTGTGCCCTAGGCAGAAGTGAGTCCTGGAGTTTGAGGAGCACCTCCCTGCAGAGGAAACTGAGGGGGAGGTGCCCTTGTCTTGAGAGACACCTTGGTTGACCATAGGAAACAGTTCCATTTCAAAAAGTTGTTGAGCCACGTTGAGATAGCATGTGGGGATTGTTCAAGATAGATAGACTCCCAACTACCCCATTGCTCATTTTGTTCTAAGTACTTCTGCTTCCTATTGTTTCTCTCTGCTGCTTGGCTCTCTCCTTCTAGTGTCTATGGTGCTGCTCAACTTTGGCTTGCTAAATATTAAATGGATGACCGGATGGTCATAAAATAGCACAACTCTTTGAATTTCACAGACAAAAAATGGGCTCATGTTGTCTTTTATAAGAGATACACTCAGACCCTGATAGGCAGAGAACTGGTTGAAGGTATGGGAAGAGGAAGCCTTCTTGAGCCATGGCTTCAATGTCACTGCTGGGGTAGATGCTCTCTTTTCCCAGGGTGCAGGGGCGCAGATCCTCTCTGTGAAGGAGATTGTGCAGGGCTAGATCCTTCAGGTGGAGATTCATATTGGCACTATTGCTTTTGATCATTTTGATGTGTATGCCCTACATTTCATTACCCGTGCATTTGAATACTAGAATGATTTGCAACCCAAAAATTTATCATTTTAGCAAAACAGTTGCTTCATGCTGCACACTTAGGCAGAGTAGGTGTGTCTATGCAAACACAGCTTCTCCTGAAGTCTTATCTCCCAGTGCATCATTAAATGACAGGGAAGAGTTCATGCTGACCCTGCTTACATAAGAAGTTATTCAGAAGTATTCCAAATACAGTTTGCAAACATTTATGGATGTATTAATTGTATGTTCACTAAAAAATTGTCAGGTTCTCTCTCTGAGGCTGACTGGCAGCAGTGATTAACATCTCAGTTCAGGGTTTCACATACCATAGCTCTGAGCTTTCACTTTATGTCAGAGGTGGGCAAATTACGGCCCACGGGCCACATCCGGCCTGTGGCACCATCCTGCCCAGCCCTTGAGCTCCTGGCCAGGGAAGCTAGCCCCTGGCCCCTCCCCCGCAGTCTCAGCTCACCGTGCCACCAGCGCTCTGGGCGGCAGGGCTGTGAGCTCCTGCCGGGCAGTGCGGCTGTGAGAGCCACCAGGTGTAGCGTATGAAATTGCTCCCCATAGGAATGTGCTACTTATGGAGTACCAGGACTGGCACCGGAAAGTAGTACACTGAAAGTAGCACATTCCTTTGGGGAGCAATTTAATACACTACACCTGGGTAGGGAAGGCTGTGCCTCCCCAAGCAGCCTGGCCCCCGCCCCCTATCCGCCCCCTCCCACTTCCTGCCCCCTGACTGCCCCCCTCAGTACCTCCGACCCACCCAACATCCCCGCTCCTTGTCCCCTGACTGCCCCCCTCCCGAGAGCCCCCACCCCTAACTCCCCCCCCCAGGACCCAACCCCCTATCCAGCCCCCCTGCTCCCTGTCCCCTAACTGCCCCGACACACCCTCCCCCTGACAGGCCCCCAGGGACTCCCATGCCTATCCAACCGCCCCGTCCCCTGACCGCACCCCCCACCCAGAACCTCTGCCCCATCCAGCCGCTCCCTGTCCCCTGACTGCCCCCCAGGATCCCCTGCCCCTTATCCAACCCCCTTACCCCCTTACCATGCCACTCAGAGCACCCGGACTGGCAGCCGTAAATAGTACACCCTAAGTGGCACATTCCTACGGGGAGCAATTTAATACACTACACCCGCCCTCCATACACTTTCGGAACCCCGATGTGGCCCTCAGGCCAAAAAGTTTGCCACCCCTACTCTATGTAATACTTTTCTGAAAAGACCAAACTCTGGCCTGTGCTTCAGCAGGGTGGTGACCTGAGGTGCATGAAAGAGGGGAGTGTAATACAGTGATACATTGTATCACAAGTTCCACTGGTTGACTGTTCGTTGTGTGAAGAAACACTTCCTTTTGTTTGTTTTAAACCTGCTGCCTATTCATTTCATTGGCTGGCCTCTGGCTCTTGTGTTATGTTAAGGGCTAAATAACACTTCCTTGTTCACTTTCTTAGGGCCCACAAAGGGAGCGCAGAGGGTAGAAGAGCCCATCCCCTCATTATTTTGTCCACCAATTAGGTCTAATATCAGACACACCAATTTGGGGTCATTATTTTCCGATTCCACATCTTCTGTTTTTACCAAGCGTGATTTAAACACAGTCCTTGAACCACAACGGTAGGGCCTTTTATCTAGATTAATTCAGTCAGTTTCCTTTTCATACCTTCCCCATCAGCATTTGTTGCTCTGCGATATTGCTACATCTGAATGAGGAGCCAGAGCAGAGCTGTCCAAAGGCACATGGGGGCAGGAGCTGAGCAGCAGAGGAGGCAGATCCTGGGGGGATCGTTTGGGTGGGGCAGGGAGTGGAGGCCATGGTAGCACATGCAGTCCATCTCCCAGGGTCAGGGCCGGAGGGGTCCCTGCAACAGCGGGCAGGACAGCAATTGCCAGGGCATGGGCTGCTGCTTGGATAGCCAGGAGAGGTGAGCAGTCGACTGACCCCCAGCCTGGGCTCGGCCATAGGCTTGGTGAGTCTCTTGCCCTTGGCTCCCCTACGGGAGCCCCCACTCCTGGGTGATCTCAATGGTCCTGGCAGGAGTTCAGCTCACCCCCTGCGGGGTCTGTCCAGACTCCAGCTACAGTTCACTGGTCTGCAGTCCCTGGCGCCGCTCCCCAGGTCCTGCCACAGGTCACTGGTGAGGGGCAGCCCTCCAGGGCCCCTTGGTATCAACCTGGTAGTGCCAGTCTGTGCCAACCAGTGTGTGTGTGGGGAGAGGGGGCTGGCCCCTGCCTCAGGCTGGGCTCCCCTCCTCCCGAGCTCACTCGCAGCCCCCAGAAGCCTACCTGCTCCTGAGGAAATGTCTCCCCCTTTCCTGTGGCCACTGGCACTGTCTGAAGCTGTCCGCGGCAGGGGCAGCATGTTCTGCAGGTGGCCGAACTGGGGCTGCCTGAGTGCAGGAAGGCGCCTGCCTTTGGACCTGCCCGGGGGGGGGTCCCATCACCCGGGGGTGAGCCAGGAGTGTAATAGGGAAAGACCCAGCAGGACGTGGGCATGGCCTGGATGCGGGGTGGGGGTGATGGAGAGCACGGGGGGGGGGAAAGAGAGCTCACACTGAGCAATGCATGGCAGGGAGACACCCAAGGGCACATCCCAGAGCCAGGCTGTGACCCGGCCCGGAGGGAGACGGGTCTGAGGGGGTATCGGAGCCATGGGCATGGGGGGCTCACCAGGGAGAGCCTAGAGGGTAGAAAATCTCCAGAAGCAGCCAGAGGGCTGGGGAGAGCCAGGGGGCCTCTGTGTCCCGGAGTGGGAGGCGAAGAGCAAAAGGCCGGGGATAGAGCAAGGAGGCCTCCATGAGGCAAAATGGGGGAGCCCCAGGGACAGCCCCACGCCCAGGGGGCGAGAGACACTGGGGCTGGTGGCAGGGCCAGGGACGCTGCGAGGGGCTGTGTTTTGTGGGGGATATGAGGCAGAAGCCACTGAGAGCGAACAGGGCTGGGGGCAGGCAGGAGGGAAGCGCTGGCTGCCAGGCTGGGTGGGGAGTCAGGGCAGGAAGCCCTCACCTTGATGGAGCTGCCCAGAGGCAAGTGTCAGGTCAGCCCAGAGGGCAAGGAGCCCCAGGAAGAGGAGGCCTGATTTCATGGTGCTGCTGGGCCAAGATGCCCAGCGCCGAGCTGCACCAGCTTATATAGCATCACGCCAGCCCGGCACTGCCATCCCAGGAGGGGCCATTGCACAAGAAAGCTGCCCCCAGTGTCTGCCCCTCCCAAAGGGAACAGGGAAGCAGCAGGGCCCTGCGAGAGTTGGGAAACGTCCCTGTGAGGAAGGTGGAAATGTAATAACAGGCTGCAGAGGTGAGTTCATGTTTCCAGGCGGCTCTGCGCTCTTCCTGGGACACCGGGACAAACAGCTGACCCCAGAGGCCACTGAGCACTGGGCTGCTCTGGAGCGAACCTCTCATGAAGCCCTTCCAGCGCCGGCCCCGGGAGCTGTGCGGGACGGGACCTCTCACCTCACGGCAAAGAGCTGGTTCCCCAGAGCCAGATCTGTCATTCTCCCAACACGCCTCCAGCCCTCCCTCTTCCCTCTGCTGGTTCCTGTGAGGAGCTGCTGGGCCCAGGCCTGCCACGCTGTAATTGCTAACGCTGGCCCACCAGCCTAGCAGCTCCCCATGGCCCAGAAAGCAGCACTCATGCACCCACCCCTCCCCAGAGCTGGCTGCAGGGACAGCTCCAGAACCGAACCCTGCCCCTCGCACGCTGCCCCCGTGGGCTGGGGGCTAAGGGAGGGGTCGGTATGTCCTTCTCGCTCTCCCCCCAGGTCTCTGACGCTCCTTCGGGGGGCCGGGATAAAGCACCCCCCAAAGGCCTGGGCTATCCATGTGTGTGTCGTGTGCTCTGGATCCCGCCCGGTCCATCTCTATTCCTCCGCCCCGCCCCGTGGATTCCCTCAGCTGATGTCTAACAATGGGGGCTGAATGTCTCTGTGGTGCTGACCCTTGTCTCTGGGATGTGACTGGAGGAGGGTGCATGGGGAGGTCTTGGGGTTCCCGCCACAACCTCCCCATTAGGCTGTGATGACCCCAGATAAGCAGTACTCACATGTCCCCATTAGGGTCTGCTGACCCCATATGAGTGGCTCATGCATGTTCCCCTTAGGATGTGAGACCCCAGTATGAGTGTACCCTCTGGCCCTGACAACAGCCGCAGCCCTTATGGCAGCTAGCATCACCCAGCACAGGGTCAAAGCCCCTTCTGGCAGGGGGACATGGGCTGGGGGAATGTGTGAATGTCCATCACGCCATTGCTTTCCCAGGGCAGCACATTTGTGCTCTCCAGGTATTTTTATGAGCTGCAGGGACATCACTGGGCAGGGGTGATTTATTACAATGGGGTCATAGGAGCCACAAACAGTGGAGGAATCTGCTTGACGTCTTAGGTGTCTGTACACAAATATAAGGAGTGTGTGGAATAAACAGGCTGAACTGGAAGGATTAGCACAGAAACGAAATTATTACTCAGTTGGCATCACTGCGACTTGGGAGGCTAAATCTCATGGCTGGAATATTGGTACAGAGGGGTGTGGTAATCCAGGAGGACTGGAAGAGAAAAGGGGAGAGGCGTTGCATGATACCTCAAGGATATGTACAGCTGTTCTGCGGTCCAGCAGGAGGTGAGAAGTAGACGAGCTGAAAGTCTCTGGTTCAAACTAGCGGGGGCTGTGTGTGTTCTCTCCCTCTCCGTCGGGGAGTAGCCCTGGGCCCCCCTCAGCACTTTGCCAGCCCAGGGAGAGGGGCGCGCCTTGGACAGGCTGCTCAGAGCTGCCCTGCCCTTGTCCCCACTGGGCCCTGCCCTTTGCAGACCTTACGACTGTCTCAGCCATTGCTAGAGTCACTGGACACGGTCTGTAGAGACAGTCGATTGGATCATCATTATCCATGGCTTGGTGGGAGCTCTCCTGTGCACAGAGCTGCAGACACAGCCTGGCCCGTGGTCACGGCTCTTTGCAGAGCTCTCGCTTTAGAGACCCCCAGGTCAGTGGAGCTACGACTCACAATCCTCCCAGTCCCTCTAGCTGTGTGGCACACAGGCAGCACCCTACGGAGGCTCAGCAAGATGTTTCAACTGGGACACTTGTGGGAGGCTCTGGAGCTAAAGAGCAGGTTAAGGAGCTCGCTGGACCACTAATGTTGATCTTCAATCGTCTTGGAGCAAAGGGGATGTTCCAGAGGACTGGAAGAAAGCTAATGTTGTACCAAATTTTAAAAAGGGTAAATAGGATGACCCAGCTTCTTATAGGCCTGTCAGCCTGACATTGATCCCAAGCAAGATAATGGAGCAGCTGGTACATGACTCAATCAATAAAGAATTAAAGGAGGGCAATGTAATTAATGCTCGGCCTTATGGGAAAATAGATCCCGTCAAATTAACTGGATATCTTTGTTTGATGAGATGACAAGTTTGGTGGATAAAGGTAATCGTGTTGATGTAATAGATTCCTTTCAAGGGATTTGATTTTATACCACATGACATTTTGTTTAAAAAAAACTAGAAGGAGATAAAATTAATCCGGCCCATATTAAATGGATTAAAACCAGGGTAACTGAACAGTCTCAAAATGCAACGGTAACCAGAGAATTGTCCTGCAGTGGGTGTGTTCCCAGTGGGGTCTTGACCCTTCACTACTTCACATTTTTATCAATGATCTGGAAGACAATGTAAAACCACCACTGATAAAGTTAGCAGATGACAAAGCAATTGGGGGTGCCATCAGTAACAAAGCGGACAGGGCACTGATTCAGAGTGAGCTGGACCACTGGCTAAAGTGGGTGCAAGCAAACAATGTGTGTTTTAATATGGCTAAACATAGGCATCTAGGACCAAAGAATGACGGCCAGACTTACAGGGTAGGGGACTCTAGTCTGGGGAGCAGTGACTCAGAAAAAGACTTGGGGATCATGGTGGATAATCTGCTGAACACGAGCTTCTAGTGGGATGCTGTGGCCGAAAGAGCCAATGTGATCCTGGGATGGATAAACATGGGAATCTCCTGTAAGACTAGAGAGGTTAGTTTAACACTGTGTTTCTCAATAGTGTGACTACGGCTGGAATCTTGTGTCCAGTTCTGGTGCCCACAATTCAAGAAGGATTGCGATTGGAATAACAGAGACTTGGTGGGATAACTCACATGACTGGCAGAAAAGGTGGGGGAGTTGCGTTGTATGTAAGAGAAGAGTATGACTGCTCAGAGCTCCGGTATGAAACTGCAGAAAAACCTGAGAGTCTCTGGATAAAGTTGAGAAGTGTGAGCAACAAGGGTGATGTCGTGGTTGGAGTCTGCTATAGACCACCAGACCAGGTGGATGAGGTGGACGAGGCTTTCTTCTGGCAACTAGCAGAAGTTGCTAGATCGCAGGCCCTGGTTCCCATGGGAGACTTTAATCACCCTGATATCTGCTGGGAGAGCAATACAGCAGTGCACAGACAATCCAGGAAGTTTTTGGAAAGTGTAGGGGGCAATTTCCTGGTGCAAGTGCTGAAGGAACCAACTAGGGGCAGAGCTTTTCTTGACCTGCTGCTCACAAACAGGGAAGAATTAGTGGGGGAAGCAAAAGTGGATGGGAACCTGGGAGGCAGTGACCATGAGATGGTTGAGTTCAGGATCCTGACACAAGGAAGAGAGGAGAGCAGCAGAATATGGACTCTGGACTTCAGAAAAGCAGACTTTGACTCCCTCAGGGAACAGATGGGCAGGATCCCCTGGGAAAATAACATGAAGGGCAAAGGAGTCCAGGAGAGCTGGCTGTATTTTAAAGAATCCTTATTGCGGTTGCAGAAAAAACCATCCCACTGTGTAGAAAGAATAGTAAATATGGCAGGCGACCAGCTTGGCTAAACAGTGAAATCCTTGCTGATCTTAAATGCAAAAAAGAAGCTTACAAGAAGTGGAAGATTGGACAAATGACCAGGGAGGAGTATAAAAATATTGCTCAGGCATGCAGGAATGAAATCAGGAAGGCCAAATCACACTTGGAGTTGCAGCTAGCAAGAGATGTTAAGAGTATTAAGAAGGGTTTCTTCAGGTATGTTAGCAACAAGAAGAAAGTCAAGGAAAGTGTGGACCCCTTACTGAATGAGGGAGGCAACCTAGTGACTGAGGATGTGGAAAAAGCTAATGTACTCAATGCTTTTTTTGCCTCTGTCTTCACAAACAAGGTCAGCTCCCAGACTGCTGCACTGGGCAGCACAATATGGGGAGAAAGTGACCAGCCCTCTGTGGATAAAGAAGTGGTTCGGGACTATTTAGAAAAACTGGACGTGCACAAGTCCATGGGGCCGGATGCGAGGGTGCTAAAGGAGTTGGCAGATGAGATTGCAGAGCCATTAGCCATTATCTTTGAAAACTCATGGCTATCAGGGGAGGTCCCAGATGACTGGAAAAAGGCTAATGTAGTGCCCATCTTTAAAAAAGGGAAGAAGGAGGATCCGGGGAACTAGAGGCCAGTCAGCCTCACCTCAGTCCCTGGAAAAATCATGGAGCAGGTCCTCAAGGAATCAATTATGAAACAGAGGAGAGGAAAGTGATCAGGAACAGTCAGCATGGATTCACCAAGAGGAAGTCGTGCCTGACTAACCTAATTGCCTTCTATGATGAGATAACTGGCTCTGTGGATGAGGGGAAAGCAGTGGATGTGTTATTCCTTGACTTTAGCAAAGCTTTTGATACCGTCTCCCACAGTATTCTTGCCGCCAAGTTAAAGAAGTATGGGCTGGATGAATGGACTGTAAGGTGGATAGAAAGCTGGCTAGATCGTTGGGCTCAATGGCTCCTGATCAATGGCTCCATGTCTAGTTGGCAGCCGGTTTCAAGCGGAGTGCCCCAAGGGTCGGTCCTGGGGCCGGTTTTGTTTAATATCTTTATTAATGATCTGGAGGATGGTGTGGACTGCACTCTCAGCAAGTTTGCAGATGACACTAAACTAGGAGGCGTGGTAGATACACTAGAGGGTAGGGATCGGATACAGAGGGACCTAGACAAATTAGAGGATTGGGGGAAAAAAAAAAAAAAAAAAAACCCTGATGAGGTTCAACAAGGACAAGTGCAGAGTCCTGCACTTAGGACGGAAGAATCCCAGGCACTGCTACAAACTAGGGACCAAATGGCTAGGTAGCAGTTCTGCAGAAAAGGACCTAGGGGTCACAGTGGACGAGAAGCTGGATATGAGTCAACAGTGTGCTCTTGTTGCCAAGAAGGTTAATGGCATTTTGGGCTGTATAAGTAGGGGCATTGCCAGCAGATCGAGGAACGTGATCGTTCCCCTTTATTCGACATTGGTGAGGCCTCATCTGGAATACTGTGTCCAGTTTTGGGCCCCACACTACAAGAAGGTTGTGGAAAAATTGGAAAGAGTCCAGCGGAGGGCAACAAAAATGATTAGGGGTCTGGAGCACATGATTTATGAGGAGAGGCTGAGGGAATTGGGATTGTTTAATCTCCAGAAGAGAAGAATGAGGGGGGATTTAATAGCAGCCTTCAACTACCTGAAGGGGGGTTCCAAAGAGGATGGAGCTTGGCTGTTCTCAGTGGTGGCAGATGACAGAACAAGGAGCAATGCTCTCAAGTTGCAGTGAGGGAGGTCCAGGTTGGATATTAGGAAACACTATTTCACTAGGAGGATGGTGAAGCACTGGAATGCTTTACCTAGGGAGGTGGTGGAGTCTCCTTCCTTGGAGGTTTACAAAGCCCTGGCTGGGATGATTTAGTTGGGAATTGTTCCTGCTTTGAGCAGGGAGTTGGACTAGATGACCTCTTGAGGTCCCTTCCAACCCTGATATTCTATGATTCTAAGGAGGTTGATAAAATTAGAGAGGGGTCAGAGAAGAGCCATGAGAATGATTAAAGGATTAGAAAACCTGCCTTGTAGTGATAGACTCAAGGAGCTCAATCTATAAATAGCTAGACGGGGAACAAATATTTAATAATGGGCTCTTCAGTCTAGCAGAAAAAGGTCTAACACGATCCATTTGAAGTTAGACAAACTCAGACTGGAAATAGGTGCACATTTTTGACAATGAGACTAATTAACCACTGGAACAACTTACTAAGGATCATGGTAGAGTCTCTATCACCAACAATTTTTATATCAAGATTGAATGTTCTTCTAAAAGCTCTGCTCCAGGAATTATTTTGGGGTTACACTTGTTACACTTAAATTAGGGTTCGTGGCCAAGAGAGGCAGGTGGCACATGACAAACAGCAATTCCTGAAAAACAAGTGGGTGTCACCTTGGACAGGGATTGGCAATTGCTTTCAGTACACGTGCCCAGAGCAAGGGAGGACGCTGGTCAGAAACTGGTACACGAAACTATCCCTTTCTGGCCAGAATTGCGTGATACTGATAACTAAGTGTGGAAGTTCCAGGCCCTGCTTTCACCACCACTGCATCTGTCCCTCCATTGCCCCCAGCGAGCTGAATTGCTGCTAGCAGCGATTGGAAATGCCCAGTGCAGAGAAGAGAGGGACCCCACTTTGCAGAGGCAATACAGGCCATGAATTCTGCCTGCTCCCAGTGAGGTGCTGAATGGTTTCTTCCCTAATATTAATTTTCCTCTAATCAAATTCCCAGCACAGCTGGCATTGGGGACTCTGGGCTGAGATTTCAAATCTTTAACTTCAGTGTGTTTTCCTCCAACTGAACATCTGTTTCCCTCTGACTAGTGAAGTGAATGGAGAGTCCTTCGCCTGTTGACAAGGCCACTCCGAAGGTCCCCAAGAGAGTCGGCAGCTGTCTCTGCGCAGGACAGACACAGTTTGGGCTGCACATTACATTGTGTGGAGCAGGACGAGGCTTGGCTATCCACCTGATGGAGATTGCAAGTGTAACTCCTCTGCCAGCCAGAGTTGGTAGCAGGAAGGGCTGGGTTCCGTATCTAAAGGTTCCTTTTCACCAATGCAACACAAAACCGGCGCAACCCCCCGCCCATTGACCTGGGACAATTACACACACCCCCAGGCGCATCTAAGAGGCAATACTTCCCACTCACAAACACAGCATCTGAGTGTAGCAAAATCTTTTAATAAAAGGCGGGAAGTAACTCAGCATTAATTTGCGGAAACACCGCAAACAGGGCTCATAAACATAAACCATGAGCCAGCCGACAGAGGGCGCTCCAGAGGGCTATTGAGCTAATTCCCTGAGATGACCAGCAGGAGGCTCCGTGCACACTTACACAACATCTCTCCACAGCCGGGCCAGCTCCAGGCACCAGCGGAGGAAGCATGTGCCTGGGGCAGCACATGCTAAGGGGCAATATTCCATCCATTCTTGGGGTGGCACAGTCTGAGCAGCTTTTTTTGTTTTTGTTTTTGCTTGGGGCGGCAAAAATGGTAGAGCCGGCCCTGTCCACCAGCTGTCCTGCTGGCCACTAACCAAGATGTTTTCAGGGCCCACCACTTAACACAGCTCTCAGTGATTTCAGCCTCACTGCTGGTGCAAACCGGGCAGTCTATTGCATCAGACACTGTCCCAAAGCAGATCTAATATTTAGACCTAGGTATCAGTGACTTCAGTTCCACAGCATGTAACAAGACTCTCAATTCAGTCTGAACAAGTTCTGTTATTACACAGTGGAGAAAGGAAGGGTCAAATGGTGCCTGGGGACCTTCAGAAGGGCCGACACCATCAAGTCCAGGTATCTGCCCCATATATACTCAAGGCATTCGGCTTTGTAACCCACGTCCCCTGCCTAGTTTAGTGGAGGGTGAGTCCCTCAATCAGACTATGCCAGGTACAGTTCTGCTGCCATTGATTCACACAACAAGGACAACAATGCTTTATTCCTCCTGCCCCAATAACGAGGAGCCTAGGGATCCCACACCAGCCAAAACTGACCATTTGGGCAAGCAGTCCCATCATGCTGAGCACCTAGGTGGGGTGAGTGTGTCCATGCAAACAAGATCAGCTCCTGAAGTCCTTTTCCACAGCTCACCATTAGAAGTCAGGGAAGAGCTCATTCAGACTCTGCTTACACAAGATTCTGGCTCACATCAGTAGGCTCCTGGGGTGAAATAGGCTGTGAGCTGGAGGAGCTGGACTGGGGACTTGTTTTTTTTGTTACCATGTCTGTGTTCCTCAGACTGGTCTCAGCTCTTCCAGATCCAGCCACAGGTTCCAGATGGAGCCACTCACTGCTTCCTGGGGATGTTTTTCCATAAGGCTTTGGCAAAAGCTGAGGCAACATCGAGGGTCCACAAAACCATATGCTTTGGATGGCACTCCCCTCCCTATGGCACCGAGAGGCTCCAGGGCTCCCATATTCCCTGCTCACTGCAAGGGCTGCGGCTCATATACTGCTAGTTTGTTGTACACTAAGACGTGTCCCCAGCACCCAGGCAGTCCCAGGGAACACGAAGAGGAAGAAGCCGCCTTTTCCCCACTGCTGCCCAGTCCTGAGACAGGCGCAGCTCAGCCCAACCGGAGAATCTGTGCTAGAGTCTCGCCGTGCAGGGCGCCAGCCGTGCTTCCCACCATCTCCCTGCTCCACCACCCCTGCAATGCCTTTGGTGCCCTGGCCAACCCAGTCAGCTCCTTCCTGTCCCCAGCTCAGCAGCCTCACACGGACCCCACCGGGATTCACATGCCTGGCCCCACACAGGCAGCTGGGTCCCACTCTCCCTGTGACCCACGCTCCAGAGAGAGACGCTCTGATAACAGCCATTCCAATCACACTGCGACCCACACTCAGCAGCCAACCTAAGCCATGCCAGACCCGTAGGAGCTGCTCCATACCCCACATGTCAGGGAGCTGCTGGCCCCTCCCTGACACTGGGGGGAGTTGTTTGGTGATCCTCTCCCAGGGCCAAAGAAAAGGGGATGGGCCAATGAGAAATCAGGATCCTGAGACAGACAGTCCCCAGAGCCAATGGGAAGAGACCAATGCTCCAGGTCAGGCTGATTGAAAGGGCAGGCAGGCCAATGAGGAGTCAGGAGGCCAGAGTCCTGTGTGAGGTGGAGCTGCTGGGCCGGAGGTGCAGAGCTAAGGGGAGAGCAGGAGCCCAGCTGGGCTGGGAGCAGAGCCAGAGGAGCAACCCCGGGAGCTGAGATGGAGGCAGGGTGTGAGTGGGGCTGTGGCTGTGGCTGGAGCTGTGCAGAGACAGGCGCGTGAGCGGCTGGGGAGTCCAGGGGTCCCAGACCCCGGGCCCAGCGCAGGGAGGCCCCAGGCACAAGGACTTGCAGTCCAGGCTGGGAGGGGCTCGTGACCCCGACCGGGACGAGGGTGGGGGGATGGGCCCTGCCCCCTAGCATCTGCGGGCGTCTGGGCACAGCCAGAGCAAGGTGCGAGCCCCAGTGTCATGGCAATGCAGCCAGCACCTGAGCAGGGGTGTGGGCAGGGGCGTGGGCCCTGTGAGGAGCAGGCTGGGAATGTCCCTGCACCCGAGACGGCCGGGTGTGGTGCCCCAGGCCTACAGGGCAGGGTGACATGTTTCCCTCTCACCTTCCCCTTTTCCCGTGTTCTCATTAGTTGCGGGTTAACAAATCGTATTTGCTCTGAACTCTGCAGTGAGCAGTGGGGCAGGGGAGCGTCCGGTGCAGAGACAGCATCCCGGAGTGCCAGCCTGCAAGTGAAGGGAGTGGGTGCAAGGACTCACATCCTTACACTAGCCCATTTCACCGGGGTAATGCATACACCAGGAAAGTTCCCCACACTAGTGGGACCTGGCCAATGGGAGCTGTGGAGTCAGTGCCTGCAGGCAGGGGCAGCGCACAGAGCCCCCAGTTCCCCCAGCATGGGCCACAGTGACGTGCCGGCTGCTTCCCGGAGCAGTGTGAGGTCAGGGTAGGCAGGGAGCCTGCCTTAGCCCCGCTGCGCCACCAGACTTTTAGTGGCCTAAAATCTTCCAGTTTGGCTTCAGTAGCCTCCAGGAGATAGAGCCCGATTCCGGGAGACTCCTGGCAAAACCGGGATGGTTGGCATCCCTACCTGTCTGCTGCCTCAGGGTGCTCACCCAATGTGGAGACCCACAGCAGGTGCGGGGCAGGGACACTATCCAGAGATCACCAGGGCTTCTGTCCTAACGACGCCCTGGTGGCAGGAACAGAGAGAATCCTGATTCATGGTACCCCATGGCCACCGACACTCCCCCAGTATTCCCCCGAGCTCACCCACCACTGCCACTCACAGCATTGTGCACAATTATCACAAGAAGCTTCAGCTCCAGCCTGGAACCCTTCTGTCAAATGCTTTAGCCAAACCCAATCACTGGGCTCAATCCTGGGGAGGGAGGAATGGAAAGGCCTGTGCTCTACAGGAGGTCAGACTAGATCATCCCAGAGTTGTAATGTCACAGTTTGTTGCTTTGCTGAACTGAGCAGGCTGTGCTGCTGCCAGCAGTGCCTGCAGAGTGTGAGAACCAGCCTTGGGACACTGCTAGGAACCAGAGCACAAACCCAAACTGGCTGCGAGTTCTCTACCTAGGTTTCACCAACCAGTTATTAAAGTGTGAACTCCTCAGGCACCATAACAGCCTGACCAGGGTGTCCCAAACAGGCCCCTTGGGTACACCGGTCTGTCTCGCCGCCCAGGTGAGTGTACCTTTGTGATAGCTGGTTCCTTACACCACCAGTCACAGCAATATTCAGCTTACTCCCAGCCCCAAAGGGCCAGTCACTTACCTAGGTCAATCGCTCCTTAGATCTCACACCAAAGACAAGGCTTCTAGCCAATCCTATAATAAACTATTTAAAAAGATTTATTAACTAGGAAAAGGAAACCAGAGAGTTATTTACAAGGTTAGTGCAGGTAAGCATAGATATGCAAATAAGTTACAATCTTCAATTTCAAAAGGTAACTGTGACACTTCTCTCTGTCCTTTAGGGTTAACCCAGGCTAAACATGGCGGGGGGTGGGGGGGGGACTCTTGCTTATGCCTAGAAACACGTTTCCCACCCAAGAGCCCAAGCAGCCTAGAGATCATCAGTCCTTCTTGTTAGTGGTTTTCATTCTCTCCTGCCCACATGCCTGCAGCTGCAAAGCTCAGCTGGTGGGAGTTGTCCGCTGCACAACCAACATCTTTTGTCCTCTTGTTGACTCTAGAAATTCCAATGTCTCCCAACAGTCTGTCTGGTCTGGATGGACCTTTCCTTTGGAAAGGGTGTAACACCTTCTGCTGAAGATCAGCCCCTCACACTAATTAATGTGAGATTAGATATCAGATGGAAAACTGCCCCCACGCCTGCGCTCAGGGCACCTCTGGCCTCCTGCCCTTGAGCTACGGGTCCCCGTCCAGTCCCAGTCTCACCAAGAGCTCAGCGTAGGGAGGGGCGTCCTTCCACAAGAGAAACATCCAGATAGCTCAGTGGTTTGAGCATTGAGCTACTAAAGCCTGAGCTATGAGTTCAATCCTTGAGGGGGCCATTTAGGGATCTGGGGCAAAAATCTGTCTGTCTGGGGTTTGGTCCTGCTTTGAGCAGGGGGTGGGACTAGATGACCTCCTGAGGTCCCTTCCAACCCTGATATTCTATGAGACTTCCAGCTTCAGCCATGCTATCCAGGTCCAAGCCCCTGCGCAGCTCTAGGGGTTAGGAGAGGAATTCTGTCTGAGGGATTCCAGCGATGGAAGGTTGGATAAACACAGCACTAAGGGATGCAAAGGGAGGAGCCGAGGGGCAGGATGGCCCCCAGGAGCAAACATCTCCATAGTTATCTGTGAATCCTACACAGAGTTCAGATCTCACATGCTGGGTTGATGGGAGATCCTCTCTGTGCCACGCTCAGCACCTTTGGGGGCCATAAGAGTAACAGCGTTTCCAATGTGTGCAGAGTGGCGAGCGGGAGGGCCAAGGGCTTGTCACAGCTACGCTCTCAACCCAGCAAAGAGGCACCTCCCTGGGTAGCCATTTATTCTGTATAACAGGAGAAGGGGAGCAGTTGCTTCAGCAGCTGAATGCCCAATGGCCTCAGGAAGGGGCCGGTCAGTTCCTGTTCTGACGTGAAATGTAGAAATAAGAGAGCAGCTGAGCAATGTGGCAACTACCTGCCCAGGTCAGAGCTTTATACTCCCCCACCCTAACAAAGCCAAGTTGGTGTGACACTGGCAATCCAAAGTCCCCGTGTCTCAGCGGAACAGTGACAGACACACCGTGGAATCACTCCAACTTCAACTGATTTTTTCTTTCATTTCTCTTTCCTTGTTCACTCCTGCCCTCCCTCCTTACTAAATGTAGGTCTTGCTGGAGTCCTAAGCATAATTAACAGTGTGAACCAAAGGCTGTGAACAAAAGTAGGACTGGACTTGGAAAAACAACAAAACACTAGGTATTGACTAATCAAGTAAGCACATTCCTGACCAGAGAGGCTGGTGCAAGAACACCCAGCGTTCTCAACTATGTAAACACATTCTTAAGAGATGGTACAGGAGCACTCTTACCTCTTATAAGATAACAGGGTGACAGGATAATGGATAAGAATGTTTTGTTCAAACCAGCAAGTACAAGAATAAAGGTAGTAACTAACTACATCTGGAGTGTAATATGTAATTCATTTTTATAAGCGTATAAATGGAGAAGGCATCTTTGTCCAGCTGAGTGCCTTCGCCACTGAACCAAGCCTGTGGTCTTTCTTTGCGAGTAACATCAAGATCTGCTGAATTAACATGCTAGTGCAGCTGACATCGGAACTCCAAGAACAGTAACAATGCTGCAGCAACATTAACAGCAGCAACTTTCCACAGCACTTAACACTAAAATTCTTGTGGTCATTTGCTTATTAACAAAAGGACATAAACAGAGAATTCTAAACCTAGAATCTGTATGACAGACACAATGAAAACTTAGGCCATGTCTACACTAGTGCTTTTGTTGGTAAACATTTTGTAGGTCAGGGATGTGAAAAAACACACCCCTGGCCAACATAATTTACACCAACAGAAGTGGTGGTGTGAACAGCGCAATGTTGGCAGGAGACGCTCTCCCACTGATAGACACTGTAGCTCATTGTAAGTGGTTTAATTATGCTGATGGGAGAGCTCTTTCCTATTGGCATAGAGTGGCTACATGGAAGACCTTACAGCAGCACAGTTGCATTGGTACAGCTGTGCCACTGTAAGATCTCTAGTGTGGACATGGCCTTAGGAGATCAGAAGACTATTTGTATCAATTTCAGAAATGTTGTGCATCATATGGGCAAGGAATTGTATTCCTGATTCAGTGGGGGAGTGAGAGTTTCTAATAGGAACTAAAATAACTAGGGGGCTGTTAAGGTTCCTTCCCCACTCTGAACTTTAGGGTACAGATGTAGGGACCTGCATGAAAACCTCTAAGCTTCTCTACCAGGTTAGATTTGCTTTTGCTGCCACCACTCCCAATGTGCTAACTCCCTTCCCTGGGTAGCCTTGAGAGACTTCTCCACCAATTCCCTGGTGAACACTGATCCAAAACCCCTTGGATCTTAAAATGAGGAATTAATCATCTTTCCCCCCCTTTTCTTTCCCCCCCCCACCAATTCCTGGTGAGTCCAGATCAATCCCCTTGGATCTTAGAACAAGAAAAAAATCAATCAGGTTTTTAAAAAGAAGGCTTTTAATGAAAGAAAGGTAAAAATCATCTCTGTAAAATTAGGATGGAAACTAACTTTACAGGGTAATCAAACTTAAAGAGTCCAGAGGAACACCCTCTACCCTTAGGTTCAAAGTTACAGCAAACAGAGATAAACACTCTAGCAAAAGGTACATTTACAAGTTGAGAAAACAAAGATAAAACTAACACGCCTTGCCTGGCTGTTACTTACAAGTGTGAAATATGAGAGACTTGTTCAGAAAGATTTGGAGAGCCTGGATTGATGTCTGGTCCCTCTTAGTCCCAAGAGCAAACAACTCCCAAAAAACAAAGAGCATAAACAAAAGCCTCCCCCAAGATTTGAAAGTATCTTGTCCCCTTATTGGTCCTTTGGGTCATGTGTCAGCCAGGTTACCTGAGCTTCTTAACCCTTTACAGGCAAAAGGACTTTGGAGTCCACAGTATTGTACACAGGAGAGCTATTACCTTTCCCTTTATAGTTATGACAGGGGCAATAAATGCTAAATCTCTAAGCAGGTAACATGTCTGGAGAGCCTCATGCCCTTGAGAGAAATTGGTTTGAACTAGTTCAAGAAACCTGACAAAGGACTGAAACTAAATAAAATGACCACCCTGATTCAGGGGGAGAGGACACTGTCACCTGATCCAATATCTGACATGAAACTGTAGCCAAGAAAGACAGACCCTGAGGAAAGGGCCTGAAGCACTTTGTTCATATCAGGGTTGTGGAAGATGGATGACACCTGGTAAGTTAGGTATGCATACAAGCTGTTTATTTTTTGTACAGTATAATTTCTCTATAAAGCTTTTGTTCTGAGTTAATAATACTTTGCTTTATGAAGGCTGGCCTGTCATCAGTTAACCGTGTCCTTGCCCCTGAGAAAATAGGACAGCTGAGGTGATCACACTGAATTGCAGGAAGAATTGCAACCCAGGAAAATCCCTGGTCTAGAGAGAGTCACAAGACTCCATTTTGACAAGGCTAGGGGCCCACAATCTAAGTGGGGTGCTCAAAGAGGCCACAAAATTGTCAGAGGTGCTGTCACCTTGGGAACTGTGACAACTAGATTATAATGCTATTATAAAAAGAGAACAGAATAGAATATGGAGATATACCTATCTCAGAACTGGAAGGGACTCCAAAAGGCATTGAGTCCAGCCCCCTGTCTTCACTAGCAGGACCAAGTACTGATTTTGCCCCAGATCCCTAAGTGGCCTCCTCAAGGAGGGAACTCACAACCCTGGGTTTAGCAGACCAATGCTCAAACCAGTGAGCTAGAAACTTTGTGCTCATTCACGGAGCTGTCTATTGTAAATAAGAACTAGGCTACCTTTGTCAGTAGTTATATAACCTGAAGAAAAGAGTCAAGGAATCCTTGACAAACAAAAGTAATTACATTTTTTTCTTCAAATTGCACTAGTCAGCAGCTTCTTCTGGCTGAGTGCACATCATAACCAGGACAAAAAATTTGCTTAAATTTATTGTACAAAATGCAGAGGAAAGGGAAATCTGCTTAGTTTAACTAGGTAGCTCCCTGTCTTGGAACCTGTAAGGGGGGTGACTCACCTCTGCAGCACCTCCTACTGGTTGCTTCAGAGAATTAGCTCAATCCAGTCCAGAGCACCCTCTGCAAGCCAGTGATCCACCTTGTCCTCTGCTGGCCCCTGTGTCCCTCTCAGGATTCCAGTGCCCCTTGCTCTGGGTGCTGCCCCTGGCAGTACCCACACACACTAGGTCTCCCCTCCCAGGAGAACCCCCACCTCACAATAAGGCCACTGCCAGTCACCAATTAGCCTCCACTCCCTAGGGCAGACTGCAGTATAGGCCACTCATCACAGGCAAGGTTGGGTTTGGAGCTGCTGCCTTGGCCTACCTCTGAGCTACCCTATACAACCCCAAGTACCTCTTGGCCTTATGGTAGGCCACAGCCTGGGGCTTTCCAGGAAGGAGCACCCCAGCTCCTCTGCCTTTCCCCAACCCTACTCCACTCAGGTACCCTGTATCTAGCTCCCTACAGCCAGGCCCTTCTCTCTGAGGGCCTGGCTCCCAGCCTCTTTATACAGGCCAGCTGGGTTCTGACTGGGGCATGGCCCAGCTGCAGCCGCTTCCCCAATTAGAACAGCTTTTAAAGCTACAGCTTTCAAGCCCTCCCAGGCCACTTTTTAAACCCCTCAGGGCAGGAACAGGTATCCACCCTGCTACAGAGCCCTCATATGGAATTGGCGTCCCGTCTCGCTCCTCAGCACGGACTACAAAATCGTGGCCAAGGCCATCTCGCTGCGGCTGGGGTCCGTGCTGGAGGACGTGATCCACCCAGACCAGACCTACACCGTCCCGGGCCATAGTATCTTTGATAACCTCTACCTGGTCCGGGATCTTTTGGAACTTGGGTGTAGGGATGGTCTGTCGTTCGCCCTCCTGTCCCTGGATCAGGAGAAGGCGTTCGACAGGGTGGACCACGGGTATCTCCTGGGCACTCTGCAGGCGTTAGGCTTTGGACCCCAGTTTGTGGGTTTTCTCCAGGTGCTGTACGCCTCCGCAGAGTGTCTGGTCAGGCTCAACTGGACCCTGACCGAGCCGGTCAGCTTCGAGCGGGGAGTGCGGCAGGGGTGCCCCCTCTCGGGCCAGCTGTACGCTCTGGCGATCGAGCCCTTCCTCTGTCTCCTCCGCAAGAGGTTGACGGGGTTGGTGCTTCAGGAGCCGGAGCTGCGGCTGGTCCTGTCGGCGTACGCCGACGATGTGCTCCTTGTGGTCCAGGACCCGGGCGACTTGGCACGGGTGGAGGCTTGCCATACCGTGTACTCGGCGGCCTCCTCCGCCCGGGTCAACTGGGTCAAGAGCTCTGGCCTGATGGTAGGGGCCGGGTGGCAGGCGAGCTCCCTCCCACCCGCGCTTCAGGCCATCCGGTGGAGCGCTGGTCCGCTGCTCTATCTCGGTGTTTACCTTTCTGCCACGCATCCGTCTCCGCCGGAGAACTGGCAAGGTTTACAGGGCAGGGTGACGGAGCGGCTCCGGAAATGGACAGGACTACTCCGGTGCCTCTCCCTTCGCGGGAGGGCACTGGTACTCAATCAACTAGTCCTGTCCATGCTCTGGCACCGTCTCAACACCCTGGTCCCGGCCCCGGGCTTCCTGGCCGACCTCCGGAGGGTGATTCTGGAGTTCTTTTGGCCAGGACTGCACTGGGTCTCTGCAGGGGTCCTCCATCTGCCCCTGGAGGAGGGAGGGCAGGGCCTGAAGTGCCTCCACACTCAGGTCCATGTCTTCCGCCTCCAGGCCCTGCAGAGGCTCCTTTATGGTGCAGGTAGTCCGGCGTGGAGCGTATTGGCGCACGCCTTCCTGCGCCGCTTCCGAGGGCTCCGATACGACCGGCAGCTCTTTTATCTCGATCCGAGAGGTCTTCCGCGAGACCTCTCTGAGCTGCCGGTATTCTACCAGGACCTCCTCCGGACCTGGAAACTGTTCTCAGCGACCAGGTCCGTGGCGGCCACCGAGGGGGCAGATCTCCTCGCGGAGCCCCTGCTACACAATCCCCAGCTCCGTGTGCAGGTGGCGGAGTCCCCCGCGGTGCGCCAGAGGTTGGTCCTGGCAGAAGTCACTAGAGTCGGAGACCTCCTGGACTACGACCGGGGAGACTGGCTGGATCCCCTGATGCTCGCTCGGCGCATGGGGCTCTCCAGGCCTTGTACTCCCCAGCTTTGCCGCCCGCTGCTCGGGTTTGCCTCGACCGGATCCTGCACGAGGGCATGCCCCGCCCACCCTCCACCCCTGGCCCTCCGGACCTTTTCATTGAGCCCCTGCCCCGTGGACCCAACCGGCCCCCCCGCCCCTTCTCCGTGAGCCGGCTGCACGACTTGCAGCCGGTTCGTTTCCTGACCGCGCCAAGGAAACATCTCTACACGCTTGTGCTCCACACTCTTCACTTCCTCACCCTCGTGTCCCGCCCCGATACAAAGTGGCGGGACCTCCTGCCACCTGTCGAGGGTGAGAAGCCCCGGTGGGCCAGCCTCTATTCCACTCTGGTCCCGAGGCCCGCCGGGGATCTCAGCTGGCGGCTCCTTCATGGGGCCGTGAGCACGGGCGTGTACTTGGCGCGGTTTACCCCTGTCCCGGACACCTGTCCTCTCTGCGGCGTGAGGGAGACCCTGGCTCACGTTTACTTAGAGTGTGCCAGGTTGCAGCCCCTACACTGGCTCCTCACCGACATTATGTTACGTTTTTGGTTACACTTTTCCCCTCACCTTCTCATTTATGCACTCCCTATCCGTGGCCCCACAAAGTCGCGGGACCTCCTGGTCAACTTCCTCTTGGCACTGGCTAAACAGGCCATCTATAAAACCAGGGAGAGGAGGTTGGCCGATGGAGGTGCCTGTGACTGTGGGGCCTGTTTCCGATCCTCTGTCCGTTCACGTATCCGGGCAGAGTTCCTCTGGGCGGCGTCCAGTGGCTCCCTTGACACCTTTGAGGAGCAGCGGGCGCTGTCCGGGGTTCTCTGCTCGGTGTCCCCGTCTGGTTCTCTTCTTTTGACCCTTTGACCACACTCCTGTCCCTGTTTTTACATTAGTTGTCCCCCGTAATTATTTGAGTTCCAGGTCCTGTGGATCCTCCCCTTTAGCAGTGGGCGGGCTTACGCCCGCCCACTTCCCGGAACCCAATAGGTACAGAGCCCTCATTGCTTTCTCAATCAAAGTGAATCTGAACTGGATCTTTCTCCATCCCTCAAACTGCACAGAACCTGAAACTTTACTGAAGTGTTTGAAAGTTTAGTTAGAGAGTCTCCCCTTTCTCTTCACCCTCTCCTGGCTTCCAAACTACAGGCTCTAGTCTGTAGCAACCTTCTGCTCATCTCCCAACCTTTCTGAAACACTCATGGGACTCAGATGAGTTGGTACTCTCTCCTGAGGCCTTCACTATAAATGTCCTGTGATTTATTAGGCCTCTGTGATGGTGTGAAACCCCCATCACAGGCAATAAAGGGTTAAAAGCCCAGTTAGTCACATTTACTTCAGTGGGAAGTGTGATGCTGTATGATTGAAATTAAGGCTGTTGATTAATTGCAGTTAACTCACACGATTAACTCAAAAAAATTAATTGCCATTTAAAAAATTAATCATGATTAATCACAGTTTTAATCACATTGTTAAACAATAGAATACCAATTGAAAATTATTAAATATTTTGGAAATTTTTCTACATTTTCATATATATTGTAATCTGTGTTGTAATTGAAATCAAAGTGTATATTATTTTTATTACAAATATTTTCACTGTAAAAATGATAAATGAAAGAAATTGTATTTTTCAACTCACCTCATAAAAGTACTGTAATGCAATCTCTTTGTCATGAAAGTGCAACTTACAAATGTAGATTTTTGTTTTTGTTACATAACTGCACTCAAAAACAAAACAATATAAAACTTCAGAGTCTACAAATCCACTCAGTCCTACTTCTTGTTCAGCCAATCCCTAAGACAAACAAGTTTGTTTACATTTATGGGAGATAATGCTGCCCTCTTCTTATTTACAATGTCACCAGAAAGTGAGAAAAGGCATTTGAATGGCACTTTTGTAGCTGGCATTGCAAGGTATTTATATGCCAGATATGCTAAACATTCATATGTCCCTTCATGCTTCGGCCACCATTCCAGAGGACATGCTTCCATGCTGATGACACTCGTTAAAAAAATAATGTGTTAATTAAATTTGTGATTGAACTCCTTGGGGGAGAATTGTATGTCTCCTGCTCTGTTTTACCCATCTTCTGCCATATATTTCATGTTACAGCAGTCTCGGGTGATGACCCAGCACATGTTGTTCATTTTAAGAACAAAAAGAAGAACAGGAGTACTTGTGGCACCTTAGAGACTAACAAATTTATTAGAGCATAAGCTTTCGTGGACTACAGCCCACTGTAGTCTCTAAGGTGCCACAAGTACTCCTGTTCTTCTTTTTGCGGATACAGACTAACACGGCTGCTACTCTGAAACCTGTCATTTTAAGAACACTTTCACTGCAGATTTGACAAAATGCAAAGAAGATACCAATGTGAGATTTCTAAAGATAGCTACAGCACTTGACCCAGGGTTTAAGAATCTGAAGTGCATTCAAAAATCTGAGAGGGATGAGGTGTGGAGCATGTTTTCAGAAGTCTTAAAAGACCAACACTCCAATGTGGAAACTTCAGAACCCAAACCACCAAAAAAGAAAATCAACCTTCTGCTGGTGGCATCTCACCCAGATGATGAAAATGAACATGTGTCAGTCCACACTGCTTTGGATTGTTATTGAGCAGAACCTGTCATCAGCATGAATGCATGTCCTCTGGAATGGTGGTTGAAGCATGAAGGGACATATGAATCTTTAGCACATCTGGCATGTAAATATCTTATGATGCCTGCTACAACAGTGCCATGAAAACACCTGTTTTCACTTTCAGGTGATATTGTGAACAAGAAGCGGGCAGCATTATCTCTGTCAAATGTAAACAAACGTGTTTGTCTGAGCGATTGGATAAACACGAAATAGGACTGAGTGGACTTGTAGGCGCTAAAGTTTTACATTGTTTTATTTTTTAATGCAGTTATTTTTTGTACATAATTCTACATTTGTAAGTTCAACTTTCATGACAAAGAGATTGCACTACTGTACTTGTATTAGGTGAATTGAAAAATACTATTTCTTTTATTTTTTACAGTGCAAATACATGTAATAAAAATAAATATAAAGTGAGTACTGTACACTTTGTATTCTGTGTTGTAATTGAAATCAATATGTTTGAAAATGTAGAAAACATCCAAAATATTTAAATAAATGGTATTCTATTATTATTTAACAGTGCCACTGAATTAAGCTGTGCCCTATCAGTGTGGGAGAACTTCATGAGCTTGGAAAACATGTCATCGTGAGTGCGGTTTATTTGCCTTCTAATCTGCGATAACCTCAGGGACAGAGATGATAGGGGGAGCGTAGAAACATTCTACGCTCTACGATTCTGGGGGGACTGCATGGTCACCTGTGCTGCTGAGTTTGCCATGCTGACCAAACAGGAAATAAAATTCAAAAGTTCCCGGGGCTTTTCCTTTGTACCTGGCTAGTGCATCGGAGTTGAAAGTGCTGGCCAAAGCAGTCACAATGGAGCACTCTGGGATAGCGTCCGCACCAGAGCTGTAACAAGGAATTTTTGTGCCCGAGGCAAGGGCCGGCTCCAGGCTCTTCGGCAGCGGGTCCCTGAGTCTCTCTCGGAGGGAAGGATCTGTCGCTGAATTGCCGCTGCCGCTTCATTCATTCTTCAGCAGCGGGAGCATTCTTCTCGAGAGGGACTGAGGGACCTGCCGCCGCTTCATTCCTTCTTTGGCAGCCATTTGGCGGCGGGTCTCTCAGTCCCTCTCGGAGAGAAGGACTCACTGCCGAATTGCCACCAAAGAAAGAATGAAGCGGTGGCGGCAATTCAGCAGCAGGTCCTTCCCTCCGAGAGGGACTCAGAGACCCACAGCCAAATTGCTGCCAAGGAAGTGGCGGCGGTAGAGCTGCCGCCAAAGTGCCACCAATCGTGACTTTTTTGCGCCCCTCCGCTTTGCGGACCCGAGCCATGTGCCTCACTCGCCTCGCCCTTGTTACGGCACCTGGTCCGCACTACCCCAAATTCAACCCAACAATGTCTATTTTAGCGCTACTCCCCTTGCCGGGGAGGAGTACAGAAGTCAATTTTAAGAGCCCTTTAGGTCAATGAAATGGGGTTGGTTGTGTGGATGCATTAATTTTTAAATTGACCTAACGTAGCTAAATTCGACCTAACCCCATAGTGGAGACCAGGGCTCAGTTACAACAGCTGTTAATCTAGTGTAGAAAGGACACAACTATTTGTTCCTACTTGTGTTGAACACTAAGATGTAGTTTAGTTTAAAACATGTTGTCAGGGACTGCTGGTCTCAAACCTGAGTCTATAGGGCTCTTAGGTCAGCTCTTACTGACTCCTATCACCCACTGACTTGTTAACACTCACCAAAGTGAAAAGCTCAACACTGACAGAGGACACCAGTCCTGCACTCTGATTGGTGGAACTCCAGGGACTCTGATTGGTACCGTGCTTCTATTTAAACCAAGTGCAGGAACAGGAAGGTGTGTGCGCAACTGGGTTTCCCCTGCTCAGGGCTGCCTCCTTTGTGTTAGCTGCTCCTACTGCCTGACTCTGATCTCCTGCTATCCAAACCAGCCTGCCTTCTGGCTCCCAACTGACTCTCTGATCACTAGGCCAGACCACCTATATCAGAGCTGAAACAAGTGTTTGGGACCAAATGTTTGTGTACTGGGGGGAAAAATCTTTTGTGTAGACAAATGGTGATAGTTCATCCTCAAAATTCTTCAGGAGTAAGCCCACCTGAAGGTAAAACTGGACCCCAAGGTCTAAAATTTCAAATGCACTTGCCTAAGTTGCCCCTGCTGAACAAGCAATTGTGCATATATATTAAATGACTGTGAGCATTATGCATATCTGATTATGCATGCAAAAACTATATTCATATCCAATAGGTGCATACAAACTTTTTCAAATGCAAAATAAGTATCTATGCTTAAAAACATAGCCCATATAGTCAAAAGAAATGTTATGTTTTATCAGTTCCTTGGCCCTGCCAAGTTTTTTCCAATGTGCAAGTAAAAATAAAAAAAAAATAATAAAGTACCTTTATGATCTGAGTTTACTTTAATATAAAAAGCCAAATGGGCAAGTGGTGTAATGTATTTTTTAAAAAAATCCAAGTCCTGCTGAAGTGCACTTATGTGAAAAGAGATCCTTTACTTTAAAATACACTTCACAGCCATTTTTTATTTTTTTCCCCAGCTATTGTAGCTTTTTTATTTTAGAATCCTAAATTATTTAAGTCTAATACAGTCTTTCTAAAGTATCTATTTTGGAAGATAGAAAGAAAACAAAGACTCTAACTACTGTATAGCATCTAATATTTAAAGATATGCAGTATATATACCAATGTAAAATGGCTCGGGATCAGCAAGATAATGTCTGATATATTGGATATACTAGTGAGTTTGTCTACCCAGGCTGGGAGGCTCATTCTCAGCTGTAGTGTAGACATACCCTCAGATTCTGCAGGAAATGGTGTTAGTAATTCAGCAGGCGGCGCTCTTTCCTGTAAATCTGTACTTAATCAGTTCCTCAGCCTCCACTGAAGTAGGGTGTATACTAAAAATTCCACATAGATGGTTGTGCTGCCCCACGTATGCACCTGTACATGGAGCTTTTCCTGAGATATTAACATAGCTAACTCAATGTTATTTCCAAGGATAGCAGATTTAATGTTAATTTCTATGTTAGAGTGTAAAATAAAGTGCAGCTGCCATTTGGACCTTTCACAGCCTTGCATTTCCAGTAGTATGCTAAAGATGTTAAACTGGCCTGCCTTTCAAAGGTGGGCAAGCACCCATAGTCCCCAATGCAGTCAGTGGAAACTGTGATTGGTCAGTGTGACCAGGATCTCTTGGTGCCAACTGGCAGAGGGCCCAGGGAGTGGGTAGGATTTTACAGTGGTCCCCTGTGTCTGATATCTACATAATAGGTCACTGAAGGGTGGCATGTGAGGTCTATACCGAGAGCCAATACCCACTGTATATCATAATCACTGTGAAATTTATGTATGGATAATATTTAAGGAATTATGTATCAATTCTGAAAACTATGCTCTCAAGGTCTTGGAGTTCAGGCAGGTCACCAGGAGGTGACATGTCTCAGATGTTCTTTCCAGGGAAGAGGTAATTGACACATCTCCCTGTCTATTGTGTGTTGTCTGCCTTATTCTGAATGTCTATCTGCAGACTGAGAAAGGAGCAAACTGAGAGATTGTGGAATCTACAAGAGGAAAGCTACAGAATAAAAAAAAGTAGGAGGTATCCTGTTTATGAATAAAGACAAAGAATTGTCCTGTTACATCTTGAAGATATCAGTAAAATGTCTCTTTGCACTCCACCTAGAAGGCAAACTGACAATATACATATCTGATTGCCATAACTATAAAGGGAAGGGTAACAGCTGTCCTGTGTACAGTACTATAAAATCCCTCCTGGCCAGAGACTCCAAAATCCTTTTCCCTGTAAAGGGTTAAGAAGCTCAGGTAACCTGGCTGGCATCTGACCTAAAGGACCAATAAGGGGACAAGATACTTTCAAATCTTGGGGGGGGGAAGCTTGTTGTTTGTGTTCTTTGTTTGGGAGTGTGTTCGTTCTCGGGACTGAGAGGGACCAGACATCAATCCAGGTTCTCCACATCTTTCTAAACAAGTCTCTCCTATTTCAAACTTGTAAGTAAATAGCCAGGCAAGGCGTGTTAGTTTTCCTTTGTTTTCTCAACTTGTAAATGTACCTTTTACTAGAGTGTTTATCTTTGTTTGCTGTACTTTGAACCTGAGACTAGAGGGGAGTCCTCTGAGCTCTTTAAGTTTGATTACCCTGTAAGGTTAATTTCCATACTGATTTTACAGAGATGATTTTTACCTTTTTCTTTAATTAAAAGCTTTTTTTTTAGAACCTGATTGATTTTTCCTTGTTTTAAGATCCAAGGGGTTTGGATCTTGATTCACCAGGAGTTGGTGAGAGGAAGGAGGGGAATGGTTAATTTCTCCTTGTTTTAGATCCAAGGGGGTTGGATCTGTATTCACCAGGAGCTGGTGGGAGGAAGGAGGGGAATGGTTAATTTCTCCTTGTTTTAGATCCCAGGGGGGGTTGGAACTGTATTCACCAGAAGTTGGTGAAAGGAAGGAGGGGGAATGGTTAATTTCTCCTTGTTTTAGATCCCAGGGGGGGTTGGAACTGTATTCACCAGGGAATTGGTGAAGGTTTTTCAAGGCTTCACAGGGAGGGAAAAATTGGGAAATGGTGGCAGCGGAACCAGAGCTAAGCTGGTAGTTAAGCTTAGAAGTTTTCATGCAGGCCCCTACATTTGTACCCTAAAGTTCAAAGTGGGGATACAGCCTTGACATGGTGGCAGAGCGGTGGGATCATTTTAAACCCAAAAGCCAGTGAGATTTTTTTTTCCTTCTAGCTGCTTGGAAAGCCGAGCTGGAGGTAGATAGATGCATATCTTATCTCTCCTTGCCTGAAGGCAGAGGTGTTAAGTTTTTTTAACAGGTCCTTTGTTAAGAGAAGTGTTCAAATGAGCAAACTTGACTGGTAAAAGGAATTTACAAGCTGAATTGTTTTTTTTTCTTTTTACATCCTTGGGAGTAGCTAGTTAGAAAGTCTCTGTTAACTCAGCAGTAGCCAGAGCTGAGAGCTTCCCAGTTTCAGTCAACTGCAGAGGGGGTGACCCAGCACAAGAAAACAGGAAAATGACTACAAAAGAAGAAAAAGCCAAAGAGGAGGTCCACAAGAGAGCTATGGAGCTGAAAGAAAAAGAGATAGAGCTGAGAGACAGAGAAGAGAGAGCCAGAGAGGGGGCCCACAAGAGAGAGATGGAGCTAAAAGAAAGAGAAGAAAAAGCCAAAGAGGAGGCCCACAAGAGAGAGATGAAGACGAAAGAAAAAGAGATGGAGGAGAGAGAAAAAGAAAGGAAGCATGAACTGGAAGTAGCAAAGGCTAAACAGGATGCACCAGGCAATCCTAACAACCCCCCTCCAGGTACCACTTCCCATCCCAGAAAACTCCCCACCTACAAGGCAGGCGATAATACTGAGGCCTTCTTAGAAAATTTTGAAAGGGCCTGCCTTGGATACAGCATCGCTGCAGACCAGTACATGGTAGAGCTGAGGCCGCAGCTCAGTGGACCCTTAGCAGAGGTGGCGGCTGAAATGCCTAAGGAACACATGAACAGTTATGAACTTTTTAAAAACAAGGCCAGACTCAGAATGGGGCTAACACCTGAGCATGCCCGTCGGTGGTTCAGAGCCCTAAAGTGGAAACCCGATGTGCCATTTACCCGGCATGCCTACCACATTGACAAAAATTGTGATGCCTGGGTGTCAGGAGCAAATGTTAAATCTCTGGAAGATCTGCTTTCCCTAGTAAAAATGGAGCAGCTTTTAGAGGGTGTTCCTGAGGAAATAGAAAGGTACATCCTAGATAGGAAGCCCA
This sequence comes from Malaclemys terrapin pileata, assembly GCF_027887155.1. Taxonomy (NCBI): domain Eukaryota; kingdom Metazoa; phylum Chordata; order Testudines; family Emydidae; genus Malaclemys; species Malaclemys terrapin. The sequence goes on from NC_071506.1 coordinate 162,937,163, forward strand.
AAACTGTAACTGAGGCGGGGGAGATTGGAGCCCAATGGGTGGAGGTGGCAGAAAAGAAAAAAACTAGTAGCAGTTGGAGCGAATATCAGAAGGGGCAAGCCGAAACAAAACCTTACCACCGGGGACAACCCAAAGCCCCACCCACATCCCAAGGGAAACCCCAGACGCCTTCTCACCCCGCCACACCGGTCTCCACCAATCAACATCGTCCCGGTGATACCTTAGCAGGGCGATGTTGTAAATGTAATGAACTGGGACATATAAAGGCTCACTGCCCCAAGAACCCCAACCGATTACAGTTCATTACACCCCAATCACACCAAAGATCCCCAAACCCAGATGCCTCTCTCATACCCTCGGAGCGAAGGGAAACCTTGAGAGTGGGCGGAAAGAAGGTTACCGCTTGGAGGGACACTGGGACTCAAGTGTCAACTATCCACCAATCCCTAGTGGACCCCAAACTCATCAACCCGGAGGCTACAGTGACAATTCAACCCTTCGTGTCACAGTCTGTAACCTTGCCTACAGCCACGTTGCATATCCAGTACAAGGGCTGGTCAGGAATGTGGACTTTTGCAGTCTATGACAATTATCCCATTCCCATGCTGCTGGGGGAAGATTTTGCCAACCATGTGAAGCTAGCCAAGAGGGTGGGAATAGTCACCCGCAGCCAGGTTAAGCAAGCTTTCACCCCCATCCCTGTTCCTGAGCCGTCCACCAGGGCCCCGTCTGTGTTACCAGAGACCCAGACAAAGGTGGTGGAACAGGATCCCCTGCCAACGACTGCAACAACAGTAGTGGATCCAATCCCAGAGACCCAGCCAAAGCTAGTCCCAAAACCGGAACAGGCAACGCAACCAGCACCAGAACCATTGCGAGCCCTGAGTCCAGCGCTTGCAAACCCGTCTACAACTCCAATGCCAGAGGGCACCAGAGAGCCTGACCTCGCGGAAGCAGCAGATAACCCTACCCAAGAGGCTCAGCCAGAGCCTGAGATACCACATAGTGCACCAGCGGACAGCGGTTCACAGTCAATGGAAACAGCCCCAGCACCTGCATCGCTTCCAGAGGGACCAAGCCCCAGTCCACAGTCCAAGGAGGAACTGATGTCTCCAGCATCAAGGAAACAGTTCCAGGCCGAGCAGGAAGCAGATGACAACCTTCAGAAAGCTTGGGCGGCGGCGCGGAGCACTCCACCGCCTCTCAGCTCTTCTAACTGATCCCGGTTTGTTGTAGAACAAGGACTTTTATACAAGGAGACTCTTTCTGGTGGGCACAAGGAAGACTGGCATCCTCAAAGACAGTTGGTAGTTCCCACTAAGTATCGGGTAAAGCTCTTGGGCTTAGCCCATGATCATCCCAGTGGCCATTCTGGGGTGAACAGAACCAAGGACCGGTTGGGGAAGTCCTTCCACTGGGAGGGAATGGGCAAGGACGTTGCTAAATATGTCCGGTCTTGTGAGGTGTGCCAACGAGTGGGAAAGCCCCAAGACCAGGTTAAAGCCCCTCTCCAGCCACTACCCATAATTGAGGTCCCATTTCAGCGTGTAGCTGTGGATATTCTGGGTCCTTTCCCAAAGAAGACACCCAGAGGAAAGCAGTATGTACTGACTTTCATGGATTTTGCTACCCGATGGCCGGAAGCAGTACCCTTAAGCAACACCAGGGCTAAAAGTGTGTGCCAGGCATTAACAGACATTTTTGCCAGGGTAGATTGGCCCTCCGACATCCTTACAGATTCGGGAACTAATGTCCTGGCAGGGACCATGGAAAACCTGTGGGAAGCTCATGGGGTGAATCACTTGGTTGCCACCCCTTACCACCATGAAACCAATGGCCTGGTGGAGAGGTTTAATGGAACTTTGGGGGCCATGATACGTAAATTTGTAAATGAACACTCCAATGATTGGGACCTAGTGTTGCAGCAGTTGCTTTTTGCCTACAGGACTGTACCACATCCCAGTTTAGGGTTTTCACCATTTGAACTTGTGTATGGCCGCGAGGTTAAGGGGCCATTACAGTTGGTGAAGCAACAATGGGAGGGGTTTACGCCTTCTCCAGGAACTAACATTCTAGACTTTGTAAGCAACCTACAAAGCACCCTCCGACACTCTTTAGCCCTTGCTAAAGAAAACCTAAAGAATGCTCAGGAAGAGCAAAAGGCCTGGTATGATAAACATTCCAGAGAACGGTCCTTCAAAGTAGGAGACCAAGTCATGGTCTTAAAGGCGCTCCAGGCCCATAAAATGGAAGCATCGTGGGAAGGACCATTCACGGTCCAGGAGCGCCTAGGAGCTGTTAACTATCTCATAGCCTCCCCCACCTCCAACATAAAGCCTAAGATATACCATGTTCATTCTTTTAAGCCCTTTTATTCCAGAGAATTAAACGTTTGCCAGTTTACAGCCCAGGAAACAGATGACGCGGAGTGGCCTGAAGGTGTCTACTACGAAGGAAAAAAGGATGGTGGCGTGGAAGAGGTGAACCTCTCCACGACCCTTGGACGTCTGCAGCGACAGCAGATCAAGGAGCTGTGCACAAGCTTTGCACCAATTTTCTCAGCCACTCCAGGATGGACCGAACGGGCATACCACTCCATTGACACAGGTAATGCTCACCCTATTAGAACCCCACCCTACCGGGAGTCACCTCATGCCAAAACTGCTATACAAAGGGAGATCCAGGACATGCTACAGATGGGTATAATCCGCCCCTCTAAGAGTGCATGGGCATCTCCAGTGGTTCTAGTTCCCAAACCAGATGGGGAAATACGCTTTTGCATGGACTATCGTAAGCTAAATGCTGTAACTCGTCCTGACAACTATCCAATGCCACGCACAGATGAGCTATTGGAGAAATTGGGACATGCCCAATTCATCTCTACTTTAGACTTAACCAAGGGGTACTGGCAAGTACCACTGGATGAACCCGCTAAGGAAAGGTCAGCCTTCGTCACCCAGGCAGGGGTGTATGAATTCAATGTACTCCCTTTCGGGTTGCGAAATGCACCCGCCACCTTCCAAAGACTTGTAGATGGTCTCCTAGCGGGATTGGGAGAATCTGCAGTTGCCTACCTCGATGATGTGGCCATTTTTTCTGATTCATGGGCAGAGCACATGGAGCACCTGGAAAAAGTTTTCGAGCGCATCCAGCAGGCAGGACTAACTGTTAAGACTAAAAAGTGTCAAATAGGCCAAAACAGAGTGACTTACCTGGGGCACCAGGTGGGTCAAGGAACTATAAATCCCCTACAGGCCAAAGTGGATGCTATCCAAAAGTGGCCGGTTCCAAAGTCTAAGAAACAGGTCCAATCCTTCTTAGGCTTGGCTGGATATTATAGGCGATTTGTACCCCACTACAGCCAAATCGCCGCCCCGCTGACAGACCTAACCAGAAAGAAACAGCCAAATGCAGTTCGGTGGACTGATGAGTGTCAAAAGGCCTTTAACCAGCTTAAGGCAACACTCATGTCTGACCCTGTGCTAAGGGCCCCAGACTTCGACAAACCGTTCCAAGTAACCACAGATGCGTCCGAGCGAGGCATGGGAGCAGTTTTAATGCAGGAAGGACCGGATCAAGAATTCCATCCTGTCGTGTTTCTCAGTAAGAAACTGTCTGAGAGGGAAAGCCATTGGTCAATCAGCGAAAAGGAATGCTATGCCATTGTGTACGCGCTGGAAAAGCTACGCCCATATGTTTGGAGACGGTGTTTCCAACTACAAACAGACCATGCTGCGCTACAGTGGCTTCATACCGCCAAGGGAAATAACAAAAAACTTCTTCGGTGGAGTTTAGCTCTCCAAGATTTTGATTTTGAAATACAACACATTTCGGGAGCTTCTAACAAAGTGGCTGATGCACTCTCCCGGGAAAGTTTCCCAGAGTTAACTGGTTAACAATTGTTTTTGGAATAAAACATATTGTTAGTTTTTATATAATCAGTAGTATGGCTAAAGGTACATGTGTCTTATTAACTCTGTTTTCTCCTAGAACTCCAGGAAGAAATCACAGCCAGTGTGGAACCGAACGTCCAACACTATCTGTGATTTGCGGGGCGTGTCATAACTATAAAGGGAAGGGTAACAGCTGTCCTGTGTACAGTACTATAAAATCCCTCCTGGCCAGAGACTCCAAAATCCTTTTCCCTGTAAAAGGTTAAGAAGCTCAGGTAACCTGGCTGGCATCTGACCTAAAGGACCAATAAGGGGACAAGATACTTTCAAATCTTGGGGGGGGGGGGGGGAAGGTTGTTGTTTGTGTTCTTTGTTTGGGAGTGTTTTCGTTCTCGGGGACTGAGAGGGACCAGACATCAATCCAGGTTCTCCACATCTTTCTAAACAAGTCTCTCCTATTTCAAACTTGTAAGTAAATAGTCAGGCAAGGCGTGTTAGTTTTCCTTTGTTTTCTCAACTTGTAAATGTACCTTTTACTAGAGTGTTTATCTTTGTTTGCTGTACTTTGAACCTGAGACTAGAGGGGAGTCCTCTGAGCTCTTTAAGTTTGATTACCCTGTAAGGTTAATTTCCATACTGATTTTACAGAGATGATTTTTACCTTTTTCTTTAATTAAAAGCTTTCTTTTTAGAACCTGATTGATTTTTCCTTGTTTTAAGATCCAAGGGGTTTGGATCTTGATTCACCAGGAGTTGGTGGGAGGAAGGAGGGGAATGGTTAATTTCTCCTTGTTTTAGATCCCAGGGCGGGTTGGAACTGTATTCACCAGAAGTTGGTGAAAGGAAGGAGGGGGAATGGTTAATTTCTCCTTGTTTTAGATCCCAGGGGGGGTTGGAACTGTATTCACCAGGGAATTGGTGAAGGTTTTTCAAGGCTTCACAGGGAGGGAAAAATTGGGAAATGGTGGCAGCGGAACCAGAGCTAAGCTGGTAGTTAAGCTTAGAAGTTTTCATGCAGGCCCCTACATTTGTACCCTAAAGTTCAAAGTGGGGATCCAGCCTTGACACTGATGAAGAATGGTCACAACCAGCCTGGCTTTAAAGTTCTGATGGGATTTTATCAGGTAAATTAAATCTAGGCTCCAGAATGCATGTTATGATTTTATTTTATATGTAATCATTTGTTTCCAGCACTTGTACTTGCTATTACTTGAATCTGTTTGTTTAACAAACTAACAAACAAACAAAAAAACATATAACTGATTTCACTACAAACAAATCTAATTTCTGTGTGTTAAGTGGATCGGTGATCTGAGGTGGAACTAGTGAGATGGAAGCAGCAGATCGGTGAATGTTATGAGTGTCCAGTGGATGAGGGGTTGGACACTTCAGGGAGATGCTCGGAGGGCTCTAGGGATGGAGTGTGCCTATTGCTTACCTGCAAAGTGACAGTGTGACCTGCAAGGGATTGAAGAGAGAGCTTGTGTTGTAGATGTTCTGTGCAATATTGTTCTCCGATACCATCTAGACTTATCTGAGTGTTCAGCAACACATATTAGCTTCAAGTATCAGGGGGTAGCCGTGTTAGTCTGTATCTACAAAAACAACAAGGAGTCTGGTGGCACCTTAAAGACTAACAGATTTATTTGGGCATAAGCTTTCGTGAGTAAAAACCTCACTTCTTCGGATGCATAGTGCTCTTCAAGCAGCATCTTAAATTAATCAGTCTGTTTCACATTTATGCTTCATGATAAATTTTTCATATTTTATATTGCTTTATACATTGCAAATGTGTTAAATGACTGCCCCATTAGAAATGCATGAAAAATTAGAAGGAATAATATATAGTTCTATTTCAAAGCCTCTTCTGAAAAACATAATATTTATCATTTCTCTTTTTTCACATATTTCAAATAGCTATCATTTAGTTGTTTACTGTTAATCTGGCATGGTTGCACAAATGAGCTGATGTCTGACAATCAAAATGAATCTAAATGATTAAAACATTGGATTCAGAGCTTCAGCTTTTTTAAAAAAGAGACATAAATCACTGCTATAGACACAAATATTTTTGTCAGAAAGCAATGAAAAGTCCTGTACATTAAACAAATAATTAATCATTGACAAAAATTATTCCAGAAATAAATGTCTATGCAAGTAATTGTGAGAGGAAAAGGAAAAGGATATAGTGTGAAATAGAGAATACCTTTAGGCACACCTTTTGGATCCATATCCAAGATTCAGGGGTGCTCAGGGTACTCTTTAATTCTATGTACAGTGTATAGATACCACAGTAAGATAGTATAGAAAAATCTAAGATAATCACACTACCTTTGTTACAGTTCCACCAAACACTGAATTTTCCACAGGGATGAATGTCTTAGAGTAATGGCCCAAATCATTGTAGTGCCTGTTGTAATTGCTTTAGAATTCAGTAGACTTTTTGTTAACAGTTAATCAAAGCATGAATTGTTTTCTGCAAATGTGGCTGTTAGATTTATCTTTGTAACATATTTTTTCCTCATAAATGTATGTTTTGTCCTGGGTGTGCATGTATGTGTGTGTATGCACACGTGCAAGTGCACACGTTTTCTATAAAGTACTTTGCTCAATTCAGGTTGACAAACGATTTGCTTGGAAGGAAAAAAGATGTACATACAGTAGTTATTTAACACAATTTTGTTCAGTGATATTACCTTAAATAAGTATCAGATATAGAGAGACTGATAGGGCTGTAAATTTAGCTGAAGACAGCTTAAGCATGTTAGTATTCGTTAACTTTTCACTTTGCCTGCAATACAGGTAATTGTATGGCTTAGGCAACAACAGAAAACTTTTCAAAATTACCTTACTTGCTGGCAATTTCCCTGATCTCCCACACCTCACATTTGCAGAAAAGTTATGGGTTTGGGTTTTTTTGGTATGTTTGGTTTTTGTTTTGTTCTTGTAAGATATATCTGCGACAGACATTGCAACCACATGCAATATTTTTATGGACCATATTGAGTTAAGTTTATGTATCACTGGGCCAGGGATTGTATGTAACTCCAGTGGGGAAGGTGATCACAGCTCCTCCAAAAACAGTGGGGGTGATTAAGATGAATCAGTTAGGCTGTAAACACCTAAAGAAAGGTACCACTTCTTGAGGAACCATGTGCATACTGACTCAAACTGGGTTTTCCAGAGACCAACTGATGAAGAAAGGGCTTTCGATATAAAATGACAGGCTTTAAACTGACTCAGGACCTCCATTGTGATCCAGCAAACAGACAGGACCTTCAGTCCAAGGAGGGGTCCTCTTAAGACAAATTGGTGACTTCTCGTAAACTTATAACATGCATATAGGAATTAGTTTATATATATATATATATATTCTCTCTGTAATGTTTTTACCTTAAGAATAAATGCACCTGCTTAGATAGAGCTGTGTGGTATTGCCAGCAGTTACAAGTTATGCTGTTCATAGTCTCTTGTTACAAGTTATGCTGTTCATAATCTAACTAATCCAGTCTGTGTTTAAATTGAATTGTTTGGTATCACCAATTAAAGTAGCAAACTGTTATACATTGACCTCTTACATGGGCAATGGACCTAAAATATCTGGACTGTCCAGGAGAGGTCTGGACAGTGCAGAACACACATTTTTGGGAGAAAATTCAGAACTGGGAGTGTGTTGGGGTCACCCTGCATGAAGTAATCAAGGCTTATGGAAGCCAGAGTGTGACTGGAGTGTGCTGTCAGGTTGCACCTATACACAGACATGCAGGGTGTGACCTGCATGCTGACCAGCTGTTTGTGAGCAACTCAGGTGGGAGCTCCTGCAGCAAAGCACTGTGAGACACCCAAGAGTTGCAGGGCAGATGGTGACACAGCCCGTCACTGGTCTGGATTGCCCCCCTGAATGTCATAGGAGCCACCTAAATTAGCCACTAGAAATTGCTGAGGAGAAAGGCATGACCTAAGCCCTCCTCTCTCTAGCAGTTAGATACCTAAGTCCAGGTGAGAGGGAACTGTGAGCCCCCTCCTGGAGTTAGGTGCCTTAGCCCTTTCTTGCACAAACCAAAAAATGAACTGCTGCTGCCCCTTGTAACCTACATATTTGTTTGCACACTCACTCAAGATACAGAGGACCTAGTTCACAGCCCCTCTCCCCCCCCCCCCACTATCTGATTTAGAGCAGAGATTTGAACCCATATCTCCTACTCAGGATAGAAGGAACTATGCTGAATATGGGCCTTTTTCAAACTCTAATGTTGAAGCCATTCCACTTTGTATAAATAATTAAGTGGTCATTGAATTAGAGACTTAAACCTCGGTCACCCACCACCTATGTGAGTATCCTAACCTCTGGTTATAAAGTCATCCTTACTCTTTCTCTAGCTCAGTGACTAATAATTTATACAAAGTTAAATGATTTCAACAGGAAAGATTAAGTGTGATCTCCCTGAGACTATGCCAAAGATCAGTTGTTAGGGTGCTCTCCCAAGAGGTGGGGGGCATGAGTTCAAATTGCTGCTCTGAATCGGGCCGAGTGGGGAGTTTGAACCCATGTCACCCATGATGTGGGAGACTGTAGTAACCATTGAGCTAAAGGTTAGAGAAGAGTTGGGTAGTAGGATCATCATCATCATACTGTGTTGGACCTGATGGGTTAGGTGGCGTTCTGAAAATGCCTGCCAGATTGGACCCTGCAGCAAAAATAAGCAGAGGAATACCTAGTTTGACAATCCCACCAGGTGTTAGGCATGAGATACAAAGCTGTGTGCATGCTTGCTGGCAGATTTTTAGGTGCCTAGGGGACTTTATTGGTGGAAATATAGGTGTCTAGATAACTTAGGTGTCTACAGGGGTAGGTGGCACCTGAGCAGGCGTTTTGAGGTTCTGAATTTTGGACTTAGGTGCCTAAAGTGGCAGTTAGGTGTCTAAATCTATTTGTGGATCTAGCCCCTAATCTTCCAAGTCCATGTGCAGGCATGTCAGGACTGAGATCCCCACTTTGAACTTTAGGGTACAAATGTAGGGGCCTGCGTGAAAAACTTCTAAGCTTAACTACCAGCTTAGCTCTGGTTCGGCTGCCACCATCAATGGATTCCCTCCCTGGGAAGCCTTGAAAAACCCTCACCAAATCCCTGGTGAAAACAAATCCAAACCCTTTGGATCTTAAAACAAGGAGAAATTAACCATTCCCCTCCTTCCTCCCACCAACTCCTGGTGAATCAGTTCCAACCCCCCCCCCCGGGATCTACAACAGGGAGAAATTAACCATCCCCCCTCCTTCCTCCCACCAACTCCTGGTGAATCAAGATCCAAAACCCCTTTGGATCTAAAACAAGGAAAAATCAATCAGGTTCTTAAAAAGAAGGTTTTTAATTAAAGAAAAAGGTAAAAATCATCTCTGTAAAATCAGTATGGAAATTAACCTTACAGGGTAATCAAACTTAAAGAGCTCAGAGGACTCCCCTCTAGTCTCAGGTTCAAAGTACAGCAAACAAAGATAAACACTCTAGTAAAAGGTACATTTACAAGTTGAGAAAAACAAAGGAAAACTAACACGCCTTGCCTGGCTATTTACTTACAAGTTTGAAATAGGAGAGGCTTGTTTAGAAAGATGTGGAGAACCTGGATTGATGTCTGGTCCCTCTCAGTCCCCGAGAACGAACACACTCCCAAACAAAGAACACAAACAAAGGCCTTCCCCCCCCAAGATTTGAAAGTATCTTGTCCCCTTATTGGTCCTTTAGGTCAGATGCCAGCCAGGTTACCTGAGCTTCTTAACCCGTTACAGGGAAAAGGATTTTGGAGTCTCTGGCCAGGAGGGATTTATAGTACTGTACACAGGACAGCTATTACCCTTCCCTTTATAGTTATGACACGCCCCGCAAATCACAGATAGTGTTGGATGTTTGGTTCCACACTGGCTGTGATTTCTTCCTGGAGTTCTAGGAGAAAACAGAGTTAATAAGACACATGTACCTTTAGACATACTACTGATTGTATAAAAACTAACAATATGTTTCATTCCAAAAACAATTGTTAACCAGTTAACTCTGGGAAACTTTCCCGGGAGAGTGCATCAGCCACTTTGTTAGAAGCTCCCGAAATGTGTTGTATTTCAAAATCAAAATCCTGGAGAGCTAAACTCCACCGAAGAAGTTTTTTGTTATTTCCCTTGGCGGTATGAAGCCACTGTAGCGCAGCATGGTCTGTTTGTAGTTGGAAACGCCGTCCCCAAACATATGGGCGTAGCTTTTCCAGCGCATACACAATGGCATAGCATTCCTTTTCGCTGATTGACCAATGGCTTTCCCTCTCAGACAGTTTCTTACTGAGAAATACGACAGGATGGAATTCTTGATCCGGTCCTTCCTGCATTAAAACTGCTCCCACGCCTCGCTTGGACGCATCTGTGGTTACTTGGAACGGTTTGTCAAAGTCTGGGGCCCTTAGCACAGGGTCAGACATGAGTGTTGCCTTAAGCTGGTTAAAGGCCTTTTGACACTCATCAGTCCACTGAACTGCATTTGGCTGTTTCTTTCTGGTTAGGTCTGTCAGCGGGGCGGCGATTTGGCTGTAGTGGGGTACAAATCGCCTATAATATCCAGCCAAGCCTAAGAAGGATTGGACCTGTTTCTTAGACTTTGGAACCGGCCACTTTTGGATAGCATCCACTTTGGCCTGTATGGGATTTATAGTTCCTTGACCCACCTGGTGCCCCAGGTAAGTCACTCTGTTTTGGCCTATTTGACACTTTTTAGCCTTAACAGTTAGTCCTGCCTGCTGGATGCGCTCGAAAATTTTTTCCAGGTGCTCCATGTGCTCTGCCCATGAATCAGAAAAAATGGCCACATCATCGAGGTAGGCAACTGCAGATTCTCCCAATCCCGCTAGGAGACCATCTACAAGTCTTTGGAAGGTGGCGGGTGCATTTCGCAACCCGAAAGGGAGTACATTGAATTCATACACCCCTGCCTGGGTGACGAAGGCTGACCTTTCCTTAGCGGGTTCATCTAGTGGTACTTGCCAGTACCCCTTGGTTAAGTCTAAAGTAGAGATGAATTGGGCATGTCCCAATTTCTCCAATAGCTCATCTGTGCGTGGCATTGGATAGTTGTCAGGACGAGTTACAGCATTTAGCTTACGGTAGTCCACGCAAAAGCGTATTTCCCCATCTGGTTTGGGAACTAGAACCACTGGAGATGCCCATGCACTCTTAGAGGGGCGGATTATACCCATCTGTAGCATGTCCTGGATCTCCCTTTGTATAGCAGTTTTGGCATGAGGTGACTCCCGGTAGGGTGGGGTTCTAATAGGGTGAGCATTACCTGTGTCAATGGAGTGGTATGCCCGTTCGGTCCATCCTGGAGTGGCTGAGAAAATTGGTGCAAAGCTTGTGCACAGCTCCTTGATCTGCTGTCGCTGCAGACGTCCAAGGGTCGTGGAGAGGTTCACCTCTTCTATGCAACCATCCTTTTTTCCTTCGTAGTAGACACCTTCAGGCCACTCCGCGTCATCTGTTTCCTGGGCGGTAAACTGGCAAACGTTTAATTCTCTGGAATAAAAGGGCTTAAGAGAATTAACATGGTATACCTTAGGCTTTATGTTGGAGGTGGGGGAGGCTATGAGATAGTTAACAGCTCCTAGGCGCTCCTGGACCGTGAATGGTCCTTCCCACGATGCTTCCATTTTATGGGCCTGGAGCGCCTTTAAGACCATGACTTGGTCTCCTACTTTGAATGACCGTTCTCTGGAATGTTTATCATACCAGGCCTTTTGCTCTTCCTGAGCATCCTTTAGGTTTTCTTTAGCAAGGGCCAAAGAATGTCGGAGGGTGTTTTGTAGGTTGCTTACAAAGTCTAGAATGTTTGTTCCTGGAGAAGGCGTAAACCCCTCCCATTGCTGCTTCACCAACTGTAATGGCCCCTTAACCTCCCGGCCATACACAAGTTCAAATGGTGAAAACCCTAAACTGGGATGTGGTACAGTCCTGTAGGCAAAAAGCAACTGCTGCAACACGAGGTCCCAATCATTGGAGTGTTCATTTACAAATTTACGTATCATGGCCCCCAAAGTTCCATTAAACCTCTCCACCAGGCCATTGGTTTCATGGTGGTAAGGGGTGGCAACCAAGTGATTCACCCCATGAGCTTCCCACAGGTTTTCCATGGTTCCTGCCAGGAAGTTAGTTCCCGAATCTGTAAGGATGTCGGAGGGCCAACCTACCCTGGCAAAAATGTCTGTTAATGCCTGGCACACACTTTTAGCCCTGGTGTTGCTTAAGGGTACTGCTTCCGGCCAACGGGTAGCAAAATCCATGAAAGTCAGTACGTACTGCTTTCCTCTGGGTGTCTTCTTTGGGAAAGGACCCAGAATATCCACAGCTACGCGCTGAAATGGGACCTCAATTATGGGTAGTGGCTGGAGAGGGGCTTTAACCTGGTTTTGGGGTTTTCCCACTCGTTGGCACACCTCACAAGACCGGACATAATTAGCAACGTCCTTGCCCATTCCCTCCCAGTGGAAGGACTTCCCCAACCGGTCTTTGGTTCTGTTCACCCCAGAATGGCCACTGGGATGATCATGGGCTAAGCTCAAGAGCTTTACCCGATACTTAGTGGGAACTACCAACTGCCTTTGAGGATGCCAGTCTTCCTGGTGCCCACCAGAAAGAGTCTCCTTGTATAAAAGTCCTTGTTCTACAACAAACCGGGATCGGTTAGAAGAGCTGAGAGGCGGTGGGGTGCTCCGCGCCGCCGCCCAAGCTTTCTGAAGGCTGTCATCTGCTTCCTGCTCGGCCTGGAACTGTTCCCTTGATGCTGGAGACATCAGTTCCTCCTTGGACTGTGGACTGGGGCTTGGTCCCTCTGGAAGCGATGCAGGTGCTGGGGCTGTTTCCATTGACTGTGAACCGCTGTCCGCTGGTGCACTATGTGGTATCTCAGGCTCTGGCTGAGCCTCTTGGGTAGGGTTATCTGCTGCTTCTGCCAGTTCAGGCTCGCTGGTGCCCTCTGGCGTTGGAGTTGTAGACGGGTTTGCAAGGGCTGGACTCAGGGCTGGCAAGGGTTCTGGTGCTGGTTGCGTTGCCAGTTCCGGTTCTGGGACTGGCTTTGGCTGGGTCTCTGGGATTGGATCCACTACGGCTGTTGCAGTCGTTGGCAGAGGATCCAGTTCCACCACCTTTGTCTGGGTCTCCGGTAACACAGACGGGGCCCTGGTGGACGGCTCAGGAACAGGGATGGGGGTGAAAGCTTGCTTAGCCTGGCTGCGGGTGACTATTCCCACCCTCTTGGCTACCTTCACATGGTTGGCCAAATCTTCCCCCAGCAGCATGGGAATGGGATAATTGTCATAGACTGCAAAAGTCCACATTCCTGACCAGCCCTTGTACTGGACATGCAACGTGGCTGTAGGCAAGGTTACAGATTGTGACACGAAGGGTTGAATTGTCACTGTAGCCTCTGGGTTGATGAGTTTGGGGTCCACTAGGGATTGGTGGATAGTTGACACTTGAGCCCCAGTGTCCCTCCAAGCGGTAACCTTCCTTCCGCCCACTCTCAAGGTTTCCCTTCGCTCCGAGGGTATGAGAGAGGCATCTGGGTTTGGGGATCTTTGGTGTGATTGGGGTGTAATGAACTGTAATCGGTTGGGGTTCTTGGGGCAGTGAGCCTTTATATGTCCCAGTCCATTACATTTAAAACATCGCCCTGCTAAGGTATCACCGGGACGAGGTTGGTTGGTGGAGACTGGTGTGGTGGGGTGAGAAGGCGTCTGGGGTTTCCCTTGGGATGTGGGTGGGGCCTTGGGTTGTCCCCGGTGGTAAGGTTTTGTTTCGGCTTGCCCCTTCTGATATTCGCTCCAACTGCTACTAGTTTTTTTCTTTTCTGCCACCTCCACCCACTGGGCTCCAATCTCCCCCGCCTCAGTTACAGTTTTGGGCTTCCTATCTAGGATGTACCTTTCTATTTCCTCAGGAACACCCTCTAAAAACTGCTCCATTTTTACTAGGGAAAGCAGATCTTCCAGAGATTTAACATTTGCTCCTGATACCCAGGCATCACAATTTTTGTCAATGTGGTAGGCATGACGGGTAAATGACACATCCGGTTTCCACTTTAGGGCTCTGAACCGCCGACGGGCATGCTCGGGTGTTAGCCCCATTCTGAGTCTGGCCTTGTTTTTAAAAAGTTCATAACTGTTCATGTGTTCCTTAGGCATTTCAGCCGCCACCTCTGCTAAGGGTCCACTGAGCTGCGGCCTCAGCTCTACCATGTACTGGTCTGCAGTGATGCTGTATCCAAGGCAGGCCCTTTCAAAATTTTCTAAGAAGGCCTCAGTATCATCGCCTGCCTTGTAGATGGGGAATTTTCTGGGATGGGAAGTGGTACCTGGAGGGGGGTTGTTAGCATTGGCTGGTGCATCCTGCTTAGCCTTTGCTACTTCCAGTTCATGCTTCCTTTCTTTTTCTCTCTCCTCCATCTCTTTTTCTCTCAGCTCCATCTCTTTCTCTTTCAGCTCCATAGTTCTCTTGTGAGCCTCCTCTTTGGCTTTTTCCAGCTCCATCTCTCTTTCATGGGCCTCCTTTTTGGCTTTTTCTTCTCTTTCTTTTAGCTCCATCTCTCTCTTGTGGGCCTCCTCTTTTGCTTTCTCCTCTCTGTCTCTCAGCTCTATCTCTCTCTTGTGGGCCTCCTCTTTGGCTTTTTCTTCTTTGGTAGTCATTTTCCTGTTTTCTTGTGCTGGGTCACCCCCTTTGCAGTTGACAAACTGGGAAGCTCTCAGCTCTGGCTGCTGCAGAGTTAACAGTAACTTTCTAACTAGCTACTCCGGAGGATGTAAAAAGAAAAAAAAACAATTCAGCTTGTAAATACCTTTTACCAGTCATTTGCTAATTGAACCCTTCTCTTAACAAAGGACCTGTAAAAAAAACTTAACACCTCTGCCTTCAGGCAAGGAGAGATAAGATATGCATCTATCTACTTCCAGCTCCGCTTTCCAAGCAGCTAGAAGGAAAAAAAAAATCTCACTGGCTTTTGGGTTTAAAATGATCCCACCGCTATTCACCATGGCAGGACTGAGATCCCCACTTTGAACTTTAGGGTACAAATGTAGGGGCCTGCGTGAAAAACTTCTAAGCTTAACTACCAGCTTAGCTCTGGTTCGGCTGCCACCATCAATGGATTCCCTCCCTGGGAAGCCTTGAAAAACCCTCACCAAATCCCTGGTGAAAACAAATCCAAACCCCTTGGATCTTAAAACAAGGAGAAATTAACCATTCCCCTCCTTCCTCCCACCAACTCCTGGTGAATCAGTTCCAACCCCCCCCTGGGATCTACAACAGGGAGAAATTAACCATCCCCCCTCCTTCCTCCCACCAACTCCTGGTGAATCAAGATCCAAAACCCCTTTGGATCTAAAACAAGGAAAAATCAATCAGGTTCTTAAAAAGAAGGTTTTTAATTAAAGAAAAAGGTAAAAATCATCTCTGTAAAATCAGTATGGAAATTAACCTTACAGGGTAATCAAACTTAAAGAGCTCAGAGGACTCCCCTCTAGTCTCAGGTTCAAAGTACAGCAAACAAAGATAAACACTCTAGTAAAAGGTACATTTACAAGTTGAGAAAAACAAAGGAAAACTAACACGCCTTGCCTGGCTATTTACTTACAAGTTTGAAATAGGAGAGGCTTGTTTAGAAAGATGTGGAGAACCTGGATTGATGTCTGGTCCCTCTCAGTCCCTGAGAACGAACACACTCCCAAACAAAGAACACAAACAAAGGCCTTCCCCCCCCAAGATTTGAAAGTATCTTGTCCCCTTATTGGTCCTTTAGGTCAGATGCCAGCCAGGTTACCTGAGCTTCTTAACCCTTTACAGGGAAAAGGATTTTGGAGTCTCTGGCCAGGAGGGATTTATAGTACTGTACACAGGACAGCTATTACCCTTCCCTTTATAGTTATGACAAGGCATATAGTAGGTGGCTCACTTTTCAGAAATATTGAATACACAGTAGCTCCAGTTAAAATCAGTGGGAGCTGCATTGGTGCTCAGTGCTCCTGAAAATTAGAGGTCTGCTTGGCTGATCGGGGCCTTAGAACAATATCCATTTGGTAGAAAAATCAATGCCCCCTCACACAGGTGCCGACTTTTCAAAGTGCCGGGGGTGCTTAACCCCGGCTCCGCCCCCAGTACACCCCTTCCCTCAAAGTCCCACCCACACCCTGCCGCTTCCTGCCCCCACTCCACCCCACCTTGCCTCTTCCCGCTGAGTTTCTCCCCCTCCTCCAAGCATGCCGTGTTCTCACTCCTCTCCCTTCTAGCCTCCACGCCGTGAAACAGCTGATTAGGGCAGGTGGGAGGCGCAAGGAGGGAGTGGGGAAGGCGCTGATATGTGGGGTCCATCGGCGGGCTAGGGGAGCTGCCAGTGGGTGCTCAGCACCCACCATTTTTTCCCTGTGAGTGCTTCAGCCCCAGAGCACCCATGTAGTAGCATAGCTAGGGGGTGCAGGGGAAGCAGCTGCTCCCCCTCAGCACACTTTTCAAAAGTGGCGCCTGAGCGGGGTGTCTGGGAGCTGCCGGAGTTCTGTGTCCCTGCGCGGCCCAGCGGCATTCCGGCACTAGGCAGAGCGCCGGCGCCTTCGCGGCGTGGAGGGGCTGCAGCGGGTCGCCCAGCTCAGAGCGTGGAAAGAGAAAGTGAGGGACCAGAGGAGGCACTTCCTCTGTGGTGGGTGAGCGAGGGAGCGGCAAGTCTCCCTCCCAGCTCCTCTCCACAGGTGCAGCCAGAGCCGCGCGTTGCAGGACTCCAGTGCAGCCGCCCGCACCTGGCCAGGAGGGCTGCGCGCTGCCACGCGGGGCAAACGCACCCCGCATGGCTGCTGCGGGAAGCCTGGCCACAACAGGGGATTAGCTGCAACTGCCTCCCTCTCCTCCTCCTTCCCGCTCTCCCGCCAGCACTGGACGGCCAGAGCGCGGGCACCTCAAGGTAAAGACGCGCTTTGATGTTGTTTGCCGCCCTTGTAAACGGGCGGCATGTGGGACGCTGCATTCTGGCCCTGGCAAGCCGGCGGGGCTTGGTCTCCGTTCCCTGTGGGGAGCCGGCTCCTAAGTCGCGCTAGACTCAGTGGGAACCAACAAGAGCTGGGCACCCTGGCCCTGTGGGGGAGGAGGAGGTAGCTCATCAGAGGCACCTGGGCAGCCAGGTAAGCGCGGACCCAATGAGTGGGGTGTCTGGGAGGGAGGGCGCAGCATGGTTGCAACGTGGCCAGAGGAGCCAAGGGGGGGGACGCGGCATGGCCGGGGGGGGGGGGGCTTTTTATGTTTGCTCCCCCTGCACTTAGAACCTGGCTATGCCACTGCACCCATGGAGTCGGTGTCTCTGGCCCATCATATCTGGGGGAAAAACTATGATTGGAAATCTTGTTGAGTATTGTCTTTATTTCTAGTGGTTCAAGATGTTAGGGCTAAGAGGAAAATGTTTGGTGCTATTACGTCAAAAAATGAAGCTGAATACTTAAAAAAAAAATCTCACCATAAATCATATTAACTGCAAAGCTACCATCTTGAGATTACTCATTACTCAGTGTGCAGTACTTACCATATGTGCTGGAATGCACCCCTGTATTCACACTCTACACACTACTGTAATAATCTTTGTACAAAGTATGCCTTGTGAGGTATCATTTGAAAATCCATAACTTGCTGGTCAGTATTGTCATGGTGAAATATATGTAGCAACGTTGTATGTGAAGTTATGAGATTCCAATGTATGATATTATTAGCACATATTCCAAACCTCACAGTCCTGCTCAGGCAGAAATCAGCAAACAGGTTTGTCCTAAACAAAGGAATGTATGTCTGCCTTAATTTGCATTTAAGCATTCAACAGAGTCATCAACCTGAAAGTGGGAAGAGAGGAAACAAAAGGAAACCTGAATGTAAGCATACACAAGTGGGAAAAACCCAGCAGGGAACATCCTTCCACACAGACTTTGTCTACTGGTTCTCCCCTGGAAATCTTTTTCAAAAGAGGCACTGAAATTGTAAAAAAGAGGGGGGAAACCCCAATAAAACCTTCCTCTCTCCCTGTCCATCTCACTCATTGCACCAGAGAAGACAAAAGAAGCAGCTGTTGGACTCCGGAGGTGATGGAGTCCTGACTGGAAGAGTTTGGTCAGCAATGCTGTTGGCAGCATGTGGTGAGAAACTTTTCTTTAAATCTAATATAGTTTAAGTTAAAAACTAGAAAGTGGTTTATCTTTATTTTTCTTATAACCATTTCTAACTCTTATGTCTCATTGCTTGTACTTGCTTAAAATCTCTTTCTTTGTAGTTAATAAACTTGTTTTACTGCTTATCTAGTCCAGAGTGTTTAAATTACAGTGTCTGGGTAATTCTAGTTAAGGAAATAAGCTGGTCTATATTATTCCTTTAAACAGACTTAATATATTTGGACTGTCCAGGAGTGGGATGGGCAGCCAAGACACATTTCTGTGGGGGAAATTCAGGACTGGGAGTTGGGGTCACCCTCCAGAAGTAACCAAGGCTGGTAAAAACCCGAGTGTAACCCAACTGTGGCTGGTAGGTTGAAGTTACATGCAGAGACTCAGAGTGCGACTTGCATACAGGAAGGCTGTTTGCAAGAGGTCCAGGTGGGTGCTACTGCAGCAAGGCATTGTAAAGCACCCAAGGTTGAAAGGTAGATGTGACACAACCCATCACTGGTCTGGATTGCACCCTGGTATGTCATACCATATGAACAATTCATATTTGTGCACAGGATTTTGATTAATCCATGTCATCATCTTAGAATCAGGAGTCTTATACTTTTCTGGAATGCAGCTTCTTCAAGGCATATTGCCTTCACTGAGTGGTGGTAGCTAGGACAACAGAAGAATTCTTCTGTTGATCTAATGGTTTCTAAGTGGGGCTTAATTTTGGCTGGCTTAATTTTTCACACTCCTGGGTGATGTAGCTGGGTTCACCTAACTTTCCAGTGTAGATCAGCCCTCAGATAAATGCTGTTATAAAGGGGCAAGCTATTATTATTTATAAATATGATTGGTAAGCATTAAAGACATGTTGTTTGTGCATGTGTGTTTTGTATAATAAACAACACTCTCTAAGTTTGCTTCATCAGACCCCTATTTGATTAAATTCCCTTTCCTTTTGTAGTGATCATTTCCTGAAGGCCTATTTTCTTTCAATGTATTTCAGCTGAGCAAAAAGCTCTGTTACAGGGAACAGTAACTTGGAAGTGTAAGTTATTTAATGAACACTCTAAATTAAGCTTTCACCAGCTGTTCTGCTCTCTAATTACAAATTCAAAGCAAACCTAATTCGCAGTTGTATCATAAAAAAGCAAGATATTGTAGAAGGGATTTAAATGCACATCTCCAGCATGTTCTTTATTCAAATGGCATGCATCTGCTGTTTTGTTTTCTTCCCCTTTACAAGTCTGAGGCACAAATCAGAGATGGGGGGGGGAGGGGGGAAGGGATAGAATCATACAGAGCTAAATTCTTCCCTTGGGTAAGTGCATGGGATTCCTTTTGAAATCATGGTTGACTCACTGGGAATCTGAGGACAGAATATGGTCCAGGGAGAATGCACAATCATACTGTTATTTCTGGGTAAACAGGAACTCGCTTTCAGAGGGATTTCATTGGGCTCTTCTATTTTAAATTCCTGATAGGTCCTCTGTAATTTTAACCAGTTTGGGGGATGAGAGACTTAACTGAGAGTCCTTCAAACATAAATTAATCTCATTTGCACAGGGAAGGCCCACCAGTCTCTCCTGTGCACAAGCTGAAGCCTTTTACTGAGTTTAATTGCACAAATATTGTTCTGCTCCCTTATTCCACTCCAGTGGGTTTATTGGTCAGAATCTACATTAATTAAGTCAGATGTGCAAGGATTAAAATACAGCCTACAACTATCACTGAATTTTCGGGTTTAAAGTGTGGCTTCTCTGTCCAGAACACAGAAGGAATTATTAATAAGCATGTCTGTTATTGTAGCACCCTAAAGGCCATGATCAGAATTAGGGCCCAGTTCTGTGATGAGTGTACAAACACAGGTAAATAGAGTGACCTAAAAATGATTGACTAAAGTACCAACTATTGTTCCAACAGCATTTAGCACCATTCCCAGACTATAGAGAAGAAAAATCAAATTGCTGTAACATTAAAGGAAGAGTTTAGAAGGAGCAATTAGGCTTGTATGGAGTGCTCTGGACTTTCTCCATTACTGCTACCAAATCACCTTCCAGATACTTGGAAACCCATCATTTATTATCTCCTCTGTCCTGTGCTGACCTGGCGACTCACCGGCCAGCCCAATCCCCAACTAAATCGTGCCAGCCAAGGCTTTGTTAAGCCTGACCTTAAAAACCTCTAAGGAAGGAGATTCCATCACCTTCCTAGGTAACCCATTCCAGTGCTTCAACACCCACCTAGTGAAAAAGTTTTTCCTAATATCCAACCTAAACCTCCCCTACTACAATTTGAGACCATTACTCCTTGTTCTCTCAGCTGCTACCACTGAGAACAGTCTAGATCCATCCTCTTTGGAACCCCCTTTCAGGTAGTTGAAAGCAGCTATCAAATCCCCCCTCATTCTTCTCTTCTGCAGACTAAACAATCCCAGTTCCCTCAGCCCCTCCTCATAAGTCATGTGCTCCAGCCCCCTAATCATTTTTGTTGCCCTCCACTGGACGCTTTCCAATTTTTCCACATCCTTCTTGTAGTGTGGGGCCTAAAACTGGACGCAGTACTCCAGATGAGGCCTCACCAGTGCAGAATAGAGGAGAATGATCACATCACTCAATCTGCTGGCCATGCCCCTACTTATACAGCCCAAAATACCGTTAGCCTTCTTGGCAAGAAGGGCACACTGTTGACTCATAACCAGCTTCTTGTCCACTGTAACCGCGAGGTCCTTTTCTGCAGAACTGCTGCCTAGCCATTCGATCCCTAGTCTGTAGCAGTGCATGGGATTCTTCCGCCCTAAGTGCAGGACTCTGCACTTGTCCTTGCTGAACCTCCACAGATTTATTGTGGCCCAATCCTCTAATTTGTCTAGGTCCCTCTGTATCCTATCTCTACCATCCAGCATATCTACCACTCCTCCCAGTTTAGTGTCATCTGCAAACTTGCAGAGGGTGCAGTCCGGACCATCCTCCAGATCATTAATGAAGATATTGAACAAAACCAGCCCCAGAATCGACCTTTGGGGCACTCCGCTTGATATGGGCTGCCAACTAGACATCGAGCCATTGATCACTACCAGTTGAGCCCGACAATTTAGCCAGATTTCTATCCGTCTTATAGTCCATTCATCCAGCCCATACTTCTTTAATATGCTGGCAAGAATACTGTGGGAGACCGTATCAAAAGCTTTGCTAAAGTCAAGGAATAACACATCCTATTGCTTTCCCCTCATCCACCAAACCAGTCATCTGGTCAGAGAAGGCAATTAGGTTAGTCAGGCATGACTTGCCCTTGGTGAATCCATGCTGACTGTTTCTGATCACTTTCCTCTCCTCTACGTGCTTCAGAATTGATTCCTTGAGGACCTGCTCCTTGATTTTTCCAGGGACTGAGGTGAAGCTGAATGGCCTGTAGTACCCCGGATCCTCCTTCTTCCCTTTTTTACACTACATTAGCCTTTTTCCAGTTATCCAGGACCTCCCCCGATTGCCGTGAGTTTTCAAAGATAATGGCCAATGCCTCTGAAATCACATCCGGCAGTGCATCCGGCCCCATGGACTTGTGCAAGTCCAGCTTTTCTAAATAGTACTGAACCACTTCTTTCTTCACAGACAGCTGGTCACCTCCCCATGCTCTGCTGCCCAGTGCAGCAGTCTAGGAGCGGACCTTATTCGTGAAGGCAGAGGCAAAAAAAAGCATTGAGTACATTAGCTTTTTCCACACTCTCTGTCACTAGGTTGCCTCCTTCATTCAGTAAGGGACCACACTTTCCTTGACTTTCTTCTTGTTGCTAACATACCTGAAGAAACCCTTCTTGTTACTCTTAACATCTCTTGCTAGCTGCAACTCCAAGTGTGATTTGGCCTTCCTGCATGCCTGAGCAATATTTTTATACTCCTCCCTGGTCATTTGTCCAATCTTTCACTTCTTGTAAGCTTCTTTTTTGTGTTTTAAGATCAGCAAGGATTTCACTGTTTAGCCAAGCTGGTCGCCTGCCATATTTACTATTCTTTCTACACATCGGGATGGTTTGTTCCTGCAACCTCAATAAGGATTCTTTAAAATACAGTCAGCTCTTCTGGACTCCTTTGCCCTTCATGTTATTCTCACAGGGGATCCTGCCCATCAGTTCCCTAAGGGAGTCAAAGTCTGCTTTTCTGAAGTCCAGAGTCCATATTCTGCTGCTCTACTTTCTTCCTTGTATCAGGATCCTGAACTTGACCATCTCATGGTCACTGCCTCCCAGGTTCCCATCCACTTTTGCTTTCCCTACTAATTCTTCCCTGTTTGTGAGCAGTAGGTCAAGAAAAGCTCTGCCCCTAGTTGGTTGCTCTAGGAAATTGTCCCCTACACTTTCCAAAAACTTCCTGGATTGTCTGTGCACCACTGTATTGCTCTCCCAGCAGATATCGGGGTTATTGAAGTCCCCCATGAGAACCGGGGCCTGCAATCTAGAAACTTCTGTTAGTTGCTGGAAGAAAGCCTCATCGCCCTGGTCTGGTGGTCTATAGCAGACCCCCAGCATGACATCACCCTTGTTGCTCACACTTCTAAACTTAATCCAGAGACTCTCAGATTTTTCTGCAGCTTCATACCAGAGCTCTGACCAGTCATACTGCTCTCTTACATACAATGCAACTCCCCCACCTTTTCTGCCCCACCTGTCCTTCCTGAACAGTTTATATCCATCCATGACAGTACTCCAGTCATGTGAGTTATCCCACCAAGTCTCTGTTACTCCAATCACATCATAGTTCCTTGACTGTGCCAGAACTTCCAGTTCTCCCTGCTTGTTTCCCAGGCTTGTTGCATTTGTGTATAGGCACTTAAGATAACTCGTTGATTGTCCTGCTTTCTCAGAATAAGACAGGAGTCCTCCCCTCTTGTGCTCTACTGATCATGCTTCCTCCCAGTATCCCATTTCCCCACTTACTTCAGGGCTTTGGTCTCCTTTCCCCGGTGAACCAAGTTTAAAGCCCTCCTCACTAGGTTAGCCAGCCTGCTTGCGAAGATGCTCTGTTAGGTGGAGCCCGTCTCTGCCTAGCACTCCTCCTTCTTGGAACACCATCCCATGGTCAAAAAATCCAAAGCCTTCTCTCAGACACCACCTGCGTAGCCATTCGTTGACTTCCATAATTTGACGATCTCTACCCAGTCCTTTTTCTTGCACAGGGAGGATGGACGAGAACACCACTTGTGCCTCAAACTCCTTTATCCTTCTCCCCAGAGCCACATAGTCTGCAGTGATCCACTCAAGGTCATTCTTGGTAGTATCATTGGTGCCCACATGGAGATGCAGGAAGGGGTAGTGATCCGAGGGCTTGATGAGTCTCGGCAGTCTCTCCGTCACATTGTGAATCCTAGCTCCTGGGAAGCAGCAGACCTCTCTGTTTTCCTGGTTGGGGTGGCAGATAGATGATTCAATCCCCCTGAGGTGGGAGTCCCCAACCACCACCACCCATCTCCTTCTCTTGGGAGTGGTGGTCGTGGAACCCCCATCCCAGGACAGTGTATCTCATGCCTTCCAATCGGTGGAGTCTCCTTCTGCTCTCTTCCCTCAGATGTATCATCTAGTCCACTCTCCGCATTAGTACCTGGGGAGAGAACATGAAAACGGTTGCTCACCTGTATCTCTATTGCTGGTACATGGATGCTCCTCTTTCTTCTTCTGGAAGTCACATGCTTCCAAATTTCTTCACCGTCCTTCTGTCCCCGCTGCGCAGCCTGCTCTGATTCTCCAGAATGTTATGCCCATAGAAGCATATCCTGACATCTGTCCAGGAAATCTTCATTTCCTCTTATGCAATACAGGGTCGATACTTGTTTCTCCAGACCTTGAACCGTCTCTTCCAATATAGAGACCAGCTTGCACTTTGTACAGACAAAGTCGCTTCTGTCCTGTGGAAGAAAGACAAACATGGTACAACCTGTGCGGGTTACAACAGTGAACGCTCACCTTCCATATTACCTTCCTTCTAAGAGCTTCCTCAGCTGTTGCAGAAACTACTCAGAGAAGCCTGCAAAATGAAAGCCTCAGTGCGCTCTCCCCAGGCAAACTCCCTCTGAAAGGGGAACTATGCAAAAATGAGGAGGTTAAACAGAAATTAAAAGGTACAGTGACTAGAATGAAATCCCTGCAAGCTGCTTGGACACTTTTCAAAGACACCATAGTAGAGGCCCAACTTCAATGTATACCCCAAATTAAAAGACACAGTAAAAGAACTAAAAAAGAGCCACCGTGGCTTAACAACCATGTAAAAGAAGCAGTGAGAGATAAAAAGGCATCTTTTTAAAAGTGGAAGTAAAATCCTAGTGAGGTAAATAGAAAGGAGCATAATTGTTTTCAGCTTTGTGAAACTGGCCTTGTTGAAGCACCAACTGTATATATTAGTGGTCTGGACTTCATTCTTTTTGCATATTATAAATGTAAACAATTCATGATCATTTGGACCTCATTTCCATCGGATGCGGTGATGGCCAAAACTATAACATGGGTTCAAAACGAATTAGATAAGTTCATGGAGCATATTCACAGTACAAGCACACTGGGATCCACACAGCAGGATAATAGTGTCAGTTTAGCTCTCAGTTTAATGGGGATACACTCAGGGACTGAGTCCAAAGGTTCAGCTAAACACAAGGGCACCTGCAAATAGCTGTACTAACAGCAGGATCTTCACTGGCCAAATAGGAGGAGTTGCATGTCAAGGCACTAATTCCCAATCCAAGTGCAAGGCAATATGGGATCCAGGCACCAGGTCTTTAGTAACAGAATTTGTACTCCCAGAAGAGTGGGATGGAATTATAGAAGTTACAGGGGGAAAAGCCCTCTGTGATCATCCTGGCTCAGTCCATCTCCCTGCCAATGCAGGGCTGATCCTTACTGCATGTTTTGTCCAGTCTCCTTTTAAAAGTCCAAAGCCTTGGAGTTTCTAGCTGACACTCTATACCTCGGGGGAGTGGTGTGCTGTGCTCTGTAAGCCCCATATTCATCATTTGTATATATTCTTTATAGTTCATATAAAGCATGTCATGTAAGGTATCATGGGAAAGGTTATGATTTGCTGAAACCAACTGTTCTGTAAAAATACATATATCATTAAAGTGTATAAAGTTATGAGATTGTGTTGTATGGTGTTAATGAAATATGCTGCAAATTTGGGAGTAGCCCAGAAGGCAACTCCCCCAAAACAACAAGCACTGACCAAATGGCTGGGTGGATGTTACACAACCATCATCAGCCATTGTGCAGCAAGTGAATGACAATTAGCAATTCAATGACCATCACCAGAGAATTACTCAGCCCTAGGACTCAGCAATGCCCCACCCCCTCGCCCCCAACATGATGCTTGGACTTGTGTCTTTCAGAGCACATGGACTAAACAGGAGATAGTTCCAGCCCAGGTTGTGCCCCAGGGGTCATACTAGCCTTTCCCTTGGGAGACTATTCCATCCACACCCCAAGGCAGAGATTGCACTGCTTGGAAGGTTTCCCAGATAGCTTGAGTTTCCCTCTCCTACCCCCACCCCCCGTCCTATCCCTTCCCCAGGGCCTCTTCCCTTCCACCCCTCCCCCCACACCGGTAAGAGGCAGTCACCCAGATGCCAGGGAGGGGGACCAAGCACACTGCATGGACATGTGGCCACTGTCTCCAAGAGGCAGGCACCTCTGCCTGAGCAGAGAGGATAAGCAGGGGGCACCACACCCCACAGGAACCCAGGAGACGTATCCCTCCACCATGCCCGTCCTAGTCCAGCTGCCCAGCAGGGGTGGTACTCTCAGTCTCTCTGTGCTGTGGGGGTCCAGGAGATGTTTTTGGAGACACCTCTGACTGAGCCCCCTGCCAGATGCAGAGAAAAGCTGGGCGGCAGCCAGTGCCCCCACCATGCAGACGGCCACCCCGCCAGCAGCCAACTCTCAACTCCGCCACCTGGGAAGGGGTTTCAGTCCCCCTCCCAGCCACCCTCACCCAAGAAGACCCCTTTTGAAATACACTTACCAGCTGCTGCTGCTGCTACTGCCTTTTAGTTGGGTGAGATGTTGAAGCGAGGTTGGGAGCTGCTCAGCTGGAGAGCCACAGAAAGCAGCCTGCTGCCTACAAGAAGCAGGTAGGAGAAGGAGGCGGGGCGGCACTGGTGATGGTGGGGTCACTCAGCCCGTGCCCCAGGAGGAGAGTCCCCATCGCTGATTGGCTGGTGGCCAAAAAACAGCTAAACAGCACTGCCGGAAAGAGCTGTTTTGGCCACGCTGATCAGCGCAGCAGCTCAGAGCCAGAAACAGCTGATCAGCAACAGCTCCTGGCTCGGCAAAAAAATGCTGATTGGCCCCCCAACAGCCCTGCTGAACAGCTGATGGGGCCCCACAAACAGTTGATTGGTGCCAGTGGGTGCAGAGCACCCACTAATTTTTCCCCGTGGGTGCTCCAGCCCCGGAGCACCCACAGAGTCGGTGCCTATGTCCCCCTGAAGCTCTGGTACTGACCACTATCAGAGACAGGATATTGGGCTAGATGGACCATTCTTATAACTCTGTATGGCAGTTCTTAGGTTACTGAAGTGGCAGTTAGGCACCTACACCACTTTGTGGATCTAACACTCATTCCCTGCAGTTTGAAATTTCCCTGTCTTCCCTGTCTTAGACTCCAGTTTCAGTCTTATTTGCATATGATTTAATTTCCCCTTCATCCCAGGTGCACACAGCTGAATCACAGGAAGTTTTTAGAGAGTGTTGGGGACAACTTCCTGGTGCAAGTGCTAGAGGAGCCAACTCAGGGCCATGCTCCTCCTGAGCTGCTGTTCACAAACAGGGACGAATTGGTAGGGGAAGTAGAAGTGGCTGGCAACCTTGGCAACAGTGACCATAAGATGGTTGAGTTCAAGAGCCTGAAAAAGGAAGAAAGGAGAGCAGCAGAATATAGACCCTGGACTTTAGAAAAGCAGACTTTGACTCCCTCAGGGAACTGATGGGCAGGATCCCCTGGGAGGCTAATATAAGGGGGGAAAGAGTTCAGGAGAGCTGGCTGTATTTTAAAGAAGCCTGATTGAGTGCACAGGAACAAACCATCCTGACATGAAGAAAGAATAGCAAATATGGCAGGCAACCAGCTTGGCATAACAGAGAAATCTTTAGTGAGCTTAAACACAAAAAGGAAGCTTACAAGAAGTGGAAAATTGGACAAATGACTGGGAGGAGTATTAAAAATATTGCTCGAGCATGCAGGGGCGTAATCAGAAAGGCCAAAGCACAATTGTAGTTGCAGCTAGCAAGGGATGTGAAGGGTAACAAGAAGGGTTTCTACAGGTATGGTAGCAACAAGAAGGTGATCAGGGAAAGTTTGGGACCCTTAATGAATGGTAGAGGCAACCTAGTGACAGATGATTTGGAAAAAGCTGAAGTACTCAATGCTTTTTTTGCCTCGTTCTTCCCAGACAAGGTCAGCTCCCAGACTGCTTCATTTGGCAGCACAGTATGGGGAGGAGATGAGCAGACCTCAGTGATAAAAGAACAAGTTAAAGACTATTCATAAAAGCTGTACATGCACAAGTCCATGGGGCCGGATGCAATGCATTTGAGGGTGCTGAGGGAGTTGGCTGATGTGATCGCGGAGCCATTGCCCATTATCTTTGAAAATTCATGATGATTGGAGGAGGTCCCAAAAGATTGGAGAAAGGCAAATATAGTGCCCATCTTTAAAAAAGGGAAGGAGGAGTCAGCCTCACCTCAGTCCCTGGAAAAATCAGAGAGCAGGTTCTCAAGAAATCAATTCTGAAGCACTTGGAGCAGAAGGTGGTGATCAGGAACAGTCAACATGGATTCACCGAGGGCAAGTCATGCCTGACCAACCTGATTGCCTTCCATGATGAGATAACTGGCTCTGTGGATATAGGGAAAGCGGTGGACATGATATACCTTGACTTTAACAAAGCTTTTCATAAAGTATCCCACAGTATTCTTGCCAGCAAGTTAAAGAATTATGGATTGAATGAATGGACTATAAGGTGGATAGAAAGCTGGCTAGATTGTCAGGCTCAACGGGTAGTGATCAACAGCTTGATGTCTAGTTGGCAGCCAGTATCAAGCGGAGTGCCTAAAGGATTGGTCCTGGGGCTGGTTTTGTTCAACATCTTCATTAATGTTCTGGATGATGGGATGATTTACACCCTCAGGAAGTTCATGGATGACATTAAACTGTGGGAAAGGTGGATACTCTGAAGAGTAGGGATAGGTCCAGAGTGACCTTGACAAAATTGGAGGATTGGGCCAAAAGAAATCTGATGAGGGTCAACAAGAAGAAGTGCAGAGTCCTGCACTCCCATGCACTGCTATAGGCTGGGGACTGACTGGCTAAGCGGCAGTTCTGTGGAAAAGAACCTGGGGATTACAGTGCATGAAAAGCTGGATATGAGTCAGCAGTGTGCCCTTATTGCAAAGAAGGCTAACGGCATATTGGGCTGCATTCGTAGGAGCATTACCAGCAGACCAAGGGAAGTGATTACTCCCCTCTATTCGGCACTGGTGAAGCCATATCTGAGGTATAGTGTCCAGTTTTGCGCCCCCCTCCCCCCACTAGAGAAAGGATGTGGAGAAATTGGAGAGAGTCTAGCAGAGGCAACGAAACTGATCAGGGGGCTGGAGCACAGGACTTATGTGGAGAGGTTGAGAGGACTGGGCTTATTTAGTCTGCCGAAGAGAAGAGTGAGGGAGGATTTGATAGCAGCTTCAATTACCTGAAGGGGGGTTCCAAAAAGGATGGAGCTTGGCTGTTCTCAGTGGTGGCAGATGACAGAAGAAGGAGCAATGGTCTCAAGTTGCAGTGCGGAAGATCTAGGTTGGATATTAGAAAAAAATATTTTACTAGGAGGATGGTGAAGCAGTGGAATGGGTTACCTAGGAAGGCAGTGGAATCTCCATCCTTAGAGATTTATAAGGCCTGGTTTGACAAAGCCCTGGCTGGGATGATTTAGTTTGGGTTGGTCCTGCTTTGAGCAGGGGGTTGGACTAGATGACCTCCCGAGGTCTCTTCCAACCTTAATCTTCTGTGATTCTAAGGCTGTAGCTCAGGACCTCCTTGTGTTAATGACATCAAATTTGGGTCTCTAATCCTACCCTGCATTCCTATGAGGCACACCAATTTTCAATGTAATCTGAGTAATGATGCATATTTTAGAGCACTTAGAGTCATCTGTGTTAAACAGAAATTGCTTCACACCCTTAACTTTAGAGGACCTAGGGTTTCCCTATAATAATAAAATTGTAAAATGTTTAAATGTTAAATAATTAAAATAAGTCCTCCCCCACTCTCTTGTGGAGGGAAAGGGACTATCTTCTCTCCCTCTTGTACAGATCCAGAGAAGCAAGCAAGAACATGTTCTCGTGGACTCCTCCGGACGGTCGAAACAACAGACTGGATTTCTACATAGATTGCTTCCGTCAACGTGCAAAGGCTGAAATTGTGGAAAAGCAACATCACTTGCCACATAACCTTAGCAATGCTGAACACAACGCCATCTACAGCCTCAGAAACAACCCTGACATCATAATCAAAAAGGCTGACAAAGGAGGTGCTGTCGTCATCATGAATAAATTGGAATATGACCAAGAGGCTGCTAGACAGCTCTCTAACACCACATTCTACAGGCCATTATCCTCTGATCCCACTGAGGATTACCTAAAGAAACTACACCATCTGCTAAAAAAACTCCCTGACAAAGCACAGGAACAAATCTGTACAGACACATGCCTAGAACCCCGACCAGGGGTATTCTATTTGCTACCCAAGATCCATAAACCTGGATATCCTGGACACCCCATCATCTCAGGCACTGGCACCCTAACATCAGGCTTGTCTGGTTATGTGGACTCTCTCCTCAGACCCTATGCTACCAGCATTCCCAGCTATCTTCGAGACACCACTGACTTCCTGAGGAAACTAGAATCCATCGGTGATCTTCCAGAAAACACCATCCTGGCCACTATGGACGTAGAAGCCCTCTACACCAATATTCCACACAAAGATGGACTACAAGCTATCAGGAACAGTATCCCTGATAATGTCACAGCTAACCTGGTGGCTGAACTTTGTGATTTTGTCCTCACCCACAACTATTTCACATTTGGGGACAATATATACCTTCAAGTCAGCGGCACTGCTATGGGTACCCGCATGGCCCCACAATATGCCAACATTTTTATGGCTGACTTAGAACAACGCTTCCTTAGCTCTCGTCCCCTAACACCCCTACTCTACTTGCGCTACATTGATGACATCTTCATCGTCTGGACCCATGGAAAAGAAGCCCTTGAGGAATTTCACCATGATTTCAATAATTTCCATCCCACCATCAACCTCAGCCTAGATCAATCCACACAAGCGGTCCATTTCCTGGACACTACTGTGCTAATAAGCGATGGTCACATCAATACCACCCTATACCGGAAACCTACTGACCGCTACACTTACCTACTGACCGCTACACATGCCTCCAGCTTCCATCCAGGACACACCACACGATCCGTTGTCTACAGCCAAGCTCTAAGATATAACCGCATTTGCTCCAATCCCTCGGATAGAGACAAGCACCTACAAGATCTCTATCAAGCATTCTTAAAACTACAATACCCACCTGCTGAAGTGAAAAAACAGATTGACAGAGCCAGATGAGTACCCAGAAGTCATCTCCTACAAGACAGGCCCAACAAAGAAAATAACAGAACACCACTAGCTGTCACCTTCAGCCCCCAACTAAAACCTCTCCAGCGCATCATCAGAGATCTACAACCTATCCTGAAAGATGATCCTTTACTCTCTCAGATCTTGGGAGACAGACCTGTCCTCGCCTACAGACAACCCCCCAACCTAAAGCAAATACTCACCAGCAACCACACATCACTGAACAAAACCACTAACCCAGGAACCTATCCTTGTAACAAACCCCGATGCCAACTCTGTCCACATATCTATTCAAGTGATATCATCATAGGACCTAATCACGTCAGCCATACCATCAGGGGCTCGTTCACCTGCACATCTACCAATGTGATATATGCCATCATGTGCCAGCAATGCCCCTCTGCCATGTACATTGGCCAAACAGGACAGTCTCTACACAAAAGAATTAATGGACACAAATCTGACATCAGGAATCAAAATACTCAAAAACCAGTGGGAGAACACTTTAATCTGTCTGGTCATTCAGTGACAGACCTGCGGGTGGCTATATTACAACAGAAAAACTTCAAAAACAGACTCCAAGAGACTGCTGAGCTGGAATTGATATGCAAACTAGACACAATCAACTCCGGATTGAATAAGGACTGGGAATGGCTGAGCCATTACAAACATTGAATCTATCTCCCCTTGTAAAGTATTCTCACACTTCTTATCAAACTGTCTGTACTGGGCTATCTTGATTATCACTTCAAAAGTTTTTTTTTCTCTTACTTAATTGGCCTCTCAGAGTTGGTAAGACAACTCCCACCTGTTTATGCTCTCTGTATGTGTGTATATATATCTCCTCAATATATGTTCCATTCTATATGCATCCGAAGACGTGGGCTGTAGTCCACGAAAGCTTATGCTCTAATAAATTTGTTAGTCTCTAAGGTGCCACAAGTACTCCTGTTCTTTTTGCGGATACAGACTAACATGGCTGCTACTCTGAAAAATATCACTCTGATTATTAGCCTTCTCAAGCCACTCCCACAGCCAAGAGACCTGTAGATCTCAAACTGTCCAGGTGGATAATTATATGAAATAATATTAATATTTGTGCAATATGCACACAGAGTTTCAGGGTAACTGCACCTCTATTCTCTCTCCATGTTCCCACAAGGGCACCAAGCTGAGATTGCCACCTCCCAGCCACTACCACCACTTTTAGGCAGAGACCCACATCTTTCTCCCTCAGAACAAATGGTTTTAAGGCTGCACAGCTCCCTCCCATACACTATGATCTCTCTAGCAAGACAGTCTGCCTAAAGGACAGCATTTGCACTTTGCTTTCTTTCTGAGGTCTAAGAACAATATATTGCCAGAAGTTGAAAATTACCACACAGCTCACTTTTGGGTTTAAAATGATCCCACCGCTCTACCACCATGTCAAGGCTGGATCCCCACTTTGAACTTTAGGGTACAAATGTAGGGGCCTGCATTAAAACTTCTAAGCTTAACTACCAGCTTAGATCTGGTTCCGCTGCCACCATCAATTTTCCCTCCCTGGGAAGCCTTGAAAAACCTTCACCAATTCTCTGGTGAATACAGATCCAAACCCCTTGGATTTTAAAACAAGGAAAAATCTATCAGGTTCTAAAAAGAAAGCTTTTAATTAAAGAAAAAGGTAAAAATCATCTCTGTAAAATCAGTATGGAAATTAACCTTACAGGGTAATCAAACTTAAAGAGCTCAGAGGACTCCCCTCTAGTCTCAGGTTCAAAGTACAGCAAACAAAGATAAACACTCTAGTAAAAGGTACATTTACAAGTTGAGAAAACAAAGGAAAACTAACACGCCTTGCCTGGCTATTTACTTACAAGTTTGAAATAGGAGAGACTTGTTTAGAAAGATGTGGAGAACCTGGATTGATGTCTGGTCCCTCTCAGTCCCGAGAACGAACACACTCCCAAAACAAAGAACACAAACAAAAGCCTTTCCCCCCCCCCCCCCAAGATTTGAAAGTATCTTGTCCCCTTATTGGTCCTTTAGGTCAGATGCCAGCCAGGTTACCTGAGCTTCTTAACCCTTTACAGGGAAAAGGATTTTGGAGTCTCTGGCCAGGAGGGATTTTATAGTACTGTACACAGGACAACTGTTACCCTTCCCTTTATAGTTATGACAGGCTGCACAGCTCCCTCCCATACACTATGATCTCTCTAGCAAGACAGTCTGCCTAAAGGACAGCATTTGCACTTTGCTTTCTTTCTGAGGTCTAAGAACAATATATTGCCAGAAGTTGAAAATTACCACACAGCTTTTTCTAATCAAACACATTTATTCTTAAGGCAAAAAGAAAAATTTTATAGAGGCAACATAACAAACAAACAGATTTAAACACACACTAAACATACCAGGAGTCACTCATCAGTCTTATGGGGCCATCATAAGCCAAAGTCTTTCCAATCCTTCTGCAAGGATTGGGCCCCCCCTTGGACAGAAGGTCTCTTTGCTGCATCAGAAAAAAAGGATGAGTCAGTTTACACCCAGCCTTTTATATCAAAGACTTTTTTTGTCTGTTGGTCTCGTGAAAATGCAGTTTGAACCAGTATATGGAAACTTCCCCAGGGGGCGGTACTCCCTGTTGGCGTTTAGTCTCAGTGACTCACCTTCATCACCCCCCCCTCACTGTTTTAGTTCCTGTAGAAGCTATGGTAGCCCCGCCCCATAGAGTAGCACACATTCATACATAAACCAGTCATAGATTTAAGACAATGGTCTCCAAAGATACTGCAGGGGTTGCAATATCTGTCACTGACCACATGAAGATGTCTATTATTTAAAGTAATAAAAAAAAAAAGAGTAGAGTAATTCAATGGCTTTGTTTACAAAAGGACAACCAAAGGGGAAAATATTTTTAGCCTGGCTCACAAACATGTGAAGGGAATCCTATGTCAATTATGATTCCAGAAAGATAGCCCCAGTATATGTGGGATACACATCATCTTATTTTCATATGAATATATATAATAAAGCTGTCTAGAAGATGACAATTCTGTTTCACAGCAACTTTCAAGGTTTTGAAATTTATTTTTGTTCTGGACTGGAACAAAAACAAAACCTTTAGTGAAAGCAGAATTATGTCAAAATGTCAGTTTTCAGATCAAAATGAGAGCTTTTTGAGCTGGGAACAAAGTTGTACATGGAACTAGGTGGTTCAACCACTACCCTGGGAAGTAGGAAAATCATATTAAAGTCCCTGCACCACCTGCGTCAAAATAGTTTTTTGTCTCTGACCATATAAAGCAGGGACTTGAGCTCCACATCGCCCAAATCCCACACGAGGGCCCTGACCTCTGGGCTATTGAGTTTGTGAGACTCTCTAACACAACTTCATGAAAGCCAAAACATCTCTGTGAAATGTTTCAACTTTGACAAAGGTTCCTGACCAGTTCTAATATGGAATGTACAGGTGTGTGTTTATATGGATATTTGCATATTTTTTGTATAACCCCAAACGTTCAAGAATATAAATGCTAATTACACGAAAGGTAATTTTAAAGGAGTCATCTGTTATCTTAGAGATGTATATGAGACCTACCAAGTTCCAGTAAAACTGCAGACTATCAGAGAGAAAAGGATTTGCAATGGACATTTGGTAGCCTGGGTGCCAAAACTGTTCTGCGGTGTGAAATGGATTTTACTTACCATAATATGGTTGGATGCTTCATAAAAGCCAGGCTCATTGAAAACTTTGGAATCAAGCAGTGTACTATAGGATTGTATATGTTATTGCTTATGTAAACTGAACTCTGTGTGTAGCCTAACATTTCATATTACATTAATGACTTACCTATAAACTTTAAAAAATTCAGATTATGCAGAAATGGCTTTAGGTACCATCAAATTGTGGGTGGGGCCTTGCTTCATTTGGCCAATAATTTCTTCTGGAAATTATAAGCAGGGCTAGTAGTGTAGTCTATTTGTAAGGTGGCACAAGCCTTCTCATTATAAAAACCCGGTTTTCTGCTACCAAATGTTTCAGCCATTTGTGGAAAAGATATTAGGGGAAAATTTGTGGGTTTGCCCATGTTAAAAATTGCTCGAGACTTTTTGGTTTAAATCCTTTAGCACTCCATGTTTTGGATCATGGACTCAAAATTTGGAAGGGAGGTAGCCTTTGTGTTAGACAGCCTCATGAAAATCTACTCTCACAGCTCCTATGTGTGGCTGGATTGTACATGCACCATCCCCACTGAGGAATTTAGCATGTTTCATCCTTTCATTGCTTCTATTTGTGACCAGACAGTGTATGCACCACCACCCCAGGACAGCTGCCCAGCTCATATTCTAAAGTCCTGGAAAACCTTGTAGCATACCTGGAAGATTTCAAAAGCTGGGCTCTGTTGAACCAAACTGATAAAATACATTTCAGAATCAAGCAACAATCATGGTCTAGAATTCTTGTATCTGAATAGATACAAGAAAGATGTATAGTGAAATTAAAGAGAGAAATCCTCCTTTCAAGCATTACTACAAATCAACTTAGATAAACCTCCACTAAGAACATTTCTCAGAGGAGAATTGTATCAGAAAAAAAATAAAAAGCATCAATTCACCTTACTAGCCAGAAGAGAGGTTTTTTAAAAAAAACAAAAAAACACATCTTACAAAGGAAAAACTCTGTGCATCAGCTATGGAGGAATGAAGAATTTGCCTATGCTTTTTCTACAAGGTTTCTATGGAGACCAGGCATATTGGTTAGCATACTGACACACAGGTTTGCTTTCAGTGGTAGCATCTGAAAAAAAAATGGTTCAAGAAGAATCCCTTGAATAAGAATATCATTTAATAGCACACTGTACATGTGTTGTCGTGACTTTTTTGTCTTAACTTCCTCCTTTTCCGTTATCTGCTGACGGGCTTACTCAAGGCCTTGCTTAATCATCACATCATGTCAACAACAAGGCCACCCCCATCAGAGTGAGCAGGTGACGTAAATCACTGATAATTCACACTTATCAAAGCAAGAAGCAATAGGATGATGCAACTCCAGCCTGCTAAGGGAAGGGAAGTTCTGCTGAATGAAAGATGTTTTATTTACAAAGCTAGTAATGGAAATATGAAACAGGGCTAAATAATATATAGTCGTGAGCTTCCTTTGCCGCCTCTCCCTCCTCCTCCTCTCTCTGATTAGGGTGATGATGTCATGGAAACCTTCAGGGGAGACAGAAGCAAGTTAGCAGCTTATAGACAGTACAGGAAACATATTTTCTTTCAACTAACATAGAATAGCTGTTTACACTCCCATCTATAACTCTCTCCTTTATAGGTGGACTGCACTCAAGAGGTAAAAGGGAGTTTAATTAACACCTACACCTTATAGGATCATTCTGATGGTCTTACATGGGACTGTGCTGGGGTGCACCACTCACTGTTAGTCTGTTGCCTCCTCCTGGCTGCTCCAGCGATTAGCTCATCAGGTCAATGCTCTTTCCTGTGGTTCCTCTGTCACTCTCTGGTCTGCAGCCCCTCTCACACCCCAGGAACTGCAATGTCCTCTTCATGACTCAGCCCTTCAGTCAGGCCACTCAGCATTCCCCTCCCTCCCCCCTTCTGGAGTATATCAAAGTCTTCCCTTCAGCAGCCCTAGTCAATTTTCCCATTCACTGCCTCAGGTGTTATTTCTTCAGTGGTTGGTAGGGGAACCCAGGCCCACCCTCTAATCTGGGTTCCAGTCCAGGGACCCTTAATCCAACAGTTCTGGGCTTTACTTTCCCAGCCCTCATTACGCCTTCCCTGGAATGCTTCCTACCACGCTTGGTCCCCCCGCCACCTTTTTCTCTGGGAATACCAGCTCCAAACCTTCCTCCCTCTTCCCAGGGAGTGACTGCTTTTTTCCAGCATCCCCTGTCTGTTGCCAACTTCCTGGCTTTATAGGCCATGCCTATTCCTGTAAACCTATTCAGATCTGGGAGCCCACAGCTAAAGGTCCCTTCCCCAGCATTAGGCAAGGAGCGACTGAACCCAGAGTTCAAATAATTCTGCGGGACAACTAATAAGAAAATTGGTGCAGGAGGTCATAGGGCCATAAGCAAGGAACTGGAGGGAGACATTGAGCAAAGAGAACCAGACAGTGCCCACTGTTCCTCAGAGGTGTCTAGGGAACTAGTGGATGTGGCCCAGAGGAACTCTGCTCAGAAGCGTGATTGGATGAAGGAATGGAAATAGGCCCCATAGTTGCAGAGCACCTCCCCTTCCAGCATCCTCCTCCTGGTTTTAGGAATGGCACTTTGACTAATGCCAGGAGGAGATTGACGGGGAGGTCTTGTGACTTCATGGGGCCATCAAACAAAACAGTCTCTAGGTGAGCTGGACCTGGGCCTGAGGAGGCTCAGGCAGCCCACAAGCAAAACAGTCTCAGGGCTGGATTCAACCAGCAAACAGTCTTTCAGGTGAACTGGGTCCTGGGCTTGGAGAGCCACAGGCTTTCAACAAGCAACAGTCTCACAGCTGGCTTTGGCCTGGGCAGGGCTCAGGCAGCCAGCAAACAAAACAGGCTACAGGTGAGTGGTAAGGGAAGCTCCTCTTCAGAACTAGAGCCTCCTTTCGCAGTGTAGGGGGTCAGCCACCCCAGGATGGGGTGGCAGGAGGACACAGGCCCACCCTACTCCACAACATCCCAGCCCAGGGCCCGGACAGGGGCAGAATCAGCTGCCCCTGCATCAGCAGGGATCCAGCCACAACACACCAACAGGGCCACCACTGGCTCTGCAGCCAGCTGCTTCAAGGCTTCCCCTGGGCCACTTCCTGCCACCCCAGCATTTGGTAACTCTAGCTTCCAGGCCTCTTATGGCTCCTCAGGGTAGACAGCAGCAGGCACTCTAGCCAGACCTAATCAGCATCTGTGGATTGGGCAATGCCTGGGGAGGATTCCTCTCAGGAACATGGCCAAACTGGCAGAGCATCCTTCCCCTCTGCCAACTCTCCCCCAACTGTGCTGCAGGGCTGGCCTTTTATACTTATGGCCACACCCCAGTACTTCCTGTCAGGGGGGCGGGGTGATCTAGGCTCTGCCCTCCAAGGGGAGTGCAATGGTCCCTTGCTCTCCTGTTTGCGGGGAGGCCCCTCGTCTCACTACAGGGACTGGTTTCCTCACCCTCGCGTCCTGCCCCAACACCAAATGGAGGGACTATCTTTCACCTAAAGAGGGTGAGGAACCCTGGTGGGCCAGCCTTTACTCCACCTTCGTCCCATGGCCCGCCAGGGACATCGGTTGGCGGCTCCTTTATGGAGCCGTAAGGACAGGCGTGTACCTGGCACGGTTCACATCTGCACCCAAGGCCTGCCCCTTTTGTGGTGTGAGGGAGAACCTGGCGCACGCCTATCTCGAATGCGCCAGGTTGCAGCCCCTATTCTGGCTCCTCCAGAACCTCGTGTTGAGGTTCGGGCTGCACTTTCCCCTGCACCTGTTCCTTTATGTACACCCCATCCGTGGCCCCACGAAGTCGCGAGACCTCCTCGTCAACCTCCTCCTGGCCCTGGCCAAACTCTTCATCTACAATCCCAGGAGGAGGATGCTGGATGAGAGGGTGCTCTGTGACTGTTGGGCCTATTTCCGTTCCTCCCTCATCTCACATATCCGGGCAGAGTTCCACTGGGCAGCGTCTGCTGGTTCCCTCGACACCTTTGAGGAGCAGTGGGCACTGTCCTGGGTTCTCTGCTCAGTGTCTCCATCCGGTACCCTCGTTTTGAACCTATGACTTTTACCTCAGTCCCCGTTTTTCTCATTTGTTGTCCCCCATAATCACTTGGTCCCTGGGTCCAGTGGCCCCTCCTGCTAGGCTGGGGGAGGGGCTTTTAGAAGGCCTAAAACACTTCCCAGGTTTTCCAATAAGACTACAGGGACTGGTCAGTCTACTCTGGCTGCCCTGCTGACTGGAGCTCTCCCGCCCTGGCTGCTGCCGCCACTGCTGCCAAGTGTGGGAGAGTATTGCCACCTGTCCCCCCGCCTCTAGAGGGAGAAGCAAGGACACCACCACCACCACCACCTATGAGTCCCTCCTGCCTGGCCGGCTGACTGCTGCTTGCCTCTGCTCCGTTGGAGCCGCTGCCGCTGTCAAGGAGAAAGAAGAGGAGGATTCCTACTAAGGGACATTGTGGAGGGGGTTTGTTCACAAACTGAGTGACTTTTACCATCTCTGCTCCTGGGATGGTGGTGACTCGGAGCCCTCCCCCACGCCCATCTGCTCTACCCTTACCGCCACCCTCTCCACCACCCCGCATACCACCTGGACCTGCTCTTTGCCTCTCAACATGGCTGTTTTCCCCCCCCTTTCACCATCTGGGATTGTTTGCAGCAGTGAGCATCAAGGACTGAGCTACACAAGTGCATGTGGGCGCACATGCCTCCCCACTTTGGACTTACCCTATCCCCCCAGCTGCGTTTGGCTGGTGGAGTGTCCTCCCTCTGTTAGTTTTCCCCTCCCCTCTTGCAGCCTGCCCCGCCCACCACCTGCTTTGACCCTCTAGGGGTTTCCCTTTCTGTTAGTTTGCCTGCCCCACCCTAGCCCTTGTAGTTTCCTCCTGTGATTCGACTGGCCCCTTTCTTTTTCCTCTGCTCTCCCTTGTCCCCCTTGCCCAATCCTCTATGGCTGAGAACCATGAATCTATCTCTGTCCCCATTCCCATTCCCATTCCAATCCCTGCCCCTGATTCTGTCCCCTCTCCTGCCCCAGCCCCAGCCCCACTCCCAGTCCCAATTCCTGCTCCTGCCCCTTCTCCTGCCCTAATCCCTGATCCTGCCCCCGATCCCGCTCCTGACCCCATTCCTGCCCCCAAAGCATTGCCTGCCCCTCTCCCCTTCACCTCCCTTGCTATTACCACCTCCAAGGTTGTCTTGTTTCCCCTGCCTACGGACATCCCTCAGGGAGAGGTTTTCATGTCTCCTCTTCCCACGCTGCCTTATCGCCCCTTTCTCTTGTCTTCCTGCAGCGGGCCCTGTGAGAGGGCACTCCCCGCCCACCCATCCATCACCCCGGGCCCTCCGGACCTTTTAATCAGGCACCTGTTCTGCGAGCCCTCCCGGCTTCTCCACTCCCATACTCCAAGCTGGCTGTGAACCCTACAGCTGGTTCACTTCTGAACCGCGCCCAGGGACCGACTGTACATGCTCGTGCTCCACACGTTGCATTTCCTCACCCCCTCATTCTGCCCCAACACCAAGTGGCGGGACCATTTACCACCTTTGGAGGGTGAGGAGCCCAGGTGGGCTAGGCTCTATTCCACCTTGGTCCCACAGCCCTCTGGGAACACTGGTTGGTGGCTTCTTCATGGAGCCATGAGCATGTATCTGGCGTGGTTCACCCCCATACCCAAGGCCTGCCCCTTCTGCAGCGTGAGGAAGAACCTGGCGCATGCCTACCTCGAATGCACCAGGTTGCAGCCCCTATTCCGGCTCCTCCAGAACCTCTTGTTGAGGTTCTGGCTGCACTTTTCCCTGCACCTATTCCTTTTCTCATACCCTATCTGTGGCCCCACAAAGTCGCGAGACCTCCTTGTCAACCTCCTCCTGGCTCTGGCCAAAGTCACCAGGTATAATACCAGGAGGAGGATGTTGGACGAGGGGGTGCTCTGCGATTGTGGGGCCTATTTCCGTTCTTCCCTGGTCTCACACCTCCGGGCAGAGTTCCACTGGGCAGCGTCCGCTGGCTCCCTAGACACCTTTGAGGAACATTGGGTGCAGTCCGGGGTCCTCTGCTTGGTGTCCCTATCCAGTACCCTTGGTTTAAACCTGTGACCATCACTCTGATCCCTGTTTTCATTAGTTGTCCCCCATATTCAATTGGTTCCTGGGTCCAGTGGTCCCTCCCACTAGGCTGGGGAAGGGGCCTTTAGAAGTGGCCAGGCTTGCGCCCACCCACCTCCTGGGTTTTCCAGTAAGGCCTCACTACACTATACAATTGTATCCTTGTTTTGTGTGTGTGTTACTACCACAATTCCATGTATTCTTAGGGTATTTGTGCATACAAAAGAGCAATTTCAGCATATACGCGTGTATTACCTTGTCATTTCTGGCACTTATTAAAAATAATAGCTTGTCTCTCTCCTATGCAATTGGCCTCTAGGGAGGCTCTCTCGGAGCTGTGACCTCTTCTGGATTCTTGCAGGACCACTGCTTAACCCAGCCAGTGCTCCCTCTAATGACCAGCACACTGTGCAAGTGGAAGTGACCGTTTGAGATCACAGAATCTGGTTTTAGACATTACCACAGTCAGACTACATTTTCTCACTGTCAGAGATGGGCCCAAGTTAAACAATTCAGTTTTAGATACAATGTTTGAGGATGTTGTGGTTTCATGGATTTCATGGAGCCCATTCCAGAGATAGAGATAATTTATTAAATTCACAAAAAGAACAGGAGTACTTGTGGTACCTTAGAGACTAACAAATTAACTAACTAGTTATGTGACCCCCGAGCATGCTCTAATAAATTTGTTAGTCTCTAAGGTGCCACAAGTACTCCTGTTCTTTGTGGGGATACAGACTAACACAGCTGCTACTCTGAAACCTTATTAAATTCAGTTCCAAATTCAGGTTTGGATACCAAAACCTCCCAACAGTTCCTGATACATATTTTATCTACCTGATACATATTTGCATAAACATTTCTGCATACTAATTTTTTACCAATCCACTCTATCAGTTCAGAAAGTGGCCATTCATCCTTAAAATGTCAAATGTCTCATCAGTGGTTTTGCTGACCTAGCTGATCCTTTGTGCTGCTGGTTAAAACCCACTTTTTCTAGCACAGCTAACAGTCAGTTTTCTCATAACTCTTATGTTTCACTAAAGTAACTGTCACTTTAAACTAAAAGTAGCAGAATGCAGACTCAGAAGTCATAGTTCAACTTGGGAAGATAAAATGGAGCTCGCAAATTCTGTATGTGGGGGCAGCTGTAAGCAGCTTGGCAGACTATGCAGTCTGTGCTTTTCCTATGTAACCATCATTGATTAAAAGGAATCACTCTTGTTCAGTTATAAAGGCCCAGCATGTCTGATACATACGACAATAACTACTTATGCATTTTCCCCTACATGTATATTGTTACCCCTTTTTTTTACCAGAGGGATTAGTAATATTTGGGGTCTTGTGGTTTGTTTCCATTAGAAAGAGAAGCTGATGATAAAGTCAGGTCTTTCTTTGATTAAATCCTGTTTACTTACAAAGAATACACAAAGTCTTGTTTCTCTAAACACCGTTGGATCAAATAACAGGAGACAGTTTACTTGCTCAGACTTTCAAGTCTGCCTTTTAGCTAGCATTCTGTCCAAATCTCTCTCTCTCTCTGGCTCTGTCTTTTCTCAAGGCCATGCTACTATGCTTCTATGATTCTAAGTGCTTCTTTGGCTGTCTCCTAGTTTTCTTGCTGCATTCTGATTGCTTTTTCCCCCCACATAAACACACAGATGCAACTAAATCCATCTCCAGCCTCTACATTTGCATTTAGTCTAGTTTTTAGATGGTGGCTTCAATTGTTTCACCTATCACTAAAAATGGGTAATTTAATTTTTCCCAGATTTAGCCTGAATGGAAGGCAGCTACCATTCCCATCAACTTCAGGGAGGTCTGTGTCTGCCCATAGAACAAAAACATGCTTTCTGAGAGCAAAAATGCTCCAGAATAACAATATTTAGCACCTTGGAAAGTATGAGGGATGGGGAAAGAGTAAAACAGGTTTTATAGATGCTTGTGATATAAGAACACAGGATTTGGGTCTCAAATAAGGTTTATATCCTTCTGATAGCATGTGAGCTCTTCTGAATTTTCACTAGAAGTAGAGCAAATACAGGAATTATTTGTTGAATATTTTGTTTGGGAAAAATATAATTGATTTAATCAAATAAATTATTAGATGGATATATTCACAAAGTATTCAACCAACTCTATGCGCAGGGAGAACAATAGGGGAAAATAAATGAATAGTTTATTATAGAAATATCAATGAATTCATCAAAACAATTATTTTAATATTATTTGACCAGATCTATTTTACACCTACCCTTTCCTCAACATTTGAAGCAATTTTTAAATGTGTTTGGCTTGTATTTAGTTTGTTATTGTGCTATTGTAGAGCTACTGAAATGTTTTGCTCTCCATTCAGGTGCTCCACTTCACTCCTGTTATGGCAACACCCCTACAGGAAGTTTAGTCATTCTTTCAGTATAAGCTGATTTAATGCTTGGCTGGAGCTCTGATGGGCCCCAGCCAGATCTGCAGTGCTGTATTCTCAGTGAGTGCTGCTTTCTCTTCTAACTGCATCATTCATTGTACTTTCATTGAAGTGATATTGGCTGACATACGGGCTAACAAAGTAATTGTTAATGGAACCAGTTAAAAGATGTGAATATTATTTACATCTCTTAGTCATCTTCCAAGCCAATGAGATTCTAACAGAGAGAGATTCTTATTTTATTATAA
This sequence comes from Malaclemys terrapin pileata, assembly GCF_027887155.1. NCBI lineage: Eukaryota > Metazoa > Chordata > Testudines > Emydidae > Malaclemys > Malaclemys terrapin. The sequence goes on from NC_071506.1 coordinate 162,980,383, forward strand.
AGACTTCTAACATGTTCAGCTATTTCTGCTTAATTAGGGTTACATGATCCCATATTAAATGTCACATCACAGTACAAGTGATCCTGTGATATGACATTTCATGATATATAATCTGGCAGACTATAACCCAGAAGAGAACCTCAGAAATGGGGCTTGTTATATTCATTAGATCTGGTAACTTGCTATCATTTAAGGTAAATACAGTACATCAAACTCAACTGACTTAGGCTTTAATGAACACAGAGATGTTACTTGCAGAATAGGAGACACTACCTCATGAAAACAATTGGCAAAATTCTGCTCTTGAATTCATACTGTGGATCTGACATTCTGCACTCACATCCAACGCAGAGCCTCCATGAATGGAAGTTTTATGCTAAGAGTAGAGTAAAATCTGCAACAGAGGTACAAAGGACCACACCCCATATATGTGATGTCAAAGTGCAAATAGCCCCCCAAAAGGTAGTATACACATGTCTGATTGCCAAATATCCGTGGGTGTTACAGAAGTGCCTGAGTCTGAAGGAAACTCGTATTTTAGTTACCAGTTATCCTTGGATAGCTGGACAGCCTCCCCCCTCCATAAAAGAGGGGACAGTGGGCAGGGCATTCTCTCTGAGGGCTCTGGAACTTGCTCCAATCCTTGGTCTAAAATAGCCCAGAATAGCCCTTCTGGCCACATTTCAAAAGACGTTGGCTTGATAGCATTGTCTGTGAGGGCTGAGGGTGTGCTTCCTATGAGAATGAAGGGTGGAAAGGAGTTTCTATAGGTGGCTGTGTGACTGAGTTCCTGCTCTAATGATTATTTTAATGCTGCTGGGACTTGATTCTGTTAGTGTGCATAAAGCCTTACATAGGCATCTTTATGATTATTTTAAATCTAAAATAAATACACAATAAATATCGGCCACAATTCAGTAAAGCACTTAAATGTTTAAGTGCATTCCTAAATTGAGATCTAATTGCAGAACATTTTTGAATTATAAATATGTTTTAGCCTTGCAAATTTAGTGATGTACTTTACTCAGAGAAAAACTATTCAACCTACTCATTTCCTACCATTTCACCCAATTTGCTTAGGGGGAGGTATGGTACCAGAAACTAGCTTTAATTTAGTTTAAAAAAAAAAAAAACACACACACACAGACTAGACCTCAAGTTGACTGTGTCACTTTAAAATAAAATAAAATGGTAAACCATACTTTCCTACCAGAAGTTTTTAAAGCAGGACACTATCATTTATCTACTTATTAATTTATTATACAAAAAAGGAAAGGAAGACTCCCAGCAAAATAAGATCCAAATTTGAGGGAATCTCAAGTTTTTTCCCATCTCTCCGGGAATGCTCTGTAATGGAAAAAAGGAATCATAGAATCATAGAATCATAGAATATCAGAGTTGGAAGGGACCTCAAGAGGTCATCTAGTCCAACCCCCTGCTCAAAGCAGGACCAATTCCCAGCTAAATCATCCCAGCCAGGGCTTTGTCAAGCCGGGCCTTAAAAACCTCCAAGGAAGGAGACTCCACCACCTCCCTAGGTAACGCATTCCAGTGTTTCACCACCCTCCTAGTGAAATAGTTTTTCCTGATATCCAACCTGGACCTCCCCCACTGCAGCTTGAGACCATTGCTCCTTGTTCTGTCATCTGCCACCACTGAGAACAGCCGAGCTCCATCCTCTTTGGAACCCCCCTTCAGGTAGTTGAAGGCTGCTATCAAATCCCCCCTCATTCTTCTCTTCTGGAGACTAAACAATCCCAGTTCTCTCAGCCTCTCCTCATAAGTCATGTGCTCCAGACCCCTAATCATTTTTGTTGCCCTCCGCTGGACTCTTTCCAATTTTTCCACATCCTTCTTGTAGTGTGGGGACCAAAACTGGACACAGTATTCCAGATGAGGCCTCACCAATGTCGAATAAAGGGGAACGATCACGTTCCTCGATCTGCTGGCAATGCCCCTACTTATACAGCCCAAAATGCCGTTAGCCTTCTTGGCAACAAGAGCACACTGTTGACTCATATCCAGCTTCTCGTCCACTGTGACCCCTAGGTCCTTTTCAGCAGAACTGCTACCTAGCCATTCGGTCCCTAGTCTGTAGCAGTGCATGGGATTCTTCCGTCCTAAGTGCAGGACTCTGCACTTGTCCTTGTTGAACCTCATCAGGTTTTTTTCTGCCCAATCCTCTAATTTGTCTAGGTCCCTCTGTATCCGATCCCTACCCTCTAGTGTATCTACCACGCCTCCTAGTTTAGTGTCATCTGCAAACTTGCTGAGAGTGCAGTCCACACCATCCTCCAGATCATTAATAAAGATATTAAACAAAACCGGCCCCAGGACCGACCCTTGGGGCACTCCACTTGAAACCGGCTGCCAACTAGACATGGAGCCATTGATCACTACCCGTTGAGCCCGACGATCTAGCCAGCTTTCTATCCACCTTACAGTCCATTCATCCAGCCCATACTTCTTTAACTTGGTGGCAAGAATACTGTGGGAGACAGTATCAAAAGCTTTGCTAAAGTCAAGGAATAACACATCCACTGCTTTCCCCTCATCCACAGAGCCAGTTATCTCATCATAGAAGGCAATTAGGTTAGTCAGGCACGACTTCCCCTTCGTGAATCCATGCTGACTGTTCCTGATCACTTTCCTCTCCTCTAAATGTTTCATAATTGATTCCTTGAGGACCTGCTCCATGATTTTTCCAGGGACTGAGGTGAGGCTGACTGGCCTGTAGTTCCCCGGATCCTCCTTCTTCCCTTTTTTAAAGATGGGCACTACATTAGCCTTTTTCCAGTCATCTGGGACCTCCCCCGATCGCCATGAGTTTTCAAAAATAATGGCTAATGGCTCTGCAATCTCACCCGCCAACTCCTTTAGCACCCTCGGATGCAGCGCATCTGGCCCCATGGACTTGTGCACGTCCAGTTTTTCTAAATAGTCCCGAACCACTTCTTTCTCCACAGAGGGTTGGCCACCTTCTCCCCATGCTGTACTGCCCAGTGCAGCAATCTGGGAGCTGACCTTGTGCGTGAAGACAGAGGCAAAAAAATCATTGAGTACATTAGCTTTTTCCACATCCTCGGTCACTAGGTTGCCTCCCTCATTCAGTAAGGGGCCCACACTTTCCTTGTGGAAGGCCTGAGATATGTCCTCTCAAACTAGAATTTAATGTAAATTAGGGGCCACCTGGGGTAAAGTGTCATGTACAAGCAGTTGCCCACTTTAGAGAAGGAACAGTTATTAGTATATAATGCTTAGTTACCTATCTGAATTTTTTTCTTCTCTAAAGTGGAGCTTGCTTCTCCAAAATAACCAAGATGTAAGGGATCACAAACTTGTGCACCAGGTGCCCACTAGGGAGAAAGATAAGCTTCTCATGGTAAAATAAATTCACCTACATACTGCACATTTCTAATTACAGATTAGATAGCCAATTCACAACTGAAGATATGATATATGTTAAATATGAATGAGTTTATGGTATTGTATAGGTAGCTGTGATGCCTTTGTGAAAATGCAGTATAGAGAAAACATTTCTAAAAATTCTGCCTGTGTGATCAGACAGCAGACATTCTGTTTTCAGAGTTGATGTAGTCAGTGCATGCTCTGCGCTCCTTCATACAGACTTAAAGAAAGAAAAGAAGTTTTTCTTTAATCTAAAACAAAACATTCAACTTGAAAGTAGATGTGCAGAAAAACAAAGAACCTTAATATAATCATTCTTTTGTGTTTAAATATAGAACTTATAGAACTGTAAACTTTAATGTTTACATAATTTATTTATGTTAAATTTCCTTGTAACCCCTATTAGCACAGTGAGGGCCTTTGTCTCCCTCTAGTGGCTGTTCCACATAAGATAATAATCTGCTATTGCTACCTGCTAGCAAAGTTACTCCTTCAGCTTCAGTGGTAGAGGCTCTACTTTTAACACTAACAGTCCCAGGCTCGGTCCCACTGATGACTCATTGAAAAGGAGAAGGCCATGAAGCCGTATTTGAACAAGAATTTGTTCAAGAATCATCCCAGCTATGCTTTGAAATCCACACCTCAAATTCCTGTGCTCAGTCGGGTTTTGAGGAATAAATTATACAACTCCAGTCAGCTAAAGGAGTGAGAGGGGGTGAATTCAAACTTTTAAAACTGATAGAGCAGCAACAAGAGAAAGTTAGTTTTCTGGGAAACTGTACAGTGTATTTCAATAAGACATTTACAATGTTCCTCAACAACAGCCTGTCAAGCCAAGCTGGGATATTGTCTATTTTAATGTGGCAAAGAGAGTGGTGATTCCTCTCTGCTAACATCTTTGCATACTACACTAGTTTACTGAACTGATTGTGTCTTCCTTTAGTGGCTGGCCTCAATGACAACTTAGTACTTTCTCATAGCTAAAAGAGCTTCGCTCCAGTAGTGGAGATGCTGAAGGTTTCACCTTGCTGGTGACTGCTGTATGCATGCAAAGCAGTATACCAAAACCTTGCAGAATACTGATTTCTCAAAAAAGACTATTTAAACACAATTTTTGATGGGTTTACCTCCATCTTTTTATTAGTCATTTTGTGCTTAGCTCAAGGGTTGTTTCCTTTGAATGTGCTGCAGTTACTGCATTTCAGGATCTATGAAACTCTGTTGACAATGTCCAGACACAATCATTTCATCTGAAAGTGAAATTCTAATGGGTGGTGGAAATTGTATGGGCTGATAGTGAGTGGTCAAGTCTTACACAGCAGTGGGGGATTAACTGGATTCCATAACTGTGCTTTTCCAGACTTTATAACACCTCAGTTTCAAAATATCACTATGATATGAAAGTTTACAAATCTTTGATTGACGTTTAGCTATTGATTTCAACCAGAACTATTTTTGCAAAGTTTCTTGTGTTAGAATATAAATATTGATGCAAGGGCAATCCTGGACTTAATTAATCAAAATGGAATGAGTAGAAGATGATAGACTGCTTCCCAGATGCAGCCAATTCTTCTCTTACATCAAAGAATGAATCACTACCTAGTCATATACCTTCGTGACTTGATTACACAAGTGATCCTCTATGTAAGTATCAGGTGATTCATTGTTGCATCAAAAAGAAACAGATTTACTAAATTATAAATTTCAGTTCATGAGTTAGGCTGCAAGTTACTTTTCTACAGCAGTTGATGGTTAAGTCATGCTCTATTTAGTTGATGCTGATTGCCAATATAAATGTAGAAAGAAAAAATACTATATAAATATCTAGCAATATAGGATATTATATAATAACATAGGCACTATGGCCCTGATCCAACAAAGTACTAGCATGCATATCATGGGTGGCTGGTGAACCCCACCTTTGCAGATGCTAGTCCCCTGGCCCTGCCCCTTCTGCCTGAGGCCCCACCTCTACCCCAACCTTTCTGCCCCTCCCCCCCACCACAACCAGAGAAGCCCTGGGAAAACTGACCCAAGGCCTGGGCCACTGGCCAGCTCACTCCGGCTGTGCCGGCTGGTCTGAGCACCAGCACAACCCCCAGGCTACTGGCCGGCCCAAGCACCGGCCTGACCCCTGGACCAGCACAAGCCAACCCTGGCCACCAGCTGACCACAGCTGCCCCAGGCCGCTGAGCCCTGAGCTCCAGGATGCTGGCCTGAGCTGAGCCACTACTAGCTTTGGGGGAGGGGAGAGCAACAGCAGGGTCACCGGGCAGAGCGTGGGTAGGGCCACGGCCTGGGTTAGGGGAGGCTTTTCCTCCCCTGGCCTATGATACCTGCCCCCCATGATGTAACTTGTGCCCATGATGTAACTTTAAGCTCAAGTAGTTCCACTTCAGTTGTTGTGCTCAAAATTACCTAAGTGCTTAATACTTTGTTGGACTGGGGTCTATAGAGGTTGGTGGTTTGTTTGGGGGTTTTTTGTGTGTGTTTGTTTTTGGTTCTATGGTATATAGATGATTATATACAGAAATATGGGGCCAAAACCTAAAATGGTGTAAATCAGCTTACTGAAGCTGTGGCACTTTACATAAAAATTAGGATCTGGACCATAATCTCAGCCATAGTCCTTGAACAGTTTATTAGTATTGTAAACATTTTAAAAACTTTGTTCTATTCCTTTTTTAAAAGTATAAATAGGATCATGAAAATCCTACAATGTAGCCCCAATTCAATGCCCATGGAAATCAAAGGAAGTCTCCATTTGCTTCCATGGAATTTAGATTTTGCCTACTGTGACTACTGGTCTTTCATACAAGACTTTATATAAGAAATAAAAAGTAATCTGAGTGAATTTTGTACTTTCAGCATAGGGGCAAAATTACAGTTGATTTTGTGCCATATTTACCTATCAGCATGATGCTAGGATATACATGAATATTGTACTTTCTGTACGATGATATAGATTCAATGCTGTGAGATATTGGGGGGGGGCACTATATTTTATTGTTTTAAATATACTGTTTTAAAAATTAAAGTTAACAACTTTGATCATATACACTATAATATTTTTGTGTATGTATATAGATTAGATAAGTAATGGAAAGGCAGTAACAGTTACAATCAATTTCCCATTATTAAAGACTTATTTTATCCTCCACACCATGCCTTATAGTTTTGATCTGGAAAATTAGTTTGACCTCAAGTTTGTCAGATTTACTCTGAAGACAAAAACAAATGTTTCTACTAAGGATGAAGAAATTTGATCAAAACATAGTTGAGTTACAGTTCACTAAAACATTACCATGATTTAGAATTTGTACTTATATGTAATATTTTTTTAGAATGCTTTTTAACTAATTGAAACTTGTCCCATAGGTAAATCTAGAAAACTCACATGTCATCTATATGTGAAGAAAATATGTTGAAATACTTTGACCTACTCCCATTTCAAACTGCAGCAAATCTAAGTGTACGAAGGAACCTTTAGTGTGCAGTGCAGGATCCATATGGCTAGTTAGTACATGGGAAGCTAGTGCACTGAGATTTACAACCCAACTTGCTGCACAGTAGCTCTTCATATAGACAAACCCTTACTCTGCCCTGACTACCATGCCATCCTGCACCCAGTTCCTCATTTTGATATCTCCAAGCTATTGCAGTATTACTTACCGCTCCCAGAGACCTCATGTGTCCATTGACGGGCATAGCTGGCTTCCCAACTATTGATTTCAAGGGTAGGATGCAGGAACCATCTTAAAACAATGACAAATCTCTCAGGCACTAGGTGCTGACAGCATATGAACCATCTTCTCTTCAGACATTCACTCTTCTATACCTAGTTCTCATGGTCTCTCATCCCCAGAGAATTGGTAACATACACTTAATTTACTTTAGTTCCATTGCATATTGTCACCCTATTGCTAATTTGAAAAAAACCCACACATTTAATTGACTTATTCACCAGATCATATCTCCAGTTAGAGGACTAGGAGCAAAACAGTACAAGATTCTATTGCTGTCTCTGCCATAGACTTCCTGCATGCTGTGGGTCTGTCACTTAATCTTTCTGTGCCTCAGATCCCTCTCTGTAAAACAGGAATAATAATAATATTTCTCTCCCTTAGAATGGGGGTATGAGAAATTACTGTTCTTCAAGAACTCTCTGCTCCTTAGATCACAGAAATTAAAGATAAAAAAGATTTTAGGTTGTGCAGTCAATTTTCCTACCCATGTAGAGGAAAGAGTCATATAAGTGCAAAGTATTAAGGTATGGCTATCTCTAGTACAGTTATGAAAAGCATTGTTTTCTCCTGTCAGTTTTATCTTTTTTCACTTAATAAACACTGCTTTTCCCTATTGTGTCTTAAAAAGCACTAGTCAACATGCTTCCATTTTATTGCTTAAAAATATACTTTGCATGTATGTAGGGCTTTTGGAGCTTCAATAGCAGTTGATGTGAATATAAACTATTTTGACAAGTTTCAGAGTAACAGCCGTGTTAGTCTGTATCCGCAAAAAGAAGAACAGGAGTACTTGTGGCACCTTAGAGACTAACAAATTTATTAGAGCATAAGCTTTCGTGGACTACAGCCCACTTCTTCGGATGCATATAGAATGGAACATATAATGAGGAGATATATATACACACATACAGAGAGAGCATAAACAGGTGGGAGTTGTCTTACCAACTCTGAGAGGCCAATTAATTAAGAAAAAAAAAAAAAAAAAACTTTTGAAGTGATAATCAAGCTAGCCGAGTACAGACAGTGTGATAAGAAGTGTGAGAGTACTTACAAGGGGAGATAGTCAACGTTTGTAATGGCTCAGCCATTCCCAGTCCTTATTCAAACCGGAGTTGATTGTGTCTAGTTTGCATATCAATTCTAGCTCTGTAGTCTCTCTTTGGAGTCTGTTTTTGAAGTTTTTCTGTTGTAATATAGCCACCCGCAGGTCTGTCACTGAATGACCAGACAGGTTAAAGTGTTCTCCCACTGGTTTTTGAGTATTTTGATTCCTGATGTCAGATTTGTGTCCATTAATTCTTTTGCGTAGAGACTGTCCGGTTTGGCCAATGTACATGGCAGAGGGGCATTGCTGGCACATGATGGCATAGATCACATTGGTAGATGTGCAGGTGAACGAGCCCCTGATGGTATGGCTGATGTGATTAGGTCCTATGATGATGTCACTTGAATAGATATGTGGACAGAGTTGGCATCGGGGTTTGTTACAAGGATAGGTTCCTGGGTTAGTGGTTTTGTTCAGTGATGTGTGGTTGCTGGTGAGTATTTGCTTTAGGTTGGGGGGTTGTCTGTAAGCGAGGACAGGTCTGTCTCCCAAGATCTGTGAGAGTAAAGGATCATCTTTCAGGATAGGTTGTAGATCTCTGATGATGCGCTGGAGAGGTTTTAGTTGGGGGCTGAAGGTGACAGCTAGTGGTGTTCTGTTATTTTCTTTGTTGGGCCTGTCTTGTAGGAGGTGACTTCTGGGTACTCGTCTGGCTCTGTCAATCTGTTTTTTCACTTCAGCAGGTGGGTATTGTAGTTTTAAGAATGCTTGATAGAGATCTTGTAGGTGCTTGTCTCTATCCGAGGGATTGGAGCAAATGCGGTTATATCTTAGAGCTTGGCTGTAGACAATGGATCGTGTGGTGTGTCCTGGATGGAAGCTGGAGGCATGTAGGTAAGTGTAGCGGTCAGTAGGTTTCCGGTATAGGGTGGTATTGATGTGACCATCGCTTATTAGCACAGTAGTGTCCAGGAAATGGACCGCTTGTGTGGATTGATCTAGGCTGAGGTTGATGGTGGGATGGAAATTATTGAAATCATGGTGAAATTCCTCAAGGGCTTCTTTTCCATGGGTCCAGATGATGAAGATGTCATCAATGTAGCGCAAGTAGAGTAGGGGCGTTAGGGGACGAGAGCTAAGGAAGCGTTGTTCTAAGTCAGCCATAAAAATGTTGGCATATTGTGGGGCCATGCGGGTACCCATAGCAGTGCCGCTGACTTGAAGGTATATATTGTCCCCAAATGTGAAATAGTTGTGGGTGAGGACAAAATCACAAAGTTCAGCCACCAGGTTAGCTGTGACATTATCAGGGATACTGTTCCTGATAGCTTGTAGTCCATCTTTGTGTGGAATATTGGTGTAGAGGGCTTCTACGTCCATAGTGGCCAGGATGGTGTTTTCTGGAAGATCACCAATGGATTGTAGTTTCCTCAGGAAGTCAGTGGTGTCTCGAAGATAGCTGGGAGTGCTGGTAGCGTAGGGTCTTAGGACAGAGTCTACATAACCAGACAAGCCTGATGTTAGGGTGCCAATGCCTGAGATGATGGGGCGTCCAGGATATCCAGAGCTAGAATTGATATGCAAACTAGACACAATCAACTCCGGTTTGAATAAGGACTGGGAATGGCTGAGCCATTACAAACGTTGACTATCTCCCCTTGTAAGTACTCTCACACTTCTTATCACACGGTCTGTACTCGGCTAGCTTGATTATCACTTCAAAAGTTTTTTTTTTTTTTTTTTTTTCTTAATTAATTGGCCTCTCAGAGTTGGTAAGACAACTCCCACCTGTTTATGCTCTCTCTGTATGTGTGTATATATATCTCCTCATTATATGTTCCATTCTATATGCATCCGAAGAAGTGGGCTGTAGTCCACGAAAGCTTATGCTCTAATAAATTTGTTAGTCTCTAAGGTGCCACAAGTACTCCTGATAAACTATTTTATTTACCACCACCACATCTCAGGTAGGTAAGTAATTATTATTACCCCCATTTTATAGAGGAGAAAACTTAGGTAGAGAAGTTTAATGAGTTGCCTAAGGCCCCAGTATGAGTCATGATCAGAATGAGGTTTAGAAATTATAATTTCCTGGTTGATGTTTCTATGCTCAGAATCAACATACTGTACATTCTGGAATAGGAGTTGTTAGTTGTGGTCTCTAAATTGCCTGAGTAGTTTGCTTTCAATTATACATCACAACTTTATAGGACCATGAATAATAGTATTTTTGTTTGCTTGTTTCCATTTGTGTGTGTTTTTATCAGGGCAGATTAGTGGATTATTTTTAAAAATGTGTTTAAAATCCCAGCAGGATCATAACATATTTTTAGATCTGCTTCACAGTGTATCTTTAAACTGTGCACATCAACTTGATGTTAATGCTATGATTGAACTTGTGTAGTAGATCTCATGCAATTTTTCATTTAACTTTGCACATCCTTATCTCTTGGGCCTCACAGGTCATACAACACTGATCAGCAAATCACAGGGCAAAACATAATTTACTAATGAAGGTTTCAGGGTCTACACTGCAATTAAACACCAGCAGCTGGCCTATGTCAGCTGACTTGGGCTGATGAAACTTAAGCTACAGGGTTATAAATTGCAGTGTAGATGTTCAGACTAGGGCTGGAGCCCAGGCTCTGGGAACCTCCCCCATCACAGGTCCCAAAGCTTAGGCTCCAGCATGAGTCCAAACATCTATGCTGCAATTGTATATCCCACAGCCTGAGCCCCATGAGCCTGAGTCAGCTGACATGAGCTAGCCATAGGTGTTTAACTGCAGTGTAGACATATCCAGTGATATTTAGAATTTGAAACAAATGGATATAGAATACCAATAAAGATGCCAAATAGCAGTAACCTTACCCCTGCCTACTTTATAGTTTTATTTCTCTGCATTTATTGATGGGGGGGAGAGAGCTTAAAAGCAGAATAAAGTTATGAGCACAGTTTATCTTCTGACAGTACTATGCTTTCTGGTCAGGTTGTAAAATATTTGAAAATAAAGAGGAAAAAGGGAAATCGTGCCACACAATGAACAAGACACTTGGACTTAAAATCACCACTCTTTGACTCCAGTTTTGCATCATTGTAACTTCAGCTTTAAATTCTGAAATCAGTGAAGTCATACAATGGTGATTTAAAGTATATTTCATCCGCATAGTTGGAATTAACAACTGTTGTAAAATGAAACTGCAAATTAACATCTTAGAATTTGTCTAACTGCACACTAAGCCTGGATTGCTGGGATCTGGGCTTGTGGATTCAGGGTTTCCAACCCTGTGCTTGAATGTTCACCCTGCATTGTCAACTAGGGTTTATAATTAGGGCTATGATTTTGTCATGGAGGTCACGGAATCTGTGACTTCCGGAGATTTCTGTGACTTGAGCCAGTAGTCCATGGTGACTGGGAACTGCGGCGTCCCCCCATTGCCCATGGTGACTGGGAACTGCAGGGCCCCAAGCTTCCAGCTGCCACATGCAGGGCAGAGAGTGCCTTGGGAGTGCCTCGCAGCTCCCAGCTGGGCCCCTAGGGATGGTATGGGGACCCTGGAGCTCCCCATTTTGTCATGCATATTTTTTATGCAAAGTCATGGATAGGTCACAGGGCTTCCATGAATTTTTCTTTATTGTCCATGACCTGTCCATTATTTTTACTAACAATGTGTGACAAAATCTTAGCCTTATTTATAATTGCTCGATCTTGGTCTCACAGACATGCTGACCCATCCATATTGCACTACACAGACTGTCTGACTTTGTTTATAGTTTGACCTGTGTCTATATTGCAAAAATGACAGGGCTTGGGCCCAAGTCAAAATGGGACTCAGGCTCAGACTGACACCACCAGCAGGATCCTAGGACCTGAGTCAGACTGATGTGTGTGTGGACGGAGAGGGACTTCGGTTCAAACCTGAGTCAGAGCCCAGGTTTAATGTGCAAAATAGACATCCCCATACTGCTTTAATTTCTTGTGAAACAAGAAAATGTTTCCCAGTTACAAGATACCTAAAGTCAGCAGTCTGTTAGGAACTTCCATATTAAGATGCATCTACCTACCACATCCTCAATTCTTTGCTCCTACAAGCTGGTATGTTAATAGAAGCTACATCCGAGGGAAGGTAGCAGAAGGAGACGCCACCGATTGGAAGGCATGAGATGTACTGTCCTAGGGACGGGGGTTCCACGACCACTGCTCCCAAGAGAAGGAGGAGGGTGGTGGTGGTCAGGAACTCCCACCTCAGGGGGACCGAATCATCTGCCACCCCGACCGAGAAAACCGAGAGGTCTGCTGCTTGCCAGGAGCTAGGATTCATGATGTGACAAAGAGACTGCCCAGACTCATCAAGCCCTCGGATCACTACCCCTTCCTGCTTCTCCACGTGGGAACCAATGATACTGCCAAGAATGACCTTGAGCAGATCACTGCAGACTACGTGGCACTGGGAAGAAGGATAAAGGAGTTTGAGGCACAAGTGGTGTTCTCGTCCATCCTCCCTGTGCAAGGAAAAGGCCTGGTAGAGACCGTCGAATTGTGGAAGTCAACGAATGGCTACGCAGGTGGTGTCAGAGAGAAGACTTTGGATTCTTCGACCATGGGATGGTGTTCCAAGAAGAAGGAGTGCTAGGCAGAGACGGGCTCCACCTAACAGAGAGAGAAGAGTATCTTTGCAGGCAGGCAGGCTAACCTAGTGAGGAGGGCCTTAAACTAGATTCACCGGGGGAAGGAGACCAAAGCCCTGAGGTAAGTGGGGAAATAGGATACTGGGAGGAAGCACGAGCAGGAGAGTGCAAGAGGGGAGGACTCCTGTCTCATACTGAGAAAGCAGGACAATCAGCCAGTTATCTTAAGTGCCTATACACAAATGCAAGAAGCCTGGGAAACAAGCAGGGAGAACTGGAAGTCCTGGCACAGTCAAGGAACTATGGTGTGATTGGAATAACAGAGACTTGGTGGTATAACTCACATGACTGGAGTACTGTCATGGATGGATATAAACTGTTCAGGAAGGACAGGTGGGGCAGAAAAGGTGGGGGAGTATGTAATGTAAGAGAAGAGTATGACTGCTCAGAGTTCCGGTATGAAACTGCAGAAAAACCTAAGAGTCTCTGGATTAAGTTCAGAAGTGTGAGCAACAAGGGTGATGTCATGCTGGGAGTCTGCTGTAGAACACCACACCAGGGGGATGAGGTGGACGAGGCTTTCTTCTGGCAACTAGCAGAAGTTACTAGATCGCAGGCCCTGGTTCTCATGGGAGACTTTAATCACCCTGATATCTGCTGGGAGAGCAATACAGTGGTGCACAGACAATCCAGGAAGTTTTTGGCAAGTGTAGGGGACAATTTCCTGGTGCAAGTGCTAGAGGAACCAGTTAGGGGCAGAGCTCTTCTAGATCTGCCGCTCACAAACAGGGAAGAATTAGTAGGGAAAGCAAAAGTGGATGGGAACCTGGGCGGCAGTGAACATGACATGGTCGAGTTCAGGATCCTGACACAAGGAAGAAAGGAGAGCAGCAGAATATGGACCCTGGACTTCAGAAAAGCAGACTTTGACTCCCTCAGTGTTTGACTCCCTCAGGGAACTGATGGGCAGGATCCCATGGGAGAATAACATGAGGGGGAAAGGAGTCCAGGAAAGCTGGCTTATTTTAAAGAATCCTTATTGAGGTTGCAGGAACAAAACCATCCCGATGTGTAGGAAGAATAGTAAATATGGCAGGCGACCAGCTTGGCTAAACAGTGAAATCCTTGCTAACCTTAAGCACAAAAAAATAAAAGCTTACAAGAAGTGGAAGATTTAGCTGGAATTGGTCCTGCTTTGAGCAGGGGGTTGGACTAGATGACCTCTTGAGGTCCCTTCCAACCCTGATATTCTATGATTCTATGAAGATTGGACAAATGACCAGGGAGGAGTATAAAAATATTGCTCAGACATGCAGGAGTGAAATCAGGAAGGCCAAATCACACTTGGAGTTGCAGCTGGCAAGAGATGTTGAGAGTAACAAGAAGGGTTTCTTCAGGTATGTTAGCAACAAGAAGAAAGTCAAGGAAAGTGTGGGCCCCTTACTGAATGAGGGAGGCAAACTAGTGACAGAGGATGTGGAAAAAGCTAATGTACTCAATGCTTTTTTTGCCTCTGTCTTCACGAACAAGATCAGCTCCCAGACTGCTGCACTGGGCAGCACAGCATGGGGAGGAGGTGACCAGCCCTCTGTGGAGAAAGAAGTGGTTCAGGACTATTTAGAAAAACTGGACGAGCACAAGTCCATGGGGCTGGATGCACTGCTAAAGGAGTTGGCGGATGTGATTGCAGAGCCATTGGACATTATCTTTGAAAACTCATGGCGATCAGGGGAGGGCCCGGACGACTGGAAAAAGGGTAATGTAGTGCCCATCTTTAAAAAGGGAAGAAGGAGAATCCGGGGAACTACAGGCCAGTCAGCCTCACCTCAGTCCCTGAAAAAATCATGGAGCAGGTCCTCAAGGAATCAATTCTGAAGGACTTAGAGGAGAGGAAAGTGATCAGGAACAGTCAGCATGGATTCACCAAGGGCAAGTCATGCCTGACTCACCTAATTGCCTTCTATGAGGCGATAACTGGCTCTGTGGATGAGGGGAAAGCAGTGGATGTGTTTTGATACCGTCTCCCACACTATTCTTGCCCACAAGTTAAAGAAGTATGGGCTGGATGAGTGGACTATAAGGTGGATAGAAAGCTGGCTAGATCGTCAGGCTCAACGGGTAGTGATCAATGGCTCCATGTCTAGTTGGCAGCCGGTTTCAAGCTGAGTGCTCCAGGGGTCAGTCCTGGGACCGGTTTTGTTCAATATCTTTATCAGTGATCTGGAGGATGGCGTGGACTGCACTCTCAGCAAGTTTGCAGATGATGCTAAACTGGGACAAGTGGTAGATATGCTGGAGGGTAGGGATAGGATACAGAGGGACCTAGACAAGTTAGAGGATTGGGCCAAAAGAAACCTGATGAGGTTCAACAAGGACAAGTGATGACCTCCTGAGGTCCCTTCCAACCCTGATATTCTATGATTCTATGACGAAGGCCAGCGGCAGAGGGTGGAATCCTAACAATGGTATTGGCCCATTACTAGAAATAGCAGAATTATCAATAATAATGCAGAAAAGGAAGAATTGTTCAATAAATATTTCTGTTCTGTATTTGTGGAAAAGACAGATGATGTAGCCATATCATATGATAACACTCTTTCCATTCCACAAATATCTCAGGAGGATGTTAAATACAAGCTACTAAAGACAAATATTTTAAAATCAGCAGATCTGAATAACTTGCATCCAGGAGCTGGCTGAGGAGATCCCTGGACCATTAATACTGATTTTCAATAAGTCTTGAAACACCAGTGAAGTTCCAGAAGACTGGAAGAAAGCTAATGTGTCAATATTTTAAAGAGATAAACAGGATGAGCTATGTAATTATAGGCTTGTCACTCTGACGTCAATCCCAGAGAAGATAATGGAGTAGCTGATACAGGACTCGATTAATAAAGCATTAAAAGAAGGTAACATATTTAAAGCCAATAAACATGCATTTATGGAAAATAGATACTGTCAAACTAACTTGATATCCTTTTTACATGAAATTGCAAGTATGACTGGTAAAGGTAATAGTGTGGATATAATATACTTAGTCTTCCGTACGGCCTTTGACTTGGCAGCACATGACATTTTGATTAAAAGCTAGAAAGATAAAATTAATATTGCACACATTAAAGGGATTAAATGATGGCTAACGGATAGGTCTCAAAATGTAATTGTAAGTGGGGAATCATCTTTGAATGAGTGTGTTTCTAGTGGGGTTCCGCAGGGACGGGTTCTTGGCCCTCTACAATTTAACATTTTTATTAATGGTGTGGAAGAAAACACAAAATCATCACAGATAAAGTTTGCAAATGACAGAACATGGGGAAGTAGTAAATAATGAAGAATATATGTCACTGTTCCAAGCAATATGGATTACTTAGTAAGCTGGGTGCATAGGTGCCGACTCCATGGGTGCTGTGGGGCTGGAGCACCCCCAGGGAAACATTAGTGGGTGCTCCGCACCCACCAGCAGCCAAGCTCCCCCGCCGCCTCCTCCTCCCTGGAGCGCACCGCATTTCCACTCCTCCCCCTCCCAGCGCTTCCTGCCTGCTGCCTAACAGCTGTTTGGCAGTGCTTAGGACTTTCCAGGAGGGAGGGGGTGGAGTGGGGATGTCGCGCACTCAGGGGAGAAGGCAATAAAGAGGTGGGGCAGGGGCAGGGACTTGGGGGAAGGGGGTGGAATTGGGGCTGGGCAAGGGTGGTTCAGGGGCAGGTAGGGGCGGGGCCAGGGGCAGGTCGAGCGCCCATGGGGCAGAGGGGAAGTCGGCACTTATGGGCCTGGGCACAAGCAAACAATATGAATTTTAATATAGCTAGATGTAAATGTATACATCTAGGAACAAAGAATATAGGTCATACATACAGGATAGTGAACATTATCCCGGGAAGCAGTGATTCTGAAAAAGATTTGAGGGTTGTGGTGAATAATCAGCTGAACATGAGCGCTCAGTGTGATGCTGTGGCCAAAAAGTCTAATGCAATCCTTGGATATGTAGACAGTGGAATCTCGAGTAACAGAAGTTATTTTACCTCTGTATTCGGCACTAGTTTGACCACTGCTGGGATACTGGTGTCCAATTCAGATATCAACAATTCATGAAGGACATTGATAAATTGGAGAGGGTTCCAAGAAGAGCCACGGGAATGATTACAGGCTCAGAAAACATACCTTATAGTGACAGACTCAAGGAACTTACCGTATATAATCGCTCATTAGCCTGTTCATTTATAAGCCGATCCCCTAAGATGGATAGGTACAAATGGCAAAAACTGTATGACCCTTTCATAAGTTGACCATATATTTCAGGGGTTGGCAAACTTTGGCTCCCGGCCCATCGGGGTAAGCTGCTAGCAGGCCAGGACATTTTATTTACCTGGAGCATTCACTGCAACTGAGCCCCTCAGCTCCCAGTGATCCTTTCTTGTTTGCAGACTTTCTGGAGCAAATTTAGAACCAAGTTGTTAGTTGCTCTACCAATGTTTCCTAGACTCCCTACCTGTTTTCTTGGTGTCATCTTAGTAACATAGCAGCTGACTCTCCATTCCTTATTCATGTGGAACAGAATTTATGCCAGCAGTCCCATTAAATTAAGTGGGGATACCTCTATGAATAAGTGTTATTCAATTAAACAATTGCAGCATCAGGACCCTAGTGAACATATATTGTGGCAACTGATTGTCACAGTTCAAGGCAACTGCACCTGTATTTCCCCTCACTGATCCAGCAAGGGAACCCACTCTCAGGCTTCCAGATAACCACCTTTTTTGGGTGAAGTTACATGTCCCTCTCCCTTCTGACCTGGGTATTTCCAGTCTACACAATTCCCTGCCTGCACAATGTTATTACCAGCAGAGACAGACTACCAAGTACACCTGCTTGCTTTCTCTTCAGAAACAGTTAGAGTGACTGCCCATGATTATAGATACCACACAGTTCTTTCTATGAAAGCATATTTTATTCTTAAGGTAATAACACTACAAAGAAAACACTAAGAACAATAAAAGAACCTACACACATGCTTTGCGAACAGGGGCTGCTAACAGGGAGTTTCGCAAGGGAGTTTGGAAGGGGAGCAGGAAGGGGGCGAGGGTCCCTTGCCGGTTCCATCTGTTTTCTCTTTATTCCCCTTAATACCTATAAACCAACTACATTCAAAACTTCTTGCTTAAACAATGCTTTCAGCCGACAGGGGGCTGCAGACGGGAGTTTGACAGAGGGAGGCTTACGATGGTTAGGAAGACCCGCAACACCTGTGCCAGCACTGCTTCTGTCTCCTCCACCTGTGCCTGTAGCCAGACAGAGCGCCTGAGCATGGATGCGTCTACCCAGATCCTGGTGTGGTTTTGCAGAGACTGTAACTTGCAATTTCCACTTACTGATATCCAGGCTGGGGGGACCATCCAATGTGAAAGGTGCCTGCTGGTGGAATCTCTCAGGCAGCAGGTGGGAGAGTTACAGGAGGAGGTGGCTAGGTTGAGGAGCATCCGAATCCACGAGCAATTCCTCGACAGTGTCCATGTGGAGACAGCTGAGGTAGCTGTCCCAGTACGCAGGACTGCTGATACACCACTGGTGGAGGAGGAGATGGCTCAGGGTGGACACTGGCAGCTGGTTACTTCTGGCAGCAGGCAGTGCTCCACCCCTGCTCCGAACCCTCCTGCCGTGGTAATAGGTAACCGTTATGCTCTTCTTGATACAGGAAAGAAGGAATCACTCCCTACAGTAAAGGAGGAGAAGCCTCGTACCCCTAAGGCTGGGAGGTCTGCTGCCACCACTGCGAATAGGAAACGTAGGGTAGTGGTGGTCGGAGACTCTCTGCTGAGGGGGACGGAGGCACCCATCTGTCGCCCTGACATTTCATCTCGGGAAGTATGCTGCCTGCCGGGAGCCCGTATCCGAGACGTTATGGAGGCATTGTCAAGGATTATCCAGCCCTCTGACTACTACCCCATGCTACTCATACATGTGGGCACAAATGATACTGCGCGGTGTGACACTGAGCGGATCAAGAGTGACTACAGGGCTCTGGGAGTACGGGTGAAGGAGTTTGGAGCACAGGTGGTATTCTCTTCAATTCTTCCTGTCAAAGGTAGGGGCCCGGGCAGAGACAGATGCATCATGGAGGTGAATGCCTGGCTGCGAAGATGGTGTTGCCAGGAGGGCTTTGGCTTCCTAGACCACGGGATGCTATTCGAGGAAGGACTGCTAGGCAGAGATGGCGTTCACCTTTCGAGGAGGGGAAAGACCCTATTCGGACACAGACTGGCTAACCTAGTGAGGAGGGCTTTAAACTAGGTTCGACGGGGACAGGTGAGCAAAGCCCACAGGTAAGTGGGGAACATGGAGACCGGGGAGATGGGTCGGAAACGAGAGGGAGTGTGGGCTATATTGGCAGAGAGAAAGGAGGGTCAGGACAAAACTGGGAGGAAAGATCAAACCAGTATCTTAGATGCCTATATACAAATGTGAGAAGTATGGGGAATAAGCAGGAAGAACTGGAAGTGCTAATAAATAAATACAACTATGACATTGTTGGCATCACTGAAACTTGGTGGGGTAATACACATGATTGGAATGTTGGTGTGGATGGGTACAGCTTGCTCAGGAAGGACAGACAGGGGAAAAAGGGAGGAGGTGTTGCCTTATAGATTAAAAATGTACACACTTGGACTGAGGTAGAGATGGACGTAGGAGACGGAAGTGTTGGGAGTCTCTGGGTTAGGCTAAAAGGGGCAAAAAACAAGGGAGATGTCATGCTAGGAGTCTACTACAGGCCACCTAACCAGGTGGAAGAGGTGGATGAGGCTTTTTCCAAGCAACTAACAAAATCATCCAAAGCCCAAGATTTGGTGGTGAAGGGGGACTTCGACTTTCCGGATATATGTTGGGAAAATAACAACGGGGCACAGACTATCCAACAAATTCTTGGACTGCATTGGAGACAACTTTTTATTTCAGAAGGTTGAAAAAGCTACTGGGGGGAAGCTGTTCTAGACTTGATTTTAACAAATAGGGAGGAACTCGTTGAGAATTTGAAAGTAGAAGGCAGCCTGGGTGAAAGTGATCATGAAATCATAGAGTTTGCAATTCTAAGGAAGGGTAGAAGGGAGAACAGCAAAATAGAGACAATGGATTTCAGGAAGGCAGATTTTGGTAAGCTCAGAGAGCTGATAGGTAAGGTCCCATGGGAATCAAGACTGAGGGGAAAAACAACTGAGGAGAGTTGGCAGTTTTTCAAAGGGACACTATTAAGGGCCCAAAAGCAAGCTATTCCGCTGGTTAGGAAAGATAGAAAATGTGGCAAAAGACCACCTTGGCTTAACCACGAGATCTTGCACGATCTAAAAAATAAAAAGGAGTCATATAAAAAATGGAAACTAGGACAGATTAAAAGGATGAATATAGGCAAACAACACAGGAATGCAGGGGCAAGATTAGAAAGGCAAAGGCACAAAATGAGCTCAAACTAGCTACGGGAATAAAAGGAAACAAGAAGACTTTTTATCAATACATTAGAAGCAAGAGGAAGACCAAAGACAGGGTAGGCCCACTGCTTAGTGAAGAGGGAGAAACAGTAACAGGAAACTTGGAAATGGCAGAGATGCTTAATGACTTCTTTGTTTCAGTCTTCACCGAGAAGTCTGAAGGAATGCCTAACATAGTGAATGCTAATGGGAAGGGGGTAGGTTTAGTGGATAAAATAAAAAAAGAACAAGTTAAAAATCACTTAGAAAAGTTAGATGCCTGCAAGTCACCCGGGCCTGATGAAATGCATCCTAGAATACTCAAGGAGCTAATAGAGGAGGTATCTGAGCCTCTAGCTATTATCTTTGGAAAGTCATGGGAGACGGGAGAGATTCCAGAAGACTGGAAAAGGGCAAATATAGTGCCCATCTATAAAAAGGGAAATAAAAACAACCCAGGAAACTACAGACCAGTTAGTTTAACTTCTGTGCCAGGGAAGATAATGGAGCAAGTAGTTAAGGAAATCATCTGCAAACACTTGGAAGGTGGTAAGGTGATAGGGAACAGCCAGCATGGATTTGTGAAGAACAAATCATGTCAAACCAATCTGATAGCTTTCTTTGATAGGATAACGAGCCTTGTGGATAAGGGTGAAGCTGTGGATGTGGTATACCTAGACTTTAGTAAGGCATTTGATACAGTCTCACATGATATTCTTATCGATAAACTAGGCAAATACAATTTAGATGGGGCTACTATAAGGTGGGTGCATAACTGGCTGGATAACCGTACTCAGAGAGTTGTTATTAATGGTTCCCAATCCTGCTGGAAAGGCATAACGAGTGGGGTACCGCAGGGGTCTGTTTTGGGACCGGCTCTGTTCAATATCTTCATCAACGACTTAGATATTGGCATAGAAAGTACGCTTATTAAGTTTGCGGATGATACCAAACTGGGAGGGATTGCAACTCCTTTGGAGGATAGGGTCATAATTCAAAATGATCTGGACAAATTGGAGAAATGGGCTGAGGTAAACAGGATGAAGTTTAACAAAGACAAATGCAAAGTGCTCCACTTAGGAAGGAACAATCAATTTCACACATACAGAATGGGAAGAGACTGTCTAGGAAGGAGTATGGCAGAAAGGGATCTAGGGGTTATAGTGGACCACAAGCTAAATAGGAGTCAACAGTGTGATGCTGTTGCAAAAAAAGCAAACATGATCCTGGGATGTATTAATAGGTGTGTTGTGAGCAAGACACGAGAAGTCATTCTTCCGCTCTACTCTGCTCTGGTTAGGCCTCAGCTGGAGTATTGTGTCCAGTTCTGGGCGCCGCATTTTAAAAAAGATGTGGAGAAATTGGAAAGGGTCCAGAGAAGAGCAAGAAGAATGATTAAAGGTCTTGAGAACATGACCTATGAAGGAAGGCTGAAAGAATTGGGTTTGTTTAGTTTGGAAAAGAGAAGACTGAGAGGGGACATGATAGCAGCTTTCAGGTATCTAAAAGGGTGTCATAAGAAGGAGGGAGAAAACTTGTTCACCTTAGCCTCTAAGGATAGAACCAGAAGCAATGGGTTTAAACTGCAGCAAGGGAGGTTTAGGTTGGACATTAGGAAAAAGTTCCTAACTGTCAGGGTGGTTAAACACTGGAATAAATTGCCTAGGGAGGTTGTGGAATCTCCATCTCTGGAGATATTTAAGAGTAGGTTAGATAAATGTCTATCAGGGATGGTCTAGACAATATTTGGTCCTGCCATGCAGGCAGGGGACTGGACTTGATGACCTCTCGAGGTCCCTTCCAGTCCTAGAATCTATTAATCTAATAAGCTTACCAGATATCACCCCAACTCTAACACGGGCCCTGGAAGGAGCAGTCCTCCAACCCCCCCCAAAGAGTCTCTTCTATGGTAAGCTTATTAACATGCGTGTAGGTTCTTTTTCTTGTTCAGGACAGGTTCAGCTCAGAACCAGCAGACTCATAACATGTTTAGTCCACACTTTATAGAGTTCAGGGATCTTTGATGCAGGAGCAGGTAATTAGTAGAAAGTGGGTTTTCCTTCCCTGGACATAGCTTCAAAAAGCTGGAGTCAGAAATGGGTCCTTGGCATTCCCCTTACTCTGAGGTACTTCCTAGGAAATCCATTTCAGAAGTAGTGTTCCAAAAAGCTTTGAAGATCTTAATACCTTCCAGAAATTGCATTAGTCAGTCTCCCGGAGAAGTTACATACATACAGTTACCCAAAGGAATTGAATTTAATTCAACAAGTTTCAAACTAATTCAATAAAATTCATTCAGGATATTGTCAGTCTGTCACACTTATAATCCCATGTTTTCCACAATGAGCCAAGTTCCTTCAGTGTAGGTAGAAGTGATTATGACTAATAGTGTTAATTCCCAGACAATGAACTACATTAAAATGGGGTTAAGTTTGAAAGTACATGGATAATTTAAGATTATAAAATAATTCCAAAATTATAAAGTTTTCCCCAAAAAACATGCATTATAAATCCAGGAAATTAAAATTAAGGTTAAATTCAAAAGAAATTAAATCATGATAAAAGGTATGTAAATACAAAATTAAGGCACCCAAAAAACCTTAACTCTGCCCTGTCACTATGCCTCCATTAACTATACAATTATGATTAAGGCTACAATTTAGTCACCGGTAATTTTAGTAAAAGTCATGGATGGGTCACGGACAATAAACAAAAATTCACGGCCCTGTGAATTGTCCATGATTTATACTATAAAAACCCATGACTAAATCTTGTGGGGGAGGGTGCAGGGTGCACTGTTGAGGGTGTGCGCCCTGGAGGGCCACTGCTGGGGGGGTGGTGTCCGGGGGCCAGCAGCACCAGCTGCAGGAGGCCGCTGAGCAGCGGCTGCTCTGGCCACCCAGGGACCAGTGAGCAGCAGCTGCTCTGGCCACCCAGGGACCGCTGCCAGAGACTGCTAGCACCAGCTGCTCTGGCCAATTACTATTGCAGCCAGAGCCCCGACACCTGCAGAGGCTGATAGCTCGTAACCCCCTCCCATAGTAACCTCATGAGCCCCTGAGGGGTTGAGACAACCCACCCCCCCCCCCCCAGTTTGAGAACCCCTAGGGAACAGAGACATGGAACTAGAGCAGGAATTGGCAACCTTTGGCATGCGGCTCGCCAGGGTAAGCACCCTGGCGGGCCAGGCCGGTTAGTTTACCTGCCGTGTCTGCAGGTTCGGCCGATCGCAGCTCCCACTGGCCACAGTTCACCACTCCAGGCCAATGGGGGCTGTGGGAAGTGACATGGGCCGACGGATGTGCTGGCCGCCGCTTCCCGCCACCCCCATTGGCTGGAGTGGCAAACCGCAGCCAGTGGGAGCCGCGATCGGCCGAACCTACAGACGCGGCAGGTAAACAAACCGGCCCGGCGAGCCGCATGCCAAAGGTTGCCGATCCCTGAACTAGAGCATAGAGTACATTGTTAGAGCTTATACAATGTTAGACTTTTCATAGAATTTAGGTTTCAATTAGGGCTGTTGATTAATTGCAGTTAACTCATGTGATTAACTCAAAAATTAATTGCAATTAATCAGTTTTAATCACATTATTAAACAATAGAATACCAATTGAAATTTATTAAATACTTTGGATGTTTTTCTACATTTTCAAATATATTGATTTCAGTTACAATACAGAATACAAAGTGTACACTGTTCACTTTATATTATTTTTTTAATCACAAATATTTGCACTGTAAAAATGATAAACAAAAGAAACAGTATTTTTCAATTCACCTCATACAAGTACTGTAGTGCAATCTCTTTATCGTGAAAGTGCAACTTAAAAATGCAGATTTTTTTTGTTATATACCTGCACTCAAAAACAAAAAAAATGTAAAACTTTAGAGCATGCAAATCCACTCAGGCCTACTTCTCATCCAGCCAATCGCTCAGACAAACAAGTTTGTTAACATTTCTGAGAGATAATGCTGCCCACTTCTTATTTACAATGTCACCTGAAAGTGAGAACAGGCATTCGCATGGGACTTTTGTAGCTGGCATTGCAAGGTATTTACGTGCCAGATATGCTAAACATTCGTATGCCCCTTCATGCTTCAGCCACCATTCCAGAGGACATGCTTCCATGCTGATGACACTCGTTAAAAAAATAATGCATCAATTAAATTTGTGACTGAATTCCTTGGGGGAGAATTGTATGTCTCCAGCTCCATTTTACCTGGATTCTGCCATATATTTCATGTTATAGTAGTCTCAGATGATGACTCAGCATATGTTGTCCATTTTAAGAATACTTTTGCTGCAGATCTGACAAAACACAAAGAGCAACAGAGTCCTATGGCACCTTTAAGACTAACAGATGTATTGGAGCATAAGCTTTCGTGGGTGAATGCCCACTTCGTTGGATGCAGATCCAGACTAACACTGCTACCCCTCTGATACAAAACGCAAAGAAGGTATCAATATGAGATTTCTAAATATAGTTACAGTATTCAACCCAAGGTTTAAGAATCTGAAATGCCTTCCAAAATCTGAGAGGGATGATGTAACAGGTGCTGGCTAGGAGAAGCAAACCAGGCCCCTGTTAGCCCTGTTCCAGAGGAAGAAGGGTATTAGTTGGGCTGGCTGAAGGGCCTCGCCCTAATTACCAGAGTGGATCCACCTGCAGGCCTGGGTAGCCAGCCTGCCCTATAAAGCTGGCTAAGAGACAGGAAGCAGGGGGGAGATAGGAAAGGGAGGAGTGTGGGCCCTAGATCCCTGCTGGCTGGGAAGCTAGTAGTCTCCCAGAGTGTTGGTCTCTGTAAATAATAGGTGGTGGGAATGGACACAAACAATAAAAGAACATGGGTGCTGCACTTCAGTTGGTCTCTGACTGTGTTTATGGAGGGGCCAGGAGCAGGCACTGCTACATGTGGGGGCTTGTCTGGGATCCTGATGCCAGTGACTGTGGTTGGTGGCCCTGAAGATGGAAGAGACCTTAAAATGGCTGGTGAAGCAGCAGGAGGAGATGCAGCAGGCCCTGGTTGATGTCTACTTGTTCCAGCAGACCAAGAAGCAGGCCTTCCTGACCTGGCAAGTGGAACAAACAACAAAGCCTGCAGGACTTTATCAGGGAGCAGACCAACACCCACACACAGCTCCTACAGTAGCTGGTGAGTCCTGCAGCGAGTGAGGGCACCCAGGCTCTGGGCTGGGGACTATCCAAGATGAGCCTGGCAGATGACCTGGATGCATTCTTGGGGACATTTGAGCAGGTAGCCATAGGCATCAGGTGGGAAAGGACAACCTGGGCCCTCCGACTTGTGTTGTACCTGGTGGGAAAGGCTCAAGCCACCTATATGGTGCTGAGTGAAGAAAATGCCTGGGATTATGGTACAATATGGGCTACTATTGTAGACCAGGTGGGCCTATCAGCCGCATGCTACTGGCAGAAGCTGCGGGCTGCTCCCTGGACGGCAGCTGTGCAGCTCTGTGCTTTTACCCAGAGGCTAATGGACTGGGTGACCCAGTGGCTACAGCCAGAGATACGGACCACAGAGGTGATTATGGACCATGTGGTCATGGCACAGTTGTTACAAAGCCTCCCCGAGACAATACAGGTCTGGGTGAGGCGGCGCCAGCCTGAGACTGTAGAGGCTGCGGTGAGGTTAACCAAACAGTATATAGAGGCTGAGGAACCCCGGAGGGAGGACCGGCACCAGAGGGATAGGGAGCCGGGGAGGAGACCACCCGAGTCGTCCTCTGGGGCAGCCCCAGGAAAGAGGGGCAAGCCTCAAGGGACACCCAACCGATCAGCCAGGCTTACCTGCTGGCAATGCGGCAAACTGGGACATACAAAACGGGACTGCTCAGAGATGGAGTGCAGGTGGGCTGAGTTTTGTGGGTGGATGCAGATAGACGGACAGACAGGGGGATGGAACCTGCCCACTGTTCCTGTGAAAGTGGGAAGAAAACCCCAAGCCGGTGTGCTGGATACAGCATCCGGCTGTACACTTGTACAGCAGGCGTTGATAAAACTGCATTGGCTGGTCCGGGGGGCAAGAATGGCCCTGTGGTGTATACATGGTGACCAAAAGTTTTGCCAGGTGGCCCAGGTACCCCTTGAAGTGAAAGGCCGCTTCAGGTGGAAGCAAGGGGGGTCCTGGAGCACTTACCATATCCAGTGGTGGTGGGCAGGTACTGGGGCTCACTACCAAGAAGGAAGAAAGGAGACATGCTGCCCAAGCCAGGGAGCTGTTGGAATTGGGGACAGACCTAGATCTGTCAAGGCAAATGAAACTCCTAGACAACTGAGCCCAGAGTGGGCGGGTCCACGGGAGGCCTACCTGGGGGCCCTCCCAAGGGCCCCCAGGAAATGGCACCTGTGGACGAGGTCCCAAACCCACATGAATATGTGGGGGAAACTGAGGCAGGGAAGACCCTACTGGGTGAGGGGATAACTTTCAACCCCGTCCTTCAAGTACTGGAGGAGCAGGGGTTGGGGCCCCTGCCGCCATGTGATTGATGTGATGATCTGCAGGCAGAGGCAGAATTAGGGGTGCCGCCACTACCTTCGCAGTGTACCTTCTGTTGGAGGGGGATAGAGCGAGTGCTGGTGGAGGGGGCTGGGGCTCAGCCAGTTCCAGAGGAAACCTTCCCTGCAGAAAGCCCAACCCCAAGTAAAAGTAAAAAGCGGAAGGGCCGAAAGGCAGGTGGTCCGAGGGCGGCCGGATGGTAGGCCTCTTAAAGGGGGAGGGGTGTAACAGGGTGCTGGGTAAGAGAAGCAAACCAGGTCCCTGTTAGTCCTGTTCCAGAAGAAGAAGGGTATTAGTTGGTGTGGCTGAAGGGCCATGCCCTAATTACTAGAGTTGATCCACCTGCCGGCCTGGGTAGCCAGCCTGCCCTATAAAGCTGGCTAAGAGGCAGGAAAGGGAGGAGTGTGGGCTCTAGATCTCTGCTGGCTGGGAAGCTAGTAGTCTCCCAGAGTGTTGGTCTCTGTAAATAGGTGGTGGGAACAGACACAAACAATAAAAGAACATGGGTGCTGCACTTCAGTTGGTCTCTGACTGCATTTGTCGAGGGGCCAGGAACGGGCGCTGCTACAGTTGAGGTGTGGAGCATGCTTTCAGAAGTCTTAAAAGACCAACACCCCAATGTGGAAACTGCAGAGCCTGAACCACCAGAAAAGAAAATTAATCTTCTGCTGGTGGCATCTCACTCAGATGATAATGAACATGCATCAGTCCACACTGCTTTGGATTGTTATTGAGAAGAACCCATCATCTGCATAGACACATGTCCTCTAGAATGGTGGCTGAAGCATGAAGGGACATGTATCTTTAGCGTATCTAGCATGTAAATATCTTATGATACCTGCTACAACAGTGCCATGAAAATGCCTGTTTTCACTTTCAGGTGACATTGTGAACAAGAAGCGGGTAGCATGATCTCCTGCAAATGTAAACAAACTTGTTTGTCTGAGCAATTGGATAAACACAAAATAGGACTGACTGGACTTGTAGGCTCTAAAGTTTTACATTGTTTTATTATTGAATGCAGTTATTTTTTGTACATAATTCTACATTTGTAAGTTCAACTTTCATGGTAAAGAGATTGCACTACTGTACTTGTATTAGGTGAATTGACAAATACTACTTTTGTTTTTTACAGTGCAAATATTTGTAATAAAAAATAAAGTGAACACTGTACAATTTGTATTCTGTTATAACTGAAATCAATATATTTTAAAATGTAGAAAATATCCAAAAATATTTAATTGCACTTAATAATAAAATTCCATGTATTTAATCATGATTAATGTTTAATTGCTTGACAGCCCTAGTTTCAATAAGTTAAACTTGGGGAGAGGCTCTCTTTAAAATATGCTTGAAGACTGGTGGTCCTAATCACCATCTGGGGACAAACCGCCATGTCCAGTTAGCTTCTATCACTTTCTTCAGGACTCTGTTTATTATCTTCAGAAACAAAGAAATGTGCAAAAGAAACACAAATAACTATCTGAAGCCTCCAGTAGCTATCTAGCAGAGATTATCCCAGCTGTGGACTCGGGAATAATCAGATCATCCTGTTACATGCCTTTCCTCCAGGAGTGGTGACTGGAACACATCCTTTGTCCACCAACCTCCCCTTCCCATGGAAAAAAGGGATTTTTTCACTATCCACATGGGTGTCTCCAGACTCATGGTGATGAATTATAAAAGCATATGGTTGCAGGACTAGGTAAAAAATCCCAACTATGGATTAAGGTGGCTATCCTTTGGTATATAGCAGTACAATTTCTCAAAGTGGCAAATTTGCCCCTGGCTCTAGATTAAATACCTGCATCCCTGCCAGTTGCCCTACTTGTTGCAGTTTTCCCTACTAGTTGGGCATTAGTCTGGCTAGGATGAGAGAGTGGGACTGGCCAGGGCACAAAACCCTCCCACTCAAATCCATTCAGTGTGCAGGCAGTCCATTTATCTCAACTGAAACAAATGGACTCTCATATGTTGACTATGATGGGAGACTGCAACAATTAAACCAGATACACTGGAGTTGGGTTTTGAGACTAGTATGATTGCACCATTCACTATGGGATTCCTCAATTACCTCCAGTTAGAGCATGCATTGATTTTTTTAACACAGTGTCCCTTAAACACTCACGTATCTGGAAGTGCCACGTGGAAGGTTCGTGCCAGGGCTTGACCCTCCTGGACAGGAGGGGAGCTACACCGACTCACTTCACAGGCCCTCTGGTGCAGGGGCTGAGCAACAGTATCACAGTTAGGGGGAAGCCTGCCACCCATGAGTGAGAGGGTGGCGGGGGGGACGCAGGCCTACCCACTCCACTGCATCCCAGCCCGGGGCCCTAGCAGCGGCCACTGCAGGTCAGTGGGGTGTCCTGACCGAAACACACTGACATCGGCTCACATGTGACTGCAGCCTGACCGGGGTCAGCTACCCCCGGGCTACTTCCAGGTTCCCCCTCAGGGCCTACCTTGTCTGTGGCACCGGGCCCAGTCCAGTCCATTAGCATGGGTTCCTCCTGGCCGGGGCTTGGCAGCAGGTCCAGCACCTCCTTGGGGAAATCCGGCCAATTGGAGTCAGGCAGCTCCTCCGGATAACAACAAGGGCAGAGGGGCTCTGGCGGTATCTCACCTTCAGGGTTGGTGTGGGGGAGTTCTAATGGCTCCTCCCAATGATGGGAGCAGGTGGACTCCCATGATTCCTCATCGTAGTGGGCTCAGGGCAGCTCTGACCAGACCAGGCAACAGCCTCGGGGCTCTCCTGGCCACGAGCTCCCGGCCACACATCTGCTCCCTGCGGTGGCTGGGGCCTCACTGAGCTCTGGCGGCCGGCTTTTATACTTCCTGACCCGCCCCTTAACTTCCGGGGGACCCCTTAACTTCCGGGGGGGGAACAGGTGGCATGGGCTCTGCCCACTTGGGTGTCTGTAAGGGCACTCCCTGTGCTGGGCAGACAGGGAGCTATACTGACCCACTACTGGGAGGCATCAGTCCACTGTGGCTGGCTGGAGCGCTTCCTCCCACCCCCTTCCTGGGCTGCTGCTGGCTGGAGTCTCCCTCGTCTCCTGGTCTGCTGCTGGCTGGAGTCTCCCTCCCTGGACTACCCCTACTACTGCTGCTGCTGAGTGAGTAGGGGGGGGCCTTTACTGGCCTGCCCCCCATCTCTGGAGGGAGAAGCACAGGCCCCATCACCATCTAGGGGGCCCTCCTGCCTGACTGCCTGCCCGGCCGGCCGACTGCTGCTTGCTGCTGCTGCTGCTGTGTTGGAGCTGCTGCCGCTGTCGAGGAGTAAGAAGAGACCGGGCTCCTGTTGAGGGATATTGTGGAGGGGATTTGTTTAAGAACTGAGCATTGAGTAACTTTGAACATCTCTGCACCTGGGGTGGTGGTGACTCCTGTTGCTGTTGAAGGGAACGCGGGGGCGGGGTGCGGAGCCCTCCCCCTCGTCCATCTGCTCCCCCTCTGCCGCTGACCCCACCGCTGCCCCCTCCACCGCCCCACGTACCACCTGGACCTGCTCTTCACCCCTCGATGGGGCTGTTTGCTCCCCCTGCCCTGTTTCTACCACCTGGGACTGTGTTTGTTTGCAGCAGTGAGCAGCAAAGAATGAGTTACACTGGCGCCATGGGCGCACCCATCTCCCCACCTCGGACTTATCCTGCCCCCCAGCTGCGTTTGGCTGGTGGGGCCCCCTCCCTGTGGTTCCCCTGTGTTAGTTGGCCCTCCCCCGCCCGTCACCTGCTTTGAGCCTCCCTGTTAGTTTGTTTGCCCCGCCCTAGCCCTTCAGCATTTGTTGCTTGCCCCACCCCAAACTTTAGCTATGGTTAGGTTGCCTGCCCCGCCCTTGTCTTTGAAGTTTCCCTCCTGGACTTTGCCTGCCCCCTTGGTTTTTCCTTTTGCTGCCCCTTGCCCTACCCCCCCCCCATTTGGTATATTTTGCCTGTGCGCCAATGCTCTCCCCATAAGCGCTTGTGCCCCTTTTTGGTTACCCCCCTCCCACTGTTCACAGTTTTTCCTCTGATGCTGTAGTCCCTCCCCCCCCGTGCAGCCGGAGGAGCCGGCATCCCTTTCTAGCACGTGTACCCCCCCTTCTTTGCCCCTGTGTGCCCCACCATTGGCGCCCTCCTTCCCAGCCTGCAGCCTAGCGGGGAGGGGCGGTTGCTTTTTCCTTATTCCCCTGCCACCCACCCCAGGGGCGCCCTCCTTCCCTTCCTGCAGCCTAACAGGGAGGAGCCCCTTCCCCATAACCCCCATATTGCCCCGTCCCTCCTGCTGGACCCTCCTCCCCTACGTTTTGCCTAGAGGGGAGGAGCGGCTGCCTGTTACCTCCCCCCCCATATTAGGCCTCTCTGAGCCGTGCCTGGCAGAGGACCCTGCTCCTGCCCCTCCCTCTGCCCCCGCCCCTGCCTCTGCTGACCCCGTGGTTTCCCCGTTACCCCCACCCGCCCCAGTGGCTGACCCCTTGGTTGCCCCTGGCCTAGACTCTGCCGCTGCCACGGCTGCCTCCTCCACCGGCAGGAAGGGCCAAGGAAAAAAGAAGGGCAAGGGCCCCGCCCGTACGGCCAAACCTCCTGCGGGCGGGGCTGCCCTCCCCGCCGCGGCCCTGACACCTGCCGCGTCCCCTCCCTCTCCTGCCGTCCCTTTCACCAGCTCTGGGAGCGCTCCATCTCGGGCCCCCAGAGCGTACGCCCAGGTGGCCACCGCCCCTCCATGTGCCACTGCTCCATCCACCCCGACCGCCGCCTCTGGACCCATCCCTGGTGGCCGGGGACCCTTCCCCTCGCTAACCAGGAGGCACGGCGTCCGCTGCCACCTGGTGCCTGCCTCGCCCCACATCGAGACCTATGCGCGGGCATTGGCGAGTGTGGTGGGGGCCTATGGCCATCGTGGTGGCCTCCAAAATATACGGGAAGGCTGTGTTCTTCCTGGCGTCGGAGGCCGCCGCGCAGGAGGCGGTGGAAAGGGGCCTGGAGGTGGGGGGCTTGTTTGTTCCCCTGGAACCCCTGGAGGACTTGGGCGTGCGGGTGGTTTTGACCTCCATCCCGCCCTACCTCCCCAAAGCTGCCCTGTTGCCTGCCCTCTCCACCCTGGGGAAGCCCATTTCCATTCTGAGCCCTCTCTCAGGGCTGTAAGGACCCCGCCCTCTGTCACATCTTGTCTTTCCGCCGGCAGGTCCAGCTCCAGCTGCCGCTGGCGGCGGGTGACAGAGTGGCACTCGAGGGGTCCTTCCTGGTGCCCTACCAGGGGGCCCACTACCGGGCCCATTATTCGACGGGGGAGACCCGGTGCTTCCTCTGCCGGGCGCCGGGGCATGTCCAGAGGGACTGTCCCCTGGCCCGGCCTGGAGGGGCATCCGGGGCCCGAGAGGGCGCTGGCCCTGTCGTTGCCGGTGACCCTGGCGGTTCGGCTACCGCTGCTGCCGCCGCCCCTCCTCCTTCTGCCGTGACTCCTGCTCTGGCCGCGGAGACGGCCAAGCGGGTGGGCCTTGCCCCCGTCGAACCTAGCTCGGCGGGGCACGTGGAGGAGAGCGCGGGGCGGCTTCTGCCGGCCGCGGGGAAGAGCCTGCCCCAGGGGGAGGTTTTCCTCCCCCCTGCTGTCCCGCCCCTGCCACCCCAAGCCCCGAAACCATCGCCCTTGCCCTCTGGCCCTGCCCCTGCTGACCGGCCCTCCACCTCCTCTTCCACCTCGGAGGGCTGGGTGACCGTCCAGGGGAAGCGCGGCGCCCGCAGGTCGCAGGCTCTCTCTCTCCCCTCCGATGAAGAGGGAGAGCAGGCCCCCCGAAAGATGTTTCGGGGGGCCGAAGTTGTTCGTTCTGTTACCGCGCCCCCGAACAGTGCCCAGCAGGAGGCGCCGGCCATGGAGACCGTGGATGCCGTGGCAGCGGCTGGGGAAACTCCTGTCCCCTTTGTTGAGCCCCCACCTGAGGAGGCTTCGGTAGCGGTTCTCCCGGCCCTTGTTCCGTCCGTGCCCCCCGCCGCCGATGCCGGGGCGGCCTTTGTCTCCGTGACTGGCGGGGAGGTCGCTGGGGCTGAGGGGACCGCTTTCGCCTCCATCTTCGATGAGATCGAGGCCCTGGGTCTGACCCCGGTTACCCAGGGGGAGGACGACCCTCCGCCAGCGGGCCCCGATCCTGGCGCTGGCTTAGTCCTGCCCCCCCCTCCTGCTCCCTGTTCCTCGCCCCACTCTGCTGCCCCCGATTTAGTGTTGGGAGAACCCTTGACCCTACCCATCAGCCCGGCCGCGACTGCCACCTCTTGCACAGCCGCTGAGCCCCTCGGGGCGACGGCTGTTGCTGAGCGGTCGGTTCCTGCCCCCGATCCCGCCCCTTCCACCATTCCTGCCCCTGAGGCTTCCTCTGTCCCTGCTGTCTCCAACCCCTCGGATGCAGATCCTAGCCGAGGGGAGCCGCAGTCTAGCGGCTTGGCAGCGGGAGATGGGGAGCCCGTCCCCGTTCCCGTCTCTGATCCTGTCCCCTCTCCTGCCCAAGTCCCTGTTCCCACCTCGAGCCCTGCCCCTACTCCCGCCCTTGCCCCCGATCCTGTCCCTGAGGTGTCTTTCCCTGCCACCTCTGGTTTCACTGCTGCCCCCGGGGTTGTCGAATTCCCATTGTCTACAGATGACCCTCAGGGGGCGGTTTTCGTGTCCCCCCTTCCCGCCACTCTAGGGGCTGCGTTGTTCCCTCCGCCGCCCTTTCCTTTGCCGGGGATGGGGACGGGCTGCCCGGCGCAGCAGCGCCGGGGCTCGGCCCCTTGTTTGTCCGTCACCGCGGGCCGCGAGGACTCTTCAGGGGCCCCGCCGGAGGACGGCGGCGGCTTGGCCGCTGCCTCCCCCTCCGCGCTGCGGGATGAGCTGCGCCTCTTTCTATCGGATACCCGTGGTTCAAAGGGTAAGGTGCAGCTCGCCCTTCGGCGTTGGGGGGACTTCCACCTTGTCCTCCGGGCCGTGAAGGCGCTTTTGGGGGAGGGGCGGAGGTCCGGATGGCGGGACATTGCGGCCTATCGGCGGGCCCGCAAATTCCGCGACTCCCTTTTGACCTTCGGAGTCAAGACCGGGATCTTGCGGGGCCCGCTGGGGGCCGATGATCCCTCCGCCCGTGAGGATCTGCCCCAGCCCTCCGCATGACAGCTACCACCTTTGCATCGTTGAACGCCCGGGGCTGTAGGGTGGGTCTCCGCAGGAGCCAGGTGCTCTCCTTCCTTCGGGAGGGGGGGTACTCTGTGATTTTCCTGCAGGAGACCCACACGGCTCTGGCCGTCGAGGCTAGCTGGCGGATGGAGTGGGGAGACGGGGTTTATTTTATCCACCTCAGTGCCCACTCGGCTGGGGTGGCCACCCTGTTCTCCCCGGGGCTGCGGCCTGAGGTGCTGGGGGTTGCCGAGGTCGTGCCGGGCCGCCTGCCGCACGTCCGGGCCCGTGTGGAGGGGCTGGTTCTGAACTTGGTCAACGTCTATGCCCCGAACACGGGCCCAGAACGAGTGCCTTTCTATCAGCGGGCGGCGGCCTTCCTCGGCACTCTGGATTCTCGCGAGTGCCTGGTCCTGGGCGGGGACTTTAACACCACCCTCAAGGACCGGGACTGCTCCGGGCTTGAGACTTCCCAGGCAGCTGCGGGCGTCGTCAGGGAGATCGTAGACCATCACTCCCTGGTGGACGTCTGGCGCGAACACCACCCGGACGACGACACCACCTTCACCTATGTCCGGGTGGAGGACGACCGGTCGCGCCACTCCCGGTTGGACCGAATCTATCTGTCCCGTTTTCATCTGGCGCGGGCCCATGCCTCCAGCGTCCGGCCGGCCCCGTTCTCGGATCACCATCTGGTGACTGTGACGGCCTCTCTCAGTTCCGAGCGGCCGGGGCCGGCCTATTGGTATTTTAATAATAGTTTGCTGGAGGACGTGGGCTTCGTGGCGTCCTTCCGGGAGTTCTGGCTGGCCTGGCGGGGGCAGCGGCGCGCCTTTCCCTCGGCGCGGCGGTGGTGGGACGTGGGGAAGGTCCGCGCGGCTCTTCTGCCGGAACTACGCCCGGGGCGCCAGCCGGCGGCGAGATGCTTTGATAGGGCAGTTGGAGCGGGAGGTCTTGGAGCTGGAGAGGCGTCTGGCCTCCGGCCCCGAGGATCCACCCCTCTGCGCGGCATACCGGGAGAAGTGAGAGGAGCTCCGGGCCCTGGAAGACCACCGGGCCCGGGGCGCGTTCATTCGATCCCGCATCCATCTCCTTCGGGAGATGGATCGCGGCTCCCGCTTCTTCTACGCCCTGGAGAAAAGGAGGGGGGCCAAAAAGCATGTCACCTGCCTCCTGGCGGAAGACGGCGTCCCCCTCACGGATCCGGAGGAGATGCGTGGCAGGGCCAGGGCCTTCTACACCGCTCTTTTCTCCCCAGATCCGACCGACGCCGAGGCCCGCAGGGTGCTCTGGACCGGGCTCCCGACGGTCAGTGCGGGCGACCGAGACAGGCTGGAGCTGCCTCTTTCTCTGGCCGAGTTCTCGGCAGCCCTCCGGCTCATGCCCACTAACAAATCTCCGGGCATGGACGGGCTGACCGTGGAGTTCTACCGCGTGATCTGGGACGTCCTCGGCCCAGACCTCGTCACTGTCTGGGCCGACTCCTTGCAAAGCGGGGTCCTCCCTCTCTCGTGCAGGCGAGCCATGCTCGCCCTGTTGCCGAAGAAGGGGGACCTCCGCGATTTACGAAACTGGCGTCCCGTCTCGCTTCTCAGCACGGACTATAAGGTCGTAGCGAAGGCGATCTCGCTGCGGCTGGGGTCCGTGTTGGCGGACGTGGTCCATCCCGACCAGACCTACACCGTCCCGGGCCGGAGCATCTTTAACAACCTGTACCTGGTCCGGGACCTATTAGAGCTGGGGCGTAGGGCTGGTCTGTCGTTCACCCTCCTGTCCCTGGACCAGGAGAAAGCATTTGACAGGATGGACCACGGGTATCTCCT
Organism: Malaclemys terrapin pileata; assembly: GCF_027887155.1. Taxonomy (NCBI): domain Eukaryota; kingdom Metazoa; phylum Chordata; order Testudines; family Emydidae; genus Malaclemys; species Malaclemys terrapin. The sequence goes on from NC_071506.1 coordinate 163,016,121, forward strand.
GGGCACTCTGCGAGTGTTCGGCTTTGGGCCCCAGTTTGTGGGTTTTCTCCTGATGCTGTACACTGAGGCGGAGTGTCTGGTCAGGCTCAACTGGACCCTGACCGGGCCGGTCAGCTTCAGGCGGGGAGTACGTCAGGGGTGCCCCCTCTCGGGCCAGCTGTACACTCTGGCAATTGAGCCCTTCCCCCCCTCCTCCGTTGGAGGTTGGCAGGGTTGGCGCTTCAGGAGTCGGAGCTGCGGCTGGTCCTGTCGGTGTACGCCGACAACATGCTCCTCGTGGTCCAGGACCCGGGGGACCTGGTGCGGGTGGAGGCCTGCCAGGCCATTTACTCGGCGGCCTCCTCCACCCGGGTCAACTGGGTCAAGAGCTCTGGCCTGGTTGTCGGGGACGGGTGGCAGGCGAGCTCCCTCCCACCCGCGCTTCAAGCCATTCGGTGGAGCGCGGGTCCTCTGCTCTATCTCGGCGTTTACCTTTCTGCCACGCATCCTTCTCCGCCGGAGAACTGGCAGGATTTAGAGGTCAGGGTGGGTGAGCGGCTGCAGAGATGGACAGGACTGCTCCGGTGTCTATCCCTGTGAGGGAGGGCGCTGGTGCTGAATCAGCTCGTCCTGTCCATGCTCTGGCACCGGCTCAACACCCTGAGCCCAGCCCTGGGGTTCCTGGCCAGGCTCCAGAGGACGGCCCTGGAGTTTTTCTGGCCGGGACTGCACTGGGTCTCTGCAGGAGTTCTGAGTCTTCCCCTGGAGGAGGGAGGACAGGGCCTGGTCTGCCTTCATAGCAAGGTCCATGTCTTCCACCTCCAGGCCCTGCAGAGGCTCCTTTATGGTGCAGGTAGTCCGGCATGGAGCACGTTAGCACACGCCTTCCTCCGCCACCTCCGAGGACTCCGATACGACCGGCAGCTCCTTTTCCTTCACCCAAGAGGTCTTCCGCGAGACCTCTTGGAGCTGCCAGTCTTCTACCAGGACATCCTCCGGACCTGGAAGCTTTTTTCGGTGACCAGGTCCATTGTGGCCACCGAGGGCGTGGACCTCCTCGCGGAGCCCCTGCTGCACAACCCCGATCTCCGTGTGCAGGTGGCGGAGTCTCCCTGGGTGAGCCGGAGGTTGGTCCTGGCAGAAACCACCAGGGTTGGAGACCTCCTGGACTACGCCGGGGGGACTGGGTGGATCCCCGCGCGCTTGGCCGGCGCATGGGGCTCTCCACCCTTGCAAACCCTCTGCGTGTACTCCAGGAGGTGGGCGCTGCCTTGTCGCCCCCTTCTCTCAGCTTCCTGTGGCGGGCCCTGCAGGAGGGCGCTCCCCGCCCACCCCTCACCCCGGGCCCTCCGGACCTTTTTATCAGGCCCCTGTTCCGCGAGCCCCCACGGCTCCCCCACTCCTATAATCCGAGCTGGATGCATGCTCTGCAGCCGGTCCGGTTTCGAACTGTGCCCAGAGACCACCTGTACACGCTTGTGCTCCACACGTTGCATCTCCTCACCCTTGCGTCCCGCCCTGACACCAAATGGTGGGACTATCTAACGCCTGTGGAGCGTGAGGAGCCCCGGTGGGCCAGCCTTATTCCACCTTAGTCCCAAGGCCCGCCGGGTATATTGGTTGGCGGCTCCTTCACGGAGCCGTGAGTACGGGCGTGTACCTGGCGCGGTTCACCTCTGTTCCCGAGGCCTTCCCATTTTGCGGCGTGAGGGAGACCCTGGCGCACGCCTACCTCGAGTGCGCCAGGCTGCAGCCCCTGTTCCGGCTCCTCCAGAACCTCCTGTTGAGGTTCTGGCTGCACTTTTACCCACACCTGTTCATTTACGCACACCCTATCCTTGGCTCCACCAAGTCGCGAGACCTCCTCGTCAACCTCTTCCTGGCTTTAGCCAAACTTACCATCTACAATACCAGGGAGAGGATGTTAGACAAGGGGGTGCTCTGCGATTGTGGGGCCTATTTGCGTACCTCCCTGGTCTCACGTCTCTGGGCAGAGTTCCACTGGGCAGCCTCCGCTGGCTCCCTTGACACCTTTGAGGAGCAGTGGGCGCTGTCCGGGGTTCTCTGCTCGGTGTCCTCATCTGGCACCCTGATTTTTAACCTTTGACCATCACTTCACTCCCTGTTTTTTCATTAGTTGTCCCAAGGATTTAGTTGGTTCCTGGGTCCAGTGGTCCTTCCTGCTAGGCTAGGGGAGGGGCCTTTGGAAGTGGGCGGGCAAGCCCACCCACCTCCCAGTTGGTACCCATATGGACTCACTACATGTCCCTTCTGGACGGAACTGCCGGGTTTAAGATTAATGTGATGTTCTATCAAATGGATTACCCTGCATCTGGCAGTGAAAACATCAACACAGTCACTAACCAGCTCTCTGGCTTCCTCCTGTTGTGCCTGGGATAGATTTTCCGCAAGGGATATCTCACCATGTGCCTCAGGGATGGCCTCCTGAGGTTTTAAGTCCAGTTCTTATATCAGGGAACTAAATAAAACAAACCTCTTAGGCTTGGTAACATGGTATATTGGGAGTCCTGTCACTCCCTACCAAACATATTTCATAGTTTTCTTTCCCAATATGCCTCAGGACCTCAAGAGGGCCCTGGCATTTTGCCAGCAGCTTTCTTTCAGAGGGGGGAAGCACCAAAAGCACTTAGGATACTGGCTGTTAAACCCACTGGCAGGCATTTCTATTATAGCATTATTCTTGGGAGCACTGTGGTACCTGAAAGGTCTCCTTGGCAAAGCTTGCTACCAGATCTAGGGGTTCCCTTAATTTACAGACATATTGAATCACATTAAGGGTTGTGGTATCCTGTTCTTACCATGATTCCTGTAGGACAGGGGTTCTCAATCTTTTTCTTTCTGAGCCCCCCCGACATGCTATAAAAACTCCACTGCCCAACTGTTTTTCTGCATATAAAAGCCAGGGCGACTTTAGGGGGTAGCAAGCAGGGCAATTGCCTGGGGCCCCATTCCACAGTGGCCCCCATGAAGCTACATTGCTCAGGCTTCAGCTTCAACCTCGGGTGACAGGGCTCAGAGACTTGGGCTTCAGCCCCATGCAGTGGGAATTCAGCTTTCTGCCCTGGGCCCCAGCAAGTCTAACTCTGGCCCTGCTTGGAGGCCTCCCTGAAACCTGCTCTCCAGACCCCTGGTTGAGAACTACTGCTGTAGGACGTCTAGTATCCCCAAGGGCTGCCTCCCATATAGTAATTCACAAAGGTGAGAAACCTGTAGAAGATTGTGGGATTTTCCTGACTGCATGCAGGTGGAGTAACATATTGGCTCAATTCTGGGACTCATTCATTATGAATTTTCATAGCATCTCTTGTAATGATTTTAACCCTTTCTACCCATTCATCGATTCGCCAGTGGCAGACAGAGGTTCTTCTGAGTGCACCCTCAGAGGAGACCATGCCTCCTGCATAAGCTGCAACATGTAGACTGTGGTCTGATCTATTAGGATAACTCTTGGAATCCCTACGCTGGAGAACACATCCAGTAGCTCATTAGTCACAACCTCCAGAAGCTGTATAGCATAGTCTGCAAATTGACACCCACTTGAATTTGGTTGTAAGGGTCCTATGAGATCTACCACAAGCCATTCAAACACTAGTGGGATGGAGACTAAGGATCCCGTATGGGCCAGTCTGCTGCCCACTAATTAAAAATAGTCATCTGGGTCAGACGAATGATCCATCTAGCCCAGTATACTATCTTCCAACAGTGGTCAATGCCAGGTGCTCCAGAGGGAATGAACAGAAGAACAGGGCAATCACTCAGTCCCAGCTTCTGGCAGTCTGAGGCTTAGTGAAAACTAGAGCATGGAGTTGAATCCCTGATCATCTGGGCTAATAGCCATGAACTTATCTAATTCTTTTTTGAACCCAGTTATATTTTTGGCCTTCACAACATCCCTGGCAACGAGTTCCACAGATTGACTGTGTATTGTATGAAGAAGTACTTCCTTTTGTTTGTTTTACACCTGCTGTCTATTAATTTCATTGGACAACCCCTGGTTCCTGTGTTACATAAAAGAGTAAAACAACACTTCCCTATTCACTTTCTTGAATTTTATAAACCTTTCTCATATCCCCTTCTATGCCTCTTATTCATCTCTTTTCTAAGCTGACCAAGCCAAGTCTTTTAAATTTCTCCTCATATGGAAGCTGATCCATACCCTTAATAATTTTTGTTGTCCTTCTCTGTGTCTTTCTCAATTCTAATATATCTATTTTGAGATGGTGACAAGAACTGCATGCAGTAGTCGAGCCTTGGACTGTACTATGGATTTATATAGTGGCATTAAGTTATGTTCTGTCTTATTATCCATCCTTTTCATAATAATTCCTAACATTGTCAGCTTTTTTGACTGCCACAGAACAATGAGCAGATGGTTCCAAAGAACCATCCACAGTGATTCCAAGATCTTTGAGTGGCAACAGCTAATTTAGACCCCATCATTTTGTAATTGGCACTCTGGGCAGGAAATATTATAATCCTTGATATCTCTGTAAATACTCTACCAAAAATAACAGGCCAGTACCCTCCACTCCATCTTTTCCACCCCCAAGTAGATGAACCAAGGTACACAATGGGCCAATTTTAACACCTGATTCTGGTTTGGGCTGGGGATGAGGAGCTGGGCTCTATGGACTTCAGTCTGTTTGTTACCCTCATCAAAAGAACCCACTCTAGTTCAAAATGGGGGTACTGGGAGTACCGGACAGGTTCAACTAATACCCCATATGCCCTAACCTGTCAGCCATTTAATGGGCTGAACACTGAAGCCCTACTCTGAATCTGAATAAATTTAGGCCCCTAGTCCACAGCCAGTATGTTTTATCCTAATCACCCAGTTCTGGTAGTTAGACCCCCAGAGAAATCCAAATTGCACTGCACCTCAGTGCTCTTCCCTGATCTCTTCCCAGGAACCCCATGGGCCCCAAGTGCTTTTCTTCAGGCTCAACGCCATTCTTCTTCTGACTTGGGTTTCAGACAAAACAGCTCTGGGCTGGAAAAGGGAAGGACTTCCTCTACTTTATATTCCCCTTGGGTGCCAAGAGTGGGTTCTGATCCTGCCTTAATTGCTGCCATTGGGTGACTGGCTACAAGGCCCCTATCTTGGCCTACCACCACCATGGCCAATGATAGGCTACAGACATCATCAAGCCAGCTTCTTGTGCACCCACAGTCAATCTAACCTTGGTTGTGGGGTAGAGCCAGACATTTCCATGAATTCAGCCCTCATATATCCATCCTGCATCCCAGAGAGCCGCAGGAGCTACCAACTGTGTTATACCAATAAAAACTAGCAGGATCTTATTAAAGGGGACAAGATAAAGATGCCACATTTATTATGATAACAATTTGATTTATGACCAATAACTAATATCTTAATCCTTATACACACACATTATACCTAATACCTATACACACACACACACACACACACACACACACACACACACACACACACATCCATCAGATGTTCTGCAGCTGCTGCATAGTTAACAGTCCTGCTTGAGTTTGCAGTTTGGGTTCATAGCTTGTGGCGGCTAACTGGCCAGGAAAGCTGGGCACAAGGACGAGCTGGGTCTCTCTTGGGCATGCACCGATGCCCTTCCATGTTGGCAGCAGAATGTTACCCTCCTCCAAAGTTTTCCATCTCACCCATCCTTTTTGTAGGCTTTAGTTTGAATCCAGAGTCTATAGTTCTTGCCGTGTCACGCTGCCTCTGGGTTTGGTGATTGATCACCCATCAATTGCAGACATGACTTTCAGCCTTGGACCGGGCTTTGATCTTCCTTCTATTGTACCTTTTCTTTTTAGGGGGGATTCTTTTTAGGGGGGAGCCTTTTGTTAGGGCTCTTGTCTGCATCTTCAGCCGTTGATGTTTGAACTCTATTTAATCAGGACAGGCTGGGGCTGGAGGTTGGTTCCATCATCCATACATACCTCATTCACACATCTAAACTAAACTAATAAGATTACAGCAGGGTTTGCAAAAATGAAGGTTGCAGCAAGCCCTTACAAAATGGAGTAAGCATTTTAAAACGGGGTTTGAATTACAATATGGCAAACAGTGAACAGAAGTTACAATATAGACAAGTATAATGGATGGCAAACAGTGAACAGAAATTATACTGTAGGCAAGTGTAATAAATGGTGAACAGAAATTACAATACTGAAACAGTGCAAGTCTCGGTGATTTAAGCAGGAATTGGATTGATAGTGAAACTTACAAAGGCAGCTGACTGAACAGCTATAGCTCTTAACAAGCATCTTAGCTGTTAATTAGCCAGTTATTGGGGTAACCGGTTTTATGAATGAATATTGTTTCATTCATAAAACTTTACTTATGAAGTTACATTAATAAAGTAAACAATTAAAAACAATTTCATTCATCAGTCCTACAACTGCCCCTGTATGAATGTCAGCCCTGAATCAGAATTCACAAGGTCCAACACTGTGATTTCAACTATGGTGACTGACAGAACATACTCCTGCAGGCTGAGGGGCTCTCCCTTCATTTCTGAGGCACAGGCTTGGGTATAGTAACACTGCATTTGGGGACAATCTTTGTACCCATGGCGTTTCTGACCACAGGTAAAGCAAGTTAGGGAACTTCCCCCCTCCTCCTTCCTTTCCATCAGGGACCCCAAACCCCAACATACTACTCAAGCTTGGCCTGGGTGTTAACCCTTTGGGGAGCACAAACATAACCCTTATTGAGGTCCTGCCTGAAAAGAGTATTCTGGCATGCATCCATCCCATTATAGACCCCCATCTGTTAGATTGGATAGATAAGATCTGTTTTAAGAGATGGTGGCCTTCCATTCTGATGATATGCCCAGTACACCTAAGTTGTGCTTTCAATAACATTTACTCAATGCTGGTTGTGTTTGCTCTCTCAAGAATCTTAATGTTGGACACTCTGTCCTGCCAGCAAATGCTTATTATTGAGCAGAGGGTGCACATGTGAAATGGCTCAAGCTGTTTAATATGACATCTATAAAGAGTCCACATCTCACAGCCATACAGGAGAGATGTTAGAACCACTATGCTACCTCCAGTAGCTACTAACCAGGTTTTTCCACAGCCTGATTACAGGCCCATATACTATCTAGTTCCTCCCACACTCTCAGGGAGCTGGGACCCTCCTTTATATCATCCAGCTGAGAGTGTGGGCCAGTATGAGGTACTGTTCAACCGTGTCAGCTGATTCCCAGCACCTGCCCACTGGGCTTCTCTCTGAAGCAGAGTCAGCTGTTCCATTTTTCTCCCCAATGATAGAACACCATTCATTGACGGATGACAATATTGATGAATAATTTTCCTGGTATTTCAACAGGTCCTCTTTTGGGTTAGTTTGAACAGAAAATTCAGAGAAGAAACAGAGACAAACTGAATAAAATGTTTGTATAGAAACTCTAAACTCCTGAAACGTATGCTTCTCTCTCATTTCTAATATTTTCTCTGATTTTCATTGCTACAAACAAGAAGCAGGAAATTCAAGAGATCACTTTACCGAATAGTAGAAATTCAATCTTGTTGAGTTTAAGTGCAGATGAAAATATCTAGTTGAAGAATTCCACTGAATCAAAGTCTGCATTAAGTCTCTCATTGAAACCAACCTTTAATCACTAAGAGGCTATTTTTTCCCTTTCGTTCTCATTAAACAAATGAACCTGGCAACTTGCTGATAAAAAAAATGCTGATTGTTCTCTTCCACTAATGGTGGAACTTTCCAATAATGATTTAAGTCTTTGTCTCATTGAAAAACCAATATCTGAATGTTTATTTGAAAGTTGGAGGGGCTGATCTCCCACATCAATAGTGAACAAAACTACTAGCTTTGCTGATATTTTAGGTGTTTTATACATTTGCCAAGAATGTTCCTGTGATGCATTTATACTTGGCAAAGGGATAACAGCAGGCTTTTCCCTTTCAAATGATTGCTTAAATTATTCAAACAATGGAAAGTCTGAAAAAAATGAAGGTAGATGTCCCCCAGTCATCCAGCTTCCTAGAAAACTCTTGGACTTAAGATAAGAATGTTAGTAAGGTTTGTGAGGAAACATGGGTTGAGGTGTCTAAAATATGCTGATGATTTCCAGCTTTATCTTTCTATCTCCTAGAGACACAATAATTAAGTGCCTTTCCTACCATCTGGCAGATACTGGGGAATGGATGAGAGCAGCCTGATTGAGGCAATGTCCAAGTAAACGCTATATGATGCTGGTGGGTTGAAAAAAGCAACCAGATGATATGGTAAAATTGTATCTGTTCCACTGACTGAAGGTATGTCTGTACTAGAGCTGAATGAATAACTGATTTCTCTCTCTTTTTTGTTTGTTTTTCTTTCCCCTCAATGAAACAAATGAAAACATTTCATTCAGGTCAAACAAGAAAAAATGTTGAATGTTGATTTAAATGTGCATTTTGTTTTTGAAATGTCATTTCAAAAAATATTAAATTTAGAAAATGTAATTTAAAATCGACATTACATTTTGAAACTGAGAATTTAAAACAAAATAATGAAATTATAAATTTTGACATTTTCTAAATGAACCATTTCAAAGTTTTTAAAATTTGTTTTGGCCAAAATTACTCATCAAATTCAACCTAAATTTGCTAATAGTTTCACTGCCCCCCAAAAATCCACTTTTCAGCAAATTGGTTATTAATTTAAAAAAAAATCCCAACTCAAGTTGTTTCTAATTGTTTCTCATGTTTACAGTCTAGAAGCATGATTAAATTCCCAGTTATCACTGGATGACTATCCCTCAGCAATACCCAAGACTACTTTTTATCTTTTGTGCCCAGCAAAATGTGTGCCTTTTCATTTTGATGCAGATCTATCCGTGGTAATTTATACAGGCAAAGGGTCAGTTAAGGCTTTTAGGCTAATGGAGACAGCTGGAACTAATCAAGGTCCTACTCATACTGCTTAAAAGCTCTCCTTCCAGTTTCCTCAAGGAAGCCCAGGTGAAAGGTGGTAGTGGTATTATTATTATTGTTGAATGCTGAGGTAAGGGTGAAGCTAGGAAAAGGGGATCAGAGCAGCCCCAGTGGTGAAGGGGAAGCTGCCAACAGCTGCTACCATTAGGGTCCCTGAGGTGGCACCTGGAGTAGAGGGTGGGCCCAGGTTCCCCCTCTCCCCCATGCTCTATAGAGATCCCCTTGAGAGGGGGAATAGCTCTTGGTTCACCTCCCATACTGGCCTGTAATGAAAGTAGCTCAATAAGCTGTGACCTTTGCCACTACACTGAGAAAGGGAGATCACATTGAGGGCCTTAGTGAGCTTCTGAGGCCACTGAATCCACCTGGAAGCACGGGATCCACCAATATAGGCTTGGAGCTTTGTTGCAAAAGATTTTCCATGGTGCTCTCAGCCATGACTGGAAGCTATTCACATCTAAGTATAAGAGGAAGTGAGAGACCTACCAGCTATGGTGAACTGTACCTTTATGAGGCTGTGTCAAGAACCAGTTGAAGACTCAGGTTATGTAATTCTGATCAGTTACAGAACTTGGACACTGAATAAGCACTTACTACTGTCGGGGCATGTCAATGTTTCATTTAGCAGAGAGCCCCCCAGTCTAGGTCCACAGATTTGTGTTAGTACAGCTTGTGCTAGTGCTGTAAAAAAGCTGTATAGACATTGCAACTCAGGATGGAGCTCAGGCTATGAAACCCAGAGGTGGGTGGGCTTAAGACCCCAAGCTCCAGCCCAACCCACATTATTGAAGCTCTGTCTATACAGCTATTTTTAGAGTGCTAGTGCAAGCCATGCTAACCTGACTTTGTGGACCTGGGCTCTGATGCTTGCTTCCAGGTGCAATGTTGACATATCTTCATATTCCTGGGCTCTGAGTGATCATTGGACACCACTCCAGCTGCCAGGAGGAACTCATTAACTCCAATAAACGTTTTTCCTAAGTATGTATAGAGTAAAATGTTAGGATTTAGTGTCAAGATCTCAACAAGGACATTCAGGGCCAAGGTTCAGAGCAGGGGCAAACCTGAGGCTGGAGTAACAGAGATGTTCATAGTCAGGTCCAGGCCAGGGTCAATACCAAGGGTCATCATCTGAGTCAGCAGGTGAAGTCCAAATCAAGCAGAGATCAAGCCAGGAATCCTTAGAGCTCAGTAGACTCAGTTCAGCCTCCTGCCTAGACCAAGGGCTATTTCCCCTCTCAAGGGGATCTCTGTAGATCAGGAATGGTCAAAGCAGCTACAGAAGATCTGCACAGTTGCCTGGACAGTTCCTGGAATATGCCTTGAGTTTATATAGGGCAGGGAGCCAATCAGGAGCCAGGGGGCTGTTGTCTATCAAACCCTGGAGATGGATCTTCCCATTGTCTGTGTCCAAAGTGAGTCATGGAAAGTGGTGCACAAGTTGATTACAACTTCTGCTGCTGGGTGGCAGCCTGGAGATGTCAACTGCCTGGTAGTGCTACAAGCCTGGGTTCTAGACTCATGGGGCATTATATTAACCACTCAGGATACCCTACACCAGCCCAGATTTGTCAGGATGGATGTCATGCAAGACTGATATGAAATCAGGGGCATGGACATGGGACACTGGCTCCCAGGATTGCTTTTCTGGGCTATAGCCTTCCTGGTCTATGAGATATCAGAGGGAGCCATGTCTGATTTTTGAGTCCAGTATCTTGTGGACCTTGTACTTGTCGTGTCTTTGGAGCTGCACTGGAGGGGGAGGTGGCTTATCCTGATGAGCAAAGGGGTTGTAGGGTTTTAGCAGGGATACATGAAACACTGGGTGTATTTTGAGGGACCTGGATAAATGAAGTTTCATGGTCAATGGGTTGATTCTCTGGCCTATAGAATATGGTCCAGTGGTCCAGTTTATGATACGGCTAATTGGTATGGAGGTTTTGAACTGAGAGCCATGTTTTCTGCCCAACAGTGAATGCCAGGCCTTCTTGGTGCCATTAGTCGGCATACCACTTGCAGTCCTCCTTGGCCTTGGTCAGATGGGCCTTAAGTTTTTCTTGGACCTCATGGACCTGCTGCATGCAATCAGTGGCCGCAGGATTGGTAGAGATGACAGGTGGATGGAGACAGGAGTGGAAGCCAGAGTTTGCATAGAATGGACTTTGCCCAGTGGAGACATGGTCGGCATTGTTGTAGGTAAACTCCACTTGGGATAGGAGACTTGACCAGTTATCCTGGTGGAAGTTTGTGAAGCGGTGCAAGTATTGTTCTAACACTTGATTTACTCATTCAGATTGATCATGGGTGATAGGTGGGTGATATGTAAGTGCAGACCCTGAGCAACTGTAGGGTTTTGTGCCAAAATCATGACACAAACTGTGGACCCCAATCAGTTGTGACTCGCTATGAGCATCCATAGTGACAGATGACACGAGTCACCAACAGCGGGACCATCTCCTCTGTAGAGGATCACAGTGAGGACTATACGGTGTGCCCATTAGCCAAGCTCCTTATGTCTATCTAGGGCAGTGGTTCTCAACCTTTTTTTACTGGTGACCCCTTTCACACAGCAAGCCTTTGAGTGTGACCCCTGCCCCCCTTATAAATTAAAAACATGTTTTTATATATTTAACACCATTATAAATGCTGGAGGCATAGTGGGTTTGGGGTGGAAGCTGACCGCTCATGACCCCCCACGTAATAGCCTTGTGACCCCTTGAGGGGTCCTGACCCCCAGTTTGAGAACCCCTGATCTAGGGTAATGGCTGCCCAGGACCTGGACAGGGCCTTGGAAGGCAGTAGAGTGCCAAATGATTTTGACCACAACATCTTGATGTGGGCACATGTCTTACAGGAATCAACATAGGAGTGGAGTGTGCATTCGGGGCTGCCAGAAGAAGCAGGAGGCCAACCGGAGAGTCATGAGGCACCCCAGATGGCCTGCTAATGGTGAGTCATGAAAGAGTCATAGTATCTCTAAATGAGGGGGTTCCAGCTGAAAATACCCCCTTGACATAGAGCAAGCTGGTGTTGTCCCTGGCTTGCTGTCTCAAGTTCCTTGGGAAGAGGCTCCTTCCCTATAGCTAATCAGATCAGTACAATGAGGTCTTGGGGAATCATGGAATCCAGGATGTTGCAGAGCTTAAGAATAAATGGGGACTCCATGTGGCTGGCAAGATATTTCCCTTTTCAGGATAAGGCATTGGTTGTTTTGTTCAGGACCACTGGGTGGTATGTGAGGGTGAAATTGAAACATGTAAAGAGTAGGGCCCAGTGAAGCTGCCTCTGGTTTAATGCTCTGGCTAGGCGGAGGTACTCTAAAGGTATGTCTACACTATGAAATTAGGTCAATTTAATAGAAGTCGATTTTTTAGAAATCTATTTGATACAGTTGATTGTGTGTGTCCCCACTAAGTGCATTAAGTTGGCGGTGTGCATCCACAGGCTAGCGTTGACGTTTGGAGTGTTGCATTGTGGTAGCTATCCCACAGTTCCAGCAGTCTCTGCTGCCCATTGGAATTCTGGGTTGAGCTCCCAATGCCTGATCTGGCAAAAACATTGTCGCGGGTGGTTCTGGGTATGTGTCGTCAGGCCTCCCTCCCGCCATGAAAGCAACTGCAAAAAAATCGTTTCTCGCCTTTTTTCCTGGGTTACCCGTGCAGATGACATACCATGGCAAGCATGGACTCCACTCAGCTCACTGTCACCATATGTCTCCTGGGTGCAGCTGGCAGATGTGGTACTGCAGTGCTACACAGTAGCATCCCCTTGCCTTGCAGATGGCAGACGGTGCAATACGACTGCTAGCCGTCATCGTTGTCCCATGGGTGCTTCTAGCCGACTTTGGTTAGGTTGGTCGAGGGCATCTGGGCAGACATGGGTGCTCCTGGCCAGCCTCAGTGAGGTCAGTCGGGGGCGTCTGGACAAAAATGGGAATGACTCCAGCTCATTCTCTTCTTTAAGTTTCGTCTAATGGAGATTCAGTCCTGCCTGGAATATCATGCCAGCTGGAAGCTTCTGCCTCAGGCTGCTCTCCCAGTCGGCAGCACTGCATGGTCACACCTACCCCAGCTTACCCCTTGCTCCCATGGCTCATGAAGCCTGGACAGTAGTAAGGAGCAGTTCAACTATAGGCTGGGCAAGTGCATAATGGTGGTAGAATGTGCCTTTGGGCATTTAAAAGCTCGCTGGCACAGTTTATTGACTCGGTTAGACCTCAGCGAAACCAATATTCCCATTGATATTACTGTTTGCTGTGTGCTCCACAATATCTGTGAGAGTAAGAGGGAGACGTTTATGGCAAGGTGGGAGGGTGAGGCAAATCGCCTGGCCGCTGATTACGCACAGCCAGACACCAGGGCGGTTAGAAGAGCACAGCAGGGTGCGCTGTGCATCAGAGAAGCTTTGAAAACCAGTTTCATGACTGGCCAGGCTATGGTGTGAAAGTTCTGTTTGTTTCTCCTTCATGAAAACCTGCCCCCTTGATTCACTCTACTTCCCTATAAGCCAACCGCCCTCCCCTCACCGCTTTGATCTCTGCTTGCAGAGACAATAAAGTCATTGTTGTTTCAAATTCATGCATTCTTTATTAATTCGTCACACAAATGGAGGGATAACTGCCAAGGTTGCCCGGGAGGGGTGAGGGAGGAGGGAAGCACAGGGGTGGGGTAGTTGTAGGGGAACCCCCTAGAATGGCATGCAGCTCATCATAGAAGCGGCATATCTGGGGCTCTGACCCGGAGCAGCCGTTTGCCTCTCTGGTTCTTTGGTAGGCTTCACTGCTGCGGGTCCCTGTTATAACCTCTGTCCTTCATGCCCTGGGAGATTTTTTTCAAATATTCTGGCATTTTGTCTCTTGGAACGGAGTTTAGATAGCATGGATTCGTCTCCCCATACAGCGATCAGTTGCAGTACCTCCCATATGGTCCATGCTGGAGCTCTTTTGCGATTCTGGGACTTCATGGTCACCTGTGCTCAGAAGTTCGTGGGGCTTTTCCTGTCTACGTGGCCAGTGCATCTGAGTTGAGAGTGCTGTCCAGAGCGGTCACAATGGAGTACTCTGGGATAGCTCCCGGAGGCCAATACCCGTCGAATTGCGTCCACACTACTCCAAATTCGACCCAGCAGGGTCGATTTCAGTGCTAATCCCCTCGTTGGGGAGGAGTACAGAAATTTATTTTAAGAGACCTTTAAGTCGACAAAAATGGCTTTGTCGTGTGGACGGGTGCAGGGTTAAATCGATCTAACGCTGCTAAATTTGACCTAAACTCGTAGTATAGACCAGGGTTAAGTTGTTTGTTTTTAATGATCCATGTATACCTGCACTGGGTATCGTGCACCCTCCAGATAGTGATGCCATTATTCAAAGGCCATTTTGATGACTACAATCTATTTATCTAGAATTCTGTAGTTCTCTTTGGCTGGAGTGAGCTTCTGTAAATAGTAGACGCAAAGGTGGAAGTGCTATTAGAGACCACGTCTTTGGAAGAGTATGGCCCCAATTACCACATTTGAGGCATCAGTCTTGAATACAAAGGGTCATGCTGGATCGGGAAGGACCAAGATTGGGATGCTGGTAAAGGTTTTTGTAAGCCAGATGAATGCAAGGGCACCACCTTCACCTTGTCTCTGGAGGCCCAACAAGCAAAGAAGTGCTGTCAATGGGGCTATTTGGCCTGAAAATCCAGAGATGAAGTGCCTATAAAAGTTAGTGAACCACAGGAAACATTGAAGTGCCTTGATGTTTTTGGGGGGGCACCCAGGTGTGTATCACCTCTACCTTCTTAGGGTCCATTCAGAGGCCATTTGGGGGCAGGATGTAGCCCAAGGACTCCAGGGTGTTGGTCAAAGCTTCATTTTTTCCAGCCTTGTGTACAGGCCATGCTGGGGGAGGCATTCGAGGACTGACCAGACTTGCTGGGTGTGTTGCTTAGGATCCTTGGAGAAGATGAGGATATCATCCAATGTCATGGAAGACCTCACTCACAAAGTGCTGGAATGTTTCAGAGTGTTTGAGGCCAAATGGCATAATCAGGTTTTCGTAGTTGCCGAACTGGATTCGAAAAGCTGTCTTCCACTCATTCCCAGCTCGGATCTGAATAAGGTTGTTGGCCTCTCTCAGGTTAAGCTTTGTGGCTACTTGGGCTGATCATGCACAGTCCAGTAGCTCTGGGATGAGTGGGAAGGAGTATCTATTCCTGATGGTAACCTGAAGGAGGGCCCAGAATCCATGCATAGGCACACGGTTCCATCTTTCTTTTTAACAAACAGGAATGGGGCCCAGGCAGGAGAGGTGGATGGTCCTATAAAGCCCTTGGCCAGGTTCTCCTAGAGATGGAAGCACAGTGCAGCCAGCTTGGATTCCAACATTGCACAGATGTGGTTAAATGGTACCCTGGCTCCTGATAGTAGCACAATCCTTTTTCTCGAAGGACATCACTGTAATTTCTGTACTTGGGGGACAGCGATAGAGTCAGCTCTCTTCGTGGCCCCACCTGAGCCACCGTTAAAGCCTGGGGTGCATGTCTGGGTTCTGGGGTTCAATAAACATTGCACATAGGTGGACTTGCTGGCAGAATTTGGAGCAGAAGCTAACCTGGTGCTCATGCTAAAGGATGTGTGGATCATAAGCCACCAGCCATGAAATACCAAAGATTATGGGGAAGTGTGGTGAGAGGATCATCCAAACTGGAGGACCTCCTGATGGTCCAAATGGCAGCATCTCTTGAGTCACTATGACAGAAGCAAGCCATTTATACTTTCCACTAGGTTGGGGCAGTCTTTGGTTGAACTGGAATACCCAGGCCTTGAGCAGTATCAGCATCTATGAAGTTGTCCACTGCCCCAGAATCCAGCAGTGCCCACTATGGTGAAATTCAGTAGGGGTCCCCTGGTACACAGAGGCAGACCTGGACCTTAAGGCACAGAGAGCACTCACCATGCCTGAGACATGCCTCAGTGAGGAGGAGGGGGCATTATCTCAGGGTTTTCCCAGGCCAACCCCCCTCTACTGGGACCTGGACATGGTTGTTTCCCAAACTGCATCATTCTGGAGTTCAAGATGACAGTTGGCAAGAGCATGGCCAGATCCACAACAATACAAACAGCCCATGGTGGTGGTGGTAATGCTTTTTCCTCAGAGGTCACGCAGCAGCGGGCGCGATCCATCTGCATGAGTTCAAAGTCCACATTGGAGTCAGGTATTGAGGGGTACTGGCCAGGTGGTAAGACAGACCCCTTCCTTTCCTCACATTGTTAGCACAGCCTATTGTTGATACATATGACTAGGTCGATGAAGGCATCGAGTTTGGTTGGGTCCTCGACATGGGCTAGTTCACCCTTAACCTCTCCACACAGCCCCCACCAGAACTGGTAGAGTTGGGCTTCTTTGTTACACTCGGTGTCGGAGACTAGACATCAAAAGTGGGTGGTGTAGGAAGAGGACAGTCCCTGCCCATGCTGGTCTTTTCACAGGGCTGCCTTTGCCAAGTAGGCACATTGGGCATTGTCGAATATGGCAACAAACTTTTGGAGGAAGGCATCCCAGTTTGATAGCATCAGGCTCGCTGATTTGAGTATGGGTGAGGCCCAGTCGAACACATCTCCCATCAGGAGGCTAATAATGAATCCTAATTTTGCTTGGTCAATGAGGTAGGACTGGAGGTGGAGCAGAAACAGCAGGCAGCAGAGGTTAACAACATCCCTGAATTTTTGGTAGTCCCCATTTAAACATTCTGGGAAGGAGTCTGGGGGGACTGGGTTCAGGTATGTGGCTGCAGCACATACCTGTAGTCCACCATTCTCATCCTGCCTGCTTTTGTAGCGTCTGGTTGTCTGTGGCATGCTGTGCCAGCTGGGCCTGTAGTGCCATGTTTTCCTCATGGAGCTGTGGCTTGTCTGCGCAGAACTTGGTTCTCTGTTGTGAACTGTGATGTTTGGGCTCCAAGTGTGGGGAGCTCCTCCTGGAAGCAGTCAGCCCATTCAGGCAGCCCTAATACCTTTTGGGATAGGCTGGGCATGGAGTGGCCTGCTGCCTCCATGTTCCCCCCAGGATAGGCCTACACTATTGGCTAGGGTGGTCTAGGCAAACCTGCACAACGGTTAGTGAATAGTGCACACAGACCCTGGACCCTCTTTGAGCATTCCCTGTAGAGTTCAGCTCCTTATCCACAGACCACTCAAAAATACCAGGCCCAAAGGAACCATACACACCAGCTTGTAAGGTTCAACTCAGGACCACCACTGTGCTTAATGCACTGACATACTTATAGTGAAAATAAGAATGTTTGTCAAATGATTAGAGATTCAGGAGACAGTGAGTAAATAAACGGGGGCTGGGAATCATTACATGTCTTCTAGGTGTTCTCCTGTCTAAAGAAGTTTCTTCCCACCCAAAAAGTCCTTTTCAGCATTTTCAAGGAAGGGCTGGCTGAGATGCCATTTTCGTGAATGCAAACGTGCTGTCAGTTTACTTCCTAGGATGAAAGTGTATGCTAGAAGTATTCCCAAAGTTCATTGTCTTCACTCAGACAGGATCACCTTTCATGGCTTGGTTTTTCCTGTGGATTTCACTATAGTAAATGGGCATTGATTGTGTTAGTTTACAATACTTAATTTATATCTCTGAGGTAGGTAAATAAACATCTCGTGTCAACAGTTAGTCCAGTCAATAAATACATGAACCATCATTGTAGAGTCCTTCTGTTGGTTATCCAGTGAAAAAGATGCGCTAGCAGTGTGCAGACATAGACAGGAATTTTTATCTGCATAGTTCATGGTGTGTGGGGTTTTTTGTTTTGTTTTTGGTTTTTTTTGGCTGGGCTTCACACAAAGATGCTGCCACTGTATCTCCACTGATAATAGCAGGTCAGCATACTATAAAAGTTCAGACCTTGTTTTATAAAGTCAGACCTTTCAGTTCTTGGATCTGTTAGGGGAACAGACAGCCCTCATACAGCTTGCACCCTTAGATGCTCCTGTATCCCCAGGTTGAGGCACCTTTGCTCTTCTTGTGTTAATGTTTATCTCATTGCCATCTTAGCATGTGTTTTGTTTAATGTTGTAATACATGTTTGGTTCCCACATTTTCTGGCAGTAGGCTGGGGCTGTCTGGACAGGCTGTGCATGCATCCATTACAAGGCACATGCGTAATTTGAGATATAAGGCAGGGTTAAGAGCTTCTCAATGGGGAGATGTGACAGACCCTTAACAGATGGGAAGGTTTGTCTTCCTGCAACTGGCACACCTCACCGGACCACTCAGCAGGGAGTGAGAGTGCCTACTTTAGTTGATCCCAGGCTACAGTACAGCATTCATTTCGCTTTTACTATGGTTTTCAATAAATGGTTAAAATCCATCTGGTCTCTTGAATTTAACTGAATTGCCGCAGGGAGAAGAGCAGTTCATAACAATTCCAACTCTTCCTCTCATCAAACTCAAAGTGCTAGTGAACACAACAAAAGATACCTTGAAAAATCAAATTAAAGTCTGCTTTTGTTTCCTGGATCAGGGAATACAACACTAAATCTGAAATAGAAAAGCAGGAAACATTTTTCAAACTGTCCTGGATTCTTGCAGTCAATCTTTGACCATATTCCCTTGGAAATGAGTCATTTCTAAGTCACCACCTCTGTAGCTTTTTCCATGACAGCTCAGCTTTTGCTATCACCACTTGTGTCCCAGGAATGGACCCGGAAACTGATCAAACCTTAATATCCTGGGAAACAAGTTATGATGGCAAAAGCCAAGAATTCATGGAAAAAACTAGATTCACAGAAAAATCACTCTTAAGTGGATGTGGTTAAAGACTGTGCATACTACACAGAGGCCTTTATGTCTACAGCCCAGCCAGAAAGGTCCTTTTCTTTTTTTTTTTCTGCAGAGCCTAACAAAAGTTTACTCCCTTTTGGCATCCCTGATTGCAGTTTCTGCTGCTGGGTGGCAGCCTGGAGATGTCAGCTGCCTGGTAGTGCTACAAGCCTGTGTTCTAGACACATGGGACATTATATTAACCCATAGCACTCTCAAATGTGTGCATGCACATTTGGATGGGGTGGGCATTCCCTGCATGATTGAGATGTTTGTGATGTACAGCTTTATATATAAATCTCACAAAATTAAAATCATGGTTGGTAAAATGAATTGGCTTTTCAAGAAGTGCTTGCCTAGGACCTGAGTGGTGATGGCATAAGCTATTTTCCCCTGCTGCTTGCCTTCCACTAGTGAAGAGACAGACACACACTTTCTGAACCAATAAAAAAAAGGGACATTTCAATTTAAAACAAATTACTGTAGCAAATACTAGAGTGTAGACTACCAAGTTCAGTAAGCAATGGCTTGGGAGTACAAATACTAATAACCCAATCCCATGCAGGGCCGGCTCCAGGCACCAGCTTACCAAGCAGGTGCTTGGGGCGGCCACTTCGGGGGGGGGGGGGAGCGGGCACGTCCATCTGTTCGGCAGCAATTAGGCGGATGGTCCCTCACTCCTGCTCGGAGCGAAGGACCTCCTGCCGAATTGCCGCCGCAGATCGCGATCTCGATTGCGGCTTTTTTTGTTTGTTTGTTTGTTTGGCTACTTGGGGTGGCCAAAACCCTGGAGCTGGCCCTGATCCCATGGTCAGAGTTGAGCATGCACAAAGAAAGTCATTAACCCAGGTTTTAATCTTCTTCCTGTCAGCAACAATAAGCTTCATAATTCTGCAGTTAGTGAGCGCCTCAGGCTTAGAACTGACATTACTAGGAAGTGCAACCTTATCCATCCCTTGACATCAGAATTACAGTAATTGAACACACTGAGTCCAAAATATTATCAACAGAAATCACGTCATTAATCATAAAAGCAGTGGAACCATCAGCTTTATGCTTGTAATTATAAGGTAACTCAACTGTTTGGATAGGACTTTGTCTGTAAGTTAGTATCATGTTAAGGTGCAGGTGACCTCACAGAAATGCCAGTATCCCATCAGCATTTACATGAGTATTCACAATTAATAACCACATTCTAACCCAGTGTCCACTCAAGTCCCACACAAAATCCCCAGGGCCAACATCTGTCCCTAAAAAGATGACTGGGCTAGAATCTAGTAAGTACCAAGTTATCTGAGAGGCCACCAAATGCTCTCTGTAATTGTGTTGTCCAAGGCTGGTGGCATGCATTATCATATTTGTGTAGGTAATATATTTTGTATTTGTCATAACTATAAAGGGAAGGGTAACAGCCCTCCTGTGTACAATACTATAAAATCCCTCCTGGCCAGAGACTCCAAAATCCTTTTACCAGTAAAGGGTTAAGAAGCTCAGGTAACCTGGCTGACACCTGACCCAAAGGACCAATAAGGGGGACAAGATACTTTCAAATCTTGGTGGGGGGAAGACATTTGTTTGTGCTCTTTGTTTTGGTGGTTGTTCACTCTTGGGACTGAGAGGGACCAGACATCAATCCAGGCTCTCCAAATCTTTCTGAACAAGTCTCTCATATTTCCAACTTGTAAGTAAACAGCCAGGCAAGGCATGTTAGTTTTTATCTTTGTTTTCTCAACTTGTAAATGTACCTTTTTGCTAGAGTGTTTATCTCTGTTTGCTGTAACTTTGAACCTAAGGCTAGAGGGGATTCCTCTGGGCTCTTTAAGTTTGATTACCCTGTAAAGTAGTGTCCACCCTGATTTTACAGAGATGATTTTTACCTTTTTCTTTAATTAAAAGCCTTCTTTTTAAGAACCTGATTGATTTTTCCTTGTTTTTAGATCCAAGGGGGTTGGATCTTGATCCACCAGGAGCTGGTGGGAGGTAGGAGGGGGGATGGTTAATTTCTCCTTGTTTTTAGATCCAAGGGGGTTGGATCTTGATCCACCAGGAGCTGGTGGGAGGCAGGAGGGGGGATGGTTAATTTCTCCTTGTTTTAAGATCCAAGGGGTTTGGATCTGTATTCACCAGGGAATTGGTGAAGAGTCTCTCAAGGCTACCCAGGGAAGGGAATTAGCACATTTGGGAGTGGTGGCAGCAGACCAGATCTAAGCTGGTAGTTAAGCTTAGAAGTTTTCATGCAGGCCCCCACATTTGTACCCTAAAGTTCAGAGTGGGGAAGCAGCCTTGACAGTATTGTTACCTTTAAGTGCATCCTATTATGGAAAAAAAATCTCTGTAAAAAAGAGACATTGTTGGATTCTGTGTTGACTGATCATCAATGCTTCCTGAATCAATTTTACTCTATTTATCAGTAAAAAAGATGTTTCCAGCTGCCAGCCATACAAATTCACCCTGGGATTTGAAAGTCAAGTGATACTTTTTATTTTATTTTTTTGGCTTGTGCCTCGTCATTACCTATAGTAAAGGTTCTATAGGCCAAATTCTGCCTCATGTATACCTGAGTAATCTCACTGTTTCAATTAGTTTGTCCAGAATTAAGTGATGGATGAATTTGTTCCTGCAGTTAGAAACTAACAGAAAAGGAATAGGATTCAGCACACTCTCCCATATATGTTTTGGATCTGCAGTGCTAACTGTAACAAAAAGACGTTTTAAAATATTTTACTTCTAAGTCAGCAAATATGACTCAGAAAACCATCAAAGTATTGTTATAGCTGTGTCAGTCCCAGAATATTGGAAAGACGAGGTGGGTGAGGTAATATCTTTTATTGGACCAACTTCTGTGGGTGAGAGAGACACACTTTCAAGCTTACACAGAGCTCTTTTTCAGGTTTGGGAAACATACACAGATTGTTTAACATAAATAGTTATCACATATTTCAAGGGACCATTCACAGTTAAGTGACCTGTAAACACCCCTCAAAGGGGCGATTAGGAAAAAACAGAAAGCGTACAAAGAGTGGAAGAGGGGAGGGATCAGTAAGGAAACTTACCTTATTGAGGTCAGAGCATGTAGAGATGGAGTGAGAAAGGTCAAAAGCCATGTAGAGTTGGACCTTGTGAGGGGAATTAAAACCAATAGTAAGAGGTTTTATAGCCATATAAATAAGAAGAAAGCAAAGAAAGAAGAAGTGGGACCGCTGAAGACTATAGCTGGAGTGGAGATTAAGGATAATCTAGGCATGGCACAATGTCTAAACAAATATTTTGCATTGGTGTTCAATGAGGCCAATGAAGGGATTCGGAATATTGGCAACGTGACAGAAGGGGATACAGGAGGGGGGATTACCATATCCGAGGTAGAAACCAAACTTGAACACCTTAACGGGACTAAGTCGGGCGGACCGGATGATCTTCATCCAAGAATATTGAAGGAACTGGCGCGAGAAATAGCAGGCCCCTTAGCGATAATTTTTAATGAATCTTTAAACTCGGGGGTGGTACCGTTGGACTGGAGAATAGCTAATGTGGTTCCTATTTTCAAGAAAGGGAAAAAAAGTGACCCGGGTAACTACAGGCCTGTCAGTTTAACATCTGTAGTGTGCAAGGTCCTGGAGAAAATTCTGAAGGAGAAAGTAGTTAAGGACCTTGAGGTCAATGGCAATTGCGACAAATTACAACATGGTTTTACCAAAGGCAGATCGTGCCAAACCAATCTGATCTCCTTCTTTGAGAAAGTAACAGACTTATTAGATAAGGGAAATGTGGTGGACCTAATATACCTCGATTTCAGTAAAGCATTTGATACTGTACCGCACGAGCAATTATTGGTTAAATTGGAAAAGATGGGGATAGATCTGAAAATCCAGAGGTGGATAAGGAACTGGTTAATGGGGAGACTGCAGCGGGTCGTATTGAAAGGTGAACTGTCAGGTTGGAGGGAGGTCACCAGTGGAGTTCCTCAGGGTTCGGTTTTGGGGCTGATTTTATTTAATCTATTTATTACTGACCTCGGAACCAATTGTAGGAGTGGGCTGATAAAGTTTGCGGATGACACAAAGTTGGGAGGTATTGCCAATTCAGAGGAGGATCGGGATGTTCTGCAGGGAGACTTGAATGACCTTGTAAATTGGAGTAACAGAAATAGGATGAAATTTAATAGTGAAAAGTGTAAGGTGATGCATTTAGGGATGACTAACAACAATTTTAGTTACAAGCTGGGGATGCATCAGTTAGAAGTAATGGAGGAGGAGAAAGACCTCGGCGTACTGGTAGACCGCAGGATGACTATGAGTCGACAATGTGACGTGGCGGTGAAAAAAGCCAATGCGGTCTTGGGATGCATTAGGCGAGGTATATCTAGTAGGGATAAGGAGGTGTTGCTTCCGTTGTACAAGGCACTGGTGAGACCTCATTTGGAGTACTGTGTGCAGTTCTGGTCTCCCGTGTTTAAAAAAGATGAACTCAAACTGGAACGGGTACAGAGAAGGGCCACTAGGATGATCAGAGGAATGGAAAACCTGTCATATGAAAGGAGACTCGAGGAGCTCGGGTTGTTTAGCCTAACCAAACGAAGGCTGAGGGGGGATATGATTGCTCTCTTTAAATATATCAGAGGAATAAATACCAGGGAGGGAGAGGAATTATTTCAGCTCAGTACTAATGTGGACACGAGAACGAATGGATATAAACTGGCCATGGGGAAGTTTAGGCTTGAAATTAGATGAAGGTTTCTGACCGTCAGAGGGGTGAAATATTGGAACAGCCTTCCGAGGGAAATGGTGGGGGCGAAGGACCTATCTGGTTTTAAGATTAAGCTAGATAAGTTTATGGAGGGAATGGTTTAATGGGATAACATGATTTTAGTCAAATGAACAGCGTGCCATCGCTGGTAAATAGTATCAATGGCCAATGAGGGTCTGGCTGGAGAATCTTGCCTACATGCTCGGGGTTCTACTGATCGCCATATTTGGGGTCGGGAAGGAATTTTCCTCCAGGGTAGACTGGCAGAGGCCCTGGAGGTTTTTCGCCTTCCTCCGCAGATTGGGGCAGGGGTCACTAGCTGGAGGATTCTCTGCTACTTGAAGTCTCTAAACCACAGGATTTGGGGACTTCAACAGCAGAGTCAAGGGAAGGGGTTGGGACGGCTTTGTGGTCTGCATCATGCGGGAGGTCAGACTAGATGATCATAATGGTCCCTTCTGACCTTAAAGTCTATGAGTTACAGAAGAGAAAGGAAGGGGGAGGGAGGTGGAAGCAGCTGGGAGGGTTGTTAGTCTGTTATAGATTGTTGCAATAAGCCATACATTTAGTATCTCTATTCAGTCCATGCTTTTTAGTGTCTAACAAAGTTAGGAATTTAAAGTTCCCAGGCTCACCTTTTGAAAGTGTTGTGCAGGTTTCCTTTGAGGATGAGAATGATAGATCTGATATAGAGTGATCAATTTCTGAAAAATGTTTACCCACAGGTGATATGGTTTTGTCTTATGTTCCTGTGTGCATTCATTCAAGAATGTAATGATTGTCTGGTTTCATCCACATAGTTGTTGTTGGGGCAATTAGGGCTCTGGATAAGGTACACCATATGTTGTGATAGGCATGTGTAGGATACATGGATCTTGAAAGGTGTGTTGTGGGAGGTGTTGATCATCGTAGCAGTGGAAATATGTTTGCAGGTTTTGCATCTGTTGTTCTGGCAGGGTCTGGTGCCATTTTGAGTTGGTGTGTCCTGGTCTGTGGGGAGCTTGCTTTTGATGATGTGGCTGGCAAGATTGGTGGTTGTTTGAAGGCCAGAAGAGGGGGTTCAGGAAAGATTTTTCAGTATGGGGTCTCCTTGAGTATGGGTTGTAGTTTGGTGATATCCTGTATGTGTTCCAGTGTGGGGTGGTAAGTGACAACTAGGGGTGAGTGATCAGAAGGAGTTTTATTTCTGTACTGAAGCAAGTTCTCTTGGGGTATATGGGTGGCCAGTTCCATGATGTCATCTACTTCTGTGGTGGAGTGTCCTTGTTTGGTGAAGATGATGTTGAGTGTATCAAGGTGTATTTCCCGGACTTTCTCCTTACAGTATATTCTTTAGTATCTGAATGCCTGGTTGTAGATAACAGATTTCTTTGTGTGTTTGGGGTGGTTACTGGATCTGTGAAAATAGGTGTGGTGATCTGTGGGTTTCTTGTGTATATAGTTGGGTGTCGAGTTCCATTGTTGAAGCTGATCATGGTGTCCAGGAAATTTATTCCCCTTTGGAATCACAGGAAGTTGATGCTAGTGTGGTAGTGTTCCAGATATTCTGCTAACAGTCAGAATACAACTGGGGGGAGGGGAGGGGTGTGAAATGTGGTATGTATAGAGCAATATACTAGGAGACAAGAATTCTTGATTCTATTACAGTTTTTGCCATACATTTCTCGTGTCACCCTAAACTAGTCAACTTCCATTACTACATCCATAAAATGGCGATAATGAGTCTTGTCTAACTCATTAGTGTTGGTAAAGTGTTTTTTTTTAAAGATTAATTACTCTCATCCCTAGAGCTTGTCCCTGCAGAACAGAGGTGCTGTAGCATAGGTGTTAAGGTGCTCACAAGATAATACCGTCCAATAAGTGAAGTTTCAGAAGTAAGTGGGAGGGGCAGGGGGATGCTTGTTTATAAAAATGGTAATTTCTGTTTTTTAGAAACAGAACTCCACAGTGGGGTAAAGAAGAAGGATGGCTCAGTGGGTGGAGTGCTAGCCTGAGATGAAGGTTCCTGTAGGATGCTGGAAGAGTCTCGGGGCCAATTTTAAATCTTAAATGGATCTATCCTCATAGCAAAATAGGGGAAGTATTATTGTCCCACTTTTACAGATGGGAACTTATGCACAGAAGGTCAGATTTTTAAAGGAATTTAGGCACCTAAAACAGCAGAGATTTTCAGAAGTGCCTTAAATTAATGGGATTTAAGGCAGCTTGAGACACCTAAATGCCTTTAAAAATCTGTCCCTCAGTGACAAAGTTCCCATCTGTAAAAAGAAGGATGATAGTACTTCCCCCTCACAAGGATGGTTGAGGATAGTTCCATTAAAGATTGTGGGGGCTTCACACAATCGTGATGGAGGACATAAGTTTTCACTCATAAAGAAGTGAGGTTTTTTACCCACAGAAACTTATGCCCAAATAAATCTGTTAGTCTTTAAGGTGCCACAGGACTCCTTGTTGTTTTTTTTGGAGGCCATAAGTATCTAAAATAGATAATATTTCCCCCATAAGTATCTAAAATAGATAATATTTCCCAAGGTAACATTTTCAAAAGTGCTTAAATGACTTTGGCACCTAAACCCATTGACTTTCAATAAAATTTCAGCACTAAGTCACTTAAGCACTTTTGACAAATGTTACCAACTATACTGGTTGTAGTCTTCATTTTCATATTCAATTCAATGAAAACCTTCTATTTTTACTTGAAACTGCCTTACAATTTGCAGTTTGCCATGGAATTCATCACCTGAGTGCCCCAGAAACATGGGTCTGGTCCTGCAGAATTTGTCCAGTGTGTAGCAGAGTACACAGGGCACTGAACTCCAGTAATGCAGGTCAGTGGAAACTCACGTTGATGCTCTTCATCATTCTACTGAACAGCTGCAAATACTAAATTGAAATGAACATATCAATTATTCATGAATTCAGGGTTATGAATGTTCCTTGTAAAACATTGATTAGATGTAAATATTTAATAGCTGCACTGAGAAACACATTCTTTAGAAAGGTAAATTACAGTTGGATGAATAAACACCAATGTCTATATAAAGGGCTCACAATTAAATGATAGTAGGAAGTATTTTCACAAGGATGGATGATAGGACCAACCAGATGGTTGGGAAGATTGGTTGGTTGATTTATTATGATCATAAGTTTATCATGCATCTCAGATTCAAGTCATTTAACTAAATGTACATGTTTGAAGTGTTTCTATCTATATCTGGTATTTTCAATACTCTATTACTTCCAGTTTGTTTCAAGTATATTTTGAACTCCTTTGATTTTGATATTTATGTAAACCTTCTGCCAGGTGGAGTTGGCAGCAACCAGGGCTGGGTTCAATATCTGGGGGTTCCTTTTCAACAATACAATGCAGAACCGGCTTGAGCCTCCACCCAATAACCTGGGGAAATTACACACAAACCCATGGGCGCCTCTGAGAGGCAATTCTTCCCCTCTCACTAGTACAGCATCTGAGTGTAGGAAAGAAACTTTTAATGAAAGGAGGGAAGTCACTCCACATTAGTTAGGGAAATGCCATAAGCAGGATTCATAAACATAAAATTGTGAGCAGGACACCCACCCTAGAGCGAGTGGGGCAGAGTCTTCTGCCTCATGTTCTTGAGTTCTACAACCAAAAGTTCCTTTATCACACCCAACTCACAGGGGTTATCCTTAGTCAGGGAGGACCCAGGGTTCAGAGGTGCATCTGTGTGAGGTCATCTCCCACCAGGAGGTGAGAGGGAAGAAGGCACCTTGCTTGCTCCACCATTTGAGCACTTGCTCTGGCTGGTCACCCTGCCGGCCACTCGCTGCTCTGCCAGCGGCCCTTGACAGCTGCCATTTCACTTTGCCGGCCCCCTTCTCCAGCTGCTGTTCCACTGGTCGCCCTGCCAGCTGTCCCCACCCCTTCTTACTTTCACAGTGGTCTGCATCCAAGCCCCTGGCTTAACAAGTTCATTTCAGCTGAAGGGGACCCTCTCAATCAAGACAGGCTAAGCACAGTTCTGCTCCCCTATACTCATACAATAAAGATAACATTTCACTATTTCTGCATTCAGTACTAAAGTGATTTGTAACCCAACACCAGCCAAAGTTGATCATTTTGGGCAACACAGCTCTGTCTGCTGGATATCTAGGCAGAATAGGTGTGTTCATGTAAATATAGTCTGCTCCTGAAGTCTTTTCCCCTCCCCAGCTAGCTGTCAGGGGAGAGCTCTTTCAGACCCTGCTTACACTTAAGGTCAACTTAACTTTCATTTAACAGCGTGTAACAGGGGCAACACATAGGCTTTGAGGCATTTTCAAAGGTGCTTCAATCCAGCCTTTAATTTTACATGTGGGATTTCACGGAAATAAGTGATAGATTTATATGTAATCAAGTTAGTTGGATGTATAAATTCTACAATTTGCCCCCATACCAGATTGACAGATATGGCTCACAAGTGATTGCAGGTGCAAGATTAGGCCATTTTCCTGCAAACATTTATGTATGGATTTATCTTTAAACACAAGTAATCCCACTGAATTCAATGAAATTATGCACATATGCAAACAATTACCACCCTCACTTAACCTTACAAGTTCAGGGTCTTAGAGGCTAGGCTGAAGTTCCTTTGAAAAATTTCACCATGAGACAAGGCCAACAGTTCTTGAAATATATTGTGAAGATATGCAGGTGGATAAATTCAGATGCACTCTATGTGCTAAGCAGAAATTTCCACTATTAGATTTTTTTAAAAAAACTTTGTTTATTCTATCCACTCTCCAGATTTGGTTACCCGAGACAGAGGATGCTAAGAAACTGATGATATGCAGCAATTTTAGAGGCTTTAAACTAGATATGCCAAAGAACTTGGGCACTTAACTGCCACTTTAGGCACCTAAATCTATAGGCAACCTATAGGCACTACTGAGATCCTCAAAACCTCACTCATCCGCTGCCTAATCTTGTAGGAGTCTAAATTCCTTAGGCACTTACCTTTCCACCAGTGGGTAGGCACAAGACAGCCTAAATCCTGAAGCTGCCATGTTGCTCAGTGTCCTAGTTTATTTATGCCAAAGCCCCAGCAGAATTCACTAGCTAGGGATACCTTGCCCCATCTCCAATTTCATAAGTGAGGCCAGAGCATGCTTCCCAGATCACACCTCACCCAAAAGAGCCAGGGGTGAGGAGAGAGAAAGAGACTGTGATTATAATCAATAGCAGGGCACTCGCTTAGAAGGTGGGTCTCAAGCTCTCCTGCTGGAGCTCTTTCACTTTCAATAAATAATTAAATATTAATTGAGCCTGGTGACTAGGGCACTCACCTGGGATAAGGAAGACCTGCATTCAAGTTTCTGTTCCAAATTAGGTAGAATGGGGATTTGAAAACAGGTCTCCCACCTGTGCCTGGCTATTGGCTATGATGGGCATGGGTGGGTGTGTCTTTCTCTGTCTCAAGGGCTGATCTGGCATAGGCATCTACATCCAGAAGGGGTTTCATAGTTGTGAATCCCAAATGGAGGGAGAAGCCTCTAGAGTCAGGTGCCTTACTGCCTTTGAGGGGCAGGATTTAGTCACCACCCTTCTCCTCAGCATTTTCTATTGGCTAGCTTAGGCAGCTCCCTATTCAGTGTCCTGGCTTCTGTGAATCCCATTCTTAGGTGCTTAGGTTCCCCATGCACTGTACAGGGAGACTTAAGTGCCTAACTCAGGGCCTTGAATTCCACTGGGCAGCAGGAGGATTAAGAGTTGGGCCCACCTAAGTCCCTTTGTGTCAGAACTCAGAGCTTTATGATCATGCTAATATTTTTCAGATGGCTAGCTTCAAGACAGAAAAATGGCTAGTAATGGATTAAAAATATTTGTTATAGTAGTTACTGCCTCCAATTTGCTGCTGTGGCACAGTTCTACAGTAAGTATATGATCCAACACCCATTGAAGTCAATAGGAAGACTCATTTAATCAGGCCCTAAATAAATCCCTTAAAGAATGCGCATTTCGTCTATTATTGACAGAATCAATAGTTACATTGCAGAGCAGGAAAGAAGTAAATAATGACTGGCAGTGGAAAAAAATGCAATGGACTTTAAGCAGAAATAGCATAAAAATCTTACATCAGATTTTTAGGTCTGTCTCTCTGCTACTTGCACTTTATACCTGTGTTGAGAGTTTAAAATTGCTGTAACATACTGCCACTGATGGAAGTGGAGAATTTTGATTTGGTAGCATTTAAACCCACTTTACACAGATGTAAGTGACTATACAAGATACATGGCACTGAAAAAACAGGCCCTTCATAACTCTTTTGTGTTTTTAACTTATTAGTAAACATTGGTGTTGTGGAAATTTCCTTTTAAAAATATGATAATTCAGAAAAAATGGGAACCCAGTTCTCAATCTGAAAGATAAAATGTTTTTTATCAAAGCCACAATATATAGTTGTAAAGAGCTGATGAGGAAGTTGCTATAAGAAATTTCAAAAATAAATGGGACAATATGGAGAACAAGAGCAGGCAGAGAAATATAATATTGAGAGTGTTAGAAGGTCTCAGAGCTCTCTAATTGAATAAAGTTCTAACTATTTTCAATTCAAGTGACATAGGGGCTGATCCAAATCCCAGAGAAGTCAGTCTGATAAGAATATTAGATACTTAACACAGTTAATAATAACAAGGGGAAGCCAGAATAGGGTAAGAACATGTTTTAGAATATTTAGATAACTTAAATGTAGTGAAGTTGACAGGTCTTAATGAAATTCATCCTGGAGGTACTTAAGGAACTAGCTCAAGCAATGTCAGAACTCTTAGTAATTATCTTTGAGAACTCATGGAAGATGGGTGAGGTCTTTGAGGACTGGAGAAGGGCAAACATAGTATCAGTCTTTTAAAAAGGGGAACAGGACCCAGGGAATTATAGACCAGTCAGCCTAACTTTGCTACTTGAGAAGATACTGGAACAGATTATTAAACAATCAGTTTGTAAGTACCTAGAGGATCATAGAGTAGTGAGTAACAGTGAATATGGATTTGTCAAGAATCAATCATTCCAGGACAACCTGGTTTTCTTCTTTGACAAAATTACTGGCCTAGTAGATCAAGATAGAGGCTTTTGATACAGTTCTACATGACATTTTCATAAGCAAATTAGGGAAATGTGTTCTAGATGAAACTACTATAAAGTGAGTGTACAACTGCTTGAAAGACCATAGCCAGAAAGTAGTCATCAATGGTTCACTGTCAAACTGGGAGGAGTAGCTAATGGGGGATTCCTCAGTGGTCAGTAGTGGATCTGTTGCTATTCAATATTTTCATTAATGACTTGGATAATGGAATGAAGAGTATGCTTACAAAGTCTGCAGATGACTCCAAATTGATAGGGGTTGCAAGTACTTTAGAGGACAGAATTACAATTCAAAACGACCTTGACAAACTGGAGGATTTATCTGATGAAATTCAATAAAGATAAGTGCAAAGTACTTTATTTAGGAATGAAATATTAAATGCATGAACATAAAATGGGTAGTAACTGACCCGTACTTCAGGAAAGGATTTGAGGGTTATAGTGAATCACAAATTGAATATGAGCTAACAATGTAATGCAGCTACCAAAAGAAGGTGATAATTATTATGAGGTATACTAACAGGAAATTTGTATGTAAGACATAGGAGGTAATTATTCCACTCTATGCAGCAGAGATGAGGCCTCAGCTTGAGTAGTATGTCCAGCTTTGGGTACCACACTTCAAGAAAGATGTGGGCAAACTGGAGAGTCCAGGAGAGCAACAAAAGTGATTAAAAAGTCTAAAAAACCTGAGCAGGAGCAAAAGTTTAAAAAAAAAAGGGGCATGTTAAGACTTGAATAAAGACAAGGAGGGACCAGATAACAGTCTTCAAATATATTAATGGTTGTTATAAAGAGGTTGGTGGTCAATTGTTCTCCATGTCCACTGAAGGTAGGCAAGAAGTAATCAGCTCATCTGCAGCAAGGTAGATTAGGTTTGATATTAGGAAATCCATTCTAACTATAAGGATAGTTTAATCTCTGGAATGGGGATTCCACAGCCTCCCTTGGAAGCCTATCATTTGGAGGTTTTTAAGAACAGGTTATACTTGGCTGTACTTCAACGCAGGGGACTAGATGACCTCTCAAGGTCCCTTCCAGCCCTACAATATTATGGATCTGAGTGAAGAATCATATTTTGGACTCCTTTAACAATTTCAAATGAAACAACCTCCTTGCTTATTCTCAGGCCAGAAGAGATTATTGTAGTTGAGAGTTTGTTGTAAATTGAAAGTGATTTTGAGTTATTCAAAATATAACAGATCTAACATTTAATTTCATAAATGTTATAACAATTTCTTTGCTGTCACAACTCAAAACTGGCTTGCTTTTAAAAATTGTATTTGGCTAGATTTATTCCTTCCTGAGCTCTTGTGCATGGGATATATTTTAAAAGACCATCAGACTTTATTATTAGCTAACCAAATTTAGTTTTCTTGGAAGATTAGATGCATGAGAAGTTTGTAGTTAAAAAGTAACCATTTCTGAGTAAAGGTTTTTCCTCCATCCCCCAAACCATTTTAAAAAAGAAAGTCAAATACACAGTTCAGAAAGTGAATGTAACTCATGTGGCTTGTTCTATTTTCCTCTGACGTCTCAAAAGAGGTCTTTTCTGGTAGGAGAAATTTCAGGCCAAAATGAGTTTTGTCTTAACTTAGAAAGATAACTGTGTGTATGCAAAAAAGGGCTTACAATACAAGCCATTTTGCAGTCTTGGAAGGGGAGTCATGACTGTAAAGCAATGTATTATGAGCAGTGAAGAAATAAAAAAGAATAATTTTTGCTCTCTTGAAGACAAAGACATTTCAGAAAAAAAGACTGTAAGGGTCTGTCTACACTCCAATTCAGAGGTATAATTGCAGTTTGTGTAGACATACCCAAACTAGCTTTAATCTAGCAAGTGTAAGTTCTTTATGCCTCAAGCAAGAAATTCTAAAGGTGCCCCACTTTTACCATGTAGCTTGCAATATATAAACAGTAATGTGAATCATGACAGATAACCATAAAACATGAAGGCATGACATGATTTCAGATTTAAACAAGGCTAATGTCTGATATGTTGAGAATAAATACTGTATTCCAGCCTACGTCCGGCCTTTCTTGTTATGAAGGTTTGACTCAAGTACAAGATACCAATTCAGAGCTAACATCTGCAACTAAGCTTTTGCAAGAGGCATGCCTTTAACCGATCATACATTATTTGTGGTTTAGTCTTGGGTGTGTAACAATGCGGTTCTGGCGGGACCCAACTGAGAGTGCCAATTTTGGACAAATTGCTCAAACAGGGCAGTTACAGCCCAAGGCTGGGGTTTTTCCACCGCTAAGGCAAACCAAACCAGCTAGACAAAGAGGACTTTGGTCTCACCCCACTGGCTAACCACGAGTCACACAAGCAATTTCCTTAGACACTCCAGTTTCCCAGTATCACCACCAGTGCCACTCATCATGGGGACAAATGGTTATGAAAACCAATACCCCAGTAAAAGAAAAAAGGTTCTCCTGATCCCACAGGACCAAGCCTCAGGCCCAGGTCAATATACAAATCAGATCTTACCCACAAATCACGCAGTTGCCAATCCTTTAGAATCTAAAACCTAAAGGTTTATTCATAAAAGGAAAAAGATAGAGATGAGAGCTAGAATTGGTTAAATGGAATCAATTACATACAGTAATGGCAAAGTTCTTGGTTTAGGCTTGTAGCAGCAATGAAATAAACTGCAGGTTCAAATCAAGTCTCTGGATTACATCCCCAGCTGGGATGGGTCCTCAGTCCTTTGTTCAGAGCTTTAGTTTGTAGCGAAGTCCCTCCAGAGGTAAGAAGCAGGATTGAAGACAAAATGGAGATGAGGCATCAGCCTTTTATAGTCTTTTCCAGGTGTAAGAACACCTCTTTGTTCTTACTGTGGAAAATTACAGCAAAATGGAGTCTGGAGTCACATGGGCAAGTTCCTGCATACTTTGCTGAGTTACAAGGCGTATCTGCCTTCTCTCCATGGGTCAATTGTATAGCTGATGGTCCTTAATGGGCCATCAAGCAGGCCAGGCAGAGCTAACACCAACTTGTCAGGGATGTCTCCCAGAAGCATAGCATAAGTTTGAAAAACAGACAGTATAGAGCCAATATTCATAACTTCAACTACAAAACTGATACACACATATAGACAGCATAATCATAACCAGTAAACCATAACCTTGTCCATTTGACCCCCTTTATACACGATCTGGGTGCCACTACAGGACCTTGGTTGCAACAATGATCTATATGGTCCCAGTTTATGTCAATAACATCACACCTGGGTTGAGAGGTTGTGTAATTGTTCAAAAAGCCTCTCCAGTTACTGAAAAATGGACAGGTCACTCTACTGCCAGACCTTTTCCTGGTATTCCTGTTTTTAATATACATTCTCCTGAGCGGTCTGTTCTTTATCTTCACAGGTTCCCATCCCTGTCATGGCCCCCTGGAGTCACCTGTTTAGCTATGTCCACAAAAGGATTTTATTCTGGCCCAAAAGCTTGCTGCACTGACACTTCTCCCCCTGGCCATGAGATCCAGGATCTTAGCACAGATCTGAGCAGCTGCTCCAGGCATGTTGGAATATTATTGCAGCAATGCTGATCTATTCAAATGTGGCAAATTCTGGCCCTGTGCCAGCTTTTAAATGGGGGAGGGGCCATCCAGTCAATTTCACCATAGAGCAGGGAAGGGAACACATGCATCAAGAACAGTCACCCACAAAGCAGTGTGGCATAGCCATTGGAGTGCTGACAAAATAGTGCACAGCGGTATTGTGTGCACACAAACAATAGACCAAACTAATGCAATTCAAAGCAGTTCATTTTGCAAGAGGACCCTAGAGTTTGCAATAAATGCAGTTAGTGCACTATAATGAATTGTGCTGTGTGTATGCAAGACTTTTCAAACCAGATTAATTTTACTTAATCCAATTTAAAAACCCCGTGTAGACAGGCCGTCAACATTGCAGCTAACAGCTGGAAAAGTAGAAGTTTGGGGGGGGGGGAAGAAAGAGAATGGAAAATAAGTTGACCAAACTTTTTCAAATCTCAGAAAGTAACATTTTGCAGTTTCAATTATCAAAATACTATAAGTCATTCATTAATGGATCATCATAACTCCCCCCTAGCACAGGTTAGAGTTGCCAGTTGTGGGTTGTCAGAGGTACTGACTGGACACTAAAAGTCTGGTTACCATGGGTGTGGGGGAAAGTGGCAGCTTGTTGCCCGGTCCTGAAGTGGCCACTACCATGGCAGCATGCATGCACTGGCTTGGGGGCACGGTTTGCAGGGCTGCAGTGGAGGACAGAGTGCAGGGGTCCCATGATGAATGGGATAAGGGACTCCCAGCAGGCATGGAATGGTCCCCAGGAGGGAAGGAATGCAAGCTGAACTTTCAGGCAGCTCTGGCACAAGGAGGGCTTGAGTAGGTGGAGAAGGGGGCTGCTGGACAGGCTGTGCAGAGAGAGGTGGGGGGCTGCCATGCAGAAGGGTCATGTCATAGCTCACCCAGCGGGGCAGCCTGGCTGCTCCCATGTAGCCGCAGCACTTTTCTGACCTGCACTCCCAGGTGGCCTGCTGGAGCTAGGGTTTGCAAGTCCCTTGGGGCTGCCCACATGGGAGGAGAGCAGGGAGAGATGGGGAGAGAGGAATGAGTGGAGGTGGGGCCTCGAGGGAAGAGGAGAAGCAGGGGAGATTGGAAAGTTGGCCACCCTAGCACAGATCTTCAGGCAGGGCCGGCTCCAGGCACCAGCTGAGCAAGCTGGTGCTTGGGGCGGCAGATTGTTTGAGGCAGCATTCTGCCCAATCCCAATCCGCTTTTTTTTGTTGTTGTTCTGCTCCGGCCGCCCTGAGGGTGAAAATGTGTTCATTTCCAACTGAGGGGTTTGAAATAGGAGAGACTTGTTTAGAAAGATGTGGAGAACCTGGATTGATGTCTGGTCCCTCTCAGTCCCGAGAGCGAACGCACTCCCAAACAAAGAACACAAACAAAAGCCTTCCCCTCCCCCCAAGATTTGAAAGTATCTTGTCCCCTTATTGGTCCTTTAGGTCAGATGCCAGCCAGGTTACCTAAGCTTCTTAACCTTTTACAGGGAAAAGGATTTTGGAGTCTCTGGCCAGGAGGGGTTTTATAGTACTGTACACAGGACAGCTGTTACCCTTCCCTTTATAGTTATGACACGCTCCCCAAATCACAGATAGTGTTGGACATTCGGTTCCACACTGGCTGTGATTTCTTCCTGGAGTTCTAGGAGAAAACAGAGTTAATAAGACACATGTACCTTTAGACATACTACTGATTATATAAAAACTAACAATATGTTTCATTCCAAGAACAATTGTTAACCAGTTAACTCTGGGAAACTTTCCTGGGAGAGTGCATCAGCCACTTTGTTAGAAGCTCCCGAAATGTGTTGTATTTCAAAATCAAAATCTTGGAGAGCTAAACTCCACCGAAGAAGTTTTTTGTTATTTCCCTTGGCGGTATGAAGCCACTGTAGCGCAGCATGGTCTGTTTGTAGTTGGAAACGCCGTCCCCAAACATATGGGCGTAGCTTTTCCAGCGCATACAAAATGGCGTAGCATTCCTTTTCGCTGATTGACCAGTGGCTTTCCCTCTCAGACAGTTTCTTGCTGAGAAACACGACAGGATGGAATTCTTGATCCGGTCATTCCTGCATTAACACTGCTCCCACGCCTTGCTCGGACGCATCTGTGGTTACTAGGAACGGTTTGTCGAAGTCTGGGGCCCTTAGCACAGGGTCAGACATGAGTGTTGCCTTAAGCTGGTTAAAGGCCTTTTGACACTCATCAGTCCACTGAACTGCATTTGGCTGTTTCTTTCTGGTTAAGTCTGTCAGCGGGCGGCGCTTTGACTGTAGTGGGGTACAAATCGCCTATAATATCCAGCCAAGCCTAAGAAGGATTGGACCTGTTTCTTAGACTTTGGAACCGGCCACTTTTGGATAGCATCCACTTTGGCCTGTAGGGGATCTATAGCTCCTCAACCCACCTGGTGCCCCAGGTAAGTTACTCTGTTTTGGCCTATTTGACACTTTTTAGCCTTAACAGTTAGTCCTGCCTGCTGAATGCACTCAAAGACTTTTTCCAGGTGCTCCAGGTGCTCTGCCCATGAATCAGAAAAAATGGCCACATCATCGAGGTAGGCAACTGCAGATTCTCCCAATGCCGCTAGGAGACCATCTACAAGTCTTTGGAAGGTGGCGGGTGCATTTCGCAACCCGAAAGGGAGTACATTGTATTCATACACCCCTGCCTGGGTGACGAAGGCTGACCTTTCCTTAGCGGGTTCATCCAGTGGTACTTGCCAGTACCCCTTGGTTAAGTCTAAAGTAGAGATGAATTGGGCATGTCCCAATTTCTCCAATAGCTCATCTGTGCGTGGCATTGGATAGTTGTCAGGACGAGTTACAGCATTTAGCTTACGGTAGTCCACGCAAAAGCGTATTTCCCCATCTGGTTTGGGAACTAGAACCACTGGAGATGCCCATGCACTATTAGAGGGGCGGATTATACCCATCTGTAGCACGTCCTGGATCTCCCTTTGTATAGCAGTTTTGGCATGAGGTGACTCCCGGTAGGGTGGGGTTCTAATTGGGTGAGCATTACCTGTGTCAGTGGAGTGGTATGCCCGTTCGGTCCGTCCTGGAGTGGCTGAGAAAATTGGTGCAAAGCTTGTGCACAGCTCCTTGATCTGCTGTTGCTGCAGACATCCAAGGGTCGTGGAGAGGTTCACCTCTTCTACGCCACCATCCTTTTTTCCTTCGTAGTAGACACCTTCAGGCCACTCCGCGTCATCTGTTTCCTGGGCTGTAAACTGGCAAACGTTTAATTCTCTGGAATAAAAGGGCTTAAGAGAATTAACATGGTATACCTTAGGCTTTATGTTGGAGGTGGGGGAGGCTATGAGATAGTTAACAGCTCCTAGGCGCTCCTGGACCGTGAATGGTCCTTCCCATGACGCTTCCATTTTATGGGCCTGGAGCGCCTTTAAGACCATGACTTGGTCTCCTACTTTGAAGGACCGTTCTCTGGAATGTTTATCGTACCAGGCCTTTTGCTCTTCCTGAGCATTCTTTAGGTTTTCTTTAGCAAGGGCTAAAGAGTGTCGGAGGATGCTTTGTAGGTTGCTTACAAAGTCTAGAATGTTAGTTCCTGGAGAAGGCGTAAACCCCTCCCATTGCTGATTCACCAACTGTAATGGCCCCTTAACCTCGCGGCCATACACAAGTTCAAATGGTGAAAACCCTAAACTGGGATGTGGTACAGCCCTGTAGGCAAAAAGCAACTGCTGCAACACTAGGTCCCAATTATTGGAGTGTTCATTTACGAATTTACGTATCATGGCCCCCAAAGTTCCATTAAACCTCTCCACCAGCCCATTGGTTTCATGGTGGTAAGGGGTGGCAACCAAGTGATTCACCCCATGAGCTTCCCACAGGTTTTCCATGGTCCCTGCTAGGAAATTAGTTCCCGAATCTGTAAGGATGTCAGAGGGCCAACCTACCCTGGCAAAAATGTCTGCTAATGCCTGGCACACACTTTTAGCCCTGGTGTTGCTTAAGGGTACTGCTTCCGGCCATCGGGTAGCAAAATCCATGAAAGTCAGTACGTACTGCTTTCCTCTGGGTGTCTTCTTTGGGAAAGGACCCAGAATCCACAGCTACTCGCTGAAATGGGACCTCAATTATGGGTAGTGGCTGGAGAGGGGCTTTAACCTGGTCTTGGGGCTTTCCCACTCGTTGGCACACCTCACAAGACCAGACATAATTAGCAACGTCCTTGCCCATTCCCTCCCAGTGGAAGGACTTCCCCAACCGGTCTTTGGTTCTGTTCACCCCAGAATGGCCACTGGGATGATCATGGGCTAAGCTCAAGAGCTTTACCCGATACTTAGTGGGAACTACCAACTGTCTTTGAGGATGCCAATCTTCCTGGTGCCCACCAGAAAGAGTCTCCTTGTATAAAAGTCCTTGTTCTACAACAAACCGGGATCGGTTCGAAGAGCTGAGAGGCGGTGGGGTGCTCCGCGCCGCCGCCCAAGCTTTCTGAAGGCTGTCATCTGCTTCCTGCTCGGCCTGGAACTGTTCCCTTGATGCTGGAAACATCAGTTCCTCCTTGGACTGTGGACTGGGGCTTGGTCCCTCTGGAAGCGATGCAGGTGCTGGGGCTGTTTCCATTGACTGTGATCCGCTGTCCGCTGGTACCACTATGTGGTATCTCAGGCTCTGGCAGTGAGCCTTTATATGTCCCAGTTCATTAGATTTAAAACATCGCCCTGCTAAGGTATCACCGGGGCGATGTTGGTTGGTGGAGACTGGTGTGGTGGGGTGAGAAGGCGTCTGGGGTTTCCCTTGGGATGTGGGTGGGGCTTTGGGTTGGTGGTAAGGTTTTGTTTCGGCTTGCCCCTTCTGATATTCGCTCCAACTGCTACTAGTTTTTTTCTTTTCTGCCACCTCCACCCATTTGGCTCCAATCTCCCCCGCCTCAGTTACAGTTTTGGGCTTCCTATCTAGGATGTACCTTTCTATTTCCTCAGGAACACCCTCTAAAAACTGCTCCATTTGCATTAGAAAGGGCAACTCTTCCGTAGATTTAACATTTGCTCCTGATATCCAGGCATCCCAATTTTTCCCAATGTGGTAGGCATGTCGGGTAAATGACACATCGGGTTTCCACTTTAGGGCTCTGACCCGCCGACGGGCATGCTCAGGTGTTAACCCCATTCTGATTCTGGCCTTGTTTTTAAAAAGTCCATAACTGTTCATGTGTTCCTTAGGCATTTCAGCCGCCACCTCTGCTAAGGGTCCACTGAGCTGCGACCTCAGCTCTACCATGTACTGGTCTGGAACGATGCTGTATCCAAGGCAGGCCCTTTCAAAATTTTCTAAGAAGGCCTCAGTATCATCGCCTGCCTTATAGGTGGGGAATTTTCTGGGATGGGAAGTGGTACCTGGAGAGGGGTTGTTAGGATTGGCTGGCGCATCCTGCTTAGCCTTTGCTACTTCCAGTTCATGCTTCCTTTCTTTTTCTCTCTCCTCCATCTCCTTTTCTTTCAGCTCCATAGTTCTCTTGTGGGCCTCCTCTTTGGCTTTTTCCAGCTCCATCTCTCTTTCATGGGCCTCCTTTTTGGCTTTCTCTTCTCTTGCTCTTTGCTCTGTCTCGAGTTTTGTTAATTGAAGCAGTCTCTGATATTTTCTTTCATTTTCTTCTGCTTCTAGTTTGGCCAGTTCTATTCTTTTAGCTACTTCTTTGGTAGTCATTTTCCTGTTTCTTGTGCTGGGTCACCCCCTCTGCAGTTGACTGAAACTGGGAAGCTCTCAGCTCTGGCTGCTGCTGAGTTAACAGAGACTTTCTAACTAGCTACTCCCGAGGATGTAAAAAGAAAAAAAAAAACAATTCAGCTTGTAAATTCCTTTTACCAGTCATTTGCTAATTGAACCCTTCTCTTAACAAAGGACCTTGTTAAAAAAACTTAACACCTCTGCCTTCAGGCAAGGAGAGATAAGATATGCATCTATCTACCTCCAGCTCGGCTTTTCAAGCAGCTAGAAGGAAAAAAAATCTTACTGGCTTTTGGGTTTAAAATGATCCCACCGCTCTGCCACCATGTCAAGGCTGTATCCCCACTTTGAACTTTAGGGTACAAATGTAGGGGCCTGCATGAAAACTTCTAAGCTTAACTACCAGCTTAGCTCTGGTCCCGCTGCCACCATTTCCAATGGATTCCCTCCCTGGGAAGCCTTGAAAAACCTTCACCAATTCCCTGGTGAATACAGATCCAAACCCCTTGGATCTAAAACAAGGAGAAATTAACCATTCCCCTCCTTCCTCCCACCAGCTCCTGGTGAATCAAGATCCAAACCCCTTGGATCTTAAAACAAGGAAAAATCAATCAGGTTCTTAAAAAGAAGGCTTTTAATTAAAGAAAAAGGTAAAAATCATCTCTGTAAAATCAGTATGGAAATTAACCTTACAGGGTAATCAAACTTAGAGCTCAGAGGACTCCCCTCTAGTCTTAGGTTCAAAGTACAGCAAACAAAGATAAACACTCTAGTAAAAGGTACATTTACAAGTTGAAAAAACAAAGGAAAACTAGCACGCCTTGCCTGGCTATTTACTTACAAGTTTGAAATAGGAGAGACTTGTTTAGAAAGATGTGGAGAACCTGGATTGATGTCTGGTCCCTCTCAGTCCAGAGAGCGAACGCACTTCCAAACAAAGAACACAAACAAAAGCCTTCCCCTCCCCCCCAAGATTTGAAAGTATCTTGTCCCCTTATTGGTCCTTTAGGTCAGATGCCAGCCAGGTTACCTGAGCTTCTTAACCCTTTACAGGGAAAAGGATTTTGGAGTCTCTGGCCAGGAGGGATTTTATAGTACTGTACACAGGACAGCTGTTACCCTTCCCTTTATAGTTATGACAGCTCCAGAGGCTGAAAAGTGATTTATTTTATACGCATCTGTGATATGTGACCAAAAATAAATAAATAAAAATGACTTATAGACAGGCTGCTTGTAGCTACTGTGGAATGGACAGATAAGACATTGATAAGCGTCACTGATTTTGTGTCTGTGTGAGTGAGAGCGAGGAATAAACCTAAAGAAAGCACAAGGCTTTTCTTTAAAGGCATTTTCAATAGAGAGTGTGTGATAGTTATGACTTTATTTTCTATAACAGATGAGCTGTAGCCAATTTGTCCGATAGAAATAAAAAATGTCTACAATTAATGATATCTGACCTTTTTCTGTCTGTTATGAGGTTGTTGGGGTTTTCCTTAGACATGATAGTAATAGCTCTCACATGGAAGAAACTTCTCAAGAATGACCAGATTTTCATGGCCTTTATAATTTGAAGTTACACTGTTAACTGTTGAAACCACACAATGTTTGAACATGATATATAATACCTATGGCATTTTGCAGATGGATTCGCAGCCAATACCACAAATACATGTCTTTTTTTCACCCAGGCCTGTGGACCACCTGAATGGAGACTGTGGACCACTGGTGGTCCACGGACCACAGTTTGAGAACCTCTGCCCTAGGGCACAAGGAAAACAATGCTACAACCATGCTAACATTTGTGCGGAAAAACACATTCCAACACATATTCCAACTCAAACTTTGAAAATTAGTGATTTTGTTTTAGTTCACTGGCCATACCAAAAAAAAAAAAAAAAAAAAATTCATTTCAGATTGACCAGAAAAGAAAAATTTTCAAACTTTTCACTGAACTGAAAAGTTGCGGGGGGTGGGAGGTGGGGAATTGTTTGCTTTCGGTTGAACTAAATGTTTGGTTTGACTTGAAACAAAATATTTCATTTTGGTTTTGAGCTTTTAAAAACTTTAAAAAAAAACATTATACTTTGAAACAAAAATTCAGAACATTCCATTTGAAAAGGTTGAAATGAAATGTTATGCGTTTTTCTGAAAGAACTGGACTAATTCTACATGAATTCATGAACTATTTCGGTCAACCCAAATCTCCAATTTCTGGTGAAAAAAAGTTTTCCTTTAAATTTTACCGAGCTCTAATTCCAGCATAGTTGCTTGTAGAACCAGTTC
This sequence comes from Malaclemys terrapin pileata, assembly GCF_027887155.1. NCBI lineage: Eukaryota > Metazoa > Chordata > Testudines > Emydidae > Malaclemys > Malaclemys terrapin. The sequence goes on from NC_071506.1 coordinate 163,058,251, forward strand.
AAATCATTATGAACATGGGCATCAAGAAGCAATCTTAATATATTTTTACTCATTAAGTCAGGATATCTATAAAAAATAGAAACCACAGATCATTTTATTGTTTTGCTATCTGAATGCAAGAGTGAATATAAAACTGACAGAGGTAAAAGCTAAAGTGGATGATTATAAAAAAAATACACTTTTACTTGTAGATGATACTGTTTCTTGCATCTAGTTGACTGTTTATTTTCTGTTCTTTATTTTTAAGGCAAAAGACAACATTTTAAAACTTAGGTGCCTAAAGTTTTAAAACTTAGGTGCCTAAAGTTAGCAAACTTAAATGTGGCCTTACTTTCAGAGTTGGTTATCAGCCACAGTTCCTATTTAGGTTCTTAACTTTAGGCAAAACATTCATTTAACAGATGGAGAGCTGAAGCAAAGACCCATACTTTCAAAAGTTGTCACTGATTTTGCCTGCTTACATTTTGGGTGTCTAATGTCAAAAATGTTGGACACGCAAAAACTGAGGCACATGAAATTCATGGCCACTTCTGAAAGATTTAGCTTAAGTCACTCATGGTCACACAAGAAATCTGTAGCACTGCTGGAAATTACACTGATCTCCTGAGGACCAGCCTAGTGTCTTAACTTCTCCTGATGAGCAGTGGGATGATGTTGTTAAGAATGCCCAACTTCTTTTTGCTTTTCCTTTACAGGTTCCCTTTAAGGGTTCAACTCCCAATTACAATCTCATTTCACATTGATTCCATTAAAGAGATCCTGTCACCATTTAGGATATTCTGCATGACAACAAGACATAACCCCTAAATCCTGCATCTTGCACATTTTTGGGACAGCTGCATCAAACTATTAATATTTTTGATCTCTCCTATACCAAGTTTGAAAAACCCAACCTCTCAGAAGATTATGCAATACGATGTTCAAAGTTGAAAAAGGCCATTCAGCGTTGGTTAGTTAAGTCTTATGATGCATGTATGTCTGACCTTCATTACATTGTAAAGAAATCACTTCTGAAATAAGAGGATGAGTGGACTGAATCAGCAAAAGATCCACTATATCCTCTCTCCCACCTGCTTTGCCAGAATAATTTCTCCATAATGTTTAAACAAATGGGCCATTCACTAAAATCAGCATATGGGCATCTGAAATTATCTGCATGTAAAGATGGATAGTCATGGGCTGAGTATATATGGATCCAGGACATTTCAGGTACATTGAATCCCAAACTATAAGCTTATAAAGGGTATCTGTGTTTTTAGGAAATATACAAATAGGAGGCTGGAATTAAAAGAATTTGTGGAACAAGAATTAAGAGCGAAAGGCAGCCTGTCTTCCAATAAATCATATCAGTAAGGAGAATCACATGCTCCTTCTCTATTCCTGCGTCTGTCTGTTTGATAAAAGTCTGCAGTGCATGCTGCAGGTCTAATTCTACTCAGGGGCCCCATTCTCAGAACTTTGTGTAGCCTTGATTCTTACACTGAGAATTTTGGTTATTTTTCAATATAAAGTCAAGTCAGAACAGATATTTTCTTTCTAACATTTCCCAAGTCATCTTTTCCCCGAAGGTCATCACTCATCTCAAGGGTAAGCAAACTTAACATTGAATATAGGAGAAAGCAAGGTGAATTGGTCCGTGTACAAGCAACTCTGCAGAGCACTTTGCTTCTATTCACAAGACGTATATTAGAAGGATTTCCCTTTCTAGAGGCAAGAGAAGCATTTTTTTTAATTTCCTTGATGACTACTTCATCTGATTCCTCTTCAGTATAAAAAGTGTGTTAACAATGTGATTTTATATGACAATCAAATAATTAGGAAAGCCAGACACCAGAGCCAAGATTTTTCCAAACCAAGAACCTAAAGTTAGTTATATGCTTAAATACACAGGAGCCTGTGTCCTAATCTTCAGATGACATGAGCACCCAGCAACCTCCATTTTAGTCATTTAATTAAGGTCATTTATTTAGGTGTTTAAATATATATTTAGGAGCCTAACTGAAGGCACCCGGTTTGGAAAACATTGGCTCAAATGAACTGTTGATATGGTCTATGTAAAATAGTGTTATACCTTCCCCCTCTACTAATCAGCAGTGCTTTTCCATCCCTGCTTTGCACAAACCCACCCCAGAAACAATCCTCATTCAATATACAGTACCTTCAGCAACTGAAATTGATTTATTTTATGTAAAAATGTAAATTATACAGCATCAACAAATGGTGTCACATAGGAAATTGAGGTTAACAACATTTTATAATGCATTCTTCTTGGGACTATCAGAAAATGGCAGCATGCCAGAAAAGAAGCTTGCCATTTCTAGACAAGGGGATCAGCTCATGCCAGCCACTCAAAACACACTTTCTGAGTTTCAGTAGAAGTGTGTAAAGTGCATGGAGGGCCAGATATTGTATAAAACAAAGAAAAGGCAAAAAATGACAAACCTCTCCAGCTTCTGGCAATCGTCTTTCTGTTAGCTGGTTAGAAAGTGAAAGTGAGGACTTATACCACTCATACTTATGACCTTTCATTATTAAAAAATTCTGTATATTATACATGCTTGCAGCTGTGGTGTTCTTGCAGGGTTTTTTGTTTTTGTTTTTTTAATTAAGTAAACAGAACAGGAAAATAACTTGTTTTTTCTGCCTTTTGCTGCTGCAGGCTGCTCATGAAAAATGTAAGGCAAGATCATATACACTGTACTTCATATACACTGTATTTATGTATATATTAACACTTTCCTGCTGTGACTTTTTTCTTATCTGAAACACTGGTTTCTCAATGAATTTACAATTCTAACATTAACACAACAAGCCAGCCAAATTCTTCCTCGTATGATTTTACCAAGAAATTCTTATCAAAACCCACAAAAAAGATCAAAAGGTTTTTATTAGATAGGAACTGAACAGAACTATAAAAATATTGCATACTTTCAGTGTCTAAAATAAGCCAGTATGGCTCTTTAGCTGTTTTGGTACACTTTATATTCAGGGCCAAATTTTCAGTCAGACTCATATAGCCTTCTGTATTTGAACATGCCAGTTTTACTCTAGGGGTTACAGTGGACGAGAAGCTGGATATGAGTCAACAGTGTGCCCTTGTTGCCAAGAAGGCTAACGGCATTTGGGGCTGTATAAGTAGGGGCATTGCCAGCAGATCAAGGGACATGATCATTCCCCTCTATTTGACATTGGTGAGGCCTCATCTGGAGTACTGTGTCCAGTTTTGGGCCCCACACTACAAGAAGGATGTGGAAAAATTGGAAAGAGTCCAGCGGAGGGCAGCAAAAATGATTAGGGGTCTGGAGCACATGACTTATGAGGAGAGGCTGAGGGAACTGGGCTTGTTTAGTCTGCAGAAGAGAAGAATGAGGGGGGATTTGATAGCTGCTTTCAACTACCTGAAAGGGGGTTCCAAAGAGGATGGATCTAGATTGTTCTCAGTGGTACCAAATGACAGAACAAGGAGTAATGGTCTCAAGTTGCAGTGGGGGAGGTTTAGGTTGGATATTAGGAAAAACTTTTTCACTAGGAGGGTGTTGAAACACTGGAATGGGTTACCTAGGGAGGTGTTGGAATCTCCTTCCTTAGAGGTTTTTAAGGTCAGGCTTGACAAAGCCCTGGCTGGGATGATTTAGTTGGGAATTGGTCCTGCTTTGAACAGGGGGTTGGACTAGATGACCTCCTGAGGTCCCTTCCAACCCTGATATTCTATGATATTCTATATTCTACTTGCACACCTATTTGGATGGGCAAACCTAATACTTGCTTAAATAGATATGTGTATACATATTGGGTATTTATGTCTCTAACCACCTGACTTGCATGTGCAGATGTGGTATTTGCATACAACTGCGGATACATATACTATTCTGGGCATAAATTTAGACGGCATGACTGAAAATTTTGCCCTTAATATAAAGGCTATGAAGACATTATCTCACAATAATATTTGCCTTGCATGCTGCACAGTTCTTTCCTTAAAAGGCACTTGAACAACTTTCCAGGCTGTTTCATAAAATGATAATAATGAGGATGACTATACCGTTGAAGTGCTGTACCAGATGGCAGAGGATATGATAAATGGTGATTTCTCAGTCAATCCTTGAGTAGAACTCACTTGTCCAAGCAATAGCTGTAAAAGCAGCACTTGACACATTAAAAAGCTGGGTTTAGTTTTTACTGTGCTTTCTTCTTGAAGCAGGAATTTGTTACTTTATTTAGAAATTATTATTCTAAAGTAGAGTTAGCCAATAGCAAATTCCAGTGAGTAACACTGACCTGAACCAGTGGCTAAACTGAGAGCTGCATTAGTAAATGTACATCTTTCAAGGCCACTGGAACACTGCAGTAATTTTGGCCTAATTCTTTCAGAAAAATGTTCTGTAGCTTGTAACAGCCTATTGCTGCATATAGATGCAGACAACGCATCAGTTCACTACATACAGTACATGCAACATCCAATATGTAGTACATTAATTTTGGTTTAAAAAAACCTAGGCTTCTGCAGTGTGAGCTAAAAGAGAATCTCCTTTAGTTGTTTCATTAAGATTAGAGTTTATATACTTTAAGTCCTTAGATCACTAGAGGGTGAAACCACTGCATACTGATAAATACTTAAAGTCTAACTCCTCCCAATATACTTCCATCTCTGATTTTGATACCTGGCTTCACCTTTTCCTTTGTTCTCAGTCCCCCGCCCCCATACCTGATAACTTCTATTTTCAAATTAATGCCCCATCCAACCCACTACCCCTGCCTCCTTGGATGGATTCTCTCACTTAATAAAACAGCCATTTGCTTGACCTTGTTTTTTACTGAAAAATGTGCCCACTATGATCTGTGTTCTCTTTCTCTGGCCACCAGCTAGTATCATTCAACATAACTAACTCACCCCCACCACTCCACGAGGGCTTTCCACAACCTCCACTCTATCATCATCCATGAATTCTCTGTCATCCTCAGCCTCCCCCTTTCAGCTCTCTCATGCCCTTGTGCATTCTACTCAAACTCACCTTCACAGAGATGAATTATGAAATATTGGACAAAAAGCTGCTCACAATCAAAACTGCATTTGAAGAATGGTATCACTACACTGAGTCAGTTTGGCACCCAGTACAGATTTGTATTGACCATAAGAGCGTTGAGTACCTTCACAAGGCACAAGCATTGAACCAGAGGCAGTTAAAATGGGTCTTGTTATAATCTCAATTAGAGTTTAGGATTACCTACCACTTGTGAAACTGAAAAGCTAATACTCTACCACAAAAGAGGAAATACTACTGGGAAAACAAGGAATGTACCCCCTGAAGCCTATTAATTTTCCCACAGTTCAGCAAGACCTGCTCTCCCTTGTATGGTCTGCCTCAAAAGAAGACCTCAAAAGAAACACAGTCTATACTACTGGGGCTAATATGCACACTTCTGTGCAGGCTGAGATAACATACTTCGAGTGCCTATATGTCCCCCTTGGGTATCCCTAACTGGACGTGCTATGGTTGTATCATGATGCTCAGATCACAGTGTGTACTTTAAGAACTACCTCATGGTGCTCATTTTCTGTGGACCGAAGTCAAAGCTTATGTTGACTCCTGTGAGTGCTGTGCATGTAAGAAGACACCACAGACCAGACCCCTCGGCACCTTATTACCCCTGGAGACTCCAACTAGGTCTTGGTCCGCCATCAGCCTAGACTCCATTGTAGAATTCCCAGGATCCAGTGGTCACACAATAGTCTTAATGGTCATGAACTGTCTGACTTAAATGGCCAACATCATGCCATGCAACCACCTGTCCTCTGCCAACCAGCTCCTGGTGCAAAATGTGGCTTGTCTCCACAGACTCCCAGATTACATAGTTTCAAACTGGGACCCACAGTTTCCCTCTTGCTTCAGGTGCAAAGCATTCAGGTTGCTGGATACCTGCATATCCACCTCTACACATACCACCAGCAAACATATAGACAAATTGAAAGGGTGACACAAGTACTGGAACAGTACTTTAGATGTTTTGTAAATTATTACCAATATAATTAGCTCCTGCTCCTGCCAGATGCAGAGTTTTCATATATCAAGACTGACAATGCCTCTACAGGTCAGAGCCCCTTCTTCACTAATTATGAGTTCCACCCCCATTTTCACCTGGCACTATCAGCAGCCTCCCCCAGCCAGTCACCATTGATTGGGTCCAACAGATCCATATCATTCAGAAGGAGCTCAGGAACTGCTGAGAAGACGTGAAGAAGGCCCACAAGAGACATGTGGATTGTTGTCAACAAGAAGCTCCAGCATTCACAGTAGGCCAGAAGGTGTGGCTCGCTGCCAAACATTTCCAAACCAGTCAGCCCTCCCAGAAATTGGATCACATGTTCCTGGGACCCTTCCTGCTATGCCAGCAGATCAACCTGGTTACTTTAAAATTACAGCTTCCCCAGTCTCTCAAAATACACACAGTTTTTTATGTTTCTCTTCTAAAGCCCTATACTGATAACCCCTTCCTTGACCGAACCACACCACACATACACCAGTCAAAATCCTGGGGTCATGAGGAGTATGAAATACATGCCATCATGTGATTGGGCCTGCACTACACTGGGATCTAAGGTGTTAATAGAGCCCTAGGCAGGCTGCACAGGAGGCATCCAATCAGAGGAGGACTGAAGGGAGCAATCAAGCAGGGCCAAGCAGGCCCATATAGAAAGGTAGCTGCAGGGCAGAGGAGAGCAGTTCTCTGCTGGGACTGCAGGGAGGAAGGACTGTCTCTCTGGAGGGTTAAGAGAACTGCCAGCATCCTGGACAGAGCAGTGCTGCTAGCAGGGACCAGAGGAGCGAGAGACAGCTACTGGCTGGCTGCAGGGGTTTGCAGGCTGAGGCACTGAGGCAAGGGCATAGGGGATGCAGGGGCCACGAGGAAGTGGCCAGACATTTTGCTGCAGTAGCCACTAAGGGAAGTGGCTGAACAGTGGACTGCAGGTCCCCTGGAAGGGGGCAGCACAGTGTGTGGTATGGCCAGAGGGCTGTGTTGGTGAAGAGGACGTCACGGTCCTTGGAGAGACATGGGTTCTAGAGCAGGAGTGTGCAAACTTCGCTGGGCTGGACATTGTGTGCGGATGCCAGACTAGCACCTTCCAAAACAAGTCCTCTACTCTCAGCTCACCCCTGGTCAGAGATCCCATGGTGCTCAGAGGAAATGCTACAAAGACACACTGAAAGTGTATCTTAAGAAAACTGATGTGGACATCACAAGCTGGGAAGAGCAAGCCACCAACCAACCCCAATGGTGCCATATCCTCCATCAGGCAGTGGCCTGCTTCGAGCAGAAGTGCCTTGCCCTCAAAGCTGAAAAGAAAAAAATAACTCTTTCTCCCCTTCTTTCTCCCATCAGGTCTCTGGCCTGCCACAAAATGTCTGTACCTACTGTGGGCAGATTTGTGGTTCCCGGATCAGACTCCTGAGTCATCTCAGGACCCATATGTAAATTCGTGGTAGAGATCATCCTCAAATCAAGGGATTGCCAATCAGTCAGAGTGGGTTACTGCTGGAAGAGCTCAACACTGTAGGAAGTACCATGAAGCAGGGCCTCAGTAGTAGCCTCTGGCAGCACACTGATTGGCCCATGCTGTGGGCAACAAGAAAGCCTTCATGGGGATCTATCTGAGCAACTATGCAGACTGCCTGCTTGCCTCTGCTCCAGACCTCACCTTGCTATGGACCCTACACTCTGACTTCTGACCCTGGTTCATCCTTGAATTTTCTACTTGCCTGCTGTCTGCAACCTAGTACCTGACTTCTTGTATCCTGACCTAGTTTGACACTGACTCCACTACTTGCCTGCTGTCTGCAACTTGGTAACTGACCAGTGTACACAGGCCACCCATGGCCTGGCTCTCACACTGTTACTAGATGATTAGCTCAAGCAGCTTCATCTATCAGCTCTATGCTGATAACTCTAAAAACTCTCTACCACTAAGCTGTCTTCTTCTATTCAGTCCCACATTTCAACCTGTCTCTTTGACATGTCATCTTGGATATATTGTCATAAATCTTAAACTGAACATGGCTAAAACTAAACTCCTTATCTTCCCCAAACTTTCACCTCTTCCTTTCTTTTCTAGAACTGTCAACACTATACCTCTTTCCTGTCATTCAGACCTGCAAACTGGGGGTTATTTTTGGTCCTGCCTCCCCATTTTCCCACATGTTCAGTCCATTTTAAATCCTTCTTCTTATTCCTCTAAGTCTCCAAGATCTGTCAATTCTCCATCCCCGTGGCCAAATCCCCTGTTCAGACCCTCATTATAGCCTACCTTGATTACAGTAATAATCTTTTCATTTCCTCCGCCCCCATCCCTGCCTCCCCTTCAATCTTTACATATATAAGGATTACAGTCAATAATCAACAGAAAAGGGGAAAATGTGTGAAGGAACCCACAGAATGCAGAAGTGACCTGGAAAGCAGACTAAAGGAGGCATCTGATTAAGTAGGATTTAACTACAGAGAACAGGTTTATTCATAGATCCAAAGATTCCAAGGCAAGAAGGGACCTGTCAAGGCTGTCTCCCCACTTTGAACTTTAGGGTACAAATGTGGGGGCCTGCATGAAGACTTCTAAGCTTAACTACCAGCTTAGTTCTGGTCCGCTGCCACCATCCCAAAGCTAATTCCCTTCCCTGGGTAGCCTTGAGAGACTCTTCACCAATTCCCTGGTGAATACAGATCCAAACCCCTTGGATCTTAAAACAAGGAGAAATGAACCATTCCCCCTTCTTCCTCCCACCAACTCCTGGGGAATACAGTTCCAACCCCCCTGGGATCTTAAAACAAGGAGAAATTAACCATCCCCCCTTCTTTCTCCCACCAACTCCTGGTGAATACAGATCCAACCCCCTGGAATCTAAAACAAGGAAAAATCAATCAGGTTCTTAAAAAGAAGGCTTTTAATTAAAGAAAAAGGTAAAAATCATCTCTGTAAAATCAGGATGGAAAATAACTTTACAGGGTAATGAAACTTAAAGAGCTCAGAGGACTCCCATCTAGTCTTAGGTTCAAAGTACAGCAAACAAAGATAAACACTCTAGTAAAAGGTACATTTACAAGTTGAGAAAACAAAGGAAAACTAACACGCCTTGCCTGGCTATTTACTTACAAGTTTGAAATAGGGGAGACTTGTTTAGAAAGATGTGGAGAACCTGGATTGATGTCTGGTCCCTCTCAGTCCCAAGAGTGAACGAACTCCCAAACAAAGAGCACAAACAAAAGCCTGCCCCCCCCCCCCGCGAAGATTTGAAAGTATCTTGTCCCCTTATTGGTCCTTTGGGTCAGATGTCAGCCAGGTTACCTGAGCTTCTTAACCCTTTACAGGGAAAAGGATTTTGGAGTCTCTGGCCAGGAGGGATTTTATAGTACTGTACACAGGACAGCTGTTACACCCTTCCCTTTATAGTTATGACAGGACCATTTTGATAACCTAGTCTGACCTCCTGTATAACACAGGCCATAGAACTTCCTCAGAATAATTCCATACTTGCTTTCTCTCTGGCCCAATGATTCTGTCATTATTTAATCCACAGTGGAACAGCTTCAACAGGAGAGACTCAGGGCTACTACTGGTTAAATTGATCTAACTTACGTCATGCAGGGGTGCAAAAAAGACAGACCAGCACAAGACACTTTCCCGTCGACATAGCTTTCTCCTCTCATGGAGGTGGAGTAATTATGCTGACAGGAGAGCACTCTCCCATTGGCATAGAGCATCTTCACCAGATGCGCTGAGGCAGCTGCGCCAATGTAGCACTTTTAGTGTAGACATTCCCTGAAAGAACCCCACATCAAAATATAGCCAATAGCCTAGTAGCTAGGGCACTCACCTCAAAGGCATCAATGCTGCTTCAAATCCATTTTTCCTCTTGAGTGGAGTGGGGGACTTGAATTCCCACATTCCAGGTGTGTGTCCTAACCACAGGACGAAAAGCTACATGGAAGAACCTCCCCTGGCTTCTTGTCAGGGCCGGCTCTAGGTTTTTTGCTGCCCCAAGCTCTCATGCTGGATTCTTGCACCCCTGCAAATTTGCCTCCCCAAGCACCTGCTTGCTTTGCTGGTGCCTAGAGCCGGCCCTGCTTCTTGTTAAAATGGCACAGGCACCTAACCCCAAGAGAAGGCTGGTGGTTGAGAGTCCCAAGTGGAGGGAGGTGCCTCCCTGAAGCCTGGATTTATGAGTATATCTCAGAAAGGAATGGGGCTTATCACACACTCCTCCACTTGACATGTCCTATTGTCTATCTTACGTGAGGAGCAGCTAGTGTGCTGGCTTCTGTGAATACCATTCTGAGGCACCTATCTTTCCCTATTCATTCAGCTTAGCCACTGAACCCAGGCTTTGTGAACCTTGTGATTTTCTAGGCTCCTAAAAGTTAGATGTGGTGAGGTTTCTTTGCAAATTTAGCCTGTGGAATTTAGTTCTTAATACATTCAAAAAATATTGGACAAAGCATTAGAAAATACACAAAACTGAATAAGTCTGTACTGGAAGGGAGAATGAACTAAATAATCTTCTTGAGCTTTTCTATCTAACTTTTGTGATTCTATTAAAATGGTTTATGGATCTTTAATTTTAACTGGATGAAGGAACTGACTGAAGAAAAGTATTGTTGCTTGTGAGAATCAATTTATTGAATTCAGTTATGTCACAGTTTAACCTTGAAATATTTACTACTGACTTTAATGGCAATATTAAAAAATGTGTGTAATAAACAGCAAAATAGTTTTAATTTAATTTTAATTTAATTTCAATCTACAAAATCCACAGCAAGTGATATTTGCTAGGCAACAAAGACAGAAGTACAGCAATAAAGGGAAATTAAACCATTATATGAGCATTTTTCATTCCCTTTCTCTTATCATCCATATCATATTCCAGGAGAAAAGACATTGAAACTAGAATCAGGTTTATGTAGTTGAAAAATAATTACCCAGATGGATTACATATAAGCACATTTGACACCTTGAGTCATTTCAGTATTGTGTCTGAACTGAACATTTTAGATTATATTGTGCATAAGAAGGTAATAAGTAGCAAAATGATCTGACATTCTAACCTTCCATTTTCCCAAAGATGGATGCTTATGAGCCAAATGAAGGTGATATGGTTTCTTTTGCTCAGTAAAATAATTATAGGACTCTTCCTTAGTCACTCTGTTACAGTGCCTTGAACAATGGGTAAGGAATTTATCAGAGCCTTTAATAATAAACATTTTAAATAATGATTGCAAACAAGGGCCCTTATCCTGCAAACAGATGAACTATTATGTATTCCTTCACCTGCAACAGAGTCCCATTAGCTTCAATAGAACTCTGGGCATCTTCAGGCATCTACACGGAGGAATCTGTGTGCAGGAAGGGAGCCTAATATGGATTATATACATCACTAAAATGCATGTAGCTTCTAGAGCATGGAAGATAGAAGCCGTTAAATAGCATATAGCAAAATTGCTCAACACTCAGGACAACAAGTGAAGAAACATGTCCAACTGAACTGGGGAGGATATTCAGGTGGTCAGCATGGGTTTGCCTACTTGGAATTTACAGTAACATAACAAAATAGCTCCAATCCTTTTCTTCTGGTTCTGATAAAAAATCTTTAATCACCATTCTGGACCAAGGATTGAAAAACTGCGTAATGGCTCTTACACTTCTCTGATGACAGTGGATTTTGTGGTGAACAACTATGCTAAGCACCCTGCCAGAATTTGTCCGATTCAGTAATTAACATAGCAGTATTAAGGTGATTTGAAAGAAAAGCAAAATAAAAGTTAATGGGTTAATTCTTCAATACAAATAATGATTTCCTCTTCCAGGGAGAAAAAACTTTGGGACCTCAAAATGGCTATCCTATTAAAGATGTAAAGTGTACTATTTTATCACTATATATTAAATTCAGAAGAAGAGAGTGAGAGAAACCAAAACGTAGATAATTAAAAATCTAAAGACTGAATGAAGTTACTCTTTTTTCTGAAATGTACTCCACGAAAAGGTCACAATTAAATATAAATGTCTAAGAGACAACTTTCCTACAAACAGCCTGGGTAACTGTGACATTCTATACCTTGGGGGAGTGTGCTGCAACCCCCATATTCCTCATTTTCATATAATCATGATCTTACATATAAAGCATGCTTTGTAAGGTATCAGGAGAAAGGCTATGATCTGCTGAAAGTCATTTCTCTATCCATATATGTATATAATTAATGCATATGAAGTTAAGAACATAAGAACGGCCGTAACGGGTCAGACCAAACTTCCATCTAGCCCAGTATCCTGTCTACTGACAGTGGCCAATGCCAGGTGCCCCAGAGGGAGCGGACCTAACAGCCAATGATCAAGTGATCTCTCTTCTGCCATCCATCTCCATCCTCTGACAAACAGAGGCTAGGGACACCATTCCTTACCCATCCTGGCTAATAACCATTAATGGACTTAACCACCATGAATTTATCCAGTTCTCTTTTAAATGCTGTTATAGCTTCACAACCTCCTCAGGTAAGGAGTTCCACAAGTTGACTGTGCACTGCGTGAAGAAGAACTTCCTTGTATTTGTTTTAAATCTGCTGCCTATTAATTTCATTTGGTGATCCCAGTTCTTGTATTATGGGAATACGTAAATAACTTTTCCGTATCCACTTTCTCCACATCACTCATGATTTAATATACCTCTATCATATCCCCCCTTAGTCTCCTCTTTTCCAAGCAGAAGAGTCCTAGCCTCTTTAATCTCTCCTCATATGGGACCCGTTCCAAACCCCTAATCATTTTAGTTGCCCTTTTCTGAACCTTTTCTAGTGCCAGTGTATCTTTTTTGGGATGAGAAGACCACATCTGTACTCAGTATCTGAGATGTGGGCGTACCATCGATTTATATAAGGGCAAAATATATTCTCAGTCTTATTCTCTATCCCCTTTTTAATGATTCCTAACATCCTGTTTGCTTTTTTGACCGCCTCTGCACACATCTTCAGAGAACTATCCACGATGACTCCAAGATCTTTTTCCTGACTTGTTGTAGCTAAATTAGCCCCCATCATATTATATGTATAGTTGGGGTTATTTTTTCCAAACTTTACATTTATCCACATTTAATTTCATTTGCCATTTTGTTGCCCAATCACTTAGTTTTGTGAGATCTTTTTGAAGTTCTTCACAGTCTGCTTTGGTCTTAACTATCTTTAGCAGTTTAGTATCATCTGCAAACTTTGCCACCTCACTGTTTACCCTTTTCTCCAGATCATTTTTGAATAAGTTGAATAGGATCGGTCCGAGGACTGACCCTTGGGGAACACCACTAGTTACCCCTCTCCATTCTGAGAATTTACCATTAATTCCTACCCTTTGTTCCCTGTCTTTTAACCAGTTCTCAACCCATGAAAGGACCTTCCCTTTTATCCCATGACAGCTTAATTTACGTAAGAGCCTTTGGTGAGGGACCTTGTGAAAGGCTTTCTGGAAATCTAAGTACACTATGTCCACTGGATCCCCCTTGTCCACATGTTTGTTGACACCTTCAAAGAACTCTAATAGATTAGTAAGACACAATTTCCCTTTACAGAAACCATGTTGACTATTGCTCAACAGTTTATGTTTTTCTATGTGTCTGACAATTTTATTCTTAACTATTGTTTTGACTAATTTGCCTGGTACTGACGTTAGACTTACCGGTCCGTAATTGCCGGGATCACCTCTAGAGCCCTTTTTAAATATTGGTGTTACATTAGCTAACTTCCAGTCATTGGGTACAGAAGCCGATTTAAAGGACAGGTTACAAACCTTAGTTAATAGTTCCGCAACTTCATATCTGAGTTCTTTCAGAACTCTTGGGTGAATGCCATCTGGTCCCGGTGACTTGTTAATGTTAAGTTTATCAATTAATTCCAAAACCTCCTCTAGTGACACTTCAATCTGTGACAGTTCCTCAGATTTGTAAAAAGCAACAGAGAGTCCTGTGGCACCTTTAAGACTAACAGATGTATTGGAGCATAAGCTTTCGTGGGTGAATGCCCACTTCATCAGATGTTTACATGCATCCGACTAAGTGGGCATTCACCCACGAAAGCTTATGCTCCAATACATCTGTTAGTCTTAAAGGTGCCACAGGACTCTCTGTTGCTTTTTACAGATCCAGACTAACACGACTACCCCTCTGATACTTCGTCAGATTTGTCACCTACAAAAGCCGGCTCAGGTTTGGGAATCTCCCTAACATCCTCAGCCGTGAAGACTGAAGCAAAGAATACATTTCGTTTCTCCGCAATGACTTTATTGTCTTTAAGCGCTCCTTTTGTATCTCGAGCATCAAGGGGCCCCACTGGTTGTTTAGCAGGCTTCCTGCTTCTGATGTACTTAAAAAACATTTTGTTATTACCTTTGGAGTTTTTGGCTAGCCGTTCTTCAAACTCCTCTTTGGCTTTTCTTATTACATTCTTGCACTTAATTTGGCAGTGTTTATGCGCCTTTCTATTTGCCTCACTAGGATTTGACTTCCAATTTTTAAAGGAAGTCTCTTTATCTCTCACTGCTTCTTTTACACGGTTGTTAAGCCACAGTGGCTCTTTTTTAGTTCTTTTACTGTGTTTCTTAAGTTGGGCCTCTATTATGGTGTCTTTAAAAAGCGCCCATGCAGCTTGCAGGGATTTCACTTTAGTCACTGTACTTTTTAACTTCTGTTTAACTAACCCCCTCATTTTTGCATAGTTCCCCCTTTTGAAATTAAATGCCACAGTGTTGGGCTGTTGAGATGTTCTTCCCACCACGGGGATGTTGAATGCTATTGTATTATGGTCACTATTTCCAAGCTGTCCTGTTATAGTTACCTCTTGGACCAGCTCCTGCGCTCCACTCAGGACTAAATCTAGAGTTGCCTCTCCCCTTGTGGGTTCCCGTACCAGCTGCTCCATGAAGCAGTCATTTAAAGTATCGAGAAATTTTATCTCTGCATTTCGTCCTGAAGTGAAATGTTCCCAGTCAATACGGGGATAATTGAAATCCCCCACTATTATTGAGTTCTTAATTTTGATAGCCTCTCTAATTTCCCTTAGCATTTCATCACCACTATCACTGTCCTGGTCAGGTGGTCGATAATAGATCCCTAATGTTAAATTCTTATTAGAGCATGAAATTTCTATCCATAGAGATTCTATGGAACATGTGGATTCACTTAAGATTTTTACTTCATTTGATTCTACATTTTCTTTCACATATAGTGCCCCCCCGCATGACCTGTTCTGTCCTTCCGATATATTTTGTACCCCAGAATGATTGTGTCCCATTGATTGCTCTCAGTCCACCAGGTTTCTGTGATGCCTATTATATTAATATCCTCCTTTATCACAAGGCACTCTAGTTCACCCATCTTATTGTTTAGACTTCTAGCATTTGTGTACAAGCACTTTAAAAACTTGTCACTGTTTATTTGTCTGCCCTTTTCTGATGTGTCAGATTCTTTTTTATGTGAATGTTTATCATCTGATCTGGCCCTTACATTATCCTCTTCCATCCTCCACTCCTGACTATAACCTGGAGATTCTCTATCATTGGACTCTCTCCTAAGAGAAGTCTCTGTCCGATCCACATGCTCTTCTGCAGCAGTCGGCTTTCCCCCATCTCCTAGTTTAAAAACTGCTCTATAACCTTTTTAATGTTTATTGCCAGCAGTCTGGTTCCACTTTGGTTTAGGTGGAGCCCATCTCTCCTGTATAGGCTCCCCCCATCCCAAAAGTTTCCCCAGTTCCTAATGAATGTAAACCCCTCTTCTCTACACCATTGTCTCATGCACGCATTGAGACTCTGAAGCTCTGCTTGCCTACCTGGCCCTGTGCATGGAACTGGGACATTTCTGAGAATGCCACCACCATAGAGGTCCTGGATTTCAGTCTCTTCCCTAGCAGCCTAAATTTGGCCTCCAGGACATCTCTCCTACCCTTCCCTATGTCATTGGTACCT
Organism: Malaclemys terrapin pileata; assembly: GCF_027887155.1. NCBI lineage: Eukaryota > Metazoa > Chordata > Testudines > Emydidae > Malaclemys > Malaclemys terrapin. Next base: position 163,074,236 of record NC_071506.1, read on the forward strand.
ACATGTACCATGACCACCGGCTCCTCCCCAGCACTACACATAAGTCTGTCTAGATGCCTTGAGAGATCCACAACCTTCGCACCAGGCAGGCAAGTCACCATTCGGTTCTCCCGGTCATCACAAACCCAGCTATCTACATTTCTAATGATCGAATCTCCCATTATTAACACCTGCCTTTTCCTAGCAACTGGAGTTCCCTCCCCCGGAGAGGTAACCTCAGTGTGAGAGGCAACCCCAGAACCATCTGGAAGGAGGGTCCCAACTACGGGAAGATTTCCCTCTGCTCCCGTTAACTGCTCTGCTTCCCTGGGCCTTTCATCCTCCTCAACAGCGCAGGGGCTGTCTGACCAGAGGTGGGACAATTCTACAGTGTCCCGGAAAGCCTCTTCAACATATCTTTCTGCCTTCCTTAGCTCCTCCAGTCCCACCACCCTGGCCTCCAAAGTCCATACGTGGTCTCTGAGGTCCAGGAGCTCCTTGCACAGAATGCACACATACACCACCCTCCCACAGAGCATGTAATCATACATGCTGCACTCAGTGCAATAAACTAGATAGCCCCCACTCTGCAGCTGGGCTTCTGTCTGCATTGTCTCCTAGTTAATGAAAGGGTTGTTTAAAGCAAGAAGTTTTGGATGTAGTTCAGTTTATATGTTTTAAGGGGAATAATGGGAAACAGATAGAACTGGAAGGGACCTCCACTCCCCTTGCAAAACTCCCTGTTAGCAGCCCCTGTTCACAAAGCTCCCTGATCGCTTGTGCCCTGCTTTATAAAGCCCTGGCCTGTGTGAATGCCCCACCCACTGATTAAGGCTCAGCCAATTATCAGAGGCTTCTAGCTTTCAGACCTTCCTTTGAAGCTCACAGCTTCCAACTGCCAGCCACAGCACAATGTCCTTCAAACAACCAAACAAACAGACTGACAAACACAAGCTCAGCACACAGCAAGTAACCCCAAAACACAAACAAACACACACTACAGACAGTCACTTACCCCAAGGGTGCTGTATTTGCTCCTCCTTCACCTGGAGAACTCCCTTGCAAAACTCCCTGTTAGCATGTTATGAGAATTGTGTAGTATGGTTGTCAATAAAACATGCTTTAAGTTGGGGGAATCAGCCAGATATTAGCTTCCCAGAGGCAACAGCAAGGAAAGTAACCAATGCCCAGGTGGGATGTCAAACAACCCAACAACAGCCATTGCCCAGCAAGGGAGCGACAATGCAATGATGCACCTGCATGAGGCCACACCAGGGGAATTGCTCAACCTTGCTTGGAGAGGCTTTAATGCTCACCTGACTCTGAAGGGGAGGGGAAAGCCAAGAGGGAGGAAAAGACATGATAAAAGGAAGAGATGTTTGCCATGCTTTTCCTCTCTCTTCCACCTACATCTACAAACACCACACCAAGCGACTGAAGCAATGATCAAAGGGGAGCAACCTGGCTGAAGAGCAACCAGCCAGCCTGTGGTGAGAAGCATCTAAGTTTGTAAGGGCACTGAAAGTGTTAAGATCAACTTAGAATGCATTTTGCTTTTATTTCATTTGACCAAATCTGACTTATGTTTTGACTTATAATCACTTAAAATCTATCTTTATAGTTAATACATTTGTTTGTTTATTCTAGCTGAAGCAGTGCTTTTGGTTTGAATTGTGTCAGAGGTTCCCCTTGGGATAACAAGCCTGATACATATCAATTTCTTTGTTAAATTGATGAACTCATATAACTGGGCATAACTGGACACTGCAAGACGGCGGTTCCTAGGGTTGTGTCTGGGACCGGAGATATGGGCTAGTGTCATTCGGTTGCACAATCCTAGGAGCAGCTTACATGCCAGAGGGTGTGCGTGAACTGCCCAGGAGTGGGGGTTCTCACAGCAGAGCAGGGTAAGGCTGGCTCCTAGAGTCAAGGATTGGAGTGACCTAGCAGATCACCGGTCCAGACAACACCAGAGGAGAACGTCACAGTAACTAACTTTTATGGTGGGAGATCTGCTAACACCACAGGGCAACAAATCATCCATCACAGGCTATTGGGTTGCAGCAGAGCTGCTCCATGGTGGCTTCAAAGCTTACAGTAACCACTGTGGGTTTTGGACCTATCCTGCCACTGTGGAAATGGCCAGATAATCTGCATAGTCACTGATCCACTGGCACAGTTCTAAGTTTGCCCCTGACTTTTCCTGCCCTGCACCTAAGCCGCCTTTCTGTGGCAGGACATGGAATGACTCTTTGATGCTAGGCTTCAAGATGTGCAGAGATGCTGCATGGGCTTCTAACACCAAAACTGCACGTGGGGCAAGGATTGCTCCTATACAACACAAGACAGTCTGGTTTTCTGGCAAACCAAATCACAGTCCATTCTCTTTCTGTGAGGAAATCTTCAGGCTGGTTTATAGTCATCTAATACCCAGCAGAAGCCCTCTTACCAGGAACTCTTTTTCTCTCTGTCCAGTCATCTGCTTTGTCATGGTAAGAAAAGAGCTCTTGCCACTAAGTCAGTGGAACAGGACTGGAGCAACACAAAGAGCAGTACTGATTGAAGATTGGGCCTGGTCCCTTCTTTGTCCATCTCTTCTGGCTTGCATGCCCCATGGAACCCTTAATCCTCCAAGAGTTCAAGGGAGTACTCAAACACTGGTCCCCATTTCCCAAGAAGATACCAGAAAGCAACTTAGCCAAACTGGAGCAAAGGCACAAAGCTAGAGAATAGTCAGGTAGTTGGACCAAGCATCCCCACATAGTCCCAGCTAAACTCAGCTCTGGTGGATTTATTCAGCTTTGTGTTTGAGGAATCTAGGTGTGTGTGTGACCATAACTTCTCCTCCCCCAGTCCAGCTCCCCAGAGGTTTGGGCAGGAGGAGTGCCTTACAGTTCATAATAAGTTCTGAGGGGGGAGAGTGCTCAAAAAAGGGGGGGGTCTAGTGGTTCTATTGTATTATAGAATCATGGGACTGGAAGGGACCAAAAGAGGTCATCTAGTCGAGTCCCTTGCACTCATGGCAGGACTAAATATCATCTAGCCCATCCCTGACAGGTGTTTGTCTAACTGCTCTTAAAAATCTCTAATGATGGAGATTCCACAACCTCCCTACGCAATTTATTCTAGTGCTTAACCACCCTGACAGGAAGTTTTTCCTAATGTCCAACCTAAACCTTCCTTGCTGCAATTTAAGCCCATTGCTTCTTACCCTATCCTCAGAGGTTAAGAAGAACAATTTTTCTCTCTCCTCCTTGTAACAACCTTTTATGTACTTGAAAACTGTTATCATGTCTGCCCCCCCTTCCCCCAGTCTTCTCTTTTCCAGACTAAACAAAACCCAATTTTTCCATATAGGAAACATCTTCCCTCATAGGTCATGTTTTCTAGATCTTTAATCATTTTTGTTGCTCTTCTCTGGACTTTCTCCAGTTTGTCCACATCTTGCCTGAAATATGGTGCCCAGAACTGGACACAATACTCCAGTTGAGGCCTAATCGGCACAGAGTAGAGGGGAAATTTTACTTCTCATGTCTTGCTTACACCACTCCTGCTAATACATCCCAGAATTATGTTCATTTTTTTTTTTGCAACAGTGTTACACTGTTGGCTCATGTTTAGCTTGTGGTCCCCTAAAACCCCCAGATCCCTTTCCACAATACTCCTTCCTAGGCAGTCATTCCCCATTTTGTATGTGTGCAACTGATTGTTCCTTCCTAAATGAAGTACTTTGCATTTGTCCTTATTGAATTTCATCCTATTTACTTCAGATCATTTCTCCAGTTTGTCCAGATCATTTTGAATTTTAATCCTATCCTCCAAAGCATTTGCCACTCCTCCCAGCTTGGTATCATCTGCAAACTTTATAAGTGTACTCTCTATGCCATTATCTAAATCATTGAGGAAGATATTGAACAGAAACGGACCCATAACTGATCCCTGTGGGACCCCACTTGTTATGCTTTTCCTGTGAGCCTATGGACCACTGATAATTACTCTCTGGGAATGGTTTTCCAGCCAGTTTTGCACTCATCTTATAGTAACTCCATGTAGGTTGCATTTCCCTAGTTTGTTTATGAGAAGGTCATGTGAGACAGCATCAAAAGCTTTATTAAAGTCAACATATACCACGTCTACTGCTTACCCCCATCCACAAGGCTTGTTACCCTGTCAAAGAAAGCTCTCAGGTTGGTTTGACATAATTTGTTTTTGACAAATCCATGCCGAATGTTACTTATTGTGATAGCACCCCCGCCATAAGGCTTTATGGAAATATGCTTATGAATATACATGACATAACTGGAATATATTCTGTGCTACATATGCCATGTAACATATCTATATAAAGGTTATGATCTACTGTATCTATTAATCCTGTTTGTATGCATATATCATTTTTGTATTCAAAGTTATGAATATTGGCCGTGTCCTGGCTTGATTTCTAAATAAGCTTAGTAGAGCATTTGGTCAGTTCCTGGAGAAAGGAATTTGTTAAGTGCCCAATCAAGAAGCACTTAAGGAACAATGCATCTTGGAATGCTCCAATCCACATAAGAAGTCTTCCTGGAGACATTCAAGATACCATGTGGGCAATGGCTTCTGCCTGTAAAAACTGTGAGTCATGCATGGACACGTGACTCCAGAACTCCATCTTGGAGCTGGACTTTGCATAGGAGAGAGGAGGGGGTCTTCACCCACAAGAGAAAGTCTATTTAAGCCCAGGGGAGACCCCTCCATTTTTTGTCTTCAGCTGGCTAAAGAGTGAGGCTCTCCACCCCCAAGGATACCTGAAAAGAAACTGGAACAAAGGACAATCACTACAGGAGGTGTGAGTGATTGCTGGACCCATACTAGTAGGAGACTAGACTGTAAAAGGAAGCTTACTGGAACTGGTGAGGTGTTATTTGTATTCAGTTTTCTTAGACATAGACTGGCATGTTTTATTTTATTTTATTTGGTAATTCACTTTGTTCCATCTGTTACTACTTGAAACCACTTAAATCCTACTTTCTGTATTTAATCAAATCACTTTTTACTTATTAATTAACTCAGAGTATGTGTTAATACCTGGGGGAGCAAACAATTGTGCATATCTCTCTATTAGTGTTATAGAGGGCGAACAATTTATGAGTTTACCCTGCATAAGCTTTATACGGGGTAAAAAGGATTTATTTGTGTTTAGATCCCATTGGGAGTTGAGTATCAGAGGGGTAGCCGTGTTAGTCTGAATCTGTAAAAAGCAACAGAGGGTCCTGTGGCACCTTTAAGACTAACAGAAGTTTTCTCAGGAAATCTGTGGTGTCACGGAGATAGCTGGGTGTGCTGGTGGCGTAGGGTCTGAGTAGGGAGTCCACATATCCAGACAGTCCTTCAGTGAGAGTGCCAATGCCCGAGATGATGGGGCGTCCATGATTTCCAGGTTTGTGGATCTTAGGTAGTAGATAGAATAACCCTGGTCGGGGCTCTAAGGGTATGTTGATTTGTTCCTGTGTTAGTGTAGGGAGTGTCCTGGGTAGATGGTGCAGTATCTTAGTGTATTCCTCAGTGGGATCTGAGGAAAGTGGCCTGTAGAATTTGGTATTGGAGAGTTGTCTGGCAGCCTCCTTCTGGTAGTCAGACCTGTTCATGATGACAACAGCACCTCCTTTATCAGCCTCTTTGATGATAATGTCAGGGTGGTTTCTGAGACTGTGGAAAGCATTGCGTTCTGCACGACTTAGGTTATAGACTCATAGACTCATAGACATTAAGGTCAGAAGGGACCATTATGATCATCTGGTCTGACCCCCTGCATGCTGCAGGCCGCAAGACCCTTCCCTGGACTCTACTGTTGAAGTCCCCAATCCTGTGTTTTAGTGACTTCAATCGGCTGAGACCCTCCTGCTAGTGATCCCTGCCCCATGCTGCGGAGGAAGGCGAAAAACCTCCAGAGGCCCAGCCAATCTACCCTGGAGGAAAATTCCTTCCCGACCCCAAATATGGCGATCAGTAATACCCCGAGCATATAGGCAAGAGTCTCTAGCCTGACCCTTGTTGGCCATTATGCTGTTCATGTACCATTGCTTGGTTTTCATTGGCTACTATGTTTTATCATTAAACCATTCCCTCCATAAACTTATCCAACTTAATCTTAAAACCAGACAGGTCCGTCGCCCCCACCGTTTCCCTCGGAAGGCCGTTCCAATATTTCACCCCTCTGATGGTCAGAAACCTTCGTCTAATTTCAAGCCTAAACTTCCCCCCGGCCAGTTTGTATCCATTCGTTCTCGTGTCCACATTAGTACTAAACTGGAATAATTCCTCTCCCTCCCTTGTATTAACCCCTCTGATATATTTAAAGATAGCAATCATATCCCCCCTCAGCCTTCGCTTTGTCAGACTAAACAACCCAAGCTCCTCTAATCTCTTTTCATACGACAGGTTTTCCATTCCTCTGATCATCTTAGTCGCCCTTCTCTGCACCCGTTCCAGTTTGAGTTCATCCTTTTTAAACATAGGAGACCAGAACTGCACACAGTACTCCAAATGAGGTCTCACCAGCGCCTTATACAACGGAAGCAGGACCTCCCTATCTCTACTAGATATACCTCGCCTAATACATCCCAAGACCGCATTGGCTTTTTTCACCGCCACGTCACATTGCCGACTCATAGTCATCCTGCGGTCCACAAGGACCCCTAGGTCCTTCTCCTCTTCCGTTACTTCTAACCAATGCGTCCCCATCTTGTAACTAAAATTGTTATTATTCGTCCCCAAGTGCATCACCTTACACTTTTTACTATTAAATTTCATCCTATTTCTGATACTCCAATTCACAAGCTCATTCAAGTCTCCCTGCAGAGTATCCCTATCCTCCTCCGAGTTTGCAACTCCTCCCACCTTCGTATCATCCGCAAACTTTATCAGCCCACTCTTGCAATCGGTCCCGAGGTCAGTTATAAATAGATTAAATAAGATGGGTCCCAAAACCGAACCTTGAGGCACTCCACTAGTAACCTCCCTCCAACCCGACAATTCACCCTTTAATACGACCCGCTGCATTCTCCCCATTAACCAATTCCCTATCCACCTCTGGATTTTCATATCGATCCCCATGTTTCTCATTTTAACCAATAGTTCCTCATGGGGTACTGTATCAAACGCTTTACTGAAATCCAGGTATATTAGGTCCACCGCATTTCCCTTATCTAATAAGTCCGTTACTTTCTCAAAGAAGGAGATCAGATTCGTTTGGCACGATCTGCCCTTCGTAAAACCATGCTGTAATTTATCGCATTTGCCATTAACTTCAAGGTCCTCAACTAGTTTCTCTTTCAGAATCTTCTCCAGCACCTTGCACACTACTGATGTTAAACTCACAGGCCTATAGTTACCCGGGTCACTTTTTTTCCCTTTCTTGAAAATAGGAACCACATTGGCTATTCTCCAGTCTAACGGGACTACCCCCGAGTTTACAGATTCATTAAATATAGTCGCTAATGGGCCTGCTATTTCCCGCGCCAATTCCTTCAATATTCTCGGATGAAGATCGTCCGGTCCACCCGACTTAGTCCCATTAAGGCGTTCTAGTTTTGTTTCTACCTCGGATGCGGTAATCCCCCATCCCGTATGCCCCTCTGTAACGGTGCTAGTATCCCTAATACCTTCATTGGCCTCATTAAACACCGATGCAAAATATTCATTGAGATATTGCGCCATGCCTAGATTATCTTTAATCTCCTCTCCGGCTATAGTCTTCAGCGGTCCCACTTCTTCTTTCTTTGCTTTCTTCCTATTTATATGGCTGTAAAACCTCTTACTATTACTTTTAATTCCCCTCGCTAAGTCCAACTCTTCCCGGCCTTTGGCCTTTCTCACTCTATCTCTACATTCTCTGACTTCACTAAGGTAAGTTTCCTTACTGATCCCTCCCCTCTTCCACTCTTTGTACGCTTTCTGTTTTTTCCTAATTGCCCCTTTCAGCCGGTCGCTCATCCAGCTCGGTCTAAGTCTCTTGCTTAGTAATCTTTTTCCCTTTTTGGGGATACAGGCCTCTGACAGCTCTTGCATCTTTAACTTAAAGTAATCCCAGGCTTCTTCTGCCTTTAGGTCCCTTAATACATTTGCCCAATCCACTTCCCTTACCAGTCCCCTTAATTTGTTAAAATTGGCCTTTTTAAAATTATAAACCCTAGTCTTTGACTTAATTCTGGTACTCTTTCCATTTAGTTTAAAGCGAATTAGCTCATGATCACTGGAGCCCAAGTTGTCCCCCACTACCACTTCCTCAACAAGGTCCTCACTACTTACCAGAATCAAATCTAAAATGGCCTCCCCCCTCGTCGGCTCAGCTACCACTTGATAAAGGAATTGATCCGCAAGCACATCTAGGAACATCTGAGCCCTATTATTGCTACTAGCGTTTGTTCCCCAATCTATATCCGGGAAGTTAAAGTCCCCCATAATTACACAGTTTCTATTAGTATTTACCTCCCTTAATACATTAAACAATTCCTTATCCATATCCTGGGTCGATCCCGGCGGTCTATAGCACACCCCAAGCACTATCCCCGGAGAGGCTCTAGTAGTACTTTTACCCAGCTTGAGTATCGCCCAGACGGACTCTGTGTTATCTATTCCATTCACTATTATTTCTTTACAGCTTATTTCACTATTGACATACAATGCCACCCCCCCACCTTTACCTTTATCCCGGTCTTTCCTAAACAGCGCATACCCCTCCATACCTGCGTTCCAGTCGTGACCGCCATTCCACCACGTTTCAGTTATTCCTACGATATCCGGTTTCAATTCTCGGACCAAGAGCTCCAATTCCTCCATTTTATTACCCAGGCTTCTCGCATTGGTGTACAAACAGCCTAATGTATGTCGTTTAGCCTGTCTCCCATTACTAGCACTGTATGTTGCGGGCCTCTTTGTGTTCGTCCCCCCTGTCGGGAGGCAAGCAATGTTGTTTTTCCACAATTTCTGCCTGTGCAGGTCGGCGGAAGCATTGTATGTATAGGTCCAGACTGTCATTTCGACCCTCAGGGGGGGTCCATGTGGAGTTCTTCTTCCTGTGTTGTTGGTGGGAGGGTATCTATATATCAGTGCGCTGTTCAGTGTTATCTTGAAAGTATTCTTTGAGTCGGAGGTGGCGAAAGTAAGCTTCCAGATCACTGCAGAACTGTATCATGTTCATGGGGGTGCTGGGGCAAAAAGAGAGTCCCCGAGATAGGACAGACTCTTCTGCTGGGTTGAGTGTGTAGCTGGATAAATTGACGATATTGCTGGGTGAGTTAGGGGTACCCCTGTTGTGGCCCCATGTGGCAGGTAGGATTTTAGAGAGCTTACAGTTCTTTTTCCTTTGTAGAGAGGTGAAGTGTGTAATGTAGATCTCCTGTCTTATTTTAGTAAAGTCCATTTGTGTGGAGGGTTGGTTATTTATGAAAGTCTCCAGGTTGGAGAGCTCTTTCTTTATGTTTTTCTGTTTGCTGTATAGGATGCTGATCAGGTGGTTCCTCAGTTTCTTTGATAGTGTATGGCATAATCTCTCACTGTGGTCTGTGCAGTATGTAGATAGCAATGAATTTTTCACCTTCAGTCCATTTGGTATGATGTCCATCCGTTTGCATTTGGAAAGGAAGATGATATCTGTCTGTATTTGTGCAAGTTTCTTCATGAGGTTGATAGATTTCCATTCCATACGGCTAAATGCAGTGCCTTGCATGGTGTCAAGTATCAGAGGGGTAGCCGTGTTAGTCTGAATCTGTAAAAAGCAACAGAGGGTCCTGTGGCACCTTTAAGACTAACAGAACAGTTAGTCTTAAAGGTGCCACAGGACCCTCTGTTGCTTTCATTGGGAGTTGGGCATCTGAGTGTTAAAGACAAGAAAACTTCTGTAAGCTGCTTTCAATTAAGTCTACAGCTGTTAGGGGATGTGGTTCAGACCCTGGGTCTGGGTTTGCAGCAGGCTAGCAGGTCTGGCTCAAACCAGGCAGGGCACTGAGGTCCTAAGCTGCCAGGGCAGGAAAACAGGGGCAGAAGTAATCTTGGCACTTCACTTGGCAGTTCCCAAGGGGGGTTCTGTGATCCAACCCATCACACTTATCACCTTATTATCTTCTAGATGTTTGCAAATTGATTGCTTATTTATTTGCTCCATTATCTTTCTGGGTACAGAAGTTAAGCTGACTGGTCTGTAATTCCCTGGGTTGTCCTTATTTCCCTTTTTATAGACTGGCACTATATTTGCCTTTTCCAGTCTTCTGGAATCTCTCTAGTCTTCCATGATTTTTTAAAGATAATCGCTAATGGCTCAGATATCTCTTCAGTCAGCTCCTTGAGTATTCTGCGTTTCATCAGGCCCTGCTGACTTTAAGATATCTAACTTGTCTAAGTAATTTTTAACGTGTTATTTTCCTATTTTAGTCTCTGATCCTACCTCATTTTCACTGGCATTCACTATGTTAGACATTCAATCACCACCAACCTTCTTGGTGAAAACCGAAACAAAGAAGTCATTAAGCACCTGTGCCATTTCCACGTTTTCTGTTATTATTCCCCACCCCCACTAAGTAACAGGCCTACCCTGTCCTTGGTCTTCCTCTTGCTTCTAATGTATTTGTAGAATGTTTTCTTGTTGCCCTTTATGTCTCTAGCTAGTTTGATTTCGTTTTGTGTCTTGACCTTTCTAATTTTGTCCCTACATACTTGTGTTATTTGTTTATAGTCATCCTTTGTAATTTGACCTAGTTTACACTTTTTGTAGGACTTTCTTTTTATTTTTAGATCATTGAAGATCTCCTGGTTAAGCCAGGGCGGTCTCTTGCCATACCTCCTGTCTTTCCTACGCAGTGGGATCGTTTCCTCTTGTGCCCTTAATAATGTCTCTTTTAAAAATTGCCATCTGTCTTCTATTATTTTTTCCCTTAGACTTGCTTCCCATGGGAATCTTACCTACCAACTCCCTGAGTTTGCTAAAGTCTGCCTTCTTGAAATCCATTGTCATTATTTTGCTGTTTTCCCTTCTACCATTTCTTAGGATCATGAACTCTTATCATTTCATGATCAGTTTCACCCAAGCTGCCTTCCACTTTCAAATTCTCAACCAGTTCCTCTCTATTTCTCAAAATCAAATCTAGAACAGCCTCTCCCCTAGTAGCTTTCTCCAGTTTCTGAAATAAAAAATTGTCTCCAATACATTCCAAGAACTTGTTGGATAATCTGTTCCCTGCTGTGTTATTTTTCCAGCAAATGTCTGAGTCGTTGAAGTCACTCATCACCACCAAGTCCTGTGCTTTGAATGATTTTGTTACTTGTTTAAAAGTTAAAAGAGCCTCATCCACCTCTTCTTCCTTAGATGGTCTGTAGTAGACCCCTATCATGACATCAGCCTTGTTTTTTAAGACCTCCAAGACTTATTGAAAAATCAACATTAACCATCTAGCAAGTTCCTCAGCTAGCTCTTTTTAAATGTCATAGAATATCTCAGGATTGGAAAGAACCTCAGGAAGTCATCTAGTCCAACCCCCTGACAGATCTTTGCCCCAGATTCCTAAATGGCCCCCTCAAGGATTGAGCTCACAACCCTGGGTTTAGTAAGCTAATGCTCAAACCACTGAGCTATCCCTCTTGCTTAGATGGAAGTGATCTGTACCTGCTGACTTAAAAATGTCTAACTTTTGTAGCTTCTATTTAACATCCTCCAGAGAGACTGGTGGACTGGAAAGAGTTAACACCATATGATGAGACTATATCATCTGTTTTTCCCTGTCAAGGCTGCTTCCCCACTCTGAACTTTAGGGTACAGATGTGGGGGACTACATGAAAACTTCTAAGCTTAACTACCAGCTTAGATCTGGTCCGCTGCCACCACTCCCAATGTGCTAATTCCCTTCCCTGAGTAGCCTTGAGAGACTCTTCACCAATTCCCTGGTGAATACAGATCCAAACCCCTTGGATCTTAAAACAAGGAGAAATTAACCATCCCCCCTTCTTTCTCCCACCAACTCCTGGTGGATCAAGATTCAACCCCCTTGGATCTAAAAACAAGGAAAAATCAATCAGGTTCTTAAAAAGACAGCTTTTAATTAAAGAAAAAGGTCAACATCATCTCTGTAAAATCAGGATGGAAAATAACTTTACAGGGTAATCAAACTTAAAGAGCCCAGAGGACCCCCCCTCTAGCCTTAGGTTCAAAGTTACAGCAAACCGAGGTAAACACCCTAGTAAAAGGTACATTTACAAGTTGAGAAAACAAAGATAAAACTACCATGCCTTGCCTGGCTGTACTTACAAGTTTGAAATATGAGAGACTTGTTCAGAAAGATTTGGAGAGCATGGATTGATGTCTGGTCCCTCTCAGTCCCAAGAGCGAACAACCACCAAAACAAAGAGCACAAACAAAAGCCTTCCCCCCACCAAGATTTGAAAGTATCTTGTGCCCTTATTGGTCCTTTGGGTCAGGTGTCAGCCAGGTTACCTGAGCTTCTTAACCCTTTACTGGTAAAAGGATTTTGGAGTCTCTGGCCAGGAGGGATTTTATAGTATTGTACACAGGAGGGCTGTTACCCTTCCCTTTATAGTTATGACATTCCCCAAATAAAAAACTGAAATATTTATTGAACTATTAATAATTCTACCATTTCCATCTAATAATGGACCAGTACTGTTGTTAGAATTCTTTTTGTTCCTAGTATATTTTAAAAACTCATTTTTATTGTCTTTATTGTCTGGAAAGATGCAACTGAGAAACCTGCATCATGTGATGCTGTACCTGCCCCATGAGGCATTGCAAACCGTTCTCAAAGCACCCTGAGGCCAGTTGCACAGTGGGATAGCTACCACAGTGCACTGCTCTCTGTGTCGATGCAAGAGCTGCTAGTGTGAATGTGCTCTGCCAACACAAGGAGCTAGTGTGGACATGCAACAGCGATTTTAATTAAAGTGTCGTAACTTTTGCCGACAAAAGTTTGTAATGTAGACATAGCCTCTCAGAGACCAGGCTGTTTGTGTCAATGTGTCACCTGTAGCAAGCTGCACAAAATAGCTACTGCCTTTGCAGATGGGAGGCTTCTAGAAATGAAAAGGTGTGAAACAGATAAAACAAAGTCATAGCAGTTATGTAACGGTATACACCACATTTGATAAGAAGAAAGTGTTGGGAGTTCAGTATTGCGGGTTGGTTGTTCAGGAAGGAAGACAGTCTGTGAAGCTCTTAAGCTCTGTGTGAGTACCTAAAAAGCCTTTTTCAACCTAGCACTCTGCTCGCCAGCCTCCCCTTTGCTTCTGGGCTTTCCTATGCCTTTTCCCTAAGACATTCTCTAACTACATTAGTAACACTGTGGACTGTATAGTGTGATATCCAGAGAGAGAGTGAGACTAGACATAGACTAGGTTTTCTACCTCAGAGTGCAATAATGGAAAGGAATGGTGTTGTTTCTGGACTGTGCATACAGAATTAAGAGGTGATATGTTGTGGTCTCTGGACCATAGTGGTATTTTGAGATGGGTTGGGCTCTGTGGGTGGTTGGTGGTTTGTGAGATTTTTGTAGCCCACATTAGCAACATATATGAATATAACAGAAGAACATAAGAATGGCCCTACTGGGTCAGACCAAAGGTCTGTCTAGCCCAGTATCCTGTCTTCCAACAGTGGTCAGTGCCAGGTGCCCCAGAGGGAATGAACAGAACAGGTAATCATCAAGTGATCCATCCCCTGATGCTCATTCCCAGCTTCTGGCAAAGACAGGCTAGGGACACCATTCCTGCCCATCCTGGCTATTGATGGACCTATCCTCCATTAATTTAACTAATTCTTTTTTGAACCCTGTTATGGTCCTGGCCTTCACAACATCCTCTGACAAGGAGTTCCACAGGTTATCTGTGTGTTGTGTGAAGAAATACTTCCTTTTATTTGTTTTAAACCTGCTGCCTATTAATTTCATTGGGTGACCCCTAGTTCTTGTGTTATGAGAAATAGTAAACAACACTTCCTTATCTACTTTCTCTTCACCAGTCATGATTTTATAGCCCTCAATCATATCTCCCCTTAGCCGTTTCTTTTCCAAGATGAAAAGTCCCAGTCTTATTAATCTCTCCTCACACAGAAGCCCTAATCAGTTTTTGTTGCTCTTTTCTGAACCTTTTCCAATTCTAATATATCTTTTTTGAGATGGGGCAACCACATCTACACACAGTATTCAAGATGTGGGCATACCATGGATTTATATAGAGGCAACATGATATTTTCTGTCCTATTATCTATCCCTTTCTTAATTATTCCCAGCATTCTGTTCGCTTTTTTGACTGCTACTGCACATTGAGTGGATGTTTTCAGAGAACTATCCACAAGGACTCCAAGATCTCTTTCTTGAGTGGTAACTGCTAATTTAGACCCCATCATTTTATATATATAGTTGGGATTATGTTTTCCAATGTGCATTACTTTGCATTTATCAACATTGAAATTCATCTGCCATTTTGTTGCCCAGTCACCCAGTTTTGAGAGATCCTTTTGTAGCTCTTCGCAGTCTGCCTGGGTCTTAACTATCTTTAGTAATTTTGTATCATCTGCAAATTTTGCCACCTCACTGTTTACCTCTTTTTCCAGACCATTTATGAATATGTTGAATAGGACTGATCCCAGAACAGACCCCTGAGGGACACCACTATTTACCTCTCTCCATTCTGAAAACAGACCATTTATATCTACCCTTTGTTTCGTATCTTTTAACCAGATACCCGGGGAAGCTTACTTTGCACAAGAGCCTTTGGTGAGAGACCTTGGCAAAGGCTTTCTGAAATCTAAGTACACTATATCCACTGGATCCCCTTGGTCCACATGCTTGTTGACCCCCTCAAAAAATTCTAGTAGATTGGTGAGGCATGATTTCCCTTTACTAAAACCATGTTGACTCTTCCTGAACAAATTATGTTCATCTATATGTCTGACATTATTGTTCTTTATTATAGTTTCAACCAGTTTGCCCAGTTCTGAGGTCAGGCTTACAGGCCTGTAATTGCTGGGATCACCTCTGGAGCCCTTTTTAAAAATTGGCGTCACATTAGCTATCCTCCAGTCATCTGGTACAGACACTGATTTAAATGATTGGTTACAGACTACAGTTAGTAGTTCTGCAATTTCACATTTGAGTTCCTTAGAACTCTTGGGTGAATACCATCTGGTCCTGGTAACTTATTGCTATTGTTCCAAAACCTCCTCTAATGATACCTCAATTTTGGGACAGTTCCTCAGATCTGTCACCTAAAAAGAATGGCTCAGGTTTGGGAATCTCCCTCACATCCTCAGCTGTGAAGACCGATGCAAAGAATTCATTTAGTTTCTCCGCAATGGCCTTATTGTCCTTGAGTGCTCCTTTAGCACCTCGATTGTCCAGTGGCCTCACTGGTTGTTTAGCAGGCTTCCTGCTTCTGATGTACTTAAAAAAAATTGCTATTACTTTTTGAGTCTTTGGCTAACTGTTCCTCAAATTCTTTTTTGGCCTTCCTAATTGTATTTTTACATTTCTTTTGCCGGTGTTTATGCTCCTTTCTATTTTTAACTTCCACTTTTTAAAGGATGCCTTTTTAAAGGATTCCTCTTTTAAAGGACGCCTCTCACTGTTTCTTTTACTTTGTTGTTTAGCCATGGTGCCTCTTTTTTGGTTCTCTTACTATGTTTTTTAATTTGGGGTATACATTTAAGTTGAGCCTCCATTAGGGTGTCTTTAAAAAGTTTCCATGCAGCTTGCAGAGATTTCACTTTTGACACCGTACCCTTTAATTTCTATTTAACTAACCTAATTTGTGTGCAGTTCCCCTTTCTGAAATTAAATGCTACAGTGTTCAGCTCTGTGGTGTTTTTCCTGCCACAGGGATATTAAATTTAATTATATTATGGTCACTATTACCAAGCAGTCCAGCTATATTCACCTCTTGGACCAGATCCTGTGCTCCACTTAGGACTAAATCAAGAATTGCCTTTCCTCTGGTGGGTTCCAGGACCAGTGTTGTACTTAAAGTACTGCACAGGATCTTTTCAGGGGGAATAAGGCAAAACGCCACATTTATTAGTAATACATGTATTCATTAACACTGTATTATATGCATATAATATATTACATTTACACTCACACACACACACAAACACACTCCGTCTTGTTGTTACCAATTAGTTGCTCCCCTTAACTTCACTAGCCAGGTGAGTTAGATGGGGGAGGGGGTGGAGCCGGGCTTCTGCCGATCCGGATCGATGCTCCCATGTTGACAAGACGAGACCCGGGGTCCTCTGCAAGACACCTCACTTTTATAGCAGCTTTTCTCTTATGCAAATCTATACCAGATTCAAACTCTGTGTCTGTGTCCATTGGTCCTTTGTACTGTTTTCTTTTGAGTGTTGTCCCAATGCTGCAAAGAGGGTGTTTCCAAAAGAAGGTGCTTGCTTCTAACCCCCGAGGCCCTCGGTATGTCTGCTTGTCTTTAATGAGCCCACTTGACACGTTTTATTGTCCTTGGGTCTGGCTCCCAGCCCCTCTCCAACAGTTGAGGCTGTCTGGAGGTGCTGCCTTCCATGCCTTGCTCATTCACACCTCATTCATTCAAAAGGGCAATTGATTAAGAGTGGGGGGGGGAGAGCTCTTGTTCTACTGCTAGCAAAAGGAAATTTTTCTTCTATCTTATTCTATCCTTAGGGGCTATAATATTATACCAAGGGCAATGCAAAGTTTCTAAATGAGGCTTTGATACAAAGTCCCATGAAAACAGAGGTCACACGTGGGTAGACCCACCACAGGTTATATGAAGAGGCACAATGTAAAGTCATATGAAAATTATCAGAGATTTATCTACACCAGCTGCTCCAATAAGCTGTCATTTAAGGTGTCAAGAAACATTATCTCTGCATCCCGTCCTGAGGTGACACGTACCTAGTCAATATGGGGATAATTGAAACCCCCCATTATTATTATTAAGTTTTTTATATTAATAGCCTCTCTAATCTCCCTGAGCATTCACAGTCACTATCACCATCCTGGTCAGGTGGTCGGTAATATATCCCTACCACTATATTCTTATTATTAGAGCATGGAATTTCTATCCATAGAGATTCTATGGTACAGTTTGATTCATTTACGATTTTTACTTCATTTTATTCTATGCTTTCTTTCACATATAATGCCACTCCCCAACCAGTACTACCTGTTCTGTCCTTCCAATATATTTTGTACCCTGGTATTACTGTATTCCATTGATTATCCTCATTCCACCAAGTTTCTGTGATGCCCATTATATCAATATCCTCATTTAATATGAGGCACTCTAGTTCACCCATTTTATTATTTAGACATCTAGCATTGGTATATAAGCATTTTAAAAACTTGTCTCTTTTTAGCTGTCTGCCATTACATGATGTAATTGAATGGGACTCTTTTTATTTGATTGTTTCTGATCAGACCCTGCATGTATTTTACCATTTTCCATCCTCTCATCCTCACTAGGACATAGAGATTCTCTATTAATAGATCCTCCCCTAAAGGATGTCCAAACCACGTGCTTCTCCGCACCTATCCTATCTCCTAGGACTGGAAGGGACCTTGAAAGATCATTGAGTCCAGCCCTCTGCCTTCACTAGCAGGACCAAGTACTGATTTTGCCCAGATCCCTAAGGGGCCCTCTCGAGGATTGAACTCACAACCCTGTGTTTAGCAGGCCAATGCTCAAACCACTGAGCTATCCCTCCCCCCTGTCAGCTTCCCCCCAGACCTTAGTTTAAAAACTGCTCTACAGCCCTTTTAATGTTGAGTGCCAGCAATCTGGTTCCAATTTAGTTTAGGTGGAGTCCATCCTTCCTGTAGTCCACTCCCCTTTCCCAAAAGTTTCCCCAGTTCCTAATAAATCTAAACCTCTCCTCCCTACACCATTGTCTCATCCATGCATTGAGACTCTGCAGCTCTGCCTGTCTAACTGGCCCTGCGCATGGAACTGGGAACATCTCAGAGAATGCTATCACGGAGGTCCTGGACTTCAATCTCTTACCTAACAGCCTAAATTTGGCCTCCAGGACCTCTCTCCTATCCCTCCCTATGTCATTGATACCTACATGTACCACAACCACTGGCTCCTCCCCAGCACTACACATAAGTCTATCTAGATGTCTCGAGAGATCCATAACCTTCGCACCAGGTAGGCAAGTCACCATGCAATTCTCCCGGTCATCACAAACCCAGCCATCTATGTTTCTATTGATCGAATCACCCATTACTAATACCTGTCTTTTTCAAAATACCTCTCCGGGGGAAGGAACTCCAGCTATCCTCTGTGTGAGAGGATACCACAACATCATCTGGAAGGAGGGTCTCGACTATGGGATTGTTTCCCTCTGCTCCAGTTAGATGCTCTCCTTCCCTGGTACATTCATCCTCCTCAACAGCACAGTGGCTGTCAGACCATAGGTGGGACCATTCTACTGTGTCTCAGAAAGTCTCATCTATGTACCTCTCTGTCTCCCTTAGCTCCTCCAGTTCAGCCTCTCTGGTCTCCAAAGTCTGTACACAGTCTCTGAGGGCCAGGAGCTCCTTGCACCAAATGCACACATACGCCACCTGCCAATAGGGCAGATAATCATACATGCTGCATTGGGTGCAATAAACTGGATAGCCCCTACTCTATTGCTGGACTTCTGCATGCATTCTTCTTACTCCTGCAGCTGGTTCCTTTGTTGTTGTTTTGTTTATATCAAGGCTTTTACGTTTAAAGAATGTTGAGTTCTAGTCTCCCTCCCCCATCCCGTGCCGTGCCACTGTAAACTCCCTCACCAAACTCCCCCGTTAGCCGCTCCTGTTCGCTAGCTCCCCTGGTAGCTTAGGAGTGGGCTTTTTAAAGCCCTGGTCTCCCTGAGTAGCCCCACCCCTGGTTAAGGGTTGATGGGTGCTAAAAGGCTTAGGGATCACAGCCTCATTAAAACAACAAGGAGTCTGGCGGCACCTTAAAGACTAACAGATTTATTTGGGTATAAGCTTTCATGGGTAAAAACCTCACTTCTTCAGATGCATAGAGTGAAAGTTACAGATGCAGGCATTATATACTGACACATGGAGAGAAGGGAGTTACTTCGCAAGTGGAGAACCAGTGTTGACAGGGCCAATTCAATCAGGGTGGATGTAGTCCACTCTCAATAATAGATGAGGAGGTGTCAATTCCAGGAGAGGAAAAGCTGCTTCTGTAATGAGCCAGCCACCCCCAGTCCCTATTCAAGCCCAGATTAATGGTGTTAAATTTGCAAATGAATTTTAGTTCTGCTGTTTCTCTTTGAAGTCTGTTTCTGAAGTTTTTTTGTTCAATGATAGTGACTTTTAAATCTGTAATAGAATGACCAGGGAGATTGAAGTGTTCACTTACTGGCTTTTGTATGTTACCGTTCCTGATGCCGATTTGTGTCCATTTATTCTTTTGCGGAGGGACTGTCCGGTTTGGCCAATGTACATGGCAGAGGGGCATTGCTGGCACATGATGGCATATATAACATTAGTAGATGTGCAGTTGAATGAGCCCTTGATGGTGTGGCTGCTGTGGTTGGGTCCTCTGATGGTGTCGCCAGAATAGATATGGGGACAGAGTAGGCAGCAAGGTTTGCTACAGGGATTGGTTCCTGGATTGGTGTTTCTGTGGTGTGGTGTGTAGTTGCTGATGAGTATTTGCTTCAGGTTGGGGGGTTGTCTGTAAGCGAAGACTGGCCTGCCTCCCAAGGTCTGTGAGAGTGAGGGATCATTTTCCAGGATAGGTTGTAGATTGTGGATAATGCGCTGGAGAGGTTTTAGCTGGGGGCTGTATGTGATGGCCAGTGGTGTTCTGTTATTGTCCTTGTTGGGCCTCATTAAGAAGCTCTCAGCTCTCAGCCTTGCCTAGCAGGTCACTAGGCTCAGCACACACGCAGTCAGCACACGGTCCCCCAAACAAACAAACAGAGCACACGGTATATTTCAATCTGATCATAGAATATCAGGGTTGGAAGGGACCTCAGGAGGTCATCTTGTCCAACCCCCTGATGTATTGATGTGTGGGTGTAAAATGATTTTGAGTCTATTGGTTGAAGCTGGTTACTGATTTAGATTTAGAGTTAAAGCTATATTTTGAATAGGCAATTTGATATTTTGGATGTGTACATTTATGGTATAAATTGCAAGTGAATTTAAATACCTCTTTTCTTTCCCTTAACTATTCACTAGTAACTATTTAGCTAATATTCCTTGATACACCTACATTTGTAACTTTAATAAAGATCACTGCTTTTATAATTTATACTCAGGTAAAGGAGAAAATCCCTGGGAATATTCATTTTTAGGAGGGGGGTTCGTGAGACGACATTTTAGTGAAAGGAGTTCACAGGTTGTTAAAGTTTGGGAACCACTGTTCTAGACTATAATTTTCACTCACAATTGGGTTTAATCGGGTGTGTAGCATCCAAGTGTACATTTATAGTAAAAGAAAGCTCCAAGTGTGAATTCTGTACTAACAGCACAATTCTCTCAGACTCAGAACAGCAAGCGCCTGGTTCTTTTCCCAATATCACTGATTTTTAACCTATGAACAGAGCTAGAGTAACTGTAGAAGGGAACTAAAAAGTATTATCCTTACTTAAGTAGTAATTTTAACTGGAAATGACTTATAATCACACAATTAATCGCACTGATAAACAATAATAGTATACCATTTATTTAAATATTTTTGGATGTTTTCTACATTTTCAAATATATTGATTTCAATTACAACACAGAATACAAATATGTATTTTTATTACAAATATTTGTACTGTAAAAAACAAAAGAAATAGTATATTTCAATTAACCTAATGCAAGTATTGTAGTGCAATCTCTTTATAATGAAAGTTGAATTTACAAACGTAGGCTTATGTACAAAAAATAACTGCATTTGAAAATAAAATAATGTAAAACTTTAGAAACTAGAAGTCCACTCAGTCCTACTTCAGCCAGTTGCTCAGACAAACAAGTTTGGTTACAATTTGCAGGAGATAATCTTGCCCACATATTGTTTACAATGTTACCTGAAAGTGAAAACAGATGTTCACATGACACTGTTGCAGCTGGCACTGTAAGATATTTATGTGCCAGATGTGCTAAAGATTCATATGTCCCTTCATGCTTCAACCACCATTCCAGAAGACATGCGTCTATACTGATGATGGGTTCTGCTTGATAACAATCCAAAGCAGAGCCGACTGAGGCACGTTCATTTTCATCATCTGAGTCAGATGACACCAGCAGAAGGTTGACTTTCTTTTTTGGTGGTTTGGGTTCTGTAGTTTCCGCTTTGGAGTGTTGATTTTTTAAGACATCTGAAAGCATCATCCACACCTCATCTCTCTCAGAGTTTGGAAGGCACTTCAGATTCTTACACCTTGGGTTGAGTGCTTTATCTATCCTTAGATATCTCATATTGGTATCTTCTTTGCATTTTGTCAAATCTGCTGTGAAAGTGTTCTTAAACAAACAGGTGCTGGGTCATCATCCGAGACTGCTATAACATGAAATATATGGCAGAATGTGGGTAAAATAGAACAGGAGACATACAATTCTCCCCCAAGGAGTTCAGTCACAAATTTAATTAATGCATTATTTTTTTAACGAGCATCATCAGCATAGAAGCATGTCCTCTGGAATGGTGGCCGAAGCATGAAGGGGCATATGAATGTTTAGCATATCTGGCATGTAAATACCTTGCAACACCAGCTACAAAAGTACCATGCTAACACCTGTTCTCACTTTCAGGTGACATTGTAAATAAGAAGCAGTCAGCAGTATCTCCCGTAAATGTACATAAACTTGTTTGTCTTAGCAATTGAATGAACAAGAAGTAGGACTGAGTGGACTTGTAGGCTCTAAAGTTTTACATTGTTTTGTTTTTGAGTGCAGTTATGTAACAAAAGAAATCTACATTTGTAAGTTACACTTTCATGACAAAAAGATTGCACTAGAGTACTTGTATGAGGTGAATTAAAAAATACTATTTCTTTTATCATTTTTACACTGCAAATATTTGTAATAAATATGAAAATATACCTATCTCATAGAGCTGGAAGGGACCCTGAAAGGTCATTGAGTCCAACCCTCTGCTGTTACTAGCAGGACCGAGTACTGATTTTGCCCCAGATCCCTAAGTGGCCCTCTCAAGGATTGAATTCACAACCCTGGATTTAAGAGGCCAATGCTCAAACCACTGAGCTATCCCTCCCCCAAATGAGTACTGCACACTTTGTATTCTGTGTTGTAATAGAAAACAATATATTTGAAAATGTAGAAAAAAATCCAAAAATATGTAATAAATTTCAATTGGTATTCTATTGTTTAACAGTGAAATTAATCACAATTAATTTTTTTAAACGCAGTTAATTTTTTTGAGTTAATCACATGAGTTAACTGTGGTTAATCCACAGCCCTAATATAAATCATTAAAAAATAATGTAGTAATGAGGAAATACTATTTGCATTTTAGATGTGTGTTATGGGATATCCCAAGATATATAATCACTAAGGCTATGATTTAGACATGGGTATTTTTAATAGAAGTCATGGACAGATCACGAGCAATAAACAAAAATTAATGGCCAGTGAATCATAGAATCATAGAATATCAGGGTTGGAAGGGACCTCAGGAGGTCATCTAGTCCAACCCTCTGTTCAAAGCAGGACCAATTCCCAACTAAATCATCCCAGCCAGGGCTTTGTCAAGCTTGACCTTAAAAACCTCTAAGGAAGGAAATTCCACCACCTCCCTAGGTAACCCATTAAAGTGCTTCAACACCCTCCTAGTGAAAAAGTTTTTCCTAATATCCAACCTAAACCTCCTCAACTGCAACTTGAGACCATTACTCCTTGTTCTGTCATCAGGTACCACTGAGAACAGTCTAGATCCATCCTCTTTGGAACCCCCTTTCAGGTAGTTGAAAGCAGCTATCAAATCCCCCCCTCATTCTTCTCTTCTGCAGACTAAACAATCCCAGTTCCCTCAGCCTCTCCTCATAAGTCATGTGTTCCAGCCCCCTAATCATTTTTGTTGCCTTCCGCTGGACTCTTTCCAATTTTTCCACATCCTTCTTGTAGTGTGGGGCCCAAAACTGGAGACAGTACTCCAGATGAGGCCTCACCAATGTCAAATAGAGGGGAATGATCACGTCCCTTGATCTGCTGGCAATGCCCTTACTTATATAGCCCAAAATGCTGTTAGCCTTCTTGGCAACAAGGGCACAGGGGTGACTCATATCCAGCTTCTCATCCACTGTAACCCCTAGGTCCTTTTCTGCAGAACTGCTTCCTAGCCATTCGGACCCCAGTCTGTAACAGTGCATGGGATTCTTCCGTCCTAAGTGCAGGACTCTGCACTTGTCCTTGTTGAACCTCATCATGTTTCTTTTGGCCCAATCCTCTAATTTGTCTAGGTCCCTCTGTATCCTGTCCCTACCGTCCAGCGTATCTATCACTCCTCCCAGTTTAGTGTCATCTGCAAACTTGCTGAGAGTGCAGTCCATGCCATCCTCCAGATCATTAATGAAGATATTGAACAAAACCGGCCCCAGGACTGACCCCTGGGGCACTCCGCTTGAAACCGTCTGCCAACTAGACATGGAGCCATTGATCACTACCCGTTGAGCCCAACGATCTAGCCAGCTTTCTATCCACCTTATAGTCCACTCATCCAGCCCATACTTCTTTAACTTGTGGGCAAGAATAGTGTGGGAGACTGTATCAAAAGCTTTGCTAAAGTCAAGGAATAACACATCCACTGCTTTCCCCTCATCCACAGAGTCAGTTATCTCCTCATAGAAGGCAATTAGGTTAGTCAGGCATGACTTGCCCTTGGTGAATCCATGCTGACTGTTCCTGATCACTTTCCTCTCCTCTAAGTGACCTGTCCATGACTTATACTATAAATAGCCCTGACTAAATCTTGGGGTGGCCACTGCTATGGGCAGTGTGCCCTGGGGCTGCTGCTGTGGGGGGCACTGCAGGGGGCTGCTGCTGCGGGGGCTGGGCCAGTGGCTTGGGCAGTCCCCGGGGCCAGTCACACCAGCCGCTGCTCGGGCAGTCCCTAGGACCAGCTTCCTGGGGCTGCTCCAGCAGTGGCTGGTGTAGCTGTCCCTGGGGCCACCCAAGCAGCTGGCCCCAAACCAACTGCTTGAATGGCCCTGGGGTTGTTAAAAGCTGTGAAGGGGTTCATAAATTGTACATGTGTGGCATTCTTTCTGGGGATTTGGCTAGTATGTGAGTGTACACCAGGATCTGGAGCTTCCTGATTATTATAGTGCCAACGGCCAGTGTGAGTGTGTGCATATTGAGACATTGCTCAAAGAAGGAAGGTGGTGTGAGGAACTTTGTTTCCCCTTTTTGTCCTTTAATAGTGTTAGTTGCAATCCTGTGGGTGAGAGTGTATGGGTTATAAAAGGAGGTGGAAAAACTTGCACATTTCAGCAACTGTGGGGTTGGCGGATTAAAGATATGTCTGTTAACAGGGCATATTAGAACACTGCTGAAAGAGGGCAGAGTTAAGGTTGCATGGGCATCTGTGTATTTCCTGACTTTAAATATTTATGTTTTGCTCTACTCATTGTTCCATAAGGGCTTGACATACCACCACGCAACCTTGACTATGCATTAATATAGTTTTTTCCCCATTGAATTTCCTAGGTTTTTTTGTTAACAGGAAAAGATATGTTGTTGGTAGGAATTGGTAGTCATTTAGGCAGTTGTACATATCATGTCCTGTAATTAGCATACTATATCCAATCAGCCTGTAATCAGAAATCCCCATGTCATGGCATACTCCTTGCTCTCCCACAAACTTCTGCAACCTCATGATCCAGAATCACCCACAATCCACACATAGGCAACCTTAGCAGTGCATATCATTTTTCCTCTCAGTGATCAAAGTAATGAGTTCCAAAGCTGTGAGTTCCAAACTTCAGTATTATGTGTCTTTGGAAACACAAGTATCATGAAGTAGCCTGCCCCTCCTGCCCCCCCTCACCCCCCACTGCCCTTCCTTCTTTTGCCTAGGGGCTAGCAAAATATAGATGTTCTCAAACAACCAATCCAAGACTTGCCTACCACCTGTGCTCATTTCCTAACCCCTCCACAGCTGTAGCCCCTCCCTGTCCCTCTGCCCCCTTCCTCCCCACACACACATATACACTAAACTGGGAGGAGTGGTAGATACACTGGAGGGTAGGGATAGAATACAGAGGGACCTAGACAGATTAGAGGATTGGGCCAAAAGAAACCTGATGAGGTTCAACAAGGACAAGTGCAGAGTCCTGCACTTAGGACGGAAGAATCCCATGCAGTGCTACAGACTAAGGACCAAATGGCTAGGCAGCAGTTCTGCAGAAAAGGACCTAGGGGTTACAGTGGACGAGAAGCTGGATATGAATAAGGTCTGGATCTGATATACAGATGCTCCCCAGGTTACGCAAAACCGATTTACAAAAATCCAGTCTTACAGAAAAAGTTCCATAAGGGTTTTTTTTTTTTTTTTTTGGCATAATTGTCAGAGATACATTCCCGACTTACGCAAAATTCAACTTAAGCAAGGTGTTCCAGAATGGAACGCTTGCGTAAGTCAGGGAGCTTCTGTAACCGGGTCTAAACTTGGGGGTTAGGGTTATATAACTTTAACTATACCGATATAGTTAATGTGGTACAATTTTGGTGTGCAGAAAAGCCCTCATAAGCCTTAGTTACCTAGAGCCTCATCCAAAGTCCAGTGAAATCAAAGATTCCCTTTGACTTC
The DNA here is from genome assembly GCF_027887155.1 of Malaclemys terrapin pileata. NCBI lineage: Eukaryota > Metazoa > Chordata > Testudines > Emydidae > Malaclemys > Malaclemys terrapin. The sequence continues at coordinate 163,099,994 of NC_071506.1, forward strand.
AAGGGGTTTTGGCTTAGGTCTGTAGAGTGGTACCTTACCCTGAAAGCTGCTCCATTGATTTCAGTGGGTTATTTGGAGAGTATTCTGTTGCTCTAGGTGAGTAAGAATGACAGAATCTGTTTTTTATTAGCAAACAAATATACCTGAAGTGCTAAATTACATTTCCCTGTTCCTTTCCTTGGTAACCCATGTTCTCAGTAACACCTAAGAATTAATATGTGATGATGTAATTAAAGATTTCATCATAATGCTTATGAATAAGAGGAAAAACTTAAGACTGCACATTCACCTTTTGGCGTTTCTTGACTTTTGAGATCTTAATCATACAGTGTTAACTTTTTCATAACATACATTTTTAAATGTAATTTATATGTACTTATATTACATGTGTCTGTCCCACTCCTCCACCAATACCTCCCTCATTATCCCCCCACATATGAAAGCGAGAATGTTAGAAAAATCTGCATTAAAGGTTTAGTTTTGCCAGTTTATTCTAAGTATGCTTCTATATGAGTCTCTGTAGATTTGATTGGAACACTTGCCATATTTGCAGACATACTGCAGTGTGTAAATCTGATTACTGATGGGCTCTCTCTAGAGAATTCTAGATATTTGAATATGAAGCGAAGAGTGAGAGTCTCCAGGGTGAATCTGATTTGCCTTTGTGTCCATACCAAAGCATGTAATAATTTTCATTCATGGTAGATTAGTGGTCTGATTTGTTTTATTGTGCAGAAAAATAGTCAGAGAAATAATAGGCAATGTCTTGGGCAGCTGATACTCATTTCAATTAGCTCTGCCATGAATGTTTCAGTGATTTTATTGCACATACCAAAATTACCTCCTCCCAAGTTCCCACTCACAAAAAGAATGTCTTTGTTTTTTTTATTTAGAAATTCAGTAATATTCCAGGTGTTATTATAGTGTTTGCCTTATACAGGAAATATAGGACTCAATTTAGCATTCTTTACTCAGGCAAAACTTCCAGTGACAGGAAATTCAGTGGGAGTTTTGCCTGACTAAGGACTGCACAATTGGGCCTGTTGCTGAGTGCTGCTGCTAATGACATGGGTGATGACATATATGACCAAAGAATCATGTAAGCTCTATTGCTAGTGTTAATTATGTGTAATATGATGTAAGTGATTGTCAGGATAACCCTGTAGGCATAAACATAATAGTGTTTATGAGCCTTTGCTGCTGCTGTTGTCCTGCCATCATTTTCAGACACTGTCAGAAAGTGAAAATTAGGATAATTGAAAATACATTTCAGCATTGCTATAAGAAATAGACAGGAATATTGCTGTCACTGCCTTTAGTGGATTTCTTTGGGTGGGCTAATCCTCAAGTTTGAAATATCTAAACTTTCTATAACCACAGGTTCGGTCTTACCAAGATCGATTTAGCCTTCATTCTTCCAAAGGGGATTAAGTGGATTTCCTACACTTTGTTATGTGTAGGTCTTTTCAACAAAATATTAAAAATCACACTCCTATCAGCTTAGAACAGGGGTTTTCCCCTGTGTTCTGGCTAAACCTGCCTTTCTCCTTGTCAGTTGCAGGGTACTATGTGCAAGTTTTTCTGTTAGATGCTAACTTCTATTCCAGAGGGAGCTGGATTACAGTGACAAGTGAAGTGACTCCTGGATGGACCAGTATTTCAAGCCCAATTGTGCATTCCTTGCTCATTCAGGGACTATTCACATGAGTGAAGACTGATATATGAATAAAGGTTGCAGGATCACGCCCCTAAAGTTTGTAAATTGCTTTGAGATCCTTCCAGAAGAAAGATGCTGCATTCATTTAAGATTTTCTTCTGCTCTGTTTAGCTGTAATATAAAATTCCTGATTGATTCATTTTTTTAAAAATGGTCTATATGCAATCTCTCTCTCTATCTATAGATCTGGTTCTGCAGAGAATCATTCTGGCTTTGATTGTTCCCCCGTATGGTGAAAGTTGAATGCTATCTGGACAACAAAGGGGATAAATATTAATATTGATGAGGATTCAACCACTGCCTCCTGCTAAACCATTTCTTTTTTAATGATTTAATAAGCTCAACCAAGTGCTGCTAATTAGCAATGTGAATATGGCTGCACACAATCATCATTATTATAGCCAAGCTTTTAATTTCTAATTATTTATAGACTTTTAGGCTGGGGCAGAATTCTTAAAGAGACTGATGTCCTTCAAGCCCTACCAGCAGCAGTCTCCCTGAGCAGGGAGAGTTGGACACATAAAATAAAAAGGGAAATGGTTATATCTAAAGAAATCACTGGACAACATAGTGCTTAGTCATTTACCAGCCATATGATGGGGAAAATGGCATTTACTACAGGAGAGTAGTTCTCACGAGTCTTTTATAATGACATAGTTTCTCAGTAATACCCTTTTATTTTTCTGACAATAAACAGGGACTTTTAAAGGCTACACTGAGAAGTCAGAATGTAGGATTCAGAGGTTTGCCCTTGGCAGATATTGCTATTTGTACCAAACAATTATGGAAATTTTATATTTTTCACAACTGTGCCTTGAGAAGTGAACTTACTACAGGATCCCAAAATATTGTGCTTAAAATTCTTATCCTGACATAAAAAATATGAAGAAATTTGCAAAATAAATTACAAAGGAAGCATTCTGAAGGGATAATGGTGAGCAGCGGCCAATGCAATTAAAATGAACATGCCCATTTATCTTCCTACCCCTGGCTTGCCTCTAATAAATCAGCACACATGTAATTGGCATGGGAGCCTGCAACCAGATGTATTTACAAAAACAACTTTTACATAACAAAACGCTAAGCAAATAACAGACTGAAAGCAAGGCATGAATGTGACCTCTTCAGTAACGTAAACCCCGCTGTTCATGAACATATATATCACCATGCCAGACTGATGAACTAGCCTGGCTAGGTGCATTATGTTATGGAAGTTTATAGGCACTCTGAAGTTCTGGGGGAAGGATACTAGTCTGTATGGACCATTAGTCTATTTAATATAATTATAATTGTTGAACTACTTCTTGTATACTGTGTAATTTATTCATATTATTTGTATAGCACCAACAGCATGTCAGGGAGCTTTGCAAACAAGTATCCTTGCCCCAAAGCAGGGCTTTGGAACGGAGCCCAGAGCTGGAGTGCGGAGCAGCTCCAGAGCAGTGGAACTGCAGGTTTTTGCCTGGAGCTGGAGTGGAGCCAGAGCACAGCTCCAAAGCCCTGCTCCAAAGATCCCACAATGTACAAAGGATAGGGGAAGGGAAAGCAGAGTAGTGAAGCATTGTAGTTTGCATGGATCTTGCCAGTTCCATGTCAGTTTTGCTGACCTTTTTGTTTTGCTTTCTCTTTAACCCTCCACTGCCTAACCAGATGAGGATTTGACTGTATAGACTTTTGGAATATGTGTTTTAAGGAGGAATTTGAAAGAGAAGAGGCATGGTAGGCCAGTTCAGGGAAGAGGTTCCAAGCACGTGGAGCTGCATGGAAAAAGGCTTAGAATAAGACAGTGGAAAGAACCTGGAGGAGACAGATGGTCATGATGCTTGGGTGGAGGAAAGAGGGTGAGTCGGGAAGGGGAAGGAGACAAGAGTAGAGATATAGGAGGTAAGTTGTGTAGGGCCAAGAAGGAAAGGACAAAGAGCTTAGGTTTTATGAGAAAGTGAGGACAAGCCAATGAAGTAAATGTGAAGAGGGTGGGGCCTTAGTCATAATGTTGGGGAAGATTTAATGATTTTTGCAGTAGCATTCTGCTCTGATAAACTGAGGAGGCAGTTTGGGAGACAGAGAAGAAGAGTTGAGTTGGGTAGACTAATAGAGTCTGGATAATAGTTTTGGCAGTGGGAACAGAAAAGAAGGGATAGAGTTTTAGAGATTTTCTAAAGGAAAAGTCTTTGGACTTTAAAGATAACTTTCAGAATACGGGTGAAGGAGAATGAGGAGTCAAAAATAACAAGGTGGAAACAAGTCTGAGTGACAGGAAAGATGCTGCAGTTGCCAATACATAAGGGGAAAAAAGGGAAGGGTCCCCTCTTACTTATATTCCCTTCTTGATTACATTACAGTCCACAAAGATACTCAGTGCCCCTGCAATATGACATGCTTGCAAAAATATTTCTAAGGAGAAACTATATACACAATCATATAGATCCCAATTCTGCTCTCATACTGGATTTCAATTCAGTTAGTTTGCATTTACACTGATGCAGCTGAGAGCAGATTGGGTTTATGGATGACACCAAATATAGACCAACAGGAAAGCCTCCCATCTCCAGTCTGGGCAGCTTGGAACAGAGCAGCTGGACAATGGCTCTACTAAATTGGAAGTAGCTGGTGTTACTCCCCACATATATGTGGGAGGGGGCTAGGCCTTGAGATCCACACAGTGGTGAATTCACTAGTTGCTCACCTTTCCACACCAGCTATACTGATAAGCCCTGCTACATGCTGCTGTGAGGAAAGATACCATGGAGCAGAGCTCTGTAGTGTGCAGGAGGTGCAGATTATCCCTATGCAGCCTCCCTGGTTGCCTTCCTATCTAGAAACTACTAGATACATATCTTCTTATAGGCTTCACCATAGAAATGGGCCTTGTGACTAGTTTATTTATTTGTAGAACACCAGGGCGTGCACAGTACTTAACTGATATATAGAAAGAAGTGATACCCTTGCCAAGGGTTTAAAATTTAAGAGGCCCCAAACCTGTAAACATTTATGCACATGGCCTAATTTTATGCACTGTGAGTTACTTTTTAATATTGACTTCAGGGGGACTATTCACAGTGTGTAAACTAAGGCACACGTGAGAGTCTTTGCAGGATCAGGGTCTAAATTAAGTTAACAAACCAAACCACCAGGTATACGAAGAGGAAGATCTGAGCAATCTTAATCCCTAGAACAGACTGGGTATTTGTTAGGCTACTGTTCTGATGACTAGCAGGATTTTAATACACTAGGGTGCACTTACTGTCCAGACCACTTGTTTATTTTGGTCCCAATGTACGGAGCAGTCTCTTTCTCCATCTTGTGACTTCCCTTTTCTCCGCACTTTACCGTGGAAGAGCAAGTCTACAGAGATTGACATGTTATCAGATTACTAATGAGACATTTGGTCCTTCTAAGATCAACATTAATTCTCTCTCTCTTTCTTGTCAACTAGTGGTTTCTTATACAAGTTTTCCTCAAACATGTGAAGCAGCTAGTATCTTATGTGTGGGTTGTGATCATTATCCTTCTTACAATGGGCACTTTAAAAGAGTTCCATTTCTGCAAATAACTAGTTTCTTTATGTTACTAAGGCTGTAAATTGTGCAAAGGTCAATCTATAATATAAACAAAACAAAAGCTCCTCAGTAGAGTACCTGCTATGTCACTGTTGTGCACTAGGTGGTAGCACTATCTCCATCCAACAAGCTATGCATCCACTCACAGATTAGAATGACAATTATAGCAGTTTATTGATAAAATTATGTATTATTGATTTATGTAGGACACTATACCATCACCTATGGTTGTGCTTATCCAGCTACTCTTGCTCTTCAGAGAGAAAAAGCTGGAAAATTCACTTGTTTTTCATCCACTCTCTCCCACTCCTGAGTCACATTCAGCTGATTCTGTCTGCTCTTGTTCGTTTTTGAAAAGTGTTCAGCTACTTCAGCAGCACCATTTCCTTCCATTTACAGTACCCTCATCATCCAGCAGACCAGAAAAAGCACTTCAGCATACAATTGCTCTCTGCTCTGCTGTGAGACAACTACAGGATTGTATATTGAAACACAGAGATTAAATATATGGTATTGCTAACCCTAGGTATTCCAAAAGCATGAGTCAGGCCCCCAAATACCATAAGATCACTTTAAAAATCATGAGATTTTTTAAAAAATTAAACATTGAGTTCATTTTATTTGCCTTTGGCTTTTGGACCTTTGAAGTTCACTTGTGGCATGTTTTCAAATGTTTCTCCCTAACCTCGAAGGCTAGAAATTTGCTTTGTTTTCTAATGAAAGCTGAGAGATTCTCAAGACATTATATTATTCTATGAGAAGGGAGTTCAATAAACACACTAAACATTGCAAATGTTGCAAGAGCTGGCAACACTGAATAAACATTTTAATATACAGAAACTAACAAACAACAACAAGCAGACATGAACTCTTCTGGGGAACTCTCTGCTCATTTTCTTTCTGTTTGAAAACAAAATAAGGATTTATTCCAATAAGGTGTGTGTGAGGATATATATGTCTATTAGTTTTTCCTACTTATCTACTGTACTTCTGATAGCTGGTGTGGAGTAAGTGGCTAAGGAGTTCTGAAAAATACAGAAAGCAATTAGAATAATTAGTAATTTAATTAAAATATACAGGTGTGATTGGTTCCACAGCTCACAAGGGGCATGGATCCAGAATACTAATACTGACACTACATCCTCCCGACAGCACATTATGCTTGCCAGGCGTTTTCACACCTTATTCCATTAAATCAACACCTGGACTGAACCAGACTTTAAGCAACCACCTTTATTAATGTGTGCTGTACATTATTTATTAATTGTAATCCATTGTTACCTAATACTAGTTTTTCTCTTATGTTGGACTACTGCGAGGTGAATGGGAGAAACATAGGGCGTGGCTATACTTGCAAGTTAGAGCACATTAAAGCAGCCCCAGGCGCCCTAACTCCCAACCTGTCCACAGTGGCAAGGCACTTAGAGTGCCTGGACTCTGCAGCTGGAGCGCTCCTGGTAATCCACCTCCACGAGAAGTGTAACGCTTGTTGCGCCTCGGCTGAAACACCCCTGTGTCAGTGTGAACAAGGTGTTGCATTACTGCACTTTGATCAGCCTCTGGAAACATCCCTTAAATCAAGTGGCCACTCTGGTCATTGTTTTGGAATTGGCTATAGGAATGCAGATATCCCCTTTCAAAGCTCCGTTTCTGACAGCTGGCATGCTTATCTGCTCCGTGACAAAGCAAGCCATTAGTGTGGAATGTTGCTTGCTGTGAGTGTGTGAGAGAGAGGTGGGGGGAAAGGGCGGTCTGAACTTACAAGACAGCATGCTGACACACTCTCAGCACCCCAAAAACCCACTCTCTCTCCCCCCACATACACACAACACACTTCCTGTCACACTCCCCGTATTTGAAAAGCATGTTGCAGCCACTTGAATGCTGGGATAGCTCCCACAACGCACTGCTCTTTGTGGCATTGCAAGAGCTGCTAATGTGGCCACGCCAGTGCGCTTCCAGCTGAGAGTGTAAACGCTCTGCAGTGTTTTCCCTGATGTGGTCTCTGAAGGCTGGTTTAACTCCCAGTGCTCTACATCTGCAAGTGTAGCCATGCCCATAGGTTCAAGCCTCTTGGAAATATAAACACAGCCTCCGTGCCTTCGCTCTCTGATAGGTTATGTCTACACTACAGACCTTACAGCAGCACAGCTGTACCACTGCAGCTGTGCCACTGTAGGGTCTCCTGTTGAGCTGCTCTATGGCGGGGGCAGAGGGGAGAGAGAGAAATCTCTTGCTGGCATAATTAAACCACCCTCCAATGAGTGTCTCCTGCCGACATAGCGCTGTCCACACTGACACTTTTGTCTGTGAAACTTATATCTGTCAGGGGTGTGTTTTTTTCACACCCCTGACTGATAAGAGTTTTGCCGACAAAAGTGCTAGTTTAAACAAAGCCTTAGACAGAAAAAAGCTCCAAACCCACCCCCCAAAAAACAAAAAACAACCCTTGTGAACAAAGTGATAAATAAACAGAGCTGTATATTTCTTTAGTGAGTTCCCCATTTCCCAGTTGCCCATTGTGCAGTTAAAGCAGTCTAAATTAGAATTATTTCCTGTTACCCACCTAATTCAGCCTAACTGTATACAATTTTCACTTTTATAAATATGGATAACATACAGAGACAAATAAGCACCTATGGTCCCAATCTTGTAAAGATTTACAAGTGCTTAATTTAAAAAACCCCAAAATTAAATACAGTGCATCTAAATAAAGGCTATCCTTGCCAACTTGCAGAAGATTAAAAGCTAAGCCTAAAGTAAGCACATTTGTCCTAATGGTATTCTGAATGTATGAAATATATTCATCTATAAGGAAACCTTTCACAGCTACTTTCATCTATTTGTTGGTCACAAATGTTTGATTTTTGATCATTTTCCAAAAGAGATAATTTAAAAAGAAATACAACAAAATGAAGAAACTGAGAAACAAAAACAACGAAACAGGAAAATTAATATAAAGAAAAATAGATGAATGGAACAAGTGAAATATTTGATTAACCAACATGAGTTAATCTCTACACAAATTGCATAATTCTTCATTGTACCAAACATAGCACTTATCTAATTTGACTCCAAGCAAGTAAATAGGAACAATTTAATCCTGAAACTGGGAATTTGGCCATATCTACACATACAGCACTGCAGTAGCACCGATGCAGCTGCAGTATGTCTGGTGAAGACCCTCTATGCTGATGGGAGAGAGCTCTTCCATCGGCATAAAAAACCCACCTCTGTTAGTGGCAGAAGCTATGTCAGTGGAGGAAGCTCTCCTGTCGACATAACTCTGTGCACACAAACGCTTATGTTGGTGTAAGTTATGTCACTCAGGGGGTGGTTTATTCACTCCCCTGAGCCAACACAAATTATGCTGACATAGGCTGTAGTGTAGAGTTTCTGTGATGCACGAAACTCCTCCTTGAACCCTATAGGCTCCTAAATTCATTTGGAGCCTACATTTTTGCAGTAGATGTTCCCTAGGTGTCTATGTTTCTGCCTCTAGGCATGTGCGTTGCTGCTCTTCACTAGATGTCCAGGCACCTATTTCCTGTCTAAGCCCTGAACCGATTCACAAACCAGGGGCAGATAAGTCATGTGTGGGGCCCAGTCCAGTAGGTATGTTCAGAGGGTGCTTTCCAGATTGGGACCCTCAGATGAGTTTGCACAAAACAGCCAGGGTTGGTAGGACTTCCCTCATAACTCAGCCCAATGGTTAGGCTATTCACCTGAGAAGTTGGAGAGCCCAGTTCAAGACCCCCTCCACTTGAAGAGGAGAAAGGATTTGAACAGGGAGCTGGTAGCGCTCAGGGGAGTGTCCTAACCATTGGGCTATGGGATATTCTGGTGTAGGATTCCCTCCATCTCTCCTGGTGAAGTTGTTGCACTAATTAAACAGTCATTGGAGTAGAGGGACTGGATCCTGAGTGTCCCATGTGAGAGCTCTAACCACCAGGCTACATAGTCATGTTCATGCCTGTGTACTAGCTCTCTCAATCTCACTCGCTCTCTTAAAGAGTCTCTTCGGCCAGGGAGCAAGAGCGAGAAAGAGAGCAAGCATGAGAACCGATGGTGGTTAGAGCAGGCTGGGAGGCCCAGGATCCAGTGCCTCTGCTCCAATGACTCTTTTATTATTTGTCCAGAATGCAACAGCTTTAACAAGAGAGCCAGAGGAAGATGCACATCAGAATACCCCATAGCCCAATGGTTAAAGCACTTATCTAAGAGGTGTCAGAGCCCTGCTCAGATCCCTTCTTCCACTCAAGGGGAGTACCCTAACCACTGGGCTAAAAGTTATGAGGGAAGTCATCCTCCTCCTTCACCACCCCCCACCCCCTTCCCTTTGCTTTAGGAACCTAACTCCAAAAGAGGATTTGCAGCTGAAAATCACACACAGAGGGAGGCACCTCCCTGCAGCTCGGACTTTGGCACCTATCTCCGAGACAGTGGCAGGGCTCAGCATACACCTGTCTCGTTAACATCTTACATTGGCTATTTTAAGTGGTTCCCTGGCTAGTGGGCTGGCTTTTGTGAATCTCAGTCTAAGGTGCCTATCTCTCCCCATTCATTGTATAAGAGTTCAGGGACCTAACTGGGGTTTTAAGAATCACTGTGATTTTCTAGGTGCCTAAAAGTTAAGCATGGAAATGCTCAGTGTCACTATGCCTAACTCCTTTTGTATATTCAGGCCTAAGTAACTAAAATTAATGCTTTTGCTACTGAATGAACTATATTATTTATAGATATTACCACAGTGCCTAGGAGCCCTAGTCATAGACCAGGACCTCACTGTGCTAGGCACTGTACAAACATAGAACATATTTGTTCTGAATGTTCAAAGTATGATCATCCAAGTTGCATGTTTTTGGCCCTATGATCATATGCCTAATATGTGTGAAAGCTATACAATTTTTACATAGGATTTTATATAGCACCCATTGAAGACAATGTAAACAGTCCCATCAACTTCAATGGGTACTGAATTGGAACCATAGTGCAGTAGGCACTCATGGGTTAAGTGGAATATCAAGTAACATTTTAATTAAGATTTGCACACAAAAGAACTATGTGAAAATAAATTAAAATATTCTTTAATGTTTCTCAATTTAAATTTAAATATCAGGAACTACATTATTGCTATGTTCAAAAGTCATTTTTGTTTTCTCACTCGGAAAAAATCATAACGCAAAAAAAAATTTTATAACCAATCCAGAAACCTACTCCTTCCTTATTTACCCATATGAGTAGCCTCACGGATACATTTGGAGTTACTTGCAGAATAGGGGCTCCAGAATTGGACTATTCAGAATGTATTCTGAGACGCAAGGAACCAGATTCATGAGAAGAATATTGTGGAGATAATTGCCATTTGCAAGAATTTAACAAGTAATGCATTTTGCTTATTATTCTTTACTTTCCATGTAAACATTTCAAAGTAAGCTTTAATGAATATATTTATCTAGTAACATATTCCAATTTACATAAATTACTGTACTTTGAAAATATCCATTTTTCCATATTTCCTACTTATGGATTTCCATAAAATCCATAACAAGAATAAAAAATATTGCTCCAACTAACTGGTAAAACAGCCCATTTTCTTATTTGCTATTGAAAGTAGATAAATAACAAATAGGAATGCAATTTGTTAAAATTATGCAAAGAAAAGTATCTTCCCATTATTCCATTTATGTATCCTGCTTGAGGCATTTTGTGTCTTTGCATGTTAATACACATTCCCCAAACCTATCTTTTATTTTATTGTAGAATTTAAACACCTGATCTTCTCATCTCAATACATCATCAGAATAATAAATCTGGTGCCTCAATATCTCAGTATGAAGCTTGGAAAACAATGTTCCTCAACACTTTTCATATACTTTGATAAACACTTCTAAGGGTTCATACAACCCTTTGTAACAATTCTATGATTCTTAGCTTAAATTGTCAATGTTTTAAAGGGCAACCCTTAAAACTGTTTAGAATGAGTCACATTGAAGTTCATAATTTAATCAATAGCTGAAGCTATCAAACAGGTAAAATATTTATAACATATATACAATTTACTTCAATGTTTGCAAAGTTAGAAGATGTATCAACCTCTGGTGGGCCTATTCTGTAGAGTAAAAACCTCTCTTAGTCCTGCTTTATATGAAACCATGAGGAGACTTCATAATTCCTTCTTTTATCTACATCCAAAAAGAGAAAGAAAAATGTTATTGTTTTATTTTTCAAGCAATCTTTAACATGTTCACTCTCTTAGGCCTGGTCTACACTACGAGTTTAGGTCAAATTTAGCAGCATTAAATCAAATTAACCCTGCACCCATCCACACAATGAAGCCATTTACTTCGACATAAAGGGCTCTTAAAATCGATTTCTGTACTCCTCCCCGATGAGGGGAGTAGTGCCGAAATCGACATTGCCAGTTCAAATTAGGGTTACTGTGCATGCAATTTGACAGTATTGGCCTCCGGGAGCTATCCCACAGTGCACCATTATGACCGCTCTGGACAGCAATCTGAACTCGGATGCACTGGCCAGGTAGACAGGAAAAGCCCCGCGAACTTTTGAATTTCATTTCCTGGTTACCCAGTGTGGAGAGCACAGGTGACCACGCAGAGCTCATCAGCACAGGTAACCATGCAGTCCGAGAATCGAAAAAGAGCACCAGCATGGACCGTACGGGAGGTACTGGATCTGATCGCTCTGTGGGGAGATGATTCCGTGCTAGCAGAACTACCTTCCAAAAGACGAAATGTCAAAACATTTGAAAAAATCTCCAAGGGCATGATAGAGATAAGGATTCATATCAGTGCCGCATGAAAGTTAAGGAGCTCAAACAAGCGTACCAGAAAACCAAAGAAGCAAACAGAAGGTCCGAGACAGAGCCACAGACATGCCACTTCTACGCTGAGCTGCATGCAATTCTAGGGGGGGCCGCCTCCACTACCCCACCCCTGACCGTGGATTCCGAGGAGGGGGTACTCTCAGCCATGCCTGAGGATTTTGCGGACGGGGAAGATGAGGAGGAGGAGGAGGAGCTTGCGGAGAGCACACAGCCCTCCATTCTCCCCAACAGCCAGGATCTTTTTCTCAGCCTGACTGAAGTACCCTCCCAACCCTCCCAAGGCGGTATCCCAGACCATGAAGCCATGGAAGGGACCTCTGTTGAGTGTACCTTTGTAAATATAAAACATGGTTTTAAAGCAAGTGTTTTTTAATGATTAATTTGCCCTGAGGACTTGGGATGCATTCGCGGCCAGTACAGCTACTGGAAAAGTCTGTTAACATATCTGGGGATGGAGCGGAAATCCTCCAGGGACATCTCCATGAAGCTCTCCTGGAGGTACTCCAAAAGCCTTTCCACAAGGTTTCTGGGCAGGGCAGCCTTATTCCGTCTTCCATCGTAGGACACTTGACCACGCCATGCTATTAGAAAATAATCTCGTATCATTGCATGACAAAGCCTGGCAGCGTATGGTCCCGGTGTTTGCTGGCATTCAAGCAACATCCGTTCTTCATCTTGCTGTGTTATCCTCAGGAGAGTAATATCGTTCATGGTAACCTGGTTGAAATACGGGAATTTAATTAAGGGGACAGAGGTAGCCGTTCCTACCGGGCTGTTTGCCTGTGGCTGAAAAGAAGTCCTTCCCTGCAGTTAGCCAAGTGGTTGGGGGGGGAACGCATTGGCGCCGAGCTTTTCGTGTTTGGCTAGCAGGAATCTTCCCTGATACCAGCCACGCGGTCGGGGGAGGGGTAAAGCGATCATCCCAGAGAATTGGCTGGGGCGGGGGTTAAGTTTGGTTTCTGCTGCTGCACGTTAGCACGAAAACCGCAGCACTCAATGGGCTTTGTTTGGTATGGGAAAGGAGGGCGCTGCTTTTATGAAGGTTGCAGAAGCCAAAAGCCAATGGCTTACCATGGCCACATGCAAGCCGACTTCTGTTGCCCGGCCCTGCGTCTGTGATCTCTAACACTAAAGCCGCAGACACTCAATATTAAGGTGCAAAATGCGACCTTGTCACATGTGCTATGTAATGTGAATAGTGTTGTTCACTGTGAAAGAGTATAAGCATTGTTCTGTGAAATGTATCTTTTTAAATACTTCTCTCCCTTTTTTCCCTCCTGCAGCTGCAAATTTTTCAAGCCTTCCTCCTCTGTCCTGAAGGCTATAAGGCGGCAAAAAAAACGCACGTGAGACGAAATGTTCTCTGAGATCATGCAATTGACCCGCAATGAAAGAGCTCATCTGAATGAGTGGAAGGACACAGTATCAAAGTACAGGAAAGCTGCCAATGATTGTGAGGACAGGAGGGACAAACATGAGGACAGGAGGGATGAACGTGAGGAGAGGACGGATGCTCGAGATGAGAGGTGGCGGCAGGAAGATCAGAGGAGGCAGGATGCAACGCTGGGGCTGCTGCGTGATCAAATGGACATGCTCCAGCATCTGGTGGAGCGTCAGGAATGGCAGCAGGATCACAGAGTGCCGCTGCAGCCCCTGTATAACGGCCCTCCCCAAGTTCCATAGCCTCCTCACCCGGATGCCACAGAAGGCGGGGGGGGGGAGAGTGGGAGGCTCCATGCACCCTGCCACTCCACCCCAGTGGACAGCCCAAGTAAAAGGCTGTCATTTTGACTTTTGAAGTGGCCTTTTCCTTCCCTCCTCCCCTCCTCCCAAACCCCACTCGGGCTACCTTGTCAGTTCTCTCCCTATGTTTATAATCAGTTAATAAAGAATACATGATTTTTAAATGATAGTGACTTTATTTCCTTTGAAAGCAAGCTGTGATCGAAGGTGGGAGGGAGGGTTGCTTACAGGGAATGAGTGAATCATGGGGGCGGGTTTTCATCAAGGAGAAACAAACAGAACTTTCACACCGAAGCCTGGCCAGTCATGAAACTGGTTTTCAAAGCTTCTCTGATGCGCAGCACATCCTGCTGTGCTCTTCTAATCGCCCTGGTGTCTGGCTGCATGTAATCAGTGGCAGGTGATTTGCCTCAACCTCCCCCTCTGCCATAAACGTCTCCCCCTTACTCTCACAGAGATTGTGGAGCACACAGCAAGCAGCAATAACAATGGGAATATTGGTTTGGCTGAGGTCTGAGCGAGTCAGTAAAGTGCACCAGCGACCCTTTAAACATCCAAATGCACATTCTACCACCATTCTGCACTTGCTCAGCCTGTAGTTGAACAGCTCCTGACTACTGTCCAGGCTGCCTGTGTATGGCTTCATGAGCCATGGCATTAAGGGGTAGGCTGGGTCCCCAAGGATAACTATAGGCATGTCAACATCCCCAACGGCTATTTTCTGGTCTGGGAAGTAAATCCCTTGCTGCAGCCATTTAAACAGACTAGTGTTCCTGAAGACGTGAGCGTCATGAACCCTTTCTGGCCATCCCACATTGATGTTGGTGAAACGTCCCTTGTGATCCACCAGTGCTTGCAGCACCATTGAAAAGTACCCTTTGTGGTTTATGTACTGGCTGCCCTGGTGCTCCAGTGCCAAGATAGGGATATGGGTTCCATCTATCGCCCGACCACAGTTAGGGAATCCCATTGCAGCAAAGCCATCCACTATGACCTTCACATTTCCCAGAGTCACTACCTTTGGTTGCAGCAGCTCAGTGATTGCTTTGGCTACTTGGATCACAGCAACCACCACAGTAGATTTGCCCACTCCAAATTGATTCCCAACTGACAGGTAGCTATCTGGCATTGCAAGCTTCCACAGGGCTATCACCACTCGCTTCTCAACTGTGAGGGCTGCTCTCATCCTGGTATTCTGGCGCTTCAGGGCAGGGGAAAGCAAGTCACAAAGTTCCATGAAAGTGCCCTTACGCATGCAAAAGTTATGCAGCCACTGGAATCGTCCCAAACCTGCAACACTATGCGGTCCCACCAGTCCGTGCTTGTTTCCCGGGCCCAGAATCAGTGTTCAATGGATAGAACCTGCCCCATTAACACCATGATCTCCAAAGCCCGGGGGCCCGTGGTTTGAGAGAATTCTGTGTCCATGTCCTCATCACTCTCGACGTCCCCCCGCTGCCATCGCCACCTCCTCCTTGCCTGGTTTTCCAGGTTCTGGTTCAGCATAAACTGCACGGTAATGCATCCAGTGTTTACAATGTTCATGACTGCTGTCTTGAGCTGAGCGGGCTCCATGCTTGCTGTGGTATGGTGTCTGCACAGTTCACCCAGGGAAAAAGGCATGAAACGGTTGTCTGCCATTGCTTTCACGGAGGGAGGGAGGGGATGTACCCAGAACCACCCGCGACAATGTTTTTTGCCCCATCAGGCATTGGGATCTCAACCCAGAATTCCAATGGGCAGGGGAGACTGCGGGAACTATGGGATAGCTATGGGATAGCTACCCACAGTGCAACACTCTGGAAGTCAACGCTAGCCTCGGTACTATGGACGCACACTGCCGAATTAATGTGCTTAGTGTGGCCGCATGCACTCGACTTTATACAATCTGTTGCCAAAAATCGAATTCTGTAAAATCAGAGTAATCCCATAGTGTAGACATACCCTTAGATAAGAATCACCAGATATGCATATGCTTAACTAAAAAGGCAACTAGAACATGATAGTGCAAAATATAAACTGGGGGAGGGGTAGGGGGGAAACAGGTAGTCAGTCACTGCAGTTTATAACTTCAAGTAAACTGAATATTCATAGATTCCAAGGTCAGAAGGGACCATTATGATCATCTAGTCTGACATCCTGTATAACAGAGATCATAGAACATCCTCAAAATAATTCCTAGAGCATAGTTTTTTTAAAAAAATCCAATTTTGATTTAAAAATTGACAGAGATGGGGAATCTATCACAACCCTTGTTAAATTGTTCCAATGGTTCACTACTCTCACCATGAAAAATGTACACCTTATTTCCAGTCTGAATTTGTCTTGCTTCAACTTTCAGCCATGGGATTGTGTTATACCTCTATCTGCTAGATTGAAAAGCCCATTATTAAATATTTGCTCCCCAGGTAGCAATTCACTGTAATCAAGTCACCCCTTAACCTTCTCTTTGTTAAGCTAAATAAATTGAGCTCCTTGCATCTATCACTGTGTGGCATGTTTTCTAATCATTTAATCATTCTTGTGGCTCTTCTCTGAACCCTATCCAATTTATTAACATCCTTCTTGATGTGAGGACACCAGAACTGGATACAGTATTCAAGCAGCAATCACACCAGTGCCAATTAGGTAAAATAACCTCTCTACTCCTACTCAAGATTCTGTCTAAGGACAGATTTAGGCCTTTTGGCCTCAGCATCATACTGGAGGTTCATGATCAGCTGATTATCGAGCATGATCCGCAAATCTTTTTCAGAGTCACTCCTTCCCAGAATACAACAAGGAGTCTGGTGGCACCTTAAAGACTAACAGATTTATTTGGGCATAAGCTTTCGTGAGTAAAAACCTCTATGCATTCGAAGAAGTGAGGTTTTTACTCACGAAAGCTTATGCCCAAATAAATCTGTTAGTCTTTAAGGTGCCACCAGACTCCTTGTTGTTTTTGTAGATACAGACTAACACGGCTACCCCCTGATACTTGACTCCTTCCCAGAATAGTGTCCCCCATCCAGTAAGTATGGCCTACATCCTTTGTTCCTAGATGTATACATTTACATTTAGCCATATTAAAACACACATTTTTTTTACTTTTGCCAAGTTTACCAAGCAATCCAGTTTGCTCCAAATCAGTGACCTGTCCTTTTTGTTATTTACCGCTCCCCCAATTTTTATGTTATCTGCAAACTTTATCAGTGGTGATTTTATGTTTTCTTTTAGGTCATTGATATAATGGCTTAATAGTGTAGAGCCGAGAACCAATCCCTATGGGATCCCACTGGAACAACATCCGCTCAATGATGAGTCCCCATCTACAATTATGTTTTGAGACCTATCAACTAGCCAGTTTTTAATCCATTTAATGTGTCCTGTGTTAGTTCTATATCTTTCTAGTTTTTTAATCAAGACGTCATGCAGTAGCAAGCCATGTGTCTTATAAAAATCTAATATATTATGTCAACACTATTACCTTTATCAATCAAACTCATAAAATCAACAACAACAAAAGATAAAGTTAGTTTGACAGGATCTGCAAAAAGAACAGGAGTACTTGTGGCACCTTAGAGATTAACAAATTTATTAGAGCATAAGCTTTCGTGGACTACAGCCTACTTCTTCGGATGCATACAGAGTGGAATAAATATTGAGGAGATATATATACACACATACAGAAAGCATAAACAGGTGGGAGTTGTCTTACCAACTCTGAGAGGCCAATTAAGTAAGAGAAAAAAAACTTTTGAAGTGATCATCAAGATAGCCCAGTACAGACAGTTTGATAAGAAGTGTGAGAATACTTACAAGGGGAGATAGATTCAATGTTTGTAATGGCTCAGCCATTCCCAGTCCTTATTCAATCCTTTGTTGATTGTGTCTAGTTTGCATATCAATTCCAGCTCAGCAGTCTCTTGTTGGAGTCTGTTTTTGAAGTTGTAATATAGCCACCCGCAGGTATGTCATTGAATGACCAGACAGGTTAAAGTGTTCTCCCACTGGTTTTTGAGTATTATGATTCCTGATGTCAGATTTGTGTCCATTAATTCTTTTGCGTAGAGACTGTCCGGTTTGGCCAATTTACATGGCAGAGGGGCATTGCTGGCACATGATGGCATATATCACATTGGTAGATGTGCAGGTGAACGAGCCCCTGATGGTATGGCTGATGTGATTAGGTCCTATGATGATGTCAGTTGAATAGATATGTGGACAGAGTTGGCATCAGGCTTTGTTACAAGGATAGGTTCCTGGGTCAGTGGTTTTGTTCAGTGATGTGTGGTTGCTGGTGAGTATTTGATTTAGGTTGGGGGGTTGTCTGTAAGCGAGGACAGGTCTGTCTCCCAAGATCTGTGAGAGTAAAGGATCATCTTTCAGGATAGGTTGTAGATCTCTGATGATGCGCTGGAGAGGTTTTAGTTGGGGGCTGAAGGTGACAGCTAGGGGTGTTCTGTTATTTTCTTTGTTGGGCCTGTCTTGTAGGAGGTGACTTCTGGGTACTTGTCTGGCTCTGTCAATCTGTTTTTTCACTTCATCAGGTGGGTATTGTAGTTTTAAGAATGCTTGATAGAGATCTTGTAGGTGCTTGTCTCTATCTGAGGGATTGGAGCAAATGCGGTTATATCGTAGAGCTTGGCTGTAGACAATGGATCGGGTGGTGTGTCCTGGATGGAAGCTGGAGGCATGTAGGTAAGTGTAGCGGTCAGTAGGTTTCCGGTATAGGGTGGTATTTATGTGATCATTGCTTATCCAGGAAATTGACCGCTTGTGTGGATTGATCTAGGCTGAGGTTGATGGTGGGATGGAAATTATTGAAATCATGGTGAAATTCCTCAAGGGCTTCTTTTCCATGGGTCCAGATGATGAAGATGTCATCAATGTAGCGCAAGTAGAGTAGGGGGACGAGAGCTAAGGAAGTGTTGTTCTAAGTCAGCGATAAAAATGTTGGCATATTGTGGGGCCATGCGGGTACCCATAGTAGTGCCGCTGACTTGAAGGTATATATTGTCCCCAAATGTGAAATAGTTGTGGGTGAGGACAAAATCACAAAGTTCAGCCACCAGGTTAGCTGTGACATTATCGGGGATACTGTTCCTGATAGCTTGTAGTCTATCTTTGTGTGGAATATTGGTGTAGAGGGCTTCTACATCCATAGTGGCCAGGATGGTGTTTTCTGGAAGATCACTGATGGATTGTAGTTTCCTCAGGAAGTCAGTGGTGTCTCGAAGATAGCTGGGAGTGCTGGTAGTGTAGGGTCTGAGGAGAGAGTCCACATAACCAGACAAGCCTGATGTTAGGGTGCCAATGCCTGAGATGATGGGGCATCCAGGATTTCCAGGTTTATGGATCTTGGGTAGCAAATAGGATACCCCTGGTCGGGGTTCTAGGCATGTGTCTGTACAGATTTGTTCCTGTGCTTTGTCAGGGATTTTTTTTAGCAGATGGTGTAGTTTCTTTAGGTAATCCTCAGTGGGATCAGAGGATAATGGCCTGTAGAATGTGGTGTTAGAGAGCTGTCTAGCAGCCTCTTGGTCATATTCCAATTTATTCATGATGACGACAGCACCTCCTTTGTCAGCCTTTTTGATTATGATGTCGAAACAACAGACTCGATTTCTACATAGATTGCTTCCGTCAATGTGCAAAGGCTGAAATTGTGGAAAAGCAACATCACTTGCCACATAACCTCAGCCATGCTGAACACAACGCCATCTACAGCCTCAGAAACAACCCTGACATCATAACCTCCCCCCCCTTCATTTATCACAGTGTCCTTTCTGGCAAAGGTGGGAAAAGTAGGGGTCACCTGACCCTCTAATCTGCCTGGAAACAAGAAAGTATTTCAGGCTGAGCAGCATGCCTCTGAGGTGCTGTCCATCTGAGAGGCAGCCAGTGCCCATCATTGTTCCATCTGCTATCGCATTGCTCCCACTCACCTGACAGAACATCTAGTTAGACTAGTGTCCGCATACACCTACACAGGATCCTTATCTGGGAATGTGGTGATGTAGTTAATCTTTTGTTATGCCTTTTATCTCAATGTGTGTACCTTTTGGGGTTCCTGGCTTAAGGCCTTTGTTAGTTCAATGACTGAGTGGTTTGTTTATCTGTTTGACAGTTTGAGGGTCCTTGTTTTAATAAATCTTTGTGTTTGCACGTTACCTATGCATCAGTTTTCTGTCAAACGGCAATGATAGATGTGGGAGGGGGTTCAAACCTGCCATTTCTCGGGGATTTTCTATGCCATCTAGCCTAGCTTAAGAAAAACCCTGTAACAATGCCGCTGCTTCCAGGAGCTGCTTGAGGTAAGCGCCACCCAGAGCCTGCACCCCTGGCCCACTCCTGTGTGACAGATTTCTGTTACCAATCTGCCTGGAGCATTAGGTGATTTGTCTGAGGCTGCAGGATCGTTAGGGGAGGAGATGAAGGAGCACAGTAAGTAACTAATTTTAAAGCTTTATTAATTAAATAACAGCAGTGAGTGCTGGGTTCTCCCTATGTCACTCAAAGGAAGGAAGATAGCGTTAGTGCCCAAGCCCTCACCCGCTTTCATACTTACACATGCACAACCCGCGCCTAGCCAAGCCTGGGTGTAATGTAAGAAGAGGAGAGGGAAGGATGGATGAGAATTCTGTCCTGTGCACAGGCTGTCCAGGGTCCGCTGTTGATTTCCAACTTGCTTTAGCTCTTGGAGAGAGTTTTAAGCCCTGGGTTTTTTGGGGGGCATTTTGTTTAGGGACATTGTTTTTTGTGCTTGTTGTACCAGTTTTAACCGGCTTTTTGCAGCTTCCTCAACTTTCCCAAAACACACCAGCATTAGGAGAAGCGAGACTGTTGTTTTTTAACTTGCTGACCTTTGCAGTTTTACTAGCTTTGCAGTTTTTGCAGTTTGGTTTAGCTCAATTTCTTTTCTTTTCTCACGTCTGGTCGGGGTTGAGATACGAGCTTTAGTTAGCTTTTTATTTTTGGACCTAGCTGGAGTGTTAAGTTAGCCGTTCCCTTCTCCCTTTCTCCCCCTTCGGCCTCTCGCAACCTGCAAAGGAATTTTTTTACTTCACACTTACACCTTTAACCCTTCCCAAAATCCTTTCCCATGCATATGCATATATAGGTGTTAACACTATACAATGCTGGTGCCTACCCAGGGGACCCCATGGGGGGCAATTTTATTGTGACACCTGCACCCCAACCCCCTGCCCCAGTCCTGATCCCCCTCCTGCCCTCCAAACCCCTCAGTCCCAGCCCATAGCACCCTCCTGCACCCCAAACCCCTCATCCCCAGCCCTACCCTACAGCCTGCTCCCCCAGCTGGAGCCCTTACCCCCCTCTGCACTCCAACCCCCTGACCCAGCTCGGAGCCCCATCCCACACACCAAACCCCTCAGCCCCAGCCCAGAGCCCCCTCCTTCACTCCAAATCCCTCATCCCTGGCCCCACACCAGAGCCCATTCCCTGAGCCAGAGCCTTCACCCCCAACCCCGCATCCCAACCCCCTGCCCCAGCCTGGAGTCCCTTCTCTCACCCTGAACCCCTCATTTCTGGTCCCACCCCAGAACCCTCACCCCCAGCCCAGAGCCTGTCCCACACCCACAGCCCAACACCCTGCCTCAGCCCAGAGCCTCTTCCCATACTCTTAACCCCTCAGTTCCACCCCCCAGCCTGGAGCCCCCTCCTGCATCTCAAACACCTCATCCCTGGCCCCACCCCAGTTCCTGTACCCCCAGCTGGATCCCTCATACCCCCTCACACACCGCAGCCCCCGCCTGGAGCCCCCTCCCACACTCTGAACTCCTCAGCCCCAGCCCGAAGCCACCTCCTGCACCACAAACCCCTCATCCCTGGCCCCAACCCAGAGCCCTCACCCCTTCCCACATCCCAATCCACTCCCTCAGCCCAGAGCCCCCTCCCGCACCCTGAACTCATCATTTCTGGCTCTACCCCGGAGCCTGCATCCCCAGCCATAGCCCTCACCCCCTCCACACCCCAACTCCCAAGCCATCCTGGTGAAAATGAATGAGTGAGTGAGGGTGGGGAGAGCGAGCGACAGGGGGATGGAGTGAGCAGGGGATAGGGCCTCAGAGAAGAGGCAGAGGAGGGGTGGGGTGGGGTAGGGGATGGGGCAAGGGTGTTTGGTTTTGTGTGAGTAGAAAGTTGGCAACCCTATCTTCATTACTGATCTTTTCCCAACCTTTGCAATCAGGCACTGTTAGCCATGTACTCTACAAATACTGACTTAGGGACATGGTGGGGTAATGCACCATATGGAGATGTGATTTCCAAAGCACACTAATGTGTTATGCATTAATTGGTCTGTGTAGACCCTGGTGGTGCTCATTAATGGTTACCTAGTATGCTTTAACTGTTTGAAACAGCACCATATTAAAGCGCACTAGGGAACTTTTAGTGCGCATCAGCAGGGTCTACGGAGACCAACTGATGCACAATACATTAGTCCCCTTTAGAAATTACACCTCTGTAGGGCACATTACCCCACTGTGTAAACAAGCCCATAGTAACATCCACTTCAGTATCAAACACACTGGCAAAACCAAAAACATCTGCATGACCACTTGGTCTGTCCATCACAAGAAGGCAATCAATGACCCACAAAACAAATCCAGTCTTCGAGACATATTCAGGCCTAAAACATTTAAGAAGATGGTTAAGCAGACCTAAAAACATCAGGAAATATCCCTGACAAGAGTTTCACCACAACCTTCTCAATAATCTTCTTCATGTAAGGAACATTTATTATTTTTTGTCAGCAAATGGTTTATTCAGCTACCCTAAAAGAGTCTGCATCTGAATGGAGCTTGCACTCTTTCAAAGAATGAGTAGTGACATCTCTCACACCACAGCAGAGGGGAAATTGGTTAACATATACACATTCAGCAGAGCTGAATTATGCTTATCTTAACACCATCTTGCAATTCTCACATATGATAAATACATTCACATAAATTTGATTTTAGAGTAAGAGACAATACACTTAATCAAATACAACCAGAAAGGCCACACCAGTACACTGGCCATCAATTTGCCAAACTGAGTATCTATCAAGAGACAACTAGGATAATGATCGCTTTGCATGTCTCAATAATGCATACAAACTCGAAGCCTTCATTCACAATCATGTCATGAACAGTGATAACCTTCAAAGTGTGTTCTTGATAAGGTATTGTTCCTCTCAATAAACATCCTGTAGATTTGAGATCTCATTGGGAGTGAGATTACACATCTTGACCTAATTAAGTTAAAATTCACAATGCTTCATGGCACTAGCTGACCAAACAGGACCAGAGTGCTTTGTGATTGGCTAGTACTGATTTAGTTCAATCACATCTTTGGCTTAGCTGGAAAGATAAATTGAAAAAAATACAGCTTGTGAAAGCATAGTATGGGTGTGGCAGTGACAGCTACCATGTAGAAAACAAAGCTATCTTAATTCTGTAAACCAGAGCTTTCACAAACAGAACTATTAACCAGGAAGGTAAATTGTTTTCTTATAAACTACCAGTTTGTCTGGACAGAATGTATTGGGAAATCTGTTCTTATAAGTAAAAGGTTGAAAGATATTGATTAAAATATGGGAATTTGTTATTGTAGCAACTGTAAGTATAAAGGAAAAAGGGTGGCTATGTACCCAAAATAAGAAAGTAGTAAATAGTACAGTATATTACACTCAAAGTCCTTTATATTCATATTGAATTCTCTAAACTGCATGATAGATAAATGTCGTGACCTTTGTACGAACTCCTGTTGTGTATATGTGCTAGAGAACACAACCTTAGGAAAAACTAAGACACAAGAAGCTTGTAAAATAATGCAACAGCCTCCAGGTGTTGTGCTGTACCTGGATACTACCATATATATTGAACTAGATGAGAAAAAAGTCTGTAAGGTCTATAATGTTAGCCAATATTAATGGTATAGACAATATTAACATTATATATGTTTCTCATGTTAAAATCTTCCCCAAATACTCTTACTTATGTTAAACTACCTAATCAAGGGAGATGTGAAGTGTTGTAATTTCAGGGTAGGTACAAAAAGCAGATACTCTTTAGCTTAATGATTTCTGAAATACCATGTGTCAAGGCTGCTTCCCCACTCTGAACTTTAGGGTACAAATGTGGGGGCCTGCATGAAACTTCTAAGCTTAACTACCAGCTTAGATCTGGTCCGCTGCCACCACTCCCAAAGTGCTAATTCCCTTCCCTGGGTAGCCTTGAGAGACTCTTCACCAACTCCTGGTGGATCAAGATCCAACCCCCTTGGATCTAAAAACAAGAAAAAATCAATCAGGTTCTTAAAAAGAAGGCTTTT
Organism: Malaclemys terrapin pileata; assembly: GCF_027887155.1. NCBI lineage: Eukaryota > Metazoa > Chordata > Testudines > Emydidae > Malaclemys > Malaclemys terrapin. Next base: position 163,124,178 of record NC_071506.1, read on the forward strand.
AATTAAAGAAAAAGGTAAATATCATCTCTGTAAAATCAGGATGGAAACTAACTTTACAGGGTAATCAAACTTAAAGAACCCAGAGGAATCCCCTCTAGCCTTAGGTTCAAGTTACAGCAAACAGAGATAAACACTCTAGCAAAAAGGTACATTTACAAGCTGAGATAAAAACTAACACGCCTTGCCTGGCTATTTACTTACAAGTTGGAAATATGAGAGACTTGTTCAGAAAGATTTGGAGAGCCTGGATTGATGTCTGGTCCCTCTCAGTCCCAAGAGCGAACAACCCCCAAAACAAAGAGCACAAACAAAAGCCTTCCCCCCACCAAGATTTGAAAGTATCTTGTCCCCTTATTGGTCCTTTGGGTCAGGTATCAGCCAGGTTACCTGAGCTTCTTAACCCTTTACAGGGAAAAGGATTTTGGAGTCTCTGGACAGGAGGGATTTTATAGTACTGTACACAGGAGGGCTGTTACTCTTCCCTTTATAGTTATGACACCATGCCTGGAATGTTCAAAAGAAATTGTCTTGAGTACATGCAGCTCTATTTTTGCATAATGTAGGGGGGTCTGTAAAACTGTCAAAATGTATGATGTATGTTATCTAGAAATTTACAATATATACCCCAATACCAGGTAGGCAATTATTGGTGCCTTACTTTCTGTGGAAAACATGTCAAAGAAGATAGATAAAGGTGTATTAGGTAAAGTAATACAGGAAAAATTGTGAAACTCCTCCCAGTCAGGTATAAATACAGAAGGGATAAGCACAAAATATTTGAGACAGTTTGACCACTGCAACTGCTGTCCTCCAGAGGGATTGGTAATGTTATGTTCTCTTCCTTTCTGTATTATGCTGTATTAATCTTTGACTGATACTCTTTGATTCAAAAATTAAAAGCCTAGTTATTGGACATCTTGTTATTAATTTACATTGCACTAGCAACACACGTCACATTTCCTGATTATTCTTCCTTTGCTCACCATGACAAGGATTGAAAGAACCACGCTCCTGCAATTGCTCCCCCAGAACCTACATATTTCCAGTGTATAGCATCATTACTCTGTCTCCTTAGGGATGCTAGAATGATCACTGAAAGGGAATAGATGCTGTTATTGAATGCATAAGTAAGGACTTCCAAAGCAGCCATGCACAAGCCCCAGCCATAAAAAGATCAACAATCAAAGGGTCTTAGTCTGTATTTAGAAAATAATATATGAATGCTGTGGGCTTCAGTGATAGAATGGAGTCGTGGAAATTAACATCTCAGTTCCACAGGCAAGAGTGTTTTAGTGGTTCATAAGAAAGCAGACAGTGAGCAGGTGCCTTCTCTTCTCCTAGTGTAAATCAGGAGGAGTCAATAGAAATGTGAGTGAGAGAAGTATCAGGCCTAATATTGAGACTTTTGATAAGAAGAGAGAGGGCCTGCATTCAGTACTGGAAGTGGCAATGGGGAATACAGACAGTGGTAAAGGAGGTTCAGTGTGATATATGCCATCATGTGCCAGAAATGCACCTCTGCAATATACATTGGCCAAACTGGACACTCTCTACTCAAAAGAATAAATGGACACAAATCAGACATCAAGAATTATAACAGTCAAAAACCAGTCAGAGAACACTTCAGCGTCCCTGGACACTCAATAACAGACTTAAAAGTGGCAATTCTTTAAACAAAAAATCTTCAAAAACAGACTCCAACGAGAAACTACAGAACTGTTTGAAATGAGCCACCCTGATTACCACTACAAAAGTGATTTTGTGTTCTGTTGATAATATCCCACTTTAATTGAATTGTCTCGTTAGAACTGACCCCACACACACACACACACTTGGTAAGGCAACTCCCATCTTTTCATGTACTGTTATATATATATCTCTCTTCCTACTGTATTTTCCACTCCATGCATCTGATGAAGTGAAAGTTTATGACCAAATAAATTTGTTTGCCTCTAAGGTGCCACATGTACTTCTCGTTGTTTAAGTTGTCTGGAGTGGCTCAGGAGTGTGAATAGCAACCTCTCAGTCCAGACTGTTAAGAAGCAGCGCACACACCCCAAACTGGTTGTGAGTTCTATACTTAGATTTCACTAAGCAAATATTAAGTGTGAACTCCTAGGGCACTATAACAGCCTTAACATGGAGTCACAGACAGCCCCTTTGGGTACTCTGATCTACCTTAACTCCCAGGTAAGCTTACCTTTGTGACAGATGGTTCTTTACACTAGAAATCACAACAATATTTGGGTCACTCCCAGTCACAAAAGAGCCAATCACTTTCTCCAGGTCAGCCAGTTTGGGGTATGCACGCTGCTTCTTAACAGTCTGGCCTGAGAGGTTGGTATTCACACTCCTGAGCCACAAAGGCAAGCTTACCTGGGAGTTAACTCCTGAGTCACTCCAGACAGTTTAAACAACGAGGAGTACATGTGGCACCTTAGAGACTAACAGCCTTAACTCCCTTGCCTTTGTGACAGCTGGTTCTTTACACTAGAAATCACAACAATATTTGGGTCATTCCCAGTCACAAAAGAGACAATCACTTTCCCCAGGTCAGTTGCATTTGAGTACTAAGAAAAATAAATTAGTTATTTACAAGGTAAAAGCAGGTAAACATACACACACAAATGAGTTACAGTCTTAGTTTCCAAAAGCTGCTGTAATATTCAAGCTTTATTTGTTCTTAGGACTAACCCAGGCCAAGCACTAGGGATCCCTGGCTTATGCTTGGAAATCATGCCTTCTCCAAGTCACAACAGCAAGAGATGCAGTTTCTTCTTGTCAAGGATTCTTATTTCCTTCCCCCAGAGTTCAAACTGATGGGGTGAGTCCCCTTGTACATCTGCTCTTCAAGAGTGTGCGGGGAGCAATCAGCAAAGTATTTTGTCCTCTGATATTCCACAATGGTTTGTCTGGTGTTCTATGGACCTTCTTTTGTTGGGCAGGAGATACCTCCTGTCATAAACTAGTATTTTACACTTGGTAACACTTCTCTCCTGACTGGGGTGGGGTGGTGGTTTACAGTTACAAAGCAAACACTTAAATATTACCTTATAACATGGGATACAGATATTACAAGTGAGATTACTGCATGCAGCAACCTGCAAGCATTTACAGTCTAAACACATTTTCATAAACCTATTTTAACAATACTAACACACAGGTGTGCCAGGCTGGTTTCCAACTATGCATTTGTCAGTGTTGAGTTGAAGCCTGAGGCAGTGGTTCTCAACCAGGGGTACACGTACACCTGGGGGGTACGCAGCGGTCTTCCAGGGTATACATCAACTCATCTAGACATTTGTCTAGTTTTACAACAGGCTACATAAAAAGCATTAGCGAAATCAGCACAAAATAAAACTTCATACAATTGCTTGTTTATACTGCTCTATATCCTATACACTGAAATGTAAGTGCAATATTTATATTCCAATTGATTTATTTTATAATGATATAGTAAAAATGAGAAAATAAGACATTTTCAGTAACAATGTGCTGTGACACTTTTGTATTTTATGTCTGATTTTGTAAGAAGTAGTTTTTAGGTGAGGTGAAACTTGGGGTATGCAAGACAAGCAGGACTCCTGAAAGAGGTACAGTAATCTGGAAAGGTTGAGAGCCACTCGCCTAGGAGCCTTGGCATGAGCAGGTACCTGCTCTGCCAGCATCACAGATGTCTTTATACTGAAGTTAGAGTGTGACCATGGATATGGCAACATAGTTAAGGATGATGGAAGAACTTCTTCCTTGAATGATTGTCCCTATAGGTATTCTAAATGTGGAAGCACATGCACGCCATGAGCTGGAGTAATAAGGTTTGCCTACCAGTATCCGTTAACCTGCACCTGCATCGTGCATCGCCTCATGCTCACACTCAAGGGTTTAATAGTCTGTGCAGGTCAACACATCTCCAGTTCCCTCTTACCGCTGCATGGCCTGTTCCTTCGTGCATTCTTAGTTATCACTAAGGGTATGTCTACACTATGAAATTAGGTCAATTTTATAGAAATTGATTTTTATAAATCAATTTTATACAGTCAATTGTGTATGTCCCCACTAAGCGCATTAAGTCGGCGGAGTGCGTTCTCACTACCATGGCTAACATCAACTCACAGAGCAGTGCACTGTGGGAAGCTACCCCACGGTTCCCGTAGTCTCCGCTGCCCATTGGAATTCTGGGTTAAGCTCCCAATGCCTGATGGGGCAAAAAGATTGTCACGGGTGGTTTTGGGTACATGTTGTCAGTCTGCCCGCCTTCTCTCCCTCCCTCCGTGAAAGCAACTGCAGACAATCATTTCTCGCCTTTTTTCCTGGGTTACCTGTGCACACACCATAGCATGGCAAGCATGAAGCCCACTCAGCTCACCGCTGCTGTTGCGAGCATTGTAAACACCTCACGCATTATACAGCAGTATGTGCAGAACCTGGCTAAGAGACGGCAGCACGAGGACAATTGTGAGGAGGACATGGACACAGACGTTCCTGAAAGCACGGGATGTGGCAATTGGGACATCATGATGGCAGTGGGGCTGGTTGATACAGTGGAACACCAATTCTGGGCCCGGCAAACAAGCACAGACTGGTGGGACTACATAGTGTTGCAGGTATTGGATGATTCCCAGTGGCTGCGAAACTTTTGCATGCATAAGGCCACTTTCCTGGAACTCTGTGAGTTGCTTTCCCCTTCCCTGAAGCACAGGAATACCAAGATGAGAGCTGCCCTGACAGTTAAGAAGCGAGTGGAGATAGCCTTCTGGAAACTTGCAACGCCTGACTGCGACCGGTCAGTCGGGAATCAATTTGGAGTGGGCAAATCTACTGTGGGGACTGCTGTGATTGTAGCCAATGCAATCACTGATGTTCTGCTATCAAGGGTAGTGACTCTGGGAAATGTGCAGGTCATAGTGGATGGCTTTGCTGCAATGGGTTTCCCTGTGGTGGGGCGATAGACGGAACCCATATCCCTATTTTGGCACCGGACCACCTTGCCAACCAGTACATAAACCTCAAGGGGTACTTCTTAATGGTGCTGCAAGCACTGGTGGATCACAAGGGACGTTTCACCAACATCAATGTGGGATGGCCAGGAAGGGTTCATGATGCTCACGTCTTCAGGAACACTAGTCTGTTTAAATGGCTGCAGCAAGGGATTTACTTCCCAGACCAGAAAATAACCATTGGGGATGTTGAAATGTCAATAGTTATCCTTGGGGACCCAGCCTACCCCTTGCTCCCATGGCTCATGAAGCCATACACAGGCAGCCTGGACAGTAGTAAAGAGCAGTTCAACTATAGGAAGGAGTACGGCAGAAAGGGATCTAGGGGTTATAGTGGACCACAAGCTAAATATGAGTCAACTGTGTGATGCTGTTGCAAAAAAAGCAAACATGATTCTGGGATGTATTAACAGGTGTGTTGTGAGCAAGACACGAGATGTCATTCTTCCGCTCTACTCTGCTCTGGTTAGGCCTCAGCTGGCGTATTGTGTCCAGTTCTGGGCACCACATTTCAAGAAAGATGTGGAGAAATTGGAAAGGGTCCAGAGAAGAGCAACAAGAATGATTAAAGGTCTTGAGAACATGACCTATGAAGGAAGGCTGAAGGAATTGGGTTTGTTTAGTTTGGAAAAGAAAAGACATGATACCTGAAAACTGCTATCTAAAAGGGTCTCACAAGGAGGAGGGAGAAAACTTGTTCACCTTAGCCTCTAAGGATAGAACAAGAAGCAGTGGGCTTAAACTGCAGCAAGGGAGGTCTAGGTTGGACATTAGGAAAAAGTTCCTAACTGTCAGGGTGGTTAAACACTGGAATAAATTGCCTAGGGAGGTTGTGGAATCTCCATCTCTGGAGATATTTAAGAGTAGGTTAGATAAATGTCTATCAGGGATGGTCTAGACAGTATTTGGTCCTGCCATGTGGGCCCTTCTCGAGGTCCCTTCCAGTCCTAGAATCTATGAATCTATAGGCTGAGCAAGTGCATGGTAGTAGAATGTGCCTTTGGACGTTTAAAAGCTCACTGGCGCTGTTTGCTGACTAGGTTAGACCTCAGCGCAACCAATATTCCCATTGTTATTACTGCTTGCTGTGTGCTCCATAATATCAGTGAGAGTAAGGGGGAAACGTTTATGGCAGGGTGGGAGGTTGAGGCAAATTGCCTGGCTGCCAATTTTGAACAGCCAGACACCAGGGCCATTAGAAGAGCACAGGTAAGGTGTGCTGTGCATCAGAGAGGCTTTGAAAACTAGTTTCACGACTGGCTAGGCTACAGTGTGACAGTTGTGTGTGTTTCTTCTTGAAGCAAACCTGCCCCCTTTGTTGATTTTAATTCCCTGTAAGCCAACCACCTTCCTCCTTTCGATCACAGCTAGCAAAGGAAATAAAGTCATTATTGTTTTGAAACCATGCATTCTTTCTTTATTATTTTTTTTTAAAGGGAGATAACTGATAAGGTAGCCCGGGTGGGGTGGGGAAGGAGGGGAGGAGGAAAGGACAAGGCCACATTGCTTATTGTAGCCACACTACAAATCAAAACTGTTTGAATGACAGCCTTCTGTTGCTTGGGCCATCCTCTGAAGTGCAGTGGCTGGGTGCCCGGAGCCTCCCCCAGCCTGCGTTCTTGGGCGTCTGGATGAGGAGGATATGGAACTTGGGGAGGAGGGCAGGCAGTTGTACAGTAGATGCAGCGGTGGTCTGTGCTCTCGTTGGCTTTCCTGCAGCTCCACCAGATGCCTGAGCATGTCAGTTTGCTACCCGATTAGCCTCAGCATTGCATCCTGCCTCTTCACATCGCGCTCACTTATTGCTTTCCTGGACTCTGCCACTGAATGCCTCCATGCATTCAGCTGTGCCCTATCAGTGCAGGAGGACTGCATGAGCTCGGAAAACATGTCATTGTGAGTGCGTTTTTTTCGCCTTCTAATCTGCGATAACCTCAGGGATGGAGATGATAGGGGGAGCATAGAAACATTTGCACCTGTGCAGCGATAAAAAGGGAGAGTAAAATTTAAGATGATACACTTCTGAGAACAAAAGGGAGACTCTTTCACAGTGAATCAAGCAATTCACAGCAGACAGCACATGTGCTTTAGGTCCAACATTGCATTTTGCATTTTATATTGAATGCCTGCCAGTATGGTGACACATCACACATGGCTGGGCAACAGAATTTGGTTTCCAGGCAGCCATGGTAAGCCAAAGGGTACACGGATTTGGCTTCTAACGCCTTGATAACATGTGGGAATGTTTTCAAACTGAAGCACCCTCCTTTCCCATAGCAAGCAATGCCGGTTGGGTTTGCCATTTAAAAGGAAGGGCTGTGGTTTTCGAGTGGATGTGCAGCACACCCCTCCCCCACCCCTCCACATGGCTATTTGGGATGATCCCTTCACCCCTCCCCCCGCTGCATGGCTATTCTCAAGGATGATCCCTTTTAGCCAAGCGCAAACAGCCCAGCAAGAATGGGGTCCTTTTACCGTTCCCTTACAAAAATTCCCCTATTTCAACCAGGTGACCCTGAATGTTATTACTCTACTGAGGCTAACACAGAAAAATATAGACCAAATGTTGCTTGAATGCAAGCAAAACCCAGGACCATTCGCTGCCATGCTTTGTGCTGCAATGATTCCAGAATACTTGCTACTGGCTTGGCGTGGTAAAGTGTCCTACTGTGGAGGACGAAATAAGACAGCCCTCCCCAGAAACCTTCTGCAAAGGCTTTCAGAGTACCACCAGGAGAGCTTCATGGAGATGTCCCTGGAGGATTCCCACTCCATCCCCAGACACGTTAACAGACTTTTCCAATAGCTGTACTGGCCACGAATTCATCCCAAGTCTTCAGGGCAAATCAAACATTAAACACTATTGCTTTTAAACCCTGTACTGTAGTTACAAATGTGCACTCACCAGAGGTGCCTTCTCTGCCTTCAGGGTTGGGAATAAATAAATAAATAAAAATTAATGGAGATATTCTATCTCCTAGAACTGGAAGGGACCTTGAAAGGTCATCAAGTCCAGCCCCCTGCGTTCACTAGCAGGACCAAGTACAGATTTTGCCCCAGATCCTTAAGTGATCCCCTTAAGAATTGAACTTACAACCTTGGGTTTAGCAGGCCAATGCTCAAACCACTGAGCTATCCCACCTTGGGAAGGTATTGGCTCCAGGGTGATAAAAAGGTCCTGGCTGCCGGGGAGAATGGATTCAGTGCTTGCCTGCTGTGCATTCTCCTCCTCATCATCATCCACAAAATCCTCCTCCATGTTGTGTGAGACTCCCCCTTTGGAGGTGTCCATGGACAGTGGTGGGGTAGTGGTAGGGTCCCCCCCAGAATGCCATGCAGCTGATCATAGAAGCGGCATGTATGGGGCTCTGACCCAGAGCAACCGTTTGCCTCCTTTGTCTTTTGGTAGGCTTGCCTGAGTTCCTTGACTTTCACGCGGCACTGCTGTGTGTCCCTGTTGTAGCCTCTGTCCATCATGCCCTGTGCGATTTTGGCATATATATTAGCATTTCTTCTTTTTGATCGGAGTTCTGCCTGCATAGGTTCTTCTCCCCATACAACAATCAGATCCAGTGTCTCCCGTTCGCTCCATGCTGGAGCTCATTTGCAATTCTGGGGGGACTGCATGGTCACCTGTGCTGCTGAGTGCAGCTGAGCAAGCCATACTGACCAAACAGGAAATTAAATTCAAAAGTTCCTGGGGCTTTTCCTGTGTACCTGGCTAGTGCATTGGAGTTGAAAGTGCTGTCCAGAGTGGTCACACTGGAGCACTGTGGGATAGCTCCTGGAGGCCAATAACATCCATTTGTGTCCGCACTACCCCAAATTCGACGTAGCAAGGTTGATTTTAGCACTACTCCCCTCGCCGGGGAGGAGTACAGAAGTTGATTTTAAGACCCCTTTAGATCGACAGAATAGTGTTCCTTGTGTAGACACATTCATTATAAAATTGACCTGACACGGGTAAATTCGACCTAACCCTGTAGTGTAGACCAGGACTATAAGAACATAAGAACAGCCGTACTGGGTCAGACCAAAGGTCCATCTAGCCCAGTATCCTGTCTACTGACAGTGGCCAATGCCAGGTGTCCCAGAGGGAGTGGACCTAACAGCCAATGATCATGTGATCTCTCTCCTGCCATCCATCTCCATCCTCTGACAAACAGAGGCTAGGGACACCATTCCTTACCCATCCTGGCTAATAGCCATTAATGGACTTAACCACCATGAATTTATCCAGTTCTCTTCTAAAAGCTGTTATAGTCCTAGCCTTCAGAACCTCCTCAGGTAAGGAGTTCCACAAGTTGACTGTGCGCTGCGTGAAGAAGAACTTCCTTGTATTTGTTTTAAACCTGTTGCCTATTAATTTCATTTGGTGACCCCTAGTTCTTGTATTATGGGAATAAGAAAATAACTTTTCCTTATCCACTTTCTCCACATCACTCATGATTTTATATACCTCTATCATATCCCCCTTAGTCTCCTCTTTTCCAAGCAGAAGAGTCCTAGTCTCTTTAATCTCTCCTCATATGGGACCCGTTCCAAACCCCTAATCATTTTAGTTGCCCTTTTCTGAACCTTTTCTAGTGCCAGTATATCTTTTTTGAGATGAGGAGACCACATCTGTACGCAGTATTCGAAATGTGGGCGTACCATTGTTTTATATAAGGGCAATAATATATTCTCAGTCTTATTCTCTATCCCCCTTCTTAATTATCCCTAACATCCTGTTTGCTTTTTTGACCACCTCTGCACACATCTTCAGAGAACTATCCACAATGACTCCAAGATCTTTTTCCTGACTTGTTGTAGCTAAATTAGCCCCCATCATATTATATGTATAGTTGGGGTTATTTTTTCCAAACTTTACATTTATCCACATTTAATTTCATTTGCCATTTTGTTGCCCAATCACTTAGTTTTGTGAGATCTTTTTGAAGTTGTTCACAGTCTGCTTTGGTCTTAACTATCTTTAGCAGTTTAGTATCATCTGCAAACTTTGCCACCTCACTGTTTACCCTTTTCTCCAGATCATTTTTGAATAAGTTGAATAGGATCGGTCCGAGGACTGACCCTTGGGGAACACCACTAGTTACCCCTCTCCATTCTGAGAATTTACCATTAATTCCTACCCTTTGTTCCCTGTCTTTTAACCAGTTCTCAACCCATGAAAGGACCTTCCGTTTTATCCCATGACAGCTTAATTTACGTAAGAGCCTTTGGTGAGGGACCTTGTGAAAGGCTTTCTGGAAATCTAAGTACACTATGTCCACTGGATCCCCCTTGTCCACATGTTTGTTGACCCCTTCAAAGAACTCTAATAGATTAGTAAGACACAATTTCCCTTTACAGAAACCATGTTGACTATTGCTCAACAGTTTATGTTTTTCTATGTGTCTGACAATTTTATTCTTAACTATTGTTTTGACTAATTTGCCCGGTACTGACGTTAGACTTACCGGTCTGTAATTGCCGGGATCACCTCTAGAGCCCTTTTTAAATATTGGTGTTACATTAGCTAACTTCCAGTCATTGGGTACAGAAGCCGATTTAAAGGACAGGTTACAAACCTTAGTTAATAGTTCCGCAACTTCATATTTGAGTTCTTTCAGAACTCCTGGGTGAATGCCATCTTGTCCTGGGTGACTTGTTAATGTTAAGTTTATCAATTAATTCCAAAACCTCCTCTAGTGACACTTCAATCTGTGACAGTTCCTCAGATTTGTCACCTACAAAAGCCGGCACTATGAGAGTGATTTTTTAATCCATTATGTACAGTTCTTCTAGTCTACTAGTGAATAGTAGTTTAGCCATAGTAGTAAATTAGTGGTAAGTTTAGTAAGTTAGTTCTCTCCACCTGAGGACTGCTCCCTGCCCACCCAACATAAGAGCGGCCATACTGCATCAGACCAAAGGTCCATCTAGTCCAGGGGTGGGCAAACTTTTTGGCCCAAGGGCCACATCAGGGAATAGAAATTGTTTGGAGTGCCATGAATGCTCACAAAATTGGGGTTGGCGTGAGGGAGGGGGTGTGGGCTCTGGGGTGGGGCTGAGGATGAGAGGTTTGGGATGCAGGATGGTGTTCTGGGCTGTGACTGAGGGGTTCAGAGGGTGGGAGGGGAATCATGGCTGGGGCAAGGGTGCAGGAAGGGTTTGGGTTCTGGCTGGGTGTGCTGGCTCTGGGGTGGGGTTGGGGATGAGAGGTTTGGGGTGCAGGAGGGTGCTTCGGGCTGGAAGTAAATAACACTTCCTTATTTACTTTTTCCACATCAGGCATAACCCCCCCTTAGTAGTCTCTTTTCCAAGCTGAAAAGTCCCAGTTTTATTAATCTCTCCTCATATGGATGCCGCTCCATACCCCCAATCATTTTTGTTGCCTTTTTCTGACCCTCCCTCCAATTCCAATTCAAAAACTGTGACTCCTGCCCAAGCTCCTTTTCTGTGAGCAATGAGCACCAGAGGCGTCTCTATTGCCTTGTCAAGGCTCATATGGCAGTGCATTGCTCAATGCGCAAGTCATTTTCTCCTTGGACTCAGGAAACTCAAGAGCTCTGCCTCCGCAAGTTCCTTATGGAGGAATCAATGTGGCTGCATTTGCAGTCAGATCTGGGACCGTCTGAACCACCCCTTCAGCAACCATCACTGGCGGTGAGCACCCCTATGGCCATTTCCCAGGTGCCAGATTTGGCAGTACCAGTGATTAAGGACAAGCCCGGGCATGAAAGCAGGAAGCACTCATGCACACAAGCAGATTTCTGCAGCAGACTGCTAGTAAGAGCAGCATTTTCTCCTCATGTCAGGTTGGGTGAGATGTCATGCATGGAGATGGCTACCCCTGCGCCAAAGCTTTCCAAAGTTGAGGGGAAGACCAAATGTAAGACGGGTCTGATGTTACCGGCAACTACCACACTACCCACCCATCCAGAGTGCTCACTGTCCCACAGCCACCTTGCTATCTAGAGCAATCGGCCCCACTGACACCTCCTGGAGCCTTGGTGTTTCCACGAGCACCCCTCAGACTTCCAGATTATGACCTGAGAACCCTATCACCACCACTACCAGACCTCCCAGGCACCCTCACATATTGCCTCAGTCCCTCCACTGGTACCATCGGGTTCCAAGGAAGAGGCAGAAGTAGAGTTGGTACTGCCAATGCCTATGGCTGCTTCATCCTCCCAGATGAGGCTTTCATTCCTCCCACCTTATTTCCCTCAGATGTTCACAGGCAATATTAGGACCTGCTCCAGCGGATCACTGTGGACCTAAGCATACCACTGAAGAGGTGCAGGACCAACACTACCAGCTGGTCGACATCCTCCAGCCTCAGGGAGCATCTAGGCTGGTGCTTCCTATGAATGAGGCCATCCTTCAGCCTGCATGAGCTGTGTGGTACACCCCTGCCTTATGTGTCACCACACCAAAGCAGGCAGAGTGAAGGTACTTTGTTCCAGCTAAGGTGACAGACTTTCTCTTTTCCCGACACCCCCTCCCCCCAGCTCTCTTGTGCATGCAGCAACAGAGCGGGTGTGACAACACACTCAAAGGTTGACCCTTCCAGACTGGGGGCTGTCAAGGCTGAATCCCCACTCTGGCACCTCAAGTTCAGGAAGTGGGGCCCACAAGGATTTTAAAAATTAATACCTGCCATTCCAGGCTTATATTAAACTCCCAAAGTTACAGCTTCTCTCTGACCTTGACTTGGTAAATGCTGCCACCACCCCAATGCAAAAAAAAAAACCCTTTGAACCCAGGAAGGAGCATTTGGGAATTCCTCCCTGTGGGGTACCCTAAAGTCCTTTCAGCCCTCTCCCCCCCAATCCCCGGAAGAGCTGAGAAAGAAAACAAAGGAAATTAGCTGTGGCTATCAGCTAATCAAACAACACAAACCTCTTAGGACACCAAAAATCCAATCCTATTCTTAAAAAAGGTAAGTTTTATTAAAAACAAAAAGGGAAAAAATCTGGAACTTAGGCTTTTTGCTAGATCTTAAAAGAAACAATTACAAAAATTAAGCACCCAAAATAGCTTTCTTGGGAGTTCAACATAAAGGTTATAAGCAAACAAAAGCATCTGTGGTTAGCACAGAGGAGATCCACAAGCCAAAATAAGAAATAAACCTGATAGTGTCTAATGTGACAAAGTCCCTCCTCTATCTTAGTGGGTCCTGCACTTATTGGCGGCTTTTCCTGCCTCAGAGATTCACCATGTGGGTTGGGGAACAGCCCAGAGACCTTCCCCTCTGGAAGAACCCACAGTCCAGGTCAATTGGGAGGTTTGGGGGGAACTCAGGCCTGCCCTCTACTCCGGGTTCCAGCCCAAGGCCCTGTGGGTTGCAGCTGTCTATAGTGCCTCCTGTAACTGCTGCATGACAGCTACAACTCCCTGGGTTACTTCCCCATGGCCTCCTCCAAACACCTTCCTTATTCTCACCACAGGACCTTCCTCCTAGTGTCTGATAACACTTGTGCTCCTCAGTCCTCCAGCAGCACACCCTCTCACTCTCAGCTCCTTGTGCCTCTTGCTCCCAGCTCCTAACACTCACACCACAAACTGAAGTGAGCTCCTTTTAAAACCCAGGTGCCCTGATTAGCCTGCCTTAACTGACTCTAGCAGCTTCTTCTTAATTGGCTCCAGGTGTCCTAATTAGCCTGCCTGCCTTAACTGGTTCTAGCAGGTTCCTGATTACTCTAGTGCAGCCCCTGCTCTGGTCACTCAGGGAACAGAAAACTACTCATCCAGTGACCAGTATATTTGCCCTCTACCAGACTCCTGTACTCCACTGGTCTAGGTCTGTCACATATCCCTCCCCTCTGCTCAACGCCAAGGGGTTGGGCAGCTTGGGATGCCAGACAGTGCACACATGACAAGCCATCGGCGTTGCCACGACAGCTCCCTGCTCTGTGTTGCACACGGAACTGGAAAGGTTGGAGGGATAAGAACCATCTGGTCACCCTTGTGTTCTTCTCCTTGTTCCGCTGCATCCATTGAAGAGGGGCATGGTCAGTCACGAGGACAAATCTGCGCCCGAGCAGGTAGTAGCGCAATGTTTCCATGGCCCATTTTACAGCGAGGCATTCTCTCTCCACCACTGCATATTTTTGTTCCCTTGGAAGGAGTTTCCAACTGAGGTATAGAATTGGGTGTTCCTCCTCCCCGACCATCTGGGATAGAACGGCCCCCAACCCTACTTCCGATGCATCCGTCTGCAGGATAAACTCCTTGGTGAAATCAGGGGCAGGGTTACTGCAAAGGGCAGTACGTAGGTCTGTGAATGCTTCCTCTGCTGCGTCAGACCATCTCACCAGATCAGGTCCACGGGCTTTCACTAGGTCTGTCAGGAGGCTTGCCCTTGTGGCAAAGTGGGGGATAAATCGTCGGTAATACCCCACCACACCTAGGAACGTCAGGACTTGTTTCTTGTGACTTGGTCGGGGCCAATTTTGGATGGCCTCTAACTTGTTCACTTGGGATTTTACCAAACCTTTTCCCACAATGTAGCCAAGATATTTGGCCTCTGTAAACCCTACAGTGCACTTGGCAGGGTTTGCTGTAAGGCCAGCTTGCCTGAAGGTATCGAGGACTGCCTCCACCTTCTCCAGGTGGGTTTCCCAGTCTGGGGTATGAATGAGCGCATCGTCCAAGTAGGCAGCAGCATAACTGTTATGCGGGCGTAATAACTTGTCCAAGAGCCAAGGAAGGTAGCTGGGGCCCCATGTAGTCCAAAAGGGAGGACAGAATATTGAAAAAAGAACAGGAGTACTTGTGGCACCTTAGAGACTAACAAATTTATTAGAGCATAAGCTTTCGTGGGCTACAGCCCACTTCTTCGGATGCATACAGAGTGGAATAAATATTGAGGAGATATATATACACACATACAGAAAGCATAAACAGGTGGGAGTTGTCTTACCAACTCTGAGAGGCCAATTAAGAGAAAAAAAACTTTTGAAGTGATAATCAAGATAGCTCAGTACAGACAGTTTGATAAGAAGTGTGAGAATACTTACAAGGGGAGATAGATTCAATGTTTGTAATGGCTCAGCCATTCCCAGTCCTTATTCAATCCTGAGTTGATTGTATCTAGTTTGCATATCAATTCCAGCTCAGCAGTCTCTTGTTGGAGTCTGTTTTTGAAGTATCAGGGGGTAGCCGTGTTAGTCTGTATCTACAAAAACAACAAGGAGTCTGGTGGCACCTTAAAGACTAACAGATTTATTTGGGCATAAGCTTTCGTGAGTAAAAACCTCACTTCTTCGGATGCATAGAGAAGAAGTGAGGTTCTTCTCTATGCATCCGAAGAAGTGAGGTTTTTACTCACAAAAGCTTATGCCCAAATAAATCTGTTTTTGAAGTTTTTCTGTAGTAAGATAGCCACCCGCAGGTCTGTCATTGAATGGCCAGACAGGTTAAAGTGTTCTCCCACTGGTTTTTGAGTATTATGATTCCTGATGTCAGATTTGTGTCCATTAATTCTTTTACGTAGAGACTGTCCGGTTTGGCCAATGTACATGGCAGAAGGGCATTGCTGGCACATATCACATTGGTAGATGTGCAGGTGAACGAGCCCCTGATCGCATGGCTGATGTGATTAGGTCCTATGATGATGTCACTTGAATAGATATGTGGACAGAGTTGGCATCAGGCTTTGTTACAAGGATAGGTTCCTGGGTCAGTGTTTTTGTTCAGTGATGTGTGGTTGCTGGTGAGTATTTGCTTTAGGTTGGGGGGTTGTCTGTCTCCCAAGATCTGTGAGAGTAAAGGATCATCTTTCAGGATAGGTTGTAGATCTCTGATGATACGCTGGAGAGGTTGTAGTTGGGGGCTGAAGGTGACAGCTAGTGGTGTTCTGTTAGTTTCTTTTTTGGGCCTGTCTTGTAGGAGGTGACTTCTGGGTACTCATCTGGTTCTGTCAATCTGTTTTTTTCACTTCAGCAGGTGGGTATTGTAGTTTTAAGAATGCTTGATAGAGATCTTGTAGGTGCTTGTCTCTATCTGAGGGATTGGAGCAAATGCGGTTATATCTTAGAGCTTGGCTGTAGACAATGGATCGGGTGGTGTGTCCTGGATGGAAGCTGGAGGCATGTAGGTAAGTGTAGCGGTCAGTAGGTTTCCGGTATAGGGTGGTATTTATGTGACCATCGCTTATTAGCACAGTAGTGTCCAGGAAATGGACCGCTTGTGTGGATTGATCTAGGCTGAGGTTGATGGTGGGATGGAAATTATTGAAATCATGGTGAAATTCCTCAAGGGCTTCTTTTCCATGGGTCCAGATGATGAAGATGTCATCAATGTAGCGCAAGTAGAGTAGGTGCGTTAGGGGACGAGAGCTAAGGAAGCGTTATTCTAAGTCAGCCATAAAAATGTTGGCATACTGTGGGGCCATGCGGGTACCCATAGGAGTGCTGCTGACTTGAAGGTATATATTGTCCCCAAATGTGAAATAGTTGTGGGTGAGGACAAAGTCACAAAGTTCAGCCACCAGGTTAGCTGTGACATTATCGGGGATACTGTTCCTGATAGCTTGTAGTCCATCTTTGTGTGGAATATTGGTGTAGAGGGCTTCTACGTCCATAGTGGCCAGGATGGTGTTTTCTGGAAGATCACCGATGGATTGTAGTTTCCTCAGGAAGTCAGGGGTGTCTCGAAGAAGCTGGGAGTGCTGGTAGCGTAGGGTCTGAGGAGAGAGTCCATATAACCACACAAGCCTGATGTTAGGGTGCCAATGCCTGAGATGATGGGGTGTCCAGGATTTCCAGGTTTATGGATCTTGGGTAGCAAATAGAATACCCCTGGTCGGAGTACTAGCAAAGCAAAAGTAATTCTGAAAGCATTGGCCCCATTTTTCACTGTTTGTATTATTAATTTAAAATTTTTTCACTGTTAGTCATGGTTACTATAGATGAAACATAGCTCTCATGGCAAGCTTGACTGAAGAAAGATGTCATGTTCAGTTTAAGGGTAGGAAAAAAGTATAATCAGTTTATTAGTAGTAAATTTTGCATATTTTAATAATGGATTTGTCATTTTTATGTTTAAATAAACAGCCTTAAAAGTTTTTCCATTTGTCATTCACTATATTAAGTTCATTTACCTTTGTTTGCTAAGTGTTCACTGTTCCCTCAACAACTGTCATTTTCTTCCAGTGGGTGTACATGTGTGTGTGATCATATTGCCCTCTTAAGGCTGGCCCAAAGAGGGATACAATTCTTGATACTACAGCAGGGGTCGGCAACCTTTCAGAAGTGGTATGCCAAGTCTTCATTTATTCACTCTAATTTAAGGTTTCGTGTGCCAGTAATACATTTTAAAAAGGTCTCTATAAGTCTGTAATATATACCTAAACTATTGTCGTATATAAAGTAAATAAGGTTTTTAAAATGTTTAAGAAACTTCATTTAAAATTAAATTAAAATGCAGAGCCCCCTAGACTGGTGGCCAGGACCCGGGCAGTGTAAGTGCCACTGAAAATCAGCTCGCATGCTGCCTTCGGCACATGTGCCATAGGTTGCCTACCTCTGTACTACAGTTATCTATTAGCTATTTCCTTCTACTCAAATTGGACTACAATCTATATTGAGTCACCTAAATAAGTCATTCCCATTGAATTGGCAGGCGCTCAGCACCTTAATAAATCAAACCACTTATCTAGATATTTAGTCACAGTTCCCGAGGTGTTCATGATTTATCTAGTAGTTATGTCTGTTTTCTGCAGCACAGGGATGTGTTATAGAACCAAGTGATAATGAAGGCTTGGGATGAGAATAAGTAGGACTTTAATGAAAGTGCTCTTCCCAGACAAATTATGTGCTGTCCTCAGCTACTCCTGTATGTATTCCCATCACCTGTATCTCTTTATTAGTTGGTATTCCAAATAATGCATAGAAAACTTCAGGGAAATAACTGTGATTTTACAAGATGTTAGAATAAATGAAGAATGAAAATTAGTGCTTTCATGTTTAGCTGCATTTTTAGCTTGTGTTTCTTATCAAAGTGTTCCTGATAAAACTCAAGCAGCAGTACTGGAAACTGCTAGCCAGATTCAGTTTGGAAGAAATTAACATAATCAGTTCTGCTTCTTACCTGGTTTCTCAGCAGCAGACATCTTCCTGCTACTAGACATGTTTTCTTTTCATTCACTCTTGGTAATACATTGATTTCTTATTCTCATATTCAAAATGTTAGTAGGTCAGTAAATGATAAAAGGAACGTTCAAGCAGTGATTTTTGAAGGCAACAGTTTTATTGCACAGATTTATTCACTTTCTAATCTGTTTTCCATTTTGACTTTGGATTGAATATTTCCACTCACGAGGATGAATAAGAGTTCCCAGTACTAGAAAATCAAATCTTCTGTTTATCTTGGTGTAGTGGGTGGTCACCCTGCTCCGGCCCTGAAGGGGTTAAAGCAGCGCTGGAGAGGGCTGCAGCTGGGAAAAGGTAGGCTGATGGAGAAAACAGCCACAGCTGTGGCCAGCTCATAAGGGCTAGCTGGGCCCTGATTAAGAGGGCTGTGGGCCAGAAGCTAGTGTGCACACACACTCCCTCTAGCTTCTTGAGAGAGAAGGACCTGACTGCCTGGGAGTTGAGAAGGGTACCTGAGGTGGAGCAGTGCTGGGGGAAGGGTAGAGGGAGCTCCAGCCAGGAAAAACCCTAGGCTGCAGGCCTTGTTAAAAGGACCAAATTAGGTACTGGGGCTGCAGAGGGGTAGCCTAGAGATAGGGCCTGCTGCCTTTGCCTAACCCCCTTGCTGATGAGTGGTTTACAGACTGCAGTCGGCCCCAGGGAGCAGGAGCTAGATGATGCCTGGCAGTAGGCACTGAGGGGAGACCCAGAGCGAGGGGGTACTGTAGTAGGTAGAACCCCTGGGCAAAGGGCACCTGGGTCTGGCAGGGACACTGGCCTGCAGAGGGCGCTCTGGGCTGGACTAATTCCTGAGATGGCCAGCAGAAGGTGCCATGCCAGCGAGTTGTCGCTTCACTACACTTGGTTAAACACATATTGCAGGCTCAGTGAAGTTCAAGATTTCATATATCTACCAATGACCATACTGCATAACCAGTGCCCACCTTAGGTTAGTTGTGCAAAGTATTAGCTAAGTGTAAGAATCTAAGAAGGAAAAATCCATTTTGTATCTGGTCCTAGAAATCTGTTAACAGCAACAGAATATAATCAGTAGCTAGTTAGTCCCCAAACCATTTTCCCTAGAAGATAAATTTGCTGTTGAAGCAAGGCCAAGGGAAAGTTCAAAGATCCAACCCATTGAAACAAGGTATAGTCCAAATTTATTTTAATTACATTAAATTGACTTAAATAAATAGTCAACTGTGGAAAAATCAGATTTTTAAAAATGATATTTTCTCTATAAGAGGGTGACAGAGTGCTGAACAACAGCAGGTGAACCAGCACTCTGGTCACTATACCTCTATTCAGTTATTCTAGAGTAGACCTCATTAAGAAAAGCTGTGCTTAATTGATGGACTGAGTAGAACTAAGGCCTGGTCTACGCTACAGAGTTAGGTTGACACAAGGCAGTTTACATTGACCTAACTCTGTAAGAAGCTATGCTAAGATGTTGCACCCACTGATATAACTCACCCACTACGGCAACTTAATAACTCCACCTCTGCGAGGTATGTTGCACTTTGGTCAATGTAGATAGGGTGACGTAGTGTCAGTGTAGATATTGTGAGACTTGCATCAACTTTTGTGGTCTCCAGGAGGTGTCCCACAATGCCCCACAGTGACTGCTCTGGTCACCATTTTACTGGGAAAAAAAATAAACACACAAAAATGATACTTCCTGCAGGCAGAGCTGTCCCAAATCTTCTCCAGCTGCCAAGAGTAAGATTTCAGTACTGATCCTCCCACTATTTCTGGTGATGTTAGAAATAATTGGTACATGATGTATAATAGAATGTGGTATATTCTAGCCTAAATCTTAAAACAACAAACAGGAAATTAGTACAGGAAAATAATTGAGTAAAACAATGCACATTGAAACTTTGTAGAATTTCATTATCTGTAAAGTAACAAGTTTTTATATCAGGTTTGTTTCTTGTGTTATTAGACCAATTTAAAAAAAAATAAAGTCAGTATTGATTTAATTAAATTTTCCAGAGGCCCAGAAGTATTCTAAGATTTTTTTTCTCAAATTTTTAACATGCTTGCCTGCCTGGTAGGTATTTTCAAGCTCTTACAGCTCTTCTAAAGAATGCTTTTTCAAAGACAGAGGGTCCTGTGGCACCTTTAAGACTAACAGAAGTATTGGGAGCATAAGCTTTCATGGGTAAGAACCTCACTTCTTCAGATGCAAATAATGGAAATCTCCAGAGGCAGGTATAAATCAGTATGGAGATAACGAGGTTAGTTCAATCAGGGAGGATGACGTGCTCTGCTAGCAGTTGAGGTGTGAACACCAAGGGAGGGGAAACAGCTTCTGTAGTTGGATAGCCATTCACAGTCTTTGTTTAATCCTGATCTGATGGTGTCAAATTTGCAAATGAACTGGAGCTCAGCAGTTTCTCTTTGGAGTCTGGTCCTGAAGTTTTTTTGCTGTCAGATGGCTACCTTTACATCTGCTATTGCGTGGCCAGGGAGGTTGAAGTGTTCTCCTACAGGTTTTTGTATATTGCCATTCCTGATATGACTTGTGTCCATTTATCCTCTTGCGTAGTGACTGTCCAGTTTGGCCAATGTACATAGCAGAGGGGCATTGCTGGCATATATAACATTGGTGGACGTGCAGGTGAATGAGCCGGTGATGTTGTAGCTGATCTGGTTAGGTCCTGTGATGGTGTTGCTGGTGTAGATATGTGGGCATCGAGGTTTGTTGCATGGGTTGGTTCCTGAGTTAGAGTTGTTATGGTGCGGTGCGTGGTTGCTGGTGAGAATATGCTTAAGGTTGGCGGGTTGTCTGTAAGCGAGGACTGGCCTGCCTCCCAAGGTCTGTGAAAGTGAGGGATCATTAATCCTGATCTACCCATCCTGGACAAACAAAGACAGTGAATGGCTATCCAACTACAGAAGCAGTTTCTCCTCCCTTGGTATTCACATCTCAACTACTAGCAGAGTACCTCATCCTCCCTGATTGAACTAACCTCGTTATCTCCATACTGATTTATACCTGTCTCTGGAGATTTCCATTACTTGCATCTGAAGAAGTGAGGTTCTTGCCCACGAAAGCTTATGCTCCCAATACTTCTGTTAGTCTTAAAGGTGCCACAGGTTGCTTTTTACAGATTCAGACTAACACGGCTATCCCTCTGATACTTTTCAAAGACAGATTTTCAGGAACGTTCATTTATTCTTGCAGCCATCACATAAATCACCTGAAACTTCTGCCAGCATAAAAGGATTCTACCTTCCCATTCATCGTGGAGATAGAGTCAGTTGTACTTGATAGACAGCTACTTGTACTTTCTGAATATCACAAGAAGGATTAAACTTGATCAGTTGTCAGTCATTCTGGATTCTAGAAGACTTTTGAGCAGGGACAGTTAAGGTATCAGAATCAAACAGCCACTGGAAAAAAAAAAGTTAATGGAGATATTCTATCTCCTAGAACTGGAAGGGACCCTGAAAGGTCATTGAGTCCAGCCCCCTGCTTTCACTAGCAGGACCAAGTACTGATTTTGCCCCAGATCCCTAAGTGGCCCCCTCAAGGATTGAACTCACAACTCTGGGTTTAGCACGCCAATGCTCAAACCACTGAGCTATCCCTCCCTTGTCAGAGTATACACAAAAGGATTTTCTCTATTTTTCAAGGACTTGTTCCTTTCCAAGGGACAATGGCCCATATTCTCAAAGATATTTAGGTTCCTAAAACTTTGTCTGCAAAACTTTTGTTGGTCATGGGTGTGAAAAAAACAAAACAAAACACCCCCAACCAACATAAGTTTTGCCGATAAAAGCGCCAGTGTGGACAGCACTAGGTCGGCGGGAGACTCTCTCCTGCTGACATAGCTACCGGCGCTTGTGAGGGAATGGCTTAATTATGCCAGTGGGAGAGCTCTCTCTCCTAGCGGCATAGAGCAGCTACACAGGAGACCTTACAGCGGCACAGCTGCCCCGCTCTAAGGTCCACAGTGTAGACATAGCTTAACTCCAGTTGAAATCTTTGAGGATCTGAGCCAAGGTTTTTCAAATAATAGAATACCTGCTCAGATTGGTGATCCGGCTTTTCTGATCTGTTATCTCTTAAAGGTAATCTGATACTCTGCTTTTGAATTTGGAAAGCCTCTGGAAGAGTCATCCTTCATAGGATTAGAATATGCTACTACAGAGCAGTTCTCTATGTTCAGTGTATCATTTTGGAGTAGAGTTAGAAAATTTGAAATGGATAAAAGGTTCCTGAATTATGTTACTTGTAATGTAGCTATGTTCCTCATAGTTCAAGTGCTTTCTAATATTTTTGGGGGTGAAGGTGGGAAGAAGTCATATTTGGCATTAATACTCACAATGCAGGATTTTACAAAATCCCAATAGCTAGAAATATTTTCTATTTTTATTTTATTTCTGTATTCAGGTCTTTCATAAGTGCTGTAATGCTGGAAGGACCATCTTCCTCAGAAACAGCAAAGGCCATCAGCACATGGCTACAGTTCCGCAATCACCCTGATATCTGCTGGGAGAGCAATACAGCGGTGCACAGACAATCCAGGAAGTGTTTGGAAAGTGCAGGGGACAATTTCCTGGTGCAAGTGCTGGAGGAACCACCTAGAGGCAGAGCTTTTCTTGACCTGCTGCTCACAAACAGGGAAGAATTAGTAGGGGAAGCAAAAGTGGATAGGAACCAGGGAGGCAGTGACCATGAGATGGTAGAGTTCAGGATCCTGACACAAGGAAGAAAGGAAAGCAGCTGAATACGGACCCTTGACTTCAGAAAAACAAACTGACTGCCTCAGGGAAATGATGGGCAGGATCCCCTGGGAGAATAACATGAGGGGCAAAGGAGTCCAGGAGAGCTGGCTGTATTTTAAAGAATCCTTATTGAGGTTGCAGGAACAAACCATCCCGATGTGTAGAAAGAATAGTAAATTTGGCAGGCGACCAGCTTGGCTTAACAGTGAAATCCTTACTGATCTTAAACACACAAAAAAGCAGTTTACAAGAAGTGGAAGTTTGGACAAATGACCAGGGAGGAGTATAAGTATATTGCTCAGGCATGCAGGAGTGAAATCAGGAAGGCCAAATCACACTAGTTACTCTCAACATCTCTTGCTAGCTGCAACAATAAGGGTTTATTCAGGTATGTTAGCAACAAGAATAAAGTCAAGGAAACTGTGGGCCCCTTACTGAATGAGGGAGGCAACCTAGTGACAGAGGATGTGGTAAAAGCTAATGTACTCAATGCTTTTTTTGCCTCTGTCTTCACAAACAAGGTCAGCTCCCAGACTGCTGCACTGGGCAGAACAGCATGGGGTGGAGGTGACCAGCCCTCTGTGGAGAAAGAAGTGGTTCAGGACCATTTAGAAAAGCTGGATGAGCACAAATCCATGGGGCCAGATATGCTGCATCCAAGGGTGCTAAAGGAGTTGGCGGATGTGATTGCAGAGCCATTGGCCATTATCTTTGAAAACTCATGGCGATCAGAGAGGAGGTCCTGGATGACTGGAAAAAGGCTAATGTAGTGCCCATCTTTAAAAAAAGGGAAGGAGGAGGATTCAGGGAACTACTTGAAAGAGGATGGATCTAGACTGTTCTCAGTGGTACCAGATGACAGGACAAGGAGTATGGTCTCAAGTTGCAGTGGGGAAGGTTTAGGTTAGATATTAGGGGAAAAAACTTTCACTAGGAGGGTGGTGAAGCACTAGAATGGGTTATCTAGGGAAGTGGTGGAATCTCCTTCCTTAGAGGTTTAAGGTCAGGCTTGACGAAGCCCTGGGTGAGATGATTTAGTTGGGGATTGGTCCTGCTTTGAGCAGGGAGTTGGACTAGATGACCTCCTGAGGTCCCTGCCAACCCTGATATTCTATGATTCTATGACAAACAATTAAAGTATTAAATATGGATTTTATTTTAAGAACATCCCTTCTCCCTTTTACTTTAGCTGTAGAGAGGTTTAAAAGAAAACTACCCTCTTGACAGGTTCTTAGATGGTAATAATTGTGGTTTATTTTTTGGGAGGGGGAGGGGTGAAAAGAAGTTAACCAGGTTACTTCCCTCCTTTTATTAAATTTTTTCTACACTCAAACTCTGAACTTTTCAGAGGGGAAGTATTGCCTCTTAGAGGCAGCCAGGGGTGGTGTGCAATTGTCCCACATTACTGGGTGGGGGCTTGAGCCAGTTGTGTTTTATTTTTGAAAAGGAACCTCTAGATATTGAACCCGGCCCTTGTTGCTGCCAACTCCAACTGGCAGAAGTTTTACAGACAGAAGGGAAAAGGAAAGAAATATAGTAGGAAAGAAATAAAGTAGGAAGGAAAAGGACACATGGAGGGGAGATGGTAGTGACAAAATGAGATTTTGTTAGAGCTGGTAGAGGTGATATCATCTGGGTCCCTCTTTCTTCCCTGATGTGGTTAAGACATCTCTCAGCATCAGGACAAAGATGACACAATGGTGTCATGTAGCATCCCAGAGTTGCAGGACATGAATGTGATGGTGAAGCTTGCTCCTTCTCTCTTTCAGTCAGTGTCCTTGTTCATCTGTTCCCTTGTGACGGGGCATCTACTCCATACAAATCCTGAGTGGGTTAATATGGGCCAGAAGGGGCCAATTAAACTTACATATAGTACCTAGAGGGGAACTAGGGATTGATAGGTCCAGTGGTGAGCTGGAGCCGGTTCCCATCAGTTCGCAAGAACCGGTTGTTAAATTTAGAAGCTGGTGTAGAATCGGCTGTTAAAGGGGTGGGCGGACAAACAACTCCAGTCCGCGGGCCACATCCGGCCCATGGGACCGTCCTGTTCCCCGCCTGAGCTCCCAGCTGGGAAGGCCGAGGCTCCCCGGCCCCTCCCTCACTTCCCCCTCCCAGAGCCACAGCGTGCTGAGCCACCAGCGCAAGCGCTCTGGGCAATTCAGCTCCTGCTGCTTTGAGCGGCAAGTTAAGGGGGGGGCTGTGAGCTCCAGCGGGCCGCGTGGCATGACCCGGCATCCTTACACACTGCCCTGAGCAGCATGGTAAGGGGGCTGGGCCAGGGCTGGGAGAAGGGGTTGGATAAGGCAGGGGCCAGGCAGGGAGTGGTTGGAGTTCAGGGGACAGGGAACGGGGTGGGGTTGGGGCAATTTAAAGGGCCTGGGGCTCCCAGCAGGGACTGGAGCCCCAGGCCCCTTAAATTGCTACCAGAGCCCCACTACTGGAGCCCTGGGATAGGGCTTCGGGCTGTTTAAAAAGTCCGGGGGCCACCCCGGTCCTTTAAATAGCTGCTAGAGCCCTGCCGCTTCCCCAGGGCTCCAGCAGCTATTTAAAGGACTGGGGTGGTAGAAGCAGGGGAGCCCTGGCCCTTTAAATAGCCCCCGGAGCCTGGGGCTGCTGCTACGCTAGTGGTGGAGGAGGGGAAATGGAGGAGAAACTTGCAGGTTTTGAGGGGGGCAGTCAGGGCAGGACGTGGGTTGGGGTTGGATGGGGGGGAGGGGGGAGACAGGCATGTGGGGTGTGCTTGTACTCACCGCACGGTTCCCTACCGGGTCTTTGGCAGCACATCCTTCACTCACTCCGAGTGAAGGACCTGAAGCCGAAATGCCGTCGAAAACCCGGAGCGAGTGGACCTGGTAGGGAACTGGTTCTTAGGATTTTGGGAGCTCGTCACTGGATAGGTCCTAGTGGTGGGTGAAGCCCAGCTCGGGGAGGTGCTGGGATAGGAGTATAAAGCCAGGAAGTGAGAGCAGGAAGAGGCTGGCTGGCTGCAGCCTGACTTTGGAGAGGGGTTGGCAGAGCTAGAGTCAGGCTAAGTGCTGGCATCTGGCTGGAGACAGTGAGTCTGGGCTGCAGGAGTAGAGTGGGTGGGTTGTGGCAGGGCCCAGCCACCAGCTGAAACAATCTGAATATTGAAATTGACACTAGGGTGCGGGGAAAAAAGAATGTTGCCTTGGACTATGAAGCAGCAGCAGGGGATGAGGAATGGTCTTATCAGGAAAAAAAAAGAACAAAATGACTAGATAGATCAGGCTTTGAAGGAAAGTATAGAAATGACAAACAAAAACAGGATAAAACATTTTATAATTGTCAGATCAGTGACAGATGTGAAAATAGATGTTAACCCCTGAAAACAGTGGAATGGATAAAGTGAAGTGTTAGTGACATACAAAGATCTAAAAGAATGCAGGGTGGAGATGTATTGATAGAATGTACAGAAAAGGAGCAAACTGAAAAAAAGAGTGCTAAAACTGTAACCTTAGGGAAAATGAAAGTTACTTGTCAACTGCCTAAATTCCTGATGGAAGAAAGTTTATGTAAGGAGTGCAGTTAGAATCCCAGAATATCAGGGTTGGAAGGGGCTTCAGGAGGTCATCTAGTCCAACCCCGCTACTCAAAGCAGGATCAATTCCCACTAAATCATCCCAGCCAGGGCTTTGTCAAGCCTGACCTTAAAAACCTCTAAGGAGATTCCACCACCTCCCTAGGTAACCCATTCCAGTGCTTCACCAGCCTCCTAGTGAAAAAGTTTTTCCTAATGTCCAACCTAAACCTCCCCCACTGCAACTTGAGACCATTATTCCTTGTTCTGTCAGTTAGGATTGTCTGAAGATGATATAAAAAAAGAATATAGGTGAAGATAAAGTATTGTTTGTTAAATGGTTACTTAGGAGAGAGGGTTAAAAAAGGCATCTATGGCTGTACACAAAACTTAAAAGGTGGGACACTTCTAGATAGAATCCAAACAAGTCAATGAATCTTTCTTGGTTAAACTCTATACGCGTCCCACACACCTCCATCCCCCCCTCCATGAGGTGCTATAATTGTCAAAGTTTTGGACATGCAGCTGCCATCTATAAGGGAACAGTGAGGTGCAGTAAGTATGGAGGAAATCACTCATGAGAACAGTGTAGAAAGAACAGAACCTAAGGGTAGGTCTTCACTATCTGGCGGGTAGTGATCGATCTATCGGGGATCGATTATCCGCGTCTACATGAGACGTGATAAATAGATCCCCAAACGTGCTCACCGTCGACTCCGGAACTCCAGCTCACGAGAGGGGGAAGCGGACTCCACAGGGGAGTGGCAGCGGTCGACTTGCCACCGTCCTCATGGCCAGGTAAGTCGACCTAAGATATGCCAACTTCAGCTATGCTACTTGGGTAGCTGAAGTTGCGTATCTTGTGTAGACCAGGGCTAAATTCTGTAATTAAGGGGGGGAAAAGTATAATTCAGCTTGTAAAGGATGTGCCAGAGCAGATTGAGCTAAAGAAATATAAAAAATTAAAATAATTTAAACAGTATATGTGGAGGCTATAAAAGAGTATCTACTGCAGAAAATAGAAAAAGCAAAATACGCATGTCAGAGAAAAGACATATGGGACAGCAGAAGACATCTCTGGTCAAGGAGGAGAAACTGGGAGGAATGTGAGATGGATTGCTTGTCAGTAAAGAAAATGTTATAGTATTCCTTATAGAAATAATTAACTGCACCTTGCAGATGGGAGGGGGAAAAAAAACAAAGGATTAAAATCATAACAAAAGTAGCAAAATATATTTAAGAAACAACTTCTCAATGGACCACATTCATGCACTTTTAAATGAAGGCAATAATACAGCTTAATAACACGGTTTTAACAATCCTTAGTTGGAATTAGCACAATGTAATAATCTATGGACAGGAGTTTAAAAAAGCTCTCTGAAATGGGGGGGGAGCGAAGCCTAATTTAATAGGTGAGCAAGAACCATAGTTAATAAGTAAACTTGTATCCAATCTGCTAGGATAGGATATATTCTGGAAGGATAGAGAGCTGGGTCAGGGCGAGTCTGTATATTTATAAAAAGGAACTGACATCAAAATGTATGTGCAGAGTTTTCAATTGTGGAAGCAGAGAAAGAACTGACAGGAAGGGGATTGCAATGCATGACAGTTTGTTAGCAAGAGTCACGCTAACTGTAACCCTAATAACGCGAGATTTGTAGGAGTGAGGATTGTGTGAGGTGAGTGGGAAAGAACTGTTTGAGAAGTTGTTTTGCGACCTTGTGTAGATAATATCTAAAGTAGACTAGCGTCTAAATAAGTGAGAAAAATAAGATATCAGGATGACCTATGTATAAACAAAATGCGGCTGTTGCTTATTATTGTCTGTAACAAAAGGTATAAATGCTTGCTGTAATTGTTTACCTGTAGAGAGACCTGCCTAGGAGGGGGAGACCCTGTGTTTTAGTGTACTCTCTCCCTCTACACAATTGCTTGAGAAAATAAAGTATCTGACTTTGCTGCACCCAACCAAAGGAGTGAGAACTGTTTTTCTCTGACAATTTGTGGGCTCGTCCGGGACGGCAACGCCTGCTGAGACAGTGGCAACTGCTGCGGACTGTTCCCCTTCTAACCCCATGGTGCCACAATAGAGGTAGGAGACCTTTTGAAATCTCTATTGGGGTATCAGAGGAGGACTGTCCATGGGGCCATCTGTCCCTGTGGGGCTTACGCCATCCGAACTTATTGACTGTGCAGCGGGATCAGATGCAGAGCAGTGCTGGGGAACTGTTTTGCCACCCCCAATAAGGTTAATGCATAAGGAAAATGCATTAGGTACACACCAGTGCTGAGGGGTTTTTACTGCCTCAAGAGGGGTTGTTACCACCTCATAGTGTATTGAGTCCAGACATAAGGTACAGATGCATCGTGGTATTTAGAAATAGAGGCCTTGGGGTGTGGGTGTGTACGTACGTACACCAGTGTGAATGAGAGAGTTACCGGAAAATGCCCAGAGTATTCTGCAAAGTGAAAGCTTGTGACCAGAAATATTTTAAAGCCCGGTATCTAGAGGATCTGTAGAAGATCCGACCCACGGTGGGCTGACTCAGCCTGGCATCGTCCAGCGAGGAAGCTACCTGGGTCTAGGAGTGTGTGAACGCATCTTCCCTCCCCCTTTCCTCTGTGTGAGCTGCTGACAGTCTGATAATCTCACTGGATGCAACGAGAGTGAGCGGTGCAGTCTCTCTGAGACTAGCCGACGCTCTTTGCTGAAGGGAGGTGTAGGAGAGTCATGGCCATCCTTGTTAGCCTCTCCTGTGTGAGTACCCTGTAGGGAGAGACTCTTAGTTTATGAGCCGCTAGCAGACAGGGCATCCTCCATGTGTGTGTGATTGGAAAATGGGTGGGGGGACAGTTTAAGCATTCCCTCTCACCCCCTAAGAGTACCCTTGCATATTATATGTACATACATTATGGTCCTAAAACCTGCAGGTATTTAGACAATTGGAATCTTTACACGCGTGAAAATCCATCTAAACAATGCCCACTAGAAAGTACCTTCAATCTAGAGAAGATCTTACATCTCAGAGGAGCTTTTAATTGCCAAAAAAGCCTCTGACACGGTGGGTGCAATTTGTCTATTGAGGAAAGGAGCGAGTTAATTTGAAGTTCAGCTTGGCCCAGAGATGAAGAGAAAGTTGCTCTGCGTTCAAGGTCAAAAATCAATGCAGACCATGCGAAGTACAAAGAAAACTGCTCTCGGCCCCAGCTGGCTGTGAAAAAAATATAGACAGAGGCAAAACAAAGGCAGTACAAGTTACAGGACTGAGATTACATTTGCAAAGCTTAACTGTCCAGTGAGATCCAACAGTCTGCCTTTGCGACCCTGGAGCCGGCATGGTTTCGGGATGCTGAAGAAGCCACAGGCAGCCGGCCTGGATTGGAATCTCTGAAAAGATGCCCCAGGAGACCCCAGGGTGTAAAAGAACAGCCCTCCCAAGAGTGGAAGCAAGATGGAGATTCTGGACAAGCTGTATACAGGATAATCTCCCATACACCTCTCTCCCTTCTCTGGACGTTATACACAGACATGGCCAGTCTGGACATGTGTGAGAGTATGAAAGTGGCTTAGAGCTTGGGGCATTAATGTTTTTTTTTCCCCCTGAGTGATTTGAGAGCGTTTCCAACACTCTCTGTTGTTGGTTTATTATTGTATTAATGAAGCTTTAAAATTCAGTCATAATGCACACCATGTATTTGTTTTGCCCTTGTTATTTTATGTTTGCTTTGTATGGTATTGTTGGTGTTATATGTTGAGAATTGGATGATTAAAAGTGTGCCTACTCTCAGCTGCAGTAAGTCTGAAAACCGGAGAGGGGTTTAGCATTCCTTTCCCCATCCTGGTTGACTGGGAAGGGTGTCAGGTGGATCTACCCCAGTCGTAGCAGGACTGGGCAATAGAGAAGAGTTGTGTACTTGATAATTAGAATTGAGCAATTAAGACCATAGATCATGAACCAGGCAGCAACTCAAACCTACTCCCAGGACAAAGTTGCAAGCCTTGAGACAGGACTTCCGGGCAGAAAAGGAAGCACTGGCTAAGCAAGTACCGGTCCTTCAGGGACTTGTCAAAATTTAACCATTTGTGCTCAGCATACACCATAACAGCAGTGTGTTTAACTATTCAATTCCTCTTATGGCAAACGCCAATGGGCCATGCGTTTTTGCCCAGGTGGCAAGCTTCATGAGGGAGGACTCAGGTAGCCTTGTGAGTAAGAATGTTTAAGGGAAGAGACCAGGAAGGGTGGGAGCTAATTGAGAAGCCCACCCTCCTAGCTAAATTGGTAGTGGAACAAGCCGGTGCCCATGGAAGGGACGGTTCAGCAAGAAAAGCAGGATTGGGGCCCAAGCAGGCAGGCAACAGATAAAGAGATTGGAAAACAGGTTGGAAACTTTGAGGGCATAGTGGAAGGAAAGGAGTAAGTAATTATAAGCATGGGACAAAAAGAACAGGAGTACTTGTGGCACCTTAGAGACTAACTACTCTGAAACCTATAAACTTGGGGATTGCAAATCCCCAGGACAATAATTGGAATGGTAAAATCTGAGTTGATTGGGTGTCATTTTGGGAGACAAGCAAGTGATTTAAGAAAAAGAGTGAGAAGTTAACTCTGTAGTTGCTAGAGGGAATCAAGCATTGAAACTTGGTAGGAATGTCTGTAAGTAATCCAGGCAAGAGGTTATTTAAGTGGAATTATTAGACTATGAATAAGTTAGTTGAATTTGCTGAAGAACACTCCTGCTGTGTACAATCTGTATTTTATAAGTTTGAGATGAATTGGTATTGTTTAAAGTTGCAAAATCAAGAATACTTTTGCCAGACACAGGAAACTAGTGTTTAATATGGTATTTAGCATTTAATCCTTAAGGTGACTTAATGCTTTACAAGATTTAAAATGTTTTAAATAAAGACCAAAGGTTGTGGCTGCAGCAGGGTAGTAAAAGTCAGGAGAATAAAAGATTTGAATTTGTTTTTGGGTAACAAAAGAGCAGATGAAAGATCTGGGAGAGAGAGAGAGAGGACAGTGTCCCTGGCTCTGTGTGGTTGAGCTGTCACTTTACTAGGGGTGCACGGAGATTTTGTAAGCACAAAAGAAACAGTTACACCTTGTGTAGAAATTAATGTGACTAGTGTTGTAGAAGTTGAATTATGGAGGAAAGGTGCATTTTCCCCAGAACATGTGCAGTATATATTGTAGCGGGGGTAAAAGAAATGCAAACTTACCATGCTATTTAATTAAAATCCTATTAGGCTCTAAGGGGCACTATAAGTAGTGTTTTCTTTCAGATCACTTTGTGTTTGAAAGTAGGAGTTAGAAGTAAAAGGCAATCAAAAGTCTAGGAAAGTTAATGGTGTTCCTTTTTAAGTAAGAATTTTTAAGCTGTGGATAGCTTTGGATCCAGCAGCAAGCCAGAAAGCATCTGTATTAATGCAAATTATCTAACTGATAAGGTAGAAGCCACTGAAACCTGTGCTGCCTATGAAACAAATACAAGCAAATATGGGGTAATTCTTCTGTTTTGCCTG
The DNA here is from genome assembly GCF_027887155.1 of Malaclemys terrapin pileata. Classification (NCBI taxonomy): domain Eukaryota; kingdom Metazoa; phylum Chordata; order Testudines; family Emydidae; genus Malaclemys; species Malaclemys terrapin. Next base: position 163,156,098 of record NC_071506.1, read on the forward strand.
AAATCAACAAGAGTATTTGTATATAAAGGAAATATTTTAAGCAATGACTGACTGCCCAGAAAAGGTAGACCTCTGTTTTTTTGTCTTTCAGATCAGAGAAAACAGATGCCAGCTGAACAACATTCAAAGTACCATGCATTTACTGGCACAATAGGAATTATGTTGTGTTCTATGTCCTGTCTTGTGGTATTTGTCTTGTGGCCAGAATTGTTGTGTTTAATATTTTCATAGGACAGTCTAGTTCAAAATTAAATAGAAGGATTAAATCAAAAAAAGCAGATACTTGTTTTATTCAATTTGGAATACAAAGTGTTTGGATAAATCAGGAAAATGTGATATACTAAAGTCTAATACATTTGCTTAAGAAAGAAAAAGAAATGTCATTGGCCAGATCTTTTACTTGAAAACAAAAAAAATTGTTGTTAAAATTTGCATACCAACAGTCTTTGGAAGCAAGGACATGAAAAGTTAACCCACTCCCCATATTGCACATGGGATCCGTTTGGCTACCTCAGATTTCTAGCCAGAGGGCTGGGGAGGGAGGAAAGCTATTGAACACCAGAGGTTGTACCGAGTGGACTCCTCAAAAGTGAGTGTGCTTGTCCTGGTTTGTTGCTCCAAAGCTCCGTATATAAGTTACAATTTTACTGGAAGGGTGCATATGGCATACATTGAATAATAAAACTAAAGTACTGTATAATGGCAATGTGTATGTGTTCATTGTTGGGAAAAGGTGTATGAGTGAAGAGTGGAAGTTTCCTTTGTAGGTTAAAAGAAGCCAAGAAGGGGAGAAGGAAAAACAGAATGAGTTAACTGGGAAAAAAATAGCTAGCAAGCTCAATCCAAAGGTAAGACGCTGGCCCCATTCAAGGACACTGCTTACAGCTAAGACTTGGCTGACAACCAAGAAAAGAGGGCGGGGCTTGAATGAGCCCAAGTAGCTGTAAAATCTGCAAAACACTGCCAGGCATTAATGAAACGTGTTAGGTTTCTTTTCTCACAGGTAAAAAGTGAGACCCAAAGACCCTAGCAGCCCTGCCATTCATTGAAACCAGGAGACTGAGTCTACGTAAAGTCAATCAATGAAAGACTGCTTTGGCTTCATGCTGGAAAGGCCCTTTCCAAGTTCTGTTAACCACCAATACTGCTGTGAAGTGCCAAGGACTGCCTACCTGGACCCATGCTTCGCACTGTAAAAAGACCCCTCCACCTTGGGAGGACTCTCCGACTGATAATCCTATTTCTCCTTCTAGCTCTGCTGTGCCTTCTGGACAGCAGGGAAAAAAAAAAGACAAGGTGAAGTGCTAGTAACCTCTCCCTTGTCCACTGACAGACCTACTCTGCCTTTGGATTTTTCTAGAAGAAGCAAAACCATTACAGGGTGATGTGCTGGTAACCTCTCCCCTGTATGATGCTGAACCATGACTGTTTCAGGAAAAGAGAAGAAGGAACACTCGCTCCATTGAAACCACAAAGTCCAGGGATTCTGGACTACAAAAGACATTAAGAACGGACCCTGGTGAAGAAACAAACAATGAATTATACACTGGCAGGAAGAAACTTGTGGGACCCATGCTTGGGAATGTGGTATTGATTGGATTTTGGGGTTTATTCTACAGGCTGCACCCTGTGTTTTGGATAAATCCTTCAGCATGTATTGCCCTCCCTAATTGGATTTTAAATGACAAGTACCAAAGGCACCTTGTTGCCACTGCCCCTGCCATCTCCTCCATTACACTATTACCCCTGTAACACATCCAAATACAGACAATGATATCCCATGTACAGCAAACAATTGAGTGGAAAACAAATGGATCAGTGGAAGTGATGGCTGTTCCTGGAATTTGCACTGTGTTAAATGAGAGAGGCCCTTATTGTTATTTGGTCACCCAATTAGTGAACAATTAAACGAATACCCAAAGAGTTTGTTCTGCCACTGGCAATTTTACCTGCATAGAAGTTATTCTAGTGACTAATAATGTTACCTGTACCTTATTGCAATATACCCCCTCTTATGCCATTAATATTAATGCCTCCCAGAAGTACATAAAGATGTTTAACCAACAGATGTGGTACAGTACTACACCGAAGAGAGATGTATTAGGATATCGATGGACTGTGATTAACACTACATTAGTGACTGTTGTAAATTTACATTGCCCTTATCCAGTTTCCAGATCACCTCTTCATACCCAAATTGCTCACAGGGAGCTGCCATTAGATTAGCACAGCAGAGGGCTTGGGCTATTTCCTCTAGAAAGAAGAGAGACTTGACCGGATCCGTACGGGATGGGACCAATAGTGCAGCAGCAGTTTGGAATATTTTTAGAAGCCAAGAACATGAGGAGAAATTGGGGCAACTAAAGAAGGCCACTGGCCTTATTTCTGGGGCACAGCTAACCCAGGTACAGGCTGGAGTTGGTGAGTTACATGTTATCTCCACCCTTAGTTCTATGACCCAGAAGTTGCTGACAGAGATGGTATTGAATATCAGTGAGGCTGGGAAGACATTGCAGTGGGATCTAGCATGTTCAGAAATTCAGGATTTCCTGAATGACTAGCTAATGGCCATTCGAAATGATCTAGAGCATCAGGCTTGGCCCACTGCCCTTACAGACACATCAGGAGTACCATCTGATCTGTGGCCATGGAGACATACTTGGAGACTTTCTGGGTGGAAGTCCAGACGTTCACAGTACTCCTTCCAAGCATATGGACCAGTTGGGGGTGTGTGGGCTCCCACATACCGAATCCTGCCAGGTCCATGGGGAGGATGCATGTGGGATTGGGTAATTCACTGAGACATTTGGGAAATTAGACTACCTGGTATGCCCAATCGATTTTTAGTCAGTGCTCCTGGGGTAACACCTGACATTTGGATGGTGTTGGGAAATCAGTGGACATTTTGGCCGTTAGAACCCCCGCAGCTTCAGTGTATCTGTAAACTGAAGCCAGGAGAAGTTGTCACTGTTTATGACTACGTTTGGTGGGAGGGTAGGGAACAAGGAACTACCCTGACAGGACACTTACTTTTTCAAGCTAATGATAGCTATGTGTGTGTTAAAGCCACCACATTGCAAGATATACATTTTAATCTCACTACCGCTGCAGACAACCATATTATTTACTAGCCTGCAGATAGAATTTTGCAAGTAGCCCTTAGGTTCCAGATACCCTTTAATTGGACCAGCTTAGTACCGGATAGATTTCAAAATTTGCTTTCACTGTTACCAGAGGTTCAGAGAATCTCTGAAATACAATGGCAAATTCACATGCTTCAAAATATATATAAAGTTGAAAAGTATGCCTTTCATACAGCTTATAGAGTGTCTCCTTTATGTACTAAGTAGGATGTATTGTGCTTTATGACTAAAACTGTACAACAACCCCATCATATTATTGCTATGGGAATGTTATTGCTTGTATTGTTATTAGTTAGCTTTGGATTATGCTATTGTTGTTGTAAAGGACATAAAACCCCTAAGGTTGAAGCATCTGATTTAGAATCTGAATTCCAAGACTTAATGCAAATAGAGATTTGAGAATGTTTGTTGTACTAGTAGTACAAAAGTGGGGAGGTGTGGAAGCAGAGAAAGAACTGACAGGAAGGGGATTGCAATGCATGACAGTTTGTTAGCAAGAGTCAGGCTAACTGTAACCTTAATAACACGAGATTTGTAGAAGCAAGGAATGTGTGAGGCAAGTGGGAAAGAACTGTGTGAGAAGTTGTTTTGTGACCTTGTGTAGATAATATGGAATGTAGACTAGAGTCTAAATAAGTGAGAAAAATAAGGTATCAGGATGACCTATGTCAAAATGCAGCTGTTGCTTGTTGTCCGTAACAAGAGGTATAAATGCTTGCTGTAATTGTTTATCTGTAGAGAGACCTGCCTAGGAGGGGGAGACCCTGTGTCCTAGTGCACTCTCTCCCTCTATGCAATTGCTTGAGAAAAAGTATATGACTTTGCTGTACCCAACCAAAAGAGTGAGAACTCGTTTTTTCTCCGACACAATATAATGCTATTGACATTCCCATGCAAAACACAACACACATATGGATTTGCAATGTTTATAATCCATGTAAAAATGTGTTAGTGTTAGTGTCAAAAACCCATTAATAATTGGCAGTGATCTTAATAGTCATAACGAACTATGGGGAAGAAAGAAAACTGGCTTAAATGGTAAATGCTTAGAAAAATTTATTGATATGCATAGCCCAGTAATATTAAATACAGAAGCACCTATGAAACTTAATTCAGTGACTGGGATCCTTTTCTCTTTTGGATTTGGGAATTGCAACAAATATAGCTAGTAAATGCAGCTGGGAAATTCATTAAAAAATGGAATGGGAAGGGATCACTTCCTTGGCTTGGGACTCAGGAAGTGTCATAACCACAAAATTCCTAGCTGGAATCTTCAAAAAGCTGATTAGGCCTTTCCAAGATTAAATGTGATGACTATGTATGTAGTAAGTGTACTAGTGACAACCTAGGAGAATTCTATAACATAATAAAAAATTCCAGCAGCAGCTGATCTGGCCATCTACAAAACAAATTGTCCTGGTGGGAATGAGTATTACAAATTAGCAATCAAGAAAAGACAAGGCATAGAAGCAAGCAAAAATACACAATAGTAAAGACGTACATCTTTTATAATTCAGTCAGGTGATGGCAAAAAGTAGTATCAAAAAGACAAAGTTGATAAAATTGAACAAAGATACAGAGCTTTTGGAAATATATAAGCAAATTCAAAGAATAAATGGAATTCAAAGAAAATGTATACCTAGACATTCTAAAAATGAATGTGAGGTCTCCAACTTATAAAATGCACACATTTTAGCAAAAGAATTCCAAAAGATCAGTAGTGATATGAATCAAAGCAATGAGTTTCATGAGTAAAAAAGGAGGTTTATTGAAGAAAACTGAACTATTAAATGGCTAGAGAAAATATACTGATGTGTTAAACAAAAAAATTAGAATACGGGAGCTTGTTGCAGCCACTAGAAAAAGGAAAAATACAACTCCAGTAAAGATAATATAAGTAATGAAATGCTCCAGCACTAGTCAGAAGGGAATCTAAAGATTCTATTGTGGTTATATGATGATATATGGTGGAGGGACTGCTGCCAGTAGAATGAAAACAAGCATTGTGATACCAATTAGGAAACCACGCAAAGTACATAAAAACCTGATGGTTATTGCCCTCATATCGTGTGGGGAAAACCATGGGAAAAAATGATAATGTAAGACTAGTGCAAAGTGGTTTTAGAAAATAATATGCAGTTGACCATATAGTGAGTCTAGAAAAGGAGGTTAAAAAAAAAAAAAAAAAGCACAAGAACTTTGATAAATCTTCCTTCCTGAACCCTGAAACAGCATGACATACTATGAAGGGAAGGCTTATAGAAACTGGCCAAAATTGGAATAAGGGAATTTTCAAATGACAGAATTCTACCAGTCAAAGTGTGAACAGCTTTATCAAAAGCCTTCAAGCTTACAAATGTAACTACTGTATGCAAGGGAGTGTAATCAGCCCTATTTTGTTTTCCCATTATGATAAATAACCTCCCAGAAAGTGTGCAGATGGGCATAGGTATTTCCCCCTTTTTAAGACAACTGTGCTACATGGACTAAGCATAAAAGACAAAGAAGCTGTGGAAAAGACAAATGAGGCATGCCAGAGAATTTCCAAGTGGGGAAATTACTGTGGATTTAAGTATCAGAGGGGTAGCCATGTTAGTCTGAATCTGTAAAAAGCAACAGAGGATCCTGTGGCACCTTTAAGACTAACAGAAGTATTGGGAGCATAAGCTTTTGTGGGTAAGAACCTCACTTCTTCAGATGCAAGTAATGGAAATCTCCAGATTATACCTGCCTCTGGAGATTTCCATTACTTGCATCTGAAGTAGTGAGGTTCTTACCCACGAAAGCTTATGCTCCCAATACTTCTGTTAGTCTTAAAGGTGTCACAGGATTTAAGTTCTCACTTGCAAAAACCAAGGGAATGCTTTAATCAGGAAGATCAGGACTTATTTATGGTAAAAAAATTCAGATAAGAACAAACTTTTGAGCTAGGAGTAGTCTGATAATAAATTAACATGGAAAGGTCACATAATAGCATACAAAAATGTAAAAGTAGGATGAACTTACTTAAAAGTGTAACTGGAAACAAATAAGGTGCAGGTAAGAAGGTATTTCTGATTATGTATAGAGCATTGATAAAGCCAGTTTTAGACTATGGATGCCAAGCTTTTGGTTCATAGAAGATTAGGGTTGGAAGAGACCTCCGGAGGTCATCTAGTCCAAACCCCTGTTCAAAGCAGGGCTTTGTCAAGCCAGGTCTTAAAAACCTCTAAGGATGGAGGTTCCACCACCTCCCTAGGTAACCCATTCCAGTGCTTCACCATACAGATAGTGAAATAGTGTTTCCAAATATCCAACCTAGACCACTGCAACTTGAGCCCATTGCTACTTGTTCTGTCATCTGCCACCACTGGGAACAGCCTAGCTCCCTCCTCTTTGAAAGCCACCTTCAGGTCACTGAAGGCTGCTATTAAATCTCTCACCACCACACATCTCTTCTGCAGACTAAATAAGTCCAGTTCCCTCAGCCTCTCTTCATAAGTCATGTGCACCAGCCCTCTAATCATTTTCATTGCCCTCTGCTGGACTCTCTCCAATTTGTCCACATCCTTTCTGTAGTGGGTGGTCCAAAACTGGACACAATACTCCAGATGTGACCTCACCAGTGCCAAATAGAGGAGAATCATCACTTCCCTCGATCTGCTGGCAATGCTCCTACTAATGCAGCCCAATATGCTGTTAGCCTTCTTGGCAAAGAAGGGCACACTGTTGACTCATATCCAGCTTCCTGTCCACTGTAATCCCCAGGTCCTTTTCTGCAGAACTGCTGCTTAGCCAGTTGGTCCCCAGGCTGTGGCAGAGCATGGGATTCTTCCACCCTAAGTGCAGGACTCCGCACTTGTCCTTGTTCAACTGCATCAGATTTTTTTAGCCCAATCCTCCAATTTGTCTAGGTCACTCTGGACCCTATTCCTACCCTCCAGCATATCAACCTCTCCCCTCAGCTTAGTGTCATCTGCAAGCTTGCTGAGGGTGCAATCCAACCCAGCATCCCAATCATTAATGAAGATGTTGAACAAAACCAGCCCCAGGACCAACCCCTGGGGCACTCCGCTTCATACCAGCTGCCAACTAGACATTGAGATGTTGATCACTACCTGTTGAGCCTGACTATGCACTTTATAGTCCATACTTCTTTAACTTGCTGGCAAGAATACTGTGGGAGACCATTATCAAAAGCTTTGCTGAAGTCAAGGTTCAGCCTAAAAACAACCCTTAGTAACCTGGAACTGCTCCAGGCCCAGGCTCTGCAGTTGGCATGTGGTGTAATGAGAACATCACCAGTGTGTGTACTGCAAATAGCCATTGGAAAAGCACCTATAAAGGTAAAGATTAAGCTATTAGATCTAACCTGTTGGGCAAAAGTAAAAAAGAATCATGAAAACTGAAATACATAGATTTATGAGGATTGCTAGGACCTTAATAGACAAAATTATATGGATTGTCAGACATCCTCATACTATCAGGGTCTAAAAATGGGTAAAGGAGAGAAGTTAAAAAAATTGAGAAAACTAAAAAAATTAGTCATGAGAAATCATACTACAGCTGGATAGTTGTTCCCCTATTTGTGATTCTGGAATTGTACAAAAAAAGGGGGAAGGAAAAAAGACATTATGACCAATGAAATTTATGAAAAATGGGTCCAGCTTTGTTAAATCTATAAAGATAGATCACAAGATGGCAGCATAGGTAGAGTGGGAACAGCCTTCTGTGTTCGTAGTCTTGGAATCCATAAATCTAAGAGGCTATCAAACTATGTGACCACTGTTTCCCCATTAATTAATTAACACTAACCCAGATTAGAGATGTGCTTCTGGTTGCAGCTGCAATTTTATTTGATTTCTTGTCAGGCATTATGATAATAGGGACTTCAGAAAGCAGAAATGTAATAAATGAAATAACGTTCCTAACTATGGATATAAGGCAAGCAGGGTATTTGTGCAACAATAGCATGGATTCTGGTGCACATCAGAACAGCTGGAAATTAGATAGCTGACAAAGCAGCAAAACAAGCTAAAAAAAATAATAATAATAAAAGAGAGCATGTAGATATTAAGATATCCTTAAGTCAAGAATTTAAAAGTGGTCATGAAGGAGCTTGCAAAGGAAGGGCAAGAACTATGGACTAACGAAACAAAAGGATAAATGATTTTTAAGCATACTTCATAAAACTAAGATAATACTAAACTCCAGAGTCATGATAGAAAAAGTGAAGTAGTCACTTTTGGAGTATTAACAGATCATTATGCCTTAAATAATAAGTTAAACTTATGAAAAAACAGGGACTTCAGAAAGATGGGCTATGTAATGTGTGCAAAACCAAAGGAACTGTTGATCATGTTCTAGGACATTGTGGGAAATATTCTATTGTGAGAGTCTTTATGAAAAATGCAGTCAGTTTGGAATCAAAGATTTTTCCCTCAAGAGACTAGTGAGAATGTCAGAAAAATGGAGTGGTTAAAAAAAAAAAAAAAAAAAAAAAGGAAGAAAGTGGCAGTCATAGCCTTGTATGAGGAGGCTGCTGCAACAACAACAACAAGAACAGACAAAGGAAGAGGCTGCAGGGAGGAAATCTGCAGTCACTCCCTAGAGGAAAAGGGAGTTGGCCAGGGACAAGGAAGAGATTCAGGGGAGAGTAAGCCCTGGGGTCCTGTCCTGCACTAGGGAATTTGACAAGTGACTCTGAGTGATGAAGAAGCTACAGAGAGTGGAAGAAGCTTCAGTGGTAAATCAGGGGTGAGGAGATAAAAATGTAGTGAGAAGGAGCCCAGGGAAATAGCAACAGGGTCTGAGACTGAGCAGGCCTAGGTTATCATAGGGTCCCTGGGCTGGAATGCAGCATATCAGGGAGGCCTGGGTTGCTCTACCAGCTGCTGGGAAAGTGGCACGGGACCTGGACCAGGAACAGAAGACTGCCTAGCATATGAACGACTTGTGGAATGGAACTTTGTTACCCCAGAAGGGTGGGCCGAGTCATGGGGGGGGCACATTGTGAGCAACCAATGGAAGGGAGCCCCAATGGGGCAAGAGTTAATTCCCACATCAAGCCACAAGGAGATCACCTGCAATGAGTGGATCCTTTACTTCCCTATAAATTCTGTTAGGGAGTTCCAAAAGAAAATGATAAGCAGAATAGCCCATTCTTTTATTTTGTCCACCAATTAAGCCTAGTTTCTGATGCAGCAATTTTGGTTCACTGATCTCTGGCCCCACACTTCTCTTGTTTACCAGGCATGATCTTAACACATTCCTTGAATTATATAAGCAGGCCTTTTTGTTTGAATTAATTCAGTCATTCTGTCCTCATTTTGCACCTCCCCACAACCCAACATTTATTGTCATAGGTTATTTTGACACTTTGTGAGCTCAATTGTGAAAAGTGAGAGAGATTCATAACTACAGTGAATTTGTAGGCCGAGTTATAACATCACTCCCACTATCTTCTGCACTCTCTACAAATAAATGTATCAAATTGAATGCAGGGGATACTGTTGGCCAGCAGAGGTGTTCCCTGCCTTAATAATCACCCAACCAGTGTTATTGATTTTGAGAGCATAAATTAAATTATTGGAGATATCCTATCTCCTAGAACTGGAAAGGACCTTGAGTCCAGCCCCCTACCTTCTTAGGGGGACCAAGTACTGATTTTGCCCCAGATCCCTAAATGGCCCCCTCAAGGATTGAACTCACAACCCTGAGTTTAGCAGACCAATGCTCAAACCACTGAGCTATCCCTCCCTGCTCTACTATTAAGCACTAAGTAGTGCTTAGTCCTTGTGCAGGTCTTCTGCACAGGTATGAATTTCACTCACCTGAAGATGGTGGCTCCATGGTCTTCCTCCTTGGTGTTTGTGCTTCAGTACAGTTATATTGGTCAGATTTTTTTGTCTTTTTTTTTTTTCTTCTTCTGGTCAATGCTTTAATTCAAGTATAAATTTTAAATTGCTCCTTTGTGTGAATGCCTTCCTTTCATTTATAGGAGAGGAACTCCAGTGAGACATGATTTTCCCTTCAGGCCATTGGCTCCAGTCAGTCATTTTTAGTTTTAAATCTAGGAACACATTAAACCTGGAATTTAGGGACTGAGGTTTTTAAGCCCTGCAAAGATCTTTGTAATTGCCTAAATGTATGTTAGGCTGCTGCTTGGTTTAGCTGTTCAATGCATGCCTTTTGGTTCAAAGGAACAAGTTTGCTTGCAATATTACAAAACCAAAGTAACTAAGTGCTGTAACTATTACAATATTTCACAATTTGTAGCTTTTAATAGTCATAGACAAAAGGAATATCATGGAGTTTAAGTCTATACCATGTATTTAAATGAAATGCTTTTAACAGAATGAGTCATCACTTGCATGTAATAGTCTTCATGTATGGTATGAATTTAATATCTATGGAATTTATTTTCCTCAGTACATACTAGGATTTAAACTATGATTTGGGCAGCATAGGGGTGTGTAACTTGTCATATAAGCCTGTGGAATTAGAATAACTTTCAATTTAATCAAAATTATTCTTTTCAGCTGTAATCCATAGATGTATTTGATTATGGCTCAACCTTTACACCATAGACTACTCTGCACACTAGAAAAAATTGCATTCTCATTCTGCTTCCCAGCATTTGGCCAAGAATAATCATCATCTGAGGTTAGGCTTTGTATTCATCCATTTCTCACTCTCAAAAAACTGTTTCTAAAGAAGGTAGTTTGATTTGGTCAATGAAGTGATATTGGCCTCTGTCCTGGACTCTGGATTGGACCCAGACTGTGGTTTTAAAATAATGGATTTCCAAAAAACTTTCCAGGAAAAAGTGACTGCACTTCAGCTACCCCATCTCAAAATGTATTATATTATCAACTATATATGCAATATCAACATTGCCACAAACTTCTTACATTAAATGTATATGGATATGCATGCCTCAATATACAAATGTGTGAATGTTTGTGCCTACCTATATGGATTTATAACCATGAGTAACCCTGAGAATGGAATATGCAAATAGATATGCAAGAATCATCTGTTCATACACGTATATATGTGCACATATTTGGATGTGTATTAATGTTTGCATGAAATTGTATTTATGCACATGCGTGTGTGCTTCAAACGAGTGTGTTTGGAAATTGTAGTTGTCAGGGGCACCATTTCAGATTTTTGGGGGGTTGGGCAAGTTTAATCATGATTCCAGAGACTACTTTGGCACCTGAAAACTCTTGTTTTTTGTTTGTTTGTTTTGGTAGATAATTTCTTATTCCTATATAAAGAAAGAAAATTAAATAAATATTAGACCCCTTTCAGCTCTAATACTAACGTTCTTAAATCTTGTGTCAATTCACTTAAAGGACACTGATTAGATTTAAACATTTAATGTATATTCTTATTCTTACTTTGTTACTACTCTTGAATACAACAATTGAAACAATTATAGAAAACATAAGATTGCTTTCTATCACTTTTTTGCAGTTCATCAAGCTTGGAATAGATCATTTAACTTTTGGAAACATGCTATTAGGGAAAGGCCCCTGTGAGTTTCTACTGCACCTGCCTGTGACTCCAGGAGTGTTACCCCACTACAAATAATAGATTTAGGGTGACCAGATGTCCCAGTTTTATAGGGACAGTCCTGTTATTTGGAGCTTTTTCTTATATAGGCACCTATTACCCCCCACCCTCTGTCCTGATTTTTCACACTTGCTATCTCATCACCCTAAATAGATTAGAAACTGACTTTAAACAGGCATGAAACTGGCACTTTCAAAGTATTGCCAACCCCAAATGTTCAAAAAAAAAATATCAAGAATCAGGCTCACCAAAAATCATGATTAGCTTTAAAATCATTATGTAAAAAATACAGGTTTTTGCTTTTTGAGCCTTATAACCGGGCGATGCTCACCTCCGCCGCACCTCCTGCAGGCCTCCTTGGGAATTAGCTCACCAGCCTCCAGCACACCCTCTGCTGGGTGATGTACTGCTTGCCCCATGTCCCTCCCAGACCCAGTGCCCCTTGTCCTCAGGTGCTACCCCCTGGCAGTACACCTGCTCTCAGGGTTTCTCTACCCAGGAGAACCCCACCCACTATCCCCATCTCACCTCACCTCAGTCTTGGGCTACTGCCAGTCACCATCTATCCCCCACTCACTGGGGCAGACTGCAGTGTAAAAGTCACTCATCACAGGCAAGAGGGGTTTGGACCAGCTGCCTCTGCCTCCCCTGGGCTGCACCCTTGTACCTTTCTGGCCTTTAACAAGGCCACAGCCTGGGGCTTTTCTGGGCAGAAACTCCACAACCTTGCTCCCCTCAGGTACTCTGTTCAGCTTCCCAGCAGCCAGGCCCTTCTCCCTCTAGAGACAGACTGACTCTGCTCCTGGCCCACTGCCCTCTTATAAGGGCCAGCTGAGCCCTGATTGGGGCGTGGCCACAGCTGAGCCTGCTTCCCCAATCAGCCTGGAAACTGCTTGCTTCCTGCCACAGCCCTCTCCTGGGCTGTTTTAAGCCCTTTAAGGCCAGAGCGAGTGACTACCCCACTACAAGCCATTAAGGTGCACTGGGGTCACATTTTGAAGCTTTCTCCACAGCCACAAGGGATAGAAACTACATAGAAACTGAAATCACATAAAACCCCAACTCATGGAGTCAAATTAAGGAAAACAATAATTATCATGAGACTCATGACAAAATCATGAGTTGGCAACACTGATTTCACTTCTGTTTAAAGGCTAGTTACTGTCCAGAAGGGGAATCACAACACTACAGTGATTGAATTGCAGTTTTCACAGGAGAATATTTTAAATCCAACATCAAGAAAATTCCACATTTTAAAGTGTGTGTATGGGGGGGGGGGGGATGGAGACTTCTGAGGTATATTGGGGACACTGCAGGCAGGAAAGGAAAATAAACAGGCACAGGAGCTCTGGGTAGCTCTTCCCCTTGAAAGAAAGTTGGAGGGTCAAATCTTCTAGTCCTTAATCATGTAAAACTTCTATTGCCATCAGTGCCTCCACTCAGATACAAACATCAAAGTGAACATGTGATATATGTGTGGTCAATAATTATATACTTCATACTTAAATATCTGAGCCATCTTATCCGGAGTTACACATTATATGCATTGGCTCAGGGACAACATTTTCTGGTATATTCTGAACAGTACTGAGCACGCAGACGGTGCCCAGTGAATAACACAAGTTTTGACAATAATCATCGACTTTATGGACTCTGTGGATGCAATTTCTGTTCTTTGTTCTGGAATTGGCCTGAATACAGCTGAAACCCTAAGAATTTGATGTATAATCACATCTGATACTTATATGACACTTTCTCATTCCTTTTCTCAAATTCAGAACAAAAAATGAAAAAGTGGTTTTCAGTTAAAATCTAAAATTGTACAGGAATGCCTGCTGTGCAATTCAGCCTGGGGCAGAACCTGTCACCCATTGGCAGTTAAGTTCTCTCCTCTCATCTGACTCATTCTTTTTCTTCATCCTTCCTGACCTCTGTGCTGCTTTTCATACTGTTAACCATGACATCCTTCCCAATCACCTGGGACCAATTGGTGGAGTCTCAGAACTGGCCTTCTTGGTTTTGCTCTCATCCATCAGAGTCCTCTTTTTTGCAGCATGCAGCAGAGAGAAAATCTGGTCCAGTGCATAGGGAGCTAGCCCTAAGAGACCTGGGTTCTACTCCCCCTTCCCTGTGGGCTTCCTGTAGGACCTCAGGCCAGTGCCTTAGGGACAGAGTTTCAAGGAGTTTTGGACACCCAAAGATGCAGCTAGGCATCTAGTGGAGTTTACAAGGACCTAACCTTCTAGGTGCTTTTGAAAATCCCACTAGGTGCCTAAATAGCATTGAAAATCTGGCCTTTAGTCTGTGTGTTCCTCAGTGCCTCAGCTGTACAATAGAGGATAACAGCACTGCTCTATCTCACTGAGGGGGGCTGTGATATGAGATGCTCAGATTCTATGGTGATGGGGCCACATGAGTACCACAGGTAGAGTAGGAACTTCTCTATGCCACTGCTAGCTCTTCCGTGGGTTTTGGCCCCTTCTTTTCACCTACTCTCCTCACATCTCCCTCTTTTCTGAATGCAACCTTGGCTCAGAAGACTTGGCTGTATTTCTTCTGAGTCCCCTGCATTCTCTTTTTTACACACACACACACACACACACACACACATTCCTGTTTTACAGGTTCATCTAAGGACTTCCAGATCCTTAATTTAATTACCAACCTTTTCTTATCTTAATCACCCTGTGTCTGTTTGTAAACAAAAACATTGACTCCCTGCCCCAGGGACAGGAGCTGGGAGAAGCACTTTTCTGCAGAACTCACATTCCACACTAATGCTGTGCACTTAAGAGCTCCACCTGGGAGCACACTTCCTGTATAAAACTCTGTGGGCCAGGAGCACCCGTCTGCTCTCCCTAATTGGCACCCTTGGTAGTTGTCCATATTCAAAAAAGGACTAGGAGTTATTCTTACTCTTCTATGTGGTGTTGTGATGTTGTAATTCATCTGGAAGATATTTAATAGCTAATGAACCTGTAACAAGAGGAAGCAGGAGGGAATAAAAAGATACACTTTACTGCAATATCCTCTTCCTCTCTCCTTGACCACTGTTCTTCTTTCCCTGTTTCCTTCATTGACATGTTTGGTGTTATAGATGGTCTTATTACACTCTGCTGTAGAGTACACATCATTTTAGTTTAGTCCCAGGACCAAGCAACTATTTCTACTAGGAACAAAAGATAATTCAAGAGTATAGCTCAAGAAAAAAGTCAGTTGAAAGTTAGCAGAAGAGGCATCTGTCATGGGGCCCACTCACTGTTAGGGCACCTCTCCTGGCCACTCTGGGGATTAGCTTCTTCCAGGTACTTCACCCTCCTCTGGCAGTCTCTTTTCTCACACTGCAGGAGTTGCAGCAACCTGCTTGTGGCTTGGCCCTCCACCCAGGTCACTATGGTCCTTGTCTTCTGGGATGTCAAAGTCTTCCAAAGTGAACTGTCCCAGACAGTCTGCTCTCCACTGTCTGGTCTGCAACACTTCCCCAGTGGCTGGTAGGGAAACCCGGGCCCACCCTCTACTCCAGATTCCAGCTCAGGGGTCCTGTCATCAGCGGCCAAGGTCTACCCTACTCCATACCTTGTTAGTTTTCCCCTGAGCTCTTTCTGGTCCTCCCCTTTTTCTGGGTTTGCCAGCCCAAACTCCCAGGGATTTGAGCATTGGCTTGCTAAACCCAGGGTTGTGAGTTCAATCCTTGAGGGGGCCACTTGTGGGATCTAGGGCAAAATCAGTACTTGGTCCTGCTAGTGAAGGCAGGGGGCTGGACTCAATGACCTTTCAAGGTCCCTTCCAGTTCTAGGAGATGGGATATCTCCATTTATTTGTTTATCTCTAGCCCCAAACACACTTTCCTTCTCCCAGGAAGTGACTGCAGACTACTTCCCCTATAAGCCCTTCTGCTCTCAGCTCCTGAGCCTCATTTAATCAATCCCTGTGCCCTGGCTCCTCCTCCAGGTACAGCCAGATAAGTTAATTGTCCCTCTTACCCACCTTAACCCTTTCAAGACTTGTGTGGGGTGGACACCCCATCACAGCAACACATTTCTTTAAACAAATAGTAGCTATCCAAGTTTCGGCATCACAAAGAAGAACAAGAGACATTTTACCTGCATAAGATCATTGAAAGAGTCCTTGTTTTTCAGGTTAGTCAAGTAAATCTGAACATTCTCGTGTGGAAGAATAGTTATCCATTGTGAAACATGTTTTTACAAACCAATACTAGATCAAGACAAATTTTTAAACACCTGCTTGCTCAGACTCATAGGACAGAAACAACTGAATTGAATGAAACAGATCTTCTGTGATTATGTAGAGATGACACAACAGTATGAGAATGGTTAAGCAAATTCTATATTCAAAATCAGGAACCTGGAGTCAGTGTTCTCTCTAATTTTTTATGTCCATGTGCAAAATTAATTTTGGTGCACATGACAAAATGCATGTGGCAGGGGTGGGGAAGAGGGGTTCGGAGTGTGGGCAAAGGATCAGGGATGGGGCAGAGGGTTGGGGTGTGGGGGGATGAGGGTGCTGGCTGAGGGTGTGGGCTCTGGGGTGGGGTTGGGGATGAGGGGTTTGGGGTGCAGGAGGGGGCAGCTGGGGCAGAGGGCTGGGGTGTAGGGAGTGTGGGCTCTGGGTTGGGGCCGAGGATGAGGGGTTTGGAGTGCAGGCTGCCCTGGGGCTGCAGTGGGGAGAGAGGACTCCCCGCAGCCTCTCTCAGCTCAGCAGCCCGGGGCTGGGGGAGAGACGCCTCTCCCCGGCCACAGCAGGTCCTGCGGGGCTGGATTGGGCTGAGGGAGGGGCTCCTCTCTCCAGCAGCTCCAGCGGGCCTGTGCTGGGCTGAGGGAGGAACTCCTCCCCTGGCCGAGGCAGGTCTGCACTGGAGCCGGGCCGAGGGAGGAGCTCCTCTCCCCCAGCCGAGACAGGTCCATGCTGGGGCCGGAGGGGAGGAGCATCTCTCCCCACTGCTGCAGGTCCACACTGGGGCCAGCAGGGAGGAGTGCCTTTCACCACTGCAGCCCTGAGCCCCTGTGCGGGGCTTAATAGGCTGCTGCACAGCCACGCAACCATGCAGCTTAGAGGGAACTTAGCCTGGAGTCCATTAAGATGGGTGAAGTTCTAACCTAAGAGGAAAATGTTACTAGGGCTTGATCCTTCTCCTATTAAAGTTAATGGCAACACTCCTATTTACTTCAGTGTGAGCAGTGTTGGGCCTTTACTGAAATGAAAGGAAATCCAGAAAATGCAAGATGCAGAAGAGGTACTTAAAAAATAGTGTGTCCTGGGATTTCAGGCTCACTTCCTGAAATAAGAAATATAAAGAAAAAGTCATGGCAACATTGACTTTCTGATTTTATTAGGGAAAATGAACTTATAGTTATCAAGAGCTCTGCACCCTGCACTTTCCAGACTGTCTATACAGGGATAATGTAATCTACCATTAAAAAAGCTATTTAAAAACAAACAATACTACACATCAAAGACGGATTCATTTAATTTCCTGGCCTCAGTCTCTGGGTTATGTAAGGTTATATTCCTGACACATGGTCAGAATCCCATGATGCCAGTGACTGCTAGTACATCATCTTTTTTCTTGTTTTTAAAATCAAATGCAACTAATGTCAACCAAAAATGATAATCATAAATGAATACAGACATCTAAAAACAAATACATAGAAAATTTAGGAAAGATGTCTGGGCATTGAACACCTGTCACTACCTACCACTCTAAACCTCAGTGGCTTTCTGGTCACCTCTTGTTCTGTGTGGTTATGAGGCACATCTATCAATGCAGAAGCACTGTCAGTAGCATTCTGGATGTACTTCTAGTTTTGTTCTGAAGGTCCAGGATTTTTATTTTGTATGAAGATGTCTGATGCTCCAAACATATCCTGTGATAATTCCAAATATGAGAATAGGGAACTGCAATGCTGCTGTCAGCTCTTCTCTATTATTTTGCCTGGGGGGTGTATATTTAGGGCAGATTTTTGTTTGGGTTGGTCTGCTTGGTAATTCTGTCCTCAGAAGGGCTTTTTCCTGGCCACCATATGGCAGTATCGCAGGTGTGATTCTCTGAAACTGCCAACTCATTCAACTGCAAAGAGGAAAGTCAAGAGGAGAATGTGTGCACAACTCTTGCTTCCTTATCATATGGCTATCTAAAAGATCACATAATGCTCCATGAGAAAGACTTAAGTTGACAAATCCTTTTCTCTGACACAATGGACTTTCTGCAATAAGAGCAAAGCTTGTCTGTGCAGGAGACCGAGCTTTCTTGGGAGCTGGTCCCAGACTGCAGAATTAACTCCCACAGAAACTATGGACCATCACAAACCTCACTCCCTTCTGCCAGAAGTGCAAGGTGCACATCTCCAACCTTGCCTGCCTTCTCTAATATAAAAACAAAGCAGCATGTACAAAAGCAAAAACAACAACAAATTGCTACCAAAATAAAGCTCTCACCTGCACCCAATTTCTCTGCCTAGGGAGACGATGCGAGAAAGAACTAACCAAATACACCTCTACCTCGATATAATGCTATCCTCGGGAGCCAAAAAATCTTACCACATTATAGGTGAAACCGCGTTGCTTTGATCGAACTTTTATCGAACTTGCTTTGATCCGCCAGAGTGCGCAGCCCTGCCCCCCTGGCAGTGGTGTAGCCAGGTTCTAACATCAGGGGGAGCAAACACATAAAAAAAGGCGCCACCCGACATATCAAATTACTAATTACATACTTTTAAATTCATTATACATATTTATTTTGTACTCAAAATAAAAACACGAGAATGATATTGTTTTACAAGTACGTGAGCCCACTTGACAAGTTTTATTGTCCTTGGGTCTGGCTTCCATCCCCCCTCCAACTGTTGCATCTGTCTGGAGGTGCCTGCCTTCCACACCTTCCTCATTCACACCTCATTCATTCAACAGGGCAATTGATTAAGGGGTGAGGGGAAATCTTAGTCTATTCTTAGCAAAGAGACATTTTTCTTCTATCTTATTCTATCCTTAGGGGTTATAACATTATACCAACAGCAATGCAAAGTTTCTACATGAGGCTTTGATACAAAGTTTTCATATACCAAGGCTCATCAGTACAAGGTTTCTATATGAGGCTTTAATACAAAGTTTCATGAAAACAGAGGTCACACCTGGGTAGACCCACTACAAGGTTATATGAAGAGGCACAATGTAAAGTCATATGAAAATTATCAGAGATTTATCTACAGAAGCCCATCGCTGGGGAATCATGGGGGGGCTGGCTGGCTGGCCCTGCTGCTCTTCTGTTCTACAGGAACAGAGGTGACTCTAGGTACCAGAGCCATCAATCCATCACCTCTGTCCAATGTGCCATTCAGTCCAAATAAATAAATAATAATAAAAAAACTTTAAAAAAACCCTCCCAAGTTCCATTTACTGCAGCAAAATGTCTTCAAAGAATCAGACAAAGGTATTACCAATGACATGCGCAGAACATCAACTACAAACCCATTCAGGAAGGCAGTGAGTAGTTCCAAGTGGCTGAAGGCTTAGTGCAGAGAGGCAAGAGAGATGCCTGAGGGCTCAAATTAGGTGTCTGAGTTTTATTGCTGGAGCCTACATTATGCATAAAAGAACTTGTGGTGAGGGGTGCTGGGGAGCACCCTGCCAACCCAGATATGCAGGGGGACTGCATGATATGTGAGAGGGATTCAGTGGAGACCAGGCCATCTTCTGTGCCGGCATGGGGGAGGGAGCTGATCCTGGAAGTATTTTTAGTGAAAGGGGGGAGGGGAAATCAGATTCACTCATCTATGGGTATAACCATTGGGTAGGCTGTGGGAGTGTGGTGCCCCCTAGTGGCTGGTTCCACTTACTCACAGCCAATGAGGTAGTTCCCTTGGCTCAACGGGGTTGGTACTTGTGGGGCTACAGGTCCAGGGTACAATCTCTGGGGCGGGAGGGTATTGTAAATATAGCATTTAAAGCAGCCAATCCTGCTGCTGCTAGAGAAAACTCAGCTGCCATCTTGGAAAGCATGGGGTGCAGACATGTGCTCTGGAGCATTTCCCATTCTCTAGGGGGCATCTGCAGCTTAGGGGGTGGGCTTCTAGATAAGGCAACAGACTGGGTTTTGGGAGATGTAGGTTCAGTTCCTGCCTCTGCCACAGACTCCCTGGGCGGACCTTGGATGAGTCACTTAATCTCTCTGAGCCTCAGTTCCCTGTCTGTAAAATGGGGATAATACTCCATCGTCTGTCTGTTTGGAGCAAGGGGACTGTCTCTTACTAGCACAATGGGCCCTCATCTAGCTGGAGCCTCCAGAAGCTACCTTCCTAATACCAGAAGGGTTTTTTTTCAGACCATATAGGCCCCCTTCCATAAAGGTGACCTGACTGAGTGGAACAAGAGGGGATCAAACCCAATACATATATGGGAGGTGGCATGGGTCTAGTGGATGGGGCACTGGACTGGGAATCAGGAGAGTAGGGCCCTGATCTGAGCTCTGCCACTGACCCATTAAGTGGCCTTGGGCAAGTCACTTCCCCTCTCTGTGCCTGTTTCCCCTTCCAACCTGGGCCTGTCTTGCCCACGTAGATTGCAGGCTCAGTCTTTTTCCACGTGACTATCCTGGGGGTCCAGATCTTTGTTACAGTCTCTGACTGCTCCTATAACACACATCCTGCAATGGCAGAACACTTCTGAACTGTTCTAGTCCAGACCCAAGACAGCAGCAACTCCCCTGACCTAGGCCAAAGAGGGCCATGTTTCCGGAGGATCTAGTTTGCTGTGTCACCAGGGGCTCAGGGACGCAAGTGGGGGCCAGGCACCTCACACAAACTCTGCAGCCTCAGTGTGCCCAATAAAGATCTCTCTCCTACAACTCTGCCTGACCCCCCACACACACCCATTAGTGTTGCTGAAACAAACCCGAAGGGTCACTGTTCCCCCTCCTTCGGCCCCCACTCCAAATGCCAAGGAAAACTTGACACTCAAGTGCATGGAGGGGGTGTCAGAAGCCTGTCCAGAAGAAAATGACACCGCTCAAAAATTATTTGGAGGCACTTGTATTCAGTGGTGAGCTGGAGCTGGTTTGCGTGAACTGGTTGTTAAATTTAGAAGCTGGTTTAGAACTGGTTGTTAAAGGGGTGGGCAATTGGGAGAGGGAGGTTTTTCTGTCGTTACACCGGCCCGCAGGCCACATCCGGCCCGCCTGAGGTCCCGGCGGGGGAGGCTCCCCCGCCTTCTCCCCTCTCACAGAGCCTCAGTGTTCCCCGCCGCCGGCCCCAGCGCTCTGGACCGCTCCTGGGCAGGTCTGCAGCTCCTACCACTTTGAGCAGCATGGTAAGGGGGTGGGGCTGCGAGCTCCAGTGGGCCGTGCTGCATCCATACACGCTGCCCTGAGCAGCATGGTAAGGGGGCCGGGCCCGGGCTGGGAGGAGGGGTTGGATAAGGGACAGGGAGTAGTTGGAGGGGCCGGAGATTCTAGGGGGGGTGGTCAGGGGATGGGGAACGGGGAGGGTTGGGTAGAGGGTGAGGTCCTGGGGAGTCTTGGGAGGGGGTGGTTAGGGGACAAAGAGCGGGGGGGGTTAATGGGTTGTGGGTTCTGAGGGGGCACAGGGGGTCAGATGGGGGGGACAGAGGGCTTGTACTCAACAGGAGGTTCCTTACCAGATCTTTGGCGGCGGGCCCTTCACTCGCTCCGGATCTTCAGTGGCTCTGCAGGGCCTGCCATCGACGTGCCGCCGAAGACCTGGAGCGAGTCAAGGACCCGCTGCCGAAGAACAACCCTGCCCTGCCCCGACTCCGCCCCCTCCCTGCCCCATTGGACCCCTTCCCAAATCCCTGCCCCCTGCCCTGTCCCGACTCCGCCCCCTCCCTGTGCCTATTGGACCCCACCCCAAATCCCTGCCCTGGCCCCGTCTCTTCCCCAGCGCACCGCGTTCTCCCTCCTCCCCCCCTCCCTCCAGGCTTGCTGCGAATCAGTTTCGCAGGGCAAGTGCTAGGAGCCAGGGCAGGGGAGAAGCAGAACACGGCACTCAGGGGAGAAGGAGGAGGAGGCAGAGCGGAGGCGGACTGGAAGTGAGCTGGGTGGGCGCTCAGGGCGGGGACCGGGGAGCTGGGCTGGGCTTTCCCCATGGGTGCTCCCTCCAGCCCCAGAGCACCCAGCAGCAGCAAGGAGCCACCTTCGGTGAATATCCTCAGTGGGGGAGCGGCCACTCCCCCTGCTCCCCCCCCAGCTACGCTCCTGCCCCCCGGAGCACTGCTTTACCGCATTATATCCAAATTTGTGTTATATCCGGTTGCGTTATATCGGGGTAGAGGTGTATGACAAATGTCAGTCATGTAGCTTACTGCACTACAGGAAGGTGCTCAGATACTAAGGTGATGAATATGGTATTAGAACCTATGTGAAATAGAATAGAATACGCTATAAAACTGCAGCTATGGAAGCATCATTAAAAATTTTGAATTCCTATGGCTACGACAATTCACCAGTGTCAAAGAATGAAGCAAGGAAATATATTTAGGTTTGATTAGCTTCCATCTCCTCCAAACCTACAGTAATTCCTTGTACATATTGGGTTCCGGGAAGTGGGCGGGCATAAGCCCGCCCACTGCTAAAGGATCCCCCCCCCAGCCTAAGGGGAGGATCCACAGGGCCTGGAACTCAAATAATTATGGGGGACAACTAATGTAAAAACAGGGACAGGAGTGTGGTCAAAGGGTCAAAAGAAGAGAACCAGACGGGGACACCGAGCAGAGAACCCTGGACAGCACCCACTGCTCCTCAAAGGCGTCAAGGGAGCCAGTGGACGTCGCCCAGAGGAACTCTGCCCGGATACGTGAACGGACAGAGGATCGGAAACAGGCCCCACAGTCACAGGCACCTCCATCGGCCAACCTCCTCTCCCTGGTTTTCTAGATGGCCTGTTTAGCCAGTGCCAAGAGGAAGTTGACCAGGAGGTCCCGCGACTTTGTGGGGCCACGGATAGGGAGTGCATAAATGAGAAGGTGAAGGGAAAAGTGTAACCAAAAACGTAACATAATATCGGTGAGGAGCCGGTGTAGGGGCTGCAACCTGGCACACTCTAAGTAAACGTGAGCCAGGGTCTCCCTCACGCCGCAGAAAGCACAGGTGTCCGGGACAGGGGTAAACCGCGCCAAGTACACGCCCGTGGTCACGGCCCCATGAAGGAGCCACCAGCTGATATCCCCGGCGGGCCTCGGGACCAGAGTGGAATAGAGGCTGGCCCACCGGGGCTTCTCACCCTCGACAGGTGGCAGGAGGTCCCGCCACTTTGTATCGGGGCGGGACACGAGGGTGAGGAAGTGAAGAGTGTGGAGCACAAGCGTGTAGAGATGTTTCCTTGGCGCGGTCAGGAAACGAATCGGCTGCAAGTCGTGCAGCCGGCTCACGGAGAAGGGGCGGGGGGGCCGGTTGGGTCCACGGGGCAGGGGCTCAATGAAAAGGTCCGGAGGGCCAGGGGTGGAGGGTGGGCGGGGCGTGCCCTCGTGCAGGATCCGGTCGAGGCAAACCTGAGCAGCGGGCGGCAAAGCGGCCCTCACCTCCTGAAGTATGCGCTGGGGAGTACAAGGCCTGGAGAGCCCCATGCGCCGAGCGAGCGTCAGGGGATCCAGCCAGTCTCCCCGGTTGTAGTCCAGGAGGTCTCCGACTCTAGTGACTTCTGCCAGGACCAACCTCTGGCGCACCGCGGGGGACTCCGCCACCTGCACACGGAGCTGGGGATTGTGTAGCAGGGGCTCCGCGAGGAGATCTGCCCCCTCGGTGGCCGCCACGGACCTGGTCGCTGAGAACAGTTTCCAGGTCCGGAGGAGGTCCTGGTAGAATACTTCTCGCGGAAGACCTCTCGGATCGAGATAAAAGAGCTGCCAGTCGTATCGGAGCCCTCAGAAGCGGCGCAGGAGGGCGTGCGCCAATACGCTCCACGCTGGACTACCTCGACCATAAAGGAGCCTCTGCAGGGCCTGGAGGCGGAAGACATGGACCTGAGTGTGGAGGCACTTCAGGCCCTGCCCTCCCTCCTCCAGGGGAAGATGGAGGACCCCTGCAGAGACCCAGTGCAGTCCTGGCCAAAAGAACTCCAGAATCACCCTCCGGAGGTCGGCCAGGAAGCCCGGGGCCGGGACCAGGGTGTTGAGACGGTGCCAGAGCATGGACAGGACTAGTTGATTGAGTACCAGTGCCCTCCCGCGAAGGGAGAGGCACCGGAGTAGTCCTGTCCATTTCCGGAGCCGCTCCGTCACCCTGCCCTGTAAACCTTGCCAGTTCTCCGGCGGAGACGGATGTGTGGCAGAAAGGTAAACGCTGAGATAGAGCAGCGGACCAGCGCTCCACCGGATGGCTTGAAGCACGGGTGGGAGGGAGCTCGATTTTGTAGTCCGTGCTGAGGAGCGAGACGGGACGCCAATTCTGTAAGTCACGGAGGTCCCCCTTCTTCGGCAATAAGGCGAGCACGGCTCGCCTGCACGAAAGAGGGAGGACCCCGCTCCGCAAGGCCTCGGCCCAGACGGTGATTAGGTCCGGGCCGAGGACGTCCCAGAACACGCGGTAGAACTCCACGGTCAGCCTGTCCATGCCCGGAGATTTATTGGTGGGCATGCGGCGGAGGGCTTCCGAGAACTCGGCCAGAGAGAGAGGCGACTCCAGCCGGTCCCGGTCGCCCGCGCTGACCGTTGGGAGTCCGTCCCAGAGCACTCTGCAAGCGGTAGGGTCGGTTGGATCCGGGGAAAAAAGGTGTGCGTAGAAGGCCCTGGACCTCTGACACATTTCCACCGGATCCGTAAGGGGGGTGCCGTCCTCCGCTAGAAGGCAGGTGACGTGCTTCTTGGCCCCCCTCCTTTTCTCCAGGGCATAGAAGAAGTGGGAGCCGCGGTCCATCTCCCGAAGGAGGCGGATGCGGGATTGAACAAAAGCACCCCGGGCCCGATGATCGTCGAGGGCCCGGAGCTCCTCCCGCTTCTCCCGGCACGCTCCGCAAAGGGATGGATCCTCAGGGCTGGCGGCCAGACGCCTCTCTAGCTCTAAGACCTCCCGTTCCAACTGCTCTATCGCCGCATCCCTCCGTCGGCTGGCGCCCCGGGTGTAATCGTGGCAGAAGAGCCAGGCGCGCACCTTTCCTAAGTCCCACCATCGCCGCGCCGAGGGAAAGGCACGCCGCTGCCCTCGCCAGACCAGCCAAAACTCGCGGAAG
This sequence comes from Malaclemys terrapin pileata, assembly GCF_027887155.1. Classification (NCBI taxonomy): domain Eukaryota; kingdom Metazoa; phylum Chordata; order Testudines; family Emydidae; genus Malaclemys; species Malaclemys terrapin. The sequence continues at coordinate 163,180,996 of NC_071506.1, forward strand.
GACGCCACGAAGCCCACATCCTCCAACAAGCTATTGTTAAAATGCCAATAGGCCGGCCCCGGCCTCTCCGCACATACAGAGGCCGTCACGGTGACTAAATGGTGATCTGAAAAGGGGGCCGGCCGCACGTCGGAGGAGTGGGCCCGTGAAAGATGGAGACGTGATAAGTAAATGCGGTCCAAACAGGAGTGGCATGACCGATGGGCTTCCACCCAGACGTAGGTGAACGTGTAGACATCGTCCGGGTGGTGGTCGCGCCAGACGTCCACCAGGGAGTGACGGTCCACAATCTCCCGGAGGACATCCGCGGCGGCCGGGCACTGCTCGGTCCACGAGTGGTCCCACTCCTCGAGGGTAGCGTTGAAGTCCCTGCCCAGGACCAAGCACTCGCGAGGATCCAAGGAGCCGAGGAAGGCGGATGCCTGCTGATAAAAAGGCAGCCGCTCCTGGCCCGATGTCGGGGCATAGACGTTGACAAGATTGACCACAAGCCCCTCCATACGGACCCGGAGGTGCAGCAGGCGGCCCGGCACAACCTCGGCAACCCCCAGCACCTCGGGCCGTAGGTCGGGAGAGAACAGGGTAGCTACTCCAGCCGTACAAGCTGTGAGATGGCTAAAATAGACCCTGTCCCCCCACTCCAGCCGCCAGCTGTCTTTGGCGGCCGGATCCGTGTGGGTCTCCTGCAGGAAAACCACAGAGTACCCCCCTTCCCGAAGGAAGGAGAGCACCTGGCACCTGCGGAGACCCACCCTACAGCCCCGGGTGTTCAATGTTGCAAAAGTGATAGGTGGCATGAGGAGGGCTGGGGGGGGTACTCGCTGGCAGGGACGCTCACGGACCCCATTGGGCCACGCAGCAAACCGTAACCCACCCCAAATATGAGCAAGGACTCACGGAAGCTGCGAACCCGCTGATAAGCCGCAGCACCCTGCTTCCCGGTCTTTTTACCCTCCCCCATGAGGGCCCTCGCGGCCCGGAGGATCTGGTGGAAATCCCCCCATCGCTGGAGAGCGAGCGGCACCTTATTGCAGGAGCCACGCACATCTTCTAAAAACTTCCGCAACTCTTCTCGCAGCGTATGGGGGGGTGGGGTCACTGGCTGCAGATCATGCCCCGTTGGGGCCCCTGGCTCGGCCCCGTGGCCCACTGAGACGGGCAGGCAAGGGGCGGACCCTCGACGTGGCGCCCGATGGACCGGCGCCACACGGTCCGCCTCAGACCCCGGCCTAATGGGGTGTGGCGGCGGAGGGAGGACAGCAGCCCCTAGTGGGTTGGGAATGGGGAACACAAAGGCCGCTCCCTGGGGGTCACCCTCTGGGAAAGAGAAAGAGACATCCCCAGAGGCGGCAATGGCATCGTGGGAGGTGGAGGGGACAGGGCTGGGGTCAGGAGTAGGGGTAGGGCCGGGGGCAGGAGTAGGGTCGGGAAGAGGGACAGAGGTGGGATCCTGGGCCCCAGGAGCTGGACAGCTGGAAGGTAACTCCTCTCGGTCGGGCCCAGGGGTCTGAGGGTTAGGGAGGGGGTTCCCAGGGATGCTGGGCTCAGGCCCTACGGCAGATGGAACAGCCACGGCAGCAGGTGGTGAACAATCTGCAATGGGGCCCCCACCCGGGAAGGAACTCGGTTGCCCCACGCCAACAAGGGATACCCCTGGTAACTCGAGTCCCAGCCGCGAGGCACCGGGCGTCGCCTGAAGAGGCTCGGCGGCCGTCAGCGATGTGTCACCCGCAGCCGGGCAGGTCAAGGAGTCCAGGGCTTCCTCTAAGGCAGGAGCAGCAGTCAGGGGAACAGGAGACGCAGAAGGGGGGGTTGAGGTGAGAGCGGCCAGATCGAGGTCCACTGGCAGAGGGTCGTCCTCCCCCTGGGTGACCGGGGTAAGACCCAGGGCCTCGATCTCCTCATAGATAGAGGGCAGCTCACCTCCCACCACCCTGGGATCATCCCCGCTAGCACCCGAGGCGACGCTTGCCTCGAGCATCGCAGAGGGTATAGGTGGTAAGGGGGTAGGAGGGGCTGCAACGTGGGCCTCCGCGAGGAAGGACCGCGGAGAATGGATGGCGGCATCCTCCGGTGCTGCCACAGCTTCCCCAACCAGCAACGGTAGATGTAATGCACCCGCGGGCAAAGCGGAAGGCTCAGCAGCGGAGCCCCCCTTCCTGGTTTTCCGGGGGGCCTCCGCACCGGATTGCAGGAGCGGAGCTCGAGCCTTCCGCTTGCCTCGCTTTCCCTGTGCTAGGGTCCAGCCCTCCATGGCATCGTCTGCGGGCTGGGTGACAGGGATTGGGTCGGGGGGCAGAGATGACGGCTCGAGGACCTGAGGAGGTAACAATGGGGCAGTAGAAGGGGGGGGCAGAATCCCCCTGGGGAGGGCCCTCTCCCGCGCCCGGCAATACCCCCACTGCACTCTCCTCTACAGGCCCCGCCACAGTGCACATAGCAGAGACGGGGCTCTCTCGCTCATCTGGGCATGGTGGGGGGGATACCCCTTGAGCCCGAGCGGGAGCAGTGGTGGTCCGAGAAGGAGGAGGGGCGGCTCCGGGTACCGGGCAACTAGGAGCGCCAGCAATGGTGGGGCTGGCACTCTGCCGGGGCTCAGGGGTCCCGGACGCTCCTCCGTGCCGGGCCAAGGGGCAGTCCCTCCGGACGTGCCCTATCGCCCGGCAGAGGTAGCACCGGGCCTCCCCTGTAGAATAGTGCACCCGGTAATGGGTCCCCTGATAGGGGACCAAGAAAGACCCCTCAAGCGCCTCTCCGGCACGTGCCACCGGCGGCAGTTGGAGCTGCACGTGCCGGTGGAACGAGAGGATGTGACGGAGGGCGGGGTCCTTGCAGCCTAGCGAGAGAGGGCGAACGATGGAAATAGGTTTCCCCAGGGTGGAAAGGGCGGGCAGCAGGGCGACATTGGGAAGGAAAGGAGGAACAGAGGTAAGGACCACACGGACACCCAGGTCTTCTAGCGGCTCCAGGGGGACGAATACGCCCCTCACCGCCAGGCCCTTCTCCACCGCCTCTTGGGCAGTGGCCTCCGAGGCAAGGAAAAAGACAACCTTGCCATACATTTGGGAGGCCGCCACGATGGCCGTGGGCCCCACCACCCTCGCCAACACCCACACGTAGGTCTCCACGTGCGGCGAGGCGGGCACCTGGAGGCAACGGATGCCATGCCTCCTAGTCAAGGTGGGGAAGGGGCCCAGGCCACTATAGATGGAAGCGGAGGCGGTGGATGGGCGAGATGGCATACCGGTGGCCGCTGCCACCTGGGCATACGCCCCGGGGGCTGGGGGAGGGGCTCCCGCAGAGCTGGTGGAGGGAGCAGCAGGAAGGATTGCCGCGGCCGATGGCAGGGCCGCAGCAGTGGAGGCAGCCCCTGCCATGGAGGGCCCAGTCTTTTTAGCAGGGCTCTTTCTCTTTTTCTTGCCCTGGCCTTTCCTGCCGGCTGGGGCAGCTCCCCCATAACTGGAAGGAGCGAAGGACGTGGCAGCAGCGGACGTCACCCCGTCGCCCGCCGCTGACAATGCCGCAGTGGTGGCAGGTGGTTTAGCAGTGGAGGTTGAGGTAGAGGCTAAGGGGACAGGCGGGGGAGGGGTGGCGGGGCCTACTTGGGGGGGCTCGCCCGCCGTGTTCCCCTCCATATTGAGCAGGGAGGGAGGGGAAAACACACTGGAGAAAAAAAGGGGGGGGGCGTGGCTAAAGGAAAGGCAGGTCAACCACTCCTCCTCGCTAGGCTGCAGGCAGGGGAGGAGGGCACCGAAACGCAGGGAGATGCGGGAGTATCAAGGGCTTAGAGGGGACAGTCACCGACACCGGCTCCTCTAGTTACACTAGGGGAGGGAAGGTCACAATAACAGAAGGGGGTGCAGTGATTAACCAAAATGTGATGGGGGGCACAAGTGCACGGGAGGGGGCATGGGCACACGAGGGGAGGGGTCAATCAGGGCAAGGGGGGCGCAAGGGAGTAACGAGGCTGGGAATGGGGCAGAGGAACCAAGGGGCTAACCGCAGGGCTGGGGTGGGACAACGAAACCAAACTACAGAGGGAAAGGGGCGGGGCAGGCAAACAAACTGAAGCTGGGGAAGGGCAAAAGGCTACAGAGGGCAAAGGGGGTAGGCAGCAAAGGGCAAAGCTGGGGGGCCTGTTGCAAAAGGGGAAGGGGTCAGTCCAGGGGGGGGGTAGGTGTGCCCACGAGCGCTTGCGAAAAGTCAATGTGCGGGCCGCCTGCCCGCTGCTGCAGGCCCAAACGCTGTCAGTAAGGCGTGGCAGGCCAGGAAAGCAGCAGAGTCCCAGAGGCAGGAGCGGAGGCAGATGGGAAATGGGCTGTGGGGTTGGTGGTGGAGGGGGCAATGATGGTGCTGGGGGGTTGGGGGGGGACACAGATGGACCAGGGGGCAGGCTCCACGCCACACCCCCTGTGTCCCCACAAACACAGTCTAGACCCCCACCACTAGAGCACAGTTCGAAAATTACTCAGTCCAAAACAGCCCCCTCCACAGTGGTCTCCAGAGTCTCATGCGCTCCCCCAGCAGCCGATGGACCGCGCAGTCCTCTTCCTCCACCTCCATGCTCCAGCAGCTCCCCAGGACACGCACAGCACCGGCGGCAGCAGCAGCAGTAGCTCCGGCAACCCTGGCAGCCAGGCAGGAAGGACCTCCACAGGTGGTAGTGGTGATGGTGAAGGTGGGGGCCTTAGCTTCTCCCTCCAGAGATGGTGGGGAGGGGGGCGGTGGCCGGCAAGGCCCCCCCACCCCTGACTCAGCAGCAGTGGTAGCAGCAGCAGCAGCCCAGGGAGTAAGGGAGAGCTCCAACTAGCAGGGCAGGTGGAAAGGAGAAGAAGAAGGAGAGCTCCAGCCAGCAGGGCATCCACAGAGGACACTGAGCACGCTCTGTACCTATTGGGTTCCGGGAAGTGGGCGGGCATAAGCCCGCCCACTGCTAAAGGATCTCCCCCCAGCCTAAGGGGAGGATCCACAGGACCTGGAACTCAAATAATTACGGGGGACAACTAATGTAAAAACAGGGACAGGAGTGTGGTCAAAGGGTCAAAAGAAGAGAACCAGACGGGGACACCGAGCAGAGAACCCCGGACAGCGCCCACTGCTCCTCAAAGGCGTCAAGGGAGCCAGTGGACGCCGCCCAGAGGAACTCTGCCCGGATACGTGAACGGACAGAGGATCGGAAACAGGCCCCACAGTCACAGGCACCTCCATCGGCCAACCTCCTCTCCCTGGTTTTCTAGATGGCCTGTTTAGCCAGTGCCAAGAGGAAGTTGACCAGGAGGTCCCGCGACTTTGTGGGGCCACGGATAGGGAGTGCATAAATGAGAAGGTGAGAGGAAAAGTGTAACCAAAAACGTAACATAATGTCGGTGAGGAGCCGGTGTAGGGGCTGCAACCTGGCACACTCTAAGTAAACGTGAGCCAGGGTCTCCCTCACACCGCAGAAAGGACAGGTGTCCGGGACAGGGGTAAACCGTGCCAAGTACACGCCCGTGCTCACGGCCCCAAGAAGGAGCCGCCAGCTGAGATCCCCGGCGGGCCTCGGGACCAGAGTGGAATAGAGGCTGGCCCACCGGGGCTTCTCACCCTCGACAGGTGGCAGGAGGTCCCGCCACTTTGTATCGGGGCGGGACACGAGGGTGAGGAAGTGAAGAGTGTGGAGTACAAGCGTGTAGAGATGTTTCCTTGGCGCGGTCAGGAAACGAACCGGCTGCAAGTCGTGCAGCCGGCTCACGGAGAAGGGGCGGGGGGGCCGGTTGGGTCCACGAGGCAGGGGCTCAATGAAAAGGTCCGGAGGGCCAGGGGTGGAGGGTGGGCGGGGCGTGCCCTCGTGCAGGATCCGGTCGAGGCAAACCCGAGCAGCGGGCGGCAAAGCGGCCCTCACCTCCTGAAGTACGCGCTGGGGAGTACAAGGCCTGGAGAGCCCCATGCGCCGAGCGAGCGTCAGGGGATCCAGCCAGTCTCCCCGGTCGTAGTCCAGGAGGTCTCCGACTCTACTGACTTCTGCCAGGACCAACCTCTGGCGCACGGCGGGGGACTCCGCCACCTGCACACGAAGTTGGGGATTGTGTAGCAGGGGCTCCGCGAGGAGATCTGCCCCCTCGGTGGCCGCCACGGACCTGGTCGCTGAGAACAGTTTCCAGGTCCGGAGGAGGTCCTGGTAGAATACCGGCAGCCCGGAGAGGTCTCGCGGAAGACCTCTCGGATCGAGATAAAAGAGCTGCCGGTCGTATCGGAGCCCTCGGAAGCGGCGCAGGAAGGCGTGCGCCAATACGCTCCACGCCGGACTACCTGCACCATAAAGGAGCCTCTGCAGGGCCTGGAGGCGGAAGACATGGACCTGAGTGTGGAGGCACTTCAGGCCCTGCCCTCCCTCCTCCAGGGGCAGATGGAGGACCCCTGCAGAGACCCAGTGCAGTCCTGGCCAAAAGAACTCCAGAATCACCCTCCGGAGGTCGGCCAGGAAGCCCGGGGCCGGGACCAGGGTGTTGAGAGGGTGCCAGAGCATGGACAGGACTAGTTGATTGAGTACCAGTGCCCTCCCACGAAGGGAGAGGCACCGGAGTAGTCCTGTCCATTTCCGGAGCCGCTCCGTCACCCTGCCCTGTAAACCTTGCCAGTTCTCCGGCGGAGACGGATGCGTGGCAGAAAGGTAAACGCCGAGATAGAGCAGCGGACCTGCGCTCCACCGGATGGCCTGAAGCGCGGGTGGGAGGGAGCTTGCCTGCCACCCGGCCCCTACCACCAGGCCAGAGCTCTTGACCCAGTTGACCCGGGCAGAGGAGGCCGCCGAGTACACGGTCTGGCAAGCCTCCACCCACACCAAGTCGCCCGGGTCCTGGACCACGAGGAGCACATCGTCGGCATACGCCGACAGGACCAGCCGCAGCTCCGGTTCCCGAAGCACCAACCCTGTCAACCTCTTGCGGAGGAGACAGAGGAAGGGCTCGATCGCCAGAGCGTACAGCTGGCCCGAGAGGGGGCACCCCTGCCGCACTCCCCGCCCGAAGCTGACCGGCTCGGTCAGGGTCCAGTTGAGCTTGACCAGACACTCTGCGGAGGCGTACAGCACCTGGAGAAAACCCACAAACTGGGGTCCGAAGCCTAACGCCTGCAGAGTGCCCAGGAGATACCCGTGGTCCACCCTGTCGAACGCCTTCTCCTGATCCAGGGACAGGAGGGCGAACGACAGACCATCCCTACACCCAAGTTCCAGAAGATCCCGGACCAGGTAGAGGTTATCAAAAATGCTACGGCCCGGGACGGTGTAGGTCTGGTCTGGGTGGATCACGTCCTCCAGCACGGACCCTAGCCGCAGCGAGATGGCCTTGGCTACGATTTTGTAGTCCGTGCTGAGGAGCGAGACGGGATGCCAATTCCGTAAGTCACGGAGGTCCCCCTTCTTCGGCAATAAGGTGAGCACGGCTCGCCTGCACGAAAGAGGGAGGACCCCGCTCCGCAAGGCCTCGGCCCAGACGGTGACTAGGTCCGGGCCGAGGACATCCCAGAACACGCGGTAGAACTCCACGGTCAGCCCGTCCATGCCCGGAGATTTATTGGTGGGCATGCGGCGGAGGGCTTCCGAGAACTCGGCCAGAGAGAGAGGCGACTCCAGCCGGTCCCGGTCACCCGCGCTGACCGTTGGGAGTCCGTCCCAGAGCACTCTGCAAGCGGTAGGGTCGGTCGGATCCGGGGAGAAAAGGTGTGCGTAGAAGGCCCTGGCCCTCTGGCACATCTCAACCGGATCCGTAAGAGGGGTGCCGTCCTCCGCTAGAAGGCAGGTGAAGTGCTTCTTGGCCCCCCTCCTTTTCTCCAGGGCGTAGAAGAAGCGGGAGCTGCGATCCATCTCCCGAAGGAGGCGGATGCGGGATCGAACAAAAGCACCCCGGGCCCGATGATCGTCGAGGGCCCGGAGCTCCTCCCGCTTCTCCCGGCACGCTCCGCAAAGGGATGGATCCTCAGGGCTGGCGGCCAGACTCCTCTCTAGCTCCAAGACCTCCCGTTCCAACTGCTCTATCGCCACATCCCTCCGTCGGCTGGAGCCCCGGGTGTAATCACGGCAGAAGAGCCGGGAGCGCACCTTTCCTAGGTCCCACCATCGCCGCGCCGAGGGAAAGGCACGCCGCTGCCCTCGCCAGACCAGCCAGAACTCCCGGAAGGACGCCACGAAGCCCACATCCTCCAACAAGCTATTGTTAAAGTGCCAATAGGCCGGCCCCGGCCTCTCCCCACGTAGAGAGGCCGTCACGGTGACTAAATGGTGATCGGAAAAGGGGGCCAGCCACACATCGGAGGAGTGGGCCCGTGAGAGATGGAGACGTGACAAGTAAATGCGGTCCAACCGGGAGTGGCACGACCGATGGACTTCCACCCGGACGTAGGTGAACGTGGAGACGTCGTCCGGGTGGTGGTCGCGCCAGACGTCCACCAGGGAATGACGTTCTACAATCTCCCGGAGGACGTCCGCGGCGGCCGGGCACTGCTCGGTCCCCGAGCGGTCCCGCTCCTCAAGGGTAGCGTTGAAGTCCCCGCCCAGGACCAGGCACTCACGAGGATCCAAGGAGCCGAGGAAGGCGGATGCCTGCTGATAGAAAGGCAGCCGCTCCGGGCCCGATGTCGGGGCATAGACGTTGACAAGATTGACCACAAGCCCCTCCATACGGACCCGGAGGTGCAGCAGGCGGCCCGGCACAACCTCGGCAACCCCCAGCACCTCGGGCCGTAGGTTGGGAGAGAACAGGGTAGCCACTCCAGCCGTACGAGCTGTGAGATGGCTAAAATAGACCCTGTCCCCCCACTCCAGCCGCCAGCTGTCTTCGGCAGCCGGATCCGTGTGGGTCTCCTGCAGGAAAACCACAGAGTACCCCCCTTCCCAAAGGAAGGAGAGCACCTGGCACCTGCGGAGACCCACCCTACAGCCCCGGGTGTTCAATGTTGCAAAAGAGATAGGTGGCATGAGGAGGGCTGGGGGGGATCCTCGCTGGCAGGGACGCTCGCGGCCCCCATTGGGCCGCGCAGCAAACCGTGACCCACCCCGAAGGTGAGCAAGGAGTCACGGAAGCTGCGGACCCGCTGGTAAGCCGCAGCACCCTGCTTCCCGGTCCTTTTACCCTCCCCCATGAGGGCCCTCGCGGCCCGAAGGATCTGGTGGAAATCCCCCCATCGCTGGAGAGCGAGCGGCACCTCATTGCGGGAGCCACGCACATCTTCTAAAAACTCCCGCAGCTCTTCTCACAGCATATGGGGGGGTGGGGTCACTGGCTGCAGATCATCCCCCGTTGGGGCCCCTGGCTCGGCCCCGTGGCCCACTGAGACGGGCAGGCAAGGGGCGGACCCTCGACGTGGCGCCCGATGGACCGGTGCCACACGGTCCGCCTCAGACCCCAGCTTAATGGGGGGCGGCGGCGGAGGGAGAAGAGCAGCCCCTAGTGGGTCGGGACTGGGGAACACAAAGGCCGCTCCCTGGGGGTCACCCTCTGGGAAACAGAAAGACACATCCCCAGAGGCGGCAATGGCATCGTGGGAGGTGGAGGGGACAGGGCTGGGGTCAGGAGTAGGGGTAGGGCCGGGGGCAGGAGTAGGGTCGGGAAGAGGGACAGAGGCGGGATCCTGGGCCCCAGGAGCTGGACAGCTGGAAGGTAGCTCCTCTCGGTCGGGCCCAGGGGTCTGAGGGTTAGGGAGGGGGTCCCCAGAGATGCCGGGCTCAGGCTCTACGGCAGATGGAACAGCCATGGCAGCAGGTGGTGAACAATCTGCAATGGGGCCCCCACTCGGGAAGGAACTCGGTTGCCCCACACCAACAAGGGATACCCCTGGTAACTCGAGTCCCGGCCGCGAGGCACCGGCCGTCGCCTGAAGAGGCTCGGCGGCCGTCAGCGATGTGTCACCCGCAGCCGGGCAGGGCAAGGAGTCCAGGGGTTCCTCGAAGGCAGGAGCAGCGGTCAGGGGAACAGGAGATGCAGAAGGGGGGGTTGAGGTGAGAGCGGCTAGATCAAGGCCCGCTGGCAGAGGGTCGTCCTCCCCCTGGGTGACCGGGGTCAGACCCAGGGCCTCGATCTCCTCATAGATAGAGGGCAGCTCACCTCCCACCACCCCGGGATCATCCCTGCTAACACCCGAGGCAACGCTTGCCTCGAGCATCGCAGAGGGTATAGGTGGTAAGGGGGTAGGAGGGGCCACAACATAGGCCTCCGCGAGGAAGGACCACGGAGAATGGATGGCGGCATCCTCCGGTGCTGCCACAGCTTCCTCAACCGGCAACGGTAGATGTAATACACCCGCGGGCAAAGCGGAAGGCTCAGCAGCGGAGCCCCCCTTCCTGGTTTTCCGGGGGGCCTCCGCACCGGATGGCAGGAGTGGAGCTCGAGCCTTCCGCTTGCCCCGCTTTCCCTGTACTAGGGTCCAGCCCTCCAGGGCATCGTCTGCGGGCTGGGTGACAGGGATTGGGTCGGGGGGTAGAGATGACGGCTTGAGGACCTGAGGAGGTAACAATGGGGCAGTAGGAGGGGGGGCAGAATCCCCCTGGGGAGGGCCCTCTCCCGCGCCCGGCAATACCCCCACCGCACCCTCCTCTACAGGCCCCGCCACAGTGCACATAGCAGAGACGGGGCTCTCTCGCTCATCTGGGCATGGTGGGGGAGATACCCCTTGAGCCTGAGCGGGAGCAGTGGTGGTCCGAGAAGGAGGAGGGGCGGCTCCGGGTGCCGGGCAACTAGGAGCGCCAGCAATGGTGGGGCTGGCACTCTGCCGGGGCTCGGGGGTCCCGGATGCTCCTCCGTGCCGGGCCAAGGGGCAGTCCCTCCGGACGTGCCCTATCGCCCGGCAGAGGTAGCACCGGGCCTCCCCCATAGAATAGTACACCCGGCAATGGGTCCCCCGATAGGGGACCAAGAAAGAGCCCTCAAGCGCCTCTCCAGCACGTGCCGTCGGCGGCAGTTGAAGCTGCACGTGCCGGCGGAACGAGAGGACGTGACGGAGGGCGGGGTCCTTGCATCCTAGCGAGAGAGGGCGAACGATGGAAATAGGTTTCCCTAGGGTGGAAAGGGCAGGCAGCAGGGCGACATTGGGAAGGTAAGGAGGAACAGAGGTAAGGACCACATGGACACCCAGGTCCTCTAGCGGCTCCAGGGGGACGAATACGCCCCCCACCGCCAGGCCCTTCTCCACCGCCTCTTGGGCGGCGGCCTCCGAGGCAAGGAAAAAGACAACCTTGCCATACATTTGGGAGGCCGCCACGATGGCCGCGGGCCCCACGACCCTCGCCAACGCCCGCACGTAGGTCTCCACGTGCGGCGAGGCGGGCACCTGGAGGCAACGGATGCCATGCCTCCTAGTCAAGGTGGGGAAGGGGCCCAGGCCACTATAGTTGGAAGCGGAGGCGGTGGATGGGCGAGATGGCATACCGGTGGCCGCTGCCACCTGGGCATACGCCCTAGGGGCTGGGGGAGGGGCACCCGCAGAGCTGGTGGAGGGAGCAGTGGGAAGGATTGTTGCGGCCGGTGGCAGGGCCGCAGCAGTGGAGGCAGCCCCTGCCATGGAGGGCCCAGTCTTTTTAGCGGGGCTCTTTCCCTTTTTCTTGCCCTGGCCTTTCCTGCCGGCTGGGGAGGTTGAGGTAGAGGCTAAAGGGACAGGCGGGGGAGGGGTGGCGGGGCCTACTTGGGGGGGCTCACCCGCCGTGTTCCCCTCCATATTGAGCAGGGAGGGAGGGAAAAACACACTGGAGAAAAAAAGGGGGGGGCGGCTAAAGGAAAGGCAGGTCAACCACTCCTCCCCGCTAGGCTGCAGGCAGGGGAGGAGGGCACCGAAACGCAGGGAGATGCGGGAGTATCAAGGGCTAAGGGGGAACAGTCACCGACACCGGCTCCTCTAGTTACACTAAGGGAGGGAAGGTCACAATAACAGAAGGGGTGCAGTGATTAACCAAAATGTGATGGGGGGCACAAGCGCACGGGAGGGGGCATGGGCACACGAGGGGAGGGGTCAATCAGGGCAAGGGGGGCGCAAGGGAGCAACGAGGCTGGGAATGGGGCAGAGGAACCAAAGGGCTAACCGCAGGGCTGGGGTGGGACAACGAAACCAAACTACAGAGGGAAAGGGGCGGGGCAGGCAAACAAACTGAAGCTGGGGAAGGGCAAAAGGCTACAGAGGGCAAAGGGGGTTGGCAGCAAAGGGCAAAGCTGGGGGGCCTGTTGCAAAAGGGGAAGGGGTCAGTCCAAGGGGGGGGTAGGTGCACCCACGAGCGCTTGCGAAAAGTCAATGTGCGGGCCGCCTGCCCGCCGCTGCAGGCCCAAACGCTGTCAGTGGGGCGAGGCAGGCCAGGAAAGCAGCAGAGTCCCAGAGGCAGGAGCGGAGATAGATGGAAAATGGGCTGTGGGGTTGGTGGTGGGTGGTGGAGGGGGCAACGGTGGTGGTGCGGGTTTGGGGGGGGGGACACACACAGATGGACCGGGGGCAGGCTCCACGCCACACCCCCTGTGTCCCCACAAACACAGTCTAGACCCCCACCACTAGAGCACAGTTCGAAAATTACTCAGTCCAAAACAGCCCCCTCCACAGTGGTCTCCAGAGTTTCATGCGCTCCCCCAGCAGCCGATGGACCGCGCAGTCCTCTTCCTCCACCTCCAGCAGCTCCCCAGGACACGCACAGCACCGGCGGCAGCAGCAGTAGTAGCTCCGTCAACCCTGGCAGCCAGGCAGGAAGGACCCCCACAGGTGGTAGTGCTGATGGTGAAGGTGGGGGTCTTAGCTGCTCCCTCCAAAGATGGTGGGGAGGGGGGGTGGCCGGCAAGGCCCCCCCACCCCTGACTCAGGAGCAGTGGTAGCAGCAGCAGCAGCAGTCGTCTAGGGAGGGAGCTCTAGCCAGCAGCAGCAGCCCAGGGAGTAAGGGAGAGCTCCAACTAGCAAGGCAGGTGGAGAGGAGAAGGAGAAGGAGGGAGAGCTCCAGCCAGCAGGGCAGCCACAGAGGACACTGAGCACGCTCTGTAGAGGGGTGGACACCCGCTCCTGCCCTGAGGGGTTGGAAAAGCCCTGGAGGAGGGCTGCAGCTCTAAAAGCTGGGCTGATGGGAAGCAGCCGCAGCTGGGCCACGCCTCAATCAGGCCATAGCTGGCCTGTATAAAAAGGCTGGGAGCCAGAGGCCAAAAAGTCTCTCTCTGCCTTCAGAGGGAGAAGGGCCTAGCTGCAGGGAAACAGAGGACCGGACTGGAGCAGAGCAGGGCTGGGGACGGGACGGGACGGGACGGGACAGGCTAGGCTAGGCTAGGCTAGGCTAGGCTAGGCTGAGGAGCTGGGGAGCTCCAGCCTGGATAGCCCCAGGTTGCAGCCTAGTAGGAGACCAAGGGGTACTGGGGGTTGCAGAGGGCAGCCCATGGCTAGGCCAAGCCACCAGGTCCAAAACAAACCTTGCCGATGATGAGTGGCCTATACTGCAGTCTGCCCCAGGGAGCTGGGGCTAGTTGGTGACTGGTAGTGGCCTTATTCTGAGGTGAGGTAGGGATAGTGGGTGGTGGTTCCCCTGGGAGGGGAGACCCTGAAACTGGGGGTGTACTGCAGAGGGCGCGCTGAGGGCTGCATTGAGCTACTTCACAGAGTCACCAGCAGGAGGTGCTGCGGCGGTGAGTCCGCTCCCCTATATTCCTTCATAAACTTTTTCTTATGGGTTTGTATTTAGCAAGATCTAGAAGTCTTCCAAGGGCAAGTCATACCTGACCAACTTGATTGCCTTCTATAATGAGAACTGGCTCTGTGGATATTATTAATGATCTGGAGGATGGCATGGACTGCACCCTCAGCAAGTTTGCAGCTGACACTAAACTTGGAGGAGTGGTAGATACACTGGAGGGTGAGGATAGGATACAGAGGGACCTAGACAAATTAGAGGATTGGGCCAAAAGAAATCTGATGAGGTTCAACAAGGACAAGTGCAGAGTCCTGCACTTAGGACGGAAGAATCCCATGCACTGCTACAGACTAGGGACCGAATGGCTAGGCAGCAGTTCTGCAGAAAAGGACCACATGCAAAACTGCCGGCTCCCATCTGGCTTTAGGATGAGGATGACAGGGCTCTGCCATTCGCTCTGGGAGCGCTCAATAACACCCTGCTCCAACATCGCCTGGACTTCTGAGGGTCCAGGGTTCAAATCAACGCTCGGGTTGTAGCCATCGGCAAGCTGTGTCTTTTAATTTCTGGGCCACGGCCTGGTGCTGGGCACCTGGTGGGTAGACCTTTCCTCGAAACCGTCGCCGAAATGTCTCCGGGGTGATATCGAAGGCATCCAAGATAGCCACTTTTACTTGAGCATAAACGCAGGTCTCAAAGTCTGGAAGCCCCCGGTAAGCCTTCTGAGCTGGCCCCGTCAGATAGGGGGCAAGGCGGGTCGCCCATTGGTCTGGTGCCCAACCGGCCACTGCGGCCACCCTCTTGAAGGTCACCAAATAGACCTCCGGGTCATCCTCAGGCCCCATCTTGGCCAGATGGATTAGTGGAGCAGGGGGGGTTGACGTAGCTGTAACCATATCCCGGTTGAACCCCACTGGGGCCCGGCCACAGGGTGGCAAGTTGCTGGAAGCATTGGGTTTGTTGTTCGTGGTGCTGGGCCCCCAAGGTTTGAAGTAGCTGCTGCTGGTGGGTGACCAGTTGCTGTATGAGCTATTGCTGCTGCTGACTCTTGGCCAGAAACTTGAGAAGTCTCTCCATCTCCATCTTCCTTCAGAGGCCTCCTCGTTCTAATCCCTTCCTGCAGGGATAGGGGTCACTGCCTGCATTCTCCACCACTTGTGACCTGTGTCAGTTGGCCCACCAAGCCGCTAGGGGGCGGTGGGGAGCCACAGCCTCACTGGCTGGCCTGGACCAAGTTATCTGCACTCTTCCCTACACTGAGGATGACTGGCTAGACCCATCAGAAGATGAGCAGCAGGATGATGGAGAGGAGGTGTCCCCGGAGAGCCAGGATCTTTTTGGGACTCAGGAATCTGATAACGGCAAACTGGAAAGCTGGACCCAAGTCATGCACTGCTACAATAGACCTCCATTCGTGTCCTGCATCAGCTAAGGCCAGGTCCCAGCCACAAACCCAGGCCTGGACCAAAAATTCAGATTTCCCTGTAGGGACATCTAGCATGTTAGTAAGTATCTTTGCAATTTTTTCCTATTAACTTTTTATTTTAAAATATATTTAGGAAAAAAAACATAAACGTCTCATAATATATTAACCATTTCCCACCCAACTTGGCTACACTTTAAATGTGTAATTTATATATAATATGGTTAGTTAAAATATATATATCAATAATCTGTATTACTTAATTTACAAAAACAAATTTTACTAATAAAAATCCAACTACTTAAAGAAAACATATTAAAATAAGATAAAGAATAGAAGCAAAAGTCAGGGACCGAGAATTGGAGAAGAAAGTGAACAGAGAAGAGGGTGAGGTGGGGAAGGGGAATGCATTTAATAGCATCATTCAGCTACTTCCATGAAAGAATTTTTCTTGGACATTTCTGTTACAGTATACAATTCTTTTCATGGTGGCCAAGCTTGTGAGGTCTGTGCTCCAGTCTTCAATTGTTGGTCGCTTTTTGGATTTCCATTTTTGTAGTATTAGTCTTTTGGCAATTATTAGTCCTCTGCTTAGCCAATGTTTTTCAGATGTTGTCATAACTATAAAGGGAAGGGTAACAGCTCTCCTGTGTACAGTACTATAGAATCCCTCCGGGCCAGAGACTCCACAATCCTTTTACCTGTAAAGGGTTAAGAAGCTCGAGTAACCTGGCTGACACCTGACCCAAAGGACCAATTAGGGGACAAGATACTTTCAAATCTTGGGGGGCGGGGGGAAGGCTTTTGTTTGTGCTCTTTGTTTTGGGGGTTCGTTCGCTCTTGGGACTGAGAGGGACCAGACATCAATCCAGGTTCTCCACATCTTTCTAAACAAGTCTCTCCTATTTCAAACTTGTAAGTAAATAGCCAGGCAAGGCGTCTTAGTTTTTCTTTGTTTTCTCAACTTGTAAATGTACCTTTTACTAGAGTGTTTATTTTTGTTTGCTATACTTTGAACCTGAGGCTAGAGGGAGGTCCTCTGAGCTCTTTAAGTTTGATTACCCTGTAAAGTTATTTTCCATACTGATTTTACAGAGATGATTTTTACCTTTTTTCTTTAATTAAAAGCCTTCTTTTTAAGAACCTGATTGATTTTTCCTTGTTTTTAGATCCAAGGGGTTTGGATCTGTATTCACCAGAGAATTGGTGAAAGGTTTCTCAAGGCTTCCCAGGGAAGGGAATCCCTTTGGGAATGGTGGCAGCGGACCAGATCTAAGCTGGTAGTTAAGCTTAGAAGTCTTCATGCAGGCCCCCACATTTGTACCCTAAAGTTCAAAGTGGGGAAGCAGCCTTGACAGATGTATTCAGTTTCCAATTAACATTCATGAGGTTTAAAATTACGTTTTTGGCTTGTAACACAATTTTATTTGATAGGAAAAAATTAACACTGCAATTCAGTTCTGCCCAAATTGTATGGGTATTGGAGAGTTCCTACAGCATATGGGTTAAGTTTAGTACCTACTACATCACAGTGCCAACATTTGTCTGACTAAGTGGCACCTGTTTTGAACAGCCTAAGAGGGGTCTAATGCATCCTCCATGTGTTTTTTGTTTTTGCTAGATTAATCTGAAATGGAGGTCCAAGGAGCAGTTCGGAGCACTGGCTAAAATTGGTTTCCATTGGTTAGCAGAAAATAATTGGCCTAGTTCCTCCTCCCATTTCTTTTTAGGGGATCTGTGTTTGGTCGAAATTTTCTGGCCAAATAAGCATATAGTGTCGCCAAAGGTCTTGGCTATCTGGGGAAATTAAAGCAGCTCAGGTGGGCCAACCAGATGGGAGGTGGCATGTTTAAATTGCATTTATTCCTACTCCTTCTTAGTCTCTAGATTGATTCTTTCTTTAATATTGTAAAAGGTAGGAAAATATCATTTTCAATAAATTAACTGATGGTCAAAATCCCTTTCCTAATCACAATCTGGCCAAATGATGGGGTTGCCTGCCAGACAGAGTTTCAGTTATCCCAGATAAAAGCCTTGGTATGCAGAAGGGAGTGATTGACTCTCTCAATATCCAAGTTCTGATCAAGAAGCAGAGGCAAAAGTGCTGGGAGCGTGGTGGATAAAAATTCCACAAGCCTTCCATTTTCCAGACTCTGGGAGACCACAATTCTCAGATTATTTCTCCTTGATCTTCCCTCAAGATCATTAACCTTCTTCTACAGTGCTTTAATAGTTCTTTCCTGTTGCTTTGTAGTAGTATGCCTAGTACTCACTGTGTCTTCTAGTGAGGAGATTCTGTTCTCAGCTTCCTCTAGTTCTGATGCCAAGGCTTGCAAATTAGCTTAAAGTGTGCTAGTAATATTTTTGATCTCAGTTATGATTTCAGATATTTTTCTCAAGATAGTCTGTTCACTTGATGTTTCAGTCCATAATTTCATCTAGTCTCTGAGGGGTAGCCTCTCCCTGGTCAGCCATCCAAGCTGCAAGAGAGTTGTCTGACAGCTCCTGCTTTTTAGCATTTTGTAGAAAGTCTGGAGATCGAGCCACATCCATAATGGTGTTAAATTGAAAGAAAAGAGTTGTAGAATAGTATCTGACCAAAAATTAGATGGGGGGGGGGCGGAAAAAGCAATTCAGTTGCTGATGGTTGTGGATTTTAGGAGGTGGGGAAAGGAACTGTAAAGCTGTGCAAGCATCATCCCTATGCTCAGGTCACTACAGGGGACAACAGCAGCTGGGGCTTCCCCACTTAGATGGCCCATCCCCCCCCAGCATTGGTAGCCTAGGTACCACTCCAGGCCAGGGGAGAGAGCCAATGAACCAAGGGAACTGGCTTCAGCGTGTATGTGTGCGTTTATGCACACCTGTGTTTTGCCCCCCAAATATAGCAGTTAGACTACATTTATGTGCAGAACTAACAGACCAGCACAACAGAAAGAACCTTTAACTACACTTCTACCAGACAGATCTTTGAAGAAACAAGCCACCGATTTAAGTAAATTCAGAAGTTTCTAGAAAAAATGTACTTGAAAGGCATAATATATTGCAACGTTATCGAGAAATTGAAATGCACTTTTGCTCACTTTGGTATTCCAGAATAACTAGTGACAGACAATGGATCACATTACACCATAGCAGAATTTATGTCATTCCAAACAAAATATGTTTTTGATCATATTACTAGCAGCCCACATTACTCACAAGTGAATGGAGACGCTGAGAGAGCTGTACAGACAGCCAAGAAAAACCTACAGGAGGAAGACCATTCCTTGCTCTTCTGAACAACAGCTCAACAATAGCAGTTACTGGATATAGCCCAGCACAACTCCTGATGAGATGACAACTCAGAGTCTTTCCCAAAGTCAGAACAGTAGCTCTATCTCCAACGTAGCTAGACATGAAGAGAGTAGCCAAATCAGATGAAAGGCAAACAAAACTTACAAACACTTTTACAACAGACATTACTCAGAAAACTGCCAGGTCTAGAACCCGGTGACCATGTTTGAGTCAAACTCGATGGAGAAAAAGGATGTCCAGCTGTCATAAAGGAAAAGAATTCATCACCCAAATCATATGCGATCAAGACTAACAATAAAGAGTTCAGCAAAAAACCATCACCATCCACAGTTTGTTCCTCAGAAGGAAAAAAAACCAATTAGAGCAAACTATACAGATGTCAGATGCAGAACAACAAAGATTCAAAACCAACCATATATAGTCATTGCAACCAATGGACAGCCAGATGACCAAGTTGTTATGTTTTTAAATCATGTAATTAGTAAACCAATACAATTCAGAAATAGTTAACAGACTGATGCATCCTGAACTTTAAAGAGCGCATTATAACATATATTTTGTAAATGGTAGGAATGTAAAACATAAAGGGGGATATGTAATGGAATGCTAAACTGTATACTCAAAAAGAAGAACAGGAGTACTTGTGGCACCTTAGAGACTAACAAATTTATTAGAGCATAAGCTTTCGTGGACTACAGCCCACTTCTTCGGATGCATATAGAATGGAACATATAATGAGGAGATATATATACACACATACAGAGAGCATAAACAGGTGGGAGTTGTCTTACCAACTCTGAGAGGCCAATTAATTAAGAGAAAAAAAACTTTTGAAGTGATAATCAAGCTAGCCGAGTACAGACAGTGTGATAAGAAGTGTGAGAGTACTTACAAGGGGAGATAGAGTCAACGTTTGTAATGGCTCAGCCATTCCCAGTCCTTATTCAAACCGGAATTGATTGTGTCTAGTTTGCATATCAATTCTAGCTCTGCAGTCTCTCTTTGGAGTCTGTTTTTGAAGTTTTTCTGTTGTAATATAGCCACCCGCAGGTCTGTCACTGAATGACCAGACAGGTTAAAGTGTTCTCCCACTGGTTTTTGAGTATTTTGATTCCTGATGTCAGATTTGTGTCCATTAATTCTTTTGCGTAGAGACTGTCCGGTTTGGCCAATGTACATGGCAGAGGGGCATTGCTGGCACATGATGGCATATATCACATTGGTAGATGTGCAGGTGAACGAGCCCCTGATGGTATGGCTGATGTGATTAGGTCCTATGATGATGTCACTTGAATAGATATGTGGACAGAGTTGGCATCGGGGTTTGTTACAAGGATAGATTCCTGGGTTAGTGGTTTTGTTCAGTGATGTGTGGTTGCTGGTGAGTATTTGCTTTAGGTTGGGGGGTTGTCTGTAAGCGAGGACAGGTCTGTCTCCCAAGATCTGTGAGAGTAAAGGATCATCTTTCAGGATAGGTTGTAGATCTCTGATGATGCGCTGGAGAGGTTTTAGTTGGGGGCTGAAGGTGACAGCTAGTGGTGTTCTGTTATTTTCTTTGTTGGGCCTGTCTTGTAGGAGGTGACTTCTGGGTACTCGTCTGGCTCTGTCAATCTGTTTTTTCACTTCAGCAGGTGGGTATTGTAGTTTTAAGAATGCTTGATAGAGATCTTGTAGGTGCTTGTCTCTATCCGAGGGATTGGAGCAAATGCGGTTATATCTTAGAGCTTGGCTGTAGACAATGGATCGTGTGGTGTGTCCTGGATGGAAGCTGGAGGCATGTAGGTAAGTGTAGCGGTCAGTAGGTTTCCGGTATAGGGTGGTATTGATGTGACCATCGCTTATTAGCACAGTAGTGTCCAGGAAATGGACCGCTTGTGTGGATTGATCTAGGCTGAGGTTGATGGTGGGATGGAAATTATTGAAATCATGGTGAAATTCCTCAAGGGCTTCTTTTCCATGGGTCCAGATGATGAAGATGTCATCAATGTAGTGCAAGTAGAGTAGGGGCGTTAGGGGACGAGAGCTAAGGAAGCGTTAACTCAGAGCCAGACGAGTACCCAGAAGTCACCTCCTACAAGACAGGCCCAACAAAGAAAATAACAGAACACCACTAACTGTCACCTTCAGCCCCCAACTAAAACCTCTCCAGCGCATCAGAGATCTACAACCTATCCTGAAAGATGATCCTTTACTCTCACAGATCTTGGGAGACAGACCTGTCCTCGCTTACAGACAACCCCCCAACCTAAAGCAAATACTCACCAGCAACCACACATCACTGAACAAAACCACTAACCCAGGAACCTATCCTTGTAACAAACCCCGATGCCAACTCTGTCCACATATCTATTCAAGTGACATCATCATAGGACCTAATCACATCAGCCATACCATCAGGGGCTCGTTCACCTGCACATCTACCAATGTGATATATGCCATCATGTGCCAGCAATGCCCCTCTGCCATGTACATTGGCCAAACCGGACAGTCTCTACGCAAAAGAATTAATGGACACAAATCTGACATCAGGAATCAAAATACTCAAAAACCAGTGGGAGAACACTTTAACCTGTCTGGTCATTCAGTGACAGACCTGCGGGTGGCTATATTACAACAGAAAAACTTCAAAAACAGACTCCAAAGAGAGACTGCAGAGCTAGAATTGATATGCAAACTAGACACAATCAACTCCGGTTTGAATAAGGACTGGGAATGGCTGAGCCATTACAAACGTTGACTCTATCTCCCCTTGTAAGTACTCTCACACTTCTTATCACACTGTCTGTACTCGGCTAGCTTGATTATCACTTCAAAAGTTTTTTTTCTCTTAATTAATTGGCCTCTCAGAGTTGGTAAGACAACTCCCACCTGTTTATGCTCTCTGTATGTGTGTATATATATCTCCTCATTATATGTTCCATTCTATATGCATCCGAAGAAGTGGGCTGTAGTCCACGAAAGCTTATGCTCTAATAAATTTGTTAGTCTCTAAGGTGCCACAAGTACTCCTGTTCTTCTTTTTGCGGATACAGACTAACACGGCTGTTACTCTGAAACTGTATACTGTTCAGCCACTAGGTGGCACTGTGTATAAGATCCCTTGAGAACAGATCAGCCCTACCTGGTGGTGCATTAAAGGATTGCATGGAAGAAACATCTCTAATATCTTTCTCTATAAAAGAAGTTCTGTAGCCAGTCCATATCTAGTACAATAGTCTGACCTGCAGTAACAGCCTTTCAACCAACCATGTACATGTAGTATATGACAGTACCTCTAACTACTGCTGACAGGCTGGCCAACCTAGAAGGGAGAAAAAGGAAGACTCGGGATAAGATGTTTGCAGAACTCATGGAAGAGTCACAGAGGAAAACCAGGCTTGCTGAGAGGTGGAGGCTGGTGGAGGACCCAGTGGGAGAAAGAAATGCCACTTCCATGAGATCTTGGCAGTGGCAAAGGACAGCATCACTACGGCAATGCAGAGACAACTAATGGACGCTATCCTGAGCCAGAATGCCCTTATTTATTTATTCCACAAACAATGCCTTTCAAAGAGCCAAATGCACACTCAGGTGTTCCTTTCTTCTGTCCCAAGAAGAGGCCTCTGTGTGGCTTCTTTAACTAGGGAATCAGGGGATAATCTACATTTTATAGATGGGAAAACTAAGATTGAGCAACTTGCATATGGCCACAAAAGAATTCCATTTTAGATCTAAGTGGTTACTGACTTAGTCCTGTAGGCCTAATTTGAGTGCATACTTTATTTTAGAAACCTTCACTGGGTTGAAATCCCTTTGGAAATGTGGTCCAATCAATATTAATTTTTAAAGTAAACATTCTTGGCTCAGTTTTTAAAATGTTCTACAAATGATGTTCATTATGTGCTGTCAAATTTTAACATTGTTAGGTAGTCACTAATCTTTCCCTTTTTACAATACAGTAGCTCTGTGCTGTACCTTGCATTTCTTTCATTGTAAACTTCCTGCATTATAATTGCTTACACAATAAAAAGCATCTTTAGAGTTTCATAGGCCTACTCTTTTTAGGAGAGTAAATTTAGAAAGCTCTGATTTAGTCTAGTACTTTTAGGCAAGTTTAGAATGTAATTCATTTCCAATATATGATCCAGATAATTTTGTTAAATCATCTCATCCATAGTACTAGAACAAAAGAAAATGTCACAGTGCTGCAAACTGTCTAAAATAGAACCTTAATGCACTGTTCCAACAAAAGTGGGGAAAAAAAGCCAGGCTATTTTCTTGGGAACAGTTACTTTTCTAATGCAAGACATGCAGTCTTGGATTAGTCTTTCCAGCAGCAAGGGAAGTGTTGGGAGAATGAAATGATGAATGGCAATTCTCAGACTCAGAAGTACAGGGCAATCATACCCTTGAGCAAAATATTCACATTAACCAAATTTTTAAATCACAGCAGGTAGCTTCTACACCAAAGCCCCTGTTTCAGGAAGCTAATATTTTCTAACTATAATACTAAGGACATTTTGTTTCCTTACATTATCTTTTCTAATCTTATTACTAGCAAACTATACAGATGTCAGATGCAGAACAACAAAGATTCAAAACCAACATATATAGTCATTGCAACCAATGGACAGCCAGATGACCAAGTTGTTATGTTTTTGGATCATGTAATTAGTAAACTAATACAATTCAGAAATAGTTAACAGACTGATGCATCCTGAACTTTAAAGAGCGCATGATAACATATATTTTGTAAATGGTAGGAATGTAAAACATAAAGGGGGATATGTAATGGAATGCTAAACTGTATACTGTTCAGCCACTAGGTTGCATAAATCTATGCAAAATTCATAA
The DNA here is from genome assembly GCF_027887155.1 of Malaclemys terrapin pileata. Classification (NCBI taxonomy): domain Eukaryota; kingdom Metazoa; phylum Chordata; order Testudines; family Emydidae; genus Malaclemys; species Malaclemys terrapin. The sequence goes on from NC_071506.1 coordinate 163,204,164, forward strand.
CCACCATGTCATGGTAGAGCAAGGATCCAAATTCCTGTCCTTTGTCTAATGACATGAGGGAAAACGTTGGTTAACAAGCTGTATGAGATCTTCATCAAAAATCACACATGATCTAATATGCTCTTTCATTGAGTCCTCTACAGTAAAAAAACCTACATGTGTGTTAAGTGGCTCTGAAGTGGCTGGATTGTATAGTAGCAAGACTTTAGTCAGTTTCATAGTGTATCATAAGGGAGAAACAGCAAAATCTATCAGAGTATTTCAGAATACAAAATGCTTTTGTTATTAAGACTCAGATGTTTTCTCTGTCACATTTAAAATATAAAGTAAAAGCTGCATTTCACTCAATAAAAATGCCACAATACATTAACTCAGATTCTTTCTGCTCTGCTTCTCTTGTATAAGACAACAAATCTAGTGTTGGGGTATTTCTGCTATTGAAATGGACTCCCCATTAAACAGGCTCCACTATCCAAAATAAGATGAACCAACACATTTTTTAGATCACATCTCAGAGCATCTAAGTTCCTAAAGTTTCATTTTTTTTATTCTTGCAGACACTGGCTGAGGGTTCCTGGTGACTGAAGGCCTCCCAGTGTGGGGGTTGTGGTACAATGGGCCTGCAACTGGATCTGGGCAGGGAACTGTTCTCTTCTCCCACAAGAATTTGATATTTAAAAAACAAACTAACAAAACCAAACCACATGACCTGTCCAAAATTGGACAGAAGTAGAAACCTTGAAAGTTTTCATGAACCAAAAATAGGTTTCAGACTGGGGCAGTTGAAACATTTGGTTTTGATTTTGAAATTTTCCTATAAGTTAACTAAGTCCAAAGAATCATAGAAGATTAGGGTTGGAAGAGACCTCAGGAGGTCATCTAGTCCAACCCCCTGCTCAAAGCAGAACCCACTCTAACCTCTCACAGGTTAGAGTGGGTTAGAGTGGGTTCACCCTCTTCTACAGGTTCTCAGCCTTGGGAACCATGAACAGCTAGGCTTTATTACCCCCTGCCAACATCAACCTTTCTGCCTTTTCTTGCTAGGGGATGTTGTTATACTCCCAGTCCTCCAACTCTTCATAGACCAGTGACTCCTAGGGCAGCACTGCCTGGAATCCCTTTCTGTTCAGTTCCCTCCATGCTTCCCTTGTCCCATGACTTCACTCATTTAGACTCATAGACTTTCACACCAGGAGGGACCATTATGATCATCTAGTCTTGCCTCCTGCACATCGCAGACCACAGAACCTCACCCATCCACTCCCACAATAGACCCATAACCTTTAAATCTCGATTTAAAGACTTCAAGTTACAGAAAATCCACAATTTACTCTAGTTTAAACCAGCAAGTGCCCCATGCTGTAGAGGAAGGCAATCCCACCCCAGGATCTCTGCCAATCTGACCTGGAGGAAAATTCCTTCCCTATCTCATATATGGCAATCAGTTAGACCCTGAGCATGTGGGTGAGACCCACCAGACAGACACCTGGGAAAGAATTCTCCGTACTTATTCAGAGCCCTACCCATCTAATGTCCAATCTCTAGGCATTGGAGATGTTTGCTAATAGCAGATGTGGATGGGCCATATGCCATTGTAGGTAATCTCATCATACCATAAACATAACAAGCTCAGTCTTGAAACAAGATCAGTTTTTTGCCCCACTACCTCTCTTAGAAGGCTGTTCCAGAACTTCACTCCTCCAATGGTTAGAAATCTTCATCTAATTTCAAGCCTAAACATGTTGATAGCCAGTTTATATCCATTTTTTTCTGAGCCAACATTGACCCTTAACTTAAATAACTCCTCTCCCTCCCTTATGTTTATCCCTCTGTATTTATAGAGAGCAATCATATCTCCCTATAGTCTTTATTTTGTTAGGCTAAACAAGCAAAGCTATTTAAATCTCCTCTCATAAGGCAGGTTCTCTATTCCTCTGTTCATCCCAGTAGTCCTTTTCTGCACCTATTCCATTTAGAATTCATCTTTCCTAAACATTGGAGACCGGAACTGCACACAGTTTTGCAAATGAAGTCTCACCAGTGCCTTGTACAATGGCAATAATACTTCCCTATCTCTACTGGAAATACCTCGCCTAATGTTTTTATGTCTGTATAACATTGGTGGCTCATAGTTATCCTGTGCTTGACCAACACACCCAGGTCTTTCTCCTCTGTCGCTGCCAACTGGTAAATCCCCAGCTCATAGCAAAAATTCTTGTGCATGACCTTGCACTTTGCACTATTAAATTTCATTGTATTTCTATTACTCCAGTTTTCAAGATTGTCCAAATCTTCTTGTATGATAGTCCAGTCCTTCTTCATATTGGCTATACCTCCCAACTTTGTGTCATCTGCCAATTTGATTAACACATTCCTTCTTTTGTGCCAGGGTCATTCATGAAAATTAATTAAAACTGGTTCCAAGACCCCCACGTTTACAGATTCCTTAAAAAAAACTTGCTATTGGGCTTGCAATTTCATGTGCCAGTTCCTTTAATATTCTTGGATGGAGATTATCCAAGTCCCCCAATTTCATCCCAATAAGCTATTTGAGTTTGTTTCCCACTTCAGACTTGGTAATTTCTTCTTCCCTTCCTTTCTCTTTGTTCCTATTAGCCATCCTGCCACTGCCCCCAAGTTCCTCACTACCCTTATTAAAAACTGAGGGAAAGTATTTGTTTGGGTGTTGGGCCATGCCTAGATTATTTTAAATCTTCACTCCATCCTCAGTGCTTAGCGGTCCCTCGTCTTTCCTGGTATTCTTTTTATTTATCTGTCTAAAAAACTTTTACAATTTGTTTTAATTTCCCTTGCAAGGCCCAGTTCTCACTTTGTCCCTACACTTTCTGACTAGCTTTCCTTGCTGATCCATCCTTTCTTCCATTCCTTGTAGGTTTTCTGCTTTCTCTTAACAACTTGTTTGAGAAGCCTATTCATGCAGCTTGGATTGCAACCCTTCTGAGTTTTTTTTTCCCCCTTGCTTAGGATGCAGGCTTCAGATAGAATTACTTTAAGTCAAAGATGCAGAAACTAAGCCCATTCAGATCCGTGAGTTCTTCAGTCCAGTCAACTTTTTAACTAATTCCCTTATATTTTTTTTAACATTTGACCTTTTTAAATCAAGGACTCTAGTTGCAGATCTATTTTTATTATCCTTCCATTTAGTTTAAACTGAATTAACTTATGTTCACTCAAACAAAGGTGTCCTCTACAACCAGTTCTTCTATGAGGTTCTAGCTACTTGCCAATCCTAAATCAAAAATGAGATAATCTCTTGTTGATTTTGTGACTATTTGGTGAAGAAATCTGTTCTCTCTCCCATCCAGGAATATGTGGGCCCTACCACTATTAGTAGCATTTGTCCTCCAATCTATATCTGGGAAATTAAAGTCTCCCATAATTACACAATTCCAAATAACATTTGTTTAATTAAAAATAGTAAAAGTATATCTATCCATATTCAAAATTAATCCTAGGGGTGTGTAGCAGATCCCAAATACTATCACCATGGAGCTTCTGTTACCATTCTTCCCCAAAGTGATTTTGACCCAGAGGGAGTCTAATTCATCCATTCTATCACTGCTTATTTCTTTACAAGTCTACCTTGTCAGTAACTAGGGTGACCAGATGTCCCGATAAAATCGGGACCGTCCCGATTTTGAGCTGTTTGTCCCACGTCCTGACCAATCTGTGGTCGGGACGCAATTTTTGTCCTGATATTTTGCGCCGGTTTTTTCTTTTTTTACTCTCGGCCGGCCAGCAGCACTCAGCTTTTTTTTTTTTTATATACACACACACACACTGAAACAGTGCAAGTCTCAGTGATTTAAGCAGGAATTGGATTGATAGTGAAACTTACAAAGGCAGCTGACTGAACAGCTATGGCTCTTAACAAGCATCTTAACTGTTAATTAGCCAGTTATTGGGGTAACCGGTTTTATGAATGAATATTGTTTCATTCATAAAACTTTACTTATGAAGTTACATTAATAAAAAGAACAATTGAAAACAATTTCTTTCATCAGTTCTACATTGTCCCCCTTTTGACCCTTCAATCCAGGGGTATTGAATGGGTCACACTTTATGTAATTGTTTTAAGGCAGAACCAACATAACATTAGGATTACTAATAGGACATTGATGGGATGAAAAATTATATTTAGAAATGCTGACCAGGTGGGCTGCTCCTACAACACTGTGCCCCTTTATTTATGATTATTACAGCAGTTGTTGTTATTGTAGGGCACAGGTGATCTGTTGCAAACAAACCAAACAATCATAATTATAATAATTGGGAATACAATAAAACCATTACCATTACAATAATTGGGTACATTGACGAACAAGATGAGGCCCTAGTTTGATGCTGCAATAGCCATCAAACAATAAAAGTCACTGAGGTCAGGACCTTCTTAAGCACACACAACAAATAAGATTTTGTAGGAGTACCACAGTTGTTATGCAAGGTTAAGCTGATTTGGACTTAAACTAACATTTAGTTGCTAAAATGTTGCAGAATTTCCTATTTTTAACAGTTGTTTTCAAGAGGTTTCTGGGGACCTGAAAGATGGGGCCCTACAATCATGGGCCAAGGTTTTACAGGTTATGGGGGCCCAAGAACTACCCTTTAGGGCTTGGGGAAGTAGAACCAGAGTGCCAAGAGGAAAGTGTGGAATTAACAATACAAGCAAATGTAACTAACAATACAAATGTATTAATAACAAAAATTAACAACAAAATGACTATTAGAGAACCTAACAAAAAATAAACCTGATGCATTGGGGACCAAAGTTTTTTGGAAACAAGTGGTGATTGATAAATTGGATGGACATGGGGGAAGTAGAGAGAGGAAAAGACATTTGTCCTGTCTAGTGTAGTATCCCCTTTTTCTCTGGACCCAATGCTAGCACAGGACACCACTAGAGACAGACATAGAACATGCAACACAGAACACTGAACACAGACTTTGTCGTGACATTATAACCATGGTATTTTATAACTCTTCAGCTGGTACCAGCTCTCCTGATGTTCTGGTTAAGAGCCTGAAAGATAGAAGCTTGGAAACAAATTAGCACAGTGCTTCCACCATGGCAGAACCTGCTTAGTCTCTGCCACAGTGTGTTTGGTACTTGGGGCTGCACAAATGCTAATTAAGTGGTGCATTTTTTGTGAGTGTAAATCCTCCCTTTCTCTCAGTAAAAGGGCGTTAACGCTCCATCTAGAAAAAAATTTCTGTTTTAAAATCTCCAGCCATTTTGCCATGGCCTGGAGATCTGAGGCAGAAGCAGGCACTGTTGTTAACTGTTTCAATGGCATTTTGGCGCTGGGAGGAGGAATTTACCCAAATATCCCAAATATCCCCTTTCCCAATCTCCAGAGGGGTCCCAAAGGTCTGCCCCCTTCTGGGGTCTCAAATGTTTCTTCTCCTGATGTTACTGCTGCTGTAAGATTTGAGAGTGCTGTTTTAACTCTCTGTACCCAACCTGTTTTCCAGTTTCTCTATCTGTTGCTTGCCTGGGCCCGATCCTGCTTTTTTCAATAAACAGTTTCTTTCCATGGGCACAAGCCTTGTTCCACTACCAATTTAGCAAGGAGGGTGGGCTTTTCAACTAGCACCCACCCTTCCTGGTCCCGTTTCTTAAACATTTTCTTTAAAATTGTGAAATTACCACAATATTACTTACAAAAAAAACAAAACAAAACAAACAAACATAAACCACACTACACTGCCCAAACTCCTATATCCTTCAGAGTTTGGTTTAACAGAACAAGATCCATATCTTATGTTTTTAACCCACTCTGGGCCAGAGGGAGAGACACTAAGCTTCCCTCTGTATTGCTCGGCCTTCTACCACCGAGGGTTCATACACCAAAAATAAAAACCCCTCCCAGGGGCAGAGCGAGAAACCCTAAGTTCTCCCCTTATGCTCAGGCATGCTACGACTGAGGGTGTATGCACCTTTTCTTGAACATTTTTAAAAGCTTGTTCAAACTTTCCTGTCGCTCCTGATATCATTCAGCAAGTGACACAGCCTAGATTCTGAAATCGTAGCTTATTAAATTTCCTCGTCACACCTGACACCGGTCAGTGAGCGATACAGCCTAGATTCTGAAATCATAGCTTATATTTATTTTTCTGCTACCTATCCGGAGGCCAGCAGGTTTGGTTAACCAGATTGTATTATGCTAAGTTTACTTGGTGGTGTACACACCAATGTTTACAATAACTGAGGCATTTTACCAATATTCCCCCTTTTGCAATTCTCCACCAAAATGTTATACCAATAAAAACTAGCAGGATCTTATTAAAGGGGACAAGATAAAGATGCCACATTTATTATGATAACAATTTGATTTATGACCAATAACTAATATCTTAATCCTTATACACACACATTATACATCTGTGTGTGAATGTGTGTGCATAGGTATTATACACACACACACATTCACACACACACACATCCATCAGATGTTCTGCAGCTGCTGCATAGTTACCAGTCCTGCCTGAGTCTATGGCTTGAGTTTGCAGCTTGGGCTCGTAGCTTGTGGCGGCTAACTGGCCAGGAAAGCTGGGCACAAGGATGAGCTGGGTCTCTGTTGGGCATGCCCTTCCATGTTGGCAACAGAATGTTACCCTCCTCCAAAGTTTTCCATCTCACCCATCCTTTTTGTAGGCTTTAGTTTGAATCCAGAGTCTATAGGTCTTGCTGTGTCACGCTGCCTCTGGGTTTGGTGGTTGATCACCCGTCAATTGCAGACATGACTTTCAGCCTCGGACCGGGCTTTGATCTTCCTTCTATTGTACCTTTTCTTTTTAGGGGGGATTCTTCTTACTTTGTTAGGACTCTTGTCTGCATCTTCAGCCTTTGGTGTTTGAACTCTATTTAATCAGGACAGGCTGGGGCTGGAGGTTGATTCCATCATCCATACATACCTCATTCACACATCTAAACTAAACTAATAAGATTACAGCAGGGTTTGCAAAAATGAAGGTTGCAGCAAGCCCTTACAAAATGGAGTACGCGTTTTAAAATGGGGTTTGAATTACAATATGGCAAACAGTGAACAGAAGTTACAATATAGACAAGTATAATGGATGGCAAACAGTGAACAGAAGTTACACTGTAGGCAAGTGTAATAAATGGTGAACAGAAATTACAGTACTGAAACGGTGCAAGTCTCAGTGATTTAAGCAGGAATTGGATTGATAGTGAAACTTACAAAGGCAGCTGACTGAACAGCTATGGCTCTTAACAAGCATCTTAACTGTTAATTAGCCAGTTATTGGGGTAACCAGTTTTATGAATGAATATTGTTTCATTCATAAAACTTTACTTATGAAGTTACATTAATAAAGAGAACAATTAAAAACAATTTCATTCATCAGTTCTACACTGCAAAGGAATGTACCTCCTGCAACTTCCACATCCAGTCATCTTTATTGTCTCATCTATTCCTCAGATAACTACCACTGCTGCCTCTGTAGCTGTCAGAGCCTTACCTCCTAAGCTTCTGTGAAGGAAGGAAGGAAAAAAACCCACACTCCCCCAGACTCTCCTGTTTACAGCTCTGTTTGCTGGCTCCTCTCAGGGACTGTAGAGACTGGTGACTTCTTCCCTGGCAACTGAACTTCAGTAATAAGAACATAAGAATGGTCATACTGGATCAGACCAAAGGTCCATCCAGCCCAGTATCCTGTCTACTGACAGTGACCAATGCCAGGTGTCCCAGAGGGAGTGAACCTAACAGGTAATGATCATGTGATCTCTCTCCTGCCATCCATCTTCATCCTCTGACAGAGCTAGGGACACCATTCCTTACCCATCCTCACTAATAGCCATTAATGGACTTAACCTCCATGAATTTATCTAGTTTTCTTTTAAAACCTGTTATAGTCCTAGCCTTCACAACCTCCTCAGGCAAGGAGTTCCACAGGTTGACTGTGCACTGTGTGAAGAACTTCCTTTTATTTGTTTTAAACCTGCTACCCATTAATTTCATTTGGTGGCCCCTAGTTCGTGTATTATGGGAACAAGTAAATAACTTTTCCTTATTCACCTTCTCCACACAACTCATGATTTTATATACCTCTATCATATCCCCCCTTAGTCTCCTCTTTTCCAAGCTGAAAAGTCCTAGCCTCTTTAATCTCTCCTCATATGGGACCCGTTCCAAACCCCTAAGCATTTTAGTTGCCCTTCTCTGAATCTTTTCTAATGCCAGTATATTTTTTTTGAGATGCGGAGACCACATCTGTATGCAGTATTCAAGATGTGGGTGTACCATGGATTTATATAAGGGCAATAAGATATTCTCAGTCTTATTCTCTCTCCCTTTTTTAATGATTCCTAACATCCTGTTTGCTTTTTTTTGACTGCCGCTGACACTGCGTGGATGTCTTCAGAGAACTATCCTCGATGACTCCAAGATCTCTTTCCTGACTTGTTATAGCTAAATTAGCCCCCATCATACTGTATGTATAGTTGGGGTTATTTTTTCCAATGTGCATTACTTTACATTTATCCACATTCCATTTCATTTGCCATTTTGTTGCCCAATCACTTAGTTTTGTGCGATCTTTTGAAGTTTCTTCACAGTCTGCTTTGGTCTTAACTATCTTGAGCAGTTTAGTATCATCTGCAAACTTTGCCACCTCACTGTTTACCCCTTTCTCCAGATCATTTATGAATAAGTTGAATAGGATTGATCCTAGGACTGACCCTTGGGGAACACCACTAGTTACCCCTCTCCATTCTGAGAATTTACCATTAATTCCTACCCTTTGTTCCCTGTCTTTTAACCAGTTCTCAGTCCATGAAAGGACCTTCCCTTTTATCCCATGACAGCTTAATTTACGTAACAGCCTTTGGTGAAGGAACTTGTGAAAGGCTTTCTGGAAATCTAAGTACACTATGTCCACTGGATCCCCCTTGCCCACATGTTTGTTGACCCCTTCAAAGAACTCTAATAGATTAGTAAGACACGATTTCCCTTTACAGAAACCCCGTTGACTCTTGCTCAACAATTTATGTTCTTCTATGTGTCTGACAATTTTATTCTTTACTATTGTTTCAACTAATTTGCCCGGTACTGACGTTAGACTTACCGGTCTATAATTGCCAGGATCGCCTCTAGAGCCCTCTTTCGATATTGGCGTTACCTTAGCTATCTTCCAGTCTTTGGGTACAGAAGCTGATTTAAAGGACAGGTTACAAACCATAGTTAGTAGTTCCGCAATTTCACATTTGAGTTCTTTCAGAACTCTTGGGTGAATGCCATCTGCTCCTGGTGACTTGTTACTGTTAAGTTTATCAATTAATTCCCAAACCTGGTCTATTGAGACTTCAATCTGTGACAATTCCTCAGATTTGTCACCTATAAAGCACGGCTCAGGTTTGGGACTCTCCCTAACATCCTCAACCATGAAGACTGAAGCAAAGAATTCATTTAGTTTCTCCGCAATGACTTATCATCTTTAAGTGCTCCTTTTGTATCTCGATCATTCAGGGGTCCCACTGGTTGTTTAGCAGGTTTCCTGCTGCTGATGTACTTAAAAAACATTTTGTTATTAGCTTTTGAGTTTTTGGTTAGCTGTTCTTCGAACTCCTTTTTGGCTTTTCTTACTACATTTTTACACTTAATTTGGCAGTGTTTATGCTCCTTTCTATTTACCTCACTAAGATTTGACTTCCACTTTTTAAAAACGGAATCTGAATAGCTGAGGTCATCTTTGACCACTGCAGCACAGCAGCTCATGTCCATACCAACTATGTCGGGGTTTATGCCTTATGCCACAGACAGGGCCTCATTATGCCTGTTGGTACAGCCATTGTTATTACTTCAGGGTGAAGACCCTCATGTGGCACCGCCTCATCTATTCAGATTGTCAGCACTAGGATGTTCTTCTCTGGGGCCACCAGCTTTGAGCTTGGTACCACCTTCTTCCACATCCTCTGGCCCAATTCTGGATCTTCCAGGACACATATTGACAGCTGCTAGAAAGCCATCTATGCTTCCCACAGCACCATGTCCCCAAAGATCTCAATCTCGGTTGATGAGGCCTCATTGGAATCTGAAGTAGGCTTTTGGGTATCCTACTACCAAGAGTTGAGACCTGCCTATCGTTCCCTCTCTAAGCAGCGGGACTTTGAATAGAGTTCTGCCAAGGTTTGGGATACTTGGGCCAGACACGCCTGGGGTCCAGTACAGTACCAGCCCTCTCAGTGGATCTACTGGATGCCCTGGGGGATGGCCCCAGCATCCAGATTGACATTGGGCCTTGTACAAATATCTCCCCCTGTAGGGGACCTTCTCCTGCTGGTACTGAAGGCCTGTGACTCTCTTGGTCTGTATTAAATATGATGAACTTCAATAAGGAGAAATAAGTACTATACCTAGGAAGGAATAATCATTTGCACAAATACAAAATGGGAAATGACTATCTAGGAAGGAGTACTGCAGAAAAGGATCTGGGGGTTATAGTGGGTCACAAACTACATATGAGTTAACAGTGTAACACTGTTGCAAAAAAAGTAAACATCACACAGGGATGTATTAGCAGAAGTGTAAGCAAGACAAAAGAAATAATTCTTCCACTCTACTTAGCACTGATAAAACCTCCAGTTCTGGGCACCACACTTGGGAAAGATGTGGACAAATTGGAGAAAGTCCAGAGGAAAGCAACAAAAATTATTAAAATTCTAGAAAACATGATATAAGAGAAAAAATTGAAAAAAATTGGTTTAATATGGAGAAGAGAAGACTGAGGGGACACAACAGTCTTCAGGTATGTAAAAGGTACACTAAAATTTCATACAGACAATGACTTGTTTATAGTGCTCTATATATTGTACACTGAAATGTAACTACAATATTTATATTCCAATTGATTTATTTTATAATTTATTGTAAAAATGAGAAAGTAAGCAGTTTTTCAGTAACAGTGTGCTGTGACACTTTAGTATTTTTATATCTGATTTTGTAAGCAAGTAGTTTTTAAGTGAGGTGAAACTTAGGGTACGCAAGACAAATCAGACTCCTGAAAGGGGTACAGTAATCTGGAAAGGTTGAGAACCACTGGTCTAGATAATACTTAATCCTGCCTTAGTACAGGGGATTGGACTAGATGACCTATTGAGGTCCCTTCCAGTTCTACATTTCTATGATTCTATGATTATTTTCCAATCAGCCTTCACAAGAAGGTACAAGAGTTATCTCAGCTTGCTCCAGAGCTGGTTTCAGTACCACAGGATGAGTGTCAGGAATCATCCAAAACAAATGAGGCTTCACATACCTTTAAGTGAGAGCTTCAGGAGTCCTTTGGTCTCTACACTCCAGCTATGAAGAAGATCAAATATGGTCCTCAATACCAGCCTAGATAGCAGTACTACCCCTTCCATCAGGCTGGCCAATCTCAGAAGAGGCCAAGGTCCCAGAGGAGAAGACTGCTGCCTTTCACATTCTTGGTCTCTTCTTCTAGGCATCCTCAGGACTTCAAGCAGCAATTTTGACTCTTATGTTGAAGACAGCATTCTACCTGACCTGGATCTCATTGGCCATTCCCTACCTTTCCAGGACAGATTATCCCATTTCCTATATGTGTGGCAATCCATCATCTTGGACAAATAGGCTGCTAAGCATGGCGGAATCAGGATATAACCTGTATTTCCTTTCTATACCCTCTGCCTCCCCCTGTTAGGGACTCCTCTCTTGAGTCTGTGCTAAGACAAGTAGATGCTCTGTGTTCTTTGGGAGCCATAGGAGAAGAGCCCTTCTTCATTGGGTCAGAGGGTGGTTGTTATTTCTTATTTTTTCTAATACCCACAGTCAGAAGAGGTCTCAACCCATATTAGAGCTTTGGAACCTCAACAGATACATCAAGAAGATAAAGTTCCATATGGTATCTCGGGCTACAATTATCTCTTTCCTAGAGCCAGAAGACTGGTATGCTGCCCTCGACATACAGGATGCATGTGACATTTCTATTTTTTGATGATCTGGAAGGATTCTACACAATTCTAGTATTACCAGTCCCAGGCACGAGCGTCAAACAGCAGCTGAGGTGAAGGAACAAATCATCCTCGAGCAATTAGTGCACATCTTCCCGACTCAGGGGAAGGTGTGGGTGTTACGGCACCGACCCCAAACTCTGAGCATGGCTGTCATACTTATGGAGAACTTTCTAGAGGCGGAGGCCCCAATAGGACCGGCAGCCTGCCCCCCAAATTCTGGACCCGGCACTCAGAAACTTGAAAGGGGGCCCATCTCCAAAGAAAACACACCACCCTGTGCCCGATGACGAGAGGGCAGCGGGACCGATTTTTCCCCGACACCCGCACTCTGCATCTGGATGCTTGACCCAACCACCGGGCCCCAGCCAACCCCGTGGCCCCCCTGGTGCCCTCACGCAGCCGGGGCACACAGAGGTAGGACCTTGCTTTCGGTGTGACGAGTACGGGCATCTGCAAAGGATTGACTGCGGCGATGGACTGCGACTTTGGCTGGGTGTATGGTGGGGAGCACCTGGCCTGTCCGTCCTCGGTGGCCAAAGTGATGGCCCCCATGGAAGTCGCCAGGACCCACGTTATTGGTCTAATTGATTCAGGCTGTGGGCAGACTCTTGTCTGCCAAGCGCTCCTCCCGGACGCTGAGTGGACTATTAGGGTGTTAAGGATTCAGTGTATACATGGAGACGTGAAACTGTACCCCACGGTTTAGGTCCCTATCTCGGTGAACGGAGCAACTCAGTTAATGAACATGGCAGTGGCCTCATCCCTTGCCTATCCGGTTATTCTGGGCCGCGACTGGCCAGACTTCGTGGAGATGCTCTGATCCCTACCCACAGAAGAGGCATTCGAGGGAACTTCATAGATTCATAGATTATAGGACTGGAAGGGACCTCGAGAGGTCATCGAGTCCAGTCCCCTGCCCGCATGGCAGGACCAAATACTGTCTAGACCATCCCTGATAGACATTTATCTAACCTACTCTTAAATATCTCCAGAGACGGAGATTCCACAACCTCCCTAGGCAATTTGTTCCAGTGTTTAACCACCCTGACAGTTAGGAACTTTTTCCTAATGTCCAACCTAGACCTCCCTTGCTGCAGTTTAAACCCATTGTTTCTGGTTCTATCCTTAGAGGCTAAGGTGAACAAGTTCTCTCCCTCCTCCTTATGACACCCTTTTAGATACCTGAAAACTACTATCATGTCCCCTCTCAGTCTTCTCTTTTCCAAACTAAACAAACCCAGTTCTTTCAGCCTTCCTTCATAGGTCATGTTCTCAAGACCTTTAATCATTCTTGTTACTCTTCTTTGGACCCTTTCCAATTTCTCCACATCTTTTTTAAAATGCGGCGCCCAGAACTGGACACAATACTCCAGCTGAGGCCTAACCAGAGCAGAGTAGAGCGGAAGAATGACTTCTCGTGTCTTGCTCACAACACACCTGTTAATGCATCCCAGAATCATGTTTGCTTTTTTTGCAACAGCATCACACTGTTGACTCATATTTAGCTTGTGGTCCACTATAACCCCTAGATCCCTTTCTGCCGTACTCCTTCCTAGACAGTCTTTTCCCATTCTGTATGTGTGAAATTGATTTTTCCTTCCTAAGTGGAGCACTTTCCATTTGTCTTTGTTAAACTTCATCCTGTTTAACTCAGACCATTTCTCCAATTTGTCCAGATCATTTTGAATTATGACCCTGTCCTCCAAAGTAGTTGCAATCCCTCCCAGTTTGGTATCATCCGCAAACTTAATAAGCGTACTTTCTATGCCAATATCTAAGTCGTTGATGAAGATATTGAACAGAGCCGGTCCCAAAACAGACCCCTGCGGTACCCCACTCGTTATGCCTTTCCAGCAGGATTGGGAACCATTAATAACAACTCTCTGAGTACGGTTATCCAGCCAGTTATGCACCCACCTTATAGTAGCCCCATCTAATTTGTATTTGCCTAGTTTATCGATAAGAATATCATGCAAGACCGTATCAAATGCCTTACTAAAGTCTAGGTATACCACATCCACCGCTTCACCCTTATCCACAAGGCTCGTTATCCTACCAAAGAAAGCTATCAGATTGGTTTGACATCATTTGTTCTTCACAAATCCATGCTGGCTGTTCCCTATCACCTTACCACCTTCCAAGTGTTTGCAGATGATTTCCTTAATTACTTGCTCCATTATCTTCCCTGGCACAGAAGTTAAACTAACTGGTCTGTAGTTACCTGGGTTGTTTTTATTTCCCTTTTTATAGATGGGCACTATATTTGCCCTTTTCCAGTCTTCTGGAATCTCTCCCGTCTCCCATGACTTTCCAAAGATAATAGCTAGAGGCTCAGATACCTCCTCTATTAGCTCCTTGAGTATTCTAGGATGCATTTCATCAGGCCCGGGTGACTTGCAGGCATCTAACTTTTCTAAGTGATTTTTAACTTGTTCTTTTTTTATTTTATCCGCTAAACCTACCCCCTTCCCATTAGTATTCACTATGTTAGGCATTCCTTCAGACTTCTCGGTGAAGACCGAAACAAAGAAGTCATTAAGCATCTCTGCCATTTCCAAGTTTCCTGTTACTGTTTCTCCCTCTTCACTAAGCAGTGGGCCTACCCTGTCTTTGGTCTTCCTCTTGCTTCTAATGTATTGATAAAAAGTCTTCTTGTTTCCTTTTATTCCTGTAGCTAGTTTGAGCTCATTTTGTGCCTTTGCCTTTCTAATCTTGCCCCTGCATTCCTGTGTTGTTTGCCTATATTCATCCTTTGTAATCTGTCCTAGTTTCCATTTTTATATGACTCCTTTTTATTTTTTAGATCGTGCAAGATCTCATGGTTAAGCCAAGGTGGTCTTTTGCCACATTTTCTATCTTTCCTAACCAGCGGAATAGCTTGCTTTTGGGCCCTTAATAGTGTCTCTTTGAAAAACTGCCAACTCTCCTCAGTTGTTTTTCCCCTCAGTCTTGATTCCCATGGGACCTTCCCTATCAGCTCTCTGAGCTTCCCAAAATCTGCCTTCCTGAAATCCATTGTCTCTATTTTGCTGTTCTCCCTTCTACCCTTCCTTAGAATTGCAAACTCTATGATTTCATGATCACTTTCACCCAGGCTGCCTTCTACTTTCACATTCTCAACGAGTTCCTCCCTATTTGTTAAAATCAAGTCTAGAACAGCTTCCCCCCAGTAGCTTTTTCAACCTTCTGAAATAAAAAGTTGTCTCCAATGCAGTCCAAGAATTTGTTGGATAGTCTGTGCCCCGCTGTGTTATTTTCCCAACATATATCCGGATAGTTGAAGTCCCCCTTCACCACCAAATCTTGGGCTTTGGATGATTTTGTTAGTTGCTTTAAAAAAGCCTCATCCACCTCTTCCACCTGGTTAGGTGGCCTGTAGTAGACTCCTAGCATGACATCTCCCTTGTTTTTTGCCCCTTTTAGCCTAACCCAGAGACTCTCAACACTTCCGTCTCCTATGTCCATCTCTACCTCAGTCCAAGTGTGTACATTTTTAATATATAAGGCAACACCTCCTCCCTTTTTCCCCTGTCTATCCTTCCTGAGCAAGCTGTACCCATCCACACCAACATTCCAATCATGTGTATTATCCCACCAAGTTTCAGTGATGCCAACAATGTCATAGTTGTATTTATTTATTAGCACTTCCAGTTCTTCCTGCTTATTCCCCATACTTCTCGCATTTGTATATAGGCATCTAAGATACTGGTTTGATCTTTCCTCCCAGTTTTGTCCTGACTCTCCTTTCTCTCTGCCAATATAGCCCACACTCCCTCTCGTTTCCGACCCATCTCCCCGGTCTCCATGTTCCCCACTTACCTGTGGGCTTTTCTCACCTGTCCCCGTCGAACCTAGTTTAAAGCCCTCCTCACTAGGTTAGCCAGTCTGTGTCCGAATAGGGTCTTTCCTCTCCTCGAAAGGTGAATGCCATCTCTGCCTAGCAGTCCTTCCTCAAATAGTATCCCATGGTCTAGGAAGCCAAAGCCCTCCTGGCGACACCCATCTTCGCAGCCAGGCATTCACCTCCATGATGCATCTGTCTCTGCCCGGGCCCCTACCTTTGACAGGAAAAATTGAAGAGAATACCACCTGTGCTCCAAACTCCTTCACCCATACTCCCAGAGCCCTGTAGTCACTCTTGATCCGCTCAGTGTCACACCGCGCAGTATCATTTGTGCCCACATGGATGAGTAGCATGGGGTAGTAGTCAGAGGGCTGGATAATCCTCGACAATGCCTCTGTAACGTCTCGGATATGGGCTCCCGGCAGGCAGCATACTTCCCGAGATGAAATGTCAGGGTGACAGATGGGCGCCTCCGTCCCCCTCAGCAGAGAGTCTCCGACCACCACTACCCTACGTTTCCTATTCGCAGTGGTGGCAGCAGACTTTCCAGCCTTAGGGGTACGAGGCTTCTCCTCCTTTACTGTAGGGAGTGATTCCTTCTTTCCTGTATCAAGAAGAGCATAACGGTTACCTATAACCACGGCAGGAGGGTTCGGAGCAAGGGTGGAGCACTGCCTGCTGCCAGAAGTAACCAGCTGCCAGTGTCCACCCTGAGCCATCTCCTCCTCCACCAGTGGTGTATCAGCAGTCCTGTGTACTGGGACAGCTACCTCAGCTGTCTCCACATGGACATTGTCGAGGAATTGCTCGTGGATACGGATGCTCCTCAACCTAGCCACCTCCTCCTGTAGCTCTCCCACCTGCTGCCTGAGAGATTCCACCAGCAGGCACCTCTCACATTGGATGGTCCCCCCAGCCTGGATATCAGTAAGTGGAAATTGCAAGTTACAGTCTTTGCAAAACCACACCAGGATCTGGGTAGAGGCATCCATGCTTAGGCACTCTGTCTGGCTACAGGCACAGGTGGAGGAGACAGTAGCAATGCTGGCACAGGTGTTGCGGCTCTTCCTAACCATCGTAAGCCTCCCTCTGTCAAACTCCCATCTGCAGCCCCCTGTCAGCTGAAAGGGTTGTTTAAGCAAAACGTTATGAATGTAGTTGCTTTATAGGTATTAAGGGGAATCAAGAGAAAACAGAGGAACTGGCAAGGGACCCTCGCCCCCTTCCTGCTCCCCTTCCAAACTCCCTTGCGAAACTCCCTGTTAGCAGCCCCTGTTTGGAAAGCTCCCTGGTCGCTTGTGCGCTGCTTTATAAAGCCCTGGCCTGTATGAATGCCCTGCCCACTGATGAAGGCTCAGCCACTTACCAGAGGCTTCTAGCTTTCAAACCTTCCAACTGCCAGCCACAGCACACGGTCCTTCAAACAACCAAAACAAACAAACAGACTGACAAACACAAGCTCAGCACACAGCAAGTAACCCTCAAACACAAACAAACACACACTACAGACAGTCACTTACCCCAAAAGGGTGCTGTATTGCTCCTCCTTCACCTGGAGAACTCCCTTGCGAAACTCCCTGTTAGCAGCCCCTGGTCGCAAAGCTCATCTGAGAGAGAGACAGGCCCCGATGTGAGGGCCGGCCCCAGTGTTGCCCCAGTTCTCACATCCGGGCAGGACGGCCAGGAGATGGAGGGCCCCCTTTCAGACACTGTAGACTTTAGCTGAGATCGAAGGGAGGACCCTATGCTCCTGATTGCCTATGAGCAGCTGGCATGTGTGGATGGGGAGGTCGTGGAGGCCCAGCGGGCTATCCAATGGCCTAGGCTTGAACTCAATCATGATCAGCTCTACCATGTTGATCAAAACCCTCAAATCCAATTCATGGTTCCCCGCATTCATCAGCGGGCTGTCCTGACGCTGGCACATGACATCCCGGCTGCAGGCCATTTAGGACCGGAGAAAAAAGACGGTTACTTACCTTCTGTAACTGTTGTTCTTCGAGATGTGTTGTTCACGTCCATTACACATTAGGTGTGCGCGCGCCGCGTGCACGGACGTCGGAAACTTTTTCCCTTAGCGGCTCCCGTCGAGCCGGCGGGGCCCCCACCTTCCCGCCAGAGCGGCGCCCCGCTCCAGGGTATATATATATCCCTGCCGACCCGACCCCTCCGGTTCCTTCTTGCCGGAGACTCCGACAGAGGGGAAGGAGGGTGGGAAGTGTAATGGACGTGAACAACACATCTCGAAGAACAACAGTTACAGAAGGTAAGTAACCGTCTTTTCTTCTTCGAGTGATTGTTCACGTCCATTACACATTAGGTGATTCCCAAGCTTACCATTGGAGGTGGGTAGGAGTCAAGGTACAACTGACTGTAACACAGCCCGGCCGACCATCGCGTCCTCTCTGGTCTGATGATGGATCGCGTAGTGGGCTGTGAACGTATGTATGGATGACCAGGTGGCCGCCTTACAGATCTCCTGGATCGGGACCTGTGCCAAGTAGGCCCTTGAGGACGCTTGGGCTCTAGTCGAATGGGCCCGGATCTCCGGGGCCAGAACATTGGCGAGTTCATAACAAGTGCGTATACAATGCACAATCCATGCCGACAAGCGCTGTGTCAAGATAGGCAAGCCTTTCATACGTTCCGCAATCGCAATGAACAGCTGGGGTGTTCTGCGGAACGACCTGGTCCGCTCCAGGTAAAATGCCAACGCCCTTCGGACATCCAGGGTATGTAGGCTGCGGTGGTGAGGGTCCGTATGGGGTTTTGGAAAAAACACCGGTAGGCAAATGTCTTGCCCCATGTGAAACTGTGATACCACCTTTGGGAGGAATTTGGGGTGCGGCCTAAGTTGCACCTTATCTTTATGGAACACTGTATAGGGTGGTTCCGACGAGAGGGCCCTCAATTCCGATACCCTTCTGGCCGACGTGATGGCCACGAGAAACGCCACCTTCCACGAGAGGTGCGTGAGGGAGCAAGTGGCCAGGGGCTCAAAGGGAGGACTCATGAGTTTATTTAGGACTAGGTTCAGAGACCACGTCAGAACCGGCGGGCGTGAGTAGGGAAACACCCTTTCCAGCCCTTTGAGGAATCAGGCCACTGTGGGGTTGGAGAATACTGACACTCCCAACTCTCCCGGATGGAAAGCCGAAATAGCGGCTAAGTGAACTCTAATTGAGGCGGGCGCAAGCCCTTGATTCTTAAGGTGCAGTAAATAGTCCAAGATGGATGGGACCGAGGCCTCTAAAGGTTGTATGCGTTGAGGCTCACACCAGTGGGAGAACCTTTTCCACTTCGCCAGGTATGTTGCCCTTGTAGAGGGCTTCCTACTATTAAGGAGGATTTGCTGAACCTGGTGAGAGCACCTGTGTTCTGCATCGTTCAGCCAGAGAGATACCATGCTGTGAGATGAAGCGAGGACAGGTTCGGGTGGAGTAGGCGACCTTTGTCTTGCGTGACTAGGTCGCGATGGAGGGGAAGGGTGATTGGATCGGCTATGGACAGTTCCAGCAGGGACGTGAACCAATGCTGGTGAGGCCAGGCCGGGGCAATAAGTATGATCGTTGCCCTGTCCCTGCGGGTCTTGAGAAGAACCTTGTGTATAAGTGGAAATGGAGGGAAGGCATATTTTAGGCTCCCTCCCCATGGGATCATGAAAGCATCTGCTAATGATCCCGGGCTGAGGTTCTGGAACGAGCAGAACTGAGGGCATTGGCTGTTGTCCCTGGTGGCGAATAGATCCACCCGGGGAAAACCCCACCTCCGGAAGATCGAATGCAGGACGTCTCCTCTCAGCGTCCATTCGTGCATTTGGTAGGATCGGCTGAGGCGGTCTGCTAAGCCGTTTTGAATTCCCGGAAGATACGTCGCGATGAGGTGTATCGCATGGGCTATACAGAAATTCCATAATTGGAGTGCCTCGTGACAGAGGGGAGAAGACCGGGACCCGCCCTGCTTGTTTATATAGAACATGGCGGTAGTGTTGTCCGTCAGGACTGCCACGCTGTGACCTTTTAGGGAGGCGTGGAAGGTCTGGCAGGCGAGGCGAACCGCTCTTAGCTCCTTCAGATTGATGTGAAGCAGCTTGTCCTCTTTGGACCACAGCCCTTGGGTCCGCAGTTCCCCCAGGTGCGCCCCCCAACCCATGTCTGATGCATCTGTCACTAACGTCAGAGTGGGTTGTGGGGCAGCAAAGGGGATCCCCTCGCATACCTGCTGGCGATCGAGCCACCAGCGTAGCGAGCTGAGTACCTGGTTCGGGATCGTGACTACTTGATCCAATGGGTCTCTGTTGGGGCGATGCGTGTGGGCGAACCACAACTGTAACGGCCGGAGCCTCAGCCGGGCATGTCTGACCACGTGTGTGCAAGCTGCCATATGCCCCAGAAGCTGCATGCAACACCTTGCCGTTGTCGTGGGAAATTTTTGGACCGAGCTTACGGCCCCATGAATTGACATGAACCATGCCTCTGGTAAACTCGCTCGCGCGGTTACCGAGTCCAGGGTAGCATGAAGTCCAGCCTCTGTGTGGGGACTAACTTGGATTTCGGCACGTTGACCCGGAGGCCGAGCTTGTCGAACGTCTGCAAGGCCAGCGTTACGTGAGATCGGACTTCGGCCTCCGACCTGCCCGCGAGTAGCCAATCGTCCAGGTACGGGAACACACGCATCCTTCTCTTTCGAAGGAAGGCTGCTACCACGGACATGCACTTTGTAAACACCCGTGGTGCTGTCGCCAGGCCGAAGGGCAGGACCGTAAATTGGAAATGGCGCTGGCTGACGATGAAGCGCAGAAACCGCCTGTGGGCCGGATTGATTGCGATGTGAAAATAGGCATCTTTCATATCGAGGGCAGCATACCAATCCCCCGGATCCAGGGATGGAATAATAGTTCCAAGGGAGACCATACGAAAGCGCGTTTTGATCAGGAATCTGTTTAGATCGCGCAGGTCCAAGATAGGACGAAGGCCCCCTTTTGCCTTGGGAATCAGGAAGTATCTGGAATAGAATCCTTTTCCCCTTAGGTCCGGAGGGACCTCTTCTACTGCTCCTGCAGCGAGAAGGGTCTGTACCTCCTGAACGAGGAGTTGCTCGTGAGAAGGGTCCCTGAAGAGGGACGGGGAAGGGGGATGGCAGGGAGGGGGCGAGGAAAACTGGAGGCTATAACCCGCCTTCACTGTGCGCAGGACCCAGCGGTCCGATGTTATGCGCGACCAGGCCCGGTAGAAACGGGACAGACGGTCCTTGAAACCCAAAGGAGGATCCGGTATAGGGAGTGGTACGCTGTCCTCGGGCGTAGCTTCAAAAGCCTGGTTTATTTCCCGGCTGTGGCTTGCCCTGGCCATGATTCTGGCCCTGGTTAGGCGTATTGTTTCGTCTCCGCCTATTATCCCTGCCTCGACGGCGGTAAGGCTCGTGACGGGGCCGAGGGTGGTAATGCCTTTGCGGCGGCTGGGGTTTGAAGGGCTTACGCTGCGTCACCGGCGTGTGCATACCCAATGACTTAAGGGTCGCTCGTGAGTCCTTAAGGCTATGCAGCCTGGCGTCCGTCTGGTCGGAAAACAAGCCCGAACCTTCAAACGGGAGGTCTTGCAGCGTGGTCTGTACCTCCGGCGGGAGACCTGAAGCCTGCAACCACGCCGAACGCCTCATCACGACTCTCGACGCAATTGTTCTAGCCGCAGCGTCGGCTGAGTCTAGAGCGGCCTGTAAAGAGGTCTTGGCCACTGCCATTCCCTCCTCTACCAGGGCCGTGAACTCCTGATGGGCTTCAGGTGGGAGGGAGTCCTTAAACTTGGCAACTGATGCCCAGGAGTTAAAATTGTGCCTGTTTAGAATCGCCTGCTGATTGGCGATCCTCAGCTGAAGGCCTCCCGATGAATAGACTTTCCTCCCGAATAAGTCCAATCTCTTAGCTTCCTTGCCCTTGGGGGCAGGAGCTTGCTGGCCATGCCGCTCTTTCTCGTTTACCGCCGAGACCACCAGCGAACAGGGGGACGGCTGCAGAAAGAGGAAGTCAAACCCTCTAGATGGGGCGAAGTATTTTCTCTCCACGCCTTTTGCAGTTGGCGCACTGGAGGCCGGTGTTTGCCACACTGTCTTATAGTTGGACTGTACTGTCCGTATAATCGGGAGAGCGACTCTGGAGGGGCCCTCTGGGCTCAGGATATCGACCATGGGGTCATCCTGCTCCACGGTCTCTTCCGCCTGCAAACCCAGATTGAGGGCTACCCGGCGAAGCAGGTCTTGATGTGCCCGATGGTCAATCGGGGGAGGGCCAGACACCAATGTGCCCGCAACTGCCTCATCTGGCGAGGAGGAAGAGGTCGGGGCCTTCTGCCCATCCTCAGTATCCTGCAACCCGGCCTCAGCCAATTGCTCTTCTGCGGCATGACCCGCCGCGTGGGATTGGGACGGTACCGTACTCGGTGCCGAGTCCCCTCTTTCCCTCTCCGGTGGTCTAGAGACTGTTGCCTCCCTATATGATGGCGGACGGTGCCTCAGGGAGCGGGACCGGTACCGGGATGGCCCGGATCTCGAGGCCCTCGATGGGGGCCCTTGTTGGTGGTAGGCCCAGGGTGTCCAGAATGGCCATTGGCTCGGCTGGCCCCATTGAGACTGTCCGTAGTCCCTGCTAGCCTGTGACCTACGGGCAACCCCGCTGTATCGGTCTGAGTCAGTCCCCGAGACCACGGACGGTGACCTGGAAGGCCACGGTGGAGCCATAGAATGGTGCCGGTCCGATCTTGGAGAGTAGCGCCTTCGCGACCAGGACCTGGAATGGCGCCTCGTCGACCTGGACCTGGAACGGTACCGGTGATCCCGGGACCGGGAACGGCTACGGCTGGTCGGCCTTGGGTAACGAGCCGCCGATGCTTCGCGGTGCCAATTCGTGCTCGGTTGCTGAGTCGGTGCCGATCGTTTGTTGAAGCCCGACTGCTGCGGTGCTTCTTGCGCCGGGGGCAACCGGGAGTCCACCGAGGCGGAGCTCGACCGGGACCGGTCCCTGGAACGGCGACCATGACGGGCGCACCATCGCCGGCTTGCCTCTGCGCGGCAGCATAGGCGGGGCGCCTTCAGCACGTACTGGGGCCTCAATGGACAAGGCTATGAGGTCCTTAGCTGCCTCAAACGTGTCCGGAGTGGAGGGCTGTTCCACAAGTTCCTCTAGCCCTTCATTGTCGCTCGACGCGCTCATCCCGGGGCTCGACGGGCCCTTCGGCGCCAGAGCCACTACCGGGGTCCTTGATGAGGCCATGTCAGCCTTAGGGGCACTCGAGGTCTTTACCGGTGCCGCCTTCTTATGCGGTGAGCGACCGCGGGCCTTAGGCTGGCCCTTCACTTTCGCCGGCGAAGACGATCGGCGTCGTGCCCTACCCCGCTGGGTCGGTGCCGCAGTCTTCGAGTGGCCCGCCGGCGCCGGTTCCCGCACCGAAGCCGGTGCGCTCCGCACGGAGGCAGACGGTGCCGTCGAAGTGGAGGGCTGTAACGCCGTCTCCATGAGCAGCTGCTTAAGGCGAAAGTCCCTCTCTTTTTTAGTTCTGGGCTTAAAAGCCTTACAGATTTTGCAGCGCTCTTTCTGGTGAGCTTCCCCCAGGCAACGCAGACACGAAGCGTGGGGGTCGCTCAATGGCATAGGCCTGCGGCACGTGGCACAGGCCTTGAAACCCTGGGCGTGTGGCATACCCCACCGCCCGGGGCCGGTGCCGGGGCTGAACAAACAACCCCAGCAGGAGCTTTAAGGACTCTAATGAGCTGTTAACTACTGAGTAACACTATCTTATAACTAACTGATAACTACTAGATAACTCTAATGACTATTGCTAAGGGACACTCTCAGACGAGAGACAGAGTTGTTCCAACGCCGCCACGGACAGTAAGAAGGAACTGGAGGGGTCGGGTCGGCAGGGATATATATACCCTGGAGCGGGGCGCCGCTCTGGCGGGAAGGTGGGGGCCCCGCCGGCCCGACGGGAGCCGCTAAGGGAAAAAGTTTCCGACGTCCGTGCACGCGGTGCGCGCACACCTAATGTGTAATGGACGTGAACAATCACTCGAAGAAGAACCATGGCTAGGATCCTGGCCAAGTTCTTCTGGCCCAGCATTCACTGTGAGGTGAAGGATTACTGTGTGTCGTGCCTGGACTGTCAACATGCCGTGCCAGCGTCCA
This sequence comes from Malaclemys terrapin pileata, assembly GCF_027887155.1. Taxonomy (NCBI): domain Eukaryota; kingdom Metazoa; phylum Chordata; order Testudines; family Emydidae; genus Malaclemys; species Malaclemys terrapin. Next base: position 163,228,197 of record NC_071506.1, read on the forward strand.
GAAGGCCCCCCTACCCCCTTGCCAATCGTGGGCGTACCATTTGAGTGGGTATCGATGGACCTGGTAGGACCCTTTCCAAAAAGTAAGGCGGGCCATCAATATATCCTTGTCCTGATGGACTACGCCACCCGCTTCCCCAAGGCCATCCCCTTAAGAAGTATCACCACCCGCACTATCACAGCGGAGCTCATGAAGATCTTCGCCAGGGTGGGCCTCCCTCGGGAGATACTCACTGATCAAGGAACCACCGCTAAGCTGTTCTGTCAGGTATGTGCCCTGCTGGGGATTAAGAAACTGCAGACCTTAGTCTACCATCCCCAGACTGACGGGTTGGTCGAACGTTTTAACTGGACCATGAAGGGAATGTTGCAATGCTTCCCCACCCAGGTCCTCCACCAGTGGGATCAATTGCTACCACTGGCAATTCGAGAAGTTCCACAGGCTTCCACGAAGTTCTCCCCATTTGAGCTCCTCTATGGGTGATGACCCCATGGGGTATTGGACCTCTTGAGAGAAACTTGGGAATGCATCCCATCCGCAACGCAGGGTCTCTTACAATCCATCTTACAGCTGCAGGGATGGCTGGCATGGGCAGGCTCGTGATGGAGAACTTAAAAACAGCCCAAAGAGCCCAGGGACCAGCACTATAATCGGGGTGCCCAGGCCTGATTATTTGCACCAGGGGACCGAGTCCTCCTGCTCCCCTCAGAGGAATCAAAACTTTTTGCCCACTGGCAGGGCCCATATGAGGTCCTCTGCCGAGTGGGACCTATCACCTACGAAACCCGGCAACCTGGTCGCCACAAGGAAAAACAGATTTATCATGTACATCTCTTAAAGCCCTGGAGGGAACGGGAAGGACTACTAATTGCCCCGTACCCCCCGAAACAGACCTCGGGCCACAACCCCCCGAGGAGTCAGATAATGGGGAGCCCCAGCTAGCAGAGATGCTCACCGCCAAGCAGTGAGAACAGGCCCTCTGCTTAGTGAGGGCATTCCCCAAGACATTCACCACGAAACCCGGGTGGACTACGCTCACCTACCATGCGATCCAGACTGACCCCGGGGTGGTGGTCCAAGAGACAACCCAGCCATTGCTTAGGTGAATGTGGGAGGCCATAGAGGAGGAAGTCCAGGCAATGTTGGAGCTGGGTGTTATTGAGCACTCCCAGAGCGAATGGCGGAGCCCCGTCGTCCTCGTCCCAAAGCCAGATGGGAGCCGGAGGTTTTGCATTGACTTCCAAAGAATCAATGCCATTTCAAAGTTTGACACCTATCTAATGCCCTGTGTTGATGAGCTCCTTGACCGGCTTGGGGAAGTCTGTTACACTGCTCTACAGCCAAAATGCTTCTGAAATAAATGTAGTCAAACTTTACAAATTTAACCATCAGGGGCTCGTTCACCTGCACATCTACCAATGTGATATATGCCATCATGTGCCAGCAATGCCCCTCTGCCATGTACATTGGCCAAACCGGACAGTCTCTACATAAAAGAATTAATGGACACAAATCTGACATCAGGAATCAAAATACTCAAAAACCAGTGGGAGAACACTTTAACCTGTCTGGTCATTCAGTGACAGACCTGCGGGTGGCTAAATTACAACAGAAAAACTTCAAAAACAGACTCCAACGAGAGACTGCTGAGCTGGAATTGATATGCAAACTAGATACAATCAACTCCGGTTTGAATAAGGACTGGGAATGGCTGAGCCATTACAAACATTGAATCGATCTCCCCTTGTAAGTATGCTCACACTTCTTATCAAACTGTCTGTACTGGGCTATCTTGATTATCACTTCAAAAGTTTTTTTTCTCTTAATTAATTGGCCTCTCAGAGTTGGTAAGACAACTCCCACCTGTTTATGCTCTCTGTATGTGTGTATATATATCTCCTCAATATATGTTCCATTCTATATGCATCCGAAGAAGTGGGCTGTAGTCCACGAAAGCTTATGCTCTAATAAATTTGTTAGTCTCTAAGGTGCCACAAGTGCTCCTGTTCTTCTTTTTACTAATTCTGGGTCACTGAGAACGAAACTGATGCTTAAAATTGTTGATTGGCTCTAGTTTTCAAGATATGCTATTGGGTCAGTATATACGACCCTTGACTTGGGAATGGCAGAGGATAAGTGAGTTATAAAGGGAAGGGATCTCAATTTAAACCAGAAATGACTAAAATACATCTTTGACTGGATCTATGAATAAATCTATGACTGGGTTTGGACAGTACTTGCTTTTTAGGCAAAACAATGAATGATGCAATCTGAAGCTGGTATTGCGTCATACATGATATGAATTGCATCATGTTATTCCTAGAAGTCATGGATGAGGCAATCATAACGAAGTTTACATCACTCTGCTGAACAAATTGCCCTATATCAGCTCTAGAAATCATACAGTGTCATGCTCTCTTATTGGTCAGTGTTTGATTTTGCAAAGGGACACATTTCTGTTTAGCCAAAGTGAGCAGAGATGCCTCGTACTTGTGTGAACAGTCAGATAACTTCTGCTATGTTTGTGGTGAAGTGACTTTTGCACCACAAAAGTGCAGTATAACCACTATGGTTAAGAAAGCCTATCACCTTTATTTTGGCTGCAAAATTGAAGATCAGGACAAGAGGTGGGCCCCACACATATGTTGCAACACTTGTGCAACAAATCTTCGCCAGTGGTTGAACAGGAAAAGGAAATCTATGCCTTTTGCAGTGCCAATGGTTTGGAGAGAACCAACAGATCATACCAGCAATTGTTACTTCTGCATGGTGCCTCCAGTTGGGAAAGGTGTGTCAAAGAAGAAAAAGTGGACTGTGCATTATCCAAACATTCCATCAGCTATACGCCCAGTACCCCACGGAGAAGGACTGCCGGTTCCAGATGCACCAGAATCATACTCACTTGAGTCAGATGAGGAAGAGGATGAAACTTCTGGTCCTGAACCATCAATGTCACAGGACCCACATTTTCTCCCATCCTCCTCCTCTGAACCACACCTCATAACACAAGGTGAACTGAATGACCTTGTCAGGGATTTGGAACTACCCAAGAGTAAGGCAGAGCTGTTGGGCTCCAGACTACAGCAGTGGAATCTCCTGGCAGGTGATGTTAGGGTTTCCATGTTCCGTGACCGTCAAAAGGATCTTGTCCCATTCTTCTTCATGGAAGGTGATCTTGTAGCCTGCAACAACATGGATGGTGTGATGGCAGCCCTCAACATCGTTCACGATCCAGATGAGTGGAGACTGTTCATTGATTCATCGAAGACGAGTCTTAAAGCTGTTTTACTGCATAATGGCACTGTTTTGCCATCAATTCCAGTTGGTCATTCAGTCCATATGAAGGAAACCCATGACAACATGAAACAACTTTTGAGGTGCATAAACTATGACCAACATCAGTGGCAGCTTTGTGGCGATTTGAAGGTTGTTGCTCTCTTGCTTGGTCTGCAGACTGGATACACAAAGTACTGCTGTTTTCTCTGCGAATGGGATAGTCGTGCAAGAGATTCCCACTACATCAAGAAAGATTGGCCACTCCGACAGTCATTGGAGCCTGGGAGGAAAAGTGTTCAGCATCCACCACTTGTTGAATCAAGGAAGATTTTGTTACCACCCTTACACATCAAGCTGGGTCTGATGAAGAACTTTGTCAAGGCCATTGACAAAACACAAGCAGCTTTCAAGTTCCTCCATGGAAAATTTCCAAGGTTAAGTGAAGCTAAGATAAAGGAAGGTGTCTTTGTTGGTCCTCAGATTCGTGAACTTCTTCGAGATGATGGATTTGACCATGCACTGCGTGGCAAGGAAAAGACGGCATGGAAAGCCTTCCAGTTAGTGGCAATAAATTTTCTCGGAAACAACAAGGCAGACAACTACAGGTTGTTGGTGGGAAAACCTCCTCAAGGCATACAAAAAGCCTTGGTTGCAACATGTCACTAAAGATACATTTTCTGCACTCTCATCTAGATTTTTTTCCACCGAACTGCGGAGCAGTGAGCGACGAGCACGGCGAGCGATTTCACCAGGACATTGCAACAATGGAGAAATGCTTGCAGAGTATTGCTGGACAGTGACAAGAGATGCTCCATTTAATGAATACAAGAGACAAGCCAAGAAACGCCGAGTAGACACTGAATAGGACTAAACTATGTACATAATAGTTTTTGCCTTTTGTTTCATAATACATTTTATTTATATAACCCTTTTGCTGATTTTTAAAGTGTTACATAAACGGGACAGGTGAAATATTATCATGTAAAGCAACCATAAACACCTGAAAAGACCTAGGTTTACAATTTATGATTAAAACTCTACACAATATACATAGACATAAAATGTAAAAACTGAAATATCTTAGAAACAGTAGCCAATCAGTTGTTTTAATTGTCATATTTGAATTCAGCACATCAAAATACATAATAAATAGCACATTTTATCTCTGAAGCAGACGACTTCTCAAAAATTGTAGACCAGTGTTATATCACCATGTTAGATCTCACAAAGGGGTCCTGGCAGATCCCCTTAGACCCCTGATCCAAGTAGAAGACAGCATTTGCCATCCCTTCAGGGCTATACCATTTTACCCGGGTGCCTTTCGGCCTCCATGGGGCCCCGGCAACCTTCCAGAGCTTGATGGATCAGTTTTTGCAACCACACACCAAGTACGCTGTGGCCTACCTGGATCATGTGGTCATCTATGGCAGCAACTGGGAGGAATATCTCAACCAAGTAGCAGCTGTCCTCCGGGACCTCCACGCTGCTGGGCTCAAGGCCAATGCAGAAAAATGCTGAATCGGGCAGGAGGAAACCACTTACCTGGGGTACACCTTTGGCCGGGGACAGGTACGCCCCCTCATCGGGAAGGTCCAAGCACTCCGACTACAAAGAGGCAGGTGCATCAAATCTTGGGCTTAGCTCGTTATTACCGGCAGTTCCATACGTCACTTCGCAACCATTACTGCCCCTCTGATGGAGCTCCTGACTGAAGATAGCCCCCCGCCAAGTGTGTTGGTCCGACGACTGCGAGAAGGCCTTTCAAACTGTAAAAGAGCGACTGTGTAGCAAGCCAGTACTCTTCAGCCCAGACTTTCGTCGTGACTTCATCGTTCAGACCATTGCCTCTGGCGTAGGGCTTGGGGCAGTCCTCTCACAGGAGGTGGACAGGGAGGAACACCCTATTGTTTACCTCAGTCAGAAGCTGTTCCCCAGGGAAAGGAGATACTCCATCATTGAGAAAGAGGCCCTAGCTGTTAAGTGGATGGTCGACGCCCTCCGCTACTACCTCTTCGGGGCCCCCTTTATACTAGTTACAGACCATGCACCCCTGAAGTGGTTCAATAAGATGAAGGACACGAATGCCCGGCTTATGCGGTGGTATCTCACTCTACAGCCCTATGCCTTCACGATTCGCCATCAGGCGGAACGGGACAACACCAATGCGGACTTTCTATCCCATCTTGGGGAGGGTGAGGATGCCAGCTCCGGGGGTAGGGAGCTGGATTTGAGGGTTGGGGTATGTAGGGAGCCAGGGTGGCTTCCCTCCGAACCTGAGGGTAAAGAGCCACTCTCTCAGCCTGAATGGGCGGGGCCAGGCCAAGCTTACTCCACCCCCCAGAAGGGGAGGGGTGGAACAGGAAGTACAAAGGGCGGGGCCCTTAGCCTGCTCAGGGCAGCACCAGGGAGGGAGGCAGATGCAGACTGCTGGCTATTCCCTTCAGACCCTGCTGCCAGTCCAGGGGAGGCCCTGGACCAGGAGAAACCTGACCTGGAGGAAGGACTGGGGCTACCAGGACCGTCCGCCACCGAGTACCCAGAGGAACTGGAGGAGCCTGACGTTGAGGGGGAGCTGGAGCTGCCAGCAGCTGAGTACCCGGACGAGCTGGAAGGACCGGAGGGATTCGCTCGAGCGACTGGGTAGGAAGTAGCCCAGGGACAGAACTGCACAGTGCAGTGAGTGTATTTGATCAGCGTGTTGTGGAAGGAGCCCCGCTGACCCAGTGGCAGGACCCTCGCCCCACCACTGTCAGGGCCTGGGGCTGGAACACAGTGGAGTTGGGTGGGTCTGCGTTCCCCTACCCTGGCCAACCCACCGCGGGTAGCAGAATCCCGACAATGCTATAGACTCTTGCCAGCGCACCCCTGCCTGAGGGGTGCGCTAGAGACCCTTGCCGGCATCCCTCCCTCCACTAATTCCCTAGTGACAGACGGCATGACTCAGGCCAGCCAGTGAAGCAGTAGCTCCCCACCATCCCCTAGCGGCTCGGTGGGCCAACCGACACAGGTCACACTTATTATTACATATTATTGTAAGCACTCTATAATACAATAGATGAGTAGGATAGATGTGCTAGAAAGTGCAAAAGGGATAAAATACACTGAACATGCATCTTTTTGGGTAGCATTTTATCTCTAATTATCTATATTCTTATAGTACACCAATCATTGAGCCAGATCATGGTTGAATTTCACAAACCCCCAAAGGGGATGTTTGAATCTGGGGTTTTGTTTCAGGAACATCTCTAATTTCTAAAGAAACAAGTCACAAAATCAGTCAGAACCAGATCAATATATCAGGTGCCATAGCAGCACTATTTTAAAATGTATCTGATATTTTTAAAATCACTATAGACCAGTTTTCCCTTCTAGCCTTACTTTGCCTTTGCCAGGATATTCTGATTAGAAAAGTAACTTCAAAGCCTATTGTCAGGATTTCCCATCACTAATAACATGAGAAAATCCCAGTTGTTGCCATAAAGGGATTAATAGATGGAACTAAATGGTCTGGGGTTATTGTGTAATCCGATAATAACCTCTGAAAACTGGGCATCTGCCTAAGGAGAAGCTAAGGGCTGGCAACACACCAATGCTAGCTATTATCAGATAATGAAAGTGACTATGTTGGAGAATAGTATTAGGATTATAAATAGAAACACTAGACAGTGCCTGAAGTAGAGGTTATAGTTGGCACTGTTGGTGTTGAGTAGAAAATCATAAGCATGGAGGGTTTTTTTAAAAAATAAAAGCTGGCATTTTTAATAGATCCTGTTAGCTCATAAGCAGAATCAAAATGATAGTGGACTTCCATCCCAGCAGGAAATGCTGGTCTTCTTCAAATTTGAAACAAAGACAGAAATAAATGTGAACAAGTCTATTATGTGCTTCATGAAATGCTCTGAATCTAAGGACAAATTCAAAATTCTGGTCTCTACTCCTTTCTCTAAATCATAGGTACTGAAACTAGAAAAGGAGAGGGAAAACGCCAGGTCTAATCAATCACAGTACAAAAACAGCCCAAGATCATTTTTCTGAAACAATATTCTCTTTTAAATTCCTGCATTGGATGCTGACTCATTTTTAAAATGAGCCTATTACATGTTCACAAAGTGTTAGATTATACAGCACCAGTCAATCTTGAAAATGGCCACAGTTTGGCAGTTTTGTGCATCCATAAACTCAGACTTCCTATGTCAAAATAGCAAACTTGTTTGCACAACTCTGAGGTTTCAGGTACTCGACACAGAATGGCCCCAAAACCTATTTTGGCATATTTGGAAAACCCATTCAGATTTTACTATGGAATCCACATCAGTGCTCAATGTACTTGTGACATTGTGCAGTCTATATGGTTTTATAAAAATATGATAAGTGAATATAATTAGGGTTACCATACGTCCTCTTTTTCCCGGACATGTCCGGCTTTTCGGCAGTCAAACCCCCGTCCGGGGGGAATTGCCAAAAAGCCGAACATGTCCGGGAAAATGGCGGCTCTGCTCCTCCCCGACTCTTCGGCTCTGTTTAAGAGCCGGGCTGCCCGAGCGCTACTGGCTTTGGGCAACCCCCGTGCCTCCAGACCCTGTGCCCCCAGCCGGGCACTTCCCCTCCCGGGCTCCAGCGGTGCAGGGTCCGGAGGCACGGGGGCTGCCCAAAGCCGGTAGCACTCGGGCAGCCCGGCTCTTAAACAGAGCCAAAGAGTCGGGGAGGAGCAGAGCCGCCGCGGCTGGAGGCTCTGCTCCTCTTCGGCTCTGTTTAAGAGCCGGGCTGCCCGAGAGCTACCGGCTTCAGGCAGCCCCCGTGCCTCCAGACCCTGCGCCCCCAGCCGGGCACTTCCCCTCCCGGGCTCTGGCGGCGCAGGGTCCGGAGGCACGGGGGCTGCCTGAAGCCGGTAGCGCTCGGGCAGCCCGGCTCTTAAACAGAGCCGAAGAGTCGGGGAGGAGCAGAGCCGCCGCGGCTGGAGGCTCTGCTCCTCTTCGACTCTGTTTAAGAGCCGGGCTGCCCGAGCGCTACCGGCTTCAGGCAGCCCCCGTGCCTCCAGACCCTGCGCCCCCAGCCGGGCACTTCCCCTCCCGGGCTCCGGCGGCGCAGGGTCCGGAGGCACGGGGGCTGCCTGAAGCCGGTAGCGCTCAGGCAACCCGGCTCTTAAACAGAGCCGAAGAGTCGGGGAGGAGCAGAGCTGCCGCGGCTGGAGGCTCTGCTCCTCTTCGGCTCTGTGTAAGAGCCGGGCTGCCCGAGCGCTACCGGCTTCGGGCAGCCCCCGTGCCTCCAGACCCTGCGCCGCCGGAGCCCGGGAGGGGAAGTGCCCGGCTGGGGGCACAGGGTCCGGAGGCATAGGGGCTGCCCAAAGCCCGAGTGCTACCGGCTTCACGGTTTGCTGGGCAGCCTCCAGACCCTGTGCCCCCCGCTGGGCGCTTCCCCTCCCGGGCTCCAGCTGCGCTGGGGAAGCGCCGGCTGGGGGCACAGGGTCTGGGGGCTGCCCGGCAAACCCTGAAGCTGGTAGCACTGGGGCAGCCCTTTCCCCCTGGCTGGGAGTGGGAGGGAGGAGGGGCGGAGTCAGGGTGGGGCAGGGTTGGGGGTGGGGAAATGGGCGGGGCCCTTTTTTTATTTATGTATTATGGTAACCCTAATATAATGTAACTGGAATATGCTTCATGCAAAAGGTCTCTTGTTAGGTATCATTACAAAGTTTATAATCTACTGAGTGTGATCATGCTATTTGTATAAATGTACCACTCTTGTATCTAAAACTAGAAATATGAAATATAACTCTGAGGGCCTATTGTCATTATGTAAAGGGTGGGCCATTAATGATGGTTTGGAATTTTAATGACTCCCATTAACCAGGACCATTGTCTGCAGATAGCTGTATTTACCTGTGAGTCTTCCTGTATATGTGTGTGCTGGCAAGTGGGTAATGAAGTCTTGCAGTGACATGTGATCATGTCACCTGAACTGGAATCCATCTTTAACCTGGTGCTTTTCCAGTGGCGGGGTGGGGAGGTGGAAACCCAGAGGGACAAAGGGTTTCCGCCTTATGCAAAAGATATATAAAGGGGTGGAAGAGAACACAAAGGGAGAGGAGCCATCATGAAGAATCCCCTAGCTATCACCTGAGCTGCAACAAGAGCTGTACCAGGGGAAAGAATTGTGCCTAGGCCTGGAAGGTATCCAGTCTGAGAAAAAGCTTACTGAGGTATCTCTGAGGGTGAGATTATCTGTATTCAGTTTGATTAGGCATAGATTTGTGCATTTTATTTTATTTTGCTTGGTGACTTACTTTGTTCTGTCTGTTACTACTTTTAACCACTTAAATCCTACTGTCTGTATTTAATAAAATCACTTTTTATTTAGTAATTTATTCAGAGTATGTATTAATACCTGAGGGAGCAAACAACTGTGCATATCTCTCTATCGGTGTTATAGAGGGCGAACAATTTATGAGTTTGCCCTGCATAAGCTTTATGCAGGGTAAAACGGATTTATCTGGGTTTAGACCCATTGGGAGTTGGGCATCTGAGTGCTAAAGACAAGCACACTACTGTGAGCTGTTTTCAGGTAAACTTGCAGCTTTGGGACAAGTGATTCAGACTCTGGATCTGTGTCTGGAACCAGACGGGAGTGTCTGGCTCAGCAAGACAGGGTGCTGGAGTCCTGAGCTGGCAGGGAAAACAGAAGCAGGGGTAGTCTTTGCACATCGGGTGGCAGCTCCCAGGGGGGGTTCTGTGATCCAACCCGTCACAGTACTCATTTCTCAAAGCATGTTATATATGTTACCCATATATCTGTATAACCCAAGCAGAATCTGGGTTAACAGCTACCTCAGAGATTTAGGACCAAATTTTCAAAGGTGTCCCAACTTCCTCACAATTTTTGCACTTATTTTTGTACACAAAAACTAAGATTTTAATATATAATTACAGCAGTTAAAGACAACTTTCAGAGGGTCTGAGCACCTAAAACTTCAATGAAGTACATAAGGGTGTGGGTATGCCACACCTCAGAAAAATAAGCAATAAATGCTTAACATATGCATGTGCAAATGAAGCTTGTGCATGCCAATCTGAATTTTTTTATGCACAAAAACTTGGACCAAAAAAATTGTGGTTTCAGTATTAGAAGCCTCTTTTCAATAGTTTGTTTTTTTGTAAGCTTTAATATATGGATATGCAAAAACATTTGAAATCTGCCACGGATCTGCCTACTTCTTGGTCTTGAGTTCACAATCCAAGGATTAGCATTAAAGAAAAAAAGTCCCTGTTTGCCATTTATAATAATTAATGCTGTGTGTGGTACGTGGATGACTAAGCAAATATTTTGGGGGGAAGATGTATATCCTGAGACCCTCATTGAATTTCTACTCCTTACCTCTGATGTAAATTGATCCCATACAGCCTTGGCTGAAATGTGAAAATTTCACAATTTCTTAACTTTATTAGGCTGTGGGCCAGGCATAGATGGTATAAAAATGCTCCTAATAAATCCCTAGCCTTTGCCATATCTCCAAATTGTGCTTTTTTAATATACTTAATTATCTTGCTTGTCATGTTCACTAAATTTATTAAGCTTATCCATTCTGACCTTGCTTATCTTGAAATTGTTGTTGTTTTAAATATTGATCTGAATTTGTTTCTTACACCTAAGTTGAGCAAAGCAAAGTCCTATTTCATTAATGCTGTAGGAAAATAGGAATTGCTCTACCAGATCAGAGACCTAGACCAGATTTCTGTTTCAGACAGTGGATCTGTGCCAGCTGAGTCAGAAGATGGTACAGGAAATCCTGTAGTTGACAATTATGGAATAACTTGCCCATAGAAGAAGTTTCTTCCTAAACCCACCAGTCAGTGGTTGGCTATGATTTGCAGCACAAGGGTTTATATCTCTTACGTTTTTATCCCACCTAATATTGCTGTGGATGTCTTGATTATCCATGTAAATGTCTAATCCTCTTTTGAATCCTACTAAAGTCGTGGACTTTTGTGTCAGTGTGGTATCTTAACACTCACAGGTGTTAATTTTGAGTTTATGGTTTTGCTAGGAATGATATAACCCTTTGATTTGTTTTAGTTTAGTGTGTTCCATGTAAGTAGTAGCTTCAAGAATAATGTGTTAGGTATAGATCAAAATCAATATTCAGATTAGGATATTTTATACCATAGCTGCAAATTAGGCCAGTAAAAGCTTTCACATCTTTTCACCTTGTTCTGTATTTGGGCGAACTTCAATAAGCTTAGACATTTCTTTGTAATTCCTAAAGTCAGTACAGGATGGAGTTCATACACCAGATAACAGTCAAGTTAATTAACCTTTTGGAAAAATGCTTGGAGCCCTGTCACATTCACTTTCTTCTAATTAATTAACTTTGGCCAGATAAGCAGCAAGAAGCTGCAAAAAGTGCATTAATTAAGGAAATGATTAAATGTGGTTGTCTTATTACCTTGCTACGTACTCCTCATATATGTAACTGCACAAGATCTCTACTGAAAAAGTTATCCTATCTCTGGGATGTCTCTGTACACAGAGAAGAATTGGGAAGTGAGTTCCTCCAACATCAGCTTCCCCTCACTAGTCTCCACAATGAGTAAATAAATAAATAAAATCCACTCCTGTACAAATATGAACAATCTAATCTAAACTAGGGTGAATGACGACCTCCAAAATACCAAAGCAAAAAGTCAAACTTCATGGCTCAGCCTGTCTCTATTAAGAATTGCCATATAGGAGTCAACCAGTGGTCCACATGTATCATGGTTAGGTACTTGTCTCCAATAGTATAGATAAATCACAAGTCAAAGCTCTGTCATGGCCTCAAATTGTGCATTACTATGCCATAGAGGGAAACTTCTTCCTTATCCTTAGGCTACTTATATTATGTAGTAAAGTACATGCATTAACAACTATGGCCATTTTTGTTCAAGCCAGTGTAACTGCTGATGCAATTCTCAGTCATATAAATGAGGATTACCTGACTAGTATTCTGTATAAATACAAGTTAACTTTTTTTCATGTTTCTGAATGACCTGTTCTCCATTAAAGTGCTCAGAAGTACTTTTAATTACTTTGTGGTTCTCTTCAGGTCAGGAACAGTACAAAATAGCCAGTTTCATGATATCCCAATACAACAAATTGTGACTGAAATTAAGAAACTGAAAGAGTTAGTTGAAGATTTGAGATGCTCAGGAATATTGAGCCCCAGATAGGTCAGGAATAATAATATTATAATGGCCTCAAAATAAACAATATTATTCCTCCAGAAAAGGCCTGTTAGACAGTAAGAGGCCAGGGCACAGGCTTCTACCAAATTTGGTTTCCTTTTTTCAACTACTTGAAAGAAAACCATCTGTGGTAAGAACCAAACCACTTGAATTTACCAAGCAGTTAAACAATGAATTTCAATAATATGCAATGCATATATAATAATATGTAATGCAAACTATATAGATTGTTGCATATTCTATAACAAACTCACATTTACTTATTGCATACTTCAGTTTTATTCTTTTATTGCTATGAAAGTTAGATTTGTTTTAGCTATAAAAACTTTAATAAATTAAAAACAATCAGAAGTTCCTCAGATAAGTCTGGTTCAATTCAAGGTGTGGGCTGGTTGTAATTTTGTCCAAATAGAATTACTCTTCCCTTACAATAAGTGTTGGTTGCATGCTTCATCAGATTAATAAAATTCAGAGACTTTCACACCTATATTTCCTGTTCCATAAATGAACTGATGATTTCGTTACAATCCCTAATGGCCACCATGGATGTAGAAGCACTTTACACCAATATTCCACATGAGGATGGAATACAAGCTGTCAGGAACAGTATCCCTGATGAGGCCACAGCACACCTGGTGGCTGAGCTTTGTGACTTTATCCTCACCCACAACCACTTCAGATTTGGGGACAACTTATACCTTCAAGTCAGTGGCACTGCTATGGGTACCCGCATGGCCCCACACTATGCCAACATTTTTATGGCTGACTTAGAACAACGCTTCCTCAGCTCTCGTCCCCTAGTGCCCCTCCTCTACTTGCTCTACATTGATGACATCTTCATCATATGGACCCACGGAAAGGAGGCCCTTGAAGAATTCCACCTGGACTTCAACAATTTCCACCCCACCATCAACCTCAGCCTGGACCAGTCCACACAAGAGATCCACTTCCTGGACACTACAGTGCAAATAAGTGATGGTCAAATAAACACTACCCTATACCAGAAACCTACGGACCGCTATACGTACCTACATGCCTCCAGCTTCCATCCAAGACACATCACACGATCCATTGTCTACAGCCAAGCCCTAAGATACAATCGAATTTGCTCCAACCCCTCAGATAGAGACAAACACCTACAAGATCTTTATCAAGCATTCTTAAAACTACAATACCCACCTGGAGAAGTGAGGAAACAGACTGACAGAGCAAGACGGGTACCCAGAAATCACCTACTACAGGACAGGCCCAACAAAGACAATAACAGAACACCACTGGCCATCACATACAGCCCCCAGCTAAAACCTCTCCAGCGCATTATCCACGATCTACAACCTATCCTGGAAAAAGATCCCTCACTCTCACAGACCTTGGGAGGCAAGCCAGTCCTCGCTTACAGACAACCCCCCAACCTGAAGCAAATACTCACCAGCAACTAAACACCACACCACAGAAACACCAACCCAGGAACCAATCCCTGTAGCAAACCTCGTTGCCTACTCTGTCCCCATACCTACTCTGGCAACACCATCAGAAGACCCAACCACATCAGCCACACCATCAAGGGCTCATTCAACTGCACATCTACTAATGTTATATATGCCATCATGTGCCAGCAACGCCCCTCTGTCATGTACATTGGCCAAACCGGACAGTCCCTCCGCAAAAGAATAAATGGACACAAATCGGACATCAGGAATGGTAACATACAAAAGCCAGTAAGTGAACACTTCAATCTCCCTGGTCATTCTGTTACAGATTTAAAAGTCACTATCATTGAACAAAAAAACTTCAGAAAAAGACTTCAAAGAGAAACAGCAGAACTAAAATTCATTTGCAAATTTAACACCATTAATCTGGGCTTGAATAGGGACTGGGAGTGGCTGGTTCATTACAGAAGCAGCTTTTCCTCTCCTGGAATTGACACCTCCTCATCTATTATTGGGAGTGGACTACATCCACCCTGATTGAATTGGCCCTGTCAACACTGGTTCTCCACTTGCGAAGTAACTCCCTTCTCTCCATGTGTCAGTATATAATGCCTGCATCTGTAACTTTCACCCTATGCATCTGAAGAAGTGAGGTTTTTACCCACGAAAGCTTATGCCCAAATAAATCTGTTAGTCTTTAAGGTGCCACCAGACTCCTTGTTGTTTTTTAATGGAAAGGTGTCCTCATTACAAAACAATCCAAGGCTCAGCGAGGAAGAGAAGGCTGAATGGTTGTGGAATCTGAATTATTGTCTTGCAGAGTTTCCCTCTCACAAGAAGTCCCTCTGGATCAGGATTCAGGCATTTTGATGATGTAGTGTAGGGAAATTCTGTGCAAACATCCTACACCTGGTCTCTTGATAGACAATGGACTTTAAACTCCAATGTGCTGGCAGTCACAAACACCAAATACACTGAAAAAAGTACAAAAAATTAACTATTAAAACAAACATATGCACTTTCTCTCAAGATAAAAATTAAGTTATTATATAGCTCCAGTGCAGGTAGGAAAAAAAAAACAAGACTAAATCAACAGTAGTACAATTGAGTTGACCGTTTATCTATGGGAGAACATAGTGGTGCCTAGGTCTACCATTCATAAAGAATAGTCTCAAATATTTAAAATATGAAGATATTCATGTGCTTAGGAAATAAATGGCTAGAAATGAAATAGGCATCCTCACTTTGGAACAAGTGGCTCTTCTTGGGGAGAACATGTACTCTCTCAGAAACTGAATAAATGACATTCAACTACCCCCAACCTAATGTTTGCCATGATAGCATACATTTATTATCGGCCAAATTCATTAAACATAGAACACTAACTTCTAATTTGTATCTGGAGACTATGAACTGTTTTTGTACAGTCAAAAAAAAAATCTGCAAATCCACCAGAGTTTTCACAACTGCAAGTCAGTGGGGCTGAGTGAATTCACTGAGCTGTGAGTGAGTTTACTGAGATGAAAATTCCTAAATTCCTTTAATTGTAATTTGAAACTGAGGAATTTAAATGGTACCGTCACAAAAGAGAGACTGAAAAGTGACCGAGTTTAAACATTCACAATGCAGAAGTCACTGAACACAAGGAATAAAAAATGGAGGCCATATTTAAACAATGGGGACTCTAGCTTAGGAAGTGACTCCAAAAAAGATTTGGGGGTCCTGGTGAATAATCAACTGAACATAAGCTCCCAGTGGGACCAAAAGGACTATTGTGATCCTGGGATGCATCAACAGGGGAATCTCTAGAAAGGTTATTTTACCTCAATATTTGTCTGGCTATGCCAAAAGAATGACAGGAGACACTAGATATGGGTTTAATCAGGCCACAACTTTATTATTAGATGTCTGGGACTAACCCGGTGGATAAAATGTGCAGTGCAGGTGAAAACCCCCACAATTCACCGGGGGAGGGGTGAGTGCTTTTTTTCAGCCCTCCCCCCACACCTTTCAGTTCATGTCCCTCCAGCAGATCCACTGCCAGGAACCTCCAATTCCAGACAATTCTGGCAGGGGAGAGGGGGGCTTCCATCAGCTCCCCCCCTTTTCATCCAGGTCCCTCCAGCAATTCCCTTGCCAGGACCTTGCCAACCACCCCCGCTCGTAGGAGGGGTTATGGTGGACTATAATGATGGGGGATTGGCTCCCTGCTGTACCAATCAGAGGAGTCCCCAACTGCCCCCAGCTTGCTCAGTTACCAAGCACCTCTCCTTAATTCCTTTTCCAAGCCATTTATCCATTCTTTTGTGCCTTAATTTATGGAGTACCTACACTGAACCTCTGCCACAAGGAGGCGCCAGTTCCCAGACATCTTGCAAGGCCTTTTTTTATATCAGTCAATGACTGAATGGGGCAGACCCCAGGCTCGCCACCCTCCCATGAGGTAACAAATGAACCCTGGCCAACTTGATCAGTCTTTGACCTTCGCAAGTGTAATATCACTGCATGCTTATGCAAGTTTATGTCAAGTTTATGTCACGAAATTCCAAAGCCCTTCCTGTAGAATCCCTGATGGACCCAGGCACTAGTTCACTGATCCTGAAAGCACCAAAAAATGCTGTTAAGAATGCTGCCCTGGATAGGGACACCTCCGGTGTGCTATGACATATGACACTGAGGATGTGAAGGAGGTGCCTGAGTGTGGAAACCCTGATGGGATTACGGGAATGCTCCCTGGGTCCACCACTACGTGACCATCCTGCCAAAAACCTTCGAACTAAGAAACCCCCACAAGGATCTGGGTAGCCATTCAGCCTACTGACAAATGTAAGAGCTGAAAGGCGATTCAAAATTGTGGAGGACACCAGCTGACGGGTTGCCAATGACAGCACATACCGCAGCACCTGTTCCTCTGTAATGGGCCACATTGTCAAGTGGCCTTCCCGCTCCTGAAATTGTATGAATTCATTAAAACTTTTCTCATAGCTTTGCCACTGATCTCTGGACCACACTGACATGCTGGTCACGGTAGGGAACCTTGGCGTAGGACAGTTTTGTCTGGGTTCGTGGACGGCGATCCCTGCCCTGTGCGTCTACCGTTGCTCCTGAAATCACCTGAGTGGGATGCCCTGGATCTGTGTGACCTGTTCCGCTTTGTACAGCCTGTAGTGCTGTGGAAACAACCTCATATGCAATACATTTAATTAATCATATCAGCTCCATGCCGCTAGCTCAGTTGGGCAAGCGAGAACTGCACCTGGAGCCCCCACATCCCCAAGCCCGATAGGCTGTCTGTGACAATCCAATGCACTCGGGGGCTCCAGGTGCAGCATTTGCGCACCCATTTCCCCAACCCTGATAGGCTGACTTTGATACTCCGGTGCACTACCCCAGGCTCCCCCAGCCACTTGCCCCTGCTGTATGGACTCTGCCCCTGGCTTGCCCTGGGGCCAACCAACTGCACTGGGTCTGCCCTGTGTGTGATGTGATAGTTTTGTTTCGTTACCCCAGGAACCCAGAAAGCAAACTGGGGGGGGGGGGTTATTGATGCAAATTCCCCCCATTCCATTGTGTTCTGGCTACAGCAGGGAAAAAGTGCAACATGATTCCCTAAACATCCATGAACACTGCAACTGCTATGGGAGGGGCCCACTCCCCCCCTCCTTCGCATACCTATACCCCCTGTAATCAACTCTACCTCCCTTAGTGAATCTGTTCTCCTGTTGCTACCCCGTTCCACTGGTGCCAGAGGAAAAAGAGAATTAAGCCTTCCCTTTTGCTCCTTCTCCCTCCGTGACTGAAACAGGGAATGGCTTGTAGTCCCCTATGCACTTCCTATCCCCCAGTCCAGCTCAACCACTGCTTTCCCAGACTGGAAAGTGTGTGGGGTTTTTTGTTGTTGTTGTTGTTGCTGGGTTTTTTTTTTTTTTTGCCTCTCTGTTTCCCCCTCTTTCTTTCTCTTGTGGCCCTGTGTGGGGATCCCCCTTTAACTGTCTGGACTGCCTTTTGGGGCTGAAATGAGCTGCCCAGAGCCCTCTCGTACCTGCCGGAGGAGAGTGGGAGGTTTCTCCCCTCCTCCCCGTATGGGCTATATGCGAAATTGTATTGGTTCCAGTGCCTTTGTCCTTCCTGTCGTGATCTTGGGGGGGGGTTCCCTGCCTTCCCCTATCTGATGCTGTCTAGCTCTATGTGGGAGTGGATTGAGCACTATTTTTTTTAAACAGGTCTCTGAGCTGAACACATGGGGTTTCTGCTCCCCCTTGCCACCATGTCCAAACTCCACCCTGTTTACATGGTCTGAAATGGGGAAGGGGCTGCTCCCACCTTGCTGTTCCCACTCACTGTCCGGACTGATTCCATGTGGGGGGTTCTATGGAGCAGGGAACCTGTGCCCACTCCCCCCCTGCTACTGTGTCCAATTCCTGTCTGTTTTTATGTCCTGAAATGGGGAAGGAATGCTATCCCCGCCCACCGTTTGACTGCAATTGCACGTGGTCCTGCAGCAAACCATGCAAGTGATAAGGGGAGGGTCCGGGCCCAGGCTGACCTCTTTAAACCCCTCATTGTTATGTGGTGAGTCATCTACCACACTGACTGCTTTTCCAGCAGTTTTACATCTCCCCTCCTCCCCCAAGCCAGAAAGCATTGCCCTCTTCTCCCGGCCAGCCAGACACCCCACTCCCCCCCGGCACTTAACACGGTGATTGGCACTGATGTGACCACTGCTGGAATACTGTGCTGAGCTCTGGTGCCCACAATTCAAGAAGGATGTTGATAAATTGGAGAGGATTCAGAGAAGAGCTACAAGAATGATTAAAGGATTAGAAAACATGCCTTATAGTGACAGGCTCAAGGAGCTCAATCTACTTAGCTTAACAAAGAGAGAAAGTGAAGGATGACTTGTTTACAGTGTATATGTATCTACTTGGGAAATAAGAATTTAACAATAGGCTCTTCAATCTAGCCGAGAAAGGCATAATATGATCAAATGGCTGAAAGGTTAACCTAGACAAATTCAAAGTGGAAATAAGGCATAAATTTTAACAGTGAGGGTAATTAATCATTGGAATAATTTACTAACAGCCAGGGAAGATTCTCCATTGCTGGCAATTTTTAAATCAAAACTGGATGTTTTTCTAAGAGATCTGCTCTAGAAATTTGGGGGTGGGAGGGGAGAGTTCTATGACCTGTGTTACCCAGGAGGTCAGACTAGATCAGGGGTAGGCAACCTATGGCACGTGTGCTAAAGGCAGCATGTGAGCTGATTTTCAGTGGCATTCACACTGCCCGGGTCCTGGCCACCGGTCCGGGGCCTCTGCATTTTAATTTAATGTTAAATGAAGCTTCTTAAACATATTAAAACCCTTATTTACTTTCCATACAACAATAGTTTAGTTATATATTATAGACTTATAGAAAGAGACCTTCTAAAAATGTTAAAATGTTTTACTGGCACGCAAAACCTTAAATCAGAGTGAATAAATGAAGACTCAGCACACTACTTCTGAAAGGTTCCTGACCCCTGGACTAGATGATCACAATAGTCCCTTCTGGCCTTGAAATATATGAAAACCATGAGGTCCAGATCTCCATGAAATGTTTCCACAGTAAAAAGCCAAATAGATTCATCTTTGTGAGGATCTATCATTTATTAATGATGGTGCCCAAAGAACAAATATTCAGTTACACATTGAGGGGGAAATACAGAAGAAAAACAGGGTCTTTCTCTGTATTAGTGTGGTTCCCAACCACTTTTTATTGGAACACTCCTTGAATATCCTATATCTCCTCACACCATATGCTGACACAGGAGCTGTTCTCACTCCTTTTTTCTGTTCATTTTCTCTATCACTTCTCCTTTTCTATATCTTTTCCCCTCTAGTCATCATTTTTTTATTCTGATATTTTTTCCTCTCACTTTTTTGCTTTTACATGTTCTTTGCTGACTCTTCTCCTCCTGTTGCTCTATTTCTTTTCTGGTAGCTATTCCTTCACTCATCCCAGGTCTAGGTCAGTGATCTCCCTACACGCCCCCTCCTGAATTTTCCCAACCCCCACCCCAGTTTTGTGAACTAGTTACATGCTAATTTTGTCACTGTTTGGAAATTTGAATTGAAATTGAAACATTAATACACACTTTAAAAGCATATACAGTGTATGATAAATTACATGTATCTGAAAAAGTATCATAGATTTGAAAAGTATGAGCATAGACTAGCTTCCTTATACAGCTCTTGTTTTTATGACAATGTCAGTGCATTCATTTTGGTGATGTTGGCCAACCTAATTTCACATGGTGATTTGCAAGCGAAGTCTAAATGAGCTCTCCCTGACAGCTAGTGATGAGCTGGGAGTGAAAGGCTTCAGGACCAGATTGTATTCACATCTAATCTACCTAGGTATCCAGCAAACAGAGCTGTGTTGCCCAAGTGATAGATTTTGGTTGGGGTTGGGTTACAAATCACTTGAATGAGGGGGCGGGGAGGGATGAAATGTTGTTCTTCTTATTGTATGAATAAAGGGCAGTAGAACTGTACTTAGCCTGTGATGATTGAGAGCATCAGGAGAGAGGGTGGGGACCTGTCCCTCTCCACTGTTTAAAGACAGAGCTGATTAAGCTCCATAGATAGTCTTTTGTTCTGTTAAGTGACCACTGCAGCTGAAATCACTGATAATCAGGTCTAAGTGCTTAGTCGTGCTGTGGGGACAATGTTTCTGAGGAAGAGACAGCCCAGACTGCACTAGCAGCGAGGTTCCCCCCCTGAGAGCTCAGCTGAAATCACTGAGAGCTGGTGGAACCTCAAGAGACCAACTCGCAGAGATCACAGTGGCAGGTGGCAGCAGAAGGTGACTGAGCAGGGCCATTGGCAACAGAGTGGTGGAGTGAACGGTGGCACAACAAACAGCAGTGGCCAAAGTGAACAGTGAGCAGCTGGAGGAATGAGCAAGGCGCCTTCTTGTCGCCCACCTGGGAGGTGTACTCACGTGAAAGCACCTCTGAACTCTGAGTCTCCACTGACCAAGGACAACACTGGTGAGTGGGGTGCGGTGGAGGGAAAAGTGAAGGGCCCGTTAAATAAACATTTGTTTGTTGGACTATATTTTAGTGACTTTGCTCCAGAATGCTAGATTTGTGACTGGGAATGGAAACTTGTATAAATATATTTCCTAGTAGGCCAAGATTTTTAAAATGCATTATTTGCCAAGGTTGTTATCTCACATTGTTGCTATCTTGAGAGGTCATTATGTTGGGGAGTTTCTGTACTAAATATTTTTATTATTATAATTAATTTTTACATAAGAATGGTCATACTGGGTCAGACCAATGGTCCATATAGCCCAGTATCCTGTCTTTTAACAGTGGTCAAGGCCAGGTGTTTCAGAGGGAATGAACAGAACAAGGGAATCAAGTGATCCATCCCCGATTGCCCATTCCCAGCTTCTGGCAAACAGGCTAGGGACACTCAGAGCATGGTGTTGCATCCCTCCCCATCCTGGCTAATAGTCACTGATGGACCTGTTCTCCAGGAATTTATCTAGTTCTTTTTTTAATCCTGTTATAGTTTCGGTCTTTACAGCATCCCCTGGCAAAGAGTTCCACGGGTTGACTTATGTTGTGTGAAGAAGTACTTCCTTTTGTTTTTTTTAAACCTGCTGCCTATTAATGTCCTTGGGTGACTGCTAGTTCTTGTTTTATGTGAAGGATTAAATAACATTTCTTTATTCACTTTCTTCACACCAGTCAAGATTTTATAGACTTCTATCATATTCCCCCTTAGTCGTCTCTTTTCTAAGCTGAAAATTCCCAGTCATTTTAATCTCTCCTTCTGTTTCATACCCCTAATCATTTTAGTTGCCCATCTCTGTACCTTTTCCAATTCCAATATATCTTTTTTGGGATGGGGTGACCAGATCTGCACACAGTATTCAAGGTGTGCCCGTACCATGGATTTACATAGAGGCAATATGATATTTTCTGTCATATTATCTATCCCTTTCTTAATGATTCCCAACATTCTGTTTGCTCTTTTTGACTGCCGCTGCACATTGAGTGGATGTTTTCAGAGAACTATCCACAATGACTCCAAGATCTCTTTCTTGAGTGTTAACAGCTAATTCAGACTCCATCATTTTGTATGTATTGTTTTCCAATGTGCATTACTTTGCATTTATCAACATTGAATTTTATCTGACATTTTGTTGCCCAGTCATACAGTTTTGTGAGATCCCTTTGTAACTCTTCGCAGTCTGCCTGGGACTTAACTATCTTGAATAGTTTTGTATCATCTGCAAATTTTGCCACCTCACTGTTTACCCATTTTTCCAGATCATGTATGAATATGTTGAACAGTAATGGTCCCAGTACTGACCCCTCAGGGATACCACTATTTATCTCTCTCCATTCTGAAAACTGATAATTTATTCCTACCCTTTGTTTCCCATCTTTTAACCAGTTACTGATCCATGAGAGGACTTTTCTCTTATCCCATGAGGGTTTACTTTTCAAAAGTCAATTTAAATTAAATACATTTTAAAAAAAAATTATATTTTTTTAGAAATCTAGACCTGTTATGTGTTTTGGTGTAACTTGCATTATCCTTATGTTAAATTTGCATTATCCTAACAAAACATTTACTTTATTCATATCTCTTTTATATGTTGCAGGTCAAAGTGAAAATGAAAAGACAAAAAACAATACAATAATTTTTCCACTCAAAGGCCTCAAAAACTAACCAAGGTGAAGAACACATCAAGAACCAAGAATATATCAACATGTCATCTGAAGGTTCAAGTGGTATATCTACATCCGACAAGTTTCAGAGTAACAGCCGTGTTAGTCTGTATCCGCAAAAAGAAGAACAGGAGTACTTGTGGCACCTTAGAGACTAACAAATTTATTAGAGCATAAGCTTTCGTGGACTACAGCCCACTTCTTCGGATGCATATAGAATGGAACATATAATGAGGAGATATATATACACACATACAGAGAGCATAAACAGGTGGGAGTTGTCTTACCAACTCTGAGAGGCCAATTAATTAAGAGAAAAAAAAAAAAACTTTTGAAGTGATAATCAAGCTAGCCGAGTACAGACAGTGTGATAAGAAGTGTGAGAGTACTTACAAGGGGAGATAGAGTCAACGTTTGTAATGGCTCAGCCATTCCCAGTCCTTATTCAAACCGGAGTTGATTGTGTCTAGTTTGCATATCAATTCTAGCTCTGCAGTCTCTCTTTGGAGTCTGTTTTTGAAGTTTTTCTGTTGTAATATAGCCACCCGCAGGTCTGTCACTGAATGACCAGACAGGTTAAAGTGTTCTCCCACTGGTTTTTGAGTATTTTGATTCCTGATGTCAGATTTGTGTACATCCGACCAGCCCGAAGCACAAATACAGCTACCTTCTAAAGAAACAATGTCTCCAAAACCTAAAGGCAGTTCCCGATGTTTGTCGGTCAAAGTGTTCCCATTTATTGAAGTTACAAAAGATGGCTACTGGTGCACCTCTTGCAAAAAAGCTTACGAAGAAGGAAAGCTTCCCAATGCTATAACTGGTAAAAGTGGAGGAGCTTGGTTTGTCAAACCGATCAGCAAAGCCAGTGCTGACAAACTACATGACAAGGCTGCAAAACACCAGGCCTCTGGAGTGTATCAACATGCAGAAAGCCTTATAAGCCCACTTTCAAAGCCAATTTTAGAAGTACTTAATGAGGCTGTTAAGAATGCTGGAGACACAACATAGTTCATGCGAACAAACATGGCTGTGGCATCCTACTTTCTATTTAAGCAAGAGATACCACACACTACAAACTGGAGGCCAATGCTAAGTGCATTGTCACTTGTTCATCCTGAAGTTGAACACTGGTTCTGAACAAGACCAGCAAATGCTCACTATCTTTCTGCAAGAAACTCAACTGACTGGCTAAACGCATGCGGTGCAACAGTGAAAGACTAACAATTGAAAAAGTGAAGAACTCTCTCACCACATTCAAAAAATTTGCATACATGGCTGATGAACGCACCGATGCAAATGGGCATCAAGTATTAAGTAATTGTGTATGTTATCTTGATGTCAGGGGTAGGCCAGTAGATGCATTTCTAGATGTTCAAGTTATAGAAGACACATCGGCTGCATCTGTGACAACCCACATCTTAGAGGAGTTAAATGCTTGTCAGTTGGACCCCAAACAGACGACTGCTTGTGCATTTGATGGAGCTGCAAACTTCTCTGGAAGACATGGTGGAGTACAAGCTTTTCTCAGAGAAAAGTGTAACCCTAATCTCTCCTATACACACTGCAGAGGCCATCTACTCCAACTAGCACTAGTACGAGCTGCAGAATCTTTAAAAGACATTAAAAAAGCTATAAATTTAATGTCTTCATTATATTATTTTTTCAGCAAGATTCCAAAAAGACTGAATATCTTGGAAAAATATAGAAGATACACTGGGACTGAAGTTCAAATTAGTCCAACCGCTGGCTTTCTCATGAGCGATCCTTGGCTGTTATCTTAAAATTATTCCAGCCATTATTACTGGCTTTGGAAAGTATCTACCAAGATGGGATGGATCTAAGTAGTGAGGCTGGTGGATTACTTTTGCTACTACGTTCAGAGAAGGCTATTGCCATTCTCTCTCTCGTAAGTCTACTGTTGAAACCACTTGGGTCATTAAACAATGCAATCCAGGCATCTGCTACAACAGTAGTAGATCTTTGTCCAGCAATAGAAGCTACATTTGGATCAATCAGAGATCTATCCATTGAAAAAGTACTGGAAGAAGCAAAGACTTCAGTCCAGAAGTTGACTAATGAAGGCTTTTATATTGAATCCTTAAGTGAAGAAGACAAGAAGTGTTTGTTAAGACAACTGAAAAAGTACACAGACTTGATTCTTTAAAATCGACAACAGCGACTTCTAGATTCTACTCAACCTCTACGTAAGTTTTACAGATGCCTGTCCTGTAAAACACCAACAGTTGAGTGGAGTGAGGCACTACCAGCAATGGGGCTGCCATGTGATTAGGACAGAATAGAGAATTTTAACACAGAGTGGAATATCACACGACGAATGAATGAAAATTTGACTTCAACTTCTTTTTTATCATCACTAGCGGCTCGACCCGATCTTTGTGTTCTGTTTCCTGGGATGAAAGAAGTAGGAATTCATCTCTTGCTACTCCCAGTCACAACAGCTACAGTTGAGCGTTCTTCTTCATCATTGAATAGAATTTTGTGTTCTGAAAGATGTCGCCTTCTGCCTGATCATGTGAATGAACTAATCAGCATATCAACTGAAAGAATGGAAGTACCGGACACACGAGAAGCCACCAAAGATGAACTCATTGCATTCAAAAAGAACAGGAGTACTTGTGGCACCTTAGAGACTAACAAATTTATTAGAGCATAAGCTTTCGTGGACTACAGCCCATGCATATGCATCCGAAGAAGTGGGCTGTAGTCCACGAAAGCTTATGCTCTAATAAATTTGTTAGTCTCTAAGGTGCCACAAGTACTCCTGTTCTTTTTGCGGATACAGACTAACACGGCTGCTACTCTGAAACCTGTCATTGCATTCAAGAAGTTCATTAACAGATTTGTGCAAAAGTATAACAAGAAACCAAGAAGGATGTAGACGTAGTGCTTCATAGAAGGTTTGAGTAGCCAACTTTAATTTGTGTGATGATTTTAAAACGTGAATTAAATCTAATAAAATGGTCATGAAACATTTTTCAGTTTTTACTATGGTGCCATACAGCCTACCTTCACCCTCACGGTCTCACCCCTCATCGGCCCTGACACACACACCCCATAAATTCGAACACCCCCACAATTTCAATTCCTGGGGAAGCCACTGGTCTAGGTGCTTCTGGGGCGAGACCAGAGAAGAAAACTTTGGACTGGCACTGAGCTCTGAACGTGAGCTGCTCCTACAAACAATTACATTACTGGGCACTGTGGAAGCAGGGAGGAAAGTGGGTGGCTTTAAAAGAGCTGCCTGCAACTTCACTTGCAGATGCAGCAGCAGGTTTGAAGTACATATGGGAAGTGAAATTCTGGGGCAGAGGACAGGAGCAACATGTATGGGGAAAGCTGTGGGACCTTACATTGTTTGGTGCTCCTCAGACTGGAATCCACTGAAGTACTTATTTTTCAGGTGCCAAACACTTGTGTTTATGCCTATTGGTTGTAGATCAAGCAGAGAATGCAAGAGATTTTCAGGATGTTTCAATGAATGAACTACTTCCTCACATTACTGAGCCAAAGGTTCTCATAAAAAGCAACAAAGAGTCCTGTGGCATCTTATAGACTAACAGACGTATTGGAGCATAAGCTTTCATGGGTGAATACCCACTTCGTCAGACACATAGATTTTCTTTGGAAGGGGAAATCATATTAATACATTTAAAATTTTCAGATTCTGAATACCCAAAGATATCTGAATGTGTTAAACAAGATTTTTTTTTTTTAATTTGACAACATACCCTAAATAAACCTGAACTACCACAGACGGGAGCGACAGGGAAAAAACAAATCCCTTCTCCACATACACTAGAGGGTCACATACTTTGCAGAGATTTACAAAGAGTAGTTTGGTGCCCAGCAACTATTGAAAGTCATTAGTAAGGCTACGATTTAGTCACTGGTATTTTTAGTAAAAGTCATGGACAGTTCACCGGCAATAAACAAAAATTCCACTATTTAGACTATAAATACCCTGACTAAATTTTGGGGGAGGGGAACGCTGCTGCGGGGAACACCCAGGGAGGCTCTGCTAGGGAAGGGTCCTGTGGGGCCGCTGCTGGGTGGGGGATGGGGCCAGCCATGGCACCAGCTGCTGGAGCCACCAAGCAGCAGCTGCTCCAGGCGCCCCATGGACCACTGCTCCGGCAGTCCCCAAGGCCAACCACACCAGCCACTGCTCCAGTGGTCATGGGGGTCAGCAGCCAGTGTGGCTGTCCCCAGGGCTGTCTGAGCAGCTGGCTGTGGAGCCAGCTGCTTGGACAACCCCAGAGTCAGCCACCCAGGCCACTGCAGAAGTCATGGAGGTCGTGGAAAGTCATGGAATCTGTGACTTCTGCGACCTCTGTGACAGACATGAGCCCTAGTCATTAGATTTACAATGGGGTGTTACAATTGCCATTTGTACCTTTGGAAACCTCCACCTCTATTTTTTCACTAAAAAGGACAGTTACCTGTTCCATAACTGGCGTTCCTCGAGATGTGTTGCTCCTGTCTATTCCACAGTAGGTGTGCGTGCTCGCCATGTGCACCGGTGCCAGAAGTTTTTCCCATAGCAGTACCCGTAGGATGGGAGCATCGCTGCAATCCCTGGAGTGGTGCCTCTATATCGTGCTATAATGGGAGCTGTGCACTCCCCCCACCCTCGGTTCCTTCTTGCCAGACAACTCTGACAGAGGGGAAGGAGGGCGGGGTGTGGCATAAACAGGAGCAACACATCTCGAAGAACACCAGTTACAGAACAGGTAACTGTCCTTTCTTCTTCTAGTGATTGCTCCTATGTATTCCACAGTCGGTGACTCCAAGCTATATCTGATGGAGGCAGGTAGGAGTTTAAAGGTTAGCGGGACGGAGTACCGTCCCACCTAACCCGGCATCATCCCGTGCTTGGGAGACAATCGCATAGTGCGAGGAAAAAGTGTGGACGGAGGCCCACGTGGCAGCCCTACATATGTCCTGGATAGGGACATGGGCTACATAGACGGCTGATAAGGCTTGAGCTCTCGTAGAATGTGCCTTCACAATAGGCGGCGGGGGAACCCCTGCCAAGTCTTAACACGTGCGTATGCAGGAGGTGATCCAGCGGGAAAGGCGCTGGGTGGAAACTGGGTGCCCCTTCAGACACTCGGCCGATGCAACGAACAGCTGCGAGGATTTCCTAAATGGTTCAGTCCAGATAGAAGGCCAGTGCTCTACGTACGTCTAGCATGTGTAGGCAGCATTTCTCGTCGGAGGAATGGGGCTTAGGACAGAGTACCGGTAGGAAAATGTCCTGTTCCATATGGAAGGCGGAGACCACCTTCAGGAGAAAAGCGGGGTGTGGGCGAAGCTGGACCTCATCCTTGTGAAAAACCGTATACGGGGGTTCCGAGGTCAAGGCCCTAAGCTCCAAGACCTGACGGGCTGAGGTGATAGCCACCAAAAATTCCACTTTCCAGGACGGGTGGGACCAGGAACACGTGGCCATGGGTTCAAATGGAGGACCCATGAGGCAGGATAAAACTAGGTTTGCATGATCTAGGCCCTTTAAAAAGCGGGAGGTCATTTGATGGGAAAACACTGAGTGACCTTGCACTGGAGGGTGGAAGGCCGAAATGGCCGCTAAACTGGGGGCAGTGTCTGTTCTGGGCGGTAGCGAAGAGGTTGATCTGGAGAGCTCCCCACTCTTGGAAGAGCTGTTGGGTGACTTCCCAGTGAAGTGACCACTTGTATTGGTGGGAAAACACCCTGCTGGGTGATCGGCTCACACATTGCGTGCGCCGGGTAGGTGGAAGGCCTGTAGGGAGATATTGTGGGCTATACAAAACTCCCATAGGTCCAGGGCTTCCTGGCACAGGGCCGAGGAGCGTATGCCCCCCTGCCTGTTGATGTAATACATCACGGCCATGTTGGCCGTGAGGACTCTGACTGCCTTCCCGCGAAGGTGGAAACTGAATGCTATGCACACCAGGCATTCTGCCCTGAGCTCCTTGCCATTTATGTGCAGAGACAAATCCAAGTAGACCACCTGCCTTGGGTTTGAATGTCCCCTATATGGGCTCCCCAGCCCAGGTCTGAGGCATCCGACACCAGGTCTACTGAGGGAGGGGTTTCTCGGAAGGGGATCCCGTTTACCGTATTGCTCGGGAGGGACCACCATTGCAGCGTGGCCACCACGTTGGGTGGTATCGTGACCACCTTGTCCAGGCTGTTCCTGGACTGGGAATACTGGGAGGCCAACCAGAGTTGGAGGGGCCTCATTCTGAGCCTGGCAAGTCACACCACGGACGTGCATGCTGCCATGTGACCCAGGATTTGAAGGCACATCCTTGCCATTGCCATGGGGAAGGTTGTGACCGAGGCTACGAGACTTTTGAGTGTCTCAAATCTGTCCCTGGGAAGAGGCTGTGGCCTCTACTGAGTCTAGCAGAGCCCCTATGAAGTGTATGCGCTGGACCGATACCAACGTGTATTTGGCCTCATTCACCACTAGGCCCAGACCCACACATGTGGACAGCAGGAATTGCATCTGGGCCTGCACCTGGGACCGAGAGCTGCCCTTGAGGAGCCAATCATCCAGATAAGGAAAAAATTGCAGCCTGTTCCTCCGGGGGTGGGCTGCCACCACTGCCATGCATTTGGTAAAAACCCTGGGTGCCGTGGAAAGGCCAAAAGGGAGGACTGCAAACTGGTAATGGTCCCGCCCTACCAGGAAGCGCAGGAAGCACCTGTGACCTTCGAAAATATGGATGTGGATATACGCATCCTGGAGGTCCAGGGACGCGAACCAATCCCCCAGGCCTAGGGAGGGGATGATGGAGGTCAGGGATACCATGCGGAACTTGTAGCGGACCATAAAGCTGTTGAGATTCCAAAGGTCCAGGATGGGCCGGAGCCCACCTTTTGCCTTCAGGATCAAGAAATACCGGGAGTAAAACCCCTTGCCCTGGATTTCTACCAGTACCCTTTCCACCGTGCCCAGGTTGAGGAGGCAAGCCACCTCTTGGCTTAGAAGGAGTGCCTGTTCTGGGTCCCCAAGGTCCTCCCGGGGTGGAGGGTGGTGGAGGGGGATGAGGCAAACTGCAACATGTAGCCCCTGGAAATCGTGCTGAGGACCCGCTGGTCTGACGTTATATGGACCACTCCACTAGGAATGCAGATAAACAGTTGCAGAACACAAACTTTATTAACTGGGAGGCATCCGTGGCAACAGGCCCAGTGGCCCCACCCACAAAGAGTCAAAATCGCCTCTTCCCCTGCCTCTTGCTCTTCGAGGGGCCTGGTCACGGGGCCGAGCGGGACTGACACAGGGACCTGCGTCTCTGCTCCCTTGGTCTCTTAGGCGGGGGTTCATATCTGCCCCTCGCGGGAGGAGTGGAGGTCTGTGGCCTAGGTTTGGCCTTTGCTGGTGGGACATATGGGCCCAGAGTTTGCAGGGTGGTACGGGAGTCTTTCATCCCATGCAGGCGGACATCAGTTTGATCCGCAAACAACGCTTTCCCGTCAAAGGGAAGGTCCTGCATCAGAGACTGGGACTCTGCAGACAGACCAGACAGGAGAAGCCACGACACCCTGCACATGGATATGTCCGAGGCCATCAAACGGGCTGCCGTGTTGACCGCATCTGAGGCAGCCGCATCCGAGGCAGCCTGGAGGGCTGCCTTCGCCGCTTCTGCTCCTTCCTCAACCAGAGCCATGAACTCCTTCTTGTCCCACTCTGGGAGAAGAGGCTCGAAGTTTGGCAGAGACCCCCACAAGTTAAAGTCATAGCGGCTCAACAGGGCTGGGTGGTTGGCCACCCTGAGTTGAAAGCTTGGGGAAGAATAAACCTTCCTGCCAAAAGAGTCCAGTCTCCTGGCATCTTTGTCCTTGGGGGTGGGTGCAGTCTGACCGTGGCATTCCCAGTGGTTCACTGACTTCACCACCAAAGAGTTGGGTGCTGGGTGGGAGTACAAGTACTCGTGTTCCTTAGCCGGCACAAAGTACTTTCTCTCTGCTTTCTTGGAGATGGGCACCAAGGAATCTGGGGTTTGCCATAGGGCGGTCGATATGTTGGCCACCCCTTGGTGGAGAGGTAGGGCCACACGGCCCAGTGCTGAGGAAGACAGCACATTGAAAAAGATGTCTGACAGCTCCTCCATCACCTCAGCCTGGAACTGGAGATTTGAGGCCACCTGCTTGAGGAGCTCTTGATGAGCTTTAAAGTCCTCCTGTAGACTGGATGGAGGGGCCACTATGATCTCCTTCGGTGCTGGCGAGGGGGCCGGTCTGGCTCCCAGGGCGTCCGGGAGGTGCTGGAGGTTCAACCCCCGAGACTGAATCCGGGCCCGGTACCGCCAGTTTGGTGCCCATCAACTTTTGACTCTGTTGAGGGGGGAGACTGAATGGGCCAGGGACGCTCCGGCTACCGAGCGGGTTCTTGCCTGGGCAGGCAATTGCAGCCACGGTGCCCATTGACACCATTGCCCCCGCCAAGGTGCCCCTTGCCACTGACTGGCTTGGGTGCCGAGCGATGCAGGCTGCTCTTGAGGAGCAGTGCAGCTCAGGGAAGGGCGGCTGGGTGCCGAGGCCGAGGTCGCCGTTGATCGCACGATGCCATAAGAGCGGCGGGAGCATCTTACGGTCATGTTGGTGCCAACCTCGAGATCCAGACCTCAACAACGATGAGGAGCAGTACTCAACCGAGGTGCTGCTCTCGTAGTCATCCCGGCAGTTGTAGCTATGATGCTTCAGTGCCGGTAACGCTTGAGGGGAGGACCTAAGGGGAGGATCCACGGGACCTGGAAGCCAAGTGATTCCTGGGGACAACTAATGAAATAACAGGAACAGGAGTGCGGTCAAAGGGTCAAACGAGGCCCACCTCAAACCCCGGCTCAATAGGGTCAAAGAACCGGTCAAAGGGTCAAATGAAGGGAACCTGACTGGGACACCGAGCAGAGAACCCCGAGCAGAGAACCCTGGACAGCGCCCACTGCTCCTCGAAGGTGTCAAGGGAACCAGTGGATGCCACCCAGAGGAACTCTGCCTGGATGCGTGAACGGACAGAGGATCGGAAATAGGCCCCACAGTCACAGCTACAGGAGAGTGTTCCTATTGGGATCCAGGAAGTGGGTGGGCAGAGCCCACCCACTGCTAAAGGACCTCCCCCCAGCCTAAGGGGAAGATCCACAGGACCTGGAAGTCAAGTGATTCCAGGGGACAACTAATGAAATAACAGGGACAGGAGTGAGGTCGAAGGGTCAAACGAAGGGAACCTGACTGGGACACCAAGCAGAGAACCCTGGACAGCACCCACTGCTCCTCGAAGGTGTCAGTAGAGCCAGTGGACGCCGCCCAGAGGAACTCTGCCGAGATGCGTGAATGGACAGAGGATTGGAAATAGGCCGCACAGTCACAGGAGACCCTGTTGGCCAAACTCCTTTTCCTCGTCTTCTAGATGGCCATTTTAGCCAGCGCAGGGAGGAGGTTGACCAGGAGGTCCTGCAACTTCGTGGGGCTATGGATAGGGAGTGCATAAATAAGGAGGTAAGGGGAAAAGTGAAACCAAAAACGTAACAAAATATTAGTAAGGAGTCAGAACAGGGGCTGCAACCTGGCGCACTCCAGGTAAACATGCACCAGGGTCTCCCTCCCGCAGAAGGGGCAGGTGTCCGGGACAGGGGTAAACCACGCCAAATACACGCCCGTGCTCACAGCCCCGTGAAGAAGCCACCAACTGACATCCCCTGCGGGCCTCGGGACCAGGGTAGAGTATAGGCTGGCCCACTGGGGTGCCTCACCCTCTAAAGGTGGCAGGAGGTCCCGCCACTTTGTGTCGGGGCGGGACACGAGGGTGAGGAAATGAAGGGTGTGGAGCACAAGCATCTATAGCTGTTTCCTTGGCACAGTCTGGAACTGAACCGGCTGCAAGTCGTGCATCCGGCACACGCTAAAGGGGCGGGGGGTACAGGGGGGTCCACGGGTCAGGGGCCCAATGAAAAAGTCCAGAGGGCCTGGGATGGAGGGTGGGCGGGGCGTGCCCTCTCGCAGGACCCGGTCGAGGTAGGCCCAAGCAGCGGGCGACAAAGCAGCCTTCACCTCCTGAAGTACGCACTGAGGAGTACAAGGCCTGGAGAGCCCCATGCATTGAGCGAGCATCAGGGGATCCAGCCAGTCTCCCTGGTCGTAGTCCAGGAGGTCTCCGACTCTGGTGACTTCTGCCAGGACCAACCTCTGGCGCACTGAGGGGGACTCCGCCACCTGCGCACGGAGCTGGGGGTTGTGTAGCAGGAGCTCTGTGAGGAGAGCTGCCCCCTCAGTGGCCACCACGGACCTGGTCGCTGAGAACAGTTTCCAGATCTGGAGGAAGTCATAGTAGAAGACCGACTGTCCGGAGAGGTCTCACGGAATACCCCTCAGAGAGAGATAAAGGAGCTGCCAGTCGTATTGGAGCCCTCAGAAGTGGCACAGGAAGGCATGCACCAGTACTCTCCACGCCGAACTACCTGCACCATAAAGGAGCCTCTGCAGGGCCTGGAGGTGGAAGACATGGACCTGAGTGTGTAAGCACTTCAGACCCTGCCTTCCCTCCTCCAGGGGAAGGTGGAGGACCCCTGCAGAGACCTAGTGCAGTCCTGGCCAAAAGAACTCCAGAATCACTGTCCGGAGGTGGGCCAGGAAGCCCGGGGCTGGGACCAGGGTGTTGAGGCAGTACCAGAGCATGGATAGGACCAGTGGATTGAGCACCAGTGGCCTCCCTCAGAGGGAGAGACACCGGAGTAGTCCTATCCATTTCTGGAGTCGCTCCGTCACCCTGCCCGCTAAACCGTACCAGTTCTCTATCGAAGACGGATGTGTGGCAGAAAGGTAAACATCTAGACAGAGCAGTGGACCTGCGCTCCACCGGATGGCCTGAAGCGCGGGTGAGAGGGAGCTCGCCTGCCACCCGTCCCCAACCACCAGGCCAGAGCTCTTGACCCAGTTGACCCAGGTGGAGAAGGCTGCTGAGTAGATGGCCTGGCAAGCCTCCACCCACACCAAGTTGCCCCGGTCCTGGACCACGAGGAGCACGTCGTCGGCGTACGCCGACATGACCAGCCACAGCTCCGGCTCTCACAGTAGCAACCCCGTCAACATGCTGTGGAGGAGACAGAGAAAGGGCTCAATGGCCAGAGCATACAGTTGGCCCAAGAGGGGGCACCCCTGAGGTACTCCTCGCCCGAAGCTGACCCATTCGGTCAGGGTCCAGTTGAGCCTGACCAGACACTCTGCAGAAGTGTACAGCACCTGGAGAAAACCCACAAACTGGGGTCCGAAGCCAAATGCTCGCAGAGTGCTCAGGAGATACCCGTAGTCCACCCTCTCGAACGCCTTCTCCTGATCCAGGGACAGGAGGGCGAATGACAGACCATCCCTACACCCAAGCTCCAAGAGGTCCTGGACCAGATACAGGTTATCAAATACGGTGCAGCCCAGGATGGTGTAGGTCTGGTCTGGATGGACCATGGCTGTCAGCATGGACCCTAGCCGCAGGAAGATGGCCTTGGCTACGATTTTGTAATCCGTGCTGAGGAGCGAGACGGGATGCCAATTCCGTAAGTCGCGGAGGTCCCCCTTCTTCGACAATAAGGCGAGCATGGCTCACCTGCATGAAAGAGGGAGGACCCCGCTCTGCAAGGACTCGGCCCAGACGGTGATTAGGTCTGGGCCGAGGATGTCCCAGAACATGCGGTAGAACTCCACGGTCAGCTTGTCCTTGCCCGGAGATTTATTGGTGGGCATGCGGCGAAGGGCTTCTGAGAACTCAGCCAGAGTGAGAGGCAGCTCTAGCCAGTCTCGGTTGCCCGCGCTGACCATTGGGAGTCCATCCCAGAGCACTCTGTAAGTGTTAGGATCGGTCGGATCCTGGGAGAAAAGATTTGCTTAGAAGGCCCAGGCCCTCCCGCACTTCTCCACCGGATCTGTGAGGGGGGTGCCGTCCTCCGCCAGGAGGCAGGTGACATGCTTCTTGGCCCCCCTCTTTTTCTCCAGGGCGTAGAAGAAGCGGGAGCCGTGATCCATCTCCCGAAGAAGGCGGATGCGGGATTGAACAAAGGCACCCCGGGCCCAATGGTCCTCAAGGGCCCGGAGCTCCTCCCACTTCTCCAGCTCTAAGACCTTCCATTCCAACTGCTCTATCACTGCATCCCTCCATCGGCTGGCGCCCCGGGTGTAGTCACGGCAGAAGAGCCGGGCGCACACCTTCCCCAGGTCCCACCATTGCCGTGCCGAGGGAAAGGCATGCCTCTGCCCTCACCAGGCCAGCCAGAACTCCCGGAAGGATGCCACGAAGCCCACATCCTCCAACAAGCTGTTGTTGAAATCCAGTAGGCTGGCCCCAGCCTCTCCACACAGAGAGAAGCTGTCACGGTGGCTAGATGGTGATCCAAAAATGGGGCCGGCTGGATGCTGGAGGAGTGGGCCCATGAAATGTAGAAGCATGACAGATATATGCGGTCCAACCAGGAGTGGCGCGACCGATGGGCCTCCACCTGGACAAAGGTGAACGTTGAGACGTCGTCCGGGTGATGGTCATGCCAGACGTCCACCAGGGAGTGACAGTCGATGATCTCCCAGAGGACGTCCATGGCGGCTGGGCACTGCTCGGTCCCTGAGCGGTCCCGCTCCTCGAGGATGGTGTTAAAGTCCCCGCCCAGGACCAGGCACTCGTGAGGATCCAAGGAGCCAAGGAAGGCAGACACCTGCTGATAGAAACACAGCCACTCTGGGCCCGATGTCGGGGCGTAAATGTTGACCACTAGCCCCTCCATACGGACCCAGAAGTGCAGCAGGCAGCCCAGCACAGCCTCGGCAAGTTCCAGCACCTCGGGCCGTAGGTCAGGGGAGAACAGGGTGGCAACCCCAGCCGAATTGGTGGTGAGGTGGCTAAAATAGAACCTGTCCCCACACTCCAGCCACCAGCTAGCTTTGGCGACCGGATCCGTATGGGTCTCCTGCAGGAAAACCACTGAGTACCCCCCGCAAAGGAAGGAGAGCACCTGGCTCCTGTGGTGACCCATCCTACAGCCCCAGGTGTTCAATGTTGCGAAGGTGCCATGAGGAGGGCTGGGGGGGATCCTCGCTGGCAGGGTTGCTCACGGCCCCCGTTGGGCCATGCAACAAACCGTGACCTACCCCGTAGGTGAGTAAGGAGTCACGGAAGAGGCAGACCCACTGGTATGCTGCAGCGGCCTGCTTCCCAGTCCTTTTACCCTCCCCCCATGAGGGCCCTCGCGGCCCAGAGGATTTGATGGAAATCCCTCAATTGCTGGAGAGCAAGCTGCACCTTGTTACGGGAGCTACAGACGTCTTCAAGGAACTCCTGCAGCTCTTCTCGCAGCATATGGGGGGCCGGGGTCACTGGCCCCTGGCTATCCTCCGGAGGGGCCTCTGACACAGCCCCGTGGCCCACCGAGACAGGCAGGCAAGGGATGGACCCCCGACGTGGCACCTGATGGGCCGGCACCACGCAGCCCGCCTCAAGCCCCGGCTCAATAGGGGGAGGCAGAGGGAAGATAGCAGCTCCTGGTGGGTCGGGACAGGGAAATACAAAGGGGAGAGGGACTGAGGCAGGATCCTGAGCCCCAGTAGCTGGGCCGCTGGGAGGTGGAACCTCTCAGTTTGGCTCAGGGATCTGTGGGGTGGGAAGGGGACCCTCAATGATGCTGGGCTCAGACTCTATGGCTGGTGTGGCGGCCATGGCATTGGGAGATGGACAGTCTTCAGTGGTGTCCCCGCCCGGGAAGGAGGTCGGTTGCCCCACACCCAAGAGGGATACCCATGGGAATCGGGTCCCAGCCACGTTGCACCAGCTGTCGCCTCAGTAGGCCCGGAGCATGGGGAAAGGGGGGCCGGGGTGAGGTCACTTAGATCGAGGCCCGCTGGCAGAGGGTCATCATCCCCCTGGGTGACCGGGGTCAGATCCAGGGCCATGATTGCCTCATAAATGGAGGGGAGATCACCTTCCACTATCCCGGGGTTCTCCCTGCTGGCACCCGAAGCGACGCCTGCCTTGGGGCTCACAAGGGCTTCAGATGGTAAGGGGGCAGGAGGTGCTCCATCGGGAGCCTCTGTAGGAAGGGAGTGGTACCCTCTGATGCTGCCACGTCTTCCCCAGCCAGTACCATTGAATGGGAGTTGCCAGGGAGCAAAGCGGAAGGCTTGGAATCGGTGCCCCCTTCCTGGTCTTCCAGGGGGCATCCACATTGGACAGAAGGAGCAGAGCTCGAGCCTTCCACTTGGCTTGCTTCCCCTGCACTAGGGCCCAGCCCTCCATGGCATCATCAGGGAGCTGGTTAACAGGGGTCGAGTCGGGGGGCAGGGGCGATGGCTCGGGGAGGTAGCAGTAGGGTGGCACGAGGGATGGAAGATTACCCCTAGGGTGGGCCCTCTCTGCATCCCCGATGCACCCTCCTCCACAGGCCCTGCCAGACTGCAAGCAGCAGAGGCGGGGCTCTCCCGCTCGTCCGGGCAGACTGGGAGAGGTACCCCTTGGGCCCGAGTGGGAGTAGTGGTGGGCTGAGAAGGAGGAGAGACAGCTCCGGGTGCTGGGCAGTCAGGGGTGCCGGTGACGACGGGGCCGGTGCCCTGCCGGGGCTCAGGGGTCCCTGATGCTTCTCCATACCAGGCGAAGGGGCAGTCCCTCTGGACATGTCCCATCGCCCGGTAGAGAGAGCACCAGGCCTCCCCCATAGAATAATGCTCCCGGTACCGGGCCCCCTGGTAGGGGACCAGGAAGGATCCCTCGAATGCCTCTCCGCCGTGCACTGCCGGCGGCAGTTGAAGCTGCACCTGCTGACGAAACGAGAGGACATGAGAAAGGGCGGGATCTTTGCAGCCCAACGGAAGAGGGCTGATGACAGAGATTGGTTTCCCCAGGGTAGAAAGGGCGGGCAGCAGGGCAGCATTGGGTAGGAAGGGAGGGCCAGAGGTCAGGACTATCCAGACTCCCAGGTCCTCTAGAGGCTCCAGGGGAACGAATATGCCCCCCACCGCCAGACCCTTCTCCACCGCCTCCTGGGTGGCAGCCTCCAACGCTAGGAAGAAGACGACCTTTCCATACATTTTGGAGGCTGCCATGATGGCCGTGGACCCAACCACCCTCGCCAACGCCTGCACGTAGGTCTCCACGTGGGGCGAGGCAGGCAGCAGGAGGCAACGGACGCCATGCTTCCTGGTCAAGATGGGGAAGGGGCCCCGGCCGCTATGGTTGGTAGTAGAGTCGGTGGTCGGGAGAGATGACGTAGCGGCAGGCAGGGGGGTCGCCGCCACCTGGGTGTACACCCTGGGCGCCAGGGGAGGGGCACTCTCAGAGCTGGTGGAGGGAACAGCAGGGAGGGATGCAATGGCCGGTGGTGGGGCCACGGCAGTGGGGGCAGCCCCTGCCATGGAGGGCCCAGTCTTTTTAGCAGAGCCCTTACCCTTGTTCTTTCCCTGGCCTTTCCTACTGGCTGGGGGGGGCTCCCCCAGAATCAGAAGGGGCAAGGGACATAGCAGCAGCAGAGGTCTCCCCAGTACTCGCCGCTGCCCCAGCAGGGGCGGTAGCAGTTGGTTCAGCAGGGGTGTTAAGGTAGAGGCTAGGGACGTGGGGGCAGCTGGAGGCGGGGCGGCGGGGGCAGCTTGAGGGGTCTCACCCGCTGTGTCCCCCGTCATAATGAGAAAAAGGAGGGGGACAAACAGCGAAGGCAAGTAGGGAAGGGAGGCTACCACTCCTCCCTGCTAGGCTGCAGGCACAGGAGGAGGGCACCCAAAGGGGAGGGCTAAATGGGGGGGGCTATCGAGGACTTGGGGGGTGTCAGTCACCAACTTGAGATGGGAATCCAGCTCCTCTAGCTGTACTAGGGAACTGGGGGATATAACAACATGGGGGGGTGCAGTGATAAAGGGGGTCAAACTCAAACAGGGGAGAAGCACAAGCACATGGGAAGGGGCATGGGTGCATGAGGGGAGGGGCTAATCAGGGCTGGGGGAACCATGGGGGAAGGGGAACAAACAGGTTGGAGACAGGACAGGGAGACCCAGGGGCTGGTTTTGGGGCAAGGGCAGGGCAAACAAAGCTGTGGAGGGAAATGGGCAGGGCAGACAAACAAACTGAAGCTGGGGAGGGGCAAAGGCTGCAGGGGAAAATGGGGTAAGCAGCAAGGGGTAAAGCTGGGGGGCCTGTTGCAAAGGGGATGGGGGTCAGTCCAAGGGGTGGGTATGTATGCCCACGAGCGCTTGCACTTAAAGTCAATGTTTAGGCTGGCTGCTGCTGCAGGCCCAAATGGTGGAAAAGGGCATGACAAGCCAGGTGAGCAGCTCAGTCCCAGAGGCAGGAGCTCGAGGCAGATGGTAAGCAGCCAGCAGTGCAGGGGGAGGGGGTAAAGGGGGACACAGATGGACCAGGGGGCAGACTCTATGCCATACCCCCAGTGTCCCCACAAACACAGTCCAGACCCCCACCACAAGAGCACAGTTTGAAAATTCCTCAGTCCTTAAATGCCCCCTCCACCAGAGGGCAGCAGGAAAGTGTTGGAGGGGAGAGATCTATTAGTCCCAAGTGAAGGAGATCCCTTTTCCCTGGGTGAGGGAACAGGGGCAGTTCCAGAAAAAGCAGGAACCAATTAAGGCAGGCTAATTAGGACACCTGGAGCCAATTAAGAAGAAACTGTTAGAATCAATTAGGACAGACTGGCTAATCAGGGCACCTGAGTTTAAAAGGACCTCACTTCAGTTTGTGGTGTGCATGTGAGGAGCTGGGAGTAAGAGGCAGTAGGACCTGAAAGTGAGAAGGCATATTGCTGGAGGACTGACAAGCATTATCTAACACCAGGAGAAAGGTCCTGTGGCGAGGATAAAGAAGGTGTTGGGAGGAGACCATCGGGAAGTAGCCCAGGGAGCTGTAGCTGTTGCGCAGCTGTTCCAGGAGGCACTTTAGACAGCTACAGTCCACAAGGCTGGAACCCGGAGTAGAGGGCAGGCCCGGGTTCTCCCCCAAACCTTCCAACTCCTGATCAGATACAGGAGAAGTTGACCTGGACTGTGGGCTCCACCAGAGGTGAAGGTCTCTGGGCTATTCCCCGACCCACATGGTGGATCAGCAGAGACTGCGGGGATTGTTTGCCTTCCTTTTAACCTCATCACCGGCTAGCGTGGGGATCTGAGTAAAACAGCAGATTTGAGCTACAAAGTGGCCAAACTGAGGGCTGCTGTGAATCCCTGACGCAAGCAAATCCGCCAATAAGCACAGGATCTACCAAGGTAGAGGAGGAACTTTGTCACACCATTAACTAGAGGCAGACCACTAGACTGTACCGACAAGTAGTACAATTCAGTATGGCAATTTCTAAATAGATTGCTGAAAGACAAACAAATGGTAAATTAGGCTTTCTATTTAGGGAAGTACTGCTAAGTGAACCTAAAATTCAACCAATGCAGACCAGTTCCTACAGTCCACATACAGGCAAAAGTTTGCAGTCAGTGGAAGTTTTGCTATATTATGACTGTGATGTTGCAGTCTATATGGTTTTATAAAAATATCCTAATGAGTGAATATAATGTAACTGGAATATGCTTCATGCAAAAGGTCTCTTGTACAGTATCATTACAAAGCTTATAATCTACTGAGTGTGATCATCCTATTTGTATAAATGTACCTCTCTTGTATCTGAAACTAGAAATATGAAATATAACTCTGAGGGCCTATTGTAATTATGCAAAGTGTGGGCCATTAATGGTGGTTTGGAATCTTGATGACTCTCATTAATCAGGACAATTGACTGTAGATGGCTGTTCTACCTCTAAGTCTTCCTGTATACGTGTGTGCTGGCAAGTGGGCAATGAAGTCTTGCAGTGACATGTGATCATGTCACCTGAACTGGAATCCATCTTTAACCTGGTGTCTTTCCATTGAGAAGGAGGGGGTGGGAACCCAAAGAGGGACAAAGGATTCCTGCCTTATGCGAGATATATAAGGGGTGGAACAGAACAAAGAGGGCAGGATCCATCATGAAGAATCCCCTAGCTACCACCTGAGCTGAAACAAGAGCTGTACCAGGGGAAAGAATTGTGCCTAGGCCTGGAAGGTGTCCAGTCTGAGGAAAACACTTACTGAAGCATCTCCGAGGGTGAGATTATCTGTAGTTAGTTTGATTAGACAGAGATTTGTGCATTTTATTTTATTTTGCTTGGTGACTTACTTTGTTCTGTCTATTACTACTTGGAACCACTTAAATCCTACTTTCTGTATTTAATAAAATCACTTTTTACTTATTAATTAACTCAGAGTATGTATTAATACCTGGGAGAGCAAACAGCTATGCATATCTCTCTATCAGTGTTGTAGAGGGCGAACAATTTATGAGTTTACCCTGCATAAGCTTTATACAGGGTAAAATGAATTTATTTGGGTTTAGACCCCATTGGGAGTTGGGCATCTGAGTGTTAAAGACAGGAACACTTCTGTTAGCTGCTTTCAGGTAAACCTGTAGCTTTGGGGCAAGTAATTCAGACCCTGGGTATTTGTTGGAGCAAAGGGGCGTGTCTGGCTCAGCAAGACAGGCTGCTGGGGCCCCAAGCTGGCAGGGAAAGCAGGGGTAGAAGTAGTCTTGACACATCGGGTGGCAGCTCCCAAGGAGGGCTCTGTGATCCAACCCATCACGATGACTGCAGGATCAGACCCATAATTTGAACAGATATTCATCACTAATGTGTGTTTTGTTTAGATGGAGAAAGTGCTAGAAATACATGCAGTGAAGGTGATTCTATTGCTTAGCAACATGACCACTAGGCCTAAACCTAAGGGGTGATGTGATTACATTCCTAGGAGCTAAACAGTTGACAGCTGGTGGGGAGAAAGTTCAGTTAATGGGGATTTAGTGAGAGACAAAGAAGCTGAAGGTCAATAATAGAATAGACAACAGAGAAGGTGAGGTGAAAGACCGTAAAATTAAAAAAATGACCTCAAGAGAGGCTGCTCTCCAGAAGCAATCTTAGTGACAGAAGACATGTCAAGCAAAGAATGAGTTATAGAAGTGTCAAACAGAAGAGAATAAGAAACTCAAAGGAAATTTCTCAGGCACATGTACTATTGGTAATTTCAGCAAAGGAATAATAGGAAAGTCATTTTTGATTGTCTAATTTTCATAGACAAATGATATTTCTGTATCTACTTTTGTATATTAAAGGTCTTATTGATATCTGAAACCTTCTTAAAATCAAAGTTTCAATCACTCATTTCAGTTCCTATAGGAATTTGGATACAGAATTAGATAAGAATTTGGATAATACAGAGACTTAGATATTCAGGGACTGGAAAATCAGCGTTTAGCTGATGACACAACCCCTCTTGATGTTCCTCAGCTCCATTTTTTCCTCCATACTGACCCCCAATACAGAGCTGTGCAATATGCACACTCTTGCCCTAAGAGCACAGATAATCCTAGTAATGTAGTCTGATGGTCAACAAACTTGGCTCTCAATGCATCAAAGTGAATTCCCCGGAAATGCTTTGCCACCAGCTTCCTTCCTTTCAATCAAGGGGCTCATAATGTAAGTGTGGCAGTATCACTTGGGAAGAGAGTTGGTCTTTTAGATATACATGTTCCAGACTGTTGTAAAGCTTTATATGGCAATAACTAAAACTTTTAATTCGACTTGGAAACCAATAGTTAGCCAATGGAGATGTGTGTCACAGCAGTCTAACCTCAAGGTTGCAGAGGCATGGATAGTGGAAATGAGATCCATATCCAAAAGAAAGGGGCACAATCTCCTAGACACTAGAAATGCACTCTTGGCCATTTCTTGTACTTGATCAGCTAAATACAGCTATGGCTCTAATAAATCACCCAAATTTCAAAATCAAGTAACAAATGGTGGATGTACCCCTCAGTCATAAGGAACAGTATAGTCTCTGTCATATCTTCTAATTGCTCTCCATAACCTACCATCACAGTCTTAGCTGAACTGTGTAGTGTGGCTGAATTACAGTTGCCGTAGGAGCCCAAACTTTGCATTTTCTGACACTTGTGCATACATGAAACTGTAAACAGTACAACATTACCTTTACCTATATGTACTTCACAATGGGAAGGGACTTTCTGCTTTTAACTGAAATCTTGTTCCATTCTATCATATATTTAGGCAATGTTCAATAATGAATTCTATGCCTCCATAATTTCATATTAATGAAGGCTATTCATTCGCATACAACCATCTCCAAGGTTCAGAAATTCAAAAATGTAAGTAAAGTGAGGAACAGTATTGTATTTTCTTACAGGTCAGAATCTACATTATCATATGAAAAGGAAAAAAATGAAGAAACAGCTTTTAAAGGCATTAGCTTTCATGATACATTACTGTATGCAGTGGCACTGCCATATGATTGCACAAATGAATCCTTTATAGCTGGCCTGAGTATGGAGTTGAGGGAAGTATGAAAATATACTTCTCTTGCCTATACTTGACAAAATTGTAACTTGACTTACTTCACAATGATACTTCTGATCATACAGTGGCATAACTAAGATCAGATTTGGGTCTTTTATATGCTATTCTCTATCCCAGATCTACTTCATCACATAAGTGTCCTCACTTTT
This sequence comes from Malaclemys terrapin pileata, assembly GCF_027887155.1. Classification (NCBI taxonomy): domain Eukaryota; kingdom Metazoa; phylum Chordata; order Testudines; family Emydidae; genus Malaclemys; species Malaclemys terrapin. Next base: position 163,271,422 of record NC_071506.1, read on the forward strand.
TTCTTCCTACTTTAGCATTGCTTGTGCTGATCTCATCCCTAGTGGAAATTGCAGTAGGCTTTGCCAGAATCTCTAATTGGTCTCTACTGGTTTTCTCAGATCTCTATTGCTTTCTTCTGGAGAATCTGTAACCACTAGACCAGTTGCTCTATTTGAAAACTTAGCTATTCAGCTGGAACCAGATGAAACTTTTAACAGGAATTTCTACTAAAGATATTAGACTGTAAAAGTAAAGTAAAAACTGTATTGTGCAGTCATACAGTATAGCAGATATCTATGTAAACATTAACACAAGCATTGGTGTGATTGTGTATTTCACTAATGCTTCTCATATGAGCAAAGGTTGAGTACTATTAACAAATCAGAACATGTGTTCTGATAAAACAATGTATGCTTTCTTACAGGATAGCTTCCCTAGTAGGTATTCATTTTGTATTAAAAGAGAAAATGTCACTTAGGGACTCAAGTACAGTACAATAGCCTGCTGCTCACAACTCTTCTTATTCTGTATCAAGACTGCTTAATTATAACTTATCATAGTACCAGAATAGGTCAAGATAAGAGGTTTACAACAAAAACAATGTCTCTTTAGTTCGATATTAGTTCAGCTATAGGTTAGCATTAGCTAAAGCTTAATTCAAAACCAATATATGATATCAACTGAATGCAATGTGAACTGTTCATTTTGCTATTACTTACCCTTCATTCTCTCTCTTACAGCCAGCCTATGGTATTAAATACAGACTACTATGACGTTTGCAAAGGCTTTCAATGTTGTGGGTAGTTAATATAAAGCAGTCTTGAACAGAGATTGTTTTATAGTGAGTACATTTTTAAGTGAATGTTTTTAAAAAATTCATTATGTTATAGTTAACTGTAGAAATTAGGTGAACTGAATAAACGGGGTCATAAAGACTTCTGCTGACAGTAGATGTAGGGACATTGAACAAATAGGAACATGTGGTCTCCTGACAATTACTGCCATAGAATGTTGTTGTCGTTTTTTGTTTGTTTGTTTGTTTCATGGCTGCAAGACAGGGATAGATGAATTTAGTAGTTGGCAAGTAAAGGTGGCAGCATTTACCCACCACAAAATTACATTCCTCAGTGGAACTCAGAATTGACTGTAGACAGTTTTGCCTATTGTATCTTTCAAAGTCATTTCAATTTATTGGAACATTTTGTGTGTATTTACATAGGGGAGAAAGCCAGAAGGACACAGTGACTCCTCTGAAAATGATAATTTTTCAAAAATTTTGATCCATGGCTATTTCTGCCTCTTATAAATAAATAAAGGAGTAGTTTTAACATGGAATTATTAATGTGCACAGTGTGACACCCTGGCACCCCAGTGTTCACCACTGCCATGTCATTCGGATAGGTTTTGTACCAAGTATGCCTTGTCTTAATCTGCTAGACGGTCATATCTCATTGGATTGTATGTGCATTATTGTGTGAAGTTATGAAGTTTGGCTATGTATGTGTTACTGAAACATGTCATGAGGTTGAAAACACCCACAAGCAGCCTTTCAGGTACAACAGTAAAAAGGCCAAACAATTTTAATGGCTTATTGAGGAAATGCACACAAGCACAAAGATTACCCCAGGAATAGCATTACACAATGGGAACTGTTGTGACCTGGGTCAAGCAGAAGAGCTTTCCAGAAAGTGGGAAGAAGATGTAATAGGAGGACAATGACATCATGTGGGTACCTTACTCTCCCTATAACAACACACCTGGAAAAACCTGAGGAATAAAAGCTGAACTGGGGGAAGTGATGGTCCCAGGCTAAAAGGGATTGCTGGCCTGTGTATGAAAACCTGGGAAAGATAAGCTGCAAAACCAAGGCAGCTTGTGCCGTAAGAATCTGCCAGCCTGTTTATCACTGAGGATGAGAATTTGCTAATTCATATCCTATCTATCTAGTACGTTAAGCTAAGTTTGCAGTTTTGTTTATTTACTAGGTAATCTCCTTACTATATGTTCACTTCTATGCATCTGAAGAAGTGGGCTGTAGCCCACGAAAGATTATGCTCAAATAAATTTGTTAGTCTTTAAGGTGCCACAAGTACTCCTGTTCTTTTTGCTTTGATTTGTTTGCTATCACTTATAATCAAATGGAGTTGCATGCTACACAGAGTTTCTAGTTACCCCAGATAGGGGCCCTGGTATGTAGAAGGGGGTGATTTCTATGAGCACCAGTGATGGGTTGGATGTCAGAGGGAAACCCTTCAAGGAGCACAGGGACTGGCGTGCACTTATTGTTAACCTGGAAAGCATAGTGAGGACTGGCATTGCCCAAAGGAGATTGCTTGGGTGGCTAGCAGACTGGAGGTATAAAGGAGCTGGCACCAAGTTAAGCACAAGCAATCCTTCCTTTTAGCTGAGGGCATAGGGAGTAACAATGTGACTCAGAACAATCCTGGGAACTCTGAGAGAGCATCACACTAACCATCAGTTTACGTTTCGTATCTGCTACCTTGGCATTCAGGCAAGATAACCTAGTCTACTTTAATATTTACCTCAAATAGGAAAAAAAAAACTTCCCATATTTTTGTCTAAACATACTGCAGCTATATAGAACTAAAATGAGTCATAGATAATATTAACATGAAATAATATAGAAAATTTAGAGTTATATGGTATGCATATTTTTAAATTATTTAGATAATGTGAGAACAGAGGATGGTATAAGTTTTAGTTGCATGAGGTAGGGATGGCTGCATTACTCAAATACATAAGTGAGTCACAATTATTGCTACATGCCTACAACACATGTACAGCATTGTCTAGGAACCACAAGGCTTGTGATTGTACACAATGCTCCTCTGATTCTTGAAATTCTATCAAATTCCTCCTCTCTCCATGCAATATCACTCATGAAATACAATCCCAACTGTGTATGCAATAGGCAATTTTAGGCCAGAACGATTAACATGAGAGCTGAATCTTGCAAGTTTGATGAAATATTTCATAAACATTTATTTTGATTGGCAAAAATTGAACAATTTTTTACAACTTTTTTAACCTATTTTGATCTGCTCTTATTTAAACATTTAGCCACTATTTTTGTATTCCTCTGCTTATAAAGTCAAACTGACAGGCTTGTTATAGATGTCAGTTGAGCTATTCATCCTGATAAGCTGATCTCAGTATCATGAGTCCAAGTCTTCATAGTTTCTAAGGCCAGAAGGGACCATCTAGTCCTAAGTAAGAGAGAGAATATTATAACTAGTGCATTTTAGAATCTTCTGAAAATAATCTAGGATAGTGTTTCTATAAAAAACGGATAAGCTATTAAACTTTAAATTTGTCACTGATCTGGGATTGTCAGACACAACGGGTAGTGATCAATGGCTCAATGTCTAGTTGGCAGCCGGTATCAAGCGGAATGACCCAGGGGTCGGTCCTGGGGGCAGTTTTGTTCAACATCTTTATTAATGATTTGGATGATGGGATGAATTGCACCCTCAGCAAGTTTGTAGATGACACTAAGCTGAGGAGAGAAGTAGATACGCTGGAGGGTAGGGATAGGGTCCAGAGTGACCTAGACAAATTTGAGGATTGGGCCAAAAGAAATCTGATGAGGTTCAACAAGGACAAGTGCAGAGTCCTGCACTTAGGAAGGAAGAATCCCATGCACCGCTACAGGCTGGGGTCTGACTGGCTAAGCATCAGTTCTGCAGAAAAAGACCTGTGGATTACAGTGGATGAGAAGCTGGATATGAGTCAGCAGTGTGCCCTTGTTGTCAAGAAGGCCAACGGCATATTGAGCTGTATTAGTAGGAGCATTGCTAGCAGATCGAGGGAAGTGATTATTCCCCTCTATTCAGCATTGTTGAGGCCAACCTGGAGTATTGTGTCCAGTTTTGGTTCCCCCACTACAGAAGGGATGTGGACAAATTGGAGAGAGTCCAGCGGAGGGCAACAAAAATGATTGGGGGGGGGGTTGGGACACATGATTTATGAGGAGACGCTGAGGGAAATGGGCTTATTTAGTCTTCAGAAAAGAGTGAGGGGGGATTTGATAACAGCCTTCAACTACCTGAAGGGGGGTTCCAAAGACGATGGAGCTAGGCTGTTCTCAGTGGTGGCAGATGACAGAGCAAGAAGCAATGGTTGGATACTGGGAAACACTATTTCACTAGGAGGGTGGTGAAGCACTGGAATGGGTTACCTAGGGAGGTGGTGGAAACGCCATCCTTACAGATTTTTAAGACCTGGCTTGACACAGCCCTGACTGGGATAATTTAGTTGGTGTTGGTCCTCCTTCGAGCAGGGGATTGGACTAGATGACCTCCTGAGGTCTCTTCCAGCCCTAATATTCTATGACTGCATACTGCCTATCCTGCAAGCTTAAGAACATAGATAGACCCTGCATGTACCCTGAGAGACAACAAACTCAGCAAGCTCTATCAGTAGTTGAGGCAGTTTAAATATTGTTCACTGAGAACCCCGTTCCAGACCAGCTCTCTTTAAAGACCCAATCCTGCTCTCAGTGAAAGCAGTGTCTAAAGTGTCCAGTGAATTGAATAGGAGCAGGATCTTGGTAAATCTGGGAACGCTTTTAGCTCAAATATAAAGAGAGAAGATGAGAGACTCTCCAAAGAGCTAAGGACACAAATGATAAGGGTTCCATAGATCAAAATACTCATCTTGAATTGCACAAGAGTAATATTGGGGGCCAAATCCAAAGTCCATTACAGTTAATGGGAGTATTTCCATTGACTTTGGATCAGATCCTAGAAAAGCAGTAATTACAATGCACTAAGAAAACAAATGAAGTGTTATACAAAAAATGAAAAGGTAAATGTTAAGCAGACCCATAGTGCACTGTAAAGCACAACTGAGAAGCAAGGAACTGCACTAATAGGAGCCACAGACTTGAACAGATTTATTTCTGTCATCTGTGTTATTATGTTACAGTAGTTTAAAAGTAAGCACTGATCAAAACTTGTGATAAAGTAATGGCTATAAATGGTTAAAGTATTCCATGAAAATTATTTTCCCTTTTTTTAATTTAAAAATAAAATTTTTTCATTAAAATTTGCAGCCTAAACATTTTTCTGCACACCTGGAAAGTAGTGAACAAAGGAACAAAAAGGTCAGGATACTGCAAAAGAAGCAAAATGCCACCATATTTTGGAAACTGCATTAGCAAAGCTAAACTTAGCATTAGGTACACTTTTTTATGTGCTGGCTGAATAATATTTTCATCAATCATTTCAGGTTGTTTTTTCACTTAGTGACTTCCTCCTAGTTGGAGCACCTGCTTCCTTGAAATCTTGAATTTACTAGCTGCCTAGTAAAGCTGTGGAGATTACATTTTCACTCACCCTGTGTGAGATCGAGATGAGGAACTTTCATCTATCCTTGAAATGAGCATTCGCTGTTGTATTTTGTTAGTCATTGGAGCAGGGACTGGAGCCTGTGTCTACCAAGAGAGTGGGATTAGGCTATCGTCTGGGCAAGTACTCTAACCACTGGGCTATAAAGTGGCAGTGGCATTTCTGCTTTTGGGGCGGGGGGGGTGAGAGAGGGCTGACCTGATTTGGACACTTGAGGATTCATAAATAGGTGCCTAATTCCAGGCTGGAGGGAGGTGCCTAAGGCCCTTTGAAAGGTGGGGCTTAGATCCCATTCCTCTCCTTGGCATTCCCTACTGCCTAGTTTACTCTCCACTTGTGTGATGGCTTCTGTGAATCCCTCTTCAGTGCCTAAGACAAATTCACAAAGCTACTTAGGCACCCAACTACATTTGTAAATCTGGGCCCAAGTCTCCCCATGCATTATATAGGGGGCTTAGGCACCTAACTCAGGGGACTTTGAATTCCACTTAGCAGTAGGTTGCCTAAAAGTTAGGTGCTGCTATGCTCCGCCTAAGTCCCTCTTCTGAATCCCACCTATAGATTCTTCAGAATTACATGTGTGGACATCTTAGTCCTTCAGCCTCTAAGGGTAAGGTTCATCTGTGTCAGAAACAGAAATTTATCAGTAGCTGGTCCAGGACTGTGGAATGAACTTCCACAGGAACTAAGGACCATTGCAAACCTCTCCACCTTTCACTCCAAGTCTAAGGCACATTTCTTTGACCTTGCTTTATTTAAAAAAAATACATAGCAACATGTGTATTAAAACCAAAAATTCCCTATCAAAACAAGACACTCCATTGTACACACACCGCTCTCTGGGGAGAAGAAAAGAGAAGAAATACTTGCCATTGTTTAATCATAGAACTATAGGGCTGAAAGGGCCCTTGTTTGGTCAGCTAAATCAATTCTCTCCCCCCCCCCACACCCCCCCAGGCACACAATGAGGTAGGACCAAGTATACAGCAAGAAGAACACAAGACAAAATAGGGAAAGAACAGGTTAAAGAATTTTTAGATAAGTTAGATATATTCAAGTCAGCAGGGCATGATGACATTCATCATAGGGTATATAAAGAACTAGCTGAAGCAATCTTGACACCATTAGCAATTACCTTTGAGAACTCATGGAGGATGGATGAGATCTCAGAGGACTGGAGAAGGACAAATGTACCTATCTTTAAAAAAGGGAAACTAGAGAACCCTGGGAAGTCAGCCTAATTTCAATACCTGGAAAGATACTGGAACAAATTAGTACACAATCAATTTGTTACCACCTAGATGATGATAGGGTTATAAGGAATAGCCCACATGGATTTGTCAAGAACAAATCATGTCAAACCAATCTAATTTCCTTCTCAGACATGGTTACTGACCATCTGGATAGGGGAGAAGCAGTAGATACATCTTCATTTTAGTAAGGCTTTTGACACAGTCCCACATGACATTCTCATAAGCAAATTAGGGTCTATGTGAAATGTGGTCTAGGTGAAATTATATAAGGTCGGTGCACAACTGGTTGAAAGACCACACTCCAAGAGTAGTTATCAATGGTTTGCTGTCAAAATGGGAAGGCATATCTAGTGGAGTCCCTGTCCCTTAGTGGTCAGTCAGGATCCAGTACTATTCAGTATTTTCAATAATGAATTGAAGAACAAAGTGGGGAGTATGCTTACAAAATTTGATCATGACACCAAGCTCAAAAGGTTGCAAGCATTTTGGAGGACAGGATTAGAATTCAAAATGATCTTGATAAATTGGAGAATTGGTTGTAAATCAACAATATGAAATTCAATAACGACAAGGAAGAAAAAATCAAATGCATAACCACACAATGGGTTGGTACATGGTAGTACTGCTGGGGGTTATAGTGGATCAAAAATTGAATATGAGCCAACAATATTAGGTAGTTGCAAAAAAAGCTAATCTTCTGGGGAGTATTAACAGGCGTGTCATATGTAAGACATGGGAGGTAATTGTCCCATTCTACTCTGCACTGGTGAGGCCTCAGCTGGAGTACTACATCCAATTCTGGGCATTATCCTTTAGGAAAAATGTGGAGAAATTGGAGAGAACCCAGAGGAGAACAACAAAAATGATAACTGGTTTAGAAAACCTGAGCTATAAGGAAAATTTAAAAACAACAACAGGGCTTGTTTAGTCTTTAGAAAAGAAAACTGAGGGGTGGACCTGAAAAGTGTTTTCAAATATGCTAAGGGCTACTATAAAGAAGACAGTGATCAATTGTTCTCCATGTCCACTAAAGGTAGAACAAGAAGCAGTAGGGGACTTAATCTGCAGCAATGGAGATTTAGGTTAGATATTAGGAAAATGTTTTTTAAAAATAAGGGTAAATTAAGCTCTGGAACAGGTGTCCAAGGGAGGTTGTGGAATCCCCATCGTTTGCTGTTTTTAAGAACAGGGTGGACAAACATCTGTGAGGGGTGGCCTAGGTTTACTTGGTCCTGCCGCAGTGTAGGAGGCTGGGATGGCTTCTCAGAGTCCTTTCAAGTATGATTTTGTGATTCTATACATAGACCATCTATAACCGTGCCTTAGTGGGTCACACCTGAGGATGCCAAATTCAGGACAAACTGATGAGAAATAGGGCAAACACAACCCAAAACTGCTCATTATTCTTTTATAAGATATACCAAACCAGCCACAAAAAATAAACTCCTGTTTCACCACACTGGCTAACAAGAAAACAAAGGCAGTTTCCTCAGGTATTCCAGTTCTTATATCACCACCAAAAACACTGGATTCAGAGATTAGTGGTCCTTTAAAACCAGTCTCATCAAATAATAGGTTCTTCTGATCCCAAAGGACCAGCCACAGACCCAGGTCAATATATAACTTAGCTCTTACCCAGAAATCATGCTGATGATAATCCTTTAGTGTCTAAAATCTTTATTTATAAAAAGAAAGGTGAGAGTTAAAATTGCTTTAAGGAATCAATTACATACAGTAATGGCAAAGTTCTTGGTTCAGGCTTGTAGCAGTGATGGAATAAACTGCTAGCTTAAGTCAAGTCTCTGGAGTACATCTACAGCTTAGATGGGTCATTCAGTCCATTGTTCAGAGCTTCAGTTTGTAGCAAAGTTCCTCCAGAGGTAAGAAGCAGGGCCTTTTATAGCTTTTGCCATGTGGAGGGCATCCCATTGTTCTTAATGTGGAAAATTACAGCAACAAGATGGCGTTTGGAGTCACATGGGCAAGTCACATATTCATGCCCAATTTCAGCACTACGCTCCAGACAGCACGTTTACATGACAGTCCACTCAGACAGTCCACTTAACTAGTCTTAAAGTTGGAAATTTTTTCCCAATATTCAACCTAAATCACCCTTGTTTCAAACTCAGCTAATTACTTCTTGTTCTCCCCGAGTGAATATGGGAGCCATAGATCATTGTCTTCTGTATACAGATGCTCCCTGGGTTACGCAAGACCTGACTTACGCAAATTTGACCTTATGCACAAAGTTCCATAAGGCATAAATAAAATTTGAGTGGCGGAAAATATTGTGTAGCATACAGAAATGAAAAGTACTGTACTGTAGTGCGGTGTGCAGAGGAATACAGCAGTAGCATCTCCTACAAGGGAAGGCTTCGCGCTCTCACAGCCTCTCAGTCTCGTGTTATTTCAGTGATACTGTATTTCTGTTATTTCACCCTATTATTTCGTTCAAATCATGCCTGGAAAGCGACCAAGTGATAGCAAGAGTGCAGGACCAGTTCGTAAGCAAAAGAAGATTGATTTAGAGCAGAAAATGTTGTAATTGTTTGTTTTTTATGCTTGCACAATATACATTTCCAACTGTAAATTTCGGGTTATGCAAGGTTTTCCAGAACAGAACGATTGCGTAAGTGAGGGAGCATCTGTAACAATCTTTTACATATCAGTCTGTTATGTTCCCTCTCAGCCTTCTCTCTTCTAAAATAAAATGTCCAGTTATTTCACTCTTTCCCATGTTTTCTAACCCCCTAATCAGTTTTGGTGCTCTCCTCTTGATTCCATATATCCACATCCTTCCTTAAAGTTCAGTACCCACACCTGGACACTACTCCAGATGAGACCTCACCAGTTCGAAGCAGAGCAGCACAGTGGCCTCCCATAGGACACATCTGTTAATTAATACATTCAAGAATGACATAGCCATTCCTCACACCACCACCACACTATTGATTCCACATTCAATTTGTGATCTACAGATTCTTTTCTGCAGTATGGCTGCTGTCATAAACAGATAGTTAAGGGTTAATGCCTCTTTTACCTGTAAAGCGTTAAGAAGTTCACCTAGCCTAGCTGACACCTGACCAGAGGAACCAATGGGGGCGGGGGGGGGGGGCAAAATGTTTCAAAAGGAAGGAGGGAAGTTCCCTTTGTCTGGGTTACTTTCAGTTTTGACCAGAGTGGAAAAACTCCAGAATTCAGCCTCTTATCAAGTAGTGAGTACTAGTGAAGGGAATAAATAGGTTTATGTTTATTTTCTTTGTAACTTGTCTTGGGCATTAGGGAATACTCAAATTGGGTAATTTTTGTGTAACTAAGTTTTTGCCCAGGGGAACATCCTCTGTGTTTTAAATTTGTTGTCTGTAAGATCAGCTTGTATGCTATCTCCCAGAGGGTTTTCTTTTACCTTTCTTTTCTTTAATTAAAAGCCTTTTTTAAGAACCTGATTAATTTTTCCTTGTATTAAAATCCAAGGGAATTGGATCTGGACTCACCAGGAATTGGTGGGGGAAAGGAGGGGGGATGGTTAAATTCTCCTTGTGTTAAGATCCAAGGGTTTGGATCGGTGTTCACCAGGAAATTGGTGACGAAGTCTCTCAAGACTACCCAGGGAAGGGAGTTAGTACTTGGGAGTGATGGCAGCAAAACCAGATCTAAGCTAATAATTCAGTTTAGGGGCTCACATGCAGGTCCCCATATCTGTACTCTAAAGTCCAAAGTGGGAGTGAAACCTATGACAGCTGCCTAGCCAGTTATTCTCCATTTTCTATATAGGCCTTCTTAAGTGTAGTACTTTGCACTTGGACTTTATTAAACTTCATCTTATTGATTTCAGACCAATTTATCAAGATCATTTTGAAATCTAATCCTGTCCTTCAATGTGTTTGCAACCCCTTCCAGGTTGGTATCATCTGCAAATTTCATAAACATACTCACCACTCGATCACCTAAGGCCTTAATGACAATACTGAACAGCCCAAAACCCAGGACAGGCCTCTGAAAAATTACATTTATGTCCTCCCAGTTTGACAAGCATGGAATAAAACTATATGGAATAGAACCTGAGGCCATGTATACACTATGAAGTCCAGTCAATGCAAGTTATGTCAGCATATAGCTGCCAATTTTTGCATATCACTCAGGTGCACACACACCTGATTGTGTTGGTGTTGCACATACAGTAGAACCTCAGAGTTATGAACTGACCCAGTCAACCACACACCTCATTTGGAACCATAAGAACACAATCAGGCAGCAGCAGAAAAAAAACAAAGCAAGCAAGCAAATACAGTATAATACTGTGTTAAATGCTGCTGTCCCTTTTTTAAAAAGTAGTTTACATTTTTCTTCTGCATAGTTAAGTTTCAAAGTTGTATTAAGTCAACGCTCAGTCTTAAACTTTCGAAAGAACCATAACGTTTTGTTCAGAGTTATAAACATTTCAGAGTTAGGAACAACTTCCATTCCCAAGGTGTTCATAATTCTGAGGTTCCTCTGTACTCACCAGGAAAGTTTACATTGATTTAAAGTGAGGTGCACCATAGAATCATAGAATATCAGGGTTGGAAGGGACTTCAGGAGGTCGTCTAGTCCAGCCCTCCTGCTCAAAGCAGGACCAATCCCCAACTACCCAATCACCATGGGTAAGTATCCCAATGTGCCCCATACCACCATTCAGCACAATACCTTTTGGGACATTTTTGCAGTGCTTTGTGGGATAGTAGTGTTTTGTCCAGGGATTTCTGGGAGCTGGGGGGTCAAGTTCCCACCATACCACTTTCTCTGTCCTGTAATACTTTCCATATCCCATACTTTTTGTGCTGTTTTTTTAAAACTACCTTGGTCCCAAGCAGTATTTTTCAGTCTCCACCATCTCGGACAGAAGAATGGACCTTGTAGACTCAGCAGTTCTCAGGTGCATTGTTGATATAGATGCACAATTCTGCAGTATTTGCAGAGCTTGAGGAGTACTGCTAGAGTCAGGATTGTGATGAGGAAGATTCAGATGATTGAGCACAATAATTGGATATTGCTGGACTGCTCCTGGGCCTGAGAAATGAGCAATGACTGTTGCAACTGTATCATGATGCACATCTGGGATGATGAAAAGTGACTGCAGGACTTCCAGATGTCAAAAGGGCACATTCATGGATCTGTGTGCTGAGCTCACCCCAGCCCTCCTTGCACAATCATTCTGGAGTTGGCAAATCCAGACTGGGGGCCATTGTAATCCAAGTGTGCAAAGACATTAAACATCTCCTGCTACACAGAACTGTGACTCTCAGTAATGTGCAGGAAATAGTGATGGATTTGCAGCAACAGGTTTCCCAAACTGCAGTGGGGCGATATACAGCATGCATATCGCTATTTTGGCACCAGACCACTTAGCCACTGAGTACATTTACCAAAAGTGATACTTTTTTCAGTTATGCAAGCGAGTGGATTACTGGGAACACTTCACTGATATCAATGTGGGAAGGTTAGAGAACGTGCATGACACTCACATGTTTAAGAACACAGGACTTTTCAAAAAAGCTGCAAGCAGTGACATTCTTTCCTGACCAGTAGAATACCATTGACAATGCTGAAATACCAGTAGTGATTCTGAGGGACCCAGCCTAACTCTTGCTCCCTGGCCTCATGAAGTTGGGTACTGGCTGCTTGAACAGGATCAAGGAAAGATGCAACTACCAGCTTAACATTTGCTGGATGACTGTTGAATGTGCAGGTGAAAATGGAAGTAAACAGTAAACATTTATGTCCATGTATGTAAACAGTAGTTCAATGTGGTCTGCTGTGGATATATATACACACCAACCTGTGGCTGTCACAGGATGCTATATGTGTAGCTATGGCTCTCCTTCTTTCCTGGTGTGTAGTTGTAAGGGTAAGGATGTACAGGGGGATGCCACATAGTATGTTGGAGGGTGTAGGAAGCAGCAACCATGGCATTCTTCAAGGACTGCAAAGACTGCTGGGATCTTTGGGCCTGAAGGTCAAGCATGTGCCACAGCATTTGCATTTGTTATCTGAGTAACCCCATTATATTTTGGTGCATTTCCTGATGCTCCTCTCAGTCCTTTTGCCTCTCGTGAAGCAACCACTCTCTCCATTCTCCATTGTGGTCTGATGAGCCCTCCAAGTATGGTCCAAGGCAATAGTGGTTTGGAGATCTATCCGAACATATCCTCCTTAGTCCTCTTCCTTCTCCTCCTGATCAGGGTCAAATGTTCAGCAGGCTTGGAGGGTGCACTTCTCAAAGCCACCATACCAGAATTTGCTCATAAAATCAGACAGATATACCATTAGATTTACAGTCACAATGGAAAGGAAAAGATAAGTCTCAAAACTCCCTATATTATTCCCATAATAACCCTTAATAAGAAATGCTTTTTGGCACTTCAGCAATAGCACCACTCACCATCTCAAATCTTGGTGAATACAGCCAGGTGGGGAGGAGTGAGGTGTTCTGTTGCATGTTGCTATTAAAGTTTGGTAGCCACCCACACCAGTATGTGTATAGGAAAACAGTAAATATATTAGCCAAGTTTTCACAGGCAGTAATGATTTTGGCTGATACCTAACTCCTGAGGGTGATAAAGGCACAGAGAACCCAGCTACTACTGGTGTTCTGAAGCCACCCCGGCCTGGATGCTGCTACTCTTGTTTACTACAACGGTGCCAGCCATTGCTGTGGTGTCAGAAAGTCTCCTGTTGCGGACGTAGAAACAAGGCTGCCATCCCTAAAAGTCTTCAGGGGAGGATTGCAGAGTACCTCCATGAAAGTTTCATTGAGCTCTCTCAAGAGGATAAACAGAGTACTCCACATGGCCCCCCCGGCTTAGCCCAAGCAAACAAAAAGTAGATGCTGACTCGACCTTTGTTTTACCTCTACCCAAGAACAGACACTGATCTTATGTGGACTGTGTAACAGGACTGCCATATAACCCTTTTAGAATGAATTCCCTAACCTGTTATTTTGTAACATGCTGGTAAAAGTTGATACGTTTGTCTTAACTTGCAAATGGGTTGGGTGCCAATTTTAAGTGGAAAACAAAGGTGGGGAGAAGGGAGGAGAAGAGGGAGATGAAGCTTGAGGGAATGGAAAGGCAAAAAAAAAAAAAAAAATTTAAGGAATAATGCTTGTACACATTTACCCCAGTTCCCTTCCCCTTCATTGTCGGCTCATCTGTGCTCACCTGGTGGCACTGGCTAGACTCCTGTGCTCATACCTCTCAACCCCCAGACCCTGAAATGAGGGACAGTAATCCTCAAGATGAGGAACAATGAGACAACACCACACCTTGAAATGAGGAAGACAATAAAGGGCTTTTTTTAATTGAACACACTATTTTATTTAAAAAAATAGATACATGCATGCAAATAGCCTGGAACTTATTACAGTTAAACTAAACAATGATTCTGTGTACTAAAAGTATATTTTATGTAGAAAGCTGTAGCTGTTTACCTTCACATGGTGGCTGGCCTTGTTCCACATGTTTGTAGCGAGGCAGTGATTGGTTGTAAGCATGAGACATGGTATCATGCATCCAGCAGCTTCAATAGCTCAGTGGTTGAGTATTGGCCTGCTAAACCTAGGGTTATGAATTCAATCCTTGAGGCGGCCAGTTAGGGACCTGGGGCAAAAATCTGTCTGGGGCTTGGTCCTGCTTTGAGCAGGGGGTTGGACTAGATGACCTCCTGAGGTCCCTTCCAACCCTCATATTCTATGAAGACATGTGGCTAGCAATCAGGAAAATGCCAATTAAGCTTTGCTGTGTGGGAAGAGAGGAAATGAGACAACAGTCAACTTAAAAATCGCAATTCTGTCTGGAAAAAAATTACCAACTATTGTACCAGCAAACCCCTCAGATTTCTATAACTTAATGTTTAGAGAAAATGTCTTGTTTCAATTTACTCTATGCATTTGACAGCACTACCATTTTTATCATATCCCCATATAATTGGATTGTGCTGTTCATGTGGGAATTGCACTCGAAGAAGGGAAGAAATAAAATATTCAGTATGAAAAAGTTATCGTACTTCATTAGCACATCATTAGCTGGGGCCCAAGAGCAGCTATACAACCTGAAATTACCAACTCATTTTTTAAACTGACTAGATTTAAACTAAAAGAATAGGAGTACTTGTGGCACCTTAGAGTAACAAATTTATTCGAGCATAAACTTTCATGGGCTACAGCCCACTTCATCGGATGCTTCTTTTGTAGAGAAGCAAAGCTGATGCTCAAATAAATTTGTTAGTCTCTAAGGTGCCACAAGTACTCCTGTTCTTTTTGCAGATACAGACTAACATGGCTGCTACTCTGAAACCTAGATTTAAACTGACAGACTTTTGCTGTCCCCATGAAAATCCACCTGAATTCTGCCAAGTTATGAGCCTATGAAAATTGCAGTTTTCACTTGCTCAGTAGCAATTTGGCAGATAAACTCTCTAGAGATTCCCTATGTATTGGAAATGCTCCAACCCAGGGATATAGGACTGAGCAATTGCTCCTGCTGGGCAACGGGAGTGCTGTGGCACTGGGCACAGGTAGACAGCAAAGAGGGGTCAGCCTAAATGCAATGCAGACGGGTGAGGAGAGACACCTGGAATGTGGACATAGACTGCCTGAGAATGCTAGAAGTGGTCATGTGTGGAGCAAGAGGGAAGACGGCGCAGAAGAGTCTTTGACCTTCATTTTGTTTTAAACCTGCTGCCTATTCATTTCATTTGGTAACCCCTAGTTCTTGTATTATAAGGAGTAAATAGCACTTCCTTATTTACTTTCTCTACACCAGTCATGATTTTATAGACCTCTATCATATCCTCCATTAGTTGTCTCTTTTCCAAGCTGAAAAGTCCCAGTATTATTAATCTCTCCTCATAGGGAAGCCGTTCCATACCCCATATAATTTTTGTTGCCCTTGTCTGAACCCTTTCCAATTCATCTTTTTTGAGATGGGTCAACCACATCTGCACACAGTATTCAAGATGTGGGCGTACCATGGATTTATACAGAGGCCATATATTTTCTGTCTTCTTATCCGTCCCTTTCTTAATGATTCCCAGCATTCTGTTTGCTTTTTTGACTGCTACTGCACATTGAGTGGATGTTTTCAGAGAACTATCCACAATGTTTCCAAGATCTCTTTCTTGAGTGGTAACAGCTAATTTATAACCCATCATTTTATATGTATAGTTGGGATTATGTTTTCCAGGGTGCATTACTTTGCATTTATCAACATTAAATTTCATTGCCATTTTGTTGCCTAGTCACCCAGTTTTGAGAGATCCTTTTGTAGCTCTTTGCAGTCTGCCTGGGACTTAACTATCTTGAGTAGTTTTGTATCATCTGCAAATTTTGCCACCTCACTGTTTACCCCTTTTTCCAGATCATTTATGAATGTGTTGAATAGGACTGGTCCCAGTACAGCCCCCTGGGGGACACCACTATTTACCTCTCTCCATTCTGAAAACTGACCATTTATACCTACCGTTTGTTTCTTATCTTTTAACCAGTTACCAATGCATGTGGCCATGACAGCTTACTTTGCTTAAGAGCCTTTAGTGAAGGACCTTGTCAAAGGCTTTCTGAAAATCTAAGTACACTATATCCACTGGATCCCCCTTGCCCACATGCTTGTTGACCCCCCTCAAAGAATTCTAGTAGATTGGTGAGGCATGATTTCCCTTTACAAAAACCACGTTGACTCTTCCCCCAACAAATTATGTTAATCTATGTCTGAGAATACTGTTCTTTACTATAGTTTCAACCAGTTTGCCCAGTACTGAAGTCAGGCTTACCGGCCTTTAATTGCCAGGATCACCTCTGGAGCCCTGGCATCACATTAGCTATCTTCTAGTTATTTGGTACAGAAGCTGATTTAAATGATAAGTTACAGACTACAGTTAGTAGTTCTGCAATTTCACATTTGAGTTCCTTCAGGACTCTTGGGTGAATACGATCTGGTCCTGGTGACTTATTAATGTTTAATTTATCAATTTGTTCCAAAACCTTCTTAAATGACACCTCAATCTGGGACAGCTCCTCAGATTTGTCACCTAAAAAGAATGGCTCAGGTTTGGGAATCTCCCTCACATCCTCCGCCAGGAAAACTGATGCAAAGAATTCATTTAGTTTCTCCGCAATGGCCTTATGATCCTTGAGTGCTCATTTAGCATATCGATCATCCAGTGGCCCCACTGGTTGTTTAGCAAGCTTCCTGAGTCTGTACTTTCATTTTTTTTGCTATTATTTTTTGAGTCTAACTGGCCCTGTGCATGAAACTGGAATCAGCTCAGAGAATGCTACCATGGAGGTCCTAGACTTCAATCTCTTACTTAACAGCCTAAATTTGGCTAACAGGACCTCTCCCCTATGTCATTGGTACCTACATGTACCACGACCACTAGCTCCTCCCCAGCACTACACCGAAGTCTATCTAGGTGTCTTGAGAGAGCTGCAAATTTTTCACCAGACAGGTAAGTCACCATACAGTTCTCCCGGTCATCACAAACCCAGCTATGTTTCTAATGATTGATTCCCCCATAACTATTACCTGTCTCTTCCTAATAACTGGAGTTCCCTTCCCCGGCGAGGTATCCTCAATGTGGGAGGATACCACATCATCATCTGGAAGGAAGGTCACATCTATGGGATCGTTTCCCTTTGCTCCCGTTGGATGTTCTCCTTCCCCGAGACTGCCTTCCACAGAGGCTGTCAGACCGGGGGGTGGGAGGGAACTGTTCTACAGTGTCCCAGAAAGCCTTATCTATGTACCTCTGTCTCCCTTAGCTTCTCCAGTTCAGCCACTCTTGTCTCCAAAGCCCGTACACTGTCTCTGAACGCCAGGAGCTCCTTGCACCGAATGAATGAACACATATAGCACCTGCCAACAGGGCAGATAATCATACATGCTGCATTGGGTGTAATAAACTGGATAGCCCCCACTCTGTTGCTGGCCTTCTGTCTGCATTATTTTTTCACTCCTGAAGCTTGTTCCTTTGTTGTTTTTTTGTTTTTAATCAGTGGGGGTTTTTTTGGCTTTAAATTTAAAAAATGTTAAGTGTATTCTAACTATAAAAACATCCACACTAGTCCCTGCACTTACTCAGGTTTTTCTTTTTTAAACTGGTGACTTTTTAATGTAAATTTGACCATGATTAAATCTGTAGAAGATAAAAATGTTAGTACTATACACAGGTGAACAGAACCACACTGCAAATTTACTTAAAAAGTTAAGAGCAACGTGAGGGCTGCGGGGGACAAAGGGAGATTTGTTACTTATAAATGTAAAATAGGGCTAATCAAGTGTACAGAATTTCATTTTGAATGGCATTTGATTTTTAGGCAAATGAAAGAATCAGTCAAATATATCCAAACCCTGCTGTGTCTTCAATTAACACCAGTTGTTCAGGCTAGTTGCTATTTATTCCCTCCCCTCTCCATCCCCATTTGCCAATGTTTATCTACATCCAAAATTCAGTTCCAAAGTCCCTACAGTCCAAGAGAGAAAATAAATGCATAAATGAAAATGAAGGACCATGAATAGATGTGAAGGTAAACCTTTTCATTCTGTCATATTAACACTATTTTTTCACTATAGTTACTACATGAAAGGTGTAGATTAGGGATTGGGACGAGAACTGGGCCAGGAGAGGGTCATTTCTATATTGTGGAACATTTAAAGTTTGAGAACCAGCATCTTAATACAATTTAAAATATGCAATAGTAGCAAATGGTTTATGTACATGTAGCAAGTTCTCTTATGTGTCTATTATATTTATCTGAAATTCTCATCTGAAAGTCAAAATACACATTCTTTGCCTATACAGTATTTTACATCTCATCAAGGCATCTAATTTAATTCAAACCTGATCAAAACACATTAACTAGAGGGGTCTCCAGGTTCTTTATCACAGCCACCTTCCATTTTAGTTATAAAATTTTCAGTTGTACAAGCACCTGCTGTCTCATTACATACCCATTATACGGAATTGTAAGTTCCTTTACTGTGGTGTACAGCATGACCCTGATACAGCTGAAAAAAATGTAAGTAATTTGAGATTAAAAGCACTTTTCAACCTGAAAATCATTTAGATATACTAAAAAATTCATCTTACTGACAAGATGAGAAATGAAATATCCTCTGCCTGTAGCACAAGGTCTCATCTCAATGTTCCACTGAGGAAGCTCATGGGAGCAAGTCAAAGTTTAATTGTGCTTAATAGTAGCAACCTTTTCTTTCCAAAGAAGAATTTGTCTGAACATCTGGAACAAACATGGAATATACAGCTTGGATATGGAAGAAAATGTGTACATTAAAGTGCTCTGATTGATGCAACTAAAAACGACTGTTCGTGTTTCCCTCTCGCCCATTATTTAACAAGCACAGACATTAGCAGTCCTAGTACCACACTATTCCCCTAATATGCCTCAACTGTTTAGGTCCAAGTGGGTGGGTTGTAGAAATTTATACTCCTCCCCCCACACCCTCCCCGCCTCCCCATTTTGGTCAATAACTTACCAAAGTGTTGGCTCAAAGTATTACAATTGACCAAATCATATGTTTTTACCATATGGTTATAGATACAAAAGGATAAATCCTGAAGTCCAGTAGCCACAACAGCAAGCCAGAATTCAGTATCAGTTTTACATTTCTTGAACAAAACCCTGTTTTAACTAATTTTATTGTTAATTCTGCACTGGAGTGCCCTCTAGTGGCAGTCTTCCCTTTGGACATTCTGGTCCAAAAATGACCAGAATTTCTCCCATTTCTAATCACAAGAATTAGTTGTTTTAGAAATATACTTTGATACAAAACTAAATGAATCCATCTTAATTTACATTTAAATATCTTTAGAAAAGGAGTATCAACAAAAGGATAAGATTACAAAAGGAGTTCCTTTATATGAAATTTGCATGGCTCCATGAGAGTTAGTAGCAGAACTCGTTTTAGAAACTATGCCATTAAGATTTTTAACATGTTTTGCCTTGCCAGTGTAGGCTAAAGCACAGGTTTTTTAACAATGTTGAAGTGGTTGTGTCTGGTGTACAACAGTCAAGTAAAAGAAAGTAATTTATAACTAAGAATTTTATTTTAAGGTTGATGGGAAAGCAGCCTGTTAACCCTGCACTTCATATGGATAAAAGCAAAATGGAAACACTAATAACTTAGTTTTCCCATGGCAATCAAGAGTTACTAAACAAACTTATTGGGCAATTTTTCCCAAATACAGTAACTATTTTGGAAATGACAAGTTTCAGAGTAGCAGTCGTGTTAGTCTGTATCCGCAAAAAGAACAAGAGTACTTGTGGCACTTTAGAGACTAACAAATTTATTAGTGCATAAGCTTTCGTGGGCTACAGCTCACTTCTTCGGATGCATCCGAAGAAGTGGGCTGTAGCCCACGAAAGCTTATGCACTAATAAATTTATTTTGGAAATTTATCTCAGCTACTTTTTTAAAAAAATTAGTTACCAACTGAGGTTAAAGCATTTAAATGACCACTACAGACATACGAATGGTTCACTTTTGTTTTTTATTATAAAAACATTTAGAGACAATTTTAAAAAATGCTGTGTACAAGTGAAACCATATTAGAAGTTTAAACAATGTAAGTTTTTTAACCAGTTTTCTATATACACACACTAAAATTCCCAAAGTGGAACAACATCAAATGTGAAACACATTATAGGCGTATACCATATATATATACAAACTTACAGAGATTTGTTATCTCTGAATCTTTTTTACTGTACATATAATGGTCTGATCGAAGTAGTTTCATTAAGTTAATGAGACTAAGTAAAGTAAAGTTGGATTGGGCCCAACAAATATCTTTTCAGTTTTTACTGCTAAGAGGCCATCTTCCACATAAAATATGATGTAGATTAATAGTTTAATTCATAAACAGCTTCCCACTGTCTTCTGTTATAGCAAGTAGTCCACCAAAAAGACAAGAGCTTTGGTAGCCTGAGGTTCAACCAATGGAAGGCCTACCAAGACAGAACCTTTCCACTTTCATAAGGAAGAGATTTTTCTGATTTAAACAGTCAATAGCACTCATGTAACCTATGAGTTACACCAGAACACACACACACACACACACACACACACACACACACACACAAAATCTATGGTTTCATGTCTTTCTGCAGCAGAGGCCAAACAAAATACTTCAGAGCCTATTTTGTTTATAAAGCTGTCTGATCAGACAACACCAACAAACTATGGATGCATAAGCTTCCCACCTTCCCCAAAAGGAAAGCATATGGCTCTTTTCCTGGTTTTCCCTCTTTGTACTGTTTGTAACTTTCATCCTAAAAGGCATCACCTACTTTTCATCTAATAAAAGGCACTTTTTCTGTAGATGAGGCTATCTTCCCTTCCCTCATCTTAGTGTAATTCTACTGTGCACAGAGAGCTGACTTCAGATATGCCACTTGTGACTGCAGATGGGATGCTCTTACTAGTCGCTGTTCTCCAAGATTGGATGGCCTCAACAACTTCTAATGGATTGCTTGGACCCAAGTCACAGAGTGCATACACTGCTGCCAACTGCACTCCCCAAGGCACATCTGCAAAGATTTGGTAAGTTAGTAATCATGAAGGAAATCTACAGGAAAAATATCAGTATTTAAGAAGATATCTTACATGTAATATAATTTTCATCAATTAACCTGATCTCAGAAGACTATTACTTGTCAAGAATTAAAATTAAAAGCATCTATGAGGAAAAAAATTAAAAGGCGGCCTATGAAAGGAAGTAGAAGTGTTACTTCAAAAATAGGATTAATATATTTGCTGTATTCCAAAGATACCTTCACACTGTGTGCAGTTTAAAATCCATGACATCTGATTTCCCGTTTGAAAAATATTTTTTTCTATGTTTTAAATAAACTTCTGAATTTAATGTGGCTAGGACTTTCAAAGGAGCACCTAAGGTAGTTAAATACTTATTCTCTTAGTCCCCTTTGAAAATCCAGACCTACAAGTATAACTACTCTATTTCCACTTTGACTATAAGGGAGACATCATTTATTTCCTATACCAAGGGATCTCATACCTTTAGGATGGTCATGTCTACCTCCAAAGTGAATGTCACCTCATAAATGAGTCAGATACGTAATGAAAGAGTGATAGAAGGACTTCCAGACAGTTATTGCAGGAGCTAGGAATCCAGGGACTGAGGCCTATATAGCACTGTTCTAAATAAAATCAGTCAAATACTTGTTCAGTTATAGCTCCTCAGGACAAACAACTGAATAAAACCAATTCCTTGTCTGCCAGGCATATTTAGAAGCCATTTTGTATTGCTAACTGATCTACATAAGGCTAAACCAGGTACTGAGTGGGGAAGCTATTACATGGCATGATCCTGCAAACCTTTACAAAAGTGAGTAACTTTCCTCATTTGATTAGTCTCCTACCTCAATGGGACTATCCATGTATATACAGAAGTGTTTGAAGGACTGAATTCATAGCTCCCATCCCTCATGAACAAACTCTCAAAAAACCTTGATTTAAGAATCTGCAGTAAAACAATTTTCTACAGAAACATTACCTTCTTCCTTTGCATGCTGTATAAAGCGTCCAATAATAGAAGTGATATTTTTCACAGCAGGAAAAAATCCTTCCTTCAAACCTATTTGGCCTAAGCGACCTAAAAGAGGAGAAAAGGATTACAATGTATATGTATAATTGATCACTAAAGCAGCTTTATTTTTAGACATAACCTTCCTTACATACAACAGAAAGTACAGCAGACCCTCAGAGTTATGAACACCAGAGTTATGAATTGACCAGTCAATCAGAGACTCCATTTGGAACTAGAAGTATGCAATCAGGCAGACACACACACACACACACACGCAAATACAGTACAGTACTTTGTTAAATGTAAACTACTAAAAAAAGGGAAAGTTTAAAAAAAAGATTTGATGAAGGAAACTGTTTCTGTGTTTCTTACATTAAAATTAAGCTGGTTAAAAGCAACATTTTCTTTTGCATTGTAAAGTTTCAACGCGTATTAAGTAAATGTTCAGTTGTAAACTTTTGAAAGAACAACCATAATGTTTGTTCAGAGTTACAAGCAACCTTCATTCCTGAGGTGTTCGTAACTTTGAGGTTCTACTGTTGAAACCAATGTCTTGACTAATATTAATTAATTAATTAATTAATGGAGATATCCCATCTCCTAGAACTGGAAGGGACCTTGAAAGGTCATCAAGTCCAGCCCCCTGCCTTCACTAGCAGGACCAAGTACTGATTTTGCCCCAGGTCCCCAAGTGGCCCCCTCAAGGATTGAACTCACAACCCTGGGTTTAGCAGGCCAATGCTCAAACCACTGAGCTATCCCTGAAATGAACACATATTTCAAATATGAAGGCACAGAACATTGGACTGGTTTCTGTATTTATTTTAGGAAACGAGTGGCTATATCAATATACAACTTATGACTAGGAATCTCAAAGCACTTTTCAAATTTACCAAAATTTGCAGGAAATCACACACGTATCAAGGTAAAGTTCCTGTTAGGAATGTGGCAATTGTTTAACAATGCACAGCAACACTACACAATAGTTTAAGATGAAGGAAAAGAGGAAGTTACTTACCTGTAATTAAAGATTCTTTGAGATGTGTGGTCCCTATCTGTTTTCCACGTGAGTGTGTGCATGCATACCATGTACTTGAGTCCGGAAGCATTTCTTAGCAGCGTCCGTTAACCCGCATGTGTATAGTGCATCTCCTCATGCTCCCAGCCGAGAGTATAAGAGGTAGTGTGGGTCAATGCCACCTCAGTCTGTCTTACCATAATGGAATCCAGTCCGAAGCAGAGGAGATGGAGGGTAGGTACTAGAATACAGATTGGAGCTTCTTCGAGATGTATGGTACCTAGCTGCTAAGAAATGCTTCTGGACAACAGATAGGGACCACACATCTCAAAGAGCCTCCAGTTACAGTTAAGTAACTTCCTCTTCTTCTTTGAGTGATGGTCCCTATGTGTATTCCACACATGTATAATCTGTGAACAGTGATCAGCGCAGTGGTGGGTGCAAGGATTCCAATGGAAGTGAAATCTACAGTTCGGCCTGGCCCACAGTGGCATCTGTCGCTGCTGCTTGTGCAATGGCATAGTGTGTTGTGAACATGTAAATGGAGCACCACATTGCTGCATGGCAGAAGTCTTGCCAGGACATGTCCGCCAACGAGGCTGATGTGCCAACCTGTGCTTGGGTATGTTAGATTGGTTGTAGCATTCATGGATGCACCCCAAGACCCCTTTGGAGATGTGTTGGGACAAGAGGGCTTGACTTATGGACCATTCAGTCATGGCCACACTTTTGGCAATGTGCAAAAGGGGGTACCTATGGAGATAGAATGCCAGTGCATGACGGACGTCAAGGGGGTGCAAGGCTCTGTCAGTGGGGAAGGCATGTGGTTTGGGGTGGAAAACTGGCAGGTGGATGGACTGATAGAGGTGGAACTCAGGCACCACTTTTGGGAGGAATTTAGAGTGCAGGGAGGAATTTAGGATGCAGCCATAAGGACAGCTTGTCCTTGTGGAATATCATGGGGGGGGGGGGGTCTGCCATCATGGCCACAAGTTCACTGGCTTGTCTGGCTCAGGCAGTGGCTACCAAGAAAGTCACTTTCAAGGAGAGGTGGGGGAGGGAACATATTGCTAGTGGCTCAAAGGCATGGGCTTCAATAAAGCTTTCATGAAGCGGAGAGTGGCGGGTGTGTAAACACCGAGCTGCCGGCCATGGGAAGGAGATAGGCATTGGGTGCTGCATGTGCACTTGAATAGAATTGAGGGCCAAGACCAACATCTTAATAGCAAGGAGGTAGTCAAGGATCGCTGGAAGAGACACCATGCTCAGTGAGTAATGGTGGCGGTGGGCCCATGCCATAAAGTGTCTCCATTTAGCTTGGTAGCAGGATCTGGTGGATTATCTCCTGTTGTGGGTAAGGATGTGTCAAACAAGGGTAGAGTATGCATGGCCTACCTTTGACTCCCATCCAAATACGAGGCTGTGAGGTGAAGAGGGCCTGGATTGGGATAATGGAGCCTCCCCGCATCCTGTGTTAGCAGATTCAGGAGCGTGTGCAGGCGGAGTCATGGGTGGGTGGAGAATCTGAGGAGGTCCGTGAACCAGAACTGATGGGGCAGAAGGGGGCTATGAGTATGATGGTGGCTCTGTTCCAATGAATCTTGCATAGCACCAGCAGCAGGGAAGGGAATGGGGGGAAAGGCGTAGTGAAGGTCACCTGGCCAGGGGAGGAGGAAAGCATCACCCTGAAAGCCCTCCCAGTGCTCCTCTTGAGCAATAGAGGGACAAGCTTTCTGTTCTTGTGAGTAGCAATGATCCCATCAGTAGGGGGGAAGGTGTGTGCCCCACTTCACAAAAAGAGGTAGAGGAGCGTGTTGTCATATAGCTCCTACTTGTGATTGAGGCAGGGAGTCCTGCTGAGTGTGTCGGCCAGCGCATTCTGGATGCCAGTAGATAGGCAGTTTAAAGCACCACGTGGTTCTTGATGCACCAGTTCCAGAGCCAGACTGACTCAGAGGAGAGGGAAGGAGACCTGGTACCACCCTGCTTGCTGATGTATACTACTGCAGCAATGTTGTGGGAGAGCAGTTGAATGTGGAGGGACTGAATGAGCAGGAGGAAAACCTGGCATGCTAAATGGACTGCCTGCAGTTTTAGCACGTTTATATGCATCCTAGCTTCCTGTGGTGTCCACACTCCCTGAGCTCTGTGGTGGCCTAAGTGGGCCCCCCAGCCCATGAGAGAGGCATCTGTTGTGATGGTGGCCTGTGGGGTGGGAGGGGCGAAGGCAGTGCCAGTCATGATCTTGAAGGGATCAGACCACCATGTGAGGAAGGACAGAACATTCCTGGGTACAATGACCTTGGAGTCTCTATGGTCTCTGTTGGGTCTGTAGATGGAGAGGAGCCAAACTTGAAGAAAACACAAATGAAGAGGTGTGTGCAGTGTCATGTAGGTGCAGGCTACCATATGTCCAAAGACGGAGAGAGAACCACAGACCGTGGTGAGTAGTCTGTGACGCACGTCCATGGCGATAACTGTCACTGCTGCAAAGTGATCTGTTGGGAGAAAAGCCCTTGCTATGATGGAGTCGAGCTGCATCCTAATGAAGTGTATCAACACTGACTTTTCCTTGTTGACGCAGATACTTAGAGGTGCCAGGAGACCGAGAAGACAAAGGATCACAGAGATTGCTTCCTGTCATCATAGCGCCACTAGAAGCCACTCATCGCGGTAAGGGAATACCAAGTGGCTGAGGTGGCACATCTGGGCCAAAGACTTTTGTGAACACTCATGGTGCTGTCACTATGACAAATCGGAGGACACGAAATTGGTAATGTTGGAGCCCTACTTGAAAATGAAGAAACTTGCGGTGGGCCGGGTGAATGTCGGTGTGGAAGTAAGTGTCTTTCATGTCCAGAGCTGTGAACCAGGCTTTCCGGGGTAGTGAGGGGATAATAGATGCCAGCGTGACCAGACGGAATTTGGACTTTTGTATAAACATGTTCAACACCTGAAGATGGAAAATAGGGCAGTGCCCTCTGCCCCTCTTCAGGATGAGGAAGTAAGGTGAGTGGAAGCCTCGCTCCTGGCAATGAGACAGAACAGGCTCTATTGCCCCCCCCTTAAGGAGCAGATCATCCGCTTCTTGTTAGAGGATCAATTGATAGGATGAGTCTGCAGGGGAGTCTGGTGGGGGGAGGGGCAGTGCAGAGGGAGTGAGAGGAACTCGATGGAGTATCCATGGTGAATGATCTCCAGTATCCAACTGGATCCGTGGTGATCTTGTCCAATTGTGGGCAAAAAGGCCAAGATAGCCCCCAAAGATGATATGGGGTGCCGCAGGTGGCATTGATGGAGACTGGCAGGTCTCGACCTGCAGGTGAAAATTGATTTGGTCTGCTGCTGGGAGAGGGCTGAGAAGGTGGCTGTGGCAAAGGTGGGGAAGCAAGCCTGCTGTGAGTGGTGTCATTGATGTGGGGGCTTCTGCTGGCACTGGTAGAAGGCCGGGTAGGGCATATGTTGACATGGGCAGTATGGCTGTTTCTGCTGCCTGCATCTTGGGGCCGGGGAATATATACTAAGTGACCATAGTGTGACTCTGGAATCCTTCAGCAAGTGGAGGTATTCATCCATATTATCAAGGGACATATTGTTCTCTGCAAATAGGAGGTCTTCCCTGGGGAAGCCTGATGATTGTAGCCACAAGTCTCTGCATAATGACCCTGGTTGCAAGAGAGCAGAAGGATGTGTCAGCTGCATCCACTGCTACCTGAAGGCCCACCTTGGCAACCAGTCCCCATTCGTCTAGGAACACCTGGAATTGCTGCTGATACTCTGGTGGCAGCTTGTCCTTCAACTCTGCTAGCCTACTGCAGTTGTTCAAGTCATATTTGGCTAGCACAACCTGTTAGTTGGTGATGAGGAATTGCAGCACCGCAGAAGAACAGATCTTCCTGCCCAGCAGGTCCAGTCTCTTAGCTGCCTTGTCTGGAGGAGCAGACTTTTGTGGTTGCTGCTTTGCCTGTTCTGCATCCTCTTGGACAACCAGGGATCTAGGGGTGGATGGGAGAAAAGAAAATTCACCCCTTTAGAAGGCACAAAATACCTC
The DNA here is from genome assembly GCF_027887155.1 of Malaclemys terrapin pileata. Taxonomy (NCBI): domain Eukaryota; kingdom Metazoa; phylum Chordata; order Testudines; family Emydidae; genus Malaclemys; species Malaclemys terrapin. The sequence goes on from NC_071506.1 coordinate 163,298,696, forward strand.
CTCTCCACATGCTTAGGTGTGGGGACACATGAGGTAGCGATATGCCATGCTGCTTGTGCCATTTGGAAGATGTGCTTGTTGATGGGTAAGGCTACCCTAGATGGCTCCTGGGGTTGGAAGCTGTCCAGGAGTTGATGTCATGGTTCCTAAACCTCCTCCAAGGGGATGCCCAGGTCTGCTGCTACCTTCTGTAGCAAGTCCTGGTACTGGCAGTGGCCATCTGATGGAGTGTGGGAAGGGGATGATCGCCACATCTGGTGAGGAGGATGCTCTGTCGAATCCAGTCTGATGTCTCCCTTTTTCGTATACCGACAGCACGGGTGAGTGTACAGAGGATGGCCGGTAGGATGCATAAGATAGTGACTGGCGTCTGTGGTAGGGATCCCAGGGTCCCCAGTATGGCCAAAAGGAAGGGTCCCTCAGATGTGGTGGGCCCCACAGGAAGCGGTACCAGGCCTCTGTTGTCAGGTCATATGCCGGAGGGTAGGGCAGCCTGGGATGTATGTCCAGACTCCAGCGTGACAACAGTGAGAAACAGGGTTCAGTCTCTAAGAACTCCTAGGACTCCTAATATGGTTCTGGCAAGGGGGGAGGAAGCATCGGTACCAGAGGGCTATGGTATGGCAGGGGAAATGGGCATCTCTGGCAGAAGCAGAAGAACTTTGTCCTCCAGGGTCGGGATGGTGCAGATGAGCAGGGGGCCAGACAGAATGCAAGACAGAGGGTAGGAGAGGATCAACTTCCACGGACAGAAATGCTTCTGAGCATCCAGGGGTCTGCGGCATACCTGTGAAGCTGCTGGATGGGCCTGGTGATATCTGCAGAGCTGGCTTGTCTGGGAAATGCGTGGGTACTGGTGGAACAGACAGTGCGCATGCCAATGAGCACGCCGCTTGGGTGCCAAGGTCACCGTCGAATCCCATTTGCACCTGGCCTTACCCTCCCTACGCAAGTAATCTTGGGTGCCAGTCCAGCCAGATCCACACGTGACTTCTCACCCTACCTGGCATGGCTCCGTGAGGAAACGCTGCGCTTGGAAGCGGTCCGCAGTGGGGATCTGCTCTTGTGCCCAGGAGAGTTTTTTTGCTCTCATGCCGGGACTTATTTTTGGCCTTCAACAGTGGTGGTTCCAGGGCATGCACAGTGCTCACCACTTGTGATGGCCGCTGTATGGGGGGGGGGGGGAAGGGGGTGGTCTCCTGGTCCCGGATTCGAGTGCATCCTGGGTCTCATCACTTCCTCCCTCAGGTATTTATGAAGGCAAAGGTTGTGGGCTTCCCGGGTCTGGGGCAAGATGGATTTGCAAATGGCACAGTGAGCCATGATGCGTGCCTTGCTGAAACAGTAAAGGCACCAGTGGTGCTTGTTGCCCACAGAAAAGGAGCATGAGTAGGAAACAGTTTCTGAAACCTGGAGTCTGGGGCATAGTCCCCCGGGGGGAAAGGGGAGAAATACAGTCACCAAATGGGGAAAGAAGAACTACACTAATTATACTTACTTAGCTAATTAACACTAAAAAAAAACCTATAATGAAGCAGAGGTGAGTCACTCTCTTAAAAAACTAAGATTGCAAAGGAACAGGGGGTTCCAACTCAGGCATGTGGCAGTAAGAGGGAACTAGAGAGGTGCTGACTAACATTAACTCTTATACTTTTGGCTGGGAGCACGAGGAGATGCACTACACACATGCAGGTCAATCGACACTGCTAAAAACTGCTTCCGGACTCAGATACATGGCATGCATGCACACCCCCGTGTGTGGAATACACATAGGGACCATCACTCAAAGAAGAACCAATAATACTGTATGTACAATTGAAACTGGAGAGTGAATGTTTAGATAGGAAGATTACTTAATTTACAATTCACACAGGATACATGGACATCATTTCTCTTTCAAAAGCAGCATGATATCTTTACTGACCACAATTGGGTTAGACATCTGACGTGAAAGAGAGCACCTCCAAAAATTCAGTGCCTCTCATTAATGTATTGTCTCAGTACTTAGCCAGGAAAGAGAGCCACCTACTGAATTAACAGTTTTCCACAGCACCTGTGTGTTCTCTGGAGATCTCTCGTCCACGTACTGCACAGGAGAAATCCTGCTTAGCTTCTAAGATCAAACTAAAACACAGTCTGAGATGGTATAGCATGCTAATGAAGAATATACTTTTATCTGATCCTCTTTATGGCAGTTACTACTGTATCTATACACTATGCTACAACTTTCATTAAAAAGAGATTAAACGAGCATCTCACACAGTCCATCCTATGAACAATGACATTTAGCGTTTATTTTATCAGAATAATCAAATGTAGCAGCAGCTATTTTTCTTCCCTTTGTTGTTTGTTTTAACGTTAAGGAACTCTTGTAGTTAGTCAAATAATATATATTGAAGAAATAATTAAAATGCGAGAGAAGAACTCGATGATCCAAAGGATTTATGGAAATAACCAAATGTAATGTTTATCTAAAAAGCTTGCTTCTTCCTTCATGTGAGATGCATGAAAAGACCAGAAATCAGCTAGAATCACCATATCCTCTGAGTAATGTTATTCCAAACAATTAAATCAAAATTTGCTCCCCTGCTGCAAAGCGAATGTAGAAGATAAAATTCTGCTGCTTAAAAACTAAATGACTTTAAGACAGTTGGGAAGACAAGGTGGGTGAGGTAATATTTTATCGGACCAACTTCTGTTGGTGAGAGAGAGCAGCTTTGAATCTTACGTAAAAGCTCACTTAGGGAGACAAGGCAAGTGAGGGTAATATCTCTTCTTAGACCAACTGAAGTTGGGCCCAATAAAAGATATTACCCTTACTTACCTTGTCTCCCCAAATGTCTTGATGTCATTTAGTTTTTAATTAGCAGAATTTTAATTTTCTACATTCACTTTTAATATGCTCTATAACTAACTGCTAAACTACCCTAGAAGAAGTTCCAATAGAATTAAGATATCGTATAAAGGGAGAGTCACTGAAATTAGACTTTTTAAATAAATTATATTCAGTTGGCGTTTTCATTTTTCAGAGACCACAGGTCTTGTTTTCTGATGGTCTGCCCTGAGATAAGCACTCACAGTTGTGAGCCACTCCAGACAGTGCGAGAGACACACAAAAAACTGCTTTAAGTTTCATGTGAAATACAGCTCCTTCTGCAACACCATGCCCTTTACCAATATGCTAGAGCAATGGTTCTTAACCTGTAGTCCACGGATACCTGGGGGTCCACAGACTATGTCTAAGGGGCTCACAAAAGGTTGTTGTTACCATACAACATTGGTTTTCAACATGGGCATCCATGGACCCTGGAGGTCTGCAGACTATGTCTAAGATTTCCAAAGGGGTCCATTTGAAATTTTTTACGGATCTGCAATGAAAAAAGGTTTAAAGCCACTGTGCTAGAGAATTTGTTCTTTAGTAACTCAGAGGGGAGAGTGTCACCTACTGGAATCAATGGTATTAATACAAAATATAAGTACATAATGAAATCTTTGTGGGATGAGCAAACCTATAGAAAATATTTTAATTTGTACAGAGATTCCCAAGCCATGGTTCACAAAGACCTGGCTAGTCAAATAGTACTGGGTTCTTCTAATTTCCAGCTTCAAAAATGTTTTACAAGACAATTAAGATACATTAAAATACTCTCCCAATACTACTTTCCCATGTAAGCAATTCCTTTTGTGGTCACAGTGATGTGCAATCATGATAGGAGGAAGAGATGGCTTATGCAAGGTTAGGAATCTACTAGAAAATCTGAGGAAAGTTTGAAGAACCCTAAAATATAGGGACACCAGAATTTTCCCCTTGTGGAAAAGGTATAACATTAAGAACTAATTACTTTCTACTAACAGACATAGGTAGTAATCGAGTCATTACAAATCTCCTATACAGCCTTGCATAAAGCCATAGTAATCTCTCCTCACAAAATTGCAATACATATCGCCATCAAGCGATTAAAAAAATTAACTGTGATTAATCATGTTATTAAAAAATTAATCACGATTAATTGTGCAATTAATCGTGCTGTTAAACAGTAGAATACCATTCATTTTAAATATTTCTGGATGTTACTACATTTTCAAATATATTAATTTCAATTACAACACAGAATACAAAGTGTACAGTGCTCACTTTATATTTATTTTTTATTACAAATATTTGCACCCTAAAAGAAATTGTATTTTTCAATTCACCTCATACAAGTACTGAAGTGCAATCTCTTTATCGTGAAAGTGTAACTTACAAATGCAGATTTCTTTTGGTTATATAACTGCACTCAAAAACAAAAAACAGTGTAAAACTTTAGAGCCTACAAGTCCACTCAATCCTACTTCTTCGTCAGCCAATCACTCAGACAAACAAGATTGGTTACAATTTGCAGGAGAAGAGCCATGCTGCCTGCTTCTTGTTAACAATGTCACCTAAAAGTGAGGTGAACTGAAAAATACTAGTTCTTTTATCATTTTTACAATGCATATATTTGTAATAAAAAATAATAATACACCTCTACCCCGATATAACACTGTCCTCAGGAGCCAAAAAAAAATCTTACTGCATTATAGGTGAAACCACGTTATATCGAACTTGTTTTGATCCACTGGATTGCTGCTTTACCACATTATATCCGAATTCATGTTATATCAGGTCGCATTATATCGGGGTAAAGGTTTATAAAGCGAGCACTGTGCACTTTGTAGTCTGTATTGTAATTTAAATCAATACTGAAAATGTAGGAAAACACCCAAAAATATGTAATACATTTTGATTGGCATTCTATTGTTAGAAGTGCGATTAATTTTTTTGAGTTAATCGTGTGAGTTAACTGTGATTAACTGACAGCCCTAATATCAATATAACTCATCCTCAGAGGCAGAGAAAGCAAAGAAATCTTCACAGCAGCAAAGAAATCTTTGCTAAAAATTGTTGACTTAATGGTGAAATATCACATTTAAAGTAACAATGAAATTCAAAAGCAAAAAATGGGTGAGTACTTCAATTTCAGCTTCCAGAAGTCATCCAGGCATTTTCAGAGGGTTTATTTATACAAAGCAGGAGTTCAACCCAAAGTTATGTTACTCACCAATTAGCCTAAGTGTTGATGCTACAATAATATCTGGAATAGGTGGAACAGTCTCATGTCCTTTCCTATGCTTTACCCACTGATCCATGACAGGCCAAAGCTCTTTACTGTGAAAGAAAACTGGAGTTGAAAACATAAGACTGGAAAGAGTGTGTACAGGTATGGTGTTGATAATCATAGGATAAAATTAAATTGAAAAGCTGTGTGATAAATTATCATGCACCTTTTATAATCTCACCTGCTCAATAATTCATCTACTTGGAACTTGTACATTCCCAATCCCTGAGCAGCTGTTTGTTTAAATTAACCCGTTAGAGAAATGACTTGCTGCCTGAAGCAGAAACCCAGAATATATTAGACTTGTCACAGTGTGGCTGGGTTACAGCTGTTCAATACTGGAGCAGTTTTGGATACAATGAATTTCAATTTTTAGTTGCATTTTCCAGTCACACTTATATCTGTTGGAAACGAACCATTGTCTTCAGAAGATGATCAAGCATTTTGCTTCCACTTATACATTGGGCTGAACCCAGAGTCCCAGAGGTGCTCCTAAATTTACAAAGCAAACCGTTCTGGTAACATACTGTTTTGACACTGACGTTTTCTTGCTACAGTACCAGAAACAGTTTTGTAAATCATTTTTGACCAGTTACTGTTGCTGTTCTAGTATGGATTGATACTACCCAAAACAGTAGCCATTTTATAGCCCGGATTGTCGTCAGTTAGAGAAACATAGAATGATCAATACAGGATTTTGTTTTTAAAGATCATAGGTTAAAAGCAAAATAATTGGCTTTTGAATATAATGAACAGGAAAAATTTGTTAACATTTTGAAGTAAGGAGTAAGTAGCACAATACCTTATGATATTGTCATGGGTCCAACTCCATTTCAGGTGACAGCAGAGGAGATCAATAGCAAGTATACATTCCCAAGTGCTGTCACTCAGATCTTCTCCATATCGCTCACTCAACTGGAATTCCATTTTTGGACACAACTGTATTGCCAAAAGCAGACTTGAGACCACAATGCCTGTATCCAAAGGTGGACTCTGGGAAATTATAATCAATTTATCTTAAAACAGGAAAAGGCAACTATCTAGAACTGAGCATACTTTTCTGAGTATTTGATCCTAAAAATGGCCAGCAGGCAAAATCATCATCCACTATTCCCACAGGAGTTCATTTGGTATGAATACTATAATTTGATTACTTTGGGAGTTATAACTCCCATTTGTATATACTCAACATTTTCCTTTTCTATACCTGTTGTCGTTCCAAACATGATTTTTTTGGCAGTTAGAACATTTTCATTTGAATTATGCTAGAGTGAGAAAACATTGTCCACTGCAAAAAGGCATTTTTGCTCACAACTCACATTAGTGCATTTTTGAAGTTACAAAATTTTGTGATTGTCTAATCCTTACTAGAGGCTAGTTTCCAAGCAAGTGTGTCAAAAATATTTTAAACTAGCTAAGTAATAAGTGATTAAAAACTATTTTGCACATCCAAACTGAAGCTAGAATCATCAGGGGATTTAAATGCAGATATATTTTTTGAACATCCAAAATATTTAAATGCTGCTCTCACAGCATAAACTGAGCAGGTGCAGAACTAATTTTCTCAGGACAGACGTTGGTACAACAGAATAGCAGTAAATTCAGGAATGCTTATGCATTACACTAAACTGATACTGTGACCTTGAATGAAATTGAGAGATTTAATACGTTCATAGTCAGGGTGACTTCTGATTGGATAATATGGATCTTTATACAAGGAGCTGTTACTTACCAGGACCTGTTCTTCCAAAGTTGCCTCTGTGTATTTCCACTTATGGAATATGATGTCCTCCACACTGAGAGATGGAACTGCTTTGAAAAGCCACATCCATTGGGGAAGAAAGGGTGATCATGAGAGATCTCACGAGGGTAACGTCTTCACCCTACTCCACATAAGGGAGTGCCACCACTGCCTCAGTTCCTTCCTTCTACCTGCAGCACCCTGATATTTTATAGAACTCCAAGGCAGAGGGGAAGATAGGCAAGTTGCACGAATGCACAGAGGTGACTTCCAAAGAAAAAACGGTTACCTACCTTTTTGTAACTGTTGTTCTTCGAGATGTGTTGTTCATGTCCATTCCATTCTAGGTGTGTGCGCGCCCAAGTTTACAGTTGTTGGCGATTTTTGCCTTAGCGAGATCTGTAGGGTTGGCTGTGGCGCCCCTTTGAGTGCCGCGCTCATGCGTGGGTATTTTAGGCGCCGCCGACCCTATATCCTCTCAGTTCCTTCTTGCCGGCAACTCCCACAGAGGAGTAAGAAGGGCAGGTAATGGAATGGACATGAGCAACACATCTCAAAGAACAGCAGTTACAAAAAGGTAGATAACCGTTTTTCTTCTTCCAGTGCTTGCTCATGTAGATTCCATTCTAGGTGACTTGGAGGTAGGCTTGGAGTTCAGTCTAGCGACTTGCAGCACTACTCTACCAAAGCTAGCATCATCCTGGGCCTGCTGGTAAGTGCTCAATGGGACGTACGACCAGGTGGTCGCCCTACAGATGTCCTGGATAGGTACTTGAGCTAGGAAAGCTGCCAAAGAGGCTTGCGCCCCGGTTGAGTGGGTGGTTACAATCGCTGGAGGCAGCGGCGTATTATCAACTAGGCCAACAAGGCCTAGGCCTAAGGCGGCAAATTCGCTCTTGCCCCCTCCCCAAATCCCCGGCCCACCTCCTCCCCCAGGCGCGCCGCACTTCCCTCCTTCCACCTCCCTCCCAGGCTTGCCGCACTGGGAGGGAGGGAGAAGCGAGTTGCAGCGCGCTCGGAGGAGGCGGAGCAGAGGTGAGCTAGGGCCCACGGGCGCGGGAGTAACGGGGAGCCGGGAACCGCTCCCCAGCCCGCCCCAGCTCACCTCTGCTCCACCGCCGCCGCCATCCCCCGAGCGCACCACAACTCCCCTTCTCCCCCCTCCCTCCCCAGCTTGCCGTGGGGGAGCGGAGGTGAGCTGGGGGGGGAGGGGCGCCAATTTTTTGACAGCCTAGGGGCAGCAAATTTGTTAATCCGCCCCTGGCTGGAAGGGGCACCTTTGCTTGATCGTAGCAGCAGTGAATGCAGGCAGCGATCCAAGAAGAAATTCTTTGAGCGGACACTGGACAATTTTTTCATCCTGTTGGCCACCGCAGCGAACATTGTGTCAACTTGCAGAATGGCTTGGTCCTTTCAATGTAGAAGGCTAGCGCCCTCCTGATGTCTAAGGAAGGCAACCTACACTCCTCTTCCGACTTATGCAGCTTTGGAAAGAAGACAGGTAAGTAAATGTTCTGTCTTGTATGAAACGGAGAGACGACCTTAGGCAGGAAAGCCAGGTGTGATTGCAGCTGGACCGTGTCTTTGTAAAAGACTGTATAGGGCAGTTCCGAGGTAAGCACCCTAATCTCAGAGACTGGGCGGGCAGATATTATTGCAACCAGGAACACAACCTTCCAGGAAAGGAGAGAGCAGGAAGCCAGAGGTTCGAAGGGGGTCCAGTGAGCCGAGACAGCACAAGATTCAGTTCCCTTGGACGAACGGGGTCCTTGACATGTGGGTAGAGGTTCATGAGGCCCTTGAGGAACTTGGCAATCAGGTACTGGGCAAAAACTGACATACCCTAGAGCAGTGGATGGAAGGCTGAGATAGCAGCCAAGTGGACCCTTTTAGAAGAAAGGGTCAGGCCTTGAAGCTTGAGATGCAGAATGCATTTATCCAAGATCCAACAACCACTTCCATTTGGCCAGCAAGGCCACTCTGGTTGAGGGCTTTCTGCTGCCCAACAGGACCTGCTGGACAGCGGCTGAGCACTCCTGCTCCCCCACATTTAACAATGCAGCTGCCAAACCGTCAGGTGCAATGCTGTCAGGTTCGGATGCAGAAGACTGCTGGGGTTTTGAGACAGCTTGAGCTGTAGCAGTAATGGTGCAGTCACTGAGAGGTCCAGCAGCATGCCAAATCGGTGCTGGCACAGCCAAGCCAGTGCTATGAAGATCACATTCTCCCTGTCCTGCTTGATCTTCATGAGGACTCTCTGAATTGGCAGCATTGGAGGGGAAGGCACACAACCGAGCCCCTGACCACGGGAGCAGAGAAGCATCCGACAGGGAGCATTTGTCAATCCCCCGAATTGAGCCGAAATGTGGCATTTCCTGTTCTGCCTGGACGTGAACATGTCCACCTGGAGAATCCCCTACCTCTGAAAGATGATGCTGATCACTTCCGTCCGGATGGAGGGACCACTCGTGATGAGACGAAAAGGTCCTGCTGAGGCGATCTACCAAAGCATTCCTAGCCCCAGAGAAGTGTGTGGCTACGAGATAGATGTTGTGTTGTACACAGAAGTTCCAGAGCCTGAGGGCTTCCTGGCCAAGGGCAGACAAGCTGGCTCTGCCTTGTTTCTCGATACAGAACATAGCCGTTGTATTGTCCATCAGGACTTGGACCACCCTGCTGTTTATGTGAGGTAGGAAGGCTTGGCAGGTAAGGCAAACTGCTCTGAGCTCTCTGACGCGGATATGTAGGGAGCGATCTTGACTTGACCAAGACATTGTGTGCTGAGATTGCCCAGGTGGGCTCCTCACCCCAGGTCCAGAGCATCAGAGATTAGGGTCATCAACAGGGATGGAGCTGCGAAGGGAACTCCCTCCAACCTGGTGGATTCTGCCACCATGTGAGTGACAACAATATGTGGTCCAGGACCCTGATCACAGGGTCCATGCTATGTCTGTTGGGGACATAGACCGACGCGAGCCATGCCTGCAGGGGCCTGAGGCGGAGCCACGTGTTCTGGACCACATAAGTACAGGCCGCCATGTGGCCTAACAATTTCAGGCATGTGTGAGGAGTGGTGGGAGGGTAGTCTTGCATGTATAAGATCAGGTCCACCATGGCTTGGAACCAAGCCTGGGGGAGGAAGGCTCTAGCCTAAGTAGAGTCAAGGACTGCTCCAATGAACTCTGTGTTGCACTGAAATTAAGACTTTTTCTCGTTTATTAACAGCCCCAGGTCGCGACATGTGGAGCAAACCAGGTCAAGATGATATCGCACCCGATTCTGGGATCGATTCTTTATTAACCAGTTGTCAAGGTATGGATACATTTGAGCCCCTCGGTGCCTCAGGTAAGTGGCCACTGGCGCTATGCACTTTGTAAAAACTCTCGGGGCTAACGAGTGACTGAAGGGCAGCACTGTAAATTGAAAATGGCAGTGGACCAACACAAAACAGAGGAAACACCTGTGCCCTGGAAAAATGGGAATATGAATCCTTTAAGTCGAGGGCAGCGTACCCAGTCTCCCGGATCCAGGGAGGGAATAATGGAGGCCAAAGAGACCAGGCAAAACTTGAAGTTCTTGAGAGACTTGTTGAGGCGGCACATGTCCGGAATGGGTCTGAGACCCACTTTTGCTTTGAGGATTAGGAAATAGCAGGAGTAGAACCCTTTCCCTTTGAAGTCTGGAGGGGCATCCTCTACTGCCCCCAGGCATAGGAGGTTCTCAACCTCTTGAATGAGTAGTTGCTCGTGAGAAGGGTCCCTGAGGAGGAACAGGGAAAGGGGGTGGAAGGAAGGCAGGGTCGGCCACGAACTGTAGGGTATAGCCCGAAGATATTGAGCACCCAACAGTCCAAGGTTAACCACAACCCAAAGAGGCACAGGCGGTTGAGGAAAGAGCAGGGGGGTTTATCCTGGGATATGACTGGGGCGCCGTCCTCAGGTGTATCCTCAAAATGCCAGCTTCTGGCTTCCTTGGCCTCTGCAAGAATCAGGCTGGGTAGAGGAACGGGAAGACAAAGGGTGACGCCATTTAAATCCTTCATCTCTGTCCATCTTCCTGTAGGAGCTGGACTGAGGGAAACCCCAAGACCTCAACGGAGGGGGGCAGATCAGCTTTCCAGACTGCTGAGGGTGGGTAGGCCTGAGGACCGGAGGATGGCATAGGAGTCTCTAAGGCTGTGGAGCTGTGCATTGGTCAGCTTCAAAGAGAGTCCTGATTCCTCAAACGGGAGATCCTGGAGGGTAGTCTGCATCTCCATGGACAGCCCGGAGAACTGTAACGAGGAGCTGCGCCTCATAACCACCGCAGAGGCGACTACCCTGGCCGCTGAGTCTGTAGCGTCCCTGGCCATCTGGACAGCACTTCTCGCCACAACTCTGCTCTCTTCCACCAATGTGGCAAACTCCTGGGCTCGGTCCTGTAGGAAGCACTCCTTCAACTGATGGAGTCCCACAGATTGAAGTTGTACCTGCCTAGCAGGGCCTGATGGTTAGACACCCAAAATTGCAGGCTGGCTGTCAAATAAATTTTCCTGAAACCAGTCCAGTCTCTTGGTGTCTTTATTTTTTGGTGTGCTGCTCACCTGGCCCTGCCTATCCTTTTCGTTGACGGTGGACATAACCAGGGACCCTACTGGAGGGTGAGTGTACAGGTACTCAAATCCCTTTGCTGGGACATAGTACTTCTTTCCTGCCTTCTTGTAGGTAGGCAGAATGGAAGAGGAGGGTGTGCCACACAGACTTAGCAATTTTTAGGACCCCTGGGTAGCCAGGTAACGTGACTTGGGCCAGGGTGGAGGAGGGTATGACATTAAAGAGGTCAGACTCCTCTGCTAGCCCCTCAATCTTCAAGTTCACGTTAGCAGCCACCCTTTTGAGCATGGCTTGGTGCTCCTTGAAGTCGTCAGAGGGGATGCTCGTTTGCAAGGAGCCCACCACCACTTCATCCAGGGAGATGACAAAGACGACTGCACCACAGGGGAAGTGGCGGCTTCCCTTTGTTCATCTGGAATCGGCTCCTTGGGCATCGGTGCCCACTGTGTCACCCCGGTGCTCCGACTCCAGTAATGGCTGTGCCGTGGGCAGTGTGTCTGATGCGACCTAGGAGGAACAGTGGGCGTGTGGGACCAGCATAACAGGTACACCCCAGGGGTTCCAATAATGCCACTGAGTGGGCCCCGTCCCTGCCTCCACACCACCACCACAGGAGCTGTGCTGGTCTCACGGCCTGGAGGCAAGTCCCCTTTTATAGGTGAGGGGGCTGAACTGTCCTTTGGACCATTGCCCTTCTGGTGACCAGGTCGGAGTGGAGATGCCTGAGTCTGCTGACTGACTCATCAGCAACCGGTAAGGAGAGGGCGAGGATCGGTGCCTGCCTGAAGAGCGGTACTGGGGAGCACGAGACCGGTGCCATGACCGGGAACAATCCTGCACCGAGGGGGGGTGGGGAGGGGATAGTCGCCTGGGAGACTGTCTAAGTGATGGTGATCTGCACCATGACAATCTCTGGAGGCCCGATGGTACTGTGGGTACGGGGATCGGCATCATGGCTCAGATGTCCTGTGTCTCATATGTGGAGACCTTGGCGTCAGGGACCTGGGGCTTCTGACCGGGGACCAAGGCTGCTTTAGAAGGGGGTCCCATAACCAGCTTGCCTGAAGATGCTGGGGTCTTAGCAGGGCCTGTCGCCTGGCTTGGCGTTTGTGGTGCCTGCTGGTCTACTTGCTCTTTGGCTACCGGGCCCACTTTGGGCACAGATGGCTCTACAAGGGGCTGAGACCCCCTGCCGCTCCCTGAGTCGGAGGTGGGTCCCTGGCTGAGCTAGGGGGTCCGACTGCAGCATTACCCCAAGTAGCTGCGTGGCAGGCACATAGCCTAACACAGGTCCTTTTCCCGAAGCCCCCTTTTTCTGTGGTGCCAGCGGCTCCATCGACTTTGACTGCTTCTTATGTGCCAGGCAGATTCTGGTGCCAGTGGTGCCCTGCACACTGATGCCGAAGTGCCGAGCGTGGACTCCAATCAAGAGGGCTCAGAGATAGGATGAAGCGCAGCCTCCTCAAGGAGGGCCCTCTCATTTGAGTTTGAGGGTGAAAGTTTTTGCAGATCCTGCACTTGTCCTTTCTGTGGGATTCCCCCAAACACTTTAAACAATTACCGTGGGGGTTGCTAATGAGACTCAAATGGCTGCACAATGAGCATGGCTTAAAGCCCTGCTCCGAGGCGAATCCCCAGCCAAGACTAACTACTAAACTACTCCAACACTTAACTTAGACCATTAAGTACCTAACAACTAAAAACAAAGGAGACAGAACAATGGACTGTAAGAACCTGTAATGCTCTTGCGATGCAAGACAAGACGGACGAGACGCTCCGACCAATTATCATGGGTGGCAAGAAGAAACTGAGAGGGTGCAAGTATCAGAGGGGTAGCCGTGTTAGTCTGAATCTGTAAAGAGCAACAGAGGGTCCTGTGGCACCTTTGAGACTAACAGAAGTACTGGGAGCATAAGCTTTCGTGGGTAAGAACCTCACTTCTTCAGATGCAAGTAATGGAAATCTCCAGAGGCAGGTATAAATCAGTGTGGAGATAACGAGGTTAGTTCAATCAGGGAGGGTGAGGTGCTCTGCTAGCAGTTGAGGTGTGAACACCAAGGGAGGAGAAACTGTTTCTGAGTTGGATAGCCATTCACAGTCTTTGTTTAATCCTGATCTGATGGTGTCAAATTTGCAAATGAACTGGAGCTCAGCAGTTTCTCTTTGGAGTCTGGTCCTGAAGTTTTTTTGCTGTAAGATGGCTACCTTTACATCTGCTATTGTGTGGCCATGGAGGTTGAAGTGTTCTCCTACAGGTTTTAGTATATTGCCATTCCTGATATCTGACTTGTGTCCATTTATCCTCTTGCGTAGTGACTGTCCAGTTTGGCCAATGTACATAGCAGAGGGGCATTGCTGGCATATGATGGCATATATAACATTGGTGGTGAGAGGGTGCAGTGTTTGCAGCGCCTAATATACCAGCGTATGAGCGCAGAACTCAAGGGGGCACCACAGCCAACCCTATATCCACATCCTATATCCACTGCTAAGGCAAAAATCTCCGACAACTGTTCACATGGGCGCACACATACCCAGAATGGAATCGACCTGAGCAAGCACTCGAAGAACAGATACTGATAAGTAACCTCTCTTTCATGATTGAGAGGCTCTGAATTCAGGGAAATTAGCAACTGGTGTCCTACCAGGACGGCAGTGGGCAAGGAATTCTTAGCTAAATATGGACGGTTTTCCCCAACCAGGGATCAGAGCACAAAGCTAAATCCAAAGAGTACTGATTGGTGAATGTGTACACTAAACTTCAAGTTGCTGCATTATATATATCTCCATTAGGGGAACCTGCCAGAGGCATGCCACTAATGGAGTGGTGGCTCTAGTGGAGTCATTCTTTAAACTAGGGGACACTGGTTTCCTAGCAAAGATGTAACAGTGTTCCTGTGTGGTAACGAAGTACTATTATCCCAATTTTACAGATGGGGCATGGAACCACAGAGAGGTTAAGTGACTTACCCAAGTTCACACAGTAAGTCTTTGGTACTTGAACCCAGATCTCACAGGTCCCAAGCTAGTGCCATAACCGGTGAACCATCCTTCATCTCCCCATATGCTACACATAACGTATAGGATTTTCTAAAGTGCTTGGTATTTTCCAGGTAAAAACAAAGCATCTTTTTTACATCTAGAATATGGAGAAGAGTTACCCCGGGCTGGGAATGGGGTCTGCGGAAGAACATGAAGGAGAGAGGTGGGAATCTGAGACCACTTTAGACACAAAGCTAGGATGGGGCATCATGGTGACTTTATACTTGTGTACTACAATATGAAGTGGAGTGGCCAAAGCTCATGCACCCTCCTAGCAGATGGCCATTTTGATTGAAAAGCGCTCAAAAGGCTTGTGCCAGATACTTATAAGTAGGGCCCATCAACTTAATCAGGGCCCATCAACTTAATCAGTGCAAGCTTTAGGTCCTTGAAGGCGAGAGCTCACTAACTGGGGAGAGGAGAGGGAGTACACCTTTACCATGTGTGAAAGTGGAATTTTCTGCAATTTTTAATGAATTCTATGTGCACCTCAGTTTCCCTCTATAATTAGTACTTAACCCTCCTCCATCCCCCAGGACTAAGTCTTCTCTTAGGGGCAGCACAGGATATGAGTTACCTTGCTGTCTGGGTTGCAGTGATTAGGGTCATTAAGGAATTGGCTGAAACCTGCTGAAAGTAACAGATCAATGCAGAATCCAAAGGAGACAACGAAAAGTCCCAGTGGCCAGAACATCGACACCTAGGAAATAACAGCACAGAGGAAGGAGGTTTTCCTCCCACCACACATCACAGATGCTGAGCAGAGACCCCAGGACTGAGATGTGACCAGCAGGGGATAAAGTGTGGGCTTCTGGAGGAAGCGGACTGCTCTCTCCTAGGACAAACAAGTGAGTCAAAGAGAGAGCCTGAGATAGAATCCACTATACTTGGCTGGTGATCTGCTCTGGCTTGACCAGAATGGACTATGCTTTAAACTTTATATCTCTATGTTAACATAAGAATTTTGAATGCTGTGTTCCAGCTGACTAATAAACCCTACTCTATTTTGAAAAGATTGTTTGGTGTCACTGCAAATACTTGAGGGGGTCGGGGGGGGGTGCATTAGTCCCCGAAGGGTGTATAAGTGTCTAAAATCTATGTCTGACCTACCAGTCCTTGTCCCCATCCTCAAAGGAAACTTTCACAAACACTTTCAAAAGACAAGCCTGGGAAATAAAATTCATACCTCTGCTAGACACTAAAAATCATGACTGAACAGACACTGGATTTGTTGTAATAAGCCATAATCTGTAACCCACTATCCCCCTCTTTTTGTCCTAAGACTGCAGGTGTTAATGGGCTGCTCTACCTTGAATGGTCCCTTAGAATATGTGCTACCTAGTTATGCTAAATGATCTGTTCCATCTTGCATTTAGACACTCAGCATATCTTTTCTACACCTAAAGAGTTTGTGTGGCTCAAAAGCTTGTATCTCACACCAACAGAAGTTGGTCCAATAAAATATATTACCTCACCCACCCTGTCTCTCTAATACCCTGGGACCGACATGGCTACAACTACGCTACGTGTAATTACGATAAGCAGATACTGCTCCCATGTGGACTTTTAAGAAAGCTATACCTAAGCCCTGAGACTTAAGGTGTAGAAGGTACTCTAGGACTGCAGCTAATGATAAATGTGACGACCCAGGTAATTTATAGGCCTATCAGTCTGACATCAACCCTGGGCAAGATATTAGAGTGGCTGATACAGGACTTGCATAATAAAGAATTAAAGAAAGGTAATATAATTAATGCCAATCAACATGGATTTATAGAAAACAGATGCCGTTAAAAAAAAAAAAAAAAAAGACAGGTTAATTTTTTTAATGAGATTACAAATCTGGTTGATAAAAGCTAATAGTGTTGATGTAATATACTTGACTTCTATAAGGCATCTGACTTGATACTGCACAACATTTTGATTAAAACACTAAAAAGATTTGAAATTAACATGGATTAAAAACTGGCTAACTGATAGATCTCAAAATATAACGAATAATGATTTCTCATTTACAAACAGATGTGTTTGCAGTTGGGACCCACAGGAATAAATTCTTGGTCCTATGCTATTTAACATTTTTATTAATGACCTGGAAGAAACCACAAAATCATCACCAATAAAGTTTGCAGATGACACAAACCGGAGTGGTAAATAATGAAGTGGACAGGTCATTAATACAGAGTGTTCTGGATTGCTAGTGAAGCTGTGCTCAAGCAAACAATACACGTTTTAATATGTTTAAGTGTAAACATATAAATCTAGAGACAAAGAACGTAGGCCATACTTATTGAATGGGCGTTCTATCCTGGGAAAAAGGGATTCAAGGATGATGACGGATAATCAACTGAACATTAGCTCCCAGAGTGACACTGTGGTCAAAAGAACTAATGCAATCCTGGGATGCATAAACAGGGGAATCTCGAACAGGAGTCGAGAGTCTATTTTACCTCTGTATTTGGCACTGGTACGACTACTACTGGAATACTGTAAAAAGCAACAGAGGGTCCTGTGGCACCTTTGAGACTAACAGAAGTAATGCTCCCAATACTTCTGTTAGTCTCAAAAGTGCCACAGGACCCTCTGTTGCTTTTTACAGATTCAGACTAACACGGCTACCCCTCTGATACTGGAATACTGTGTCCAGTTCTGGTATCCACAATTCAAGAAGAATGTTGATAAACTGGAAGAGGTTTGGAGAAGGTTAAGAAGTGACTTGATCACTGACTATAAGTACCTACACAGAGAACAAATATTTAATAATGGGCTCTTCAATCTAACAGAGAAAGGTATAACATGATGCAATGGCTGAAAGTTGAGGCTAGACAAATTCAGACTGGAAAGAAGGTGTACATTTTTAACCGTCACAGAATTAAATCACTGGAACAACTTACAAAGGGTCATAGTGAATTCTCCATCACTGATAATTTTTAAATCAAGATTGGATATCTTTCTAAAAGATATACAGTACGAATTGTTTTGGAGAAGTTCTATGGTCTGTGTTATACAGGAGGTCAGACTAGATGATCAGTGAGGTCCCTTCTGGCCTTGGATTCTAGGAACAATGTGCACCCCAGTCCAGAATAGACACATCAGTGATCATTATGATTAAAAGGGACGGGGCAGAGTAAAGGATACCTCCTGGAGAACGTTGTCCCTGTTCTACCATCAACAAAACTGTTGGAGCACTTGAAGAAGGATGGTCTGTCTCCTCTGAAATCAGTGCATATTTAGTGTGCAGTGTTCTGCCACCTACAGCTGCAAAGATCTCATGTTCAGATGAGCAAACAATGTGACATAGGTCAATGAGGACATCAGACCTAATGGCCTTAGCAAACACTGTGTGGTCTGCACTGATTGTTCAGAGAAGCTCTGATGCCCTTTACACTTTCCTGTGCCAATGGTGCAATCTGAGGGATCCACTCCCTGTAAAAGGCCAAGGAGATTGCGGTCTCAAGACCTTAGCAGAAGATGCTGTTGAATCCATAGCAGAGGGATCTCTCTTGAATCCTACAAGAGGATTTTGGCACACAAGCCGGGATAATTCAGTACTACAACAGGCCATTAGAGTATCAGGCTCTAGGCAATGACAGGCAAGAGATAAGGCTGGACCCACAACATCTCTCTCCCTTCTGGTCCCGAGAATGAAGGCAGAGCACAATGTGCATTGGGTAGCAGAGTGGGCCTCATCCATACAGAAGGGACTGGATGTGGGTCTCAGATTCTGGTATGATTGTTGGGCAAGAGGTGTACCCCTTGTAGACTTTCAGGGGTTCAAGATCCAACACGATCTCAGTAAGGGGCCCAGACCCAACAGCAGGTTATGACTATTTATACTACAACTAATTAAACTACATTACACTATTTACAATATATTGTACAAAGCTAGGATCTTGACCTGAGGACACAACAGAATGAGTTCTGTTCCATTTGTGGCAGTGACAAAGGAAAAAGCTGATGGGGTGGAGGGTGCACTCCCTTATATAGGGCACGTCACTGATGTCACCTTCATGCAAGATCTCTCCTCACCCAACAGATACTGCTTTTCAAGGCAGTTCAGAAGCTCAATGACAAAGGTGTTAAATCCCATGAGTGGCAATTCAGAGGCCCTCAAGTAGAAGCACCAATTTTAAGATTGCCTTACAACCTTAATTCTGCCCCCTTCTGCGTCCACCCAGTGCACTGAGTGAGAAAGGGATTCTATTGGAAAAAACAAATATGTGATCATGTAATTAAAGACTGCATCATAATGCAAACACACAAGGGGACAAAATTAAGGTTGCACAGGCAACTGTAAATCTGGCATTTTTAAACTCATGAGTACTTGACCTGCAATCTATATTTTAAAGAGAGATTTTTTTTGTATGTAATTTTCTAAGATTTGTTGGGATTTTTTAAAAGGAAAAAGATAAACATTTCTATTATACAATTGTAACTACTGCCCCATCATGCATCAGCAGCAGGCTTGAACCCTAATCCTCCAGCACGGCATAAACTTGAGACATGGAATGAATGAGACTAGCAGGCAGCATGAGTACACTTATCTCAGAATGGGAATAAGTCACCAGTATCACACACTGGCTCTCCAGATCAGTTCTCCCTCCTGCCCTATGTTGTTGCCCCATGGGCAGATGGGAGAGGTTGCTAACATATTCATGTGCTGGGTCTGAGGGGCTATGGGAGGAATCCAGCCTGGTTTTCTTCCTGCCCTACACTACTACAGATGCTCTGGTAGCACCCCAATGTTTCCAATGCAGCATGTACTGATGCTGCAGTGGTATGGGTCCAGCTCTTTAGAACATTTACGTTAAGTTATTTTGTCATTTACCAAAAATTTCAGAGTAAAGCAAACTGAAGCAATAGCAATTTTTAACTGTTAAATACCCAAAACATTTCAGTTTGTTTTTAAATTCTTCCCCTTCCCTCCACAAGTTAAGAAAACTCTGCTAGCATGCAATGATTACACATCTTATCCTATTCAGAGTTAATCTGCATCAACATTTATAAAACTGAGTGACCCACAACTCAGGAAGCAGCTAGGATGTGCACGATTTATAAATAAAATTTGTTGCTCAGTTTAGTCTTAGCTTCCGGGCATGTTACTCAAACAAATGTTTTAATTATGTGTAAATTTACACTATTCATCTGACTTGTAAATTATGCTGTAAATTTAAGAAATCTGAAGGACCCTGCACAACAAACAAAACAACCACTTCAGAAATGTGCTCTGAAGCAACCTAGAGGTGCTCCAACTCTTCAAGAATCACTCATCTCTTACTTTAGAAGTAGCACTTCTTTTTATTCAAACCATTTAATATTTTGCACTATTGGAAGAATCCGTCCCAGAGAAATATGCACTACCAGCCAAAACTTCCAGCTCATAGGGATTTACAGAAAATAAATGAGAAATGGTGTGAAAGCTGCTGAACTAGTCACTGCAATGACACCAAAGAAAACTAGAAATACCCGCAAAGAATCAGTAATTACACATTTTGCTACAGAAGTATATTATCATACTACTGTTTTCTTATACAACTGTGTGTGGCTCAGGCCTATGTCTTTTTTTTTTTTTAAACTGAAATGGTTATACTGGTAGAATCTCTAATGTTGGACACAGTTATACTGTACCAAAGTGTCTTATACCAATGTAGCTTATTCCCTTTCACATACAGGAACTGTTGTACTGGTATAATACACTTTTATACCAATATATAACTATCCACAACAGGAAGGTTACACCATTAAATATAATAGTATAAAGTGGTACAACTTGTCTAGAGACAAGTCCTTTATGAAGATGTAGACAGATTTAGAAGTTTATAATGGAGGCAACTCATTTTACCACATCAAATGGAATGTAGTTACTGAAGTGTAATACTGTTATGCACTAAAGAGGTATTCTATAGCCTGTTACATTAGATATGAAACATACTGTATGCATATAAGTGTTGGTGTGTTACAAAGGTTTTATCAGCTTGAGTGAGATGGCTATATTATTTGTTAGTAACATAATTCACCTGTGGTTTTGCAAGTCATCCCAGAAAAATAATCTCATGTAGGGGGAGCAACAATGGCCTTTATTTCTATAGAGATAAGGTGGGGAAGGTATGGAAGGGGTGATGAGTTTTAGAATGGAGCAGAGAGGAAAGCTATGGGTGAGAGCTAAAATTGGAAGGGGGGGGGCAAGGCTTTATAAAATCTGAGTTAAAACAGGAAAGTCAGGGACAAGCTAATAAACTTGCAGGCACAGTTTAAAAAAAGAAAAGGTTTAGTAAGAAAAAGGATACATGTGTAAAGATAAACCATCAAGGTTTTAACAAAATGAGACTTGACAGTAGTAAAAAGCTATAAAAAGCTGCAGCATTAGTTGTGAAATTTAACAGTTTATGTGGGGGACTTGTACAGTGTGCCTTCTTTGCCTTTAGTCTGCAAGACTTTGATCTTTCATAGGAATCAGTGCAGGCATAAGGGACCTACCCAAACAGTAAAAGTGCAAATTACCTTTTCCCAACTGAGATAATGACACAGACAGCTCAGCACCTCTCCTCGTGCACGTTTCCTGACAACTAACTGCATAGCTTTGTTAATCACGCCTTGGAAGGAGAATATATCATCCCACACATTTGTGATAAACAAAGTTAATTTGGCAGATTCTGGGAAGTCTAGGAGAGAAAAGAGAAAGGATAAATCAAAAAAGAAACTCTGAATACCCTTTTTAAAATCTACTGCTCAGATTGCAAAGGCTAACTCCTTACAGGTATTTTTCCTAATTTTTCCAGTGTGTGAAATAGGTGCACAAGATGCATTAGCACATTTAAAACAAATTTTTAAGTTACTTTACTAAAATAATTTTCAGAAGATTGGTATACAGTCTTGGCATATACACAGTATCTTCAAAATCATTCACCTTTTAAATAGGAATTGTAGGAACTGGTAGTAAAATTCAAATTAATGATTTTTGGCATATTAAAGTCAAACCCAAGATTATGAGATTTGACAAAGATATTTCAGTTTATTTTGTGCAGTTGACACAGTCTAGTTAGTTGCACTGTTTCCCCTTTGGTGTGGGGTTTCATTGTTGAACCTAGTAATACCTCTGGGCTTTCACAAAATCCCCTGCCAAGGAGTTCCACAGGTTGACTCTGAACTGTGTGAAGAAATACTCCTTAGGTTTGTTTTAAACTGGCTGCCTATTAATTCCATTGCATGACCCAATTCTTGTGTTACTGAAGTGGTCAACAACACAGCCATCCATTTTGACCCCCGCACACACAGGCCACAGAATTTCTTCCACAAACTGGATTAACTTTGATCCTTTAGAATGATATCCAACATAATTTTAAAGACTAAGTGAAGGTGAGTCCCACCACTAGCATCTGGTAATTGTTAATTACTCTTACGGCTGCAAAACTGTATCTTATTTCAAGGTTCAACTTCCAACCACTGAATCTTGTTATACCTTTGTCAGCAAGGTTGAACCCCCTTCCTGCACTATCAGATATTTTTCCATTTATAAGTACCTATACCCAGTAACCATGTCACTTCTCAACTTTCTCTGCCTTTAGTTGAGTTCCTTAAGCCTCACATCCTAAGTGTTGTCTTGTTCCTTTGTGAGTCTGTCTACAAATTGAAATAATAATAGTCATATTTGGAGAGCAGGACTGGTAATTAATCACCCTCATCCGGAGGCTAGCTGGCAAGTACACCTTAAAACTCAAGAGGTCCAATTTCTTTTGGGTCCTTCTTTCTGAGTAGATTTAAGTTTGGATCTCTCCTGATTAGCTGCTACTATAAGTGAACCTGGTCCCAGATGGGCGTAAATATATTCAAATCCCTTACAGGGATCTGATGCCTCCTGTCAACTCATTTTGAAGCAGCCATTGTAGACGCAGTAAGTAGTTCCTCATTTATGGGCATGGTGACCCCTCTGGGGTAGAAGCATGAACGATGTCCAAGAGTTTGTTATTTCTCTTGAGCTACCTCTCCAACGGTATATCCAAGGTCTCCACCATGTGTTTCATGAGCTCCTTCAACACCTTGAATTCATCCACCAAGACAGCTATAGAAAGATTCACTGCCTCATCTGGGAAGAATGAGAAGATAGCAGCAGGGATCATAGCTGATGCTCTTCTTCACTATCCTTTTCTTGCCTCTCCAGTATCCAAGGCTAGTTTATCGGAGGTGATTTAATTTGTCTCTTCAGGGGAGGATGAACTAGCCGAAGAGACAGAGGATGATGCAGGCTTTCTGGAGTATGGCTATACACCCCGGATGTCCAATAGGGCCATGGCTGCTAAACGTAGAAAAACTGAGGTTGGAGACACATGGTGGGGGGAGGGTGTCAGGAGGGGTACTCCTTATGAGGGCCAAGTCTTTTTTTTGCTACCTCTCATGGGATCCTCTCTAGACTCCTTTCCTGACTCCCACTGTGTTACCCATGGAGGGAAAGGTGGACAGGTGGTAGATGAGTCCCTACTACACCCAGCAAAAGGAATAAATTTTCATTTTACAGCCAGTGGAGGCGAGGTTGATACTGGGGATACCTCCCTAATCTGGCATACCAGTGACTAACTCTGATGGCTAAAAGTGTCCAATCTTGCATGCAAGATGTGCATACTCATTGAGCAGACTCTATGTGGACAATCACCCAAAGAAGAACTTGGTATCAATACAGTATGGTGAATGTGACCTTGTCTGTTAGTGTGTATTGTATCCTGTTAGTGAAGGATTTCTTCATATGTTAAAGATGTTATATATGATGAACATAAATGCTGCTAAACTATATATATGAAGAATTTTAACTCCGAGCTCCATAGCCATGGACAGAGGGAAAGAAATACATGCACACATGGATGGAAGGGAGCAGATACTGGTGAACATGAAGAAATTATCTTCATGATAATTCTGATTCACCAGTGAACTCTACTGAAACAGCTCATCACCACCTGCAACCTGCAATAAGTGCTATGTTTGTTCTCAAGACAAGAGTGAAAGTTAGCAAAGTTTCTTGAGAATCAGACAAAATTGCAGGAGGAAGGCCAATGCAAAAGCAGACTACAGGGTAAGAAAATCCTGGTACTCCCAAGAGAACAAGATTAGAACCCCCCAAGGGGACTCTCTGAGATTCCCATGAGATAAATGTACCAAGCAGGGCAGGGATTCTAACAGTGTTTAAAACAAAATGTTAAGCAGTCATATGTTGCAAACAAACCTTTTGCTACGATTTTTTTTTAGATTTAAATAAAATAATTTAATGTGTTGCTATTTGCACTCTGTTTATTCTTTGCATTTCTCTAAACTTGTACACTGAAAATCCATACAGACAGTTGAAAATCAATTAAGACAATTTTAATATTTGATATTCACCTTCAAGTTCTTAGAACTATAATGTGTTTTGGGATTGTTTGCTTAAACAGCTTTCATTGAAGTTTAAAATAAATATCTATGAAGCATGTGATGAAAAAACACAATCTAGAAAGAAAAAACATACAAACACAAAATGGCTATGCCACACCATACCTTCCTTAAGTAAGCTGTAGCAGAAGAGGCGGGCTCTTTCCAAATCTCCCAACTGCCGACAGATTCCTATGTATACTCTACATAGAGCCTGAGTGAAATTGTGATTCAAAGACATCTTCTGAGTCTTCAGTTTATTGAGAATAGCATGCAGCAATGGCTCTGCTAAATGCTGTAACAACACACAAAAGCATTTTTATTAACATTCATTATCCACAGTACAGTTGACAGACCTTCACAAGATTAAAGTATTATTCTGAGTTTGCTGAGTAAATAGTTGTGACATGGTCCCTGAAAGAAATACCCTGCTCTTGGTAATTGTACTAAAAATGCGCATGGTGAAACTTGCAACAAATTTAAAAAGATAAAAATAAAAGTAACCAAGGTGAGGCCAGAAAAGTATAATAAACTAGAGGCAAACCAGAAGGAACAGTGTGACTTTTCATTGTCCTTCTTTAAATAAAATGAAAATAAAAATGTTCAAGTTATGAGATAGCACAGATTTATAGTAACATCCTATTAAATAGGACTGGCATATAAGTGGAGAAACACCTAGATGAACAATGAAAATCGGGTAGGCAAATTTTGGGATACTTTAGACTAACCAAAACCAGGCAATACGTTCAAAAGTTTGCAGCCTTCTGCTATGACCATTTTAACAGTATAAATATCTGTATTACAATTGGCCTGTCTGCTAATTTAGTTTAATTTATTACACATTTGTATTCTAGTTGGACAATGGGGATTATTAAAATATGAAATTCAGAATTATGCTATGTACCTTGTTTGCGATACCAAATTCATAGACAACTTCTTTCTCTTCATCTCTCATTACCGGGACCTTCAAAATATTTCCCACGTACACATGACTCCGAATAACAGGTAACAGATCAAAACAGGATTCAGCAATTTTCTTCAGTGCCAAAGTCACAGGATCAATAATATTCTCTACTGGTGAAGGCAATTCTGAATTGCAGTTTGCTGCTAATTGCCTAATTTCACAATTGTTGAGTGAGACAGTTTTACCTGCAGCACTCAGTACTTCAATATTTAAGTCTCCTATAGCTTTGATTGCAACATCTTCCTTAGTCTCCAATTGTGGCAATTCACTGTCTAGCCTCAGCCTCTTTGCACTTCTCGGCATAGAGGCTGACAATATCCTTTTTCCAACATGACTCTGACTCCCTGAATCTTTTTTATCTTTATTACTGTGAGATTCTGAATTACTCCCTGTTTTAACAAAAGCAGTGGATGTAGAAGAAATTGCTTTGAACCCACTGAACTGACTCACTGGCCCTGGTACATTCTTGTATTCTGAAGAGGCACGCCTGTTGGGCTGAATGTTACCTTTGAGAATGTTGAGTGTTCTTGCTCTTGGTGATAGCTCTGGATACATAGTGTCCAAGATTTTCACAGAGTTTTCCTGAGGAACATCTAAAGCAGAACTACCAGCTGCAGATGGAGGAAGTCTTCCTGGCACAGGAAGTGCATGCTTTGGTGTGGCAGCACAAAATTGCAAAGGTGAGGACAAGATTCTGCGACCAACTGTTGTCTCTGAGGGAGATGGAGTGGAAAATATAGGGGGAGATTTGTACTTTGGAGCATCTGACAAAGGAGACATTAGTGGAGGAACTGGAGTTACTCTTAGAGGGGAAATAAGACCATCAAGAGGAGATGGCAGAGAGGACCGGCTAGATGAAGACATTATCGGAGAAACAGGACGAACAGTTCTTGGAGGGGTAGCTATCAGAGGTGGGAGCAGAGGAGGTAAAGGTGGACCTATCTCTTGTCTAATTTTATTGATAGTCTCAGG
This sequence comes from Malaclemys terrapin pileata, assembly GCF_027887155.1. Classification (NCBI taxonomy): domain Eukaryota; kingdom Metazoa; phylum Chordata; order Testudines; family Emydidae; genus Malaclemys; species Malaclemys terrapin. Next base: position 163,324,541 of record NC_071506.1, read on the forward strand.
TGAACGTTTGGTTGGTGTAGAAGTATCAGCATTGGCTAGAACCGGCTGGGTTAGTTGGACCTGCAGAGTTCTTGTTTTTCCTTTACCTTGAGGTAATCTCTGTGTTAGTCTGCCCTGGTCTGCTTGGATTGATGTCTTGGCTGAAACATTTAAGACATCTGATGGTTCCTGGACTTTCCACCTGGATCTACTGTTGGTTTTGGATAGAAGATCTAGAGATGACTCTGAGTCCACAATGTGTGTGTTTTCAAATATTGCTTTTTGTGATTTAGAGGTTTCATTGACTGGTCTAGGGTCAGATATTTCATCAGACACGGTTGGATGCTGATAGAATTCTGTCAAAAACTTTCTACCTTTTCTTTGAAAATGTGTCTCATTAGGAAAAACATCACTGTAACGGTCATCGAAACAAGACTGACAGCCTTCTTGAACAATATTTGTGTTGATATCTGCTGAGGCAAAAGCAACACAAGTTTCTTTTTGTTTATCGTTTAATTCTTCACAAAACACTGTATGTGCTTTAGACCCTTCTATGCCAGCATCACATGACACACTTTGTTCCATATTTGATGCAAGTTTTTCATTACCATTTATTTGTAAGAAATTGCCAGACAGACTTGTGTCTAATTTACTATTTTTTATAACATGTTTGTAGGTTTCTGAGCACTTGGCTAACATATGGTACGATAAATTAATTTCTGAAGTAGTTTGTTTTGTGGGGATCTTTTCTGATACCTCAGCAGATGTAAACGATTCTTCTAATCTTATCAAGCTAGTCTCATTGTCAGATGCTGACCCACTTGTTTTGGAATTTTCTCTACATTCAGAAGCTCTCTCATTATTTTCATTATTATGGAATACAATTCCATGTGCTGAGAAAAGTTTGCCTTTAGGATAAACCTTTTCTGTTAAACATGACTGCTCCTTTACAATACTTGGATAGTGGTGAGTTATACAAGGCATAGCCATATCTGTTAGTGCATCTGAGTACACTGAAGGAGAGCGTTCACACATTTTGTCATTTTCATCAACAGCTGTGGTAATTTCTGGCACATCCACTGTATAAGTCCAGAAAGTTCTCAGTTTCTCATTGGACACTAAAAAACGTTCATGCTCTTTTGTATACTTGACCTTTCTAAAAGGAAAGTCTTCCTCTTCAGAGTCATCTGTCTCCTTTGGAGCATCAGAAGTACTTTTAGAAGATTTATTCCCATTTGTCTCTCCAGATATCTTAATAATGTTCAATTCTTGGTCATTGTTCTTCATTGTTTCATCAAGCCTATATTCTATAGGTCTGACCTGACCTTCAGAAGAGCAAAGAGGCTCTACTCTCTGAGGTGAAGTTTCTTTTATTACAGAAAGAGCTGTGCTAATTTCCTTCGAGCTACATGTTTCACATTCTGCTTCTTCAAAAACTAGACTAGCTTCCTTTTCCACATGTTTACCACTGTCAACAGAACTTGTACCAAAGATCTGTATATCTATCAATGTTTTTTGTGGTTCTATGGCATTTGGCTGCTCCTTTTCATTTTCAATTTCTGCTCTATTTTTATTGTCATATTTATTACTGGGACAATCAAGTGGCTTGATCTTTTCTTTATCATTCTGAATGGTCTTGCCCTTCACCAAATTTCCTACAGAATAATTAGGCATACTTTGGATAACATGATCATTATATTTTTCATTTCTTCTAGTTAGGGATGAAGCAGTACTAAGTGCTGTAACAGACTCTTCTTCACTGTTAGTGTCAAACGCTTGGCAATTCTGTTTGAAAGGTTCACCACACACCTGAAAGTTGAAAGCAGTGAAATCAACGAACACTGCTGTGCTCTCCAAACCAATTGTCGCTGTGACAGGTGAGTTTATTTTTTTAGTATCTATACTTCCAGTCTGCAAGACATCTTCTATGGGTAAAGCTGGTTTTCCAATAGAATCTTTTTCAGAGACAACCTGATCGGAGACATCTGAAATCTGGTTTCTCGTCTCTACTTCCTCCACACCATTCTCTTCCAAACCAGGTGAACTGTTACAGTTCTGAATCAACACGCTCTCACACGGTTTGTCATTTAATTTCTCTTTTATTTCCTCACACTGAGAATTTTCAGTTACTGAACATGAATCCAGAGGTTTCACAAACTGTGCCCAAGAAGAGTGTTCACTTTCTTTTATGACAGACTTAACAGTATCTATTTTCTCAGTTTCTAATGGCACACTGCTTCTCTCCCTAAGTTCCGAGTGTTCCATTTCCATTTCAATCTCCTGAGGTTGAAATACTTTTATAAAATTTTGAAATTTGGAAGACCTCTGTTCTGATGCAATGTATGTATTTTTGGCCTGCCTCACTTCACTAGCTCTTTCTGTGACACACTCTGGTGCAAGTAATACATGATTAGTTCGAACTATTTGCTCAGGTTCTAGTGGATCATTTTCTCCATTTATACCAGATGCTGGGTTTTGTGACATAACCGTAGTTTCAAAATCTAGTTTCTTTTGCAATAGGTTATTAGCATCTTTTTGTTCATGGTCTAGTTTAGCTTGTAGACACCTTTCCTCCTCTGCAACTTGTAGTTCTCCAACTTCCATAACATGGAGCGATTTAGAAAATTTATATGTTTCTAGAAAATCTTCCTTGTTTACTGAACTACCAATGAAAATATTTTGTTCAGGCTGAGTTATATTGACCTCAACACACTGCTCTCCAGTTCTGAGCTGTTCCCCATCTCCATCAGACATTGAGCGAGCAGTTCTGCATACCTCTGCAATGTGGTTTTCCCCATCCATATATAATGAATCTCTGCTTCTTTCAGTGGCAAGTATAAATGAGTCATGTCTAAAAGCATTATTGTTTTCCAATCCAGCCTCTTCATTTACTTCATGTTGTTTTATATGCTCAAACTGTTTATCCAGTATCTCTTCATTGCTGATTTTTTCTTCAGCACATTGTGATTTAGTGGAGATATCTTTAGCTTCAGTGTCTATTTCAGTTTGCAGAAGTGTTCTCTCACCATTACACTGACACATCAATTCATTATCATGCTCTGCTCCAGAAAAGGATTTAGAATTTCTGAAACTAAATCTCACATCTGCCTCTTCATTATGATTTGGTTCATTACTTGTCTCTACACAGAATCCTTTTGTGGTTATTGTAGCAATTATTCTCTCCTCTGTGGTTACAATGTGCTCTTCTATGCTGGGTGTTGTATTTATTACATTAGATTTTGTTTGTATGTCGCTGGATTCATTTTCCATTTCTTCATTCCCCATCGCTTCACTAGGCTCATCCTCAAAATTCTCAGGGGTTACCAACACACTTTCAGTTCCAAAGATGGGTTCCCCAGTTTGCAAGCGAACATCCCCTCTGAGAGTGGATGCTGGTTTTGGTGTTTCTACTTTTCCTGGTAATTCAGCTTCCTTTGCTTCCATTAATTCACTATACCTTTCTTTCATATGTTCGGAATTAGCTGTAGTATTTACATTTATAACTATAGTCTTCTCTGTTTGTATTAGTTCATTAGATTTTTCTTGCAAGTATTGGAAGTTAGATGACACAGCTGAAGAGGGTTGATCTTTAATTTGTATCTCGTCAGTGTGAACTTCCTTCTCATTGATAGCTTCCAGTTTAGGTGTTGCTACCTTCAGTGTTAGGTCTGTCTCTGTAGGTCCTATATTATCAGAATCCTCTTCCAAATGTTCTTCATTGGCAAGTGTGTTCATACTTGAAACAGTCATCTCAGTTCGTTTTGCTTCAGCATCTTGCTCCTTAATGTATCTTAATTTTGCTGTGAAAGTGTCTATATAAATTGGCATCTCTTCATTCTCTCTCAATTTAGTTGAGATTTCTCTATCATGAGGTTCATGTGATTTCTCATCTTCATTGCTTTCTTTCATACTGATAAAGCTAGTGTTACTCTGTGACTCTGCTTTGCCTTCTTCTAAAATACTTTCCACAATGTGAGCATTATGATCAATTTCTTCATCACTGGAATCAGTGGATTCTCCAAACAAAGTATCCTTTAATTAAAAGATACAAAAGGACAGTTTTTCAAACTGCAGTTTTTCAAATTCAGTATAATTCTATGGCTATTATATTTTTTTAAGTGAATGTATTGGCAAGCATTGGGAACTTATGAAATGTAACCACTTAAACAGGTACAGCTTGGACAGCAGAATTACAAGTCTCTCTATCAATGTTCTCTAATAATGGCCTAGAGGGAACACCTTTATGGCAAAAGAACAATTCAGTTTCTGGTGTCTACCTTTGCTCTAAGATACCAACTGGTGAAAACTATGGAATAATGAATTCCACAAAAAGGAAGGGGAAAAGGACTACAGCAGGCAGTAGTAAAACAAGGAGGCTTAAGTTACTGTGAGCCAACTTTTCAATGCTTGGTGCCTCAAGTTAGGTTCTTAAAATCAACACAAGTACATCTTTAGGCTCTCAAGTTTCAGAGTTTCTCTCTCAAATTCAGATTTCTGTAAACAGGCAACAGAGCCTAATGAAGCAGTTATAACAAACTAAAAACTTTCCAAGTGCATGAGACGTACTGGATGCAGGGGACTTTAATGAGTGTGGAGGTGACTTTTGAGTCAGTACTTATATTCTGATTGTAATGTATATTGTACAGTATATTTATTGATGGTCATGCCATCATTTTAGTCATGCACGCTTAGTGCATTACAGGAGATTATGTGTGTGTGTCTCTCTCTCTCTCCACAAAATACAGTGTATTTTAAAAAACTCAGCAAAAATGAACTTAAAATTTGGATCTAAACATTGTGACAAAGTCCCTATAAAGTGTTTGAAAACATACAAACACCACCGATATTTTAGACAAGCCTATCAAATCCCTTTAATTATTTTTGCAGTACTAGAGAAGCTGAGCTATTGCCAATTCAGTCTTACTGTAACTCACCTGTGTAGCCAGTGGTGAAAAACATACAGGAGATAGAAGAGGGGGGAGAGGCCTTGCCCAGTTCAATATATCAAGCAAGTTTCCACCAAGCTGTTCTTGTTCCTGATCAGAGGTCTCTGAGCTACTGTCTGTTAAGTCTGTCTGTACAACCACCTCTATAGTTTTGTCCTCATAAAAAGCACTGTCACCATTACAGTCCTGCAGACCTTCTTCGGTGGTCTTACTCTCAAATTGATCACCTCCAGGAGGCTCCTTGTCTACTTTTATCTGCAAAGCTGTTAAGGAACTTTGATTTTCAATGGTTTCTGGTGAACAATGAGGGTGAAGCGTTTTGACATCAGATTTCCTGAATTTTCGGTGGGTTTGTGCAACTTCTACAAAAGACAAAAATATAACAGTTTCTTGTATTTTTCGTTCTGTTTTATCAAGTTAATAGTATTTTGTGATTCAACATACTTTGGTCATGATTTTCTAAATATTTTCAAAGACAGCTGTAAGAAGCATCAAGGAGTTTCATTTTCAAAAAGATTATTCATGGACTATGATTAAAATGCAGACCTTCATATATTCTCAAATATAATTATACATTACCATGTCAAAAAGATATTGGGAATATTAAAGATGTACAGTTAAGGACTCGAGTCAGAAAAGGCCAAAAATCAAGATTACTTGAACAACCTTAACTCTGTCCATTTGCATATATGCACTAGAACTACATGATGTAGTATTTCACATATATTTCTATAACCATAGATACACACGTAGCATGTCGTAATGGTCATTCTTTTATATTAGAACAATGTGTAGTATAGTGTCTTTACTGACATAGGCCCGAGACTCTGCAAACAGATGTGTCAGCACAGACTCCAGCCTTCCAGCAAATCCTCTCACACCTAAGTGTGTGTAGTTTCAGAGAAAAATGTGCAGAAGGGATGGGAGTTTGAACTGGTGGTGGTGGTGGTGGTGACAGTGTAATTTAGGGAAGAGGGTGATAGAAGGCTGGCATCCCTACTGGGGCAAAATTACAGTGCATTCTCTCTGGTGTATGGCAGTTGGTGAAATATCTCTCTGGGTAGAGAACTGCTGGTTGCCTTAACTTTTCATTCTTGCTTTTTAGACTCCATGCTGTGTTAAACATAGGCCCAATCTTAACTGACACACAAAGCAATGTTGTGAGGTTATAGTTTATTATTTCATAATATAAGTGCTTAAGGACTCCAAGGATCAAGACACCATTGTGCCAGACACTGTACAGAAAAAGCAAAGACAGAACTTGTCCTCAAGAGCTCAAAATGCAAGATTTAGACAAAACAAGAAATGGTCTTTAACATTACAGTCTGACCGCCATCTCCAAGGACACCAAAAGCTAATGTACCAGATAGAACAGAAAAGAAAAAAAAGTTACATAAAACTCACAGTATCTGTGGTTCTTAGCGATGTTTTGTACACATAGATCCCACTTGTAGTGCAACATCTTGCGCATGAGATCAGAATATTTTTAACAGCAGTGCAAACCTGCATGCTCTCATGTTTTCCCATCCCAGGGCATGCGAGGTGGAGCAAGCATGACCACCTCTCAGTTCTCTCTTACTACCCATGGCATTGAGAAAGAGCTCAGCAATGTCTGCCTGCTACCCTGTAGTATCCGGTCATTGAATCAATTGGTTTTTCTAGATATTTTAACCACACCGATATTTGTGTTAATATTCAGCAGGTAAGGTGTTTAAGACAACATAAGATTTTTAGAATAGCTAATTTGTAATGTTCAGCGATAACAGAATAGTGTTTAGCCTGAATTAGTGCATTTATTTTTATAGCAAATACATTAAAAACCTATTGCAACATACCTTCTGTAAATAACTTGCTTGTTTTTACTGGCATCCTTGAGTGACCCTGAACAGAAGCTGCTGAGAAAAAAAATAGCCATTAGTACAATTTGTACTCAATGAGAAAGAAAAAAGAAAAAAAAAAAAAATACTTTCAACAGCATTCCAAGACACTTTGTGCTCCATCTCACCCAAGATATAATCATGTTCCTGGTTCTGTGTTTTTCCTGTTGTGCTGTCAATACACATCCAGAGCTCCTCCAATAGCAGCTTTATTTTTCCTGTTAAAAATAAATACTTTACAATTAAATAGCTTAAGTTTGTGAATTTGTCATATCACTTTTGTTCTAAGTAAGCATACACATATGAATACAGTAAAATAGAGAATACTAAAATCTAGCATTATATATTAATTACAAGTATTAAAAAAAAAAAAAAAAAAAAAGATAAAGCAACCATTTTATCTGGGGAAATATATCCCAGATACCCAATCCAGGAGTTAACTGTCTTTCAGGCAGGTGCTTCTCATGGGTAGGAACTTAGAGAAAATGCAATAATTTTAAGTTTTCATGTACATTTGCTTAGCTACAATCAAGGCCCAATATCCTAAGCAGTAGATCAGACCTGAATCATGCAGCAGGTAGTCCTCACTCTGTCAGTGGCTCAACATTTAGTACAAGGATGGTATAGAGGAACCAAAGCTATACATTGCTGCATGTAGGATTTGCAGGGGGTAGAGAGGCTGTGGTTCATGAGAAGCACAAGCCCCAGTCCATTGTTTGCTCCTCCCCATAGAGAGTCCTTGAGACTCTAAGAAAAATGCTCTCCATACTGAGCTTTTAAGGCATGCAGGTGCAGGGCTCTCTTGTCTCTAAGCCCCTGGCCTGCAGCTCCCCATGCACTGTGCCAGCCATGACTTTCTCTCCTCCTACAGATCTCAATAAATTCAGAAAAGATAGAAATGAAACAAGAAATTTGGGAGCAGATTCAATCAAGTTAAAATTAATGGAGGTTTTTAGTAAATTCAAAATTACCTACCTGCCATTTCCTGTTGTAATATCAAGACAAAGAACTTATTTAAAAGGCACTACCAAAGCACGTGAAATTAAGTAAATGCAGGTAGATTGATATTCTGAGTGTTAACTTTCAAAGGGGTGTGAACTGAAATGGTTAAATAATGAAAATACAATTATAGCAGCACTAAAAAGAAAAGCAAAAAATGAAGAGAATGCTAACAATCTTATGAACATACGTAAAGGTGCACAGGATCAGACCAATGGTCTATCTAATTCTGTCGGTCAGTAGCAGTTGCTTTAGGGAAAGTGCACGAATCTCTGAAGTGTGAAATTATAAAAACCTGCTAATAGAGCAAGTTTCTTCATAACTCCTTCACAGGTTGGTTTACGGCCTAAAGTACAAGGGTTTGTCTCTTACGACTTTTTTCTTTTTTTTCTCATTACTAATGAAATTTTGGATACTTGTTATACATACTATATTTATATATATAAAAATATCCAGCCATTTTTGGTATCTTTATAAACTCTTGGTCTCAATGGCTATAGCAACACTGAGGCTGGGAGGTGATCTGCCAGCACAGGCAGAGACACTCATGCTAGCACACTAAAGACAGTAGTGTGGACATTTCAACAAGGGCAACAGTTCAGGCTAGCCACCCAAGTCCAATCCTGACTAACTCCCAAGTCTGCTGCAATGTTCATATTTCTATTTTTAGCATGCAAGCTAGTGTAGCTAATGCAAATCTGTCCACCCACACTGGGATTCACATTTCCCACTGGGCAGACATACCAAATGATTTCTTGTGATGAGCTTCTTTGGCAACTGTATGTCATGAAAAAAAATTCCATTTTATCAGTTTTTAATTTGCTCCCTTTCAATTTCGCTGATTATCCCCTTGCCCTTGAATAATGTGAAACAGTAAATAGGAGCATCTGCTCCACTTCTCTGTGCCATTCAAGACTAAGGCTGCAAGTTTGTCATGTAGGTCATGGATTCCGTGACTTTCCGGGATCTCCATGACTTCTGCAGTGGCTGGTGCAGCTGGCCCAGGGGCCGCTCGAACAGCTCAGACAGCTCCTGGGCCAGCTGCAACAGCCACTGCTGGGGCAGTCTCGGGCCACCGCACCCCTCTCCCACAGCAGCAGCAGGAGTTTGGGTGTGGGAGGGGGCTCAGGGTCATGCTTACCTCAGGGGGCTCCCCATAAGCGACGATATCCTCCTCCCTCAGCTCCTAGGTGGAGGTGTGGCCAGGCAGCTCTGTGCACCGCCTCTGCCTGCTAGCGCTCAAGGTCTCCCCTCCCAAGGTTTAGTCAAGGGTATGTATTACAAGTCATGGACAGGCCACAGGCCATGAATTTTTGTTTACTGCCTGTGACCTGTCCATGACTTTTTCTAAAAATACCCATGACTAAAATGTAGCCTTATTCATGAGCTCATGATAACAAGAGTATATTTATATGACATCCGTTCAGTTTGATCTCTATTATAAAAAAAGTTGTCCCTATCTTCCCTCTCTTTATATGGATGTTTTCCATGTCTAAGCATTTCTATCACTGTTGCTGAATCCTTCTATTTCTGCTATATCCTTTATTAGATACAGTGACCAGAACTGAACTAAGTATCCCAGATGAGGGTGTACCACTGTTTTATGTAATAACAGTATAATATTTTCCATCCCTTTTTCCATGCACCCTAAGTGTGTCCTGTATCAGTGTCACTGGTAGAGAAGAATACAACTCAAGACATCATAATACATTTTAGACTAGCTGGAACATGTTTGCTTTTGATAGTTTGTGTCAGATTACCACCATGTAGCTTTGTTGCAGTTATGAAAATTGCTGTGATGTCACACTTCACCATGACCTCTATCACATAAATAGGCATATTATGTACAATAGGTATTTTCCACCACCACCTGTCATTTATGGGTTCTCTGATTCGGAGATAACTACTTAGCAGCTATTTTCCAAACAAACTTCTCATTAATAGCAAAGCCCTCCCACTTCCTGAAACTGAATTTAACACACCAAATTAGAAACAGAAGGATGACGTGAAATGCAAATTGACTAGGGTTTTCAAAACCAAACAAGCAATAAGTAACAAATGTCGGACTTATTTTGCACAAAAAAAAAAAAAAAAAAAAATTAAAACTTTTTTTGCACTTAAAGTCATATACAAATGCTCTAAAACAGGGGTCTTAAACTCAAATGACCACGAGGACCGCATGAGGATTAGTGCATTGGCCCAAGGGCCGCATCACTGACATCCACCCCTTGCTGCCCCCGGTCCCACCCCCACTCCACCCCTTCCATGAAGCCCTGCCCCTGCCCCACCTCTTCCCTGCCCCCAGGCGGTGCAGGAGGGGTGCAGGGTATGATGGGGGCTCAGGGTAGGGAGTTGAGGTGCAGGAGGTGTGTAGGGTACGGCGGGGGCTCAGGGCAGGGAATTTGGGTGTGGGGTGCAGGAGGGGTGAGGGGTGCAGCAGGGAGTTGGGGTGCAGGAGGGTGTGGGATGTGGCAGGGGCTCCAGACAGGGGGTTAGGGTGCACGAGGGGTGCAGGGTGTGATGGGGGCTCAGGGCAGGGAGTTGAGGTGCAGGAGGTGTGCAGCAGGGGGCTCAGGGCATGGAATTGGGGTGTGGGGTGCAGGAGGGGTGCGGCAGGGGGTTGGGTGCAGGGAGTTGGGGTACAGGAAAGGTAAGAGGTGCACGGTGTGGCAGGGGGCTCCGGACAGGGGGTTGGGGTGTGGGCTCCGGCCTGGCGCCGCTTACCTAGAGCGACTCCAGGGTGGCAGCACCTCACTGAAGAGAGAGGCTCAGGACTAGGGCAGAAGGGCAGGGCAGCCTGCCCTGGCCCTAGTGAAGAGGGACGCTAGGACCTGCCGGAAGCCAGCAGCCTGCAGACCAGAGCGGATTCAAGGCTCCTGAGTCACCATGTGCTGCAGGCTCCAGGGCAGTGAGGAGGCAGCAAGTGGGTGCCAGGAGACACTGGGGGGGGGGGGGGGGGGGGAGGCGGTGTGGCAGGTGCCCCAAACATTGGGGAGCAGCGTACGGGGAGCTTAACAGGCACAGAAAATAACTCAGGGGGCGGGGATGAGGGGAGTTTGGCAGCGACAGGAAGTAACGGGGGGGGGCATGGGGAGCTCCACGGGCTGCAGGGAAGAGCTCCACGGGCCGCATGTGTTTGAGACCCCTGCTCTAAAACAAGGAATAGAACTGGTCAGAAAAAAAGGAAAGTGTTTCCTTTTCCCCCGTTTTTGTGTTCATCAAAATTTTGTAAGTAGTTTTTAAAAATGAAACAATTGGTGTTCAAAAAGAGCACATGGGTGAGAGTGCATATGAGAGCTGCAAAAGTACGAGTTAGGTAACCCTCACTTAAAGTGAGGAATCCCTCCTCAGCAATTAAAATTAAAATGCATTCTGGAAGAAGGTTACGGTCAGGACACTGTTTGCTTTGCTTGCTCAGCAATTTCCATTTGGAATTAGAGAGGTAAAGAGCAGAACGGTCTACTGAATATTCAGCAGATGTGTTAGCTTTATGCAAGGTACAAGGCAGAAGTGATTCATTATGAAGAAATTTTTCATATCCCTTCTTTTAGGCCATTCTCCCTGGATTTTTGCCTCCTTGGGGAAGGTATAGCCTGTCAGTTTGACAAAGAACACCAAAGATTTAATTCATATTTTGTATCATTTGCTTTACTTGCCTCTTCATTATCTGAACTGAGGACACTGGAAAATAGAATGAAATGATGGGATATCTTAATCTGTCGATTTGTTTTCAGGCTGGATTTTGGGTAACTGTTAACCGGTGGTTGCATATGAAAAGTGAAAAATTGTTTTAAAAAAGTGACAATTTAAAATAAATAAGCCTTTAGAGCCTCCTCAGCATGAAACAATGGAAATGAATTGCATATCAACTTTAGTGGTGTATATTCCCTCACAAAAGTATATTGATTTTCATTCCGAATACCAACTAATTCTGCTCTTATAATATATATTCATTATAAATCCATTTCCAACTATCTGCACTGCTAAAAATACTGCTGCCAAGACAGCAAAATATATTTCTGCAGAATTACAGTATGTTTCAAACCATCTGTACTGCACAGAAGAAAGTCTAAGAGAAGTGTACCTTTGTCTATGTTTGCTACTGGATCTTCTCTTGCACTCTGTGTCTCTGCATGTTTTAACACTGAAAAGAATGAATACAGTTTAATGATATACAGAAAGTAACAATTTAAATACAACTATAAATCTGAAAGCAAACAAAAACTGGATACTCACCCTTTTTGCATTTCTCTTTGGGAAAGTCATCATGTTTTTCCTGTTTAACATTAATTATGTTAAATTGCTATGCAATACATATATATTTTACAGTATTTACACTGAAAAGACCAATGAGCTTTGGTCAATATTTATTTAGAGTGCACTAACTTTATAAATGCTGTGTAGGTTCTGAAACAGCAACTAAAATACTAAGTGTTGTAACTCAATATCACCAAGCTAATTCAAGACCTTACTATAGTATTAAATAGTTGAATACCTCAAGCTGAAATATTCATGAAATTCAGTTATTGTATCTACTTTCTTTTAGAAATACAACAGAAAGATTTTTTTTCCCCCCACAAAGTTGCCAATTACTACCTGTGCCTTCTTTAGCTCCTTTTCAAGAACTTTCTTTTCAGTCTTCAACTGTCTGAAGTCTTGCATATGCTTTGCTGCAGCCTCTTTATTTAAGGAAAAAGAACCACAGGCATGAGACTACTAATGCACAAGTCAAAGTACCTGAAACCAGCAAATATAAGTGACGAATCCACACTTACATTTCTGCATTTCTGATTTGTTAACCTTTGAAAGTTTATCTGGGATCCATCAATGTATGTGTGATTTCTTCTGAAGTATTTTACCAGGATTAGATGTATATTTAAAGTTACAATAAGACAACACCAAAGCATCACAATATGAACCACCACTCATGAACTTAAATACAGCCCCATACTTCCCAAATAGGAAAGGCAGGTCCAAGCTGGGTGATATTTTTCACATGCCCTATTTATCCTATTTAATGAAGGGGCTAGGGAATTAGAAGTTAAATTAAAAATAAAAATGTGTTAATGTTGCATAGGAATCTGGTCAAATTCAGTCCTAGTACATAAAATGCAAGTCCCTTTGACTTCAGTGGGAGCCATGCTCACTTGCACTAAGGCGGAATATGATCCAGTTTCAGCACTGGTACCAAAGGTCTTTGTACTCAAACACTGACCTAGAGAGACTTTATTAAGGTGACTAATCAAAATTATAGAGCTGAAACCAAAGATACTGATTGTAATGACTTATTATTTATGACATCCTGACATACCTCAGGAGATTCTGGAGTTATAGTCTAATTTCTGCATATTGTAAAGCACCATCTAAAAGCCTCTCCTCCACTATAGATGTGTATGCTATGGTTCATTCTCAACTTTATCATCCTTCAGATATTTCAGCTTTAGAGCCAATAAAAGTAGCCAAAACAAAGCCTATCATCTTTCTTCCCAAACCCTTTCTCCTACCTTCATTCTCCATTATGACTGACATTAATATATCCTCCATGTCACCCAGGTCTGCAAAATGGAGGTCGTCTTCAACTCCTTATCCTCCTTACATCCAACCCATGACCAAATCCATTTGACTTTTTCTGCATAATTTTTCAAAAATCTGCTCCTTCCTTGCCAAATGTTGACCAAATTGCTCAATCACACCATTATCTCTTATCTCAAAAGGAGGATAGGCATTTAGAAACTGGGACAGACCCAGACCAGTGGGGTACAGGAGTCTGGTAGAGGGCAAATATACTGGTCACTGGATGAGTAGTTTTCAGTTCCCTCACTGACCAGAGCAGGGGCTGCACTAGAGTAATCAGGAACCTGCTAGAACCAGTTAAGGCAGGCAGGCAGGCTAATTAGGACACCTGGAGTCAATTAAGAAGCTGCTGCTAGAATCAATTAAGGCAGGCTAATCAGGGCACCTGGGTTTTAAAAGGAGCTCACTTCAGTTTGCGGTGCGAGTGTGAGGAGCTGGGAGCAGGAGGCGCAAGGAGCGGAGAGTGAGAGGGTGTGCTGCTGGAGGACTGAGGAGCACAAGCGTTATCAAACACTAGGAGGAAGGTCCTGTGGTAAGAATAAGGAAGGTGTTTGGAGGAGGCCATGGGGAAGTAGCCCAGGGAGTTGTAGCTGTCATGCAGCTGTTACAGAAGGCACTATAGACAGCTGCAGTCCACAGGGCCCTGGGCTGGAACCCGGAGTAGAGGGCGGGCCCGCGTTCCCCCCAAACCTCCCAATTGACCTGGACTGTGGGTTCTTCCAGAGGGGAAGGTCTCTGAGCTGTTGCCCAACTCACATGGTGAATCTCTGAGGCAAGAAAATCCGCCAATAAGTGCAGGACCCACCAAGATAAAGGAGGAACTTTGTCACAAAACCTTTGTAGTGTAGTCAAAGGGGGCAGACTCCCCAGCCATCAAGCCAGAATTTTAGCCAAGTTCTTTAAATATTAACCTGATCCTAAATAAGTCATGTAGTATGTTAATGTTCTATTTTAACTTTGCCTTAATAAAAGGTTTAAAAAAGATTAAATTAGCCACTAATATTGTAAATTGAATATGAAAATGACAATTACCTTCCAGTTTCTTCACTTTGGCTTCCAGTTTCTTCTTCCTGATCATCAAAATAAAAAAATTCTATATTTAGATCTCACCATGCTGCATAAGAGACCAGCTGCATTACAAATCAATCCAACAGTTTTTGTGTAGAAAGTACACTCAGCATTTCATAGATTAAGTTATTTAAACCAAAAGCTTTTAACCTGGGTACCTAAATTTACGGACTTAACTGTTTTTCAGAAATGCTCAAATTTGCAGGGGGGGAGGGGAGGAGGAGAAATCAGGCCACTAAGCTAGGTATCTAAATATGTATTTAGAATTTAGATACTTTACCTGAAGCAACAGTTTGAATATTTGGCCTTAACTTGTCTGTGCTTTAGCTACCCTATCTATAACAATAATCCCCAAACTTTTTACCCTGTGTCCCCCCCCTTACCACTGTCCATGCACTACCAAAGCTGGGGCTGCAGTCACAGTCAGGCTGGGAGCCAGGGGCAGAGGCCAGAGCCACAGCTGGGGGTGGGTCCGGGGCAGAGAGCAGAGCATATCCCAATTTGAGGGCTTAACATCCAACCTTGCTGTAATTTTTTCCTCACAGCAAAGGCCCACATTACATTAAGATTCCCATGATAACTGTTTTTGACCCAGATTTTATAGAAGAGATAAAAGACTACACACATTTTAGTCAAAGACAGCTAAACCTTTAAGCTTCTTTGTTTCAGTCTTCACTGAGAAGTCTGAAGGAATGCCTAACATAGTGACTGCTAATGGGAAGGGGGTAAGTTTAGCAGATAAAATAAAAAAAGAACAAGTTAAAAATCACTTAGAAAAGTTAGATGCCTGCAAGTCACCAGGGTCTGATGAAATGCATCCTAGAATACTCAAGGAGCTAATAGAGGAGGTATCTGAGCCTCTAGCTATTATCTTTGGAAAATCATGGGAGACAGGAGAGATTCCAGAAGACTGAAAAAGGGCAAACATAGTGCCCATCTATAAAAAGGGAAATAAAAACAACCCAGGAAACTACAGACCAGTTAGTTTAACTTCTGTGCCAGGGAAGATAATGGAGCAAGTAATTAAGGAAATCATCTGCAAACACTTGGAAGGTTGTAAGGTGATAGGGAATAGCTAGCATGGATTTGTAAAAAACAAATCATGTCAAACCAATCTGATCGCTTTCTTTGATAGGATAACGATTCTTGTGGATAAGGGAGAAGCGGTGGATGTGGTATACCTAGACTTTAGTAAGGCATTTGACACAGTCTCGCATGATATTCTTATCAATAAACTAGGCAAATACAACTTAGATGGGGCTACTATAAGGTGGGTACATAACTGGCTGGATAACCATACTCAGTAGTTATTAATGGTTCCCAATCCTGCTGGAAAGGTGTAACAAGTGGGGTCCTGCAGGAGTCGGTTTTGGGACCGGCTCTGTTCAATATCTTCATCAACGACAGATATTGGCATAGAAAGTACGCTTATTAAGTTTGGAGAGGATACTAAACTGGGAGGGATTGCAACTGCTTTGGAGGATAGGGTCATAATTCAAAATGATCTGGACAAATTGGAGAAATGGTCTGAGGTACACAGGATGAAGTTTAACAAAGACAAATGTAAAGTGCTCCACTTAGGAAGGAACAATCAATTTCACACATACAGAATGGGAAGAGACTGTCTAGGAAGGAGTACAGCAGAAAGATCTAGCAGTTATAGTGGACCACAAGCTAAATATGAGTCAGTGTGATGCTGTTGCAAAAAAAGCAAACATGATTCTGGGATGCATTAACAGGTGTGTTGTGAGCAAGACACGAGAAGTCATTCTTTTGCTCTGCTCTGCGCTGGTTAGGCCTCCACTGGAGTATTGTGTCCAGTTCTGGGCACTGCATTTCAAGAAATGTGGAGAAATTGAAGAGGGTCAAGAGAAGAGCAACAAGAATTATTAAAGGTCTTGAGAACATGACCTATGAAGGAAGGCTGAAAGAATTGGGTTTGTTTAGTTTGGAAAAGAGAAGACAGAGGGGACATGATAGCAGTTTTCAGGTATCTAAAAGGGTGTCATAAGGAGGAGGGAGAAAACATGTTCACTTTGTCCTCTAAGGACAGAACAAGAAGCAAAGGGCTTAAACTGCAGCAAGGGAGGTTTAGGTTGGACATTAGGAAAAAGTTCCTAACTGTCAGGGTGGTTAAACACTGGAATAAATTGCCTAGGGAAGTTGTGGAATCTCCATCTCTGGAGATATTTAAGAGTAGGTTAGATAAATGTGTGTCAGGGATGGTCTAGACAGTATTTGGTCCTGCCATGAGGGCAGGGGACTGGACTCGATGACCTCTCGAGGTCCCTTCCAGTCCTAGAATCTATGAATCGATGCTTAGTCCTTCAGGGGAGCCAGTTTCCAGGTCAAACAACAAAATGAACTAATGCATTTATAAGAAAATAAGTAGTTAGATATTACACAGGCAGACAGTGAAATTAGCATTACGACAATATTTACAAAACAATGTTAATTTTATAGATCTTCTTGCTGTCATTTATTCCTATAGAATTCCATAGCCACTAAGGAAGTGCAAAGTGAAGTCATTACACAAAATCCAAATCTTACTTTAGTTACATCAACTTAAGGTTTTATTAAGGGTATATCTGCACTGGAGCTGGAAGATGTAAATTCCAGCTGGAGAAGACATATCCACATTAGCTCTGACTGAGACAGATCACTAAAAATAGAAGTGCAGCTGTGGTGGTGCAACAGGCTAGCTACCCCAAGTACGATCCCATCTGAGACCACAGGTACATACTCGGGGCAGCTAGCCCCTCACACCACTACAGCTACACTTCTATTTTCAGTATGCCAGCTACATGCTCTGACTCTCAAATGGCTGCACCATCTTTGTTGAAACTTTCAAAATAAAACTACAGTTTTTCATGTTTCAGGATAAAGGAAAATTTCAGCACAAAATTGTTAAAACCTATTAAGTCAGAAACAACTGAAAATAGGGTCTTACCATGGGAAGCATTAGGGAACCTTAACAATAGGTGTTGATGCCAGCTCCCCCACTATATTTGCATATAAAGAGAGTAAATACAAATAAACACAATCTCTACTGACAATTTACAGGTCGCTTGTGCATTTCCATAGAAATGATAGACAAGAGTAACTTCTTAAAAAAGAATGACTCACTTACACAGAATCACTTCTAGCAATTTCTTCTTTCACCCGAGCATATTCCAGATGAGTCTGCTGATAAATCTTGAGAGAACTCTAAAGAAAATAAAGCATATCCTTATAGTGGACAGAAAACAGTGGGTTGGCAGAGTTTTGCCTTTTCTACAGTACATAAATGGACAGTGATCACAAGGAACACACTCTACCCAGGAATAAAAATAAATTAGAAAAGGAAGTGTTTCACCTATGATTCGTGTTCTCTGAAGGTACAAGCTGTGGCAGCTGTATTTGTCTGCGTTCCCAGCACTTAACTAGATGGAAACTCAACGTTAAAATTGCAGAGTGTGAACACTGTGGATGGTACATTCTGCCCTTGCTGAACAGGTGCCAGCACCACTTAGCCCGTGCTGACAAAAGGAACTAAGAACATTAATGAATGAATCCACAAACTACTGTCTACAGTGAATACATAAGTGTGGATTTAATCCAATGTATAAAATCAGAAACCATGATTTAAAGGTAATTGTTTTCTCCAAAGGCATTAGTTAATAAACCTAGAAAATTCCCACGCTTGGAGATTAAAACACATTTATGGATACTCCTACAAAAGACAGCCTCAGCCAAACAATGAAATAAGAAAAACTATTAAAGGCAAAGTCAAGCAACAAATAGTGAGCAAGAACCAGTGTTCAAACTGCCATGAGAAGTAAAGCATAACTTCTACAACTCTGGGCATACCCCATCTCTCCTAAGGAGTATAGGTGCTGGAGAGTTCAGCACTCCAGCAAGATATGTACTGAAGCCTCAAGAAGCCAGAGCTTCTGTTAAGTAAACACATGTAATATTTTTACCAGTCACACAGTACAAATCAAGTAATGTAAAGTGGTATGATCCTTCCACTCCATTTGGACTTCTCTAATACCTTCCCTATACTAAAAAGCAAGGTCTCTCCATAACAGCTAGAACAGCTGAGAATCCTATGCAATAGTCTATCTGCTACTTGCCTGTCAGAGTCTCATCAATGCCCCAGCCTGTAACAGTCTCCTGGAAGCAAGCCCTTTCATTTGCCAGGCCCCAACGACTCATATAGGATTCATAAAAATCTGACAAAAAATTCAGACTTTGTCACAATCATCCAAATATCCAGGCACCCAAGCACAGCAAAAGATGCTGAAAATTTCTCCTTGAAGTATTCAAATATATTATAGGTTGAGGAAGGCAAAAGGATCAAATTAGGTCAAGTAACCCATATTCAAATGCTAGAAAACTCTCCAAATGCTTAACTTCATCAGGCTGGGCCAAATTAAAATGACTATGGAAAGAGCAATAATGAAGATGAGCACTACTATCAGAACCAGAGAAAAGGAAAAGGAACTCTCAGTAGTAGGGTCTGTACCATTCCAACACAAAATGGAATATACTATCAGGTGTTGTAAGGTAGCAGCCCTCAAAACTCTCTTGCTACGAAAATCAGGCTCTAGTCACACAATAGAGTTATGAGCCCTTAAGAGCGGGGATCCAGTATAATCAGTATGCTTGAAGTATTTTCAAAAGAACAATGGCAGAGGAGTGGGCTAGAACATCTAAAAAGTCTTCTTGCTCTAATGTATACAGTTTGCACACAAAACATTACTAGAAGCTTAACACAAAACAACATTAACCTTCAAAGACAACCCACAATTCTTTTATAAAGTATCTTAGTAGCTCAAAGAGGCACTAAATGCCCTCAATAGACTGGCTAAAAATAACAATACATTATTACTTTATATTTATATAGAAGCTTTCATTCCAAAGGATGTCAACCCATTTTATAGATTACCCACACTGGAGGAATCATTTCATAAACCAATTAAAGAGAACACTTCACTCACTGCCTAACATGGGCAGAAAGAGGAGCTATTCATTGTGGACAATACATGACACCCCAACCCTCTAGAGTTTCAGTCTAAGTCTTGAGGACTTTGCCCAGAGCCAAAGTTGTCTGTACCAAGGGTCTCTGGCATGAATGCTTTGCATTCCAAACACTGTGCTAGACAGTGTTCTCCCCCAGGCTGAAAACACACTGGACACAGACGTCCAATTCAGGGAAAATAAATTGGCACAAGGCACAGTATATGAACCCTCTACATGGTTCTTTTACTAACGCAAGACCCTGAACACTCAACAACATGCAATTTGTAATATTTAGAACTACTTAATTATATGTAATAAAAGCATAGAAAGAAAGGGTCTGTGGTGCAGATCCAGACACTGCAAACAGGTTTCAGAGTGATAGCCGTGTTAGTCTGTATCAGCAAAAACAACAAGGAGTCCTTGTGACACCTTAGAGACTAACAAATTTATTTGGGCATAAGTTTTCATGAGCTGTGGGTTTTAGCCCATGAAAGCTTATGCCCAAATAAGTTTGTTAGTCTCTAAGGTGCCACAAGGACGCCTCATTGTTTTTGCAGATACTGCAAAGGGTTCTTTGAGTACTCTCCATAGCGCAGGTGAAGGCACAGAGCCAGGTGGATGCTGCTATTTCTTATGTAGTCTCAAACACACATTTAATGCCACTAGAGAGCACACACAGGCAGTCCAACTAGATAGCATTGAAAGAGGATTCTGTGCTTGAAACGCCACAGGGTGTCATTTCCATGAGTTTGAAAGCATCAACAATCTTCAAATAATTACCACCGCACTTTCAATATCTCCGCTCTAAGAATGCCTCATATTCAATGGACAAAACTTAGTACCGCGGCACCCTGGGGACTGAATTGTCTTCCATCCAAGTAATGAGTCAGCTTAGCTTGAAAAATGATAGGCCCACATGTATGCAAGCCATGTACATTATAAATTCTGAAGTTACATATTAATATCTCTACCCTTAAATAGATATTGGGGACATTCTGTACAGTTTGTTACACTTAATGTTAAGCCTCACATTAAAGAGGGTAACCTAAATGTTTATGAAGTATAGTAGAGCTGTAAATTGCCCTCCCCCCACAAGTCTAGAAAGGCTGTCCTAGCAGTGTTGGTCCAATTCTGCTATGTTACTTTCACAGTAAAGGTACTACTCAATGGCAATAACACCATTACAATAGATCTACGTTCAGAGTAAACATGACAGAATTTGAAAATTTATGACTCAGAGCTGCCAAGCAGTTTGAGGAAGAGGTGAGATCACTCCAAGATGTTTTGTTGTCACTGCTAAAGTTAAGATACTGGCAGTAAAACTAGTGGCAAAAAATCCTCTAGTCTGTTGCAACAAAGCATTTATTAAGAGAAGATTTCAAAAACTTTTAAACAATCCTCATACTTTTCAGCATACCTTTTTCTCTTCCAATTCTGCTTTCAGAGACCCCAATTCTTGCTGACACTTTTCTAGAGGAGAGATTTTTTGTAGCATCTGTTCCACTTGGTGACGAAGAGTGTTATTCTCTCTGAAATGGACAAAGACTACAGAACATGCGGCCAAAAACATGGATTTTGTTCAAGTCTGAACTCAGTGCTGTATCTCCTGAAACAGCAGCTACTTTGCTTTCCCCTACAGGACAGTTGAAAATGCTCTCCAGCTACTTGTTTGCTTTACTGTTGTAGTTGTGTGGTTCTCAGGATATTAGAGACTAGGTGAGTGTAGTAATTTGTTTTGCTGGCCCTGAAGAGCTCTGCGTAAGCTCAAACGCTTGTCTCTTTCACCAGCAGAAGTTGGTCCAATAAAAGATATTATCTTATCCACCTAGTCTCCCCAACTACTTGAACATTCTTGGTGTGTGAGCCAACTTAGCATTTATCCATGTAATATGCTTTCTTCATAGAAAATTTGGGTCAGATTTAAAGAGAACTGAGTGGAGTGTGTAAGCCTAAGTTTCCATACTGGCTCTCACATCATAAATAAGAACGTAATTCAGCCCTCTTCACTGAATGCATGAGAGTTCCTAGACCCCTCACTT
Source organism: Malaclemys terrapin pileata (assembly GCF_027887155.1). Classification (NCBI taxonomy): domain Eukaryota; kingdom Metazoa; phylum Chordata; order Testudines; family Emydidae; genus Malaclemys; species Malaclemys terrapin. The sequence continues at coordinate 163,346,027 of NC_071506.1, forward strand.
TGAACCCATAACAGAGACAAGATCCTCACCTCCACTTAGGCCCCTTTGTGTCATGTAAAAAGGCCTCAAAATCCTGAATCTAGCTGTGGGGAGGATTCCCCAGCACAGACATTGTGGAAGATAGCCGTAAGTCTGCCCTCAGAGGATCCTTTCAAAGCCTTTGCATGGTGGACATGCCTAGGATGGAGTTGTAGCACTGGAGAGATTTCAAACAGCAGTGTGGGCCAAAGGGCAGCCCCAGGCAGCTGCCACTACTATGACAGGCCATTTAGGTTTAAGTTACACAGGGAGAATATTGAAAACTGGAGTCAATGGCCATGTAAGTGTCCATTACTTTGCATTGATAAATACCTCTCTTTCCTACTCCAGAACAATTACCAAACAAAGCAGAGATTTAAACAAACCTAAAACTGAATTTTGTTCTTACCTTTCAGCCAACTGAAGCTGTGATAACTCGTTAAGGAAAAAAAATTAATAGGTTTACCACCATTTTCTCAAAAGTGTTAAGAATGGAAATAGTATGCTGGAATCCCAACAACTGTGAAGAAATATCAAGTCATCACACCCTTCCCAATGGAAGATGACTCAGAGGAACGAAAGTAATGTTTAATAGTACAACAGAATTGTTACACTATGACAAAGTATTGTATGAAGTGAATACATTGGAAAAAAATCCAATATCTATGTAGAATCACTGACTTCGTTAAGCACATGAAGCAATAATTCTCGACCCCTAGTTTCACTTATTATAAACACAATTTAAAAAAAAATACAGGAAATTGCCAACACTCAGGCGTGTTAAGTTTCCACTTCTGAAGTCCAATTTTTTCCCATAGACTCTAGCTTCAGTTGTTCAATACTTTAGAATAAGTAGTAATTGCTACAAATAAGCTTCTAACCTTAATTTTTAACTTCACAAATTCCCCAAAGTCCTATCTGTCAAATGAAATGTTCACGTGTTCAATGTTCAAAACACTAAGAGAAATACAGAAACAAAGGATATCGTTACACTTCTGTTGATATTCTGTCAGCAAACAGCTGTAAAAAGAAAAGAATAAGATGTTTACATGGGTGATCTTTCAATTCATTTTTGAATCTGACTTGGACAATCAAGTTTTAAGATTCCATTTCTTATTCATTATACCGAAATGCAGAAAGCTTTACAGTAGTTGTATTGGTTACAAACCCAGCTTAGTTACAAATTAAAAATAAGTAATCCCCTTTGTTTAATTTAACAATGCAAGCATGAAGTTTTAATTTTGTCAGGCTTTTTGAAAATGTCAAACCTGAAAACAATTCTAAGCTTGTGGATTTGACGTCATTAACTTTATTTTTTCTTACATTATCAATTTAAGTTTCTTCAGTAACACTTTTCAATTTAGGCTATTAAGAGTACCTACAGCCTCTCTTAATTAAATTATGTCTTGGTTCTTCGGATGAATTCAACTCAGTCCAGTATATTATATTTAATATAATAGACCACTGGTAACAGGGATAAGCATCTTAATGGGGGAGGGATAGCTCAGTGGTTTGAGCATTGGCCTGCTAAACCCAGGGTTGTGAGTTCAATCCTTGGGGGGGCCATTCAGGGATCTGGGGCAAAATCAGTACTTGGTCCTGCTAGTGAAGGCAGAGGACTGGGCTCAATGACCTTTCAAGGTCCCTTCCAGCTCTATGAGATATAATATATATGGAGATATATCTATTATAAATGACAGAACTAAATTTTCTTGAGAAAAAGTGGATGTTAGAACAAAATCTTAATTCTTGGACTCTGCTTCCAAAGAAGCTTTCCACTAAATTTTCTTACTGCATGTTGGGTAAAAAGGAACGTTCTTTTACTTTCAAACATTTGATATAAGTAGTTACTCCTGGGGGAATTCTGTGCCAAAAATTTAAAAATTCTGTGCCAAAAAATTAAAAATTCTGCAAAATTCTGCATATTTTGTCAAAACAACACTATATAATCATGCCACTTTCAATTATTTTGGTAATTTATTTCAAAATACCTGTCAGCAACTATGGCTGTAACAATACACACACAAAATAATTCCCCCAGGAGTAGAGAAGTAAAGAAATGACTGTTTCTCAGCTCACTCCACCAAAGAGCCCAGCAGGGGGGCCAGACACCCGCACCCCGTATCCTCCAGAGCCCAACTTGGGGGGGTGCCCCCACCTGCCCAGACACTCTCACACACTCTCTAGCCACCAGAGCCCAGCTGTGGGTGCTCCCACCCCACAAACCCAGACACACACAACCCCTCCCCACCAGAGCCCTGCTGCGGGGCCCACCCCAGCCCAGACACCTGGACTCCCTCCTCACCAGAGCCTAGCTATGGGGCCCCGCAGAGTCCGGACACCTGCACCCTCTCCTCTGCCAGAGGACAACCACAGGGCCACCCCCAGCCCAGACACTCGCACCCCCTGCTTCCCCAGAGCACAGCCATGCCCCCTGCCCCCAAAACTTGCACCCCCTAACCCCCAGAGCTCTGGGATCCAGAAGGAGAAATAGCCTGATTCTGGGTCCCAGGCTTGTACAGCTGCCTCCTTCCTTCAGGTGTGCCAGGAACCCTCCAGCTTCTCGCCCCTCCCTCCTACAGTGTCTTCTATTTGTGAGCTGGGCTGGCTCTTCCGGATCCAGCGCACCCTAGTGGTGGCCAGCAGCTCTGCAGCCCATTGGGGGAGTGGGGGGAGGAAATTCTGCACACACAGCATTAATTTCTGCATAGGGGTATATAGTAGCGCAGACATGTAAGCAAGGATGACAGCAAGTCTAAAAATAAAATGAAGACACATTGCTAAGCCTCTCTACACACTTCACATGTTATAAGTAAGAACTGAAATGCAATACTCTATAGTTTAGGCCTGAGGTCTTTCCTGAGGAAACCATGCCCATTTTACTTTTTTGTGATGACCAACATCCACAATGGACAATAGATTAAAATAGTCATATAATGCTATAAAATGTATTTTTTAAACTACTAGCTTAAAACAGTAAAAACACATTTGTGTAAAATATATCAGTTGTACTTACTCTGTGTCAATTATTTTTTGCTTCAGTGCAATTAATGCAGCTACATATTCATTTAAATTCTGTAAGGAAAAAAAATCTCATGTTGGCAAAGAAATTTTACACCAATAGTACACAGACACTATAGACGCCCCAAACTGAGGAAACTTGTTAACATTCTATATATTTTCAAGTTGACTGGTTAACCTAATGTGTTTCTTTTATGCCCCACATTAAATCCTGACAAACAACTAAACTAAACCATAATGCAGTTCTCTTAATTTATCTAGGCCCACTGATTTTCTAATTTACAATTCAAATATTTCTGATAATGCTAATGCTCATTCCCAATTCAAACTTCCTTTAAAAAACATCTTATCAGAGAAGCCTATCTTTCATCTAAAACGTGAAATGGATTTATAAATACTGCTGAAAATATGGGCCTCTGAGTTTTAAGAAATTATAATGAAAAATTGAAGATCCAAATTTCCATATGGACTCTTAAATGAACACTGCCAAAATCCAAAAGTATGTGAATTGAAAGATGAGGTAAAGAAGACAGTTTACTGGAAAACTGCTCTGCCATTCTGGACTCTGGATAGTTAGACTAGTTTAAACAAACCAAACTTTTTTTTGACAAATACACAATATTTCAGCCTCTTAGAAATCCAGCACTACTCTTTACTTTGCAAACACTATTCCCAAGATTTATTGCGGAGGCTTCTGCCACTTAGAAAGAATTAGTAACTGTTAAAAAATTATATAGTACACAGGTTAAGAAAAGAGTGTCTGTACATCTGGGTATAGTGCTTAGATTATCCCCAAATACAAAGTTTGTTTTTAAAGTCATAAAATACGTGTAGTGCATAATCAGCAATAACCCATTTTTAGGTGAATAAATTTAAGAATACAGTTTAGATTAGGGCTGTCAATTAACTGCCGTTAAAGCGTGCGATTAACGCACACCACAATTAACGCATTAATTTTTTTAACGTGCGTTAATCACAGTACGGCAGCATCAGCTGCTTCGGAGTACCTACCTCAGGTCAGACGCAGTAACGTAAGCCTCCACCGGAGGCCAGACGGAAACAGAAGAGGCTACAGAACGACGCACATGGTTCTCATGCCAGCTCCAGTGGAGAAGTATTTTTTAAAAGTAAAAACAGGACAGCCAACGGTTTGCCTGAGCCGCCCCGCCCCTTGCAGGGTGCTCCAAGGGTCTGGGGCTGAGCCCCCGTCATAACTATAAAGGGAAGGGTAACAGCTGTCCTGTGTACAGTACTATAAAATCCCTCCTGGCCAGAGACTCCAAAATCCTTTTCCCTGTAAAGGGTTAAGAAGCTCAGGTAACCTGGCTGGCATCTGATCAAAGGACCAATTAGGGGACAAGATACTTTCAAATCTTGGTGGGGGAGGCTTTTGTTTGTGTTCTTTGTTTGGGAGTGCGTTCGCTCTCGGGACTGAGAGGGACCAGACATCAATCCAGGTTCTCCATATCTTTCTAAACAAGTCTTTCCTATTTCAAACTTGTAAGTAAATAGCCAGGCAAGGCGTCTTAGTTTTCCTTTGTTTTTCTCAACTTGAAAATGTACCTTTTACTTGAGTGTTTATCTTTGTTTGCTGTACTTTGAACCTAACACTAGAGGGGAGTCCTCTGAGCTCTTTAAGTTTGATTACCCTGTAAGGTTATTTTCCATCCTGATTTTACAGAGATGATTTTTACCTTTTTCTTTAATTAAAAACCTTCTTTTTAAGAACCTGATTGATTTTTTCCTTGTTTTAGATCCAAGGGGGTTTGGATCTGTATTCATCAGGGAATTGGTGAAGGTTTCTCAAGGCTTCCCAGGCATGGGAATTCTGGGGATGGTGGCAGCAGACCAGAGCTAAGCTGGTAGTTAAGCTTAGAAGTTTTCATTCAGGCCCCTACATTTGTACCCTGAAGTTCAAAGTGGGGATACAGCCCTGACATGGTGGCAGAGCGGTGGGATCATTTTAAACCCAAAAGCCAGTAAGATTTTTTTTTCCTTCTAGCTGCTTGAAAAGCAGAGCTGAAGGTAGATGCATATCTTATCTCTCCTTGCCTGAAGGCAGAGGTGTTAAGTTTTTTTTAACAAGATCCTTTGTTAAGAGAAGGGTTCAATTAGCAAACGACTGGTAAAAGAAATTTACAAGCTGAATTGTTTTGTTTTGTTTTTTTTCTTTTTACATCCTCGGGGGTAGCTAGTTAGAAAGTCTCTGTTAACTCAGCAGCAGCCAGAGCTGAGTACATCCCAGTTTCAGTCAACTGCAGAGGGGGTGACCCAGCACAAGAAAACAGGAAAATGACTACCAAAGAAGTAGCTAAAAAAATAGAACTGGCCGAACTGGCCAAACTAGAAGCAGAAGAAAATGAAAGAAAACATCAGAGACTGCTTCAATTAACAAAACTCGAGACACAGCAGAGAGAAAGAAGAGAAAGCCAAAGAGGAGGCCCACAAGAGAGATGGAGCTGAAAGAAAAAGAGATGGAGCTGAAAGAAAAAGAAAGGAAGCATGAACTGGAAGTAGCAAAGGCTAAGCCAGATACAACAGCCCATCCTAACAACCCCTCTCCAGGTACCACTTCCCATCCCAGAAAATTCCCCACCTACAAGGCAGGCGATGATACTGAGACCTTCTTAGAAAATTTTGAAAGGGCCTGCCTTGGATACAGCATCATTCCAGACCAATACATGGTAGAGCTGAGGCCGCAGCTCAGTGGACACTTAGCAGAGGTGGCGGCTGAAATGCCTAAGGAACACATGAACAGTTATGAACTTTTTAAAAACAAGGCCAGAATCAGAATGGGGCTAACACCTGAGCATGGCCGTTGCCGGTTCAGAGCCCTAAAGTGGAAACCCGATGTGTCATTTACCCGACATGCCTACCACATTGGGAAAAATTGGGATGCCTGGATATCAAGAGCAAATGTTAAATCTACGGAAGAGTTGCCCTTCCTAATGCAAATGGAGCAGTTTTTAGAGGGTGTTCCTGAGGAAATAGAAAGGTACATCCTAGATAGGAAGCCCAAAACTGTAACTGAGGCGGGAGAGATTGCAGCCAAATGGGTGGAGGTGGCAGAAAAGAAAAAAAACTAGTAGCAGTTGGAGCGAATATCAGAAGGGGCAAGCCGAAACAAAACCTTAACACCGGGGACAACCCAAGGCCCCACCCACATCCCAAGGGAAACCCCAGACGCCTTCTCACCCTACCACACCAGTCTCCACCAACCAACATCGCCCCGGCGATACCTTAGCAGGGCGATGTTTTAAATGTAATGAACTGGGACATATAAAGGCTCACTGCCCCAAGAACCCCAACCGATTACAGTTTATTACACCCCAATCACACCAAAGATCCCCAGACCCAGATGCCTCTCTCATACCCTTGGAGCGAAGGGAAACCTTGAGAGTGGGCGGAAAGAAGGTTATCGCTTGGAGGGACACTGGGGCACAAGTGTCAACTATCCACCAATCCCTCGTGGACCCCAAACTCATCAATGCGGAGGCTCCAGTGACAATTCAACCCTTCATGTCACAGTCTGTAACCTTGCCTACAGCCAAGTTGCATGTCCAGTACAAAGGCTGGTCAGGAATGTGGACTTTTGCAGTCTATGACAATTATCCCATTCCCATGCTGCTGGGGGAAGACTTGGCCAACCAGGTGAAGCTAGCCAAGAGGGTGGGAATAGTCACCCGCAGCCAGGCTAAGCAACCTTTCACCCCCATCCCTGTTCCTGAGCCGTCCACCAGGGCCCCGTCTGTCTTACCAGAGACCCAAACAAAGGTGGTGGAACTGGATCCCCTGCCAACGACTGCAACAGCCGTAGTGGATCCAATCTCAGAGAACCAGCCAAAGCCAGTCCCAGAACCGGAAACGCAACCAGCACCAGAACCATTGCCAGCCCTGAGTCCAGCGCTTGCAAACCAGTCTACAACTCCAACGCCAGAGGGCACCAGCGAGCCTGACCTGGCAGAAGCAGCAGATAACCCTACCCAAGAGGCTCAGCCAGAGCCTGAGATACCACATAGTGCACCAGCGGACAGCGGATCACAGTCAATGGAAACAGCCCCAGCACCTGCATCGCTTCCAGAGGGACCAGCCCCAGTCCACAGTCCAAGGAGGAACTGATGTCTCCAGCATCAAGGAAACAGTTCCAGGTCGAGCAGGAAGCAGATGACAGCCTTCAGAAAGCTTGGGCGGTGGCGCAGAGCACCCCACCGCCTCTCAGCTCTTCTAACCGATCCCGGTTTGTTGTAGAACAAGGACTTTTATACAAGGAGATTCTTTCTGGTGGGCACCAGGAAGACTGGCATCCTCAAAGACAATTGGTAGTTCCCACTAAGTATCGGGTAAAGCTCTCGAGCTTAGCCCATGATCATCCCAGTGGCCATTCTGGGGTGAACAGAACCAAGGACCGGTTGGGGAAGTCCTTCCACTGGGAGGGAATGGGCAAGGACATTGCTAATTATGTCCGGTCTTGTGAGGTGTGCCAACGAGTGGGAAAGCCCCAAGACCAGGTTAAAGCCCCTCTCTAGCCACTACCCATAACTGAAGTCCCATTTCAGCGAGTAGCTGTGGATTCTGGGTCCTTTCCCAAAGAAGATACCCAGAGGAAAGCAGTACGTACTGACTTTCATGGATTTTGCTACCCGATGGCCGGAAGCAGTACCCTTAAGCAACACCAGGGCTAAAAGTGTGTGCCAGGCATTAGCAGACTTTTTGCCAGGGTAGGTTGGCCCTCTGAGATCCTTACAGATTCGGGAACTAATTTCCTGACAGGGACCATGGAAAACCTGTGGGAAGCTCATGGGGTGAATCACTTGGTTGCCACCCCTTACCACCATCAAACCAATGGCCTGGTGGAGAGGTTTAATGGAACTTTGGGGGCCATGATACGTAAATTCATAAATGAACACTCCAATGATTGGGACCTAGTGTTGCAGCAGTTGCTTTTCGCCTACAGGGCTGTACCACATCCCAGTTTAGGGTTTTCACCATTTAAACTTGTGTATGGCCGCAAGGTTAAGGGGCCATTACTGTTGGTGAAGCAGCAATGGGAGGGGTTTACGCCTTCTCCAGGAACTAACATTCTAGACTTTGTAAGCAACCTACAAAGCACCCTCCGACACTCTTTGGCCCTTGCTAAAGAAAACCTAAAGAATGCTCAGGAAGAGCAAAAGGCCTGGTATGATAAACATTCCAGAGAACAGTCCTTCAAAGTAGGAGACCAAGTCATGGTCTTAAAGGCGCTCCAGGCCCATAAAATGGAAGCGTCGTGGGAAGGACCATTCACGGTCCAGGAGCGCCTAGGAGCTGTTAACTATCTCATAGCCTCCCCCACCTCCAACATAAAGCCTAAGATATACCATGTTAATTCTCTTAAGCCCTTTTATTCCAGAGAATTAAACGTTTGCCAGTTTACAGCCCAGGAAACAGATGACGCGGAGTGGCCTGAAGGTGTCTACTACAAAGGAAAAAAGGATGGTGGCATAGAAGAGGTGAACCTCTCCACGACCTTTGGACGTCTGCAGCGACAGCAGATCAAGGAGCTGTGCACAAGCTTTGCGCCAATTTTCTCAGCCACTCCAGGACGGACCGAACGGGCATACCACTCCATTGACACAGGTAATGCTCACCCAATTAGAACCCCACCCTACCGGGAGTCACCTCATGCCAAAACTGCTATACAAAGGGAGATCCAGGACATGCTACAGATGGGTATAATCCGCCCCTCTAAGAGTGCATGGGCATCTCCAGTGGTTCTAATTCCGAAACCAGATGGGAAAATACGCTTTTGCGTGGACTACCGTAAGCTAAATGCTGTAACTCGTCCTGACAACTATCCAATGCCACGCACAGATGAGCTATTGGAGAAATTGGGACATGCCCAATTCATCTCTAGTTTAGACTTAACCAAGGGGTACTGGCAAGTACCACTAGATGAACCCGCTAAGGAAAGGTCAGCCTTCGTCACCCAGGCAGGGGTGTATGAATTCAATGTACTCCCTTTCGGGTTGCGAAATGCACCCGCCACCTTCCAAAGACTTGTAGATGGTCTCCTAGCGGGATTGGGAGAATCTGCAGTTGCCTACCTCGATGATGTGGTCATTTTTTCTGATTCATGGGCAGAACACCTGGAAAAAGTTTTCGAGCGCATCCAGCAGGCAGGACTAACTGTTAAGGCTAAAAAGTGTCAAATAGGCCAAAACCGAGTGACTTACCTGGGGCACCAGGTGGGTCGAGGAACTACAAATCCCCTACAGGCCAAAGTGGATGCTATCCAAAAGTGGCCGGTTCCAAAGTCTAAGAAACAGGTCCAATCCTTCTTAGGCTTGGCTGGATATTATAGGCAATTTGTACCCGACTACAGCCAAATCGCCGCCCTGCTGACAGACCTAACCAGAAAGAAACAGCCAAATGCAGTTCAGTGGACTGATGAGTGTCAAAAGGCCTTTAACCAGCTTAAGGCAACACTCATGTCTGACCCTGTGCTAAGGGCCCCAGACTTCGACAAACCGTTCCTAGTAACCACAGATGCGTCCGAGCGAGGCATGGGAGCAGTTTTAATGCAGGAAGGACCGGATCAAGAATTCCATCCTGTCGTGTTTCTCAGTAAGAAACTGTCTGAGAGGGAAAGCCACTGGTCAATCAGCGAAAAGGAATGCTACGCCATTGTGTACGCGCTGGAAAAGCTACGCCCATATGTTTGGGGACGACGTTTCCAACTACAAACAGACCATGCTGCGCTACGGTGGCTTCATACCGCCAAGGGAAATAACAAAAAACTTCTTCGGTGGAGTTTAGCTCTCCAAGATTTTGATTTTGAAATACAACACACTCTCCTGGGAAAGTTTCCCAGAGTTAACTGGTTAACAATTGTTCTTGGAATGAAACATATTGTTAGTTTTTATATAAATTAGTAGTATGTCTAAAGGTACATGTCTCTTATTAACTCTGTTTTCTCCTAGAACTCCAGGAAAAAAATCACAGCCAGTGTGGAACCGAACCTCCAACACTATCTGTGATTTGGGGGGCGTGTCATAACTATAAAGGGAAGGGTAACAGCTGTCCTGTGTACAGTACTATAAAATCCCTCCTGGCCAGAGACTCCAAAATCCTTTTCCCTGTAAAGGGTTAAGAAGCTCAGGTAACCTGGCTGGCATCTGACCAAAGGACCAATTAGGGGACAAGATACTTTCAAATCTGGGGGGAGGGGGGGGGGGGAGGCTTTTGTTTGTGTTCTTTGTTTGGGAGTGCGTTCGCTCTCGGGACTGAGAGGGACCAGACATCAATCCAGGTTCTCCACATCTTTCTAAACAAATCTCTCCTATTTCAAACTTGTAAGTAAACAGCCAGGCAAGGTGTGTTAGTTTTCCTTTGTTTTCTCAACTTGTAAATGTACCTTTTACCAGAGTGTTTATCTTTGTTTGCTGTACTTTGAACCTAAGACTAGAGGGGAGTCCTCTGAGCTCTTTAACCTTACAGGGAAATCAAACTTAATTTTCATACTGATTTTACAGAGATGATTTTTCATCTTTTTCTTTAATTAAAAACCTTCTTTTTAAGAACCTAATTGATTTCTCCTTGTTTTAGATCCCAGGGGGGTTGGATCTGTATTCACCAGGAGTTGGTGGGAGGAAGGAGGGGGAATGGTTAATTTCTCCTTGTTTTAAGATCCAAGGGGTTTGGATCTGTATTCACCAGGGAATTGGTGAAGGTTTCTCAAGGCTTCCCAGGCATGGGAATTCTGGGGATGGTGGCAGCAGACCAGAGCTAAGCTGGTAGTTAAGCTTAGAAGTTTTCATTCAGGCCCCTACATTTGTACCCTAAAGTTCAAAGTGGGGATACAGCCTTGACACCCCTCGCCCACCCAGCTCCGCACTGCCCATGCTGGGATCTCTTCCTCCAGCCCTGTGCCACTCACAACTGGGGCTGACCCCACCTCCCAAGCCCCGTGCTGCCTGGAGCTGCAGCTGCCCCCCTGCCCCAAACTCAGGAGCTGACACTACCACCCCGCAAGTCCCCCACAGCTGAAGCTGAGCCCCGTGCCACCCGCAGCTCCCTCCACCCCCCCCGTGCTCCGCACTGCCCATGGTGGGGTCTCCCCCACCAGCTCTGTGCCATCCATGTGGAGACAGCTGAGGTAGCTGTCCCAGTACACAGGACTGCTGATACACCACTGGTGGAGGAGGAGATGGCTCAGGGTGGACACTGGCAGCTGGTTACTTCTGGCAGCAGGCAGTGCTCCACCCCTGCTCCGAACCCTCCTGCTGTGGTAATAGGTAACCCTTATGCTCTTCTTGATACAGGAAAGAAGGAATCACCCCCTACAGTAAAGGAGGAGAAGCCTCGTACCCCTAAGGCTGGGAGGTCTGCTGCCACCACTGCGAATAGGAAACGTAGGGTAGTGGTGGTCGGAGACTCTCTCCTGAGGGGGACGGAGGCGCCCATCTGTCGCCCTGACATTTTATCTCGGGAGGTATGCTGCCTGCCGGGAGCCCGTATCCAAGACGTTACGGAGGCATTGTCGAGGATTATCCAGCCCTCTGACTACTACCCCATGCTACTCATCCATGTGGGCACAAATGATACTGCGCGGTGTGACACTGAGCGGATCAAGAGTGACTTCAGGGCTCTGGGAGTACGGGTGAAGGAGTTTGGAGCGCAGGTGGTATTCTCTTCAATTCTTCCTGTCAAAGGTAGGGGCCCGGGCAGAGACAGATGCATCATGGAGGTGAATGCCTGGCTGCAAAGATGGTGTTGCCAGGAGGGCTTTGGCTTCCTAGACCACGGGATGCTATTTGAGGAAGGACTGCTAGGCAGAGATGGCGTTCACCTTTCGAGGAGGGGAAGACCCTATTTGGACACAGACTGGCTAACGTAGTGAGGAGGGCTTTAAACTAGGTTCGACGGGGACAGGTGAGCAAAGCCCACAGGTAAGTGGGGAACATGGAGACCGGGGAGATGGGTCGGAAACGAGAGGGAGTGTGGGCTATATTGGCAGAGAGAAAGGAGAGTCAGGACAAAACTGGGAGGAAAGATCAAACCAGTATCTTAGATGCCTATATACAAATGTGAGAAGTATGGGGAATAAGCAGGAAGAACTGGAAGTGCTAATAAATAAATACAACTATGACATTGTTGGCATCACTGAAACTTGGTGGGATAATACACATGATTGGAATGTTGGTGTGGATGGGTACAGTTTGCTCAGGAAGGATAGACAGGGGAAAAAGGGAGGAGGTGTTGCCTTATATATTAAAAATGTACACACTTGGACTGAGGTAGAGATGGACATAGGAGACGGAAGTGTTGAGAGTCTCTGGGTTAGGCTAAAAGGGGTAAAAACAAGGGAGATGTCATGCTAGAAGTCTACTACAGGCCACCTAACCAGGTGGAAGAGGTGGATGAGGCTTTTTTTAAGCAACTAACAAAATCATCCAAAGCCCAAGATTTGGTGGTGATGGGGGACTGCAACTATCCGGATATATGTTGGGAAAATAACACAGCGGGGCACAGACTATCCAACAAATTCTTGGACTGCATTTCAGACAACTTTTTATTTCAGAAGGTTGAAAAAAGCTACTGGGGGGAAGCTGTTCTAGACTTGATTTTAACAAATAGGGAGGAACTCGTTGAGAATTTGAAAGTAGAAGGCAGCCTGGGTGAAAGCGATCATGAAATCAGAGTTTGCAATTCTAAGGAAGGGTAGAAGGGAGAACAGAAAAATAGAGACAATGGATTTCAGTAAGGCAGATTTTGGTAAGCTCAGAGAGCTGATAGGTAAAGTCCCATGGGAATCAAGACTGAGGGGAAAAACAACTGAGGAGAGTTGGCAGTTTTTCAAAGGGACACTATTAAGGGCCCAAAAGCAAGCTATTCCACTGGTTAGGAAAGACAGAAAATGTGGCAAAAGACCACCTTGGCTTAACCACGAGATCTTGCATGATCTAAAAAATAAAAAGGAGTCATATAAAAAATGGAAACTAGGACAGATTACAAAGGATGAATATAGGCAAACAACACAGGAATGCAGGGGCAAGATTAGAAAGGCAAAGGTACAAAATGAGCTCAAACTAGTTACAGGAATAAAGGGAAACAAGAAGACTTTTTATCAATACATTAGAAGCAAGAGGAAGACCGAAGACAGGGTAGGCCCACTGCTTAGTGAAGAGGGAGAAACAGTAACAGGAAACTTGGAAATGGCAGAGATGCTTAATGCTTCTTTGTTTCGGTCTTCACCGAGAAGTCTGAAGGAATGCCTAACATAGTGAATGCTAATGGGAAGGGGGTAGGTTTAGCAGATAAAATAAAAAAAGAACAAGTTAAAAATCACTTAGAAAAGTTAGATGCCTGCAAGTCACCAGGGTCTGATGAAATGCATCCTAGAATACTCAAGGAGCTAATAGAGGAGGTATCTGAGCCTCTAGCTATTATCTTTGGAAAATCATGGGAGACAGGAGAGATTCCAGAAGACCGGAAAAGAGCAAATATAGTGCCCATCTATAAAAAGGGAAATAAAAACAACCCAGGAAACTACAGACCAGTTAGTTTAACTTCTGTGCCAGGGAAGATAATGGAGCAAGTAATTAAGGAAATCATCTGCAAACACTTGGAAGGTGGTAAGGTGATAGGGAATAGCTAGCATGGATTTGTGAAGAACAAATCATGTCAAACCAATCTGATAGCTTTCTTTGATAGGATAACGAGCCTTAGGGATAAGGTATACCTAGACTTTAGTAAGGCATTTGATACAGTCTCGCATGATATTCTTATCGATAAACTAGGCAAATACAATTTAGATGGGGCTACTATAAGGTGGGTGCATAACTGGCTGGATAACCGTACTCAGAGAGTTGTTATTAATGGTTCCCAATCCTGCTGGAAAGGCATAACGAGTGGGGTACCGCAGGGGTCTGTTTTGGGACCGGCTCTGTTCAATATCTTCATCAACGACTTAGATATTGGCATAGAAAGTACGTTTATTAAGTTTGCGGATGATACCAAACTGGGAGGGATTGCAACTGCTTTGGAGGACAGGGTCATAATTCAAAATGATCTGGACAAATTGGAGAAATGGTCTGAGTTAAACAGGATGAAGTTTAACAAAGACAAATGCAAAGTGCTCCACTTAGGAAGGAAAAATCAGTTTCACACATACAGAATGGGAAGAGACTGTCTAGGAAGGAGTACGGCAGAAAGGGATCTAGGGTTTATAGTGGACCATAAGCTAAATGTGAGTCAACAGTGTGATGCTGTTGCAAAAAAAGCAAACATGATTCTGGGATGTATTAACAGGTGTGTTGTGAGCAAGACACGAGAAGTCATTCTTCCGCTCTACTCTGCTCTGGTTAGGCCTCAGCTGGAGTATTGTGTCCAGTTCTGGGCACCGCATTTTAAAAAAGATGGAGAAATTAGAAAGGGTCCAGAGAAGAGCAACAAGAATGATTAAAGGTCCTGAGAACATGACCTATGAAGGAAGGCTGAAAGAATTGGGTTTGTTTAGTTGGAAAAGAGAAGACAGAGGGGACATGATAGCAGTTTTCAGGTATTTAAAAGGGTGTCATAAGAAGGAGGGAGAAAACTTGTTCCCCTTAGCCTCTAAGGATAGAACAAGAAGCAATGGGTTTAAACTGCAGCAAGGGAGGTCTAGGTTGGACATTAGGAAAAAGTTCCTAACTGTCAGGGTGGTTAAACACTGGAATAAATTGCCTAGGGAGGTTGTGGAATCTCCATCTCTGGAGATATTTAAGAGTAGGTTAGATAAATGTCTATCAGGGATGGTCTAGACGGTATTTGGTCCTGCCATGTGGGCAGGGAACTGGACTCTATGACCTCTCGAGGTCCCTTCCAGTCCTAGAATCTATGAATCCACAGCTGGGGCTGACCCGCACCCCCAAGCCCCACGCCTCCTGGGGCAGCGGCTGGCTCCCCCTGAACTCGGGAGCTGACCCCCTCCTGAGCCCCATGTCGCCCGCAGCTGGGGCTAAGCACCGTGCCACCTCCCCCCAAGCGCTGCACTGCCCACGGTGGGTGTCCCCACCAGCCCAGTGCCATCCACAGCTGGGGCTGGGAATGACCCCACCCCTCCCCAGAGGCTCCATGCCACGTGCAGCTGGGGCTGAACCCCCCCGCCCAGCTCCATGCCTCCCCTGGCTGAAATTTACCCCCCCCCCCAGCTCTGCGCCACCCAAGGGTCAGCTCTGAAGCCAGCACTGCTCACCAGCAGCAAATTTTCCACTTTCCTGCTGGCAGGCAGTGCTACCTTCAGTTGACCCCCAGGCAGCAGCCATCTCTCTCTGCTCTGCCTTGCTGCCAGGACAAATGCCCAGTTTTGGTGAAAAAGTAGGGACGGCTGGCACATAACTGAAAAAGAGGCCTGTCCTGCCCAATACGGGACATATCGTCACCCTAGCCAGCCTGTGCCCTATTGTGCCCAGCTGGCCCCTCATATCTTTTACGTAAAAGGATAAATGGACACAAGTCAGATACTAGGAATGGCAATATACAAAAACCTGTAGGAGAACACTTCAACCTTCCTGGCCACGCAATAGCCGATGTAAAGGTAGCCATCCTACAGCAAAAAAACTTCAGGACCAGACTCCAAAGAGAAACTGCTGAGCTTCAGTTCATCTGCAAATTTGACACCATCAACTCAGGATTAAATAAAGACTGTGAATGGCTAGCCAACTATAAAAGCAGTTTCTCCTCCCTTGGTGTTCACACCTCAACTGCTAGAAGAGGGCCTCACCTTCCCTGATTGAACTAACCTCATTATCTCCAAACTGATTCTTGCCTGCATATTTATACCTGCCTCTGGAAATTTCCATTACATGCGTCTGACGAAGTGGGTATTCACCCACGAAAGCTTATGTATGCTCCAATACATCTGTTAGTCTGTAAGGTGCCACAGGACACTCTGTTGCTTCTTCCTGAGGTTAAAATCCATCCTCCCTTGCAAACAAGGGCTCACTCAGCTGAAGGGAGCCCAACTAACTCAGTAAAAGGAGGTGAGCCAAGTACCAAAAACCACGCAACCAGAAGCAGCAGCAAGACACTTCCCTCATCCTCCTCCTGCACATGTTATTGCTTGCTCCTCCCCACTGTCACCCCCTGCCCTCCAGGCCCTCCTCCTGCACAAGTCATTGCTTACTTCTCCTCTCCCCAAACACTGTATGCAAATTTCTAAGATGAAACTCTCTTTGAACAGAAGGTGAACTTGGTGAGCTCAGAAACTCACCCCAACAGGAGCATTCACCTCTCTCTTGAGCAGCTCACACCCCTCTCATCTCCAGAGTACTGCGATTAAAAAAAAAAAATCTTACTCCTTCAATAAGCCAACACTCCTCTAAAGGACACATACAAAATAGTATACAAAAGGCGAACCCAGCAGCAGTAGGCAAAAAAAAAGCCTCCTGCACAATTCACTCCCATGCTGAATGCTAATCCTGAGGTAAAAATCTTTCCATATCCATGGCAAGGACTCTTTTGAACAGGACATAAATATATTGATTATATAGAATAATATATTGAATTATTCCAGACACTGACACAGTTCTACTGTGCTTTCATGATCTGGAGTGATTAAATATCAAAAAAGGTAATGGAGCAAAGTAGCAACAGTTCAGGTCTTTTGAATAGGAAGTTTATATTTAAAAAGATTCCAGATGGTTCTTTGGCTAAAAAGACTTATCTGTAGCTATTGCAAGGCTGAGTTCCAATAACTTAGAAGCACTTCAAGTCTGCAGTACCTCCTACGTTCTAAGCATGCTTTTGCCTCCGGATCTTGTGCTACAGATAACCCACCACCACCAAATTAATCCAGCCAGCCGCGACAGATAACAATTACAGAATTTCAGGATCGCTACAAGCCCATGGATCAAACAAAGTACAACACTTTAACCAATGCTATTGCAAAGTGGATAGCTATGGACTGAAGACCACTCAACATCGTAAATGACAGAGGGCTAAGTGATATTATTCAAATTGCATCTTCCACTCAGTCATGCACTTTGCTCTCCCAAGGAACCATTGTATCACAAATAAAAGACCAATATAACAACGAGAAGACTACCAAGTTGGAGCTTCTGAAAAATGCACTAGCTGATGCTTTGACTAGTGACCGCTGGACATCCTAGAGCAATCATAGCTATCTTGGTGTCACGGCACACCTTACTGATGCCGCATGGACACTGCGGTCGTTTGCTCTAACAGTAACCCATACTGAAGAGAGACATTCTGCTGAAGCATGTGCAGAGCATTTCATGGATGTTGCAAAAGAACAGAATATTCAAGAAAAGGCAGCAACAATTAGTACACCTCTACCTTGATATAACGCTGTCCTTGGGAGCCAAAAAATCTGACCGCATTATAGGTGAAACCACGTTATATTGAACTTGCTTTGATCCACAGGAGTGCGCAGCCCTGCCCCCCCGGAGCACTGCTTTACCGCATTATATCCGAATTCGTGTTAGATCAGGTCGCGTTATATCGAGGTAGAGTGTACTGACAGTGCACGTAAAATTGTAGCAGCAGTCAGTCGCTTGCCTTTTAAATACATGACATGCATTGCTCACAGTCTGCAGCAATCCATTACAGTAGCGCTCACTGGTGGTGGTTTTGAAAACGTGCTGGCAAAGCGTAGAAAACTTGTAGACCATTTCAAACACAGTCCAGCTAGCAGTACAGAGCTAGGAATACAACAAGCTGCAAATGGACAGAAACAAGAACCTCTCATACATGATATTTCAGCCAGATGGAACTCCACATTGGCTATGATTCAGCACCTGCTTTGCAATAATAAAGCCACTATCACATCCACATTAGTTCTTCCAAAGCACCATCTATCAGTGCCAACAGATAAGGATTTTGAAAAAATGCACAAGCTAGAAACACTACTTGAGCCCTGCAGGATTGTGACTGAACTCTTTGGGGGACGGGGGGGCGGGGGGGGGGGACGGGGGAATTGTACTTCTCCTGCTCCGTGGTTTTACCTGCATTCTACTATATATTCTACGTTACGGTAGTCTCTGACGATGAACCAGCATATGTTGTTCAATTTAAGAATACTTTCACAACAGATTTTACAAAACTCACTAGACTCAAGATTTAAGAATCTGAAGTGCCTTCCAAAATCTGAGAGGGATGAGGTGTGGAGCATGCTGTCAGAAGTCTTAAAAGAGCAACAGTCTGATGTGGAAATTACAGAACCCAAACCACCAAAAAAATCAACTTTCTGCTGGTGGCATCTGACTCAGATGATGAAAATGAACATGCGTCAGTCCCCACTGCTTTGGATTGTTATTGAGAAGAACCCATCCTCAGCATGGACGTATGTACTATGGAATGGTGGTAGAAGCATGAAGAGGCATATGAATCTTTAGCATCTGGCACATAAATATCTTGCTAGGCTGGCTACAACAGTGCCATGTGAACACCTGTTTTCACTTTCAGGTGACATTGTAAACAAGAAACGGGTAGCATTATCTCCCACAAATGTAAACAAGCTTGTTGTCTATGGCCTTGGCTACACTTGAGAGTTGCAGCGCAATAAAGCCGCCCACAGTGCTGTAACTCACTCCCCGTCCACACTGGCAAGGTACATATAGCGCTGTATCTCCGTGGCTACAGCGCTGCAGGTACTCCACCTCCCCGAGAGGATTTACAGCTGGTGCGGAGTGGCTGAGACGCTGGTGCTCCAGTGTAAACGGGGAGTAACCTTATTATGCAGTGACTGACCTCTGGAAACTCCCCATAATCCTTTTAAGTGAAGCTTCCTCTCTTTGTTTTGTTGTGATGCCTCTCTTTGTTTTGTTGAGAACTCCAGACGCTCTGGGAGCTGCTTATCAAAAAAAAAAAAAACAGCTACTGTTTGCTGTGAATGAGTAGAGGCAGACAGGGGGGCTCCCTTTGGAACACCCACAGCTAATGTTTGCTTAAAGAGAGAGGCGGGGGGGGGTCCATTTCCACAAGCCGCTGCAACAAACAGCTGCTGTTTGCTTTCAGTGAGTGAGAGAGGGGTGAAGGAGGGAGGGGGGTCGGAACTTGCAAGGCGCTGACACAGTGTCGACACTCCAAAAATCCACTCTCTCTCCCCCCACGCTTTCCTGTCACACTCCACCCCTTTTGAAAAGGGCATTATAGCCACTTGAACGCTGGGATAGCTGCCCAGAATGCACCACTCTCAATGCCGCTGCAAATGTGGCCACGACAGTGCGCTGGCATCTGGCAGTGTGGACAGACTGCAGCGCTTTCCCTACTCAGCTGTATGAAGACAGGTTTAACTCACAACACTGTACAGCTGCAAGTGTAGCCATACTCTAAGTGACTGGCTGAAAAAGAAGTAGTACTGAGTGGATTTGTAGACTAACATTTTATATTGTTTTATTGTTAAGTACAAAGAACAGGAGTACTTGTGGCACCTTAGAGACTAACAAATTTATTAGAGCATAAGCTTTCGTGGACTACAGTTAAGTACAGTTATTCTTTTTCACATAATTCTACATTTGTATGTTCACTTTCATGATAAAGAGATTGAACTACAGTACTTCAATGAAGTGAATTGCAGTTTCTTTTTTATAGTACAAATGTTTGTAATAAATAAATGTAAAGTGAGCACTGTACACTTTGTGTTCTGTGTTGTAATTGAAATCAAAATATTTGAAAATGTAGAAAAACATCCGCAAATATTTAAATAAATGGTATTCTATTACTGTTTAACAGCACGATTAATCGCGATTAATTTTTTTAATCACTTGACAGCCCTAGTTTAGATATTAGCATCCAAGTATTCGAGTACATCATTTATGAGAAGTTATACAGAGAGTTGGTTGAGGAAAGTAAATATAGCAATAAGTAAGACTGTCCCTCAGTAATTGAGAATATAGGGTAGGTTGTTCATTTAGAAAATACAATCCATGTGGAAAGTATTTCAGTTAGTTTCCCCACTGAACTTCTCATCAGCACTCCATCTCATCCCTCCTGGTATTGCCGATGTTCAGTGATGTGTCTACTCAAAATCATAACCAAATACAGAAAAACCCACGGTACCCCTCAAGATGCATGCATCACTAATTTAAGTGATAATCTTAACACCTTCAGCCTCCCTTACCATATCTCTTTCCTATTCTTAAATTAGGCCCCAATTCTGCAATGAGTTCTGCATAGGAAGACAGACCTCTGTGCCTCTGCAGAGTGCCACTAAAGTCAATAGGACTACATGTCTGAGTAGGAGCTCACACATGCACAGCGTATTCCAAGATTGAAGCCTTAAGAATATTAACTCTTCTAGGAAGAAACGCTGCCATTTTCTGTTTTGTGAAGTATCATACACACTTGTAGTGCTGTACAAATTAGTAAAATAGATTAGGTAGAAAAGGAATCAAATCAGTTTACAAAAAGAAAATCTTTGTAAAATCCAGCTGAAAAAGTGCATGCTATCCAAGACTTAGGAAATCCAAAAGTGCAGAAGGGTGACGCTAGTGGAATTGTTAGAGAAAAGAGACAATAGAGACCAGGGCTCTTTTCTGATTTTTTATGAGACACGTGACGGGACTCCTTTCCGTTTGCTATTTACATTCGCAATTCATGTTCCTAACCACACTATTTCCCATGAAAGGCTACTAACAGCTGGAGGGTTCGGCACCTGCCCGCCATATCAAGGTTCACGATACCAAGACTGAGAATTAAACTGACTATTTTTAAGACTTAAAATACAACACGCTCCGGTGGAGGCCAAGAACGCTGCCAATCAGCCGAGCTAGGGCCGCTGCGGAGCCTCCAGCAAGAAGAGGGGAGACATGACTGGCTCTTCCCACGTCCTGTGGTTAAATGCCACAGCAGCAGGAAGGTCGCTGGACTCTAACCCGAGGCAGCGGGGAGCCAGCGCCGCCCGCCCGAGCACCAGAAAACAGGAGCAGGCCCCGCTGTCTGCTGCAGGCAGGAGCGCAGGTGGTTGGGCGCTACCTGCATAATGGTAGGGGGGCGGGGTCCAGCCGATACCGGTCCCAGCCGGCATGGGGGTGGGGAAGGGGGACGGTCCCGTTCTCAGCCGGAGGTCAGGTGCGGTGTACCGGTACCTGCTGGAGCGCGCTGCAGTTCGCACAGGCCGTGGCGGCCTCGGCCGCGATCCCCGCCGCCGGCGCCTCTCCGGGCATCATGGTCCCCGCGGCGCAGAGTCCCCGGCAACGGCCCTGCAGTCCCGCAGCCGCTTCGCCCTCGGCAACCGCCGTGCCCAGCCGCCGCCGCACGCCTCCATCCGCCCGCAGCCCCGGCAGCGTAGCGCTGGGCCGGGGCAGACGCGGTAGAAATGCAGCGCGACGCAGTGCCAGGAAAGACCCTCGCCTGGTGCCCTCCCAACCGCCTGCACGGGAGCGGAAGATACCAGCCGGCTTGAGGCGCTGTTCGTCGGAGCAGGGACTCGCTCCGTAGAGCCGCTCGGACCCAGATTAACGAGGGGTTCTACGGGCAGCCGCCCGGAGCAGGGGCGTGTTTACAAACAGGCTACTTTCTAGAGCCCTGCTCGGGTCCTGCTGTGTTAGGGCGCGTCGCCGACAGCCACTGTGGAGAGGGAACGACTCTTCCCACCTCCCACGTGACGGGTGAAGAGTGGGGTGGCTGCAGTTCCCATCATGCAATGCGGCGCGTCTTCTCGAGCGTTGCGTGCTGGGAGCTGTAGTCTCCTGGGGCATCCGCACGGGGCTGGAAGAGCAGGGGTGCTGTTTGCTGGGCTCCCGCTGTCCCGTGGGCTTCCGCGGGAGCGGGAGCTGCCCCGAAGGGCTCTGGGCCGCGATGGTGCTTCCCGCCTCCTCCCCCCGCAAGTGAGCTCACACAGGTGTGTTGGTCACTGCGGCAGCAGCGTGGAAACGACGCGGGTCGCCGCCTTGGCGAGCAGGGCCGGCTGCTTTGGGGCCAGACTAGCGCGGGAACGAGAGCGATTACTGTTTAGCCAGAGGGACTACGTGGATTTTACCTGTGGAGTTTTAGAAAAAGGGAGCATGTCAACAAAAACAAAAGTTTTGGCATAGTGCTTCATTGATTTATGAAATAAATAAAATCTCTAAATTTTCAGGTGTCATCAAATATAAATAATCCAGGATACAACATTAATAAGGCACATTCACTACCTCTCCCTCTCCTTATTTCTTTTATGATTTCATTGTCTCAAGGTCAGATATAAGGTACTTGCTTTTTAGAAACCAGCCAAAGCATATGTGTGCATGTGTGTGGATATATGTAGCTAGGTCTTGCATGCAAGACTGGATTTACACCTTATGCACCCCTAGGCACAGCACCCGCCCCCCTGCGGCAGTGTCCCAGACAAGCAGCATGGCCAGAGGCTGCCAGAGAAAGTATAGCTGCTGGGTGCCACACCAGGCAAGGTGGCTGGAAGAGGAGAGGCTCTGGCACCGCCTCTTCCCTTCCGGCTCTGGCCCTGCCCCTTCATCTCCCCAGCTGCTGGCCTTGCCTGCACACACACACACACACACACACACCGGTGTTTTGGGGAGGCTCATGTGTAGGGTTACCATATTTTGTGCCTCCAAATGGAGGACACTCCCCGGGGCCCCGCCCCCAACCCCGCCCCCTCCGAAAGTCTCCACCCCCTCCGAAAGTCTCCGCCCCCTCCCCTGCTTCCCGCGAACATTTAATTCGCGGGAAGCCTGAAGCAGGTAAGGGGGGCGGGGGGAGGAGGCGCGGCCCAGGCTGGTCCCCCCGCGGCTCCAGCCTGGGTCGGCTCGGGCCCTGGGGTGCCGGCCCCGACCGACCACCCCCCGGCTCCCAGCCCCGCAGCCCGGCGCACCCCCCGGCTCCCCGACCCCGGCGCACTCCCCGGCTCCCCGACCCCGGCTCCCGACCCGGCGCACCCCCTGGCTCCCCGACCCCGGCGCACCCCCCGGCTCCCCGACCCGGGCTTCCGGCCCGGCGCACCCCCAACCCCGGCCCGGCTCCCCGACCCGGCTCCGCGGGCCCGGCCCGGCACCGCGCCCCCGGCTCCCGGCCCCGCGGGCCCGGACCCCGGCCCCGCGCCCAGCCCGGCCCGGCACCATGCCCCCGGCCCTGGACAAAGAGGCCCCGGCTCCCCGACCCCGGCGCACTCCCCGGCTCCGGCTCCCCGACCCCGGCTCCCGGCCCGGCGCACTCCCCGGCTCCCCGACCCCGGCGCACTCCCCGGCGCACTCCCCGGCTCCCCCCCCCCCGACCCCGGCTCCCCGGCGCACTCCCCGGCGCACTCCCCGGCTCCCCGACCCCGGCGCACTCCCCGGCCCCGGCTCCCCGACCCCGGCGCGCTCCCCGGCTCCCCGACCCCGGCTCCCGGCCCGGCGCGCTCCCCAGCTCCCCGACCCGGGCTCCCGGCCCGGCGCACCCCCCGGCTCCCCGACCCCGGCGCACCCCCCGGCTCCCCGACCCGGGCTTCCGGCCCGGCGCACCCCCAACCCCGGCCCGGCTCCCCGACCCGGCTCCGCGGGCCCGGACCGGCACTGCGCCCCCGGCTCCCGGCCCCGCGCCCCCGGCTCCCGGCCCGGACCCCGGCCCCGCGCCCAGCCCGGCCCGGCACCATGCCCCCGGCCCTGGACAAAGAGGCCCCGGCTCCCCGACCCCGGCGCACTCCCCGGCTCCGGCTCCCCGACCCCGGCTCCCAGCCCGGCGCACTCCCCGGCTCCCCGACCCCGGCGCACTCCCCGGCTCCCCGACCCCGGCGCACTCCCCGGCGCACTCCCCGACCCCGGCGCACTCCCCGGCCCGGGCTCCCCGACCCCGGCGCGCCCCCCGGCTCCCCGACCCGGGCTCCCGGCCCAGCGCACCCCCCGACCCCGGCCCGGACCCCGGCCCCGCGCCCCCCCGGCCCGGCACCATGCCCCCGGCCCCGGACAAAGAGGCCCCGGCCGAGCCTCCCGATTTTCCCGGACATGCCCGGCTTTTGGGGATTTCCCCCCGGACGGGGATTTGAGCCCCCAAAAGCCGGACATGTCCGGGAAAATCCGGACGTATGGTAACCCTACTCATGTGACCCTTTGCCTCCTCCATCCCCCCCACATGGATCACCACTGATTTTGAACCCCACTATGCCTGTGTAGTTTCTTCGTGCTTATTGTTGTATAAAGGGCAAAAGAATCAGCATTTCTGTATTTCAGCATATCAGTTGTAGTCTGCAGAAACAAGACAATGTAATGACACTGAAGTCATTGTACTGATTATTCTGAATCATAAAACCAGTTGTTGGGCATGGTCCTGCTATCATCATAGTGAATGGGGATGGTGTATGCACAGCACTTCTGGAAATCCGACCACTTTTATTTAAAGGCCTAAATATGGATTTAAGTGCCTACCTCCAGGCAGTCAGGATTGGAATTTTTGGCCTAATAATATAGGGCTTCAGCTGTTGGGATGATGCGTGCCCCCTTCTCAGCAACTTCAGTCCCCACTGACTTCGAGGAGAGTGGAGCATGCTTAGCACCTCCCATGATCAGGCATGGACATAGCAGAGACTGGCTGCTGCAGAGATCCAGTTGTGATCCCCTGATTTAGGGCCTCCTAGTCTTCGTGCAAGTCAGTGATGCACAGGGTTATCCCCAAGGCTGTGTCTGCATTATAAAGTTTGGTTAACGTAACATGTCAGTATACAACTATCACTGTTCCTCCGTGGGTCACAACTGAGAACACCAGAATCATAGAATATCAGGGTTGGAAGGGACCTCAGGAGGTCATCTAGTCCAACCCCCTGTTCAAAGCAGGACCAATTCCCAACTAAATCATCCCAGCCAGGACTTTGTCAAGCCTGACCTTAAAAACCTCTAAGGAAGGAGATTCCAACACCTCCCTGGGTAACCCATTCCAGTGTTTCACCACCCTCCTAGTGAAAAAGTTTTTCCTAATATCCAACGTGAACCTTCCCCACTGCAACTTGAGACCATTACTCCTTGTTCTGCCATCTGCTACCACTGAGAACAGTCTAGATCCATCCTCTTTGGAACCCCCTTTCAAGTATTTGAAAGCAGCTATCAAATCCCTCCCCATTCTTCTCTTCTGCAGACTAAACAATCCCAGTTCCCTCAGCCTCTCTTCATAAGTTATGTGTTCCAGCCCCCTAATTGTTTTTGTTGCCTTCCACTGGACTCTTTCCAATTTTTCCACATCCTTCCTGTAGTGTGGGGCCCAAAACTGGACACAGTATTCCAGATGAGGCCTCACCAATGTCAAATAAAGGGGAACGATCACGTTCCTCGATCTGCTGGCAATGCCCCTACTTATACAGCCCAAAATGCTGTTAGCCTTCTTGGCAACAAGGGCACACTGTTGATTCATATCCAGCTTCTCGTCCACTGTAACCCCTAGGTCCTTTTTTGCAGAACTGCTGCCTAGACATTCGGTCCTTAGTCTGTAGCAATGCATGGGATTCTTCCATCCTAAGTGCAGGACTCTGCACTTGTCCTTGTTGAACCCCATCAGGTTTCTTTTGGCCCAATCCTTAATTTATCTAGGTCCCTCTGTATCCTATCCCTACCCTCCAGCGTATCTACCACTCCTCCCAGTTTAGTGTCATCTGCAAACTTGCGGAGAGTGCAGTCCACGCCATCCTCCAGATCATTAATGAAGATATTGAGCAAAACCGGCCCCAGGACCGACCCTTGGGGAACTCCGCTTGATACAGTTGCCAATTAGACATGGAGCCATTGATCGCTACCCATTGAGCCCGACGATCTAGCCAGCTTTCTGTCCACTTTATAGTCCATTCAGGAGAATTTAGGACAAACTGCTGAGAAATAAGACAGACACACCCAAAAACTGGTGGTTATTCTTCCACAAGATATACCAAACCAGCAACAAAAGTAAATTTCTGTTTCACCACACTGGCCAACAAGATTTCAGAAAAGCAGTATCCTTCGGCATTCCAGTCCTTGTATCACCACTAAAAACACTGGACTTAATGATGAGTGGTTCTTTAAAACCCATTTAATCAAACAAAAGGGTTCTTCTGATCCCAAAGGACCAGCCACACACCCAGGTCAATATATAACTTGGATCGGGGGGAGGGAGAGCTCA
This sequence comes from Malaclemys terrapin pileata, assembly GCF_027887155.1. NCBI lineage: Eukaryota > Metazoa > Chordata > Testudines > Emydidae > Malaclemys > Malaclemys terrapin. The sequence continues at coordinate 163,372,100 of NC_071506.1, forward strand.
ATGGTTTGAGCATTGGCTTGCTAAACCCACAGTTATGAGTTCAATTCTTGAGGTGGCCACTTAGGGATCGGGGCAAAATCAGTACTTAGTCCTGCTAGTGAAGGCAGAGGGCTTCCATGACCTTTCAGGGTCCCTTCCAGTTTTTTGAGATAGGTATATCTCCATATTTTTTTTTATCTTACCCAATAATCACACTGTTGCCAGTCCTTTAGTATCTAAAATCTAAACTTTTATTGAAAGAAAGAAAGATCATTGGAAGGTCCTCAGTCCCTTGGTTAGAATGCTCCCATTAGTGCAAGTTCATCATAGTCCAGAGGTTTGAGAAGGAAAGATGCAAAATGGAGATGTTTCCAGGGCCTTCATAGCTTCTGCCAAGTGAAGAGAAACTCGTTGGTACTTCTGCCAACAAAATACTTCCAGCCCTGCGATCGGTGTTAGCTTTGTTGGCAGGAGTGACAAAGCCATGTTCACACTGCCGCTTGCATCGGCAAAACTTTTGTCTTTTGCAGTGGGGCTTTTTTAAGTACCCACGAAAGACAAAAGTTTTGTTGACAACTTCGCAGTATAACCATACCCTCATTGTTCTCACTGTGGAAAATTACAGGACACCAGATGGAGTTCAGAGTCCTATGGGCAAGTCACATGTGTAACGTTGTGCAGTCTATATGGTTTTATAAAAACATGATAATAAGAGAATATAATGTAACTGGAATAGTTTTATAAAAACATGATAATAAGTGAATATAATGTAACTGGAATATGCTTCATGCAAAAGGTCTCTTGTAAAGTATCATTGCAAAGCTTATAATCTACTGAGTGTGATCATCCTATTTGTATAAATGTACCACTCTTGTATCTAAAACTAGAAATATAAAATATAACTCTGAGGGCCTATTGTAATTATGCGAAGTGTGGGCCATTAATGGTGGTCTGGAATCTTGATGACTCCCATTAACTAGGACCACTGTCTGCAGATGGCTGTGTTTTACCTGTGAGTCTTCCTGTATATGTGTGTGCTGGCAAGTGTGCTTGCAGTGACATGTGATCATGTTACCTGAACTGGAATCCATCTTTAACCTGGTGCTTTTCCAGTGAGGGGGCGTGGAAACCCAGAGGGACAAAGGGTTCCCGCCTTATGCAAAAAATATATAAAGGGGTGGAAGAGAGAGAGGGAGAGAAGAGCCATCATGAAGAATCCCCTAGCTACCATCTAAGCTGGAACAAGAGCTGTACCAGGGGAAAGAATTGTGCCCAGGCCTGGAAGATGTCCAGTCTGAGGAAAAAACTTACTGAAGTATCTCTAAGGGTGAGATTATCTGTATTTAGTTTGATTAGACATAGATTTGCGCATTTTATTTTATTTTGCTTGATGACTTGCTTTGTTCTGTCTGTTACTACTTGGAACCGAGTTAAATCCTACTTTCTGCATTTAATAAAATCACTTTTTACTTATTAATTAACTCTGAGTCTGTATTAATACCTGGGGGAGCAAACAACTGTGCATATCTCTCTATCAGTGTTATAGAGGGCGAACAATTTATGAGTTTACCCTGTATAAGCTCTATACAGGGTAAAACGGATTTATTTGGGTTTAGACCCCATTGGGAGTTGGGCATCCGAGCGCTAAAGACAAGCACACTTCTGTGAGCTGTTTTCAGGTAAACCTACTGCTTTGGGACAAGTAATTCAGACCCTGGGTCTGTGTTGGAGCAGACGGGAGTGTCTGTCTCAGCAAGACATGGTGCTGGAGTCCTGAGCTGGCAGGGAAAACAGGGATAGAAGTAATCTTGGCACACCGGGTGGCAGGTCCCAAGGGGGTTTCTGTGATCCAACCCATCACAACATGTCCATGCATGCTTTCACTTAGTCATAATAGGGACCATCACAGGAAAGTCCATTAAGTATAGATAGGCATCTCCCATGATGGGCCATTTAACTTGAATAGTTCCTTCACTATGTGCTGGCTAAATACGTTTTGGGTGCTACCACAGGAGCAAACATTTGAAATACAGGTACATAGTTAATATTCATAACTTCAGGTACAAAAATGATACATGCATACAAATAAGATAATCACATTCAGCAAATCATAACCTTTCCATAGACACCTTACTGGACACACTTTGTACAAGATTTGTTGCAATTATATAACAGCTGTAGCAACAATGCTCTACGTGGTCATTTTTTAAGATAATGTCACAACAACCACCAACGTTTTTATGTTTCTCAGGCACGTGCACACTTAACTGCTTATGTCAGTGCTGCACATCTACCATGAATCATGGCGATAGAAAATTCAGTGCACCATGGGTAGGTATCTCAGTGTGCCCCATAATACCTTGTGCAATATCTTGTGGGACATTTTTTAAGTGCTTTGTGTGATACCAGCAGTTCGCCTAGGGATTTCTGGGAAGTAGGGCTCAAGTTTCTACATTCCCACTTTTGCCAACCCATAATGCTTATTCCATCCCATAATGTGTGCTGTTTTAATTCCCACCGTCCCATGCACTACTTTTTGGTCTTTGCTATATTTCTGACAGAAGCATGGACCCTGCACAGCTCAGCACAATTCCCATTGTGACGTTATCGACATGAACTGTGACTGTATAGATCATTGTTGCAACCAAGGTCCTATAGTTGCACCAAATCTTGTACAAAGGAGGTCAAGTGAGGTGTCTATGAAAAGGTTGTAATTTGCTGGTTATGATTATTCTTCTGTATGTGTGTATCATTTTTGTATATGAAATTATGAATATTGGCTATGTACTTGTATCTCAATGTGTTTAATTCTAAGTAGCATCAGTGAAGCATTTGGTCAGCTTCTTGACAAAGGACTATTCTGAGTAAGTGCCCGATCAAGAAACACTTAACTGACAATGGACCTTGGGAGACTCCAATCCGCATCTGAGGAGCCTTCTTGGGAACATTTAAGGTAGCATGTGAGCAATGGCTGCCGCCTGCAAACTGAATCATGCATGGACACGTGATTTGCCCATGTGACTCCAAACTCCATCTTGCTGCTGTGATTTTCACAGTAAGAACAAAGGGGTCCTTCCACATGGCAGAGGATATAAAAGGCCCTGGAAACCCCTCCATTTGGTCTTCAATCCTGCTTCTGACCTCTGGAGGAACTGTGCTTGAAACTGAAGCTCTGAACAAAGGACTGAACGACCCATCCAAGCTGAGATGTTCGTACTCCAGAGATTTGATTAGTTTAAATCAGCAGTAATCCCATCAAACCTGAAACAAGCCTGAACTAAGAACTTTACAACTGTTGTATGTATTTAATTCCATGTAACCAATTTTAACTCTCCTCTATATTTCTTTCTTTTTATGAATAAACCTTTAGATTTTAAATTCTAAAGGACTGGCAACAGCAAGATTTGTGGATAAGATCTGACTTGTATATTGACCTGGGTCTGGGGCTTGGTCGTTTGGGATCGGGAGAACCTTTTTTCTTCTACTGGGGTTTTGGTTTTCATAACCATTCATCCCCATAAGGAGTGGTGCTGGTGGTGATACTGGAAAACTGGTGTGTCTGAGGGAATTGCTTGTATGACTTCTGGTTAGCCAGTGGGGTAAAACCGAAGTCCTCTCTGTTTGGCTGGTTTGGTGTGCCTTAGTAGTGAAGGACCCCCAGCCTTGGGCTGTGACTGCCCTGCTCTAAGCAATTTGTCCTGAATTGATACTCTCAGTAGTGTCCCGCCAAAGGCCGCTTTGTTACACCCAGGACCGTTGCTAATACAGGATGCACATTTCTTTTGTATCTGTGGAACTTCAAAAACTATTAATAGAACTGGTGGTGTGGTGATGAAGATGAGATGCTTAAGGATGACGAATGGATGACAGGCACAGTGAATAAAAATGACAGGTTTTTGCTTGCATACGCAGAGCAACTCAACACAGTGGGTAGGCACTTCTAGGCCCAAGAAATGAGCACTGAGCTGTGGGATCGCATCGTAATGCAGGTTACAGATGAGCAATGGCTGCAGAACTTTTGGATGGGAAAGGCCACATGCCTGGTGTGACCCTGCACCCCATATTCTCCACAGTGATATTATCATGATATGATTATGACATAGTTATGATGTATTTTATATGCAAGATAGGTCACGTGAGATGTCATTGGAAAGGTTATGATTTGCTGAATATGATTATACTATTTGTATGCATGTATCATTTTTGTATCCAAAGTTATTAATAGTGTATCTATTTCACATGTAGCTATTCCTGGGCGACGCCTACTAGGCAAAAAGCTCTCAGTCTAGATGGCTGGCTGGGAAGGGCCCATTTAAGTTAATGAGCCATTAGAGGAACAATAGGCCTTAGACAAAGCTTATCTCCCACCTGGAGAGCCTTCCTGAGGATGCTGCAGACAGCCTCTGAGTAATGGCTGCTCTGATACTACAGGGACATGGGACAGGTAGGACAGTAATGTTCAGCAGGTTATGGGTTTTCAAATGATATCTTACAAGGCATACTCTGAACAAAATATATTATAGTCTTGTAAAAGTGTTGAACATAATGATATAGACTGTCACAACCTAATTGTTACAGGTCAATGGGCAATCAGTTTGGAGTTGGAAAATCCACAGTGGGAGGCCATTGTCATCCAAGTGTATCCTGCTGCCCAGACTGAGACTCTTGGCAGTGTGCAGGAAATAGTAGATGGAATCTGCAGCAATGGTCTGAATTGTGGTGGGACAATAGATGGGATGCATATGCCTATTCTGGAACCATCCCACCTTACTAATGAGTACATAAACTGAAAGGGGTACTTTGCCATGGTTATGCAAGGGCAAGTGGAAAACCAGGAACGCTTCTCTGATATTTACGTGGGCTGGTCAGGGAAAGTGCATGACACTCTCATCTTTAAGAACATAGGACTTTTCCAAAAGCTGCAAACGGATATTTTTCCCTGATCAGTGCATTCACATTGGCAATGTTGCAATGCCATTAGTGATTCTGGGGGACTGAACCTATCCTTTGCTTTCTTAGCTCATGAAGGCATACACTGGCCACAGTGACAGAACCAGGAAAAGATTCAACTACTGGCTGAGCAGGTACAGAATGACTATTGAATGTGCTTTGGGTAGATTCAAGGCTTTCTGGTGATGTTTAATTAGTAGATTGGATGTTAACAAAGCAAACACTCCTATCATTATTGCTGCATGTTGTCTATTACATCATACTGCGAAGCAAAGGAGGAAGGCTACTTACAGGGTGGAGGGATGAGGTCAGCAGTCTACCTGCTGAATTAGAACCATCAGACATAAGGGCTGTTGGAAAAATCAACTCTGAAGCTATACAGTTGAGAGAGGTCCTAAAAGATCATTTTAACAGTCAGCCATAGTAGTGTTATGTGATGCATTTGTGTACTTTCATGTGTATTGTTACCTGATCTATTGATTAGAATTCTCAATTTGATGTTCTGTAATTTGGCAGGGTTATTTCTCAGGATTATACCCAGAATTATTAACATTATTATGTGGAAGAAAACAAAGTCCTCACTCTGACTTTAAAGCAACAAGCCAGAGGCAGCTTTATTACGAGCAATTGCAATTGGTTGGGAGAGTACACACGGACAGCGATTCCCCCTCCCAAGGCAGGTCTCCGCCAGATAAACAATTAGGGCAAGCATTTATACCTTTTGTTACATACAGTAATGATCAAGAGCTGCATTTTGTTTATATATATTCCTTCCTGATATCTTACTTTTCTCAGCAATTTTCTGCTACAGTCTGCATTCCATTCTTATCTAACACAAGGTCAAAATAACCTCTCACAGTTTTTTCCCACTTGCCCAGGCCCTGCATTAAAGTCTCGCGTTATTAAATAGAAGAGTTAGCCTGACTCTTGCTCTTCCTGGAAGACTAAGATGTCTGCGCTTTTCCCAACTTCCACAATTATAATGAGAACCCCAATGTGCATGGGAGAGACATTCACACTTTGGAAAGCCCCTGGGCCTGGTGATAGTTTTATTAGCACAGTTAGCAAAATCACAATCACACTGATCCAGCTAAGTAGATAGAGATAATACAAAATGGTCAAGACATCCAGCATCTGAGCATCCATATGCTACACTATCCCCTTGTGAAGACCTAAAACCAGTGATCCACAAGTGGTCCTATCTCTGGCATGCCAAGAGGATCCCAATAACGAATGCTGTGGTTAGCCCTGTTATGGGGTTCTGTGGTCTCAGTGAATTTTCATAAGGATGCCCAGCCTCTTCTGTCCATATCTAAACTTCCTCACCCTAATAATTCTGGGGTGCTTTCTTCTCGTAGGTTATTATATCATTTACCTCAACCTTATTGGAATATATGTCAATTGGTTACCATGGCATTCTTGTGGTTGAACATTTGCTGATGTTCTCATCCTAAAATACCCAAAGCTAGCAATAACTGATATTCTACATTTACCTATCAGCAATTTCACCATACTTGTTTATTACAGCATTCTGTCTTATGATATCTGATCATCTAAAGTTACTCGTGGTTAGCTGCTTATGCTAAGGCTAGCCTTATGCTCAGTTTGGCTAAGCTATTGTCTTATAGGCTTTGAGGCCATTACTGCTTTACCTTATACCTATATCTTACCTAACTATACCCTTAGGCTGCACGTCCTCCCCACCTTCCTTGGTGGGATGGTGGTTAAAAAAACCCATCACGTATATCTAGGGCCTTACCAGATCTTGATGAGGAGGATCGGGAATTTGATAGGATGTGATTGTCTGGAATGAATAGTTGCATAGGGATATTCTGGTACCTGATATACCTCTATATTCCAAAGTAGGAAAAATAAGAAAAGAGTAGAAGCAGAACCAGACGATATCAGAAAAAAACCCGAAGCTAAGGAAATAAACCAAAATGCATCGAAGTGAGGTTTTTTACCCACGAAAGCTTATGCCCAAATAAATCTGTTAGTCTTTAAGGTGCCACTGGACTCCTTGTTGTTTTTGTGGATACAGACTAACACGGCTACTCCCTGATATTAAACTACATAGTAGCACAGAATGATGAAGCAAGCCTAGAATATAATGCTGTTGAAATCCCAATGTAGAAGAGTAATATTTTTTGAGGATTTATAATATCTATAACCCACATGGGACATTAGAAAGTTCGGAGCTACTAGAAATAGCGAAATATTATAAAATACTATATATTATATGCAGTGACCTAAATAGTCATAATAAATTGTGGGGAAGTAAGACAACTGATGAAAATAGTGCATGGATAGAAAAGTTCATTGATGAGAACACTCTAGTGCTTTTAAATGATGGCATCACAACTAAATTTAATGCAGAAGATGGTAGCTTTTCCTGCTTAGACCTGGGAATTATAACAGCAGATATTGCAAGTAAATGCAACTTGGAAATATATAAGGAAGAAGGAAAGGGAAGTGATCATTTCTTGATACTTATTACTTTTCAATGGCAAAGTAAAGGAAAATTACTCACCTGGAATTTTAAGAAAGCTAACTCTGAGCTATTTACAAGTAAATGTACCAAATTTGTAAATAATCATTGTGTGAATGATGACAGAGAGAATTTCAGTGATAATGTAAAAAAAGGATTAATAGCAGCAGCTACTGTAGCCATACCTTGGATATTGAAGTATCCCAAAACTAAAAACTCACTTCCATGATGGAATGAGGAGTTCAAAATGGCACTTAAAGAAAGGAACAAAGCCTATAAAAAGCGACAAATACAATGAATAGTGACGATCTAAGGAAGTATAAAAGACGTAAGGCAATAGCACAAAGAATTACAAAAATAATCAAAGAAAGAGAATTGGAGGGAGTACTGCTCCACTGTCCCTTTCCCTTCTCCGGTGGGGGTTGCTGTGCTCCCTCTGATGCTCACATTTCTGTCCGGGGCAAGACAGACCATGTGGTATGGGTGGTGCTGTGTCAGGGTTCCATTACCATTTAGGCAACAATGCTCCTACCTGAAAGGGAGTCAGTGAGTCTGTGGAGCTCTTGGCCCCCTCTATGCTATGGGACAAGCTGTGTCAGTTCCTGTCAGACACACATAGCTCCAGGAAGAAGGTGCAGCTCGATTTCCAGCAGTGGGAGGATTTTACTCACATTCTCCAGGGCATGAGGGTGTTGTTTGGGGAGAGTAAAGGGATAAAAGGAAAGTCTACCAACAGGCCCACAGCTTTCCTCATCACGTTTGGGATCAACATGTTGCTGTGTGGTTCCATGAGGGGTGGGTGGCACAGCCGCTAGCTGCCAGGACCCTCAAGCTCCCCAATGAGATCTTGGAAAGAGCAGTGAACTTAATATTTTCTGTGCACATACAGTGATAGGGACTATGAATTGCAGAGAAACACCTCTGAGGAGCTTGGGGGCTGGAGTTCACTGATTGTTACCTGCTAAGGAAGGTTTGGGTTGTGAGAGCCTTCAGAAGTTTGCTAGTGAGGAAGGAAGGCTGGTGTGACAGGGTGCTGACAGACTAATTTCCAGCAAAGGTCCTCTTGCTGGGGCACAGAGGTAACACAGTGGGTCACAGCTCTGGGTGTCCCAAACAGCATGTTACCTTATCATGCAGTGTGTGGCCTGCCTAGTGTACTGCACACCATGCAAACTCTGCCCTTAATACAGAATTAAAAATTTCCTCATGAGCATTTCAGTGATGCTCTCACTGTAGTATCTGAGGGCTTTGCATACATTACATTATTGTATCTTTACAACAACCTTCTGAAGTAAGCTGGTATAATTATTCTCATTTTCCAGATGTGGAGCTAAGGAAGAGAGAGATTAAGGCCAAAATTCTCAAGCATATCTACTACTTTTAGGTGCCAACGTGAGGAGCCTGCTTTTTCAAAGTACTTAGAATTTTTATAGCACTTTATATGGTCATTGCACTGCTCCAATAGACTTCAGTCACAGACCTTAACATTCAGCACATCAGCAATTCAGGCTCCTCATGTCTCAAATTGGGCATTCAAAAATGAGGAACCTATGGAAAGTTTGGTTTAAGCAACTTGTCCAGCATCACATAGGAGCACTGTACCAAAGGCAGGGGTAGAATTCAATTCTCTGATTTTTCCCAGTTCTATTGCTTTAACCACATGATAATCCTTTCTCTTCCTGCAATCCTCTGCCTCATTCATCACATAGCTCAACTTCTGCAACAAATGAGGCAGGGGTCCTACAGACAACAGCCTCCTTCACTACACAACTTGATTCACTCACTGAGTACTGGTTATAGTGTCTTGAATGGCAGAGACCATATAGAAAAATTTGTGTGTGATCATGTAATTGATAACTGTTTCATAATGCATACACACTAAGGGGCCTAATTAAGTTAGGCATTTCCTAACTTTCAAGTAATGGACTTTGCAACTTCAATTTTCTTTTAATGGAGATTTTTGTAAATAATTTCCTATGTTTTTTAAAAAAGCAAATTGAATAAAAGAAATGTCCTGTGGAAGCATATTGACCTCCACATGGGTCAACAACAGCACTGAGAAATTTAGATCCACAAAACAGACATACACTTTGCCAGTGGGTTTCACAAATATTTGTTAAATAGAAAAGGAATGTCAGAACTTGAGAATCCTGGGTTCTATTCCAAGTTCGGCAATGGAATAGACTCTAGTAATTACAGACCTTACTATTTGTCCCCCATAAGTTTCTTCCTTCTGCTTGCGTCCCCCTACCATTTCCCTTGTAGTCTGACCACACTTATGCTTTGCCCCTTACTCTTTTCTTCTTCCAGCCTGTCTCCAGTCTTTGCTCATCTCACTCCCAGCCTTCCATTTCTGCTCCTCTGAATTTGAGTCAGGTTGCTTCCTCCTTTTCCTCCATTCTTTCTGTGCATCACCATAAGGAAGGGCATTATGAATACAAGAGTCTCCCTGCTCTAAGTTCCAGGGTCTGATGTCATGGCAGCTCCCATGGGCCAGGCAAAGTGATTGCAGGGAAAGTCCTGCTCAGCTTCTGTAGCCCTGGGCTGGAGCATGCTCAGTGCAGCAGGATGAATTGAGAATTTAGCTCCCAAATTCTAAGTCTCTACTACGCATGTGCAAACAACAATTTTCAGAAACTTTTAACCCAAATCTGGGTGGATTTTCACAGGGACAACAAAAGTCACCTTTCTGCCAATGACTTTAGACTAAATGCAGCCCTGGATTGCATCCCATGCTTCCCCACTCAAGTCAATGGAGAAACACTAGGTGTAAGTCAGGATAGAATTTGGCCTTTTATATTTATTTAATAAGATTTTTTTAAAGATGGTAATAAAAAAAAACGCTTGGTTATACTTAATCTTCTCATTTTGCAGAAGTCAACAAGTTCAAAAGAACTCCAAATTTTAATAAGAAATGGAGCAGTCCCATTCAATGTTTTCTCTACCCAAGACCTCTAAAATGTAATGTTAAAAATCTCATTGCTTAACTTTATACTCAGTGAATTATTAACCGTACTGGAAACTTGATCATGAGGAATTGTACATCATGTTGTTAGAAAGCCTCTTTAAATACCAACTGAAGTAAGAAAATATTAAATGTTTAGTTCAGCACTTTGAAATTACAGGTCTGTTTCTTTATGCTTTAATAACACCTGGTCTTTAAGTGATTAGCATTCTGCATGTCCAAAATTACAACACAGTTTTTTCCAGAGGATGAACCAATCTAGAGTGAATTTCATCTCTGTGTTCTTCAACCTTCACTTGAGATGTCATCAGCACAATTTCCTGAATAAAATTATTTCAGAACTGTTCAACAATCTTTAAGCCACAGTAAGACAAGTCTTGTTACTTCTGTCATCTTTATATGTCATGTTCTGTTTTAAATATCTTCTAGCATATGCACTATTGATATTTTTTTCTTTTTTGAAGAAAAATTTGGTTTTATCGAAATGAAGTTTGATCTTTACATATTTAACTGTGAAAATGAAATTTAAGTGCACCAGTAATCCATATTCCATAAAGTAAAAGGATATCTACATAAACCAGCAAGAAAAAGTGTACTCATAAATTCTCAAACAGAACCACGTGAACTACTGTAAATTCAGTTTTGCTTTCTTTTGAAGTTCTCTGTATAGTGAATGGTTTAAATGTTCAGAGTGGTTTTAATTAAACTTTTCAGAATTTGATCAGTCACTTGCTGCCTTGACATATTTAATTCTGATACTATCTTTTTAAAGTCTCAGCAAACAGTGAATCAAAGTTCAAAAGGATATTTAATCTTAGGAAAGTCTCTCTAAATAATCACACTGGACCTTAACTAGTATTCCTGGCTGAAAATTGTAAGCATCTAAGACTTACACATTATAAGCCATAAACTGCATTGAAGAAGGTGCAAAAGTAACATCCCCCAGCAGGAGCTCCAGGATCCACTGGGTGTCTGGAAAGCACAAAAGGCCAAATTTTAATTAGTCTGGTTTTAAGACAAAATATCTCTATTGATTTTTTTGAAGACCAGAATCTCCCCCATTGTTTCCAAGAACAGAGGAGAAAGGATGTCTCTGTACCATACTTTCACAGGGTGCACCATGGAGGGCAGGTCTGCTTTTCAGTGCAGGGGTGCTGAAGAAGCCCTTTCTTGCATACAACTGCAGTACACAGGACAACTGACTCCTGAGTCTATAGGGGCAACACTAATAAGTCAAGCATAGCATTTAATGGGGACATATTGACATGACATAGCTGAAGATAAAAGGCTTAAAATTCAACAGATGTTTATGAATTTGAACTATTGGTTTAAGAACTACATCAAGAACCCTTGGGAAATCCTTTGTATATTATTTAGGCTTATTAGGTGAGCAGGATTTTGCCACATATTCATGCTGTAATTTATAAATACTTCCTAATAACTCATAAGATAATTGTCCCTCACTTAGGACACCCAACAATATTTAACTGACTTTAATTTCCCACATATACACACTAATGTTATACTTACCAAATCATTATGATTATACTTACCATATCTCCAAGCAAATTAAAAAATGAACAAGGGAACCATTCAGTGTCTGTAAATCTCTCATAGAGGTCAAGGCTGAACAATGTGAAATCATCTTTCCTCCCCATTCCCTCCCACAAGGGCTCAGTGCTTCAACTCAGACCTGGATCATCAATCTAATTTTAAAATGATTTTATTATAGATGGAACAAGTTAATTTATCTTATAAAAGTGCTTATTTTTGCAGCCATTATACAGTTTTGTCATTACTGCATTAATTTTAAAAGGCCTAATTAAGTCAGGCTTGCCTACGTTGAGTAATTCCTCATTGTTATATTGATGTCAATTTATTTGAGTTCACAACTTAAGCTAGTATAGGTAACTGAGGCAAAGGAGTCCTACCCCATGAAAGTGAAATGAATCTGATTTCTCCATTTATTAATAACTTTAATACAGCATATGATGTATAAGATCTTAAATTTCAAAGCAGTTCTATAGGCATTCTTCTTATTAGGTTTTCTGTTATTGTTATGCATTAAAGCAATTACTAACCCCTGAATGAGAATAATTATTGGCACACACTGATGACTTGTAAGCTAGAGGGTGGATTAAATATTGAAAAGTAAACTGACTGTATGACATCAGATTTATAGTTAAAATAACTTCATTGAGATTAATTGTTCTGGTGTATTATTTTTGAACAAAAACACTCCACTTCTCTTCTATCTGCAACCATAATTATGTGCTTTTAACCAAAAACCACATGTTGGCTTTGATGTTAATAGTTGAAATCTTATCTGTCTGCATTCAGTTTGAAATAGTCTCATGTATGATAACCTTAAAATCTGAAGCTGAGTCCAACAGCTGAAATTAGGTTTGGGTAAAGAGATTTTTGACATTTTTCAGGATTCATAGATTCATAAGGACTATTGTGATCATCTAGTCAGAACTCCTGCATAACACAGGCCACAGAATGTCCCAAAAATAATTCCTAGAGCATAGCTTTTAGCAAAACATCCAATCTTGATTTTAAAATTGCCAGAGAATTTACCATGAAGCTTGGTAAAGTGTTCCACTGGTTAATTACTCTCACTATTAACATTTTATACTTTATTTCCAATCTGAATTTGTCTAGCTATGTCTGCTAGGCTGAAGAGCCCATTTGTTCCCCCTGTAGGTACTTCCAAACTGTGATCAAAGTCATCCCTTAACCTTCTCTTTGTTAGACTCAAGGAGCTCAATCTAGTTATCTTATTACTGTATAGCATATTTTCTAACCCTTTATTACTCTCATAGACTCATAGACTCATAGACTTTAAGGTCAGAAGGGACCATTATGATCATCTGGTCTGTCCCCCTGCATGCTGCAGGCCACATGACCCTTCCCTGGACTCTGCCATTGAAGTCCCCAATCCTGTGTTTTAGTGACCTCAATCGGCAGAGACCCTCCTGCTAGTGATCCCTGCCCCATGCTGCGGAGGAAGGCGAAAAACCTCCAGAGGCTCAGCCAATCTACCCTGGAGGAAAATTCCTTCCCGACCCCAAATATGGCGATCAGTACTACCCCGAGCATGTAGGCAAGAGTCTCTAGCCTGGCCCTTGTTGGCCATTATGTTATTTACGTACCATTGCTTGGTTTTCCTTGGCTACTATGTTTAACCATTAAACCATTCCCTCCATAAACTTATCTAACTTAATCTTAAAACCAGACAGGTCCGTCGCCCCCACCGTTTCCCTCGGAAGGCTGTTCCAATATTTCACCCCTCTGACGGTCAGAAACCTTAGTCTAATTTCAAGCCTGAACTTCCCCACGGCCAGTTTATATCCATTCGTTCTCGTGTCCACATTAGTACTAAGCTGGAATAATTCCTCTCCCTCCCTTGTATTTATCCCTCTGATATATTTAAAGATAGCAATCATATCCCCCCTCAGCCTTCGTTTTGTCAGACTAAACAACCCAAGCTCCTCTAATCTCTTTTCATACGACAGGTTTTCCATTCCTCTGATCATCCTAGTCGCCCTTCTCTGCACCCGTTCCAATTTGAGTTCATCTTTTTTAAACATGGGAGACCAGAACTGCACACAGTACTCTAAATGAGGTCTCACCAGCGCCTTATACAACGGAAGCAGGACCTCCTTATCCCTACTAGATATACCTCGCCTAATGCATCCCAAGACCGCATTGGCTTTTTTCACCGCCACGTCACATTGTCGACTCATAGTCATCCTGCGGTCTACAAGGACCCCTAGGTCCTTCTCCTCTTCCGTTACTTCTAACCAATGCGTCCCCATCTTGTAACTAAAATTGTTATTAGTCATCCCCAAGTGCATCACCTTACACTTTTCACTATTAAATTTCATCTTATTTCTGATACTCCAATTCACAAGCTCATTCAAGTCTCCCTGCAGAATATCCCTATCCTCCTCCGAATTTGCAACTCCTCCCACCTTCGTATCATCCGCAAACTTTATCAGCCCACTCTTGCAATCGGTTCCGAGGTCAGTTATAAATAGATTAAATAAAATGGGTCCCAAAACCGAACCTTGAGGCACTCCACTAGTAACCTCCCTCCAACCCGACAGTTCACCCTTCAATACGACCCGCTGCATTCTCCCCATTAACCAATTCCTTATCCACCTCTGGATTTTCATATCTATCCCCATGTTTTCCAGTTTAACCAATAATTCCTCGTGGGGTACAGTATCAAACGCTTTACTGAAATCCAGGTATATTAGGTCCACCGCATTGCCCTTATCTAATAAGTCCGTTACTTTCTCAAAGAAGGAGATCAGATTCGTTTGGCACGATCTACCCTTCGTAAAACCATGCTGTAATTTATCGCAATTGCCATTAACCTCTAGGTCCTCAACTAGTTTCTCTTTCAGAATCTTCTCCAGCACCTTGCACACTACAGATGTTAAACTAACAGGCCTGTAGTTACCCGGATCACTTTTTTTCCCTTTCTTGAAAATAGGAACCACGTTGGCTATTCTCCAGTCTAACGGGACCACCCCTGAGTTTACAGATTCATTAAATATTATCGCTAACGGGCCTGCTATTTCCCGCGCCAATTCCTTCAATATTCTCGGATGAAGATCGTCCGGTCCTCCTGACTTAGTCCCATTAAGGCGTTCAAGTTTTGTTTCTACCTCGGATGCGGTAATCCCCCATCCTGTATGCCCCTCTGTAATGGTGCTAGTATCCCTAATACCTTCATTGGCCTCATTAAACACCGATGCAAAATATTCATTGAGATATTGCGCCATGCCTAGATTATCTTTAATCTCCTCTCCGGCTATAGTCTTCAGCGGTCCCACTTCTTCTTTCTTTGCTTTCTTCCTATTTATATGGCTGTAAAACCTTTTACTATTGCTTTTAATTCCCCTCGCTAGGTCCAACTCTACACGGCCTTTGGCCTTTCTCACTCTATCTCTACATTCTCTGACTTCACTAAGGTAAGTTTCCTTACTGATCCCTCCCCTCTTCCACTCTTTGTATGCTTTATGTTTTTTCCTAATCGCCCCTTTGAGTCCGTCGCTCATCCAGCTCGGTCTAAATCTTTTGCTTAGTAATCTTTTTCCCTTTATGGGGATACAGGCCTCTGACAGCTCATGCATCTTTAACTTAAAGTAATCCCAGGCTTCTTCTGCCTTTAGATCCCTTAATACGTTTGCCCAATCCACTTCCCTTACCAGTCCCCTTAATTTGTTAAAATTGGCCTTTTTAAAATTATAAACCCTAGTCTTTGACTTAATTCTGGTACTCCTTCCATTTAGTTTAAACCGAATTAGCTCATGATCACTGGAGCCCAAGTTGTCCCCCACTACCACTTCCTCAACGAGGTCCTCACTACTCACCAGAATCAAATCTAAAATGGCCTCCCCCCTCGTCGGTTCAGCTACCACTTGATGAAGGAATTGATCAGCAAGCACATCTAGGAACATCTGAGCCCTATTATTGCTACTAGCGTTTGTTCCCCAATCTATATCCGGGAAGTTAAAGTCCCCCATAATTACACAGTTTCTATTAGTATTTACTTCCCTTAATACATTAAATAGTTCCTTATCCATATCCTGGGTCGATCCCGGCGGTCTATAGCACACCCCAAGCACTATCCCCGGAGAGGCTCTAGTAGTCCTTTTACCCAGTGTGAGTATTGCCCAGACAGACTCCGTGTTATCTATTCCATCCACTATTATTTCTTTACAGCTTATTTCACTATTGACATACAATGCCACCCCCCCACCTTTACCTTTATCCCGGTCTTTCCTAAACAGCGCATACCCCTCCATACCTGCGTTCCAGTCGTGACCGCCATTCCACCACGTTTCTGTTATTCCTACGATATCCGGTTTCAATTCTCGGACCAAGAGCTCCAATTCCTCCATTTTATTACCTAGGCTTCTCGCATTGGTGTACAAACAGCCTAATGTATGTCGTTTAGCCTGTCTCCCATTAGTAGCACTGTATGTTGCGGGCCTCTTTGTGTCCGTCCCCCCTGTCCTTCCTATGTCCAATCCCATCTCCCCAGCTATGTCTCCTCTTATTTCACTCAGCTTTTCAATACTGGAATCTGGCGTGGAGATAAACTGTGCATCTCCCAACCTTCTCCCCAAACTTCCTAGTTTAAAGCTCTTTTGATGAGATGAGCCAGCCTTCCTCCCAGAAGTCTATTTCCTTCCCTACTCAGATGAAGCCCATCTCGCGAGAACAGGTGTCTGTCCCCGAAAGCCTCCCAGTGGCCATACATCCCAAAACCCTCCTTATAGCACCACTCCCTTAGCCAACTATTTATTCTCACAATCCTATCAGCCCTTTGCTGCCCTTCCCTCGGAACAGGCAGAATCCCACTAAAGATAATCTGAGCCTCTATCTCCTTGAGAGTCTTCCCCAGCCTGGCATAGTCTCCCTTGATTCTCTCTAACGAGAACCTAGCCGTGTCATTCGTTCCTACATGAAGGATTATCAAGGGGTTCTTACCTGCTCCTTTTAGGATCCTTTTCAACCGCAGGTCCACATCGTGTATCTTTGCGCCCGGTAGACAGCACACCCTTCTGTTCTCCGGGTCCGCCCTGGTCACAGGCCTGTCCAATCTCCTCACTAAAGAGTCTCCAATTACATACACCTGCCGTTGTCTGGCAACAGTGTGATCTAGTAATCTAGTCTCCGATCCCTCTAGTCCTGACCTGTGTCTGTTCCTATCTTTCCTTATGCTCCCCCTTATGCCTTCCTGTATCCTCTGGTGGCCCATAATTGGTGCTGTCTCCATCAACTCCTCCCCCTTCTCTCTTGGACTAGCTGCTCTTCTCTTCTTCCTCACCCTCCCACCTTCAGTCATCACCTGCTGCCCCTCAACCTCGTTATCCAAACACTCAAACCTATTCCTGAGTTCTTTTCCCCCCTCACTGGCCCTCCTTTTCCTTGGCCTGCTTCTCACAGTCACATGCTTCCACTTACCTTGTTCTCCCCCTTCCATTCCCCTCTCGCTGTCATCTACTACTGCCTCCTCCTGCACCCTAGAGCATTCCCCTTCCGCCCCACCTTGCCTATCCTCCATCAGCTGCTCAAACCCCCGTCTAAACTCCACCAGGGTCTCTACCTGCATCTCCAGCCCCTTAATCTTTTCCTCCAGTAACACTATAAGGCGACACTTCATACACACATACCTTTGTTCCAGGTCTCCTGCTAGGACTATATACATACCACAGCTCCCACACGTTGCCATCTGCATTCTGTCTGCTGCTGCTGCGTGGCTCATGGCTGCTGCAGTCTCAGCCCACAGCACCTGGGGAAACAGAGCACACACCACACCGCGCCCTCCTGCCTCCCCCTTTACCTCCCCCTGCAAACTCCCTCTCAAACTCCCCTGTTAGCCGCCCTGTTTGCTGCCTCCGGTGCCGCTGCTCGCAGCTGTGCCTCTGCCTGGCTGGGCGGCCGCTTTTATGGGCCCCCTACTCAGCTAAGCCCCGCCCCCTAATCAGGGCTCGGCGTCCCTCCCAGCACCCTGCCCCTGCAGGCCTCTACAAACACACAAGGACAACAAAGACAGACACAAACACAGATACCTTCTCCTCCAATGAGAACTCCCTCTCAAACTCCCCTGTTAGCCGCCCTGTTTGCTGCCTCCGGTGCCGCTGCTCGTGGCTCTTCTTTGCGCCCTCTCCAATTTATCAAAGTCCTTCTTGAATTGTGGGCACCAGAACTGGATACATTATTCCAGCAGCAAAACACCAGTGCCAAATGTACAGTTAAAATAACTTCTCTACTCCTACTTGAGATTCACCTGTTTATGCATTCAATGATTATATTAGCCTATTTGGCCACAGCATCACACTGAGAGCTCAAGTTCAGATGATTATTAACCACGAACCCCAATTCTTTTTTCAGTCACTGCTTCCTCTAAGTATGGCCTACATTTTTTGTTCCTAGATTTTTACATTTACTGTCAGCCATGTCAAAACACTATTTACTTGTGCGGAGTTTACCAAGCAATCCAGATCACTCTATCAGTGACCTGTCCTTTTCATTATTTACCACTAGCCCAGTTTGTGTGACATCTGCAAACTTTAATTATGATGAATATATTTTCTCCCAGGTCACTGAAAAAAATGTTAAATAGCACAGGGCCAAGAATCACTCTCTGTAGGACCCTACTAGAACCACACTCGGTCAATGATGATTCTGGGATTACAATTACATTTTGATATATATCAGCTAGCCAGATTTTAATCCATTGAATGTGGGCCAAGTTAATTTTATATTGTTCTAGTTTATTAGTCAAATTATCATGTGGTACCAAGTCAAATGCTTTATAGTGTTATACCAATAGAATAAAAACCAGCAGGATCTTATTAAGAGGGATAAGGCAAAGATGCCACATTTATTATAAATATACTGATAAAGCAAAAGATAAAAGTAAACAACGTTGTTTGACTACTTATTTCTTATACATACACTCATACATATATATATATATATATATATATAGAGAGAGAGATATTCATTCACACAATCATTCATTCAAGTTCTGTATAGGTGTTATAGTTACCAGCCTAGAAGTTGCTCATGCCAAGTTACTGGCCAGGTATCTTGGTCATGAGGATGGAGCCGAGTCTGTGTCAGGTGCACCTGATGCTCCTGGAGGCTGGCAGCAGAACCAGAGACTCAAAGTCATCAGTCTTTAGAGTCCATTCTTATAGGAATTAGTTCCTATGTTATTCTATGGGAGCTGTTTCATCCTGCTGTTGCTGACTCAATCAGCAGATGGCACATTCCTGTCCAAAGTGGCACATTCCTGGTGGCTCCACACTGTCCAAAGTTTGTGTTTCTCATCCTTCCAGGTGATGGGGTGGGTCCCAGTTTACCCTCCGGGGGTTTCTGGTCATCCACTTGACACATTCTTCGGCCGATGGATACTCCTTTTCTAGGCTGGCACCTCCCTAACCATCCATGTATATCAAGCATTCATCAGCATACATTCCATCCCTTAACCATATTTTAATTTATGGTCTCCACCACTTTCAGAGTGTGTGCTAATTCATTTGAGACTCCCGGCCCTTTAATCACAGAGGGTGGGGGTCTGTCCTAGGAGCCATTGAATGAAGTGAAAGACACTTAACAGCTTATAGTGTTTGTTTACATTGTATAACAAAGTCAGTTAACTTGTTTGTAAGTTTTACATAGTAGTCACAGGATAGATATAATCAATGGTTTCTACAGACAGTAGCTTACAAGTTTTAACAGAAGACCCCAGAGATTTTTGTACTTGGTGAAACTGTTGGATTTTAAAGTGTGGGGGCCAAATTATGAGGGGGTCACTGTCACTTGGGGGAATCACTGTTAGTACCTTCTTTAATATCCCTACATAATCCCCCTTTTGACACTACGATATTTATATAATCGTTAGTGTCACTTTCTTTTTAACCTGTTTGAGAGAAGGTACTGTGAGGCAACGTGTTTGTGATTCCAATTTAGCATACATTCTGTTTATCTGAAAACACATGCCATACATACCAATTATACAAATACAATTTAATATCAAGACTACTATCAAGGGGTGTAGCATTACTGATAGGATGCCAGTGGTAGTCGGGGACCATCCAGAGAATCATTTACATTCATCTACTGGGGGGGTTGCTAACACTCCCATCCTCCCAAAATACTTCCTCCCATGAGTGGATACATACACATTGTCCATTGTACAATACTTTGGTGTCATTATCCAATTCATCCCACATACATGATTCCAATGAAACATCTTTACTACAAGGCTCTGGGGCAACCGGTAAGGTGAGGCATACCCCACTTTTGAGGAGTCCATTCGGTACAACCTCTAGTGTCCAATAGTTTTCCTCCCTCCCCAGCCCACTGGCTCAAGGTCCGAGGCAGCCAGAATGATCCCATGTGTAATATGGGGAGTGGGCTAACCTTCCATACCTTTGCCTCCAGAGACTGTTGATGTGCTATTTTTACAATTATTTCCCCAATTAACAAGTCTGGTTTCACAGTGCTGGAAACATACTGCATCCAGTCATATTGGTAAGTATCAAACAGAGATCATTTCCTTTGTTTTAACAAATGCATTAAAACCTTAATATTACCCAAAGTTACCCAAAACATTTTGTGTTCCAAAGTAGATAGGGCAAGTATCTGCATTTCAGTGCATCCCATAGCTATAGCCGTTTGCATACAGATCAGTGCTGCTCCCACAACACTCCGCCCCTTGATCTATGATCATTACAGTACAGTAGTTGTTGTCATTGTAGGGCACAGGTGATCTGTTGTAAACAAATCAAACAATTATAAGCAGGTGAGTATAACTAAAATCATTACAATTGACTAAACACCAGATATAATATAAACAGAAATGCAAACAATTAATTATAATAATTGGGAATACAATAAAACCTAAAACCATTACAATAATTAGGTACATTGACAAATAAAATGAGGCCCTAGTTTGATGCTGCAATAGTCATCAAACAATAAAAGTTACTGAGGTTAGGACCTTTTTAATTCAGACTCCCCTATTTCTAACAGTTGTTCTTAAGAGGTTTCTGGGAACCTGAAAGATGGGGCCCTGCAATCATGGGCTAAGGTTTTACAGGTTATGGGGGCCCAAGAACAACCCTTCTGGGCTTGGGGAAGTAGAATACAGAGTGCATAGAGGAAAGTGTGGAATTAACAGTACAAGCAAATGTAACTAACAATACAAATGTATCAATAATAAAAATTAACAACAAAATGACTATCAGAGAACCTAACAAAAAATAAACCTGGTGCACTGGGGACCAAAGTCTTTTGGACACAAGTGGTGATTGATAAGTTGGATGGATATGGGGGAAGTAGAGAGAAGAAAAGATATTTGTCCTGTCTAGTGTAGTATCCCCTTTTTCTCTGGACCCAATGCTAGCACAGGACACCACTAGAGACAGACACAGAACATGCAACACAGAACACTGAACACAGACTTTGTCGTGACATTATAACCATGGTATTTTATAACTCTTCAGCTGGTACCAGCTCTCCTGATGTTCTGGTTCAGAGCCTGAAAGATAGAAGCTTGGAAACAAATTAGCACAGTGCTCCCACCATGGCAGAACCTGCTTAGTCTCTGCCACAGTGTGTTCGGTACTCGGGGCTGCACAAATGCTAATTAAGTGGTGCATTTCTTTGTGAGTTAAATTTTTTTTTTTTCATTTTAAAATCCCCAGCCACTTTGCCATGGCCTGGAGGTCTGAGGCAGAAGCAGGCACTGTTGTTACTGTTGCAAGGGCATTCTGGCCCTGGAAGGAGGAATTTACCCAAATATCTCCCTTCCCAATTTCCAGAGGGGTCCCAAAAATCTGCCCCTTCTGGGGTCTTAAATGTTCCTTCTTCTGATGTTACTGCTGCTGTAAGATTTGAGAGTGCTGTTTTAACTCTCTGTACCCAACCTTAAGGACATCTAACTGGATTTGGGTACTAATGGACATACATTTTATTTCTCTGCTTTTGCAGCAGAGGCTTGTAAATCTTGGTGCAGTTTT
Source organism: Malaclemys terrapin pileata (assembly GCF_027887155.1). Classification (NCBI taxonomy): domain Eukaryota; kingdom Metazoa; phylum Chordata; order Testudines; family Emydidae; genus Malaclemys; species Malaclemys terrapin. Next base: position 163,394,040 of record NC_071506.1, read on the forward strand.
TAATTTTTGCATGTAGCCAATTGAAGGAATACCTTGTTACAGGTCTTCCATAGAAGCCAAACTGCAGCTGCTTCCTTTTGTTTTTACAGAGTTTTCATGTACCCTCGTCAAAGTGACAGTCTGATTACACAGAGCCATCTTAAGGCTCAGTGTTTCTAGCAGTGCTTCTTTTTGTTTTGTGCACCTCACCCCTGCTGTTGCTTCAGAGGGGCACTGTTAATTTCTTATTCTTTTACTACAGCTCTCATTTGCTATTTTGTTACACACACAAAAACAACTAAACAAACAAACAAACAAGAATCCAGAATCTTTTCCTATTCTCCTGATTTTGACTGCCCTGCTGCGGTCACAACTTTGGTTTTTATTAAAAACATTTTAAATTTTGTAAAGCACCGAGTTACCCCTTAAGGGTTAAATGCCAAATCCCAAAAGCCAGCCAACACTGATTAGCTGTGTCTGGCAAAAAGGTCTGTCAGTTTTGCAACTTTGAATCAAATAGTTAAATGGATTTTTAGTGGCATTATTTAAAACAAAACAAAAGTAATTTATCTTAAACTTACAAAACAGGAGTTTTACAAACCAGATGTGTTGGTTTAGGTTCTTAGAACTTTACATATTTCCACAGACAAATAGATACATACACATTTTCTTTCCCTTAACATCTTTTCTACATTGCTGTTTTTACATAGCTGTACATAGATTATATTCCCTTCATACATTTGGGTCAGTTAAGTTTCAATAGACTCCCCTCATGTTTTTAACAAATTTGACTAAATTGTTCATAGTCAAATTATTTCAAATACCTGGATTATTTACAGACATTCCTTTGGAAAAGGGCCCATTTTTCCTTCAGAATGGCTGCAAAGGAACCAAGAATTCCTTTTCTCTTTAACATGGTACTTTTTAGCATTTTCACAAAGTTTAACTGCTTAATTCTGTTCAGCCTCTGTAGAGTTAACTTTTCAGGGTCTTTCCTTAAATTACTGTTTATCTCCCAAAATGACACCTTTATCAATTAGATTTTACCATTTTAAGTATTGTTCCAGGGATTCATGCCTGTACTTACTGCTTTCTTGCTCCTGCCACTATGCCCTTAAGGCTTCCAACCAATTTCTTGCCTGCTTGTCTGGGCCTGATCCTGCTTTTTCCAAAGAACCTTTCCTTTCCATGGGCACAAGCTTTGTTCCACTACCAATTTAGCAAGGAGGGTGGGCTTCTCAACCAGCCCCCACCCTTCCTGGTCCATTTCCTTAAACATTTCTTTCAATATTGTGAAATGACCACAATATCACTCACAAGAAAAACAAAACAAAGCAAAACAAACAAACAAACATAAACCACACTACACTGCCCAAACTCCTATATTCTTCAGAGTTTGGTTTAACAGAACAAGATTTGTATCTTATGATTTTAACCCACTTTGGGCCAGAGGGAGAGATGCTAAGCTTCCCTCTGTATTGCTCGAGCTTTTACCACCGAGGGTTCATCCACCAAATATAAAAATCCTTCCCAGGATCAGAGCGAGAAACAGTAAGTTTTCCTCTGTACAGGCTGTTAGGCGGAGGTAGCTGTCATTACAAGACTCCCACAGCAGCCAGATCCCTGCAGCGTCTCTTTTTGCTGCATTTGGGGGTTTACATATGAGGATATAGTGGGCCAATCTATCCTCCAGGTCTGAAATAGAGCAAGCATCTGCAAGGGCTTGTTCAGTCTAAGGACTGTGCCCATATCTCTGAAGGATTTGTTTAAAGGGTGTTATTTCTTTTACAAAAGGTGAGGTTGGAGCTCCTTCAAACTCCATTCCTGTCTCTGAGACTGTTCTCCCTTGTCTTTTCTTAAACATTTTTAACACGTGTATAGTTTCCTTTGTCACCCCTGAACCCTTGCAGCGAGTGACACAGCCTAAATTATCTTATCCTGCTACCCCTGATCTCGTTCAGCGAGCAGCTTTACCTTGCCCTATAGGCTCTTGTTACCCCTGATTTCTCAGTGAACACTTTGGATAAGATTAATTGTAGCTTAAAGTTTCTATGAGCTCTTTTATGAAGCCTCTACCCACCGGAGGTCAGTAGGCTTTGGTTAACCAAAAATAGAACCGCTCTCTATAGAGCCGGCTGTGTGCACACCAATGTTCACAATAACTGAGGCATTTTACCAATATTCCCCCTTTCGCAATTCTCCACCAAAATGTTATACCAATAGAATAAAAACCAGCAGGATCTTATTAAGAGGGATAAGGCAAAGATGCCACATTTATTATAAATATACTGATAAAGCAAAAGATAAAAGTAAACAACGTTGTTTGACTACTTATTTCTTATACATACACTCATACATATATATATATATATAGAGAGAGAGAGAGAGAGAGATTCATTCACACAATCATTCATTCAAGTTCTGTATAGGTGTTATAGTTACCAGCCTAGAAGTTGCTCATGCCAAGTTACTGGCCAGGTATCTTGGTCATGAGGATGGAGCCGAGTCTGTGTCAGGTGCACCTGATGCTCCTGGAGGCTGGCAGCAGAACCAGAGACTCAAAGTCATCAGTCTTTAGAGTCCATTCTTATAGGAATTAGTTCCTATGTTATTCTATGGGAGCTGTTTCATCCTGCTGTTGCTGACTCAATCAGCAGATGGCACATTCCTGTCCAAAGTGGCACATTCCTGGTGGCTCCACACTGTCCAAAGTTTGTGTTTCTCATCCTTCCAGGTGATGGGGTGGGTCCCAGTTTACCCTCCGGGGGTTTCTGGTCATCCACTTGACACATTCTTCGGCCGATGGATACTCCTTTTCTAGGCTGGCACCTCCCTAACCATCCATGTATATCAAGCATTCATCAGCATACATTCCATCCCTTAACCATATTTTAATTTATGGTCTCCACCACTTTCAGAGTGTGTGCTAATTCATTTGAGACTCCCGGCCCTTTAATCACAGAGGGTGGGGGTCTGTCCTAGGAGCCATTGAATGAAGTGAAAGACACTTAACAGCTTATAGTGTTTGTTTACATTGTATAACAAAGTCAGTTAACTTGTTTGTAAGTTTTACATAGTAGTCACAGGATAGATATAATCAATGGTTTCTACAGACAGTAGCTTACAAGTTTTAACAGAAGACCCCAGAGATTTTTGTACTTGGTGAAACTGTTGGATTTTAAAGTGTGGGGGCCAAATTATGAGGGGGTCACTGTCACTTGGGGGAATCACTGTTAGTACCTTCTTTAATATCCCTACAATAGAAGTCTACATCAAAACAATTACCTTTATCAACCAAACTTGTAATCTTATCAAAAAAAGATATCAAGTTATTTTGACAGGATCTATTTTCCATAAACTCAGGTTGATTAGCATTAATTGTATAACCGTCCTTTAATTCTTTATTAATTAATCAGTTGCTCCATTTCATTCTGGGATTGATGACTGATATTACCTATTTACCCCTTTAAATAGTGGCACATTAGCAGTTTTCCAGTCTTCTTGAAGTTCCGCAGTGTTACAAGATTTATTGAAAAGTCAACATTAATTGTCCAGTGAACTCCTCAGATATCTCTTTTAACACTCTTGGATGCATGTTACTTGCTTCTGCTGATATTTTAAAAAATGTCTAACTTGAGTACCTGCTGTTTAACATCATCCTGACATATACTTTCCATACCACTAGTATCACCGCATGATATGACTAAATCATCATTCCTCCCCCCCTCCAAAATAAAGAACAGAAATATTTGTTGACCACTTCTGCCTTTTCTGCATGATTCTAACATTTCCCATCTAGTACTGGACCAATACAATTGTTAGGATTTTCCCCCTAATATTCTTAAATTCCTTACTGTCCTGAAATCTACTGGCCATAACTCCTAGTCATTAGAATTAGATTTGTATTAGAAGCTACCTGTGCTCAAAAACATTATCACAAACATTCTAGGAGAGCTCTTGGTGTTCTAACTGCTCTGAATCTGGATTCTTCAGTTCTACATCTTTGTGAATAGCACTATGTGTATGAAATACTCTTTGAACAGCGAAATCACTCAAAAATAGCTCTAGATTTAGGTTTAATATGTTCCTAAACCTTAGGTCCCATTGGGAGCACTTTTTTCACATTGCCTCACATCACAAAAGCTTGTTTGGCCTACATTAATCCCAACCTTTTGCCCTCAAGTCATAGCCCTGCATAGGATCTTTCTTTTGGAGGTGCAAATTGTCCCTTGGATTCCAATCTTGCAATTAGATCTGTGCAGACATCCCTCTGCATCCATGTAGAGCCCATCAGGGAGCAGGGATCTATCCATGAGGAAAACAGAAAAACTTTTTTAAAACAGGAATTAAAAGAAATTAAGCATATACAATACTACTTATAATATGCTCTGCCAAAGTAGATTTTTAAAAAATAATTCAATTTAAAGGGAAAAAAGAGTTGACAATGTTTCTATGTAAAGAAACTAAACTGAGTTTTATAGCTGAACTTCAAATAAAAAAATAGTTTTGGTCTTGGGATGGCAGGGGATGTCTTATAGGAATCCTCATGTAAGAAAATTGGGTCTCTGTTGCTTAATTAAGATTCAGTAACTGGAAACAAAAAGTCTGGCTGATGACATCTCCAGTTATTTGTTGACTCAGATATCTTTGATGGGTGTCCAAAATTGTAAACAATCAGAAACTAAAATATTTGTCTGATAGTGCTTTTGTATTGTACTCTCACCCCCTGAAAAACACAAAAAGACAAGTGCACTCTCAGAACAGTAGACATTAGTGCTCTATGGCAACAATGAAATCAGCTACTTGTATTAGGCTTTCCTGCATGAAATAAATTTATTAAATAAAACATTTTTTCTCAAATTAGATTTGTTTCTGAAGTATTTTTGAACTGTGCTGTTCTTATAGGTAGCCTGTAGAGGATACAATATTGCTCAAAAATTACCAGTGTTGAAATGAGTGCATTATCTTTAACATGAGTTTTGTAGGTGAGAATTTAACTATTTTTGACCAACATGCCCATGCTTACACTTACATCTCATGTAGCTGGAAGACATCCCATGAAAAACAAAATCAGACAAGTGCTAAAGAAGATGGCAATATTTTGAAGCCAAGGGCCAGCTAAATCAGCACGGTGGTAGTACAGTACTCTCATTATGGTCCAATCTCTGGTATGACTTCATAATCTAATGTATACCTAAAGGCATTATTAAGTAGCTTTTATTTTTTATAGGAGATATGACATGTTAGCATATTTCATTATATACTTAATATAACTACACCTATTTAATACAGTAACATAGACCTGAGCAGGTATTCATTCAAAGATGACAGAGAGTGGATTTAGAAGGAAGGGATTTAGGGCAGTGCAGTAGTGGTTAGCCACAGAATCCACTCAATTTAGCTGATCAAATTTCAAAACAGTCCTGGCAGTTCACATTCTAATCTTTGGGGTCAGGCCATGAAACAGTGCTGACAAAGCAGGAAAAGTACTGGGTAAGTATTCCAGAGTTCTTATACTGGTTGAATATTTACCTACGGGAGAAGGCTATTAGAGCCTATGTTTACACTTACTGACAGGTTTTTGTAGCTGTTAAGGAATTTTGTCTAGAGAAAATGTCTGCATTTCCTGATTGTTACTGCTCCTCCTTTTCCTGATTTTTTGAAATTATTCTAATGCCAGTACATGATGAAAAATGTTACATATATCTATATTCTAGTGTTTGAAGAAAAAGTCATGAAGAAAGCCAAGGTTAACTTCAGTTTATAGGCATGCTAAACTGTAAATAGAAAAAACACCTAACTTCAGATTTTCCCCAATCAAGAAAAACTCCCCCTCAAACTGCTGAAAATATGTAATTTTAAAATTTCTTTGTAACATTATTTTGAAATTGGATAGAATAAGTTTTAAAACTGCAATTGCAAAGTGGCTTAGAGCCAGGATGTATATTTTTTCAACCAAATCAGGCCAGGCACTGCTATCCTCAAACGTGGTCTTGACTGTGTCTCAAATTACAATGGTACTATAATATCGCTAGGGCCCTACCAAATTCACAGTCCATTTTGGTCAATTTCATGGGCATAGGAATTTGAAAATCGTTAATTTAACGATTTCAGCTATTTCAATCTGAAATTTCACAGTGTTGTAATTCTAGGAGTCATGACCCAAAAAGGAGTCATGGGGGGGGGGGGTTGCAAAGTTATAGGGGGATTGCAGTACTGCTACCCTTACTCCTGCGCTGCTGCTGGCGGTGGTGCTGCCTTAAGAGCTGGGCAGCTGGAGAGTGGCAGCTGCTGTCTGGGAACCCAGCTCTGCAGGCAGCGCCGCCACCAGCAGCAGCAGCACAGAAGTAGGGATGGCATGGTATGGTATTGCCACCCTTACTTCTGCACTACTGCCTGCAGAACTGGGCCCTCAGTAAGCAGCCATCACTCTCCAGTCACCCAGCTCTGAAGGCAGCAGCACAGGAGTAAGAGTAGCATGGTATGGTATTGCCACCCTTACTTCTGCGCTGCTGCTGGCATGGCATTGCTTTCAAAGCTGGGCACTTGGCCAACTGCTGCTGCTCTCCGGCTGCCCAGCTCTGACGGCAACACAGGTGGCAATGCCGCGACCACCCCTAAAATAACCTTGTGACCCCCCTGCAACTCCTTTTTGGGTCAGGACCCCCAATTTGAGAAATGCTGGTTTCCCCCGTAAAAGCTGTACAGTATAAGGTAAAAGCACACAAAAGACTAGATTTCACAGTGGGGTGAGGGGGAACCAGATTTCACAGTCCATGATGCATTTTTCTTGGCCATGAATTTGGTAGGGCCCTAAATATCACTGAGCCCACCTGATCCTCCAGCCAAGGCTCCCTTTACACTGTACTGCTGTGACAGTCCCCACCAGCACACACACAGGTAGGGACACATCCAGCTGCAGCTTCACAGATGCTAAGATGAGCTCTGCATGGGAAGGCTCAGCTAAGGAACTGCCCAACTACTCAAGTGCACACGCCCTTTTGGAGGGTAAACCCAAAATTATACCGATTTGCACTGCACAGGGAACTGTAGAGCGTGAGCTCATTAAATTCATCCGCTTCCTCAATGTAGAGAGGAATATACACAGCTTTCTGCCCCAAGTAATGACTCCCACACAAACTGCTTTGGGACAAAACAAAAACAAGTTTATTAACTACAAAAGATAGATTAAGTGATTGTAAGGGATAGCAAACAGATCAAAGCAGATTACCTAATAAATAAAACAAAAACGCAATCTAAGCTTAATATACTAAAGAAATTGGATATAAGTAGCAAATTAACACCCTAAATGATGATTTAAGGTGGCTGCAGGCTATTAAGGGCAAGATGCAGCTTAAAACCCCAGTATTCCTTTCACAAGCTAGAAATCCCTCTAGCCTGGGTCCAGCCCTTCTCCCCAGTTCAGTCCTTGTTTCTCAGATGTTTCCAAGAGTCTCCTTTGGGCGGGGAGTCAATGAAGAACCATGATGATGTCACTCCCCTGGCCTTAAATAGCTTTTGCATATGGAGGGAACCCTTTGTCTCCAACTTTAGTTCCCACACCTTTCAGTGGAAAAACACTGGTATTCTATGATGGAGTCCAGTACCAGGTGACTTGGTCACATGCCCCTGTAGGGCCATAGCAGCCATGACTTGGAGGCTGTTTGTACCATCCTGGGAAAGGCTCCCTGGTGAGAGATTAGCATCTTTTAAGATGTATTGTTCTCCCTAATGGCCCTTTCCAGCCAGCAGCAAGGTTTCTTAATATGTTTGTTTGTTTACAAAAGTTGAATAGAAAAGTTAAGCCACAGAATGACATATGCATACCTGTAATCACAGATAAATGCTGTTTCCATCACTGTGTGCTCTTAGGTTACTGTTCCTTGATTTCCTTCCCTGGGGCACTCCCTGAGCTGTGGGCAGGACTCCAGCATTCACCAAGGCCATTGTTCTATAATGTCCAGGTGATGTTCCCACTCCCATTCCTGTCATAATAGGCTCAGCCCCACAGCTAGGCTTAACACAGTCCACCCTTTCCAAGGTTGTCAATGAACAGTATCATTCTAAAACTGGATTAAGGCTCTCTTTCTTCAGAGAGCACTCATTGGACTGTGGCCCTGTCATAACTATAAAGGGAAGGGTAACAGCCCTCCTGTGTACAGTACTATAAAATCCCTCCTGGCCAGAGACTCCAAAATCCTTTTACCTGTAAAGGGTTAAGAAGCTCAGGTAACCTGGCTGACACCTGACCCAAAGGACCAGTAAGGAGACAAGATACTTTCAAATCTTGGTGGGGAGAAGGTTTTTGTTTGTGATCTTTGTTTTGGGGGTTGTTCGCTCTTGGGACTGAGAGGGACCAGACATCAATCCAGGCTCTCCAAATCTTTCTGAACAAGTCTCTCATATTTCCAACTTGTAAGTAAACAGCCAGGCAAGGTGTACTAGTTTTTAATCTTTGTTTTCTCAACTTGTAAATGTACCTTTTTGCTAGAGTGTTTATCTCTGTTTGCTGTAACTTTGAACCTAAGGCTAGAGGGGATTCCTCTGGGCTCTTTAAGTTTGATTACCCTGTAAAGTTAGTTTCCATCCTGATTTTACAGAGATGATTTTTACCTTTTTCTTTAATTAAAAGGCTTCTTTTAAAGAACCTGATTGATTTTTCCTTGTTTTTAGATCCAAGGGGGTTGGATCTTGATCCACCAGGAGTTGGTGAGAGGTAGGAGGGGGGATGGTTAATTTCTCCTTGTTTTAAGATCCAAGGGGTTTGGATCTGTATTCACCAGGGAATTGGTGAAGAGTCTCTCAAGGCTACCCAGGGAAGGGAATTAGCACATTTGGGAGTGGTGGCAGCGGACCAGATCTAAGCTGGTAGTTAAGCTTAGAAGTTTTCATGCAGGCCCCCACATTTGTACCCTAAAGTTCAGAGTGGGGAAGCAGCCTTGACAGGCCCTAAACTGGGTTCAGAAGTAAATGGAGAGGAATAGTTCCCTCTTAGCATCAGGCCCTCCCTTCCTTCAGGAAGTCATCGAGGAGCTTCTGATTTCAGCAGGCCTTCTCTCCAGGAGCTGAGGACCGAAGGTCTGCTCTGCTCCCCAGTCTGCCACCAACAGAACTGGGTTTCTCCCTTTGAAACTCCTCTCTTCAATTCTGACATCTCTCACAGGTGTGATGGAATGGGGATACCTGAGCCCACATTAGCTTGTTAACCCCACATTACCCAGTGTGGGGTTTCTATACACTCATCTAAGTTACCCGTCTGAGAAGCTTGGACTACAGTTTTGTTGTAACTTCTTGTTTTGTAAAAAAGGATAATTTTTCAGGATTGGGAGGGATTCTTTTTTGAAGTACATTTCAGGGAAGGTTCAATTTTGGCCCTTTCATTTAGTGTATGTTTAAATATTTTTTTATGTGACCTTGTTTGCAGAATATACTTTTTCTAGGTTGCAAATGTTTTCATGATACATTATACAACATTAATTGATATAAAGCTAATTGATTTCAGTAAAACACTTTAAGACACCATGCAGGCTCTGTTTTATTGATTTTTACTAGCCACACTGTACTACTAGTGCCATATAGTTATGGGGGAAATCAATTTAATGTGATTTTACAAATCATACCTTGTTCTCACTGGGAATGGGCATCACTACATAAAGGTTCTTCTCTTTATTGTTTTACTAGTATATTTTCCTGAAATTATTAAATTTAAAATATGGAGCATCTTTTCCTCTTTCCTTTGTCTCCTATCTTCCCTCCATTCTTCTCCCGTCTTTGTTATCTCTTGCTATGTTTTGTCTAACATAGGTTGCTACCCTGAGAACCTGCAATCTATCTTTATTTGTCTACAAAGCACTAAGCACATCTACTGCATGGTCATGTATAAATAAGACAGATAATGAGGACACATTTGGAACACAGCATCTATGGAGAGACTGATATTTGCCTTGGGAAAACTGCTGGACTTATTACAAGTATATTTGTACTATTTTGCATTGACTCTATCATATATAATCACCAGATCATATGTTTTTGCATGTATTGTCTGAGCTGTATGGGAGCCTTCTTTTACATCCTCCTTAATGCACTTTGCCTTCACATCCTGCCAGTAGATATTCCTTAGTTAACAAATAAGTCTCTTCCCTTAACCTCTTCTATTGATTCCTTAAACAGTGCATAAATTTTGCCTTGTTGCTACCTTTAATTTTACTGAGCCCTGGTCTACACTACAGGGTTAGGTCGAATTTAGCTGCGGTAGATCCATTTTATAATGAATGCGTCTACACAAGCAACCCCATTTAGTTGACCTAAAGGGCACCTAAAATCGACTTCTGTAATCCTCTACGGCGAGGGGAGTAGTGCTAAAATCGACCTTGCTGGGTCAAATTTGGGGTAGTGCGGACGCAAATCAACATTATCCCAGAGTGCTCCAATGTGACTGCTCTGGACAGCACTTTCAACTCCGATGCACTAGCCAGGTACACAGGAAAAGCCCTGGGAACTTTTGAGTTTCATTTCCTGTTTGGTCAGCGTGGCGAGCTCAGCAGCACAGGTGGCCATGCAGTCCCCCCCAGAATCACAAACGAGCTCCAGCATGGAGCAAACAGGAGAGACTGGATCTGATTGCTGTATGGGGAGAAGAATCTGTGCAGGCAGAACTCCAACCAAAAAGAAAAATGCTGACATATATGCCAAAATTGCACAGGGCATGATGGACAGAGGCTATAACAGGAACACACAGCAGTGCCATGTGAAAGTCAAGGAGCTCATGCAAGCCTACCAAAAGACAAGGGAGGCAAACAGTCGCTCTGGGTCAGAGCCCCATACATGCTGCTTCTATGATCAGCTGCATGGCATTCTGGGGAGGGAAGGGGAGAGAGACACACTACCACTACCCCACCACTGTCCATGAACACCTGCAAGAGGGGAGTCTCACGCAACACGGAGGAGAATTTTGTGAATGAGGAAGAGGAGGAGAAAGCTCAGCAGGTAAGCAGTGAATCCATTCTCCCTAGCAGCCAGGACCTTTTCATCACCATGGAGCCAATACCCTCCCAAGGCGGGATCCCTGACCCTGAAGGCGGAGAAGGCACCTCTGGTGAGTACACATTTGTAACTACAGTACAGGGTTTAAAGGCAATAGTGTTTAATGTTTGATTTAACCTGAAGACTTGGGATGCATTCATGGCCAGTACAGCTACTGGAAAAGTCTGTTAACGTGTCTGGGGATGGAGCGGGAATCCTCCAGGGACATCTCCATGAAGCTCTTCTGGAGGTACTCTGAAAGCCTTTGCAGAAGGTTTCTGGGGAGGGCTGCCTTATTTCGTCCTCCATGGTAGGACATTGTTCCACGCCAAGCCAGTAGCAAGTAGTCTGGAATCATTGCAGCACAAAGCATGGCACCGAATGGTCCTGGGTTTTGGTCGCATTCAAGCAACATTCGGTCTATATCTTTCTGTGTTAGCCTCAGGAGAGTGATATCATTCATGGTTGAAATAGGGGAATTTTTGTAAGGGAACAGTAAAAGGACCCCCTTCATGCTGGGCTGTTTGCGCTTGGCTAAAAGGGATCATCCCTGAGAATAGCCCTGTGGTGGGGGAGGGGTGAAGGGATCATCCCAAATAGCCAAGCAGAGCAGTGGGGGGAAGTGTATCTTGCACATCCACCCGAAAACCTCAGCCCCTCCTTTTAAATGGCAAGCCCAACAGTCATTGCTTGCTAGGGGAAAGGAGGACACTGCAGTTTGAAAATGTTCCCACATGTTATCAAAGCATTAGAAGCCAAACCTGCATACCCTTTGGCTTAACATGGCTGCCTGGAAAATGAATTCTGTTGCCCAGCCGTGTGTGATGTGTCACCATACCGGCAGGCGTTCAATATAAAAGGCAAAATGCGACCTAAAGCACATGTGCTGTTTGCTGTGAATTGCTTGATTCACTGTGAAAAAGTCTCCCTTTTGTTCTCAGAAATGTATCATCTTAAATTTTCCTCTCCCTTTTTATCCCCCCACAGGTGCAAATGTTTCTATGCGCCCCCCTACCATCTCCGTCCCTGAGGTTATCGCAGATTAGAAGATGAAAAAAAACACACTCACGATGACGTGTTTAAAAAAGAAATAAAAAAAAATATGGAGATATACCTCTCTCATAGAACTGGAAGGGACCCTGAAAGGTCATTGAGTCCAGCCCCCTGCCTTCACTAGCAGGACCAAGTACTGATTTTGTCTCCGATCTGTAAGTGGCCCCCTCAAGAATTGAACTCACAACCACTGAGCTATCCCTCCCCTGATGGTTTTCTGAGCTCATGCAGTCCTCCCGTACTGATAGGGCACAGCTGAATTCATGGAGGCATTCAGTGGCAGAGTCCAGGAAAGCATTGAGCACGATGAGAAGAGGCAGGATGCAATGCTGAGGCTAATGGGGGAGCAAATGGACATGCTCAGGCATCTGGTGGAGCTGCAGGAAAGCCAACAGGAGCACAGACCGCTGCTGCATCCACTGTACAACTGCCTGCCCTCCTCCCCAAGTTCCATATCCTCCTCACCCAGATGCCCAAGAACGGGGGAGGGACACCTCAGGACACCCAGTCACTGCACTCCAGAGGATGGCCCAAGCAACGGAAGGCTGTCATTCAAACAGTTTTGATTTGTAGTGTGGCTACTGTTACCAGAAACTGGGTCAGCTAGTAAGTTTAGGGAGGACCCACCAGAGTTTGGTAGAAAGCAGCACGTTTATTATATGGATAGCTAAGCTCAAAAGAAGGGGGAGTGGGTGTCACATTCACACTCGCATACTCACGCTCCCAGGGCAAGCACAGCACTGGAGATGTCAGGATCGTTTAAGGTAAGTGTCCCACAGCACAGTGATGGATGGTGTGATGAAGGTATGTCTTCCCGAGGCACGATGGAATGCAACACAATGAACCACTGGCCAGGCAGTCTGGATGAAGGGCCTTCATGGGAGGTACAAGCTTGTGAGTGCACCCCTGGGCACATGGCCCCTTCCCCTTTTAAGGACCTGCTCCTCATGGCCTGTGACTAGAGATGACTTGGCTGCGTCTGGTTGATCACACTCCACCTCAGCCAGTGTCTATGCATTGGGTGTGTGATCACTGCCTAATTAGAGTCCCAGACATCTTGTCTATCTAGGAGCTCTTCTGATCTTCCAGCTGTTTAAGCAGCCCATTCAACCCACAAGCATTCCAGGAGGGAGGGGTGGGGGAAAGCCACTTCACAGGTATTCAAAGAGCGAGAGGAGACAAGTGGGGGGGGGGGGGGGGGGAGAAAAAGAGTGTAACAGACCTTTTGAGCATACAGGTTATACAGAGCATACATATCACTGCTGCTCCTACAACACTCCGCCCCTTGATCTATGATCATTACAGTAGTTGTTGTTGTTGTTGTAGGACACAGGCGATCTGTTGCAAACAAACCAAACAGTTATAACCAGATGAATATAACTAAAACCATTACAATTGACTAACACCAGATATAATATAAACACAAATGCAAACCATCACAATTATAATAATTGGGAATACAATAAAACCATCACCATTACAATAATTGGTTACATTGACAAACAAAATGAGGCCCAAGTTTGATGCTGCAATAGCCATCAAACAATAAATGTCAACCCTAACCCTTAAATGTACACAACAAATAAGATTTGTAGGAGTACCACAGTTGTCATGGAAAATGTAACTAACAATACAAATGTATCAACAACAAAACTCAACAAAATGATTATTAGAGAACCTAACAAAAAATAAACCTGATGTATTGGGGACCAAAGTTTTTTGGACAGAGGTGGATGTGATTGATAATTTGGTTGGAGATGGGGGAAATAGAGAGAGGAAAAGGCATTTACCCTGTTTTGTGTAGTATCCCCTCGCTCTCTGGACCCAATGCTAGCACAGGACACCCATCAGAGATAGACACAGAACATGCAACATAGAACACTGAACACAGACTTCGTTGCGACACTATAACCATGGTATTTTTATAACTTTTCAGTTGGTACCAGCTCTCCTGATGTTTCGGTTTAGAGGCTGAAAGATAGAAGCTTAGAAACAAATTAGTACAGTGCTCCCACAGTGGCAGATTGGGAGCACCGCTCATTTGAGTTGTCTGCAGTGTACCCATTTTCCCTCTGCGGTCCCCTGGCCAGTCAGAGAGGGTCAAGGTATCTAGGGTGCTAGTCACAGCCTGGTGGGCTAGCATGGGGGAACTGTGCAATCCCTGGGGAACCTGGGTGAATATATACTGGGTATTGCGAAAGGTAAAGGCAAATCGGTCTTGGCTTTCTGGAGCCAGGGGCAGGGCAAAGAAGCAGTTTGCTAGATCAATCACTGAAAATAACTTTGTCTCGGGCAGAATACTTTCCAACAATGTGGTCATGTTTGCCACCACTGGAGCCCGCTGTGGGGTGCAAGCATTGATCCGGCGGTAATCTATAGTCAGTCTCCAGGTCTTCCCATCTGCCTTGCGGACTGGCCAGATGGGGGAGTTGAAAGGAGAGGTAGTTAAACAAACCACTCCCTGGTTTATTAGGGCATCCAAGATCTCACTCACAGCTTGCTCTGCCTCAGAAGGATACTTGTATTGTTTCTGGGGTGACATCGGGGGACCCTGAATGACAATGGGCTCCCCCTTCCAGAGACCACCATTATATTTATCCTTAGCCCAGACCCCGGGAATTTGCTTTTTTCATTCATCTGTCTCTGGAACCTCCACAGCTGCCACCCGCAACATAGAGCAGGTTAGCACTCCAGAGACCCCTCCTTGTAAGTCTTCTCCCCAATCCACTGTGGGGACCTGCCACATGCAGCGATTGGCACAATCTACCACCAAACAGAGCTCTCTGAGCTGATCAATCCCCAGAATAACTTCGCCTGCCATCCACGAATGAACCCAGGGGAGGTTAGCCACCAAATCTGCCAATTCCCACCTAGTTGCTGACAACAAGGTTCCTCTCTCCTCCTGGCCCCGATAACACTGGTCTACAATTTTTGAGAAGTCGTCTGCTTCAGAGATAAAATGTGCTATTTATTATGTATTTTGATGTGCTGAATTCAAATATGACAATTAAAACAACTGATTGGCTACTGTTTCTAAGATATTTAAGTTTTTACATTTTATGTCTGTGTATATTGTGTAGATAGTAGAGTTTTAATCATAAATTGTAAACCTAGGTCTTTTCATGTGTTTATGGTTGCTTTACATGATAATATTTCACCTGTCCTGTTTATGTAACACTTTAAAAATCAGCAAAAGGGCTATATAAATAAAATTTATTATGAAACAAAAGGCAAAAACTATTATGTACATAGTTTAGTCCTATTCAGTGTCTACTCGGGGCTTCTTGGCTTGTCTCTTGTATTCATTAAATGGAGCATCTCTTGTCACTGTCCAGCAATACTCTGCAATCATTGATGGGCTCCATTTGCCCTGATAGCGTTTCTCCATTGTTGCAATGTCCTGGTGAAATCGCTCGCCATGCTGGTCGCTCACTGCTCCGCAGTTCGGTGGAAAAAAATCTAGATAAGAGTGCAAAAAATCTATCTTTAGTGACATGTTGCAACCAAGGCTTTTGTATGCCTTGAGGAGGTTTTCCATCAACAACCTGTAGTTGTCTGTCTTGTTGTTTCCGAGAAAATTTATTGCCACTAACTGGAAGGCTTTCCATGCCGTCTTTTCCTTGCCACGCAGTGCATGGTCAAATGCATCATCTCGAAGAAGTTCACGAATCTAAGGACCAACAAAGACACCTTCCTTTATCTTAGCTTCACTTAACCTTGGAAATTTTCCACGGAGGTACTTGAAAGCTGCTTGTGTTTTGTCAATGGCCTTGACAAAGTTCTTCATCAGAGCCAGCTTGATGTGTAAGGGTGGTAACAAAATCTTCCTTGATTCAACAAGTGGTGGATGCTGAACACTTTTCCTCCCAGGCTCCAATGACTGTCAGAGTGGCCAATCTTTCTTGATGTAGTGGGAATCTCTTGCACGACTATCCCATTCGCAGAGAAAACAACAGTACTTTGTGTATCCAGTCTGCAGACCAAGCAAGAGAGCAACAACCTTCAAATCGCCACAAAGCTGCCACTGCTGTTGGTCATAGTTTATGCACCTCAAAAGTTGTTTCATGTTGTCATAGGTTTCCTTCATATGGACTGCATGACCAACTGGAATTGATGGCAAAACATTGCCATTATGCAGTAAAACAGCTTTAAGACTCGTCTTTGATGAATCAATGAACAGTCTCCACTCATCTGGATCATGAACGATGTTGAGGGCTGCCATCACACCATCCATGTTGTTGCAGGCTACAAGATCACCTTCCATGAAGAAGAATGGGACAAGATCCTTTTGACGGTCACGGAACATGGAAACCCTAACATCACCTGCCACGAGACTCCATTGCTGTAGTCTGGAGCCCAACAGCTCTGCCTTACTCTTGGGCAGTTCCAAATCCCTGACAAGGTCATTCAGTTCACCTTGTGTTATGAGGTGTGGTTCAGAGGAGGAGGATGGGAGAAAATGTGGATCCTGTGACATTGATGGTTCAGAACCAGAAGTTTCATCCTCTTCCTCTTCCTCATCTGACTCAAGTGAGAACGATTCTGGTGCATCAGGAACCGGCAGTCCTTCTCTGTGGGGTACTGGGCATATAGCTGATGGAATGTTTGGATAATGCACAGTCCACTTTTTCTTCTTTGACATACCTTTCCCAACTGGAGGCACCATACAGAAGTAACAATTGCTGGTATGATCTGTTGGCTCTCTCCAAATCATTGGCACTGCAAAAGGCATAGATTTCCTTTTCCTGTTCAACCACTGGTGAAGATCTGTTGCACAAGTGTTGCAGCATATGTGTGGGGCCCACCTCTTGTCCTGATCTCCAATTTTGCAGCCAAAATAAAGGTGATAGGCTTTTTTAACCATAGTGGTTATACTGCGCTTTTGTGATGCAAAAGTCACTTCACCACAAACATAGCAGAAGTTATCTGCACTGTTCACACAAGTACGAGGCATCTCTGCTCACTTTGGCTAAACAGAAATGTGTCCCTTTGCAAAATCAAACACTGACAAATAAGAGAGCACGACACCGTATGATTTCTAGAGCTGATATAGGGCAATTTGTTCAGCAGAGTGATGTAAGCTTCGTTATGATTGCCTCATCCATGACTTCTAGGAATAATATGATGCAATTCATATCATGTATGACGCAATACCAGCTTCAGATTGCATCATTCATTGTTTTGTCTAAAAAGCAAGTACTGTCCAAACCCAGTCATAGATTTATTCATAGATCCAGTCAAAGATGTATTTTAGTCATTTCTGGTTTAAATTGAGATCCCTTCCCTTTATAACTCACTTATCCACCGCCATTCCCAAGTCAAGGTTCGTATATACTGACCCAATAGGATATCTTGAAAACTAGAGCCAATCAACAATTTTAAGCATCATTTTCATTCTCAGTGACCCAGAATTAGTAAAGTTTGACTACATTTATTTCAGAAGCATTTTGGCTGTAGAGCAGTGTTACCTGTTCTGTTCATTTCCTCTGGGACACCTGGCACTGGCCACTGTCGGAAGACAGGATACTGGGCTAGATGGACCTTTGGGCTGACCCAGTAGGGCCATTCTTATGTTCAGAGAAGGGCAACTAAAATGATTAGGGGTTTGGAACGGGTCCCATATGAGGAGAGATTAAAGAGGCTAGGACTTTTCAGCTTGGAAAAGAGGAGACTAAGGGGGGGTATGATAGAGGTATATAAAATCCTGAGTGGTGTGGAGAAAGTGAATAAGGAAAAGTTATTTACTTGTTCCCATAATATAATTACCTATTAGCCAGGATGAGTAAGGCATGGTGTCCCTAGGCTCTGTTTGTCAGAGGGTGGAGATGGATGGTAGGAGAGAGATCACCTGATCATTACCTGTTAGGTTCACTCCCTCTGGAACACCTGGCTTTGGTCACTGTCGGTAGACAGGATACTGGGCTGGATGGACCTTTAGTCTGACCCAGTATGGCCATTCTTATGTTCTTATGAAGCCTTGTAGAAAAAGATGGCATCATTGTGAATTTTTTTACACTACATCAAGGCTTCACCTGAAGTGCATCCATTAATATTTTTTGTTAGGGGAACCCAGCAGCATTGCAGGTACACCAGGCCAGATTCACAAAGGCACTGTGTCCTGGAACACAGCATCAGCCCTCAGACCACACCTCCATGCAGGCTTCTCCTCCTCCCTAGGGCTAGGAGCCGGGGCCTGGGTGGGGGGATCTGGCAGCTGAGGAAGGAACCAATCAGCTGAGGCTGGAGGGAAAGGACTAACTGGGGCATGGTGATAGCTCTTTCTGAGCTGCAATGTCCGCTCTGCAAAAATCCCAGGTATTGCTTCTTATTTGAAAAATCCACTCAGACAGAGGGCAAAAGATAAATACATTAAAGATCGTGAGGCATTCAGATATTACAATAACAGAGGCCGTGTAAGTACCGTATCTAGATCAGATAGATCATTAACAGCTAATGATTGTGAGATAGTTTAGGTGGCCTTGTCTTCACTAAGAAAAAAAAATATTGTTAATATGTTAACTAACATGTTAAAATACTTGTAGAAAGTTGTAGTTTAACATGTGCTAGCAGGTTAAAGCAAACCTTAAGATCTTCCATATGATTAACATATGTTAAAAATACATATTTGTTCCTAGTGAAATAAGTTTAGTCTCCACCAGTCCTCAATGGACAGATGAAATATTTTACTAGTATGGAAATGACTATGCAAATTAGATGATGTAATGTGATATAACAGTTATTATGCCAATAGCTGTGCTAAGCCTTCACATAAAAAAAGAAAAGAAAAAAGAAAAAAAATCAAAGACCTACTGCAACAACTGGCACTGTGTGCTTATTTGAGCCAAACCTCTCAATCTTCCTACATCCTTCACTAAGGCTATGTCTACACTACAGCCGGATCGACGCACTGAGATCGATCCACCGGAGGTCGATTTAGCAGGTCTAGTGAAAACCCACCAAATCAACAGCAGATCGCTCTCCAGTCGACCCCTGTACTCTACCCCTGACAAGAAGAGTAAGGTAGGTCGACGGGAGAGTTTCTCACATTGACTCCTCACAGGGTAGACCCCGCAGTAACTCAACCTAAGGTACGTTGACTCCAGCTACGTTATTCACGTAGCTGCAGTTGCGTAGCGTAGGTTGACTTACCGTGGTAGTGTAAACATAGCCTAAGAAAATGCTGGTATTTCTAATTGCAATAAATACACTAAAAGAACAGGAGTACTTGTGGCACCTTAGAGACTAACAAATTTATTAGAGCATAAGCTTTCGTGGACTACAGCCCTGTTCTTTTTGCGGATACAGACTAACATGGCTGCTACTCTGAAACCAATAAATACACTGTGTTCTTCTAAAACAGTTTTAGGCAACAACATATGCCTTTGAATTCATTACTTACCAAGACTCTGCATGTTGAAAGTGAAACTGATGAATTCTTGTGTGATCGTAAAAAACCTTGATAAAAACAAAAGTCTTCTGTGAGTAGGTCTGTATCAGTTTAGTTCCCCTCTTTCCCAATGTCTGGATTATAAATCCAGGTGCCATTAGATTGTTAGAAGTCTTAAGATCCATGTGGAAGTCATGCCCAATTCCATGGAGTTGGAGGTGAAGAGAGTCAATTCTTACATTTGTAGTCAATTGCTTCCTTCTTTGATGGTGAGTAATTTCATGAGTTATGTAATCCTCATTTTGGTCAACTTCATATGCTATCACGTCATATTCTGCAATCAACACAGGCCAGAATAAGTATATAGAATTGAAAGAGATGTAGTACTCAGAGTTTGGTTTCAGTTTAAAACAAGTCAACATGAAACATGAAAACACATTTATCTGAAGGCGATCTATAAAATATTTTTCAAAAGCAATGAATTGCATGCCCCATGTAATCCATGCAAACAGCATTCAGCAGGTATTTTCTATATATGCCCTTATTCTTGCCCTCCCCATTACCCTCGTTCTCAACAAACAAAAGTTTAAGTTTAATGCTATTGTATTTGCATTCATTGGCTCACATGCGGCGATTAGATGTGCTAGTGCAGACCCCTTCACCTACATGGCATGAAATCCTGGCTCCATTAAAGTCAACGGGAGCTTCCCCACTTACTTCAGTGGGACAGGATTTCACCCACGGAATAGATTAATTAAGTTAATGGAACTTAATATAATATAACTTAATATAAGTTACTTCTCCAGAGCAAGTTTTGTTCAGAAAATAGAGGGAAAGTTAAAGTTAACAATGCTAGTGTGGGAATGTTTTAGAGAGAATTTGATAGATATCAAAAAGGATTATCTCACCCACCTTGTCTCTCTCATATCCTGGGACCAACAATGGCTACAATATTCAGTTCTATAGTTTGAAAAAAATCTATCAAAATGATACAATTCTCTAGTCTATGGGCTTTTATTCCATTTTCTATAGAATCCTATTTAATTTCTTTTAGAACTCTGTTGATTTCCTCCTTTGTAAACCCTATAAGACTTTTCCACAAGAGTAAAAAATATATATATTCTGCTGAGTTTAACTGAACATGTTCAAGTAAACTGAGGAGCCAATACCACTTCAGTCTGGCTCTAGAGAAACACCACCATCACCAGAACCTCCTAACAAGAAGTTTTCAATCAAATTACAAGCATTACAGCAGCAACAGATTAAACTTACTAGTTAGCCCTGAGAGAAGGACATGGTTGCCAATAATGAGAGCTGGCAGATTTTACAAAGATTTCAAGTAAATATGGCTAGAGATCGGGGGGAGGGGATGAAAATATTCTTGGTGGTGGTATGGGGGGAGACTGAGTAAAACTATCCTGGCCCAGTGCTGAGGTCTGGGGGCAGCCAATTAGAGAGTGAGCCACTTAATTTTATTGGCCTCCAGAAAGTGTCCCACAATTCCCATGCTGTCACTCTGGTCAGAAGTTTGAACTCTGCTGCCCTGCAGCCAACCCCAGGAATTTTAAATCTCATTTCCTGCTTGCTGGCTTCCCATGTGAGCTTCCCAGGTGGCTTCCCAAGTAAGCATGGCTGGCTATTGCACCAAACACGCTCCCACTTGGACCACTGCTGAGCTGTTGGATCTGATCAGTATATGGGGAGAGGAGTCTGTTCAGTCGCAGCTGCGACTGACCCATAGGAATCGGGACACATATGGGCAAATTTCTCGAGGCTTGTGCGAAAAGGGCTATGATCAGGACATGCAGCAGTGCAGAGCTAAGGCAGGCGTACCATAAGGCGCAGGAGGCAAACCATCACTCCGGTGGTGCACCTAAGACCTGCCACTTCTATAAGGAGCTGAATGCTATCCTTGGTGGTGACCCCACCTCCATTGCCGATAGCCCTATGGATACTTCGGAGGCAGCAGAAAGAGGGGGTAACCCGAAGGCTGAAATTATGGATGACGAAGTGGAGCTAGAAGAGGATGTGGAACTCCCAGTAGGTTCGCCTGGTGGGGTAAGCAGCCAGGAACTTTTCTCCACTCCCAAAGTTCTCTACGGGGAGCAGGAAGCAGATGAGATGCTGGGTAAGTCGCTGTGGCTTGTGTAGGGAATCGAAAAATGGGAGGCAGATAGTGCTTTATGTGAGCTGGACATTACCCCGGGTAGCTAATCTGCGTGGCCAAGCAGTGAGTCGATGGACATCGAGACCTGCAGGGAATCCTCCAGAGAGAGGCTCTGGAAAGTTTCCAAGAGGTACTTGTTAATCCTCTGCTGCAGATTCCAAGGGATTGCAGCCTTGTTAGTTCCCCCATTGTAGGAAACTGTACCATGTCATTTAGCAATCATTGGAGCTGGGACCAAAGCAGCACATAGCTGAGCTGCATATAGACCGGGTTGAAAGCCGCAAACATGCAGTAGTTGTGCCCTGGTTTCCCTGCTCACCCGCAGCAATGATACGTCAGCAAGTAGGTTGGCCACCTGTGAAAAAGTGTGTGATAATTTTAGAATGAGTTCCCTGCAAAGCTGCCCTGCAAGCCGTGACTGTTTTGTCCATTCACACAACCGTCTTCCCCCCATTCCTGACACTCACCATGATTGGGGTGCTCGCAGAACTGTGTGCCTGCCTAGAGTCAGTGAGAAAATGATTACTACTTAGCAAAAGGCCCTTGTTACTGAAATGTTTCAGTCCTTGGCTGGAATGTAACAATGCCTCTTCGGTGAAATGTCCACAGCAACTGAGATCTTGAGGAACACATCACACACTTCTACTGACCGGCTTCAGCAGATAAGGAAGAACCTGAGACTTAGCAAAGAAGACATGTTCTGGGAGGTGCTGCAGTGCGATGAGAGGCAGACCAGGGAACACAAAGAGTGCTGGGAAGCCAACGCAGCATTTGCTAGGCAAGCGACAGAGCAGATGATAAAAGTTATGGAGGATTAGACAGAGATGCTCAAGTCTTTGATTCAGCTGCAAACTGAGCAGATCCGTGGTTAACCTCCCCTGCAGTACATGCACATGCACAATTCTTTGCCAATCCCACCCCTTTCTATGCCCACACATTCCTTTTCACTTCACAGCACTCCTGAGTTTCCCCATTACTCCACCCCCTGTCACAGCTTAAACAATGATAGCTGGAGCTACACACAGTTGTGAGGTTTTACCCTTTTTAACAATAAATAAAGGCTAAAAAACAAATAAAGGCTAAAGGTATTTAATGGTACAGCATTTTTATTCTGTGTTCTACAATAGTGTATAACAATCAATTCAATCTCGGGAACAGGCTTCTAAAGCATTTTGTTACATGGAGCTTGGGCCCCAAAATTGTACATGGATGCACCAGGGAACCAATTCCATAGCAGACATGTGTTAGTGCCCCCCATTGTCAAAGTGGTTCCTCAAAGCCTCTCTGATGTTAATAGAAGCCCTCTGGGCTCCTCTGACAGCCCTAGCATCTGGCTGTTCAAACTGTGCAGTCAAGCGCTCTGCCTCAGTGCTCCACACCTGAGCAAACATTTCACCCTTAGATTCATACAGATTATGCAAAGTGCAGCACATGGCTATGACCATGGGAATATTATCTTCAGTAAGGTCTAGCTTGCCATTGAGACACCTCCAGCGATCTTTCAAATGGCCAAAGGCACATTCGACTACCATGCCTGTTTTAACAACAGGTCTCAGCCTGTTGTTAAAACACTCCTTGCTGCTGTCCAGGTGCCCTATGTAAGGTTTCATAAGCCAGGGCTGTAAGGGGTAAGCCAGGTCTCCCAGGATTACTATGGGCATTTCCACATCCTCCACTGTGATCTTATGGTCTGGAAAGAAAATCCCCACCTGCAGCTTTCTGCACAGGCCACTGTTCCTGAAGATACATGCGTCATGCACCTTTCCAGACCAGCTTGCACTGATGTCTGTGAAATGCCCCTGGTGATCCATAAGCACCTGCAACACCATGGAGAAGTATCCCTTCCTACTGATGTATTCAGAGGCAAGGTGGTCTGGCACTAAAATTGGAATGTGTGTGCCATCAATCGCCCCGCCGCAGTTAGAGAAACCCATCTCTGCAAAGCCATCCACTATTTCATGCACATTTCCCAGAGTCACAGTCCTCCGCAGCAGGATGAGATTTATTGCCCTGCACACATGGAGTAATACAGCTCCAACAGTGGACTTCCCCACTCCAAATTGATTTGCTACTGACCAGTAGCAGTCTGGATTCGCCAGCTTCCACACAGTGATTGCAACACACTTCTCTACTGGAAGGGCAGTTCTCAATCTGGTGTCCCTGCAGTGCACGTCGGGGGCCAGCTCAGCACATAGTTCCATGAAGGTTGCTTTACACATCCTAAAGTTCTGTACTCACTGGTCATCATCCCACATCTGCATGACAATGCGATCCCACCACTCAGTGCTTGTTTCCCTAGCCCAAAAGCGACCGTCTACTGTATCCGAGTAGCAGCCGTGTTAGTCTGTATCCGCAAAAAGAACAGGAGTACTTGTGGCAGGAGTACTGCATTTAGCTGTATGGAGTGGAAATCCATCAACCTCATGAAAAAACTCATACAGAAACAGACAGGCATCATCTTCCTTTCCAAATGCAAGCAGATGGACATCATACCAAAAGGACTAAAGGTTAAAAAATCCATTACAATCTACATATCACACAGACTATGCTGAGAGACTGCACTCTCAAAGCAACTGCGAAACCACCTGATCAGCATCCTATACAGCAAACAGGAAAAGATTAAGAATGAGCTCTCAGAAATGGATACTCTCATAAGAAACCAACCTTCCACACAAACTTCCTCATGGATAGACTTTACAAAAACTAGACAAGCCATTTACAAGACAAACTTTGCCTCTCTACAAAGGAAAAAGGACACTAAACTATCTAAACTGCTACATGCCACAAGCAGCCACAACAGTAGTTCTCTTAACCCACCCAGCAATATTGTTAATATTTCCAGCTATACTCTTAGCCCAGCAGAAGAGTCTGTCCTATCTCGGGGCCTCTCCTTTTGTCCCTCCAGGCCCATGAATATGATACAGTTCTGCGGTGACCTAGAATCCTACTTTCGACATCTCCGACTCAAAGAATATTTCCAACATACCTCTGAATAGCATACTAACCCACAGAATCCCCCCTACCAGCACTATTAAAAAAAAAAAGGATTCTGCGTGGACTCCTCCGGACGGTCGAAACAACAGACTGGATTTCTACATAGATTGCTTCCGTCAACGTGCAAAGGCTGAAATTGTGGAAAAGCAACATCGCTTGCCACATAACCTCAGTAATGCTGAACACAACGCCATCTACAGCCTCAGAAACAACCCTGACATCATAATCAAAAAGGCTGACAAAGGAGGTGCTGTCGTCATCATGAATAAATTGGAATATGACCAAGAGGCTGCTAGACAGCTCTCTAACACCACATTCTACAGGCCATTATCCTCTGATCCCACTGAGGATTACCTAAAGAAACTACACCATCTGCTAAAAAAAAATCCCTGACAAAGCACAGGAACAAATCTGTACAGACACATGCCTAGAACCCCGACCAGGGGTATTCTATTTGCTACCCAAGATCCATAAACCTGGAAATCCTGGACGCCCCATCATCTCAGGCATTGGCACCCTAACATCAGGCTTGTCTGGTTATGTGGACTCTCTCCTCAGACCCTACGCTACCAGCACTCCCAGCTATCTTCGACACACCACTGACTTCCTGAGGAAACTACAATCCATCGGTGATCTTCCAGAAAACACCATCCTGGCCACTATGGACGTAGAAGCCCTCTACACCAATATTCCACACAAAGATGGACTACAAGCTATCAGGAACAGTATCCCCGATAATGTCACAGCTAACCTGGTGGCTGAACTTTGTGATTTTGTCCTCACCCACAACTATTTCACATTTGGGGACAATATATACCTTCAAGTCAGCGGCACTGCTATGGGTACCCACATGGCCCCACAATATGCCAACATTTTTATGGCTGACTTAGAACAACGCTTCCTTAGCTCTCGTCCCCTAACACCCCTACTCTACTTGCGCTACATTGATGACATCTTCATTGTCTGGACCCATGGAAAAGAAGCCCTTGAGGAATTTCACCATGATTTCAATAATTTCTATCCCACCATCAACCTCAGCCTAGATCAATCCACACAAGCGGTCCATTTCCTGGACACTACTGTGCTAATAAGCGATGGTCACATAAATACCACCCTATACCGGAAACCTACTGACCGCTACACTTACCTACATGCCTCCAGCTTCCATCCAGGACACACCACACGATCCATTGTCTACAGCCAAGCTCTAAGATATAACTGCATTTGCTCCAATCCCTCAGATAGAGACAAGCACCTACAAGATCTCTATCAAGCATTCTTAAAACTACAATACCCACCTGCTGAAGTGAAAAAACAGATTGACAGAGCCAGACGAGTACCCAGAAGTCACCTCCTACAAGACAGGCCCAACAGAGAAAATAACAGAACACCACTAACTGTCACCTTCAGCCCCCAACTAAAACCTCTCCAGCGCATCATCAGAGATCTACAACCTATCCTGAAAGATGATCCTTTACTCTCACAGATCTTGGGAGACAGACCTGTTCTCGCTTACAGACAACCCCCCAACCTAAAGCAAATACTCACCAGCAACCACACATCTCTGAACAAAAACACTGACCCAGGAACCTATCCTTGTAACAAAGCCCGATGCCAACTTTGTCCACATATCTATTCAAGTGACATCATCATAGGACCTAATCACATCAGCCATACCATCAGGGGCTCGTTCACCTGCACATCTACCAATGTGATATATGCCATCATGTGCCAGCAATGCCCCTCTGCCATGTACATTGGCCAAACCGGACAGTCTCTACATAAAAGAATTAATGGACACAAATCTGACATCAGGAATCATAATACTCAAAAACCAGTGGGAGAACACTTTAACCTGTCTGGTCATTCAATGACAGACCTGTGGGTGGCTATATTACAACAGAAAAACTTCAAAAACAGACTCCAACGAGAGACTGCTGAGCTGGAATTGCTATGCAAACTAGACACAATCAACAAAGGATTGAATAAGGACTGGGAATGGCTGAGCCATTACAAACATTGAATCTATCTCCCCTTGTAAGTATTCTCACACTTCTTATCAAACTGTCTGTACTGGGCTATCTTGATTATCACTTCAAAAGATTTTTTTTCTCTTACTTAATTGGCCTCTCAGAGTTGGTAAGACAACTCCCACCTGTTTATGCTCTCTGTATATGTGTGTATATATATATCCTCAATATTTATTCCACTCTGTATGCATCCGAAGAAGTGGGCTGTAGTCCACGAAAGCTTCTGCTCTAATAAATTTGTTAGTCTCTAAGGTGCCACAAGTACTCCTGTTCTTTTTGCGTCTACTGTATGCAGCTGCTCTGTGAATGCCAAAAGCACTGATAAGTTGCTGCTGTCCATATCACACTCGGGTGCCTGCGATTCATCCTCTGTTAGTAACTTTGCGAGTAACTCTGCTGCCATGCACGATGTTCTCACAACAGTTAACAACTCATAGGAGAGAAGTGCAGGATCCATCCTCTCTCACTGCAGATGCTGGAATGCACTACAAAGACTGACAGTTGGAAAAAAGACGCAAAAGGAAGTCTGAAACCATTGGAGGCTGGGACACAAAGTGATGCACGATGGGACATTTTGCACTTCCCAGGATGCGCCGTGCTCCGTTTCCACCTTCCAACAACACCTAGCGACAGATGGTGTCACCAGGCACTGTGGGAGACCTACCCACAGTGCATTGCTCACGCTGTCGACAATGGTGCTCCGAATGTGAACACGATCTGTCAACAGAGGGAGCAAATGTAGACTCGCTTTGGCGATTTTGATTTTGTCGATTTTTTTCTTGCCGACATTAGTTTCATCAACAAAACTTGCCACTCTAGACAAGCCCTAACATGTAACCAATGGCGTTGGCCTGCAAAAAGCTGAATCATTCATGGACATGTGACTTGCTCAGGTGGCTACAAACTCCATCTTGTTGCTGTGATTTTGCACAGAAGAACAAAGGGGTTTCTGCCCACGAGAGAGAGTATAAAAGGCCCTGGAAGCATCTCCATTTTTGTCTTCAGCTGGCTCAAGAGATGGCCTCTCCACCCCAAAGAGATGCTGACAGTAACTGAAAGAAAGGACTGTAACTACGGGGGTGTGAGTGATTGCTGGACCCCGGCCATAAACTACAACGTTGTTCTGAAAAGGGTTGTACCTGAGTTAACACCTAGGGTGAGAAGTTAGTATTTGTAAATAGATCCTTAGTGTATTAAGTATCAGAGGGGTAGCCGTGTTAGTCTGAATCTGTAAAAAGCAACAGAGGGTCCTGTGGCAGCTTTAAGACTAACAGAAGTCTTGGGAGCATAAGCTTTCATGGGTGAGAACCTCACTTCTTCAGATGCAAGACCCTCTGTTGCTTAGTGTATTAAGTTAGCCTTGCATATTTTGATTTATTTTACTTAGTAACTTACCTTGTTCTGTCTGTTATTACTTGAAACCACTTACATCTTTTTATACTTAATAAATCACTTTTGTATATTAATTAACCCAGAGTAAGTGATTAATACCTGGGGGAACAAACAGCTGTGCATATCTGTCTATCAGTGTTACAGAGGGCGGACAATTTATGAGTTTACCCTGTATAAGCTTTATACAGAGTAAAACGGGTTTATTTGGGGTTTGGATCCCATTGGAAGCTGGGCATCTGGGTGCTGGAGATAGGAATACCTGCTGAGTGGTTTTCAGTTAAAGCCTGCAGCTTTGGGGACATGGTTCAGACCCTGGGTCTATGTTGCAGCAGGCTTGCATGTCTGGCTCAACAAGACAGGGTTCTGGAGTCCCAAGCTGCCAGGGAAAATTGGCTCAAAGGTAGTTTCAGCATGCCAGGTGACAGTCCCAAGGGGGTCTCTGTGACCGAACCCATCACAGACAGCATTTGTCAGTGCCTTGCAGAACACTAAATCCTCCAGAACCCCTCCCACAGCAGCCAGCTTCCCATTGTGTCTCCACACAGCTTGATCTGCCTGCAGCCTCCCCAGCCCCTTCACTGCCAATAAAGAGATGGCTCATCCACACTCCAAACCCTTTCCCCTACAGATCACTCATGCCGAGCATTCCCTAATCTCTAGGCACCTGAATCTTTCTCCCTAGCACCTCCGACTGATCCCCCCTTCACCACCATGCCAAGAGCAGAATCCTTACAATGTAGCAGGATAATTACTGTGCCCCATCAGCAGGGGCTGGCTGCAGGATGCTCCACGTGGTGTGGTGCCCTGGCACAGGGGGAACATGGTCCCTTCCCTGTACCACTTGAGTCCATGGTCATAGTTCTTGTCAAAGAAGTGCAACAATATCCACAGCACACACATTGGGATGCACCTGGATAGCACAGCACACGTGCCCCTCTTCTTAGCCCTTATGATGATGGTTTGCAGGAGCCAGTTAGCTTCAAACTTGGGGGTGTGGGAGCTGTTGCTGCTGAGCCAGATCAAGTCTCCCATCCCATGCCCCTTGGGGTGATCCAGGCTGACTCCCCTGGGTCTGGTGCTGATTCCCCACTCTGGCACTTTGAGTGCAGACGGTGGAGGCCCAATGAAGTGGGTTTTAGCCCACGAAAGCTTATGCCCAAATAAATTTGTTAGTCTCTAAGGTGCCACAAAGTACTCCTCATTCATTTTTGCTGATACAGACTAACACGGCTACCACTCTAAAAATTAATACTGGCCACTCCAGGCTGGTATTAAACTCCCAAGGTTACAGCTTCTCTTTGACCTTGGATGGTGTAGTGCAGCAGTAACTCTGCTCCTGTCCTGAAGGGCTTAAAACAGCCCTGCAAGAGGGCTGTGGCGGGGAACCAGTAAGCCTGGGCTGATTGGGTAAGCAGCCGCAGCTGGGCCACACCCCAATCAGGCCGCAGCTGGCTCTATAAAGGGGCTGCTAGGCTGGAGCTAGGAAGTCTCTCTCTAGCTGTTGAGAGGGATGGGCCTGGCTGCTGGGAGCTGAGCCAGGTACCTAAAGAGGAGCAGGGCTGGGGAAACGTTAGAGGAGCTGGGGAGCTCCGGCCTGGAAAACCCCCAGGCTGCAGGCCTTGTTAAAGGCCAAGAAGCATACTAGGGTTGTAGATGGGCAGCCCAAGGGTAGGCAGAGGCAGCAGGTCCAAACCCTCCTTGCCAATGATGAGTGGCAATTATACTGCAGTCCACCCCAGTGAGCGGGGCCTAGATGGTGACTGACAGTAGCCAAGACTGAGGTGAGGTGGGGATAGGGGGTTGGGGGTTCCCTGGGGAGGGAAGACCTAGCGAGACTGTGGGGTACTGCATGGGGTGGAACCCCAATGTAAGGGGCACCGGGGCCAGTGGCAAGCGGGACACCAGTCTGCAGAGGGTGCTCCTGAGTGGAAAGAGCTAATTCCCTGGATGACCATCAGGAGGCGCTGCAGCAGTGAGTTGTTGCACTGCTACAAGGTGGTGGAGAATGTGGGCATAGGCGGTCCACCCCCAATACAAGGGACAGGAGAAGGATGGCAGGACTATTGCCCAGAGACTTGAGAGTGACAAGAAAGGATGATGGATCCCAGGTACACCGGGGCTTTCTATGGGGAGACCCCAGGTATTGTCTCTGGGTGGGGCCCGGTGTCAGCACCCCGGTGGAAGGGGGCTGATGACCTGCAGGGGAGCCGGGAGACCCAGAAGGGACTGTGGGAGGTGCAATGGGCCCTCCAGGAACAGATGGCCCGGCTGACGGAGGAACAATGGGCCCTAGTAAAACTCCTTCAGAGGGAGTTCGGAAGGAACTGCTGAGGGCCGGGGGAGAAGCCCAGCGCCAGGACTAGGAGGCCGGGGGTGAAATGAAAGATGTGTTATGCCTGCACGAGGTGGGGACATTTAGAACGGGACTGTCCCTACTGGGAGGGGGGCAGAACGCCTCACCCAGCGGGGAGACCGGGCAAGTCCCGAAGACAATTTGCTGGGTGAGGAAACCCAGGCGGCTGTGGGCGTGTTGGGCCTGTGGACAGAGAGGGCACCTCTGGAGGGAGTGCCCTGGCCCAGTGAACCTGATGTAGGGCAGCCCAGGGAGGGCTAGGCCCAGGCCCAGGAACGAGAGGAAAAGGCCCAAGGCAGTCCGGAGGCGGGGAGCCTGCTGGGGCTGCCAAATGCTGGGCCACATAAAGAGACACTGCCCCCTCAAGGGCAAGGTGGAGGCGGCCAAGATAATGGTTAACCGGCCATTGGGACACCCACGAGAGGTGGTGGAGGCAGTGACAGAGATGGAGGGGGAGGGAGACGGACCCACCAGTAGATTGGGACCCAGACCGTCACGAAGCCAGTCACTGAGAGGAAGACCCAGACCAACTGGGCCCAGCAGGAGGCCGGGACTCAGGTGGCCAAAGAACAGGTAGCAATGGGAACCCAGACCCGGAAGGAAGAGGGTCTGGGGGACCCTGACCTATGGGTGCGTCTGGAGGCCGTGGAGCTGGCCCGCCAGAAGGCAGAGGCACCTGGCCGAGAGATGGCCTGAGGCTGGGAGACCTCAGAGAGGAAGCGGGCGGCCCTGGAGGGCCACCTTGGGGAGCCCAGGCCAAGAGGCTACCCCTTCCCCCAGGAACCCCGAGGTAAGGGGCACCAGGGTACGGGAGGGACACCGGGGCCAGCAGCAAGCAGTGGAAAGAGCTAATTCCCTGGACGACCATCAGGAGGCGGCGCAGCAGTAAGTCGTCGCACCGCTATAGATGGGTAGATGCTATCACCACCCAAATGCAAAAAAACATCTTTGAACCCAGGAAGGTGCACTTGAGAATTCCTCCCTGTGCAGTACCCTCAAGCCCTTTCACACACACCCTCTCCGGGAAAGAGCTGAAAAAGAAAAGAAAGGAAATTAGCTGTTGCCACCAGCTAATTAAAAAACATATGCACAAACCTCTTAGGACACAAAAACCCAATCCTGTTCTAAAAAAGGGTAAACTTTATTAAAAACAAGAAGAAAATACATCTAAAAACTTAGACTATTGCTAGATTTTAAAAAGAACCACTTATAAGGATTAAGCATCAAAATAACTTTCTTGAGGGCCAACTTAATGGTTACAAGCATAACAAAAGCATTTGGGGTTTAGCACAGAGGAGTCCACAAGCCATAAAGAAATAAAAGAGCTAAACCTAATTGCGTCTTCCTAGACATTCCCTGATCTACTTACATATCTGGGGTTTCTGATAAGTAGTTTCTAGGTATGATTTGATGATTTTTCATACTTGGTTTAAAGCTTCTTACAGCATTGCTGCCCTGTGTCTCCTCTCTCCGGAGAACAACCATACACAGAAAAAAGTGTCGTCTTGTTTCAATTTTAAAAAGTTCTAGCCTTCCCACTGGCTCTTTTGGCCAGGTGCTCACTCACTTTCTTTTATCTATGCATGCAGTCAGACTTTTTAACCCTTTACAGGTAAAGCAAGTAGAGAACAGCTACCAAGAGAGATTTAATATCTAACTGGCTGGCTGTTCATAAAAGGAAGCTACCCTCCCACCCCTTCATTTATCAAAGGTGCCTCCAGGTGCAGGGCTTCTCCTGATGAACAGGGCATGTGTGCAGCATGGCTCAGCCAAAATTGGAGAAAAGTTAGTGAGTTGGTGGATAGATTTTGGGGGGCTGAGCCCCCTCTAGCTCAAGTTGACTGCCACCTGTGCTAGAGATGCAAAGATTGTTCAGATACCAAGATATTAAAGATTGAGTACATTTTGAACAAAAATCTCTGACATTACAACAGAAGGAGAGATGGGTAAGGCATTAATAAAAGGACAGACAGTAATGTAGGGATAGTTTTAGTAAGAGGAGGAAACACATACAGGAAAGACCCCCATAATGTCCCAGGAACTGCTGTCAGTATCCCTTCCCTTTCTCTCAGTGGATACTTGACAAGGTAGACTCTCCTGGTTGGAGTCTATGCCATTTAAATATTTTCACTTCTCCTTCCACTCAACTCCCTGCCGTCAGTCCCACCTCAACATATAGTAGCATTCACACTGCTGAAAGTTAGGCATGCTTTTTCAATGTGGGGCATCTTCTTCTTCCTGATCCCATTATATATTTGATAATAATTTTAAGGACCTTAATGGCATAAGACAATATTTATATTTAATAAGACAGCAAGTTTATGCTAGAGAAAAGCTAATTAAAAATTTGAAATAATTGAAAATTAACCTCTCATCTACAGTTGTAAGGCCTCAGTAAATAGAAATGTAATTATTAACTGGCGCTTAACTTACATACTCCTGGCAATCTAACAATGTAGCACATTGTCAGTTCCATACTGTGCATTTGCTTTGTTTTGAAAACTTTCCCCACCATCAAACTCCAGCAATGATTTTGTCAATTTGATTTTATTTTAAATACAGAAATGCTCAGTTTTTTAGATAAAAGAACAACAGAACAGGACAGCCGCTACAACCTTTTTTGCCACATGAAGAACCCAAGGGAAAAAAATATTTTGAAGAAAGTGGTTAAGAACATTTAAACTTCTGGTGCTTAAGTTCAACTTGTCTCTACTATACACTCCATGACTATTAATGAGAAAACAGAAAGACAACAGTTTCATTTACTTTGTTACTTCTGTCTATATACCTGCTTTCTCCAGTGCAACCACTCACAAGTGATTATGCTCACTTTCACCACACGTTTCTCACTGACAGCGACAGTTAGTTGACTTGGTTGTTTTCACCCCTCCCTCCACTTGCCACCCCTCCTGTACTTTTCCAGATCACTGGCCTTGAAACGTCAATTCAACAGCAGTAGTGAACACAGATGTGAAGCTGAGCTGCTTGAAGCAGCTTGCTATTTAACAACCTTTATGAAAAACAAAAAGATGATTCAGATGTTTCAAACGAAGTATAAATTCATTACAGAAAATAATTTAAACCAGATTCTCAAGAGCCTCAATTTTGGTACACATGTCTTTGGAACTCTCTCTGTATTCCCCTCTCCCTCATTGTCCCGAGCTACATAGAATGTTTTTGATGCATTAAATCTTCTTTCTAAATGTCTACCCAACCCTTGCTGCATTGATTTGATATACCATTATTACTCATTTAAGTGAAGGGAATGGAAAATATACCCCACTCAAAAAATAGCAAAGTAAACCAAATAAAAGTCATTCCTTTGGAGTATGCATGTGCAAGTCTTATCTATTTAAACAAGAATTTGCTTGATGATGAATGAGGTATCAAGTATCTTCTCTAAGAATGGGTAGGGGATGTGGTCCTTCCTGCTGCTGCTGCTTTCCATCATTTCTAAAAGAGGGAGATGGTGTATTGTTGCTGCCTGCTATTGACAAGACACTTTGATTCACACAAATGTTCCCAGCAGTTTGCACCACAGATGCGTATTTATAAAAATTAATTATTAATACATAAAATATTACTTGTATTAATATACAAATATATATTTTCAAAAGTCTGTTACTGTAGCAGCAGTTGCATGGGTTTGTCCAATTCACTAATATTAAAAACTCTAGTCTTTTATGGAATCAGATGTGTACCCTGAAGAGCCACAAGGGTTCACCTACATGGATCCAAGTGCAGCACTGGGAACAAAGTTAGCCCACAAACAAAATTCCCTGAAGAATATTGTGCATTCATATGATGACCACAGTGCTCCCCATATTGATTATTCCTGCTAGGAGCACACATAAATTGCTCACGGGGAAGGAGTGAGGGGGGGAAGCAAGGGGTTGCATACTTGCCACTACTGAGTCTGGCAATTTCCTGCATAAAGGTGAAGGTTGTACCTATTAATTCACAGCCCTGGGTTAGAATATAGAATTTAGGTGTATTTTTATCACTTAGCTAGTTAAGAAACAAAACAAAACAAAAAGAATCAAATTCACAAGTCCACCTGCGTATGGGCCTTCTCTCACTAGAATAGTCTGAGGCCTTGTTCTTAGGCTAAGGCATTTGGCTAAGCAGCAGGGGCAGCCATAAGCTGGGAAGCATACAGTCCCATCCTCACATCCCAAACCAGTCACATTGAAATAAGGTGGTATTGGGCTGTTAGGAAGACGATCCTGTCCTGATAATGCCCATCACCACCAGATAAAGAAACAGATTTTAAGCTAGCATCCTGTCTGGCAAGAAATCACTTATCAATGATTGTGGTTGTGAAACCCTCATTTCTGTATTGTTTTATCTTTATGGTCCCCACTTTTCTATTGTTAATCTATCTGGTTCTCTAATTGTTTCTGTCTGCTATATAATTAATTTTGCTAGGTGTAAGTTAATTAGGGTAGTGGGATATAATTGATTAGAGAATTGTGTTACAATATGTTAGGATTGGTTAGTTAAATTTCAGTAAAATGATTAGTTAAGATATAGCTGAGAATATTACTATATAAACTGGGGTCAAACAAGAAGTGGGGGGAAGGGAAATTGGAATCATGTTTACTAAGGGGGGGACGGGAACAGGGAACGGGAAACAGGGACACAGGCAAGGCTCTGCAGTATCAGAGCTGGGAAGGGGGACACGGGATAAATGCTCTGCGGTGTCAGAGCTGGGAACAGAATACTGGGGAACAGATTCTATTGGCATTTAGAGATAAGCCCGACTGGTGTGAAGGGCTTCGGAATATGCTTGCTTGGAAACTAACTTCTAAAAACATTGCATTGCACTTTGGACTTCTGGTCTTTTGCTGCTTGCTGTCTGCGTGACAAGAACCAGGGAAGTCGGAGGATGAAGGGAAATCCCTCTAACATCTCAAATTGGAATACCCAACCATTCATCATGTTGCTGTGGCCTGACAGAGTGGCTTCTCTGCAGGTTCTGGGGAAAGCAACAATCAAGATCAATTTCTACTCTGTGCTCCACCTCTTCCCATTATTTCCTGTTGTATGTCTTTGAGCAATGGCCAGCCTAAATTTGGTTGTGTGTTTGTTACTGTTTGATATCAATAGGAATATCCATATACACAAAATTAAGCATGTGCTTAAGTGCTTTTCTGGGTAGGGACCTCGATAAAGAGCATGTTTTCTAATTTGCTTCCACTCAATTTCTTCTCATGTGCACAGACATAGCAAAGCAACAGTAAAAATCTAATAAGCTTTATCTTCAGTTTGGGAAAGATGAAAGAGAGAGGGTTTCATATTTATATTTTTTAATAGCAGGACATTGATGGAGATATACCCAAGTGACCCTGGCAATCGTCCCAACTCCCACGCTGCAGAGGAAGATGAAAAAAACCCAGGGTCACTGCCAACCTCACCTGGGGGAAAACTTCTTCCTGACTCTACATATGACAGCAGGTAGACCCCGAGCCTGTGAATAAAAACCAGTCAGCCAACCACCTGAAAGAATGTTCTGTATCACCTCAGAGCACAGGAACCACCCTATCCATCTCCAGCTGTGGCCATCTCTGATCCTTCAGAGGAACAAAGGGAAAAAACATCAGAATGGCCATACAGGGCTACTGAGCCCCGCCCCACACCATCACAGGTAAACCCAGCATACAATTCCTCTGATAAACTGGTCCAGATCTCTCTTTGAACTAATTAAGTTATTTTCAAATGTAATATGTTTCTAACATGTATTTGTATTGAATATTCATGTCTTACTTTTATCTCTTCATATTAATTAAGTTGATAGAAACTTGAAGTGACACACATCCATCTATCTGAAATTCCAAATACTTTTATAGTAGTATAAAAACGAGGAACAAATAAAAATAAATTGATGTGAGATTTCCAGCTCTTGCTAATGTTGACCCCAGACACTAAAGGTCTGTGCTCAAAGACTTGACTTAAGGGTCCAATCCAGAGCCCACTGAAGTCAGTGGGAGCCTTTTAATTGATTTCACAGGGCAGTGGGTCAGACCACAAAGGCATCTAGTCTAGGCGAGCAGTGGAGGCTAACAGAGGGAGTTTGCCTGGGAGTTTGCCTGGGGAGAGCGCACTGAGGCTTTCATCTTGCAGGCTTCCCTGAGTAGTTACTGCAACAGCTGAGGAAGCTCTTAGAAGGAAGGTAATATGGTTGGTGGGCGTTCGGCTCTTGTTACCTGCACAGGATGTGCCATGTTTGTCTTTCTTCCACAGGAGAGAAGCGACTTTGTCTGTACAAAGTGCAAGCTGGTCTCCGTATTGGAAGAGGAGGTTCGAGGTCTGGAGAAACAGGTATCGATCCTGTGTTGCATAAGAGAAAATGAAGATTTCCTGCACAGACGTCAGGTTATGCTTCTACGGGCACAACATTCTGAAGAATCAGAGCAGGCTGCGCAGCAGGGACAGAAGGACAGTGAAGAAATTTGGCAGCATGTGACTTCCAGAAGAAGAAAGAGGAGCGTCCACGTACCAGCAATGCAGATACAGGTGAGCAACCGTTTTCATGTTCTCTCCACAGGTACTAATGCGGAGAGTGGACTAGATGATACATCTGAGGGAGCAGAAGGATACTCCACCGATTGGAAGGCATGAGATGCACTGTACTAGGGATGGGGGTTCCATGACCACCGCTCCCAAGAGAAGGAGGCGGGTGCTGGTGGTCGGGGACTCCCTCCTCAGGGGGACTGAGTCATCTATCTGCCGCCCTGACCGGGAAAACTGAGAGGTCTGCTGCTTGCCAGGAGCTAGGATTCACGATGTGACTGAGAGACTGCCGAGACTCATCAAGCCCTCAGATTGCTACCCCTTCCTGCTTCTCCACGTGGGCACCAATGATACTGCCAAGAATGCCCTTGAGCGGACTACATTGCACTGGGAAGAAGGATAAAGGAGTTTGAGGTGCAAGTGGTGTTCTCGTCCATTCTCCCTG
The DNA here is from genome assembly GCF_027887155.1 of Malaclemys terrapin pileata. Taxonomy (NCBI): domain Eukaryota; kingdom Metazoa; phylum Chordata; order Testudines; family Emydidae; genus Malaclemys; species Malaclemys terrapin. Next base: position 163,431,375 of record NC_071506.1, read on the forward strand.
TGGAAGGAAAAGGCCTGGGTAGAGTCCATCGAATCATGGAAGTCAACGAATGGCTATGCAGGTGGTGTCGGAAAGAAGGCTTTGGATTCTTTGACCATGGGATGGTGTTCCAAGAAGGAGGAGTACTAGGCAGAGACGGGCTCCACCTAACAAAGAGAGGGAAGAGCATCTTCGCAAGCAGACTGGCTAACCTAGTGAGGAGGGCTTTAAATTAGGTTCACCAGGGGAAGGAGACCAAAGCCCTGAGGTAAGTGGGGAAATGGGATACCGGGAGGAAGCATGAGCAGGGGAGCGCAAGAGGGGAGGACTCCTGTCTCATACTGAGAAAGCGGGACGATCAGCGAGTTATCGTAAGTGCCTATACACAAATGCAAGAAGCCTGGGAAACAAGCAGGGAGAACTGGAAGTCCTGGCACAGTCAAGGAACTATGATGTGATTGGAATATCAGAGACTTGGTGGGATAACTCACATGACTGGAGTACTGTCATGGATGGATATAAACTGTTCAGGAAGGACAGGCAGGGCAGAAAAACGGGGGAGTTGCATTGTATGTAAGAGAGCAGTATCACTGCTCAGAGCTCCAATATGAAACTGCAGAAAAACCTGAGAATCTCTGGATTAAGTTGAGAAGTGTGAGCAACAAGGGTGATGTTGTGGTGGGAGTCTGTTATAGACCACCAGACCAGGGGGATGAGGTGGACGAGGCTTTCTTCCGGCAACTAACAGAAGTTACTAGATCACAGACCCTGGTTCTCATGGGAGACTTCAATCACCCTGATATCTGCTGAGAGAGCAATACAGCGGTGCACAGACAATGCAGGAAGTACGTTTTTGGAAAGTGTAGGGGACAATTTCCTGGTGCAAGTGATGGAGGAACCAACTAGGGGCAGAGCTTTTCTTGACCTGCTGCTCACAAACTGGGAAGAATTAGTAGGGTAAGCAGAAGTGGGAATCTGGGAGGCAGTGACCATGAGATGGTCGAGTTCAGGATTCTGACACAAGGAAGAAAGGAGAGCAGCAGAATACGGACCCTGGACTTCAGAAAAGCAGACTTTGATTCCCTCAGGGAACTGATGGGCAGGATCCCCTAGGAGAATAAATGAGGGGGAAAGGAGTCCAGGAGAGATGGCTGTATTTTAAAGAATCGTTATAGAGGTTGCAGGAACAAACCATCCCCGTGTGTAGAAAGAATAGTAAATATGGCAGGCGACCAGCTTGGCTTAACAATGAAATCCTTGCTGATCTTAAACACAAAAAAGAAGCTTACAAGAAGTGAAAGATTGGACAAATGACCAGGGAAGAGTATAAAAATATTGCTCAGGCATGCAGGAGTGAAATCAGGAAGGCCAAATCACACTTGGAGTTGCAGCTAGCAAGAGATGTTAAGAGTAACAAGAAGGGTTTCTTCAGGTATGTTAGCAACAAGAAGAAAGTCAAGGAAAGTGTGAGCCCCTTACTGAATGAGGGAGGCAACCTAGTGACAGAGGATGTGGAAAAAGCTAATGTACTCAATGCTTTTTTTGCCTCTGTCTTCACGAACAAGGTCAGCTACAAGACTACTGCACTGGGCAGCACAGCATGGGGCGGTGGTGACCAGCCCTCTGTGGAGAAAGAAGTGGTTCGGGACTATTTAGAAAAGCTGGACAGGCACAAGTCCATGGGGCCGGATGTGCTGCATCCGAGGGTGCTAAAGGAGTTGGCGGATGTGATTGCAGAGCCATTGGCCATTACCTTTGAAAACTCATGGCGATTGGGGGAGGTCCCGGATGACTGGAAAAAGGCTAATGTAGTGCCCATCTTTAAAAAAGGGAAGGAGGAGGATCCGGGGAACTACAGGCTAGTCAGCCTCACCTCAGCCCCTGAAAAAATCATGGAGCAGGTCCTCAAGGAATCAAATCTGAAGCATTTAGAGGAGAGGAAAGTGATCAGGAACAGTCAGCATGGATTCACCAAGGGCAAGTCATGCCTGACTAACCTAATTGCCTTCTATGAGGAGATAACTGGCTCTGTGGATGAGGGGAAAGCAGTGGCCGTGTTATTCCTTGACTTTAGAAAAGCTTTTGATATGGTCTCCCACAGTATGCTTGCTGGCAAGTTAAAAAAGTATGGGCTGGATGAATGGACTAAAAGGTAGATAGAAAACTGGCTAGATCGTCGGGCTCAACGGGTAGTGATCAATGGCTCCATATCTAGTTGGCAGCCAGTATCAAGCGGAGTGTCCCAAGAGTCGGTCCTGGGGCCGATTTTGTTCAATATCTTCATTAATGATCAGGAGGATGGCATGGACTGCACCCTCAGCAAGTTTGCAGATGACACTAAGCTGAGAGGAGTGGTAAATTCACTGGAGGGTAGGGATAGGATACAGAAGGACCTAGACAAATTAGAGGATTGGGCCAAAAGAAACCCGATGAGGTTCAACAAGGACAAGTGCGAGTCCTGCACTTAAAACGGATGAATCCCGTGCACTGCTATAGACTAGGGACCGAATGGCTAGGCAGCAGTTCTGCAGTAAAGGACCTAGGGGTTACAGTGGATGAGAAGCTGGATATGAGTCAACAGTGTGTCCTTGTTGCCAAGAAGGCTAACAGCATTTTGGGCTGTATAAGTAGGGGCATTGCCAGCCGATCGAGGGATGTGATCATTCCCCTCTATTTGGATTTGGTGAGGCCTCATCTGGAGTACTGTGTCCAGTTTTGGGTCCCACACTACAAGAAGGATGTGGAAAAATTGGAAAGAGTCCAGCGGAGGGCAACAAAAATGATTGGGGGCTGGACCACATGACTTATGAGGATAGGCTGAGGGAACTGGGATTGTTTAGTCTGCAGAAGAGAAGAATCGGGGGCGGTGGGAGGATTTGATAGCTGCTTTCAACTACCTGAAAGGGAGTTCCAAAGAGGATGGATCTAGACTGTTCTCAGTGGTACCAGATGACAGAACAAGAGGTAATGGTCTCAAGTTGCAGTGGGGGAGGTTTAGGGTGGATATTAGGAAAAACTTTTTCACTAGGAGGGTGGTGAAGCACTGGAATGGGTTACCCAGGGAGGTGTTGGAATCTCCTTCCTTAGAGGTTTTTAAGGTCAGGCTTGACAAAGCCCTTCCTGGGATGATTTAGTTGGGAATTGGTCCTGCTTTGAGCAGGGAGTTGGACTAGATGACCTCCTGAGGTCCCTTCCAACCCTGATATTCTATGTTTAAAAATATGGAATCAGACTTAAACACAACAGTAGTACTGTTTTGGTAGGACTGTTTTTTAAAGTACGCAAGCCATCCCAGGAGCTACTTTAAAAAAGGGAACTATAATCATCACAATTTTTAAACAGTTATTTTCACAAGTTTTCTTGAGTGGAATCCTGAAGACTATAACTTTTTAAAAAATCAAGTAAACTATTAAGAACATAGCAAGATTGATGCTTGACTAGCCAAACATTTATATGTGTGGGGGGCTTTTTGTTTGTTTTTTGCTAGAAATCAATTGCATTCTTTATATACAGGTAACAAGCTTGTTTATAAGTTGGATGGTAAAGCAGTTAGTGCTGGAATTTTTCAGAATTCTTAAATGAATTGCAGATGCAAGAGGTGATAAAGATATATAAGTAAATATGATAAGAAATGTATATTGTGTGTACTATGAAAGGGAACTACAGAATAAAGACTGAATTGACACTACTCTCTGAACATAGCCAATTTAGTATTATAGGCCTGATCTCTCTCTCACTAAAGTCAAGGAGAGTTTCTCCATTGATTTGCAAGAAACCAGGACAGGACTCTTTCCCCCTTTGACTGCATTGTTTACATTTAGCACCCTCTTGTGTCCTTTTCCATCTTTGTCATGCAAGGATTCCCATTATACATTTGGATAGTACTATTACAGTATGGAGTAGTTCCATAGTATGCTAAACAACTGGATGTTTTATGTGCACAATAAAGAGCTTACCTTCATTTTTAATGATTATGGATAAAGTCTACATATATTTTGAAAGTCATAACACCACTGAACATTACTAACACTCAATTTTGACTCCTACATTTAAATATCTGGAGGTCAAAAACTGAAATAATCATCAACTTGTTCCTAAACTGAATAGTCTCTCACTAGTTCATGAAAACTAACAAATAAGAGCATCTTGTCATTATGTTGGGGGTATATGTGGGTGTCATTTCCTCAGTACTAAATTATGATGATTATTATAGTTGCTCTTATTTTATAAGACAATGATTCTAGACTGGAAGAGGACCAGTAGAAAATACAGCTATTTAAATTAAAGTTACAGTAGCATGCTGTATATAATGTGTATGGGGAAAATGTTGCCCAATTATCAATACAGCTGAAAAGCAAACCCATGCTTAAGCATTACCAAAAAAAAACCCACCACCTAACAACAACAACAAATTAATTACTGTGATGTGATTTAGAGCATAAACTAGTTAATTAGCAGTTTTTGTGTTTTTTCAAGGAAAATATTATTCAGTACCTGAAACATTCCAGTACCTAAAGTACACTAGATGCATCAGAGACGTTTTGGCATTTTGTTTGATAAATCTAATTATGCTTAGTTACACCGTTAGAGTATAGTATCACAGTGCATGTTGCATCCCATAACTCCCATATATAGGGCTAAAAAAATTTAGATTCCAAAAATCAATTACACTTCATACAGTCCTGCAATTCTCAGAATATGTAATATTGTACTTTTTATAAACCAGTCTTTTTTTATATTTATGTCAAAGATAGCAGTCCTTTTCCTTGTTTTGCACATCAATATCCTGATAGAACTTAACATCTGTGAAAATGTCTTCTTACAAAGGTGCACAGTAAAATAATTACCAGCAGAAGAATAATTACAGTGAGTGTAATGTGCAGCATGTACAAGAAAGACAGGAGGAGGATTTTTTATTGGGTTTAGATCACTTTGTATGCAATTATTACTGTTTACAGCATTGTATAACTCTAAGGGTTGACAAAATTTATGAGCTGTTGAGTTTAAGGATTAGGATCTAAAACCTTATTGATTACCACTGTTTTCCATGAAGTCCAACATCTAAGAGTGCAGTGAGGTATGGGGGTTGTTTTGTCTTCCAGTAGCTCCAGCTGCTGTTTCACCAGAATACAGCGGTGTACTCTAGAAAATATTTGCAAACACTACTTCATTAAAGTATAAATTAAAAATCGCCTTTGCGCTACTACACACACTAAACATTGAGTCACAATGGAACAGCATACCTTTAAAGATATTTCAAATATGAGCAATAACCACAACACTAGAGAGCTTGAATTCATCTTGCTGATATCCCACAAAGTGGAAAATAAAAGAATCCTTCTTTCAATTTCAGAACTTCAAGTGCTGTGATAAATCCAGCTGGATGCTCAAGTGGTCTTCCTTCAGCTGCTCATGCTGTTTCAGGGTGCAAGGGCCCTGCATGTCAGGGGAGCTGTGCAGCAGGTTCACTCTTCCAGTTTAAAGAAGCCCCACAATACAGATGCTGAAGGGTTTATTCCCCCACACTGTGTCCTGCCCCAGTTAGGGCTGTGATTATTCTCCTGCACTGAGAGAGGAGCTGCAGCATAAACTACTGGAGGAGGCGCAAGGGGTTGTGGGAGTTTCCACGGGGCTGCAACAGGAGGCAGTCGCACTTTCTGTGGGAAGGACACGGACTGCATAGCTGGCACCTGCAGGACTCTGCCTTTCTGTCCTATGTGAGCTATTACAGCAACAAATCTCCCTCTCTGGCCAGCCTGAGCCTACTGAATGACAGCTCCGCCCCGCCACCAGCACAGAGCAGCACCTGCAGCAGGAGCCAGGGGAGCAATCTGCGTTGTCCGTGCTGCCACTGAACGTGCATGCGGCCCCGCCTGGGATATGCGCAGCGTTGGCACAAGCCCAGGAAGAGAACGAAGCTGCTGCCCTTACCCTGAGCTTCAAACTTCCCCCCACAGCCCGCCCGCCGCGGGACGGGGAGGGAGAAGGGTGATGATTAGAGCGAGAGGAGGGGTATAGAGGAGCGAACTGCTGTCGCGGTGGCAAGGGTGGGGGCGAGTGAGGAGCAGATCAGGTACCTGGTTTTTAGAGCGGCAGCTAGAAGCCTGGGCCGTTTCACAGTAGGCTGGCTGGCCTGGCATTCAGAACAACATCGGGCTAGCGTGTGACCTTAAATAATGATGCTGATTGTTTTGTTGGTAGACAGCTCGTGCAGAAAACCTCCATATCATTCTCATATCGCCACTTAAAGCTAGTCTACAGAGCTGGTAGTTTTTCATTGTGGCATGGCCTCCCGGGCGGGGGGGGGGGGGGGGGGGGGGAGGCAAGTGGGGCAATTTGCCCCAGGCCCCAGGCCTCGCAGGGGCCCCCACTAGAATATAATATTTTATAGTATTGCAACTTTTTTTTATGGAAGTGGCCCCCGAAATTGCTTTGAATCCTCTGGTCAGCCCTGGATTGTAGGTGTGTGCTGACCTTCAGAAACTGATGTTAGAATCAAGGAATTAGGGAGAATGTAATAGAGAAGTATATTACTGAGTGACTGCATACAAAGTGCTTTAATTGAAGAATTAAATCATAATTCTTGCTTTTATCCACAGACGTTTTACATTTTTTGTAAATGCAATATCCGAATACTTTGGATGAGGTATTAACATATTTTATTAAATCCAATGATATATCTGTAAATGCATCACAATATAGAATTGGCTTATGTATGCAATCTTGCAATAAGTATACCACTTTCTGCCATTTATCGGGGGTAGCCATTTTAGTCTGTATCCACAAAAACAACAAGGAGTCTGGTGGGGTGGCACCTTAAAGACTAACAGATTTATTTGGAAAAAGAACAGGAGTACTTGTGGCACCTTAGAGACTAACAAATTTATATGCATCCGAAGAAGTGGGCTGTAGTCCACGAAAGCTTATGCTCTAATAAATTTGTTAGTCTCTAAGGTGCCACAAGTACTCCCGTTCTTTTTGCGGATACAGACTAACACGGCTGCTACTCTGAAACCTAGATTTATTTGGGCATAAGCTTTTGTGGGTAAAAAACCTCACTTGGATGAATCTGAACAAGTGAGGTTTTTTTTACCCAGGAAAGCTTATGCCCAAATAAATCTGTTAGTCTTTAAGGTGCCACCGGATTCCTTGTTGTTCTTTCTGCCATTGATATTAAATAATGATCTTTGTTATTTCAGCTATCTTTAACATTTTCCACAGAAATCAATACTTTAATTATTACAATATTTTTGTAGACAGTTATGTGCTTCTGATTTATATGTCTGTATAATTCCAATCTATTTAATTAATACCAAATTGGTTTGCAACTCATGTATATTTTATTCTTTCAAACCATTGATGGGCTTCTAGGTAGCAGTATATTCTGTGCTCACTTTGCTTAGACTTCCTCCTGTTATTTTAGGAAGATATACAGTATAGTGAAGCTTAGCAGAATTCATTTTTATATAATTTAGATAGATATTGTCTATGTTTATTTTAAAACTTTTTTTTATTTTTATCCGTTTAAATCTTCACAGTTGCGGGAAATCATGGAGGGTGTCCCACAATGAGGGGCAGACAGTAATTATTTAACGATAGTAGACATTAAGGTAAAAAAGTTAAAGCTTTGTAACTGTAAAAACACCAATTGTCAACATCACGTCAAAATATACAAAGTGAATATGCTCAAATCACATGCTAATAAGTTCTCAAACAGCCTTTTTCTTACTTTGTCTATCTGTACATTTTGATTATTATCCATGGGAAAAAAATTATCTGTTTCTGTCTGTACGGTGAAATTGACATTTACTTACTTACCAGTAAAATTCTTCCAAGCCTTAGTATAGTATTGATGCAATCAAGCCTATGGAAATAGTATTTATGATTACAGATTATTTTTCAGGCATACTATTTTCTGTAATTATTTCAATCTTATGTCAGTGGTTTCTGACAGAATTAAAAAAGGGAATAAACTGGTAGAATTATCAGAGAGACTCTTGGGGAATTCCAAAAACTCATTTACATATCTGTGGTCATAGAGCAATCAGAAAGAAGAGAATAAACAGAAGAAGAAAATGTCACTGTAGCTGTTGTATGCAGTGTTGTAGCTGTGTCAGTTTAAGGATATTAGAGACACTAGATGGGTGAGATAATATCTTTTCTTGGACCAGCTTCTGTTGGAGAGAGAAAGAGAGAGACATGCTTTTAAGCTTACACTAACCTCTTTTTCAAAAGCTTGTCTCTCTCACCAACAGAAATGGGTCCAATAAAAGATGTTACCTCACTGTAGATGCTTTAATTTAAAATACAGGAAATAAGTCACGCCTATCCCTAATGGAAAAAATTAATTTAAACCCCACAGGGTAGATCCTGAGCTGGTAAATTGTCCCGACTCCATTACAGGTTAAGTCAATGGAGCTATGTAGCGCATGAGTCCAAATTTGTGGAATTTCCAGTCCTCTATATGAGAATAACTCGTGGAGAGGGGAAATATGTTTCTCTTTTTCCTAGACTTATTTTTACAAAAATCAAAAACATATCAAAATAGAAATTTAAGAACTTTTATTGCAATAAAAAATTAATCCCATTAACATTTTTTTAAGAAACACTAAGCATTTAAGGGAATTTGGTGAATGGGGGAGATTTTGCTTACATTAGCAACAGAGAAGAAAAGTTATATGAAAATTCACAGGAAAAACATGAACAATTTCCATATGGGCAAAGGCCCATTTGGGATTCAATGGAGGTTTGAAGAATCTGGACTGTAGAAGACAAGGTAAGTATGCTTTTTGTGGCTTTGTTAGTTGCAATGGTTGAAACACAATTAAACAAATTTAGGTCTCCAGTGGGGACAAACACCAAGATCAATTTTTTACCTGTTAAAGAGAAATAAATAGTTAATTGGGTAATTAGCTAATATAAGCATGATCATACATGGATAATGTCATAGGTGCCGCCTTCCCCTCTGCCCAGTGCGTGCTCGACCCCCGCCCCCACCTCTGGCCCTGCCTCTGCCCCTACCCCACCTCTTCCCACCCCTCCACCGCCCTCGCCCCACCCCCATTACACCGCTTTCCCAAAGTCTCCACCCCACCCTGCCTTTTCACATGCCAGCCCCTCCCCCTTCCCACCTCATTCCACCCCCTTCCCCCAAGTCCCTGCTCCTGCCCTGCCTCTTCTCCGCCTCCTCCCCTGAGCGCGCTGTGTCCCCACTCCTCCCAGAAAGTCCTCCCAGTTCAGGAGTGGGTCAGGGATCTGGGCTGGGGGTGCTCCTCGTACCTAAGCTAAAAGATCCCTGCAGTGCCCAAAAATCCTGTGGGGTTTGCTCAGCAAGTCGGTTACTACCAGAACAATTGTAATGTGAAAGTGGGGATAGAGACGTGCTAAACCTGGGACATATGAGGGTAGCAGCTTGGAAGTGCTGCTCAACCCAGTCTGCTGAATCCAGGGGCATATGAGGATGGCTGATTGAAAGCGCTGCACGACCCAGCCTGCTTAAGCATGCTCTATTCCGGTGTGGTACCCATGGCATATGAGGGTGCCAGCTTGGAGGTGCTGTTCGACCCAGCCAGCTGAGTCCAAGGGCCTATGAAGGTGACAGGTTGGAAGTGCTGTTTGACCCAGCTTATTGAGTCCAGGGACGTATAAGGGGTCGACTTGGGAGTGCTGATTAACCCGGTCCTCTCAGACATGCTCTGTTAGTGTGTGTGTGTGTTCGTCTCATTCTGGGGCTGGAAGAACCCAGCCCTGGGGAACCTAGGTCCTGCAGGATAGCTCCCTTGGGAGGGAACTTGCAGCAGGGAGACATAGAGCTCTCTGAGAATACAAGTGACACATGCAGTACATTGATAGAAGTACAGAACCCCACCCTGAAGACTAACCCTAATAAATGAGCATACCCCAAAGTAACAGGCAAAGATGGTAACAATGAGAGATGAGAACTAGCCAAGACGTCTCCCCCCTTTCCTCCCACCAGAGAGACCAGAACCGGCCAGGATCTCTCCCCTTCTCTCCCACCACAGAGACCACAACCAGCTGGGATGTCTCCCCCCTTCCCTCCAACCAGAGAGACCGGAACCAGCTGGGATGTCTCCCCCCTCCCTGCCCTCCCCTCCCACCGGAGAGACTGGCTCTGTGAATGTGTAGTAGACTCTAGGGCCAAGGGGAGGGGGGCTGCCCTGCCCCACTTCGTTGTGGTCCTGGCAGAAGCCAGTAACCCCAGGGAGGTGAGGGCCTGGGTGATGGGCTGGTGATGCATCCCAGCCCAAGGCTCTTTTGAAGAAACGACATTTGACTCCAGGCACGCACCTTTTCAATATACCCTGAAGGGTTGGAAGTTTAATAGAGCCACAGACATCCGGTGCTAAGATACAGGATGTGGACCTGAGGATCCTAATGGGAGCGGAAAAGAATCCACTGATTGTTCATCATATGGGAACAAATGATATGGCTAGAGTCTTGCTGGAACAGATCAAGGGAGACTATGCCAAGCTGGGGAAGATGCTTAAGGAAATCGAGGCTCAGGTGATCTTCAATGGGATTCTGCCTGTTCCTAGAGAAGGGCAACAAAGATGTGACAAGATTATGATGATCAACAGATGGCTCAGGCAGTGGTGCTATAAGGAGGGCTTTGGGATGTATGACCACTGGGAGGCATTCATGGACAGAGAACTGTTCTCTTGGGATGGACTTCACCTGAGGAGGGAGGGAAATAGAGTTCTAGGATGGAAGCTGGCACAACTGATTAAGAGAGCTTTAAACTAGGAATTTGGGGGAGATGGTTGGGAGATGTCCAGGTAATCTCCACGCTGGATTTTGACATTGAGAGGGAAAAAAACGAAGTAAGAAAGGATACAGCTGTGGGTAGCAGAATAAACATAAGGAGGAAGGGTAGTGTAGATATCAGTCTAATAGGTGATACTGGCAGTAGAATGTCTGTGCCTAATCGGGTAAAGAATGTGAGCAAAGCCAAACAGCAAAAATTAAGATGTCTGTACACCAATGTGAGGAGCCTAGGTAACAAAATGGAGGAACTAGAGTTTCTGGTGCAGGAAGTGAAACCAGATATTATAGGGATAACAGAAACATGGTGGAATAGTAGTCATGACTGGAGTAGAGGTATTGAAGGGTATGTGCTGTTTAGAAAAGACAGAAATAAAGGCAAAGGTGGTGGAGTAGCATTGTATATCAATGATGAGGTAGACTATAAAGAAATAAGAAGTGATGGAATGGATAAGACAGAGTCTGTCTGGGCAAAAATCACATTGGGGAAGAAAGCTACTAGCGCCTCCCCTGGGATAGTGTTTGGGGTGTGGTATATACCACCGGGATCTGATTTGGATATGGATAGAGACCTCTTTAATGTTTTTAATGAAGTAAATACTAATGGGAATTGTGTGATTATGGGAGACTTTAACTTCCCAGATATAGACTGGAGGACAAGTGCTAGTAATAATAATAGGGCTCAGATTTTCCTGGATGCAATAGCTGATTGATTCCTTCATCAAGTAGTTGCTGAACCAACAAGAGGGAATGTCATTTTAGATTTGGTTTTGGTGAGTAGTGAGGACCTCATAGAAGAAATGGTTGTAGGGGACAACCTTGGTTTGAGCAATCATGAGCTAATTCAGTTCAAACTAAATGGAAGGATAAACAAAAATAGACTAGGGTTTTTTATTTCAAAAGGGATAACTTTAAAAACTTAAGGAAATTAGTTCGGGAAGTGGATTGGACTGAAGAACTTGTGGATCTAAAGGCAGAGGAGGCCTGGAATTACTTCAAGTCAAATTTGCAGAAACTATCAGAAACCTGCATCCCAAGAAAGGGGAAAAAATTCATAGGCAGGAGTTGTAAATCAAGCTGGATGAGCAAGCATCTCAGAGAGGTGATTAAGAAAAAGGAGAAAGCCTACAAGGAGTGGAAGATGGGAGGGGTCAGCAAGGAAAGCTACCTTATTGAGGTCAGAACATGTAGGGATGAAGTGAGAAAGGCCATGTAGAGTTGGACCTTGCAAAGGGAATTAAAACCAATAGTAAAAGGTTCTATAGCCATATAAATAAAAAGAAAACAAAGAAAGAAGACGTGGGACCGCTAAACACTGAGGATGGAGTGGAGGTTAAGGATAATCTAGGCATGGCCCAATATCTAAACAAATACTTTGCCTCAGTCTTTAATGAGGCTAATGAGGAGCTTAGGGATTATGGTACGATGACAAATGGGAATGAGGATATGGAGGTGGATATTACCACATCCGAGGTAGAAGCCAAACTCGAACAGCTTAATGGGACTAAATCGGGGGGGCCCAGATAATCTTCATCCAAGAATATTAAAGGAACTGGCACATGAAATTACAAGCCCATCAGCAAGAATTTTTAATGAATCTGTAAACTCAGGGGTTGTATCGTATGACTGGAGAATTGCTAACATAGTTCCTGTTTTTAAGAAAGGGAAAAAAAGTGATCCGGGTAACTACAGGCCTGTTAGTTTGACATCTGTAGTATGTGAGGTCTTGGAAAACATTTTGAAGGAGAAAGTAGTTAAGGACATTGAGGTCAATGGTAATTGGGACAAAATAAAACATGGTTTTACAAAAGGTAGATTGTGCCAAACCAAATGGATCTCCTTCTTTTAGAAGGTAACATATCTTTTAGATAAAGGAAATGCAGTAGATCTAATTTACCTCGATTTCAGTAAGGCATTTGATACGGTTCCACATGGGGAATTATTAGCTAAATTGGAAAAGATGGGGATCAGTATGAAAATTGAAAGGTGGATAAGGAACTGGTTAAAGGGGAGACTACAACAAGTCATACTGAAATGTGAACTGTCAGGCTGGAGGGAGGTTACTAGTGGAATTCCTCAGGGATCGGTTTTGGGACCAATCTTATTTAATCTTTTTATTACTGACTTTGGCACAAAAAGTGGGAATATGCTAATAAAGTTTGTGGATGACACAAAACTGGGAGGTATTGCCAATACAGAGAGAGACCGGGATATCCTACAGGAAGATCTGGATGACCTTGTAAACTGGAGTAATAGTAATAGTCAGCAGTGACCCCCACTTCCTTAACAATCTAGCAGCCGTTATGGCTACCAATGGCCATTAGGGGTAGCAGGCGCCTCACGTACACAGCTATCCTGAACTTTTAAACTACCTTGTCTCCCCTGCCTTAAGGCAGAAAAAACTGGCTCCAAACCAGTTTTCACTGACCAGATAGCAGAAGTGCAGAGTCTGGCAACCACCAATCAAGTGTTAACACGGCAGGAGTCTTTGTCTGAGTGTGTATAAAACTTCTATGAAATTTGTATAAGACAGAGTCTTTGTACCAAGGTGCAAGGCTCTCCTTTTTTCTGCAGAATAAAGCAACCCTTCCTTATCCCTGTCTGTCTGTTATTGGCTCTCAGCTAGGTGGACCCGATATTTCGGTAACAGTTTCTGGCGACCCAGATGGGACTCTCCTAGCTTGGACATTGGACTTCAGACGGCTGTGGCGAACTGGGAACGGCGCCAATGGGGTGTTTAGCCCCTCTTTCTCTGCTTCACCGCGGCCCCTGGGGTTCGTGCTCCGATAAGGTGAGCCCTAATAGGATGAGGAAACACTATCTGACTCTGGTTCTGGTTCTGTTCTGGTTAACCAGTTAATGAATTTCTGGCTTGTACACTTGGGTGTTAGGTGTGTGGGCGGAACTGAGCCTCTCGTTCGTAATTCCTCAGGATTCTGGATTAGACCATAATTCCCTCTGTTCTCTGTTTAATTCTCTGTTTAAGTGTCAGAAGAAAGATGGGTGGGTCTCAGGGAAAACCCTCTAAGGATAGCCCTTTGGATTATATGTTAAGTAAATGACCTTTACCCGGTGTTCAAAAAGGAATGTCAGGGAAGCGCTTTCTACAGCTTTGCACCCAAGACTGCCCAGCCTTGGGAACTGCATGGCCCGAACATGGCTCCTTTGATATTCCGACCTATTTAACTCCCTTGCGCCTAACATTGGAAAACCAGGCGCCAGGGCAAATGGACTATTGGTTTTTGTGGGACGATGAGGCTCATCGTCCCACAAAAAAGGTAAAAAAGGTACAGATTCGGGCACCTCTATTCCCGAAAGCTTTTGCCCCTCACGAAGCTGATTGTTGGGAGGATACCCCCCCCATATATTGTCCCAGAGCACGACCACCCCTGGCGGCACCATTACCAGCTACGGCGGACCCGGAGCCCAAAACAGCAGTTGTACCGAGACCGATCCCGTCAACAAAAATTGACAACACTACAAGTCAAGCCAGTGGATCAACTAGTAGGGCAACCAGCAGTGGGTATGCTACTACTTCTCTGTCTGTTCCCTTTCTTAGTCCATCCCATACGAGAAAAGGGGCACAATAGGGGGAAGACGTGTTTAATATACAGGCACCCCTCTGGACCATCCCAGTTCCCACAACGGATGGGAATGTCATAGACCGTTATGTCCATGTCCCATTTACCATTGCAGACTTTATGAACTGGCAAACCGCTACACCCCGCCTTAGGGACGACCCGGACGTCGTTCTTAGGCGATTCCGCGCTATTTTCCAGTCTCATAATCCTGATTGGCAAAATGTGGGCCAGCTTTTAAATTGCCTATTGTGTATGGAGGAGAAGGAGCGGGTCCTAAGGAGGGTCCGGGGGGCTGCAGAAGCCGCCAACAAGGGCCACGACTTTATAATTCTCACCAACCCGGCCCAATGGAACCCGAATGATTTAACCCACCAGGCAGATCTAAAAAAATTCCTAAACTACATTTTAACAGGTATAAAACAAGCAGGAAAAAAATCTCTAAATTAGTCAAAAGTCCATAATACCGTGCAAGGGAAAGAAGAACACCCTTCCGATTTTTACAAAAAACTTTGTAAAGCATTTTGTACCTATACTAACATAGATCCCAAAGCCATGGACACACAGTCCACGGTCAGGCTTATTTTTATCTCACAGTCAGCCCCAGACATCAAGAAGCAGTTGCAGCAGGTCCTGGGCGCTGAGGAAAAATCCCTGGAGGAACTGGTAAGTGTGGCCACCCGTGTATATCACACAAGAAAAAAGTTTCAAAAGACCAAACAGGTAAAAATGCTAGCGGCCCTTGTAAACGCTGGAAATGAGAAAGAAGGAGGGTGGAAGGGATCTCCCAACTGGCAACCAAAGACGGATCGCGGGGGGGTTCCCGAGTCGTGCCAATAATATATGTAACTATTGTAAGCAGCTTGGTCACTGGAAGAGAGAGTGTCCAAACCGGCGTGCTGGATGACAGCCCCGCTGCCCAGATCAACCTCAACAACAAATGGCCATAAAAAGAACAAACACCATTAATAATGAAGATTGACGGCAATCCAGGGGTCCCCTTGTTACCTATTCCAATGACTTTACCACTTGAAGGACATAAATCCACACCGTGTAGAGGTCAAAGCATAGGGGTTTATTACACACAGCGCTGGCGGAGTGTCACCTGGCTTATTAGGCTCAGAGACACTGTCAATCAATTGATTACAATGAAATATATAGATTTTCCATGGGCGGGGGAAGGTGACGGGGTAAGCAGTTCCACACCCCGGGATAGGTTTTGCAGCAAGACAAGATAGCACAATAGCCAATGGTTAAAAGGTTACACAATGTCTCCGCCCATGGTCTCAAGTTAGCAAGTTAACATTTGATTAATACTTTGATAAAATGTTATTAGTATAAAATATATATGTTGAATTCTGATTTGGGGTCCATAGGAACGGAGTAACTCCTTTGATTGTCCGACAGGTACATGTCTAGGGGATAAAGCAAAGAAACAGTGAAAGCATATGAAAATAGAGATTGTCTCCTTTATGTCTTAAGGCAGGGCCTTGGTCCCTTGGAAGGGAGGTGGAAGGATGCCATATCATTATAGTGACATGTGCCATTTCATAAACTCAAGGTTGGATCTGTGGGAAGACTGTTTTCCCTTCAGGAGAAACACAATAGGAACAGGGATTCTTTGTTCAATTTGAAACATTGGATGAAACATAATTATTCAGTTATTGCTTCAACATCTGGCATTTCTACTGACCAAGCAGATTTTAGCAAAGGCAATGTTATTTTGTTTACCCCAGCTTTCTCGTAGCTGATCACTATTAGCTAGGCCTCTGGTCTCCAGACCAAACTCTGGACTTTGGGTCTGGAAAAGAGCTGGCATAATTCATATACCAGGTTGTTTATATAACATGCACATGGATTTTAACCCTTCAGTCCCTCCTCTTGACCCTATGGTTCTCTAACCCGCCAGGTCAAATATACTAATTTTAATGTACCCAGCCTACTGCGGAGTCGCCGATAAAGCACCAGTACTATCAGGAATGTTAGGATAGATACTCCCCACATAACTTGACAAAATAGCACCCAGATCCATCCCCAGGGGACCTTGTCACCTGAGATGGCATCGCTCATAATCATTGCTTTAACCTCCACTGCCTGGTTCCTTGCCTTTGAGTACTTCACATCAGTGTACCTCAGACGGCCTGCTCCAATATGCCTCTGGGCTTCGGCCACCAACTCCTTGATCTTCGCTTGCAGGGCCTGTAGACCCTCCCCTAGATACTTACTGCCGTAGTGCCATTCCGGATCCCATGTTAGGTTACCCATCATTGGCGGAGTATGGTGGAGCCGCGTCCCATCAACAGTCAGGGTTGACCTTCGGGGGACCGTCATGCACACGGATGGATGTCTCGAGGGGCAGGGCTTTCCATTTAGTTCGATGGAGTGGTTCTGGGCAGTCACACACCAGTAGGTACCGTTCATCTGGACCAGCTCCGCGTGCGCCAGTTTCTCAGTAATGGCCACTTCGAACCTAGACAGATTCGTTAGAACATTATATGAGCATGTACACAGAATTTCCTTATCAGAGTGGGTGCAACCTTCACTAGGATACAATGCTCTCCCAGCGACCTCAGCGTATGCAACGTCTTCTATTTTAATAACATGACCCCTCCTCCATACTGGCAGGGAGGTCACCATCCTGCAAGGGTATCTAGTAATCCTCTCTTCTGTCTAGTTAAGCGCTGATCAATTTGGTTTGTTAGGCTAGTAATGTTTTTACTTATTCGAGGCCTGACCTTTGCACATTGTCTGTTTACTTCCTTTAAAGGAATACGCACCTCGACCCTGTAAGTGTGGAATACCACCGAGGTGAGGACCGGTAGGACTGGTCCTATTATTATTAATTCTGGTTTTGGAACAGGGATTTGTTCAGGGCATGACACACAATCGGGTGGTTCCACTCTGTCTCTGATAACCCAGTTAATTGTTACCAGTCGTGGACATTCTAATTTGAGCCATCGTTTAACAAATGTATGCCATGCCTTTGGGGTTACCTCCATCCGTGTTTTAAGTGGTAAGCCCCATCCTGATTCAGCAGGCCCAACCTCCACTGGTACCATGTCAGTATAATTGGCACATAATCATTCATGAGTGTTTGGTTTCTTTCCCACAAAGTCCCACACGAATTCCAGTATCGAGGTCTGTGTGTTTCCTCCCAAGCCATCGTGGCAATATGCCCTGTAATTGTGTTCAAATGAGGGATAGCCCAAGACTTTGTAGTCCCCTTCACACATGGCACATTACTTGCGTCCTTTCTCATGCACCACAGGGACAGCAGGAGCCTCCCCATGGTCGCTCTGGTTGTCCTGGTCACCCTTCAGTCCTTCCTATTTCACCTCTTGTTGTTCACCTGTGGAGACACTTGTGGAAATGTCGTTAGTATTGACAGATACTGATTTAAACAATTGTAACTGATTTTGGTGACGCCAAAATGTTCCCAATTTTCCCCCAATCTTTGCACATGTATTAGTAGTCAGAAGGACCCTCATAGGGCCTTGCCATCTTGGCTTTAAAATTCCTTTAACATCTGGGTAAATGCGACACATTACCAAATCCCCAACTTTAAATGCAGGTTTGTCCAGACTGCTATTATCATCCAGCTGGGTTTGATTTTCCTTCACTTGGTTGTATAAATCCTTCAACTCTCTCTGTCCAATGCCTTGATGTAGTTTTGCAGCCTGTCTGCAAAAAGCCCCGACCCCCCCGCAGGGAGGATCACAGTGCTAGGAATTCTCATTTCTCTTCCTGTCATTAGCTCAAAGGGTGTCAGTTGAGTCAGCCTATTTGGGCTGCCCCTAATTCGATACAATACCGCAGGAAGCATACGAAGCCCACCCTTCTCCTGTATCCAGTACTGCTTTTGTTAAGGCTGTTTTCATTGTTCTGTTCGTTCTTTCCACCATTCCCGAGCTTTCAGGGTGGTATGGTATATGGAATCTTTGCTTTATTCCCAGTGCCTTGCATGCCTCCTTCATTACTCGCCCTGTAAAGTGAGTTCCTTGGTCAGAGTCTGTTGACAGTGGTAAACCCCATCTGGGTATTATTTCTTCTGCTAGGATTCGAGCTACTGTTGTTGCAGTACAATTCTTGGTTGGGAATGCCTCTACCCATCGGGTAAAAGTGTCAATAATTACCAAAATGTAAGTGTACCCTCTGCTTTGTGGCAAGGGTCCAGTAAAGTCAATTTGCAAATTTTGCCATGGTCCCTCTGGTCGTGGTTGGTGATTTAGAGGCACCTTTTTCCTTCTACCCACATTCACTTGTGCACATGTCACACATCTTTTGAGAAATTGTAAAGCATCTTTTTTCATGGCTGGCCACCACCAGTATTCCAAGGCGGCCCTCATTTGTCTCCACCCCAGATGAGCTGGAGAGTGGATGGCATGGAGCAGTAGAGCCCGTATGCACTCCGGGGCTACCAGCTCCTTCCCCCCTGGCCCATACCAGAGGTGATTTTTATATACACAGCCTTGTTTTTCCAATTTACTTTTTTCTTCTGGGCTTATGGTTGCATATAGCATAAATTCACTTCCTCTTCTGGCACTCTAGCTGCACAAATCTTAATAGGACTTGCTTGTGCAATTTCTTTGGCACGTTTATCTGCCCAATAATTTCCTTTTTGTTCCTCACTTGAGATCTTATTGTGGGCTTTTATCTTTACTACTGCTAGTTCTGATGGTAGTTTGGCAGCATCTTAACGGGGGAGGGATAGCTCAGTGGTTTGAGCATTGGCCTGCTAAACCCAGGGTTGTGAGTTCAATCCTTGAGGGGGCCACCTAGGGATCTGGGGCAAAATCAGTACTTGGTCCTGCTAGTGAAGGCAGGGGGCTGGACTCGATGACCTTTCAAGGTCCCTTCCAGTTCTAGGAGATAGGATATCTCCATTAATTTATAATTTATAGTCTACTACTCCAAATGCATATCTGCTGTCTGTATATACAGTGAGCTTCTTGCCTTCCCCCACTCTCAAAGCTTCTGTGAGGGCTGTTAGCTCCGCTTCTTGTGCTGACTTTGATCCTTCCATCTGACCTGACGCTATCACTGTCCCATCACTGAGTACCACTGTCCATCCGGTGTGTGGCACTCCATTTTCATACTTTCTTGATCCTTCTACATACAAAACTATATCTGGATTCTGTAATGGCTCTTCTTTAATTCTTCCCAACATTTCCTCTTCTCCATCTATAAGACATTCGTGTACCTCTTCCTCTATGTTCAGACATTCGGCTACATTTATTCCCTTGTCTCTTACTATGGAGTAGTTCGGGTTTTGCAAGCACAATGTTGATTCCCACTGACTCCTGCGGGCATCTGTTACAGATCTTAGTCGCCCGGTGTTGAGGAGATCGATAAGTGTATGGGGTGTATGAAGCACTAATTTCCCTGTGAGAGTGTATGACTGATGAGTGTCAAAAGGCCTTTAACCAGCTTAAGGCAACACTCATGTCTGACCCTGTGCTAAGGGCCCCAGACTTTGACAAACCGTTCCTAGTAACCACTGATGCGTCCGAGCGAGGCGTGGGAGCAGTTTTAATGCAGGAAGGACCGGATCAAGAATTCCATCCTGTCGTATTTCTCAGTAAGAAACTGTCTGAGAGGGAAAGCCATTGGTCAATCAGCGAAAAGGAATGCTATGCCATTGTGTACGCGCTGGAAAAGCTACGCCCATATGTTTGGGGACGGCGTTTCCAACTACAAACAGACCATGCTGCGCTACAGTGGCTTCATACCGCCAAGGGAAATAACAAAAAACTTCTTCGGTGGAGTTTAGCTCTCCAAGATTTTGATTTTGAAATACAACACATTTCGGGAGCTTCTAACAAAGTGGCTGATGCACTCTCCCGGGAAAGTTTCCCAGAGTTAACTGATTAACAATTGTTCTTGGAATGAAACATATTGTTAGTTTTTATATAATCAGTAGTATGTCTAAAGGTACATGTGTCTTATTAACTCTGTTTTCTCCTAAAACTCCAGGAAGAAATCACAGCCAGTGTGGAACCGAACATCCAACACTATCTGTGATTTGGGGGGCGTGTCATAACTATAAAGGGAAGGGTAATAGCTGTCCTGTGTACAGTACTATAAAACCCCTCCTGGCCAGAGACTCCAAAATCCTTTTCCCTGTAAAGAGTTAAGAAGCTCAGGTAACCTGGCTGGCATCTGACCTAAAGGACCAATAAGGGGACAAGATACTTTCAAATCTTGGGGGGGGGGGAAGGCTGTTGTTTGTGTTCTTTGTTTGGGAGTGTGTTCGTTTTCGGGACTGAGAGGGACTATCAATCCAGGTTCTCCACATCTTTCTAAACAAGTCTCTCCTATTTCAAACTTGTAAGTAAACAGCCAGGCAAGGCGTGTTAGTTTTCCTTTGTTTTTCTCAACTTGTAAATGTACCTTTTACTTGAGTGTTTATCTTTGTTTGCTGTACTTTGAACCTGAGACTAGAGGGGAGTCCTCTGAACTCTTTAAGTTTGATTACCCTGTAAGGTTAATTTCCATACTGATTTTACAGAGATGATTTTTACCTTTTTCTTTAATTAAAAGCTTTCTTTTTAGAACCTGATTGATTTTTCCTTGTTTTAGATCCAAGGGGATTGGATCTGTACTCACCAGGGAATTGGTGAAAGGTTTTTCTCAGTGCTTCCCAGGGTGGGAATCTAGAATTGGGAAATGGTGGCAGCAGAACCAGAGCTAAGCTGGTAGTTAAGCTTAGAAGTTTTCATGCAGGCCCCTACATTTGTACCCTAAAGTTCAAAGTGGGGATCCAGCCTTGACAGGAACGGAGTAACTCCTTTGATTGTCCGACAGGTACATGTCTAGGGGATAAAGCAAAGAAACAGTGAAAGCATATGAAAATAGAGATTGTCTCCTTTATGTCTTAAGGCAGGGCCTTGGTCCCTTGGAAGGGAGGTGGAAGGATGCCATATCATTATAGTGACATGTGCCATTTCATAAACTCAAGGTTGGATCTGTGGGAAGACTGTTTTCCCTTCAGGAGAAACACAATAGGAACAGGGATTCTTTGTTCAATTTGGAACATTGGATGAAACATAATTATTCAGTTATTGCTTCAACATCTGGCATTTCTACTGACCAAGCAGATCTTAGCAAAGGCAATGTTATTTTGTTTACCCCAGCTTTCTCGTAGCTGATCACTATTAGCTAGGCCTCTGGTCTCCAGACCAAACTCTGGACTTTGGGTCTGGAAAAGAGCTGGCATAATTCATATATCAGGTTGTTTATATAACATGCACATGGATTTTAACCCTTCACCACTTATGTTTGTTCCTCCACAGACCCCCAGGTTCTCCTAACTTTGGGAGGTACCATTTATTCTTGCCTTTTAGATTCAGGTGCTCCCCTGGTAGAACTGTTACTGCCAAGCCAAAAAAAGGAAGCCTCATGGACAAAAGTATCCTGGTAATGGGGATAGGCGGTAAGCCATTTTACTGTTCCTTATTACAGGAAGCTATTGTAGAGATTTCTGGTGTCTCCGCCTCCGATGCCTTTCTGTCAGCTCCTTACTCTCTGGTTAATCTCTTGGGCCGAGATTTATTGTGTAAACTACGCACTCAGATTTTCTTTTCAGATGACAAGATCATTCTCCGCTTACCCCAACGCCAGCTTCCCCAGCTATGCGCCGCATTAACCCAGGCTTCAGAGGATCCGATCCTGCCCGTAGGTCCAACGAACCTACCCGAGTGACTCCGACAGAAGGTACAAGTCTTTATCTGGGGCACTTCGAAGGCGGACCTAGGCACTCTTCAAACAGAGCCAGTGCAAATAACTCAAAAACCAGGCATTAAAATTCCTCGGATTTGCCAGTATCCCATCCCCCAAGAGGCTCTGCTTGGCCTCCTGAACCTTATCACCACATTCCTGCGGTTGGGAGTGTTAGTTCGTACCAAGTCTCCTTTCAATACTCCGATCTTGCCAGTTAAAAAACCTAACACAGACTCAGATGAAAAATCGGTATACCGATTTGTCCAAGACTTACATGCAGTAAATAAGGTCGTTCAAGCTAAACACAATGTGGTGCCTAACCCTCACACAATCCTGACTGCCATTCCAGCAGGTACTGCTTGCTATTTGGTAATAGATTTGTGTAATGTCTTTTTCAGTATTCCTCTAAATCAAGACAGCTGGGATATCTTTGCATTCACATGGACGGACCCAGAGACCGGGAGAGCAGAGCAGCTGACCTGGACTCGACTACCGCAAGGATATGTTGAGTCTCCGACCATTTTCTCCTCTATCCTGACATGAGACTTAGCTAATATTAGCCTACTGGGTGGGTCTACGTATCTTTTATATGTGGATAATGTCCTGCTTTGTTCTCCAGATCAGGTAACATGTAAAACAGACACTATTTGTTTGTTAAATTGTCTGGCAGACAAAGGGCATAAGGTGTCCCCTTCTAAGCTTCAGTTTGCCAAGGACAAAGTCACTTATCTCGGTCATGTACTCACCCCAGAGCATCGAGCATTATCTAGTACCCGTATCCAGTCAATTCTGAACATTCCCTGACCAGAGACTAAACGTGAAATGCGGGGATTTTTAGGCCTTGCAGAATTCTGTCGTTCCTGAATTCCAGGTTTTTTGGAAATGGCAAAACCCCTTTTTGAACAAATAACCCATGACGCTGAGGAACCCCTCCACTGGAGTTCTGGGGCTGTTCAAGCCTTCCAGGGAATTAAAACAGCTTTGGCCACAGCCCCAGCCCTTGGACTCCCCGATTATCAAAAACCCTTTGTTCTCTATGTGCATAAGCGGCTAGGGTGGCCTCTGGTGTCCTTACTCAGACTTTTGGGCCTAGGGAACAGCCTGTGGCCTACTATTCCCAAAAATTGGATGCTATAGCGCAAGTCTTTCCTGGCTGACTCCGAGCAATGGTTGCCGTTTGTCTTCTGGTACCCCAAGCAGAGAAGGTTACCTTGGGCCATCCAGTGACCCTGTATACAGATGGTTCTGCGCGAGTCTTGGAGGGCCAACGGATATCCGGATTTGCAGTGACTACCCAGTTTAAGGTATTACAATCTGCACCTCTGGGACCCTCTACCTCAGCCCAGGCAGCAGAGTTAATAGCCCTCACCCGAGCATGTGAGTTGGCCGCAGGTCAGTCTGTAAACATTTATACTGACTCAAAATATGCCTTTGGCGTCTGCCATGCCACAGGCCAACTTTGGGCAAAACGCAGGTTTATTACCTCCAGTGGCACTAAGGTAGCTCCTGGGCCCTTAATCCTAAAATTATTGAAAGCCATACATTTGCCATCCAAGATTGCCATCATCCATGTCCGGGCCCATCAAAAGGGAGATGATCCCACTGTCCGTGGAAACCGACTGGCTGACACAGCTTTAAAAACGGCCTCCCTTCAACCTTTTGTTGCCAATCAAATGGTGCTCACGTCCTTCCCCTCACTAACTCCAGTCCCCTTTGTTCCTGAACCATCAGAGGTTAGTCATTAAAAAAACATTGGGGCCACTAAAACACTAGAGGGGGAATGGCAACTACCTGATGGGAAAAGAGCCCTACCCCGAGCTGCTCTGCAACCTGCCCTGCTTAAATTTCACCAAGAAACACATGGTGGAGTAGAGGCCATGGCAGCTACTGTAAACAGACTCTGGTATGCCCCTGAGGTATTCCAAGAAGCTAAACAAGTCCTTGCTACCTGTGACATTTGTGCAAAACCGAAAGCCCCCCCCCGGAGCAAGATTATGGGCATACACGCCCTTTGAACGGCTCCAAATTAACTACTCAGAGATGCCTAAGTGCCAAGGCTTCAAGTACCTTCTTGTAATCATGTGCCAAGTAACTGGCTGGACCGAAGCATTCCCAACTAGACGGGCAACTGCCTTGGAAGTGGGAAAGACCTTATTAAACCATGTCATTCCTAGGTTTGGCCTTCCTAGGTCTATTGACTCTGATCAAGGGACTCATTTCACTACCCAGGTTATTCAACACATTGCTAAGGCCCTGGGTATCACCTGGCTTCTACATACTCCTTGAAGACCACCGTCTTCTGAACAAGTAAAAAGAATAAACCAAACTTTAAAACGTAAACTCTCAAAACTGTGTGCACAGACTGGGTTAAAATGGCTTCAGGCCCTACCTCTGGCCCTTTTGGCAGTTCGAACTGCCCCTAGAGGCTGGCTCTTGTCTCTCACCCTTTGAACTTTTATTTGGCAAGCCATACACTGGAGTTGCTGATCCCGGACCTGTGACTGATTTAGCCACTTGAGGTAACGAGGAGCTAACCAGATATGTTGTTTCCCTCCAAACTACTCTCATATCTCTCCACAGGTATGCAGCTCAATTTCAGTCCCTACCCGCTGATGTCCCCGCCCACCGAATCACTCCAGGGGATTGGGTCTATGTAAAAAAGTGGAAACACGAGCCTCTCCAACCCCGGTGAGCGGGCCCTTTTCAAGTTCTTCTTACCTTCCACACTGCAATTCGAGTGAGGGAACAAAACACTTGGATTCACCACACCAGAGTCAAGCTAGCCCCTAGGCCGGGGCCAGAAGCAGACGACTCCAGACTTCGAGGAAGCCCCGCCAGCTCTTCCCACCGCGATCCGGAAGAGCTAGAAGCAGAGGATTCCTAAAAAGCTGAACCTCTCGAGGGACTAAAACTCTTGTTCTGGCAAACTAGATCCTAAGACTTTATAACCATAAATTTGCAGACAGTGGTGCAGTGGCTACTTCTTTCCAGTTTGCCCTTTATAAATGCTAACCCTCACCCAGCGGCTGGATCCCTGCAACGACTAGCCACATTGGGACACTTGTCTGATTGCTGGCTGTGTCACCGAACCCGTTCTAAGGAAGAAATAGGACTGTGGGCTGCACCTGCGAACCTCTCTAAAATACTCTCCTTACAAGTAATGAGGAAAACTAAATGGGCGTAAATTGGGGAATACCAGTATAACAATTATGGGAAGGTATCTAAAGTTTGGCATTACTACTGGGCTGCTAAGGGGGTCCCTCTTTTTGGTATCCTAGGGATTGGGTATAAATTGCCCCTTTGCTTAAAAAATATGAAGGAAGTTGGAAGGGAAGTGGGTTATCTTCCCCTTAAAGCCTGTAAACAAACCCTCCAGTTTAATGTCAAAAATAAAACCCTTTATCCATTAAAAACACCCAAGGCTACTCCCCTTGCCACCTGAGTACGGGTTTTACTACACAATCAACAGGCATGTATTATCAAGGGCAGTGGCTTCCCTCATTCCTCCCATTAGGCCCCATAAATAAAACGCATACATACTAAATGAATATTCACTCTGGTCTTCTGTTGCCTCACCCATCCCTTAAAAAAATGTCTGGATGCCAACACATGGGAACGCTTGCAAATTTCACAACCAAGTTGTTTGCTGTTACATATTGTGAAAGCATCCTAAATAATACCCATGCCCTAGGGCACCTAAATGTATCCCACTGGAGGTGTCAGGACTGAATCGTGGGTAACTCCAAACACCGGGATGTGAGGGTGGCCTGGCGCCATCGGATTGCGGGAAACACTCTTACCCTTTATTTAAAAAAACCCGGCTTGTATTTCATCTGTGGCAACAGTGCCTACAAAGCTCTCCCCCCAGGTTGGCAAGGTCAATGTGAGGTGGCCCGGGTGCTACCGGATGTCCAAATAAACCACATGTTAGACTCAAGTCAGATCCTCAACCTGGGAAGCTATTCTCACAAGCTCTTTACTCGCCCCATAAAACCTCAAGTTAAACATGCCGAAAATCCCCTGGTAGTCAGGCAAACGGGGTTTCATTCCTTTGTCCATGCATTTATTCCTGGGCTGGGGGTAGCAAAATTAAAAAGGGCGGTAGTAAATATTTCTGCGAAGCTTAAAAAGGCAGCTAATGCCTCCCTAAACGCCTTTCAAAGGTTACAGCAAAAAAAAATCAATAAAATAGCAAAATTAGCATTGCAAAATAGACATATGTTAAATGCCATAAATGCTAAAGTGTGTGTGGGGGGGGGCTTGTACTCACATTAAAAAAAATGCTGTTTTTATATTAATCGCTCTGGCTTAATTAAAAAAAATCTGCTGTTGTTTTCCATGTTGTATCTCTTAATCATACCTTAAACTTTAAAAATCTCCTCCCAGACCTTGGGTCCTGGTTCACAGGACTTTTCCGAACAATTGTTAAATAAATTATTTTCCTTCTTTTCTTTTTGTGTGTTATTTGGGTATTGTTACAATGTGCAAAAGGTCTGTGTAAAGCTGTCACAAAAGGCTCTGCTACCCAAAAAATCTGTCCCTCCAGGTTAATCGCAAATTGCGCAACAGGCCTGACAATTTAAGTTTGTCAGGCCCGAAGGGGGGACTGTAATAGTCAGCAGTGACCCCCCCACCCCCTTAACAATCTAGCAGCCGTTATGGCTACCAACGGCCATTAGGGGTAGCAGGCGCCTCACGTACACAGCTATCCTAAACTTTTTAACTATCTTGTCTCCCCTGCCTTAAGGCAGAAAAAACTGGCTCCAAACCGGTTTTCACTGACCAAATAGCAAAAGTGCAGGGTCTGGCAACCACCAATCAAGTGTTAACATGGCAAAAGTCTTTGTCTAAGTGTGTATAAAAGTTCTGTAAAATTTGTATAAAACAAAGTCTTTGTACCAAGGTGCAAGGCTCTCCTTTTTTCTGCAAAAATAAAGCAACCCTTCCTTATCCCTGTCTGGCTGTTATTGGCTCTTAGCTAGGTGGACCCAATATTTTGGTACCAATAGGATGAAATTTAATAGTGAAAAGTGAAAGGTCATGCATTTAGGGATTAATAACAAGAATTTGTTATAAGCTGGCGACGCATCAGTTGAAAGTAACAGAGGAGGAGAAGGATCTCAGACTATTGGTTGATCACAGGATGACTATGAGCCGCCAATGTGATATGGCTGTGAAAAAAGGTAATGTGGTCTTGGGATGCATCAGGCGAGGTATTTCCAGTAGAGATAAGGAGGTGTTAGTACTGTTATACAAAGCACTGGTGAGATCTCATCTGGAATACTGTGTGCAGTTTTGGTCTCCCATGTTTAAGAAGGATGAATTCAAACTGGAACAGATACAGAGAAGTGCTACTAGGATGAGCCGAGGAATGGAAAACCTGTCTTATGAAAGGAGACTCAAAGAGCTTGGCTTGTTTAGCCTAGCCAAAAGAAGGCTGAGGTGAGATACGATTGCTCTCTATAAATATAGCAGAGGGATAAATACCAGGGAGGGAGAGGAATTATTTAAGCTCAGTACCAATGTGGACACAAGAACAAATGGATAGAAACTGGCCGTCAGGAAGTTTAGACTTGAAATTAGACAAAGGTGTCTAACCATCAGAGGAGTGAAGTTCTGGAACAGCCTTCCAAGGGGAGCAGTGGGGGCAAAAGACATATCTGGCTTCAAGACTAAGCTTGATAAGTTTATGGAGGAGATGGTATGATGGGATAGCCTAATTTTGGCAATTAATTGATCTTTGACTATTAGCGATAAATATGCCCAATGGCCTGTGATGGGATGTTAGATGCGGTGGGATCTGAGTTACTACAGAGAATTCTTTCCTGGGTGTCTGGCTGGTGAGTCTTGCCCACGTGCTCAGCTTTTAGCTGATCGCCATATTTGGGGTCGGGAAGGAATTTTCTTCCAGGACAGATTGGCAGAGGCCCTGGGGTTTTTTCGCCTTCCTCTGCAGCGTGGGGCCAGGGTCACTTGCTGGAGGATTTTCTGCATCTTGAAGTCTTTAAACCATGATTTGAGGACTTCAATAGCTCAGACATAGGTTAGGGGTTTGATGCAGGAGTGGGTGGGTCAGATTCTGTGGCCTGCATTGTGCAGGAGGTCAGACTAGACGATCATAATGGTCCCTTCTGACCTTAAAGGCTATGATTCTATGCTATGGACAGTACAGGGGAGCCAGTGTCTCCATGAGATCTCATCTCCCCCTGCAGAGTAAGGCTGGGGGCACGTAGGGCATCCCTCACACCCCTTGCTCTCTTAGACCCAGCCCCACTGAGCAGAGGCCACTGTCAGGCTTCCTGTGCTGCATCTGTAACCCAGCACAGGCATCGACCTGCCCCTGGTGACAGCTCTTGCCTGCATCCTGAAGCATATTGCGCAGTATGCTGCACCCCCTGGAAACAAGCGATAGGTTTGTAGGCAGCACTCTCTTGCCTTCAGTCTGCCCCAGGCACACTCCCCTACCATCCGGCAACTGCTCTGGGGGTGACTGAGCCTTCTGCTGCCAGGTGCTCTCTCATCATGGTTCAGCTTCATAAGCAGGGCAGGGAGTGGGCCTGGCCACCAACACAATAGTGGGCACCAGACACCCCATTGATAGCCACGTCATGTGGGAGGACCAAAGCCCCTGCCCTACATGGCTCAGGAAGGCCATCTGCTCAAAGCCAGCCAGTATTTTGAGGCCCTTAGTAATCACCACCACCCATGGGCAAACCACAGGAATAATCACCTCCCAAACCTCCATCACCACAACACCGACGGTTGGCTTGTCACCACCAAACTGACCAGCCACCGATCTGCAGCAGTCTTGGGTGGCCAGCTTCCATATGGCAATGGCAACCCATTTCTGGATTGGTGTAGCCTCCCTGCATCCTGGGGCTCAAGGGTCAGGCAAGCTCATCACAAGGCTCCTGTTTACTGAGTTGGTGGGTGTGACATTCCCCTCTGGTGCTATCGGTGAGCTGCTAGGTCACTCCAGTCCTTTACTCTGGGAGCCAGCCTTACCCTGCTCTACTGTGAGAACCCCCACTCCTGAGCTGTTCACACACAGCCTCTGGCATGTAAGCTGCTCCTTGGATTGTGCAACCGAATTTTACACTAGCCAATATCTCCGGTCCCAGACACAACCTCCGTCTTGCAGTGTCCATTTATGCCCGCTGGATGCTACAAGTTTATATGAGTTCATCAATTTAACAAAGAAATTGATATGCACCAGGTTTGTTATCCCAAGGGGAGTCTCTGACACGCTTCAAACCAAAAGCACTGCTTCAGGTAGAATAAACAAACAAATTTATTAACTATAAAAAGTGATTATAAGTCAAAGCACAAGTCAGATTTGGTCAAATGAAATAAAAGCAAAACGCATTCTAAGCTGATCTTAACACTTTCAATGTCCTTACAAACTTAGATACTTCTCACCACAGGCTGGCTGGTTGCCCTTCAGCCAGGCTCTCCCTTTTCATCAGCACTTCAGTCACTTGGAGGTGATGTCTGTGGATGGAGGTGGAAAAGAGAGGAAGAGCATGGCAAACGTCTCGCCCTTTTATCATGTTCTTTCTTTCCTCTTGGCTTTGCTCCCCCACTTCAGAGTTGGGTGAGCATTACCTCATCGCAGTCCCAAACTGACCAAAGGAAGGGGGGTGACTCACTCGAGAGTCCAACAGATCCTTTGTTGCTGCCTAGGCCAATGTCCTTTGTTCCTGTGAGGCTGGGCTGGGTTTGTCCCATACATGCCCTGATGAGGTGTGAACTGCCCCTCTGCGCTTGGAGAGTTTTGCTTGGGCCTGTTTTAAGCCATGAGGACACATTTTCAGCCTCATAACTATATACATGAAATTACAACCTATAACATTACTATAACATTACTGTAACACCACTATAAGAACAATGCTCAGTGCATCACGTGCCTTCCGAAGACACCCGACACGACAAACTTTGCATTGGATACTACACAATCATTTTACAAGGATGAACATGGGGGTATAGGGTGTTCCCATGAGGTACATACCATCACAGTGGGCTAAAAACACTTCCACACACTGGCCCCGAGGACAGACAAGTTCTCCCACAATACATTACAAAAAGTTCAGAGTGTGGCTTGGTTTAAAAATTGCCAGTTATGGGGAATCTGCCACAATCGTTGGCTGTTAATAATGTGTGCCTTATTTCCAGTCTGAATTTGTCTGGCTCCAAATTCCAGATTGGATCTTGTTAGACCTTTGCCTGCTAGATTGAAGAGCTCATTATACACTTTCTGCTTAAAGTAGGTTCTTAGGGTATGTCTACACTACGGGATTAATCCGAATTTAGATAATTCGGATTTGAAAAACAGGTTGTATAAAGTCGAAATGGATGCGGCCACACTAAGCACATTACTTCGGTGGTGTGCGTCCAAGTACCAGGGCTAGCGTCAATTTCTGCACCGTTGCACTGTGGGTAGCAATTCCATAGCTATCCCATAGTTCCTGCAGTCTCCCGCGTCCATTGGGATTGTGGGTTAAGATCCCAGTGCCTGATGGGACAAAAAACATCGTCACAGGTGGTTCTGGGTACAGCCTCACCTCCTCCCTCCCTCCCTCCCTGCATGAAAGCAACGGACAGCAGACAACCATTTTCGCGCCTTTTTTCCTGGGTGGGTGAACACTGCAGACTCCATACCATGGCAAGCATGGAGCCCGCTGAGCTCAAGACAGCAGTCATGAATATTGTAAACACCTCGCGCGTTCTCGTGGAGTTTATGCTCAGCCAGGACCAGAAAAACGAGGCGAGGAGGCAGCGGCGGCGGCAGCGCAGCGACAAGCATGATGAGGACATGGACACGGACACGGATACAGAATTCAGTGAAACCACGGGCCCCGGAGCTTTGGAGATCATGTTGTTAATGGGGCAGATTCTATCCATGGAACGCCGATTCTGGGCAAGGGAAACAAGCACAGACTGGTGGGACCGCATAGTGTTGCAGGTCTGGGACGATTCCCAGTGGCTGCAGAACTTTCGCATGCGTAAGGGCACTTTCATGGAACTTTGTGACTTGCTGTCCCCTGCCCTGAAACGCCAGAATACCAAGATGAGAGCAGCCCTCACAGTTGAGAAGCGCGTGGCGATAGCCCTGTGGAAGCTTGCAACGCCAGACAGCTACCGGTCAGTCGGGAATCAATTTGGAGTGGGCAAATCTACTGTGGGGGCTGCTGTGATGCAAGTAGCCAACGCAATCACTCAGGTGCTGCTACGAAAGTTTGTGACTCTGGGAAATGTGCAGGCTATAGTGGATGGTTTTGCTGCAATGGGATTCCCTAACTGTGGTGGGGCAATAGACGGAACCCATATCCCTATCTTGGCACCGGAGCACCAAGCCACCGAGTACATAAACCGCAAGGGGTACTTTTCAATGGTGCTGCAAGCACTTGTGGATCACAAGGGACGTTTCACCAACATCAACGCGGGCTGGGCGGGAAGGGTTCATGACGCTCGCGTCTTCAGGAACACTACTCTGTTTAAAGGGCTGCAGCAAGGGACTTACTTTCCGGACCAGAAAATAACCGTTGGGGATGTTGAAATGCCCATAGTTATTCTTGGGGACCCAGCCTACCCCTTAATGCCATGGCTTATGAAGCCATACACAGGCAGCCTGGACAGGAGTCAGGAGCTGTTTAACTACAGGCTAAGCAAGTGCAGAATGGTGGTAGAATGTGCATTTGGCTGTTTAAAAGGTCGCTGGCGTTCATTATTGACTCGCTCTGACCTCAGCCAAAGAAATCTCCCCATTGTTATTTCTGCTTGCTGTGTGCTCCACAATCTCTGTGAAAGTAAGGGGGAGACCTTTATGGCGGGGTGGGAGGCTGAGGCAAACCGCCTGGCTGCTGATTACGTGCAGCCAGACACCAGGGCGATTAGAAGAGCACACCATGAAGCGCTGTGCATCAGAGAAGCTTTAAAAACCAGTTTCATGGCTGGCCAGGGTACAGTGTGAAATATCTGTTTGTTTCTCCTTCATGAAAACCCGCCCCCTTTATTGACTGATTTTCTGTAAGGAACCCACCCTGACCCTTCCCCCAGCTTTCTTTCAAACCAAATAAAGTCACTATCATTTAAAAATCATTTATTCTTTATTAATAGATTAGAAAAAGAGGGAGGGAACCCGGGTGGTATTTGGGAGGAGGATTGCTGGGAAGGAAAAAGCCACAAAGAAAAGCTTAAAAAAATGACAGCCTTTTGCTTGGGCTGTCTACTGGGGTGGAATGGGAAGGTGTACGGAGCCTCCCCCCCCGAGTTCTTACACGTCTGGGTGAGGAGGATACGGAACATGGGGAGGGGGGAGGGTGGAACAGGGGCTGAAGCGGCAGTCTGTTTTCCAGCAGCCGTTCCTGAACCTCCACCAGACGCCGGAGCAGCCCCAGCGTTGCATCCTTCGTCCTCTGGTCTTCCTGCCGCCATCTCTCATCTCGAGCGTCTCTCCTCTCCTCACGTTGGTCCCTCCTCTCCTCACGTTGGTCCCTCCTCTCCTCACGTTCACTGACTTCTTTCCTATAGTTTGAAACTGTTTCCTTCCACTCATTCACATGAGCTCTGTCACTGCGGCTGGATTCCATAATTTCAGAAAACATCTCGTCTCGCGTTTTCTTCTTACGACGCCTTATCTGTGATAACCTTCGGGATGGAGGGGGGAGGCTTGAGGAATTTGCAGCTGCTGTAGGGAGGGGAAAAAAGAGAGAATTGTTTTAAAAGCTACATTTTGCAGAACAATGCTTATACTCTTTCACGGTGACCAACACTATTCACATTACATAGCACATGTGATTTCTGTGCAAGGTCGCATTTTGCCTCTTAATGCTGAGTGCCTGTGGCTTTGCTGCTAGAGATCACAGGTCTGGGCAACAGAATTCGGCTTGCATGCGGCCATGGTAAGCTTCTGCCCTCCTTTCCCACATACCAAGCATAGCTTGTAGAGTGCTGCAGAAGCCTGGCCAATCTAAGCCAGTTTGGGGGGGGCAGTGTGGGGGGGCTTGTCTGGGCCCCTTCAGGCAAGTAGAGTGCTGCAGTTTTTCTGTTAACATTCAGCAGCACCAGAAAACAAACTAACCCCCCCCCCCCCCTCGCCATGAATTCTCTGGGATGATCGCTGTACCCCTCCCCCCCACCGCGTGGCTGGTATCAGGGAAGATCCCTGCAGGCACCAAACTAACCCCCCCCGCCGCCGCCGCCCCCCTCCCGCCATGAATTCTCTGGGATGATCACGGTACCCCTCCCCCCACCGCGTGGCTGGTAACAGGGAAGATCCCTGCTAGCCTAATGCGAAAAGCTCTGGGCCAATTCCCCCCCTGCGCTTGGCTAACTTCAGGGAAGGATTTCTTTTCAGACACAGGCAAACAGCCGAATAGGAACTGCCACCTCTGTCCCCTTAATTAAGTTCCCGTATTTCAACCAGGTTACCAGGAGTGATATCACTCTCCTGAGGATTACACAACAAGATACAGAACGGATGTTGCTTGAATGCCAGCAAACACCGGGACCATATGCTGCCAGGCTTTGTCAGGCAATGATACCAGATTACTTGCTGCAAGCATGGCGTGGTCAAGTGTCCTACCATGGAGGAGGCAATAAGGATGCACTGCCCAGAAACCTTCTGGCAAGGCTTTCGGAGTACCTCCAGGAGAGCTTCATGGAGATGTCCCTGGAGGATTTCCGCTCCATCCCCATACACGTTAACAGACTTTTCCAGTAGCTACAGACTTTTCCAGTAGCTGAACTGACCGCGAATGCAAAGTCAGGCAAAGTAATCATTAAAAACCGTTTGCTTTTAAAACAAGTTTTATATTTTAAAAGGTAAACTCACCTGAGGTCCCTTCCATGGGGTCAGAGTCTTGGGTACTGGCTTGGGAGGCTTGGGAGGGTACTTCAGTCAGGGTGAGAAAAAGATCCTGGCTGTTGGGGAGAATGGAGTGCTGTGTGCTCTCTGCAAGCTCATCCTCCTCCTCCTCCTCCTCCTCTACCCCATCGGCAGAATCCTCAGGCGTCGCTAATGAGACTATCCCCGACCCAGAATCCACGAACACAGGTGGGGTAGTGGTGGCAGCCCCCCCTAGAATTGCATGCAGCTCGGCGTAGTAGCGGCATGTCCGCGGCTCTGACCCGGAGCGACCGTTTGCCTCCTTTGTTTTTTGATAGGCTTGTCTGAGCTCCTTCACTTTCACGCGGCACTGATCTGAGTCCCTATTGTGGCCTCTCTCCATCATGCCCTTGGAGATTTTTTCAAAAGTTTTTGCATTTCGTCTTTTAGAACGAAGTTCTGCAAGCACTGAATCTTCTCCCCATACAGCGATCAGATCCAGTATCTCCCTCACGGTCCATGCTGGTGCTCTTTTTCGATTATCAGCCTGCATGGTTACCTGTGATGATGAGCTATCTGTGGTCACCTGTGCTCTCCACGCTGGGCAAACAGGAAATGGAATTCAAATGTTCGCGGGGCTTTTCCTGTCTACCTGGCCAGTGCATCCGAGTTTAGATTGCTGTCCAGAGCGGTCACAATGATGCACTGCACTGTGGGATAGCTCCCGGAGGCCAATACCATCGAATTGCGGCCACACTAACCCTAATTCGAATTGCTAAAATCGATTTTGGCACTACTCCGCTCGTCGGGGTGGAGGACAGAAATCGATTTAAAGGGCCCTTTACATCAAAATAAATAGCGTCGTTGTGTGGACGGTTGCAGGGTTAATTCGAATTAAAGCTGATAAATCCGAATTAAAGTCGTAGTGTAGACCAGGCCTTAGAAACTATGATCAAGTCACCCCATAACCGTCTCTTTGCTAAGCTAAATAGACAGAGTTCCTTAAGTCTCACTGTGAGGCAGGTTGTCCAATCCTTACATCATTCTGGCAGCTATTCTCTGAATTTCTCCAATGTTTCTACATCCTCTTGAACTGTATGCACCAGAACTGGACACAGAATTCCAGCAGCAGTCACACCAGTGCCAAACACAGAGGTGAAATAACCTTTCTGCTCCTACTCAAGGTCCCCCTGTTTATACATCCAAAGATCACATTAGACCTTTTGGCACAGTGTCACATTGGCAGCTCACATTCAGCTGATTGTCCAAGATGATCTCCAAGTCTTTTTCAGAGTCGCTGCTTCTCAGGATAGGGCCCCCCGCATCCAGTAAGTGTGGCCTGCGTTCTTTGTTCCTCGCTGTACATTTACATTTGGCCATATTAAAACACACATTGTTTGCTTTGTTCCCCGTTTACCAAGTGATCCAGACCGCTCTGTATTAGTGACCTGTCCTCTTCATTATTTACCATTCCTCCAATATTTGTATCATCTGCAAACTTTATCAGTGATGATTTTTTGCCTTCTTCCAAGTCATCAATAAAAATGTTGAACAGCGTAGGGTCAAGCTCCGATCCCTGTTGGACCCCACTGGGGAAACACCTATTAATGAGGATTCCCTTTTTACAGATAACTTTTGAGACCTGTCATCCAGCTAGTTTTTAATCCAGTTAGTAGGTGCCAGCATGTTAATTTCATACTGTTCTAGTTTCTTCATCAAAATGTTGTGTGTTAAGTCAAATGCCTCACGAAATTCTAAGTATATCAGCGATATTACCTTTATCAACCCAACTTGTAATCACATCAAAAAAAGATATCAAGTTAGTTTAAGCGGATCTATTTTCTGTAAACCCATGCTATTGGCATTAATGATATTACTCTCCTTTAATTCTTTATTGATTGAGTTGGATATCTAACATTCCATTATTTTGCCTGGGATCAATGCCAGTCTGACAAGCCTATAATTACCCAAGGTGTCCTATTTACCCTTTTAAAATACTGGCACAACATTAGCTATCTTCCAGTCCTCTGGAACTTCCCCAGTGTACTAAGAGTTATCGAAAATCAGCATTAATAGGTGAGCAAGCTCCTCGGCCAGCTCTTTTAAAACGCTTAGATGCAAGTTATCTGGATCCGCTGCTTTAAAAATAGCTGCTGCTAACATCCCCCTTCATCACTGTTAGAATAGAAAGTATTTCTCACCATCATATAACATGAATACATTAACTGGCATTTTCCTAAATGGAAAACAAATATTTATTGAACGCTTTGGCCTTCTCTACATTATTATTGTCAGCTCTACCATTTCCACCTAGTAATGGACAAATACCATTGTTAGGTTTCCTTTTGTTCTGAATATTCTTAAAATGTGTTTTTATTGTCCTTAACTTGGCTGGCCATAGATAGTCCCCTTGTGTCCTTTTGCTTCCCTTAGCAATTTTCTACAATTCTTAGAATCTAATTTATATTTTCCCCCATATGTTATGTATTGTATTTTTTTATAGCTGCTTTCTCTTCTCCTCTAAATCAGGTTGCTTGTTTTCTTTTCACCTGTGTAGCCTTCTTTCTAGCTTGGGAAATTTAGGCTTTTTGGGCATCTAGTGCAATGTTCTTATACAACTCCAAAATATCATTTACAATTTTCTGATTAAATCCTTTCTCCCAGTTCATTTGACTCATCACTGTTTGCAGCTTGAAACTGGCCCATTTAAAGCACAAGTGTAGATATAATTATACTGGTTTGGACATTATTCGGTTTGCACATTACAAATGTAATCAAGTCATGATCACTGGCACCTAAGCAATGATCAATAAGCCCAAGATGCTGCTCCCTAATAATAAAATAAAATAAGACACAGTTCTTATCTAGTGCTTTTCATCATTAGACCGCAAAGTGTTTTACAAAGGTCAGTAACATCCCCATTTTGCCGACAGGGAAATTGAGGCAGAGAGCTGGGCAGTGACTTGTCCAAGGGCACCCAACAGGCCAGTGGTGCAGCCAGGAATCCTTCTCCTCTGGTTTCCATCCCAATGCTCCCCGTTACATGATTCCCAAGCAATTAATCACCCCAGAAATGTGCTCCCTTCCCCCGAGCCCACAACTCACAGCTGACCCCACATGCCTCGAATGGCGTGTGATGCAGAACATGTCACTCATGTGAATGCACCTCTGAACTCTGTGTCTCTGCTGACCAAGGAGAGCTGTGAGTGGGATGTGGTGGAGGGAGAGGGGAGTGGCATGTTAAAGGGATATTTGCTGTACTTAAAACACCACAAGCTGAGAAAAGGAGGCAAAGGATACTGCTCAGTGGACTCTGGGACAGGAGTTTTGCTAATGGTCAGATGTGTTCAAATCATGGTTGTAGCATTTTCCCAAATTAATGCCAGGCTCCTGTCTTCTTTTTATTAAATTTTTTCTCTGCTATACAGTGCTTGCCAGGGTGGAAGTACTGCCTCTTAGAGGTATGGTGCTTAATTTCCCCAGATTACTGGGTGAGGGCTCAGGCCGGTTCTGTGTTGAATTGTTAAAAGGGACCCCTGGATATTGAGCCCAGCGCTTGTTGCTGCCAGCTCCACCTGGCAAAAGGGTCACACCACTGTCTCCTCCCCGCCTCACCCCATCCCCACTCAGAGAACATAAAAACATAAGAACAGGCCTACTGGGTCAGACCAAAGGTCCATGTAGCCCAGTATCCTGTCTTCCGACAGTGGCCAGAGCCAGGTGTTCCAGAGGAAATGAACAGAACAGGTAATCATCAAGTGATCCATTCCCTGTCACTCATTCCCAGCTTCTGGCAAACAGAGGCTAGGGACACCATTCCTGCCTATCCTGGCTAATAGCCATTGATGAGCCTATCCTCCATGAATTCATTTAGTTCTTTTTTGAACCCTGTTATCGTCTTGGCCTTCACAACATCGTTTGGCAAGGAGTTCCACAGGTTGACTGTATGTTGTGTGAAGAAATACTTCCTTTTATTTGTTTTAAACCTGCTGCCTACTAATTTCATTTGGTGACCCCTAGTTCTTGTGTTATGAGAAGGAGTAAACAACACTTTCTTATCTACTTTCTCGTCACCAGTCATGATTTTATAGACCTCAATCATATCTCCCCTTAGCCGTCTCTTTTCCAAGCTGAAAAGTCCCAGTCTTATTAATCTCTCCTCATATGGAAGCCATTCCATACCCCTAATCATCTTTGTTGCCCTTTTCTAAACCTTTTCCAATTCCAATATATCTTTTTTGGGATGGGGCGACCACATCTGCACACAGTATTCAAAATGTGGGCGTACCATGGATTTATATAGAGGCAACATGATGTTTTCTATCCCTGTCTTAATTATTCCCAGCATTCTGTTCGCTTTTTTGACTGCTGCTGCATGGGGAGAGGCACGGCTGGCCTGCTACTGGTAGCAAATTACATCAGAGAGCAGTTTTTGTAATCCTTTACATACGAGTAACTGCTGCAGGTAGCAAAGTCCTACAGGGAGCAGGTTCTCGCACTGCACCGGCCAGCGCTGGGTGGTGCCGTGGCAGGCGATTTAGAAGTTCCGATTGGACGCTGTCTCTGAGAGCTCGTGCCCCCCAGTCTCAGTGAGCTCCAAGTGCAAACCACCAATTTGAATTCACATCCTGAGTGCCCAATGACGGGGCGGAGGGCAGGACCGGAGCCACGATATCCCCGCCCTGTCAGCAGACCGACCAATCACAGCTAAAGCTGGGTTTGAAAAAAAGTGCGCGCAGCTGGAGGATACCAAAATGCTTTACAAACTGCAACAATCATTGCTAATTTAATATTGTCCCCATTGTTGGTATTACATATTACTTCTCTCTAGGTACTTGACCAGAAACTCCAATACAATAACTATGTCCATTTGTTATTTCTAAGAATTATCTCCTGGTTAATAGTTACCTTCCATCTCACAGGAGAGAGCTTATTGCCCACTTGTTGGACCAGGTACATTTGTCATTTACTTAACTTTCAGATTACCTAAAATACGGTATCGTAGGATTTTCAGATAATGCTTCAAAAGGTGAAAATATAAATAATTGTGATTTAATTATATCACAACATTTAGAAATACAAATGCAATCTACAAAGACATGCTATATTTTGTAAAAAGTGTAAACAGTCAAAAATGACTTTAAATAAATCATAAGTATGTTACAATATTCATAGTCATAGAATCTGAGGTCAAAAGGGATCACCAGACCATCTAGTCTGACCTATATATCACAAAAGGGATGGCCAACCCACCCAGCACTCGCACACTAATCCCAACAACTAAAATTAAACTAAGGCTATGTCTACACTACCACTTATGGTGTTATAATTTACGTCACTCCGGGGTGCGAATAAGCCACCTCACTGAGTGACATAAATTACACCGACCTGAGCCCTGGTGTGGACAGTGCTATGTTGGAGCTTCTCCTGCTGACATAGCTGCCCCCACTCATTGTGGGTGGATTAATTAAGTCAACAGGAGATCTGTCTCCTGTCTGCTTAGAGCGGCTACACTAGAGAGCTTAGAGAGACAGCCGCATCAATGCATCATAGCCCTCAGCAGACTAAACTATTACATGCCACAAGCAGAGAATAGAAGGGATGGATGTACATTAATGCCCAAGGCCCCTGCAATGGAAACTGATTAACTGAGATGTACCCAGACAATCCTGGCAATCAGTCTGCACTTCATGCTGCAGCGGAAGGCCAAAAACTCCCAAGGTCATTGCCAATTTGCCCTGGGATTGCAGGGGGCGGGGGGGAGGGGAAATTCTTTCCTGTTCCTACACATGGTGATCACAAACAAATAAATTACTTTAAATAAATCATAACTATATAACTTCAAGTATCAGAGGGGTAGCCGTGTTAGTCTGGATCTGTAAAAGCAGCAAAGAGTCCTGTGGCACCTTATAGACTAACAGACGTATTGGAGCATGAGCTTTCATGGGTGAATACCCACTTCTTCGCATGCAACCGTGCAAGCTTTTATACAACTTCAAGTATATTAATAATGAATACTGTAATAAACTGCATTTCTGACTCTGTGTAAGAAGAGTAGGGGTGCAATTTTAAAAATTCCTAGCCATATGATAGAAATTAGCCTCTGGGCATGCTATGCAATATTTTCTAGTTGTATAGCTCCAAAGTACTTTTTGAAGACTGGTAATCAAAACTCCCTCTTCTTTGAAATGTCTATGTTTAATTAGGGAAATTAGTGGTGTTTTCCTCTTCCATTAGAAATCTGTGAACTATATAGATTTTATTATTTTATTTTTTAAATATAATAAAACAAATACCTGTGGATGGGTATAAAAATTAAAATCCTGCTTAGACTATTTATTAGTCAATCTATTAGTCAGGGAAGGTTTTTCATCAAATCACGTGGTAAGAATTCTACTGACTCTATTTGGTATTACTCTTCATGAATTATTTGCATCTACATCTATTTATATTACGTGGATTGACTTAATTTAGCTTTCTGTTTTTTTAAAATATAGCACATTATGGCATTTGGTCCTGCATTGGATTCAACTTGTGAAAAATTCTGTATATTCTTGTAATTATTTGCAGTTTTTAATTTGTATAAATTTAATACCTGTATTATCTAATTGAGTTCTTTCTACAACTATTTACACCACTTTTTCTTTAGATTTGATGGCAAAAATTGATGGCAGTATACATTTTTATTATTCACCAGTCTTTTTCTGAGGGGTGCCGTGTTAGTCTGGATCTGTAAAAGCAGCAAAGAGTCCTGTGGCACCTTATAGACTAACAGATGTATTGGAGCATGAGCTTTCGTGGGTGAATACCCACTTTGTCGGATGCATGTAGTGGCACTATATGCATCTGACGAAGTGGGTATTCACCCACGAAAGCTCATGCTCCAATACGTCTGTTAGTCTGTAAGGTGCCACAGGACCCTTTGCTGAGTCTTTTTCTGTCAATCATTTTTATATTTAAATTTGAAACAATACACATGACATCAATAAAATTACTTTGTTTGTACTGACAGAGCTTATTGTATTGTGTATCTTCCCCATCAACTATTTTTCATATGAGTATCAACAAGAATGTGTAGCACAGACAGTGGTTTCAGACAGTTTTATTTATTCGTGAATACTTACACAAACAAAGGGAAACATTGTCATTTCTAAACATTTACAAAAGTATTTTGTATTGAGAAGATAATGATCTTGCAAATATTTTCGTATAAACAAAAAATAACCTCAGTGTTATCTGGCAGGTACTTACGCTGCAATACCAAAATGTACTTGTAGCCATGATTCATTTTCTTAATTTTCATAACTATTAGTTTCAAGGATTTCATATTATAAAAAAAAATACTTACTAAGTTAAAAGCCATATTTGCATACACTGAAAAATGCTGCACTTTGATGTGTACCACTAATTCTTATTAATGGCTAGAGTAGCTTATGGTATTGCATCAAAGAGACGATGGATTTCTTTCTGCTATTTCAGACCAGATATTTTCTAGATTCTTTTAGGTACATATTCATAATGAATATTACATCAACACAATCTTTCATCACAGTTTAGTAAACATAATTTCTTTAGCTGTTTAATTATTTTTGGAAATTAAGTCTGTCCAATGTATTGAGTGGTATTGTTTCTCGTTTACAAATACATTCAGATTCATTCTGAAAAAGTGTTACATCACTTCATATTTTTGCAAAAAATATTTTTTATAAACTATGATAGCCAGATTATTATTACAAGGAATCTAAGATGCGTGTTCCAGTTATAATATTGAATGAACTTTGGTACACCTAACTACTCTACCACATACTCTAATGTTCTAAACCAGAGAACTGAAAAGAAAGCATAAAACAAAAAATGTGCAAGTTTAGACACACTGCAGCAAAACTACTGAAGAAATCTTTCAAAATGGGGCCTGGAACATACAGCATTTACTTCTAAGATTGCTGTAAGTGTGGTTAAAAATTTTTTTTTATAGAGACTATAAACAGTAGATAGTGTTGTACAAAGAAAACAAAATGTAAAATGAGTTGACAAATAGAATATTTCTTTAATACATTTTATAAGTCATTTTTATCTATGACTGAATATATACTTCATCAATGAAATTTGTAGAAAAAATGACTTAGCTGAACTACTTACTGAAAATATATTGGCAGATCTATCATTTAAAACATGAAATTATGTTCCCCACACAGAACAACATTTTATTTTACACATTGCACTTTGTCTTTAGTGTAATTATGCCAGATCCCTTAAACTACTATAGTCCCTAGGTACTATTGCAATATTTGTGGCCAGATATTTTCACTATCAACAAACACTGGGCAGTTACAAATAGTTTTAAGATGTAATTTATAAACTTAATTTTATGCCCAGTCATAATGCACAGAGGTGTATTATTAACACAAAGTTGAAAAATACTATATAAAACAAATATCTACAAATTTAATAGTTTACCCCCAATTCAGTTGACAAAGAAATTCTTCATTTATGTATTTTATAAAAAACCTCGGTTTTCAGAAAATCAGATTTCCTTTCAAGAAATAAAAATAATAAAAAGAAATAGGGTGACTGTTCCTGCATTTAATTTAAAGCAGAAGACTACACTTAACTCGTCAAAGTGAGCCTCCTTATTTCCCACACTTCCGTTTTATCATTTGAATTTGAATATTGCATGCCGTGTGTTGAAAATTCATCACCCATCACAAGGCAGAATCACAGATATAGGATATATAAATGCCCTACAGTCCCTATTCTCTTCCCCATCACTTGCTATGTCCAACATCTAAACAGGAGATGGTTAAAATTCTTGAGTCCTGATTGCAGTTCTCAGTCTGCTCCAAAATGCAATAGCCCCCAAGGAGCCATTCACTACTCTGGGATCACTGGAATGCAGTGTGCTACAAGCATGAAAGGAACTGTGTGTGAAAGGGTATGTAGAATACCTTCACTTCCACTTGGAGATTATCCATACACAGCAGCGGTGCAAAGGGAGTCATAGATATTTTTTATAACTTAGTAAAGTCAGCAAAGTTAAGTTTAGATAAACATACACAAAGGGTAATTTAAAAGAATTATAGTAGTCTGTAATGGCTGAATTGTGAATTTTTATTTAACCAATTTTGAAATCAGGTAATTCCTTCAAATTCCTTTTATGTCAAATAATTAAATATGTCAAATGTTTGTACATATTTCTGAATCAATATGAACCAGGAGACCTAAGATGAAACTGTGATCACAACAGTCACAGATGCACTACAGCAGCATTTGTCAAAAGGACAAAATAATAAGACCAGGGTTTCTTGTCTGAAATATTTCATATTTTTTTTATAAACTTGGGAGGTATTAACATCATTTAAATATTCTTTTGTAGGAGCAAAATAATACAATTAATGTTACTAAAAATGCAGATGTCTGTTTTTCTCTGATTATGCACATTTAAAACATTAGTTATTTCATCTGCCATAAAAATTACCTTTCCCTTCTTGGGTCTGACACCAAGATTGCTTTAAAAAATACCCTCCTGATCCTCAGCATTTATTTAATACTACAATATATAAATTTCTTCTATAAAGATAAATCTATGTAGGAAATAATTTCAGATAGATTCCTTTGAAAGAAAGCAGAACACATAATCAGAAGATTCAGCTGGTACATCATTTCAAGTACACAGGTAATTTCTTTTCAACTGTTCAAATTACTGCAGTTAATCTTTTCATATTCTGTAACAGCATTAGGAGTAAATGGTGATCACTTCACGTCCACCACCTCGCACTAAGAGAACTCTGTTCAGACCTTCTGTCAAAACTTCCAAAAACTCCATGTCTGGGGGACAATCAAGTTAAGGTTTTAAGATTATAGA
The DNA here is from genome assembly GCF_027887155.1 of Malaclemys terrapin pileata. Taxonomy (NCBI): domain Eukaryota; kingdom Metazoa; phylum Chordata; order Testudines; family Emydidae; genus Malaclemys; species Malaclemys terrapin. Next base: position 163,475,122 of record NC_071506.1, read on the forward strand.
CAAGAAATAAAACAACCTTTAAACATAATCCTAAAAAAACCCCTTAGTAAATTGTACTCCTGCATCCAAAGTGCAAGTGTAGCAGCCGCATCCAATAACTTGTCTGAAGCACCTAACACATTCATCTTTCATGAAGTGCACCCACAACAATTTTAGATCCCAGCATGCAAAGAGCCTGCCATCTCAGATCAAGAAGGAGTAATAAATGTTGGGATCTATGTAGGCACTCCAGAAGTACTAATAAATAGATAAAATTGGCATTAAACACTATTATTTTTATCTAAGCATTTTAGATAAACTGAACCCAAAATACCAGTGTTACCATTAAACAAAGACAACATTTTCCACACACCACTTTTGGTCTCATGAAAACATATTCTACAAATGCTAGTCTTAAAGGCATAGTTCTCACTAGTTAAAATACAAACAAAAAAGCCACAGTACAGACAAAGAAAAGCACACAGCCCCTATATACATATAAGCAAATATACACATGCTCATTCATATCAATTACAACTTTAATTTTTGCAATTGTTGATCTATATGATATTGTTACTTTGTTGTAATATAGTATACTTCACCATTAAAACAATACAGCATAGGATACAGTTTTCATCCCCTTTTTTGTTTTTAGGAGGTCCAGGCATATTCAATAAAACTAGCTGAGCACGTTGTGACTTATTTAATATTACTCCATTGAGCTTCACAGCAGTGTGCATTCTTCTCACATTTGACTGATTCCTAGTACATAAACAAACTTTTTTAAAGTAAAGATATTATTGTAACCAATAACTATTTTAATCTGTATACCATAAATAAATTTATGAATGATGATAATTACCTGAAAATGTAATACTTGTGATAGAAGGAGATGCTTAAGAGGGTTAAACTTAGATCTCAGTACAGCTTAACTTCTATAATTATAGTTACTCATTTATTAAAAATAAAGTCCAATTTTGATGGTTTATGAAAGAGGAGCTATAATTTTTAACTTAAAATTGGTAATACTTTCCTTCAAAATAAGATAAAATCTAAACACAAGTACTGCTTTCAGGATAATTTCCTTATAAGTGAAATTTAAGCCAAGGGGTGGATATAGATTGATAGAGAGGCCTAGAAATATAATTGAGGGAAGAATGCAAAACAGGGATTTATAATGGAAATTCAGACACAATCTTTGCTATAGCATTTCTAAATGCACTGTAGCAAGACTATGCAGACACAGTGGGATTTCCTTTAAGTTCCTTTGAAAATCCCAGCATAAGTTAAACTAGTCATACTATAAAATCTTTGAACAAAATTCAGTTCATAATGGGAAACTATATGAGAAAGTAGCCAAGTGGTTAGTTGTTGGCAATAACACCCAAAGGCACCGCCAGTCATTCTTTTAATTCATCATCTCACAATGTTTTTTTATGACATTTTTTCTCCTTGTTGTTCGTCTCTGTCTCTAGAAATAAATTATACAGACAGGCTTCCGAGTTCACTGGTGTGAAAAGATATAGAAATGGGCATAATAGATACAATGACCAGATATCAGAATTTATCAGGGTGTCTTGGGTATTGTAGAGTTGTCTCATTTTTCTGAGTGGTCCTATTGAAATCAGTTTTGTCCTGGCTTCAGTAAAAATTATTAGATATTTTGAGTGACTCCCACTGTGCTGCTCAGTGACTCCCTCTAAGCTCTTTGATTTCCCACATAAACAGATATCACTTCTGCTCCCACCAGCCACAAAAGAAGTGCTTACATTTTGCTTACAAATGACAGGGATAACTGTCATCTAAATGGCCACAGCTGAAGCTTTGAAATTCTATGCAGACCTCTTTCATGGTATGTGGGATCTTTTGGAAGGAAACTCCCTTCTCAAGCAGTGATGATGTCTTTCAATGGGGGAGGGATAACTTAATGAGGGAGAGGGATAGCTCAGTGGTTTGAGCATTGGCCTGCTAAACCCAGAGTTGTGAGTTCAATCCTTGAGAGGCCCACTTAGGGATCTGGGGCAAAATCGGTCCTTGGCCCTCCTAGTGCAGACAGGGGGCTGGACTCAACTCAATGACCTCTCAGGGTCCTTTCCAGCTCTATGAGCTAGGTATATCTCCATATATTTATTTATGGGTTACTGCTGTGCTGACCTATGCTAGTTCCCATATGTTTTTATTTAACATTGTAGTTTTAATAGCAGAGTTGCATCTGGGTGATGAGGCCCTGGCATGCTCATTTGACTCAATGCCCTGGCAGAGTGAGGGTTGTCTGGCAAGAAAAAGAAAGCCATAGCTCACTCTCTGAGACTCCAGAAAAACTACCTTATAAATACAGCATATCTCGGACTAGGCTTAGGGGTGAGAGAGGGGGAGTAAAAGAAGGAAAAGGGACTGCCCACTAAGAGGGGTCCTATAGGGATCTAGAGAGTTATAGGCTCAACATTCCTGTGATTCCTCAGCTGAGGACAGCAAGAGGAACTAGAAGTTGAAATGAGATCACTACTGCAAAAAAAATTAAATTAAATTAAAGTGTAAAATAAAATGATCAAAGGAAACATGTTCAGTTGCCACAGGCAGAATTTCAGGTGGTCTGAAGTGAGGGCAGGGCTATCCCCAGCAACTCTGGACTGTTACCAAATTCTAGACATGAGACACAGTCCCACTAATTAAGAAAGAAGGGGAAAGCTGGTAACAGAAATAAAATAAGGCAAGAAATTGTTCATTCCTCACTTTGTCCTCTATTTCCTTCGGTTTGTTTTCCTTTCTTCATGTTCCAGTGTTCCTTCAAATAGTCAAAAATCACTGTCTCCTCCCCCCCCCCAAAAAACCCCAAGTTTGGCTTAAACATGAATAAAAACATAAAAATAAAGTTGAGTTATTTGCCTTCTGGTTTTTGAGCAGTAGGGTTAATATTTTAAAGCTTTTCTTTACATTAAAGTTGAAATTCTCATTTAATCACAATATTTCAGGCCCTGGTGCTTTAAGGAAGATATCAAATATCAGAAGAATTGGCAACATTGATTATTGGCCAGTGAACCCTACCTCTTGGGGGCAGCAGACAGTGGGAGAGCCCACAATAGCATGATTCCTTCAAAAGCTGTGGGTGGAAGTGTTGAGGCAGAGGGCCTATGCATTTATCCAAAATGCATAGGTTTAGAGAGCCAAACCCCAAGCCAATTCCAAGTGACCCTCCCCTCACATGCCTTCAAATTACAGCAAAATTCTGAGAACTGAATTTCTCATCCAACACATACGGTTTCCTATAAAAGGGATATCTAATATGAAGAAATTATTAATTGGAGAAGTTGTTGGATAGGAACTCAGTGAAGATGACAGATGACTGGCACTTTCTGGAACAAGAAAATACAGTAGAACCTCAGAGTTAAGAACACTAGAATTATGAACTGACCAGTCAACCACACACCTCATTTGGAACTGGAAGTATGTAATCAGGTAGCACTGCGCGCGCGCGCACACACACACACACACACACACACACACAGCAAATACAGTACAATACTGTGTTAAACAAACTACTAAAAAATAAAGGGAAAGCAACCTTTTTCTTCTTATAGTAAAGTTTCAAAGCTGTATTAAGTTAATCTTCAGTTGTAAACTTTTGAAAGAACAACCATAACATTTTGTTCAGAGTTACGAACAGTTCAGAGTTATGAACAACCTCCATTCTCGAAGTGTTCATAAGTCTGAGGTTCTACTGTAGGTTGGACTCAACTTTTGGGAATCCCTTTAGTTTAAAGCATAATGATGTGAGAAGACTGTACAAGTAAATGATGGATTTAGTTAGGAATGGATTAAGGCATGAATGAGGATTAGAACAGAAACAGTCTCAAAGTAAGGAGAAATTATGGCAATATATTGCCAGTGGTGATAGGCAGATTAATAAAAAAGGGAGATGTATAATTCCAAGGTTTGTGGCTTTGGAAATAAAGTTAAAATCCAAATAACTCACATGATTTTATGCCTGTAACTATCAGGCATATTTACAAGGGCTGTCAATTAATTGCAGTTAACTCAAGCGATTAATGCAAAACAAATTAACTAAATTAAAAAATAGTCGCAATTAATCACAGTTTTAATCTCATGATTAAACAATAATAGAATACCAATTTAAATTAATTATAAATATTGTGGATGTTTTTCTACATTTTCAAATATATTGATTTCAATTACAATACAGAATACAGTGTACAGTGCTCACTTTATATTATTATTTTTTGTTACAAATGTTTGCACTGTAAAAAAGATAAACAAAAGTAATAGTATTTTTCAGTTCACCTCATCCAATCACTACAGTGCAATCTCTATCATGAAAGCACAACTTACAAATGTAGAATTTATTTTATATAAATTCACTCAAAAGGAAAACAATGTGAAAATTCAGAGCCTACAAGTCCACTCATTCCTACCTGTAGTTCAGCCGATCGCTAAGACAAACAAGTTTGTTTACATTTACGGGAGATAATGCCTGCTTATTTACCAAGAAGCAGGCAGCAATATCTATTAACTATTTACCCTGTTCCTTCCCTACCTGTTTGCCATGCTCATTGATTGTATAATGTTTAAATTTAGATTGCAGGATCTTGGGGGCAAAGATTACTTTTTCTATGAAGAGCCTAACACATTTTTGGCTGCTATCAAACTAATAATAACAAGATTAATTTGAATACAGATTTTTTTTAACCTGAAGGATTACAATTCTGTGGAAGTAATTACGGTAGCTAGAAAATGACAAAGAGAGAAATCAAAGATCATAGAGATGGAGCAACAAAAGACAGAATTCTGTGTACGGTGGAAGCTGTCCTTTAGCACTTCTGTCAAAACAGAGAAAACCCAAGAATGGAGAGAAGAGGAAAAGTAGAGTACTTCTAGTGGCTCCATCAGGGTGGATAAACTCCCTCTGGACATGATCTGGTTTTATGAATCCGTTGGTAAATTTATTTGCTCCCTATAGCCCAAATGAAGGGTGTGTGTGTGGGGGTGGGGGGATTACATTGCAGGAGGAAATCTACAGTTTACCAATTGGGAAATGGAGGCTTTTTGAATAATACAATTTTTTAACAAGTTTCAGTCTCATTTTTTTCAGCCCACAGTGCCAAACAGTACCATAATCAGAATTAAAATTTTTATACATACATTCAATGTTTTAAGAAGATAATTAGAAAAAATGAAGGTCACTTATTTTGCAACCAAATACTGTCAGATTTTAATGAAAGATTTTGCAATTGACTATATTGACCATCATTTTTGAGAAACTTATATGTATACTATGAATTACTCTGAAATGAAAAACTGGTGAGGTTTAGGAACTAAAACAGAAAAAGGTGACAGGAAATACTATGCTAATTATATTCACATGCCAAATCACAATATGTGCACAATATGCATACTATAAATCATGGGAAGCAACTGCTTTAAAGGAAACATGCAATAATAATACACAAGAACCAGGGAACACAGCCTAAATTAAAACAGATTTGACTTACAGATTTCCCCACTCTCTACATGGAAGAGAAACAAACATGTATAAATACATTGCTTTATGCTATTTGGTACATTTTTAAATATAGCAACTTCAGCTGATAAAAACTGTACAACTTTAGTGGTTTGAATTAACCTTTCCCTCATTGACTAGTAGTATAATTTTAGAGTTCTAATATCTAAATAAAAAATGTCGATCTATGTTTTTGCATGATTCAAAAGGTCTACTACCAGAAAAGAATTTAAAAAACAACTATTTTAAGTAAAATATAAGTCAATCTCTAGCATAGCTTCTGAACAGAACAGTATTTTAAAGGTTTCAGAGTAGCAGCCGTGTTAGTCTGTATCCGCAAAAAGAAGAACAGGAGTACTTGTGGCACCTTTTGTTAGTCTCTAAGGTGCCACAAGTACTCCTGTTCTTCTTTTTGAGTATTTTAAAGCAAAACTCCATCATAACCAAACTGATATTCTGCATTTGTAATAGGTAAAAATCCCCCCCCCCCCACAAAAAAAAGGCTCCAAAGTGACTGAGGTTTCATTTTCAAGAGCATCGAAGCTTATCTGACTTTCAGTTTTACCCATTATTACTAAAGGTCAGCTCTTACACACTTAGGCAGGGGCTCCGGCAGCAGAAGTAGAAATAAGGACTTACCGGTATGGGGCTGGATTGGGGCCGGCTCTGGCCCCTGGAAGGGGTGGGGCCTTGGGCAGAAGGGGCGGGGATGGAGATCAGAGCCAGCCCCGGCCTGCCCTGTACTGGTAAGTGCCCTCCCCCTCCCCCGCCTGGGTAGTAGTGGCAGCTGGGGGCTCTAGCAGCAGTTTAAATGGCCCAGCGCTCGGCCGCTGCTACCACCCCGGGCCCTTTAAATAGCCGCCGGAGCCTGCCGGAACGGTGGTGGGGCTCTGGAGGCTATTTAAAGGATGAGGGCCATAGAGGCAGCGGGAGCCCCGGGCCCTTTAAATAGCTGCTGGAGACCTGCCACTGCTCCAGGGCTCTGGGGCTATTTTAAGGGCCCAGGACTCCCCTGCTTCTACTGCCCAGGCCCTTAAAATAGCCCCCAGAGCCCTGGGTTAGTGGCAGCGGGGCTCTGGCGGCAATTTAAAGGGCCTGGGGCTCCAGCTGCTGCTGGGAGCCCCAGGCCCTTTAAATTACCACCTGGGGAAGCTGGGCTGCCCCAGTACGGTGCACCGGTTCTTGCCAATACGCCGTACCGGGGCATACCGGCTTACTTTCACCTCTGCACTTAGGGTACATCTACACAGCAACCCATCTTCCCTCCCCCGTGGCAGCGAGTCTCAGAGCCCAGGTCAACTAACTTGAGCTCGCAATATGGGGCTAAAAATAACAGTGTAGATGTTCCTGCTTGAGTGGGAGACCGGGCTCTGAAACCTGGTCTGGAGGAGGGTCTACTACTATACATACAATATGATGGGGGCTAATTTAGCTACAATGAATCAGGAAAAAGATCTTGGAGTCATTGTAGATAGTGTGCCGAGGCAGTCAAAAAAGCAAACAGGATGGTAGAAATCATTAAAAAGGGGATAGAGAATAAGAAGGAGAATATATTATTGCCCTTATATAAATCGATGGTATGCCCACATCTTGAATACTGCATACAGATGTGGTCTCCTCATCTCAAAAAAGATATACTGGCATTAGAAAAGGTTCAGAGAAGAGCAACTAAAACACTTAGGGGTTTGGAACGGGTCCCATATGAGGAGAGATTAAAGAGGCTAGGACTTTTCAGCTTGGAAAAGAGGAGACGAAGGGTAGATCTACACTTATCCGGTAGTTCGGCGGCAAGCAAATCGAACTTCTGGGTTTGACTTATCGCGTCTTGTCTGGATGAGATAAGTCAAACCCGGAAGTGCTCGCCGTCGACTGCGGTACTCCAGCTCAGCGAAGTCGACGGGGGAGCCTGCCTGCCGCGTCTGGACCGAGGTAAGTTCGAACTAAGGTACTTCGAACTTCAACTATGTTATTCACGGAGCTGAAGTTGCGTACCTTAGTTCAAATTGGGGGGTTAGTGTAGACCTGCCCAAAGAGGGGATATGATAGAGGTATATAAAATCATGAGTGATATGGAGAAAGCAGATAAGGAAAAGTTATTTACTTATTCCCATAATACAAGAACTAGGGGTCACCAAATGAAATTAATAGGCAGCGGGTTTAAAACAAATAAAAGGAAGTTCTTCTTCACACAGCGCATAGTCAACTTGTGGAACTCCTTACCTGAGGAGGTTGTGAAGGCTAGGACTATAACAGCGTTTAAAAGAGAACTGGATACATTCATGGAGGTTAAGTCCATGAATGGCTATTAGCCAGGATGGGTAAGGAATGGTGTCCCTAGACTCTGTTTGTCAGTGGGTGGAGAAGGATGGCAGGAGAGAGATCACTTGATCATTACCTGTTAGGTTCACTCCTTCTGGGGCACCTGGCATTGGCCACTGTCGGTAGACAGGATACTGGGCTAGCTGGACCTTTGGTCTGACCCAGGACAGCCGTTCTTATGTTCTTATGTCTCAGAGCCTGAGCAAGAATGTTTATACTGCTATTTTTAACCCCATAGTGCATGCCCGAATCAGATGACCTGGGCTCCGATACTTCCTGCTGTAGGAGTTTTCTGCAGTGTAGACATATCCTTAAGTCCTGTCTTGCAGCTTACATATGTGGGGAAAACCCCAGTACCTGGGTAGAATCTCATTGACTTCTGAGGTACAGGGGTCCATCAACCTATTGTAACTCACAAGATTGGGGACTAAGCCTGTTTAATTAGAGTAGATGGTTGAATCAATTTCATAGGACAATACTTAGCATCTTCTTTATAGTTATTTTCAATAAGAACATTATACGTGTAATATGACAAATGTAAAATGTGAAAAAGCTTCTCCTAAAGCACTGTTACAAGTAATGCAAATGTATCAGTCACCCAAATTAGCACTCAAACATTAGCCTCTTCTACGCTTCACTTAGGGCCTGATATTGTAAACACTTATGCATGTAAATTCTGCCATTGACTTCAGTGCCACTACTCCTGTGTAAAAAATTACTGACATGCATACGTTTTTACAAGATGAGGCCTCAAATAATACCAGAAAAAGGATAAAACCAGAAACTTATTAAAATCACATTTGTACTTACGGCTTCATGTTGAAGATATCTTTAAAACCTGTTATATTTGTTTCTCTATTTTTGTGCTTTTCAGCTATAAACTTTTCTTTAGTCCAGGTCATTTGCACTTTTTCAGGTGTAGCAGCAGCAGCATCACACTTAACAACTACTGCTGAATGGGATGCAGTGTTTCGGTCATGGATTAACTGAGCCTGAAAAAAAAATAAAAAAAAGAGAACAGGTCAAAATATAGTAGTTTTAGAGAGACAAGGAAATTTAAACCACTGATTCTGCACCACCTAAATCAATGGGAATTGACAGACTTTAATTGGAGCTGGATCAGCCCCAAGAGGTTTACAAACTATGATACCTTATGCTGCAAACACATGCTTAACTTTAACATTGAAGCCAACAGAACTACTCAGATGCATGAAGTTACTCATTTGTGTTTACTGGGGTCTAATTTAGAGGCTTATTTTTATAATTAAAACTAAAGACAATTTGCTTTAATGAAAATTTGAGTCCAAATTACTGTGCAACTTTAATTCCTATTTGAAGATTTTCCTGGGAATTTCCTTATGTTTAAAAAGATGTTTTTCCTTGCTGTCACTAGGGTACCCATTAAGAGTGAAAAAAAGACCAAAAATATATCTGCAAATACTTTGCACTAAGCAGCACTAGCAGAGATATCAGAAACAATTAACATTGAATTGGTATCTGAAATTTAAAAAAATCAATATCACTGTTTAGGACAGAAATAATGTCTAACTGTCTTTCATTGTTATGGAACAGAAGACATTTACAATTGATTATATTAAAAAATGCAAAGGGAGGGAAAATTCTGTGTTATAGATTTTATTTCATTGCTTAAATGGAAATTAACACAAATATGCCCACAGTATGTAAAGTATGTGGAATATAAAGAAACACCAATGTAATGCCACAAACTAGGATACCTATCTTTGGACATAAACATTTGAAGTGCCATATTTTCCTCATAAATCAAACTAATAAAGAAATTGATGAGTGACATTTATAGTGTAAAGATTCTGATGTTTCACCAGAAGTATACAAATACTGTTGATCTCTATTTTTAAGAAGATAAATATATCTTTAGGGGGTTTTTTGCACTCCAACAGTAAAATTGACTTCAGTGGGGCCAGAATTTCATGGTAGGTTTCTGACTAAATGGACTTAGAGATGCTTCAGCACTGGCTATATGCTGCTTGATACATGATAGACTTCTAAATGCAATCTTTATTTTAAATATTTTGAAGGAGTAAAATATGCTTCTCAAACTCCTCAAATTCTAGAAATTTCTTAAATGAGGAGAAGGGAGTAGTTGAAGATATCTTTGCTAATTTTCTTGAGACTTTTAGAAATTCCAGACATTACTTCTCAGGAAATTCTAGAAATGAGAAAAGATGTAATATAGTGACAGTTTGTAATACCAGGTATATACACAAAAGATAGTGCCATGATAATAAAAATAAATCATAGTAGGTAATACTAAAATCTAAATTTCTTGAGGATTGTTTCCAGACAAGAGAAAGGAGAAGACTGTTTTTTAATTAAAAAAAAAAAAAAGTTAATTAATGGAGATATCCCATCTCCTAGAACTGGAAGGGACCTTGAAAGGTCATCAAGTCCAGCCCCCTGCCTTCACCAGCAGGACCAAGTACTGATTTTGCCCCAGCTCCCTAAGTGGCCCCCTCAAGGATTGAACTCACAACCCTGGGTTTAGCAGGCCAATGCTCAAACCACTGAGCTACCCCCAAGGCATGTTGAGTATATGAACACCTGACTTTGTGGTATCAACTTAAAGCACAAAGAGCTTATCAACCACTTGGGACCTGGAAATCAGTAGACAATTGTGACCTCACCTTTCTACCATAATGACCAACCTATTTTCTCTCTCAACCCACCCATTCCTTCCAAATTCTTAGTACTTATTATACTCAACCTCAGACCTTTATTTGTTTTATAACTTTTCACACACAAGTGATTATTCATGTACAATGGTCTCCTTTGCAGCACAGAAGGGGGTTGGGTTCATAAGAAAGCCTGGGCATTCATTCAAGGCTCAGTAGTTGCCTGCATGTGGCTGTGGATCTTGGCTAAGTTCTGTATCTTGGTTAGGCCTCAAAATAATCAAAGCCTTCTAAGGTCAAAGTGTATCAGTTAAACCTGGGATAGGTAGGATGCTGTGGAGTTGAGTACTGAAAAAAGGAAGGCCAGCAACACTTAAAGGAGGGTTGTTCTTATTCCCTTCACTAGGGTTACCATTCGTCCGGATTCCCCCGGACATGTCCAGCATTTTTTCAGTTAAAAATAGCGTCCGGGGGGAATTTGTCAATGTCCGGACTTCCCCCGCCCCCCGTGCAGAGCGTGCGGGGCTTACAGGGCAGCGGGCCGGATGGTGCCACTCGCATGGGGCTCCGGCAGCCAGAGCCCTTCCTTCACTTCCCCCCTCCTCTCCCCTGCAACTTGAGACCACTCCCCTCCTCTCCCTCCCTCCCCCCTGCATTCACAGATCGCCGGCCGGTGTATCAGCACTCGGCCTCCGGCAGTCTGGAGCTCCGACCCTGCTCCCCTCCCCCGCTGCCAAGCGCGCCGCTCTGCAGCACAGTAAGGGGGCCGGGGGTCAGAGAAGCGGCAGGGAGGTTCTGGGGGGGGGGGGTAGTCAAGCGACAGGGAGCAGGGGGAGGGTTGGATGGGTCAGGAGTTCAGGGGGGGGCTGTCTGGGGGTTGGGGGTGTAAGGTTTTGGGCAGTCAGAATACAGGTGGGGGGGGTCTCAGGAGGGGACAAGGCACAGGGAGGCTTAGGTAGGGGGTGGGGTTCTGGGGGGCAGTTAGGAGCAGGGGTGCCAGGAGGGGGCAGTCAGGGGACAAGGAGCGAGGGGGTGTCTGGGAGTTCTGGGGGGGGGCTGTCAGGGGGCAGGGAGCAGAGGGGTTTAGATGGGTCAGGAGTTTTGGGGGGGGCTGTTAGGGGTGGGGAGTGGTTGGATGGGGTGTGGGAGTCCCAGGGGTCTGTCTGGGGGTGGGGGTGTGGATAAGGGTTGGGGCAGTTAGGGGACAGGTAGGGAGTAGAGTCCTAGGGGGCCAGTTAGGATGCGGGAAGGTCTCAGGAGGGGGCAGTCAGGGGACAAGGAGCAGGGAGGCTTAGGTAGGGGGTGGAGTCCTGGGGGGCAGTTAGGGGCAGGGGTTCCAGGAGGGGGCAGTCAGGGGACAAGGCGTGGGGTGGAGGGTTGGGGGTTCTGAGGGGGCAGGAAGTGGGAGGGAGTGGAAGGGGCAGGGCTAGGGCAGGACAGGGGCGGGGCTCCTCCCGTCCTCTTTTTTGATTGTTGAAATATGGTAACCCTACCTTCACAGAGCTGTGGGGATGGTTTGCTTGTAAAGTTATCCCACTTAAAGCTATAGGTTTAATGAAGTTGCAGGGACCTGGTCAAAATATTCTAAAGTCTGTCTCTGTTTTCACAGGCCCTTTGCAATTTGCAAAGTAGGCCATCTATTACAGGTAGTGCCCATTTATGGGGTTAGTGGCTGGAAGACAGGCCATACTGCCATGATAAGGTTTGTTAATTAAGTATTTACATAACATCAGAGAACCCACTAAACTCACTATGCAGTAACATTTTTGAGTCTCTACATTTGCAATTTCCAAGTTAGAGAAGCCCAAAAAATCATGAAACTCAGAAAGTGAACTTTTTGGTGCAGCATTTTTTAATTTATTAGAACTTAAACTAATTAACCTCGTAAGGCCTCAGAAAATTCAAACTTGACTCAGACCACATGCTTAAAATTTGAGGCTGTGTTTTTCATATAAAACAAAGAGCTTGAATTCCCACACAACATGGGAAACGAAATGCAATCTTAACTACTGTGGCACAACAGCACAGCCATAAAACTGCTCCAGAAAAATACAAATATAACACTGGGGGAAGCTGGTCAATCAAAGAGGTACTTTACAGTCACTAATTTCAAAAGGATAAGAAGCTTTGCAGCCCACTGGAGAAATCTATCAGGCAGGCAGAACTGTGCTTTCAATAAATCCTTGGACTTCATATATATAGCTATCATTAAGAATAAAGATGGTTGCACTAGATTTTGTATGGACTTTAGAAAATGAAATGAAATTACTTTAAAGAATTCTTATCAATTACCACAATAGATGATGTCCTGGCTGCTGTAGCATATCAGTCTGTTTTTCCATACTGGATCTTAAAAGTGGGTATTGGCAGATAGAAGTGGATCCAAAAGAAAGGGGGAAGACTGCAGGAAAAGGGATGTGGCAATTTAAAGATATAACTTTAGGTTTATATAATGCCCTGGCCATCTTTGAAATGCTTATGGAGAGGGTACTGCTCAGCACCACCACAATGTTCCATGGCCCAGGGCTCAGAGGAGCCTCCTTTCCTGCCTTTCCTAGGCCCTGCCATCACTGCTAAGCCCAAGGCAACAAGGTTCATCTCTCTTCCTCTCCCCTTTCCCGGTTCCATCTGCTGCCACTTTGAGCCCTACCTCTACCGCTCCAGGGAACAGGAACTAAAGGGAGAAGATGGTGGAAAAAGGAGAAGAGAGACATGGAAGGATTGGGGAGGGATAAAGAGGAGAGGAGAGAATCCTCCAAACCAGGTGGTGGGAATGATGTCCAAAATGGGGCAGTAGGTAGGAAAATAGGAGAAATTTACAACAAGGTAGTGGGTATGATTAGTCAAGGCAGGGGAATGCAAAGAGGAAGGGAGGTTTCAAAAATCATTTAATTTTTAAGTACATCTGTAGTTGTCTTTAAATATGATATTTAATTTCATTAGCTAAAGAGGCACATACTGCATTCAGACAATTATGCAAAAAACGTGGCTTCTTGAAAATGAATGTTTTGCTTCCTGCACATGTACTCTCACAGCAATGGTAATTCAGCCCCCAACAAAGAACAAGTTTAACATTCTAGGTATTGTTTGGCTTTATTACTCATATCATGATCCAGCAAGCTGTTCTATTGGGTTGGTTTCTGCACAGGCACCAGCATCCACCTTGCATGGTTATTAGCCCCAAATTCCAAAGTGCCATCTTCCTCAATTGCTAATGTGCCATCAAGTTTGTGTAGGTTTTATTGTACTGTTTCTCATATGGTAAAACAAATAATATTTTGTAACTTTTCTTGTATTTTTAAAAAATCACAACACAGCTATTCTTTAAAAATATATTGATTAAAAGTAAAACTCCTCTTCTCCTCCAACCAAACCTATTTGTTTAAAAAAAAAAATGTTCACACTATTGTACTCTTCAATTTTCAGGGAAGAGTCAAAAAGATATTCTTGTTGTACATAGGCCTAATTAAAAAAAACTTTTTGGAAAGAAATTCCTTTTTATCAAGTTTTTTGTTGTTTTTGTTGAAAATTGAAGCCATTTTGGTTTTCTGAAACCATGCCAAAGGAATTTCCCAACCAGTTCTAAGTGCATGTTACCAGGATATTGCTTGAGCAGGCCAGGATCACCTAACCACCACAGAAATGGGGGAGGGAGGAAGTCAGACAATGTAGCAGTTCTTAAAAAGCACCATCTATACCCATTTACTTTTATTCCCATTTCCCTATCAGTTTTCCATGCTCGCTGAGTATGTTCAACGTCTTTATTGGAAAATAGGCTCCAGTCTGTACCCAAACTCTCCCAAATTCAGTACCTTCTTTTCCAAGGTGTCCCTTCTTCTCAGACACCGGTCTGGTCTTTCTTTAAAACTCCCCTTCTAGAGCTGTTTCCACTTGACACTCCTTCAGCAGCCTCCATTTGGTTTGGGAATCTCCCTCACATTCTCAACAGTGAAGACCGAAGCAAAGAATTCATTTAGTTTCTCCGCAATGGCCTTATCATCTTTGAGTGCTCCTTTAGCTCCTTGATCGTCCAGTTGCCCCACTGGTTGTTTAACCCCCGAATATAAGGGGCCCATGGAGCCCAATATTGCCACTGTGGTGGGAAGGGCCTGGGTGGTGCCATCCAAGGGTTCATGCAGTATGGGGCAAGACCCTCTGAGTAGGACGAGGTAGCTTTTCTATGACCTCTCTTGATTGGGGTCTGTGGACGGGAGATCTGATAAAGTGAAAATTCTCCCTGCAGCCCAGATTCCTCATCACTGGAGGAAAGCTGTGCAGACCTTGCCTGAGTGTTCGGAGAGAAGTAGTTGTTAAGTAGGGGTGACTGCAAGATAGGTGCCACCAGCAGGTCCCTTGACTGTGTGAACTGCAGTGCAGTAGTGCCTCTGTGAGGGGAGGGCTGCGTGAGAGGAATTTGTTGTGAGGAGGGGTTCCTCTGCACCGATGTCCTGAGCCTTCCGTCACTGCCGGCTAGCTCAAAGGCTGATGGTGCTGGGAGAGTGAGAGGAGCCTGCAGGGGGGTCAGGCAGGTTAGTATATGTCGGCACCACTTCCATTGCAGTGCCGAACGGTGCCGTGTGAGAGGCAGGCAACTGAAAACCTCAAGCCTTGGCACCAGGGATTGGTATCACCGCCACAGGCAGGATTCGCGCAGCACCAGAGGAGCCTGGCGCATCAAAGGTACTCAGCCAGGGGAGCACCGGGAGGGAAGCAGTGGATCTGCCCGACAAAGTCTTGTCCCTGTGAATACCCTTTGCGGGTGAGAGAGACTGATGCTTTTTTGAAGTTTTCTTTTGTTTCTTTGAAGCAGGGAGACTGCGGTGTACAACAGAGTTGGAGCCCAGGTCTGAGGCTGGTCCAAGAGATTTGTGCAGCAGGAGCAGTTTTAACCTCAGCTCCCTGTCTTTGCATGCCCTGGATTTTAGCTTGCTGCAGTGGGCATATTTTGGGGGCATGTGGGACTCCCCCAAATGTTTAATACATTTAGAGTGGCCATCTGAAAGAGGGATGGCATCATTACAGTTAGAGCAGCACTTAAAACCTGGAGAGCCAGGCATGTCAGAAGCAGCTGCGCTGACAGGAACAAAAAAAAATGTTTTTTGTTTGTTTTAAAGAAAAGAAAAAGGAAAAGGGTATCTAACTATTACGGGTAAGCTAAACTAAGAGAGAAAAGAGTTGAACAAGGGAGAGAAGAAATTCTCTAACGAGTCTGCTGAGATCCGTCTCAGGCCGGGGACGGTAGAGAAGGAACTAAGGAGACCGGCCGCGCACGCATACCATTAAGGCACACTCAGCGCGTGGGACAGGCTCTGTGCGTGCACGACTGGTATGAGCAGGGCCGGCTTTAGCAAGAGCGGGGCCCGATTCCTGGGGGCGGGGCTTGCTGCAAGCCCCGCCCCCAGGAATCGAGCCGCGCCGCGGAGGGGAAGGGGGGGGGTTGACCCGAGCCGCGCCGCGGAGGGGACGGGGGGGGGTGTTGACCCGAGCCGCGCCGCGGAGGGGAGGGGGGGGGGTTTGACCCGAGCCGCGCCGCGGAGGGGACGGGGGGGGGAGGGGACGACCCGAGCCGCGCCGCGGAGGGGACGGGGGGGGAGGGGACCCGAGCCGCACCGCGGAGGGGACGGGGACGGGGGAGGGGACCCGAGCCGCGCCGCGGAGGGGACGGGGATGGGGGAGGGGACCCGAGCCGCGCAGGGGACGGGGGGGGGGGGACCCGAGCCGCGCCGCGGGGACCGGGCCGGGACAGAGACACTGGGGCCTGCGGGAAGCGGCCGCGCCTCCCCGGAGCCCTTCTCCCGCCCCAACCCCCGCTTACCTTGTGCTGCTGGCCCGCCCCTGCTTCTTTTCAGACTTTCAAGCAGGGGAGGGGGTGGGGCGTTCAGGGGAGGGGAGGAGGGGCCGGGGAAGTGAGCGCGGGGCCCTCTTGGCGCGGGCCCAATTCAGCCGAATCGGCTGAATCGGCCTAAAGCCGGCCCTGGGTATGAGTACTGCTGTCACAATCTCTGAGCAACGGTGCAGGGACACACCAACACCTGGAATGGAACCCCAACAGGGACATCTCTCGAAGAAGTTTTGCAGTCCCCTGTCTGAGTTTTCTTTCATCCAGGACTCTTCCCCCCAGTACAGGTCTTTAAGAGTCATTGATGTCATGAGCAGAGATCATAGAATATCAGGGTTGGAAGGGACCTCTGGAGGTCATCTAGTCCAACCCCCTACTCAAAGCAGGACCAATCCCCAGGCAGATTTTTGCCCCCGATCCCTAAATGGCTCCCTCAAGGATCAAACTCACAACCCTGGGTTTAGCAGGCCAATGCTCAAACCACTGAGCTATCCCTCCCCAAATGAAGGAGGAGAGAGAAGTCAAGCATTCCCCGCCCCTTATAATTCAATTCCTTGTGTTAGAATCATCCTTGCTGAGTCATGTTGACCAAACAGTCTCTTGTGGACATGGGGTTTGAACTGTTGTTGTGATTAAATGAAAAATTTCTTGTTCATGCCTTCCCCTGCCAGAGAATGGCCATTTAAACACCTACCTGGGGTGACAGAGTGCCTTTGTCTCTGGATAACTGGTTTGGGTCTGCCTTTCTAACTCCGGAACATGTTACAGCAATATTGTACAGTAAAATCTTATAACTTCACATTTAATGCTGGTACACACATTTTACCAGGAAAATAATGTTCAGCAGATTATGAGTTTTCAAATGATACCTCACAATGCATACTTTGTACAAAATTTGTCATAATTCTATAAAAGTGGTGAACATAATTGTGTAGACTGTCACAAAGACACATTAGTGTTACTATATTAGGTGCCTGAATGCAATCATCTACATATAAGATTCATATCACCATATGGGATATACTGTTTTGGAAGGGGAGAGAACAAGCCATCAACAAAAGAAGCAGGAAATGGGAAATCATTTGGAGGCTTCCAGACCCAATGTGTTTTTACATTAAACACAACCACAAACGAGACCAAGAAAAAAGAAGAAAAATTGAATATATTTTAAGGCCAGAAAGGACGATTATATAGTCAAGTTTGACTTCTTGTATAACACTAATCATGGAATTGTATCCAGTTATTCCTGTATTGAGTCCAATAACTATAGTTTGACTAAAGTATGTCTTCCAGAAAGGCATCCAGTCGTGATCTGAAGACTTCACCAGACAGGTCATCCGCCACTTCCCTCAGTAGTTTGTTTCAATGGTTAATCACCCTCACTATTAAATTCAAATTAGAAACAAGGCACAGATTTTTGTCTATTTTCCAGTCATTGGTTCTAATTATAACTGTCTCTGCTATATTAGATTAGATTATTATTTGGTATTTTCGCCCTGTGAAGATACTTATACACCGGGGCGGGCAAACTTTTTGGCCTGAGGGCCACATTGGGTTTCCGAAATTGTCTGGAGGGCCGGGTAGGGGAGGCTGTCATGGCCTGCCACCCCCTATCCGAGCCGCCCTGCTTTTTGCTCCCCAACGGCCCTCCCGGGACTCCTGCCCCATCCAACCCCCTGTTTCCTGTCCCCTAATGGCCCCCATGGGACCCCTGCTCCATCCACCCCTCCCTGTCCCCTGACTGCTCCCCGCCACCGCATCCAACCCCTCCTCTCATTCCTGAATGCCCCTGCAGGACCCCTGCCCCATTCAACCACCCTTCTCTCTGACCGCACCCAGAACCCCTGCCCCGACTGCCCCCCGCTGTCCCATCTGACCCCCCCTCTCCTTCCTGACTGCCCCCTGGGACCTCTGCTCCCATTCAACCCCCCCCGTTCCCCGCCCTCTGACCACTCCAACCCCTATCCACACCCCCACCCCCTGACCACCACCCCGAACTCCCCTGCCCTCTATCCAACCCACCCTGCTCCCTGTCCTTTACCACACTGCCTAGAGTACCGGTGGCTGGCGGTGCTACAGCCACTCTGGCCAGAGCACCAGGACAGGTACTCGCGCTGGCTGGCTGGAGCCAGCCACGCCGCCGCGCAGCACAGAGCACAGGGTCAGGCCGGGCTTTGCAGGATCGCTGCCCTAGGAGCTCGGAGCCCCGCTGGCGGTGGAGCGAGCTGAGGCTGCGGGGGAGGGGGAACAGCAGGGGAGGGGCCAGGGGCTAGCCTCCCGGGGCAGGAGCTCAGGGGCCAGGCAGGAGAGTTCCGAAGGCCAGATGTGGCCAGTGGGCTGTAGTTTGCCCACCTCTGTTGAATACAGTGTATTCAAGTCACCTCTTGATTAAATTAAAGAGACTGAGCTTCTTAAATCTCTATTTAGAGCATTTTTTCTAGCCCTCAAATCATTTTTGTGGTTCTTCTCTGCACCATCTTAAATTTTTCAATATCCTTTTTAAAGTGGGGATACTGGAACTGGACACAGTATTCCAGTATCAGTCTCACTAATGCTGCATCAGAGGTAAAATCACTTTCCTACTCCCCCAGTTTATTCTTTGAAGAATCACATTAGCCCTTTTTGCCACAGCATCACACTGGAAGCTCTTTTTTAATTGTCTATTGTGACTCTTAAATCCTTTCTAGAGTCACTGCTTTCCAGGATACAGTCACCCATTCTGTAGGTAAGTTCTGCATTCTTTGGTCCTAGATGCATGGCTTGCATTTGTTGTGTTAGAAAATGCATTGTGTGTGAATGGGCCCACCTGATGAAGCGATTCGGTTCACTCTGTATGATTGTCCAATCATCATCATTATTTACCACTCCACCAACTTTTGTACCTCCCTAAAATTTGCTTCCAGATCACTGATAAAAATATTGAACCATGTTATGCTTAGAACAGATTCCTGTGTAGCCCCACTACGAACACCCTGCTTAATGAAGTTTCCCATGTGGCAACTACTATTCAAAGCCCCCTTCTAAACTAGGATTATATATGACAGAACTTTCATTTGACTGTATTTCTATGCAATGTTATAAATATTTATGGACTTATTATTACTTTGAATAAGTTAACATGAATATGACTTTTCCATGTGAAGTGACTATAAAGTAATTCCAGAATTCATTCTCATACAGGAAACATACAAGAGGGCATATTCTGTCAGAGAGGCAGTTTTCTCTAATACAAGACTGGTATCTCTGCCACTGACTGACTAAGTGGCCATCTCACCTGTGCATGACAGTTCTCCATTGTTAAAAAGGAATAATATCTCCCTACTTCATAGGCATGTTGTGAGCATTAATGAATGCATGTGCTTTGAAGATGACAACACTATCATATAAGTGTGAACTTAAAAAAAGAAGAAAGGAGTATTTTTTTACCTGTATGAATAAGAGAGCATTTGAGGTTCATAAGATTATTCAAGAATATTGAGATTTAAAAAGCAGAAATTAATTTAAGAGATTTTCACTTATGGGTTGAAGAAATGGTGCAGATATATGCCAAAATCCAGAGTGTTGCCTGAATATATTTTATTTTAAAAATACATTTTTATGAATAAAGCTATGAAACAATTTTGCCATGATTTTTTTCCTGTAGTAAATTAAATTAAAAATGTTAAAATATTATAGACTCTCAGACTTTAAGGCCAGAAAGGACCATCATGATAATCTAGTCTGACCTTCTAAACATTGCAGGCACATAACTTCACCCACCTACTCCTGTAAAAGACCCTAACCTCTGGCTGTGTTAAATACTTCAGGTTACAGAAAGAACAGGAGTACTTGTGGCACCTTAGAGACTAACAAATTTATTAGAGCATAAACTTTCGTGGACTACAGCCCACTTCTTCGGATGCATCCGAAGAAGTGGGCTGTAGTCCACGAAAGCTTATGCTCTAATAAATTTGTTAGTCTCTAAGGTGCCACAAGTACTCCTGTTCTTTTTGCGGATACAGACTAACACGGCTGCTACTCTGAAACCTGTTCAGGTTACAGAGAATCCACCATTTACACTAATTTAAACCTGCAAGTGACCAATGCCCCATGCTGCATAGGAAGGCAAAAAACCCCAGGGTCTCGGCCAATCTGACTGAGGAGGGGTGGGAGAATTGCTTCCCAAACCCAAATATGGCGACCCTGAACATGTGGGCAAGACCCAACAGCCAGACACCCAGGAAAGAATTCTCTGTAGTTACTCAGAGCTTTCCACATCTAGTGTCCCATCACTGGCCATTAGAGATATTTGCAGCTAGCGGTCACAGATCAGCTACACGCCATTGTAAGCAGTCTCATCATACTATACCGTCCATAAACTTATCAAGCTCAGTCTTGAATCAAGTTAGGTTTTTGCCACCACTACTTTTTTTAGAAGGCTGTTCCAGAACTTCACTCCTCTGATAGTTAGAAACCTTCATCTAATTTGAAACCTAAACTTATTGATGACCAGTTTATATCCATTTGTTCTTGTGTCAACAGTAGCACTTCATTTAAACAACAACTCTCCCTCCCCAGTATTTATCTCTCTGGTGTATTTACACAGAACAATCGTATCTCCCCTCAGCCTTCTTTTGGTTAGGCTAAATAAGCCAAGTTCTTTGAATCTCATCTCATAAGGTAGGAGACTCAAATTCACCTGATCATCCTAGTAGTCTTTCTCTGCACCTGTTCCAGTCTGAATTAATCTTTCTTAAACATGGGAGACCAGAACTGCACACATGGAGCGGCAAACAGCAGAGGCTGGAGCGGCAAACAGCAGAGGCTAACAGAGGGAGTTTGCCTGGGAGCTGTTCGAGAGGAGGTACGCTAAGTGCTGCATTAGGGGGGCTGTGTTGGTGAGTATCTGAGTGTCTGCTGCTGGGACAGTTGGTCAGTTTGACCGTGTGCTTGATTGCTTGCTTGTTTGTTTGAAAAGTGTGAATTGGGAGTGCTTTGTTCCAGGTGGGCCTTGAGTGGGCCTGACTGGTATATAAGGGCAGTCAGCAGCGAACCAGCTGAGCGGCGAACAGCAGAGGCTAACAGCGGGAGTTTGCCTGGGAGCTCGCTTGGGGAGAGCGCACTGAGGCTTTCATCTGCAGGTTTCTCTGAGTAGTTCCTGCAGCAGTTGAGGAAGTTCTTAAGAGGACGGTGATATGGAAGGTGAGCGATCAGCTGTTGTAACCTGCACAGGTTGTGCCATGTTTGTCTTTCTTCCACAGGACAGAAGCGACTTTGTCTGTACAAAGTGCAAGCTGGTCTCCATATTGGAAGAGAAGGTTCGAGGGCTGGAGAAACGAGTATCGACTCTGCGTTGCATAAGGGAAAATGAAGATTTCCTGGACAGATGTCAGGAGATGCTTTTACGGCCACAATGTTCTGAAGATTCAGAGCAGGCGCAGCAGGGACAGAAGGATTGTGAAGAGGTTTGGCAGCATGTGACCTCCAGAAGGAGAAAGAGGAGCGTCCATGCACCAGCAATGGAGATACAGGTGAGCAATCGTTTCCATGTTCTCTCTACAGGTACTAATGCGGAGAGTGGACTAGATGACCCATCTGAGGGAAGGGAGCAGAAGGAGACTCCACCGATTGGAAGGCAAAAGATGCACTGTCCTAGGGGTGGGGATTCCACGACCACCACTCCCTAGAGGAGGAGGAGGGTGGTGGTGGTCGGGGACTCCCTCCTCAGGGGGACTGAGTCATCTATCTGCTGCCCCGACCGGGAAAACCGAGAGGTCTGCTGCTTGCCAGGAGCTAGGATACACGATGTGACGGAGAGACTGCCGAGACTCATCAAGCCCTCAGATCGCTACCCCTTCCTGCTTCTCCACGTGGGCACCAATGATACTGCCAAGAATGACCTTGAGCGGATCACTGCAGACTACGTGGCTCTGGGAAGAAGGATAAAGGAGTTTGAGGCGCAAGTGTGGTGTTCTCGTCCATCCTCCCTGTGCAAGGAAAAGGCTGGGGTAGAGACGAATCGTGGAAGTCAACGAATGGCTATGCAGGTGGTGTCGGAGAGAAGGCTTTGGATTCTTCGACCATTGGACGGTGTTCCAAGAAGGAGGACTACTAGGCAGAGACGGGCTCCACCTAACGAAGAGAGGGAAGAGCATCTTCGCCAGCAGGCTGGCTAACCTAGTGAGGAGGGCTTTAAACTAGGTTCACTGGAGGAAGGAGACCAGAGCCCTGAGGCAAGTGGGGAAATGGGATCCTGGGAGGAAGCACAAGCAGGAGAGTGCAAGAGGGGAGGACTCCTGTCTCATGCTGAGAAAGAGGGATGATCGATGAGTTATCTTAAGTGCCTATACACAAATGCAAGAAGCCTGGGAAACAAGCAGGGAGAACTGGAAGTCCTGGCACAGTCAGGGAACTATGATGCAATTAGAATAACAGAGACTTGGTGGGATAACTCACATGACTGGAGTACTGTCATGGATGGATATAAACTGTTCAGGAAGGACAGGCAGGGCAGAAAAGGTGGGGGAGTTGCGTTGTATGTAAGAGAGGAGTATGACTGCTCAGAGCTCTGGTATGAAACTGCAGAAAAACCTGAGAGTCTCTGGATAAAGTTGAGAAGTGTGAGAAACAAGGGTGATGTCGTGGTTGGAGTCTGCTATAGACCACCAGACCAGGGGGATGAGGTGGACGAGGCTTTCTTCCGGCAACTAACAGAAGTTGCTAGATCGCAGGCCCTGGTTCTCATGGGAGATTTTAATCTCCCTGATATCTGCTGGGAGAGCAATACATCGGTGCACAGACAATCCAGGAAGTTTTTGGAAAGTGTAGGGGACAATTTCCTGGTGCAAGTGATGGAGGAACCAACTACGGGCAGAGCTTTTCTTGACCTGCTGCTCACAAACTGGGAAGAATTAGTAGGGGAAGCAAAAGTGGATGGGAACCTGGGAGGCAGTGACCATGAGATGGTTGAGTTCAGGATCCTGACACAAGGAAGAAAGGAGAGCAGCAGAATACGGACCCTGGACTTCAGAAAAGCAGACTTTGACTCCCTCAGGGAACAGATGAGCAGGATCCCCTGGGAGAATAACATGAAGGGCAAAGGGGTCCAGGAGAGCTGGCTGTATTTTAAAGAATCCTTATTGCGCTTGCAGGAACAAACCATCCTGATGTGTAGAAAGAATAGTAAATATGGCAGGCGACCAGCTTGGCTAAACAGTGAAATCCTTGCTGATCTTAAACGCAAAAAAGAAGCTTACAAGAAGTGGAAGATTGGACAAATGACCAGGGAGGAGTATAAAAATATTGCTCAGGCATGCAGGAATGAAATCAGGAAGGCCAAATCACACTTGGAGTTGCAGCTAGCAAGAGATGTTAAGAGTAACAAGAAGGGTTTCTTCAGGTATGTTAGCAACAAGAAGAAAGTCAAGGAAAGTGTGGGCTCTTTACTGAATGAGGGAGGCAACCTAGTGACCGAGGATGTGGAAAAAGCTAATGTACTCAATGATTTTTTTTGCCTCTGTCTTCACGAACAAGGTCAGCTCCCAGACTGCTGCACTGGGCAGCACAATATGGGGAGAAGGTGACCAGCCCTCTGTGGAGAAAGAAGTGGTTCGGACTATTTAGAAAAACTGGACATGCACAAGTCCATGGGGCTAGATGCGCTGCATCCAAGGGTGCTAAAGGAGTTGGCGGATGAGATTGCAGAGCTATTAGCCATTATTTTTGAAAACTCATGGTGATCGGGGTAGGTTCCAGATGACTGGAAAAAGGCTAATGTAGTGCCCATCTTTAAAAAAGGGAAGAAGGAGGATCCAGGGAACTGCAGGCCAGTCAGCCTCACCTCAGTCCCTGGAAAAATCATGGAGCAGGTCCTCACCAAGTCATGGATTCACCAAGGGGAAGTCGTGCCTGACTAACCTAATTGCCTTCTATGATGAGATAACTGGCTCTGTGGATGAGGGGAAAGCAGTGGATGTGTTATTCCTTGACTTTAGCAAAGCTTTTGATACGGTCTCCCACAGTGTTCTTGCCGCCAATTTAAAGAAGTATGGGCTGGATGAATGGACTGTAAGGTGCATAGAAAGCTGGCTAGATCATCGGGCTCAACGGGTAGTGATCAATGGCTCCATGTCTAGTTGGCAGCAGATTTCAAGCGGAGTGCCCCAAGGGTCGGTCCTGGGGCTGGTTTTGTTTAATATCTTTATTAATGATCTGGAGGATGGTGTGGACTGCACTCTCAGCAAGTTTGCAGATGACACTAAACTAGGAGGCGTGGTAGATACACTAGAGGGTAGGGATCGGATACAGAGGGACCTAGACAAATTAGAGGATTGAGCCAAAAAAAACCTGATGAGGTTCAACAAGGACAAGTGCAGAGTCCTGCACTTAGGACGGAAGAATCCCATGCACTGCTACAGACTAGGGACCGAATTGCTAGGTAGCAGTTCTGCAGAAAAGGACCTAGGGGTCACAGTGGACGAGAAGCTGGATATGAGTCAACAGTGTGCTCTTGTTGCCAAGAAGGCTAACAGCATTTTGGGCTGTATAAGTAGGGGCATTGCCAGTAGATCGAGGAACGTGATCGTTCCCCTTTATTTGACATTGGTGAGGCCTCATCTGGAATACTGTGTCCAGTTTTGGGCCCCACACTAGAAGAAGGATGTGGAAAAATTGGAAAGAGTCCAACGGAGGGCAACAAAAATGATTAGGGGTCTGGAGCACATGACTTATGAGGAGAGGCTGAGGGAACTGGGATTGTTTAGTCTCCAGAAGAGAAGAATGAGGGGGGATTTGATAGCAGCCTTCAACTACCTGAAGGGGGGTTCCAAAGAAGATGGAGCTCGGCTGTTCTCAGTGGTGGCAGATGACAGAACAAGGAGCAATGGTCTCAAGTTGCAGTGGGGGAGGTCCAGGTTGGATATTAGGAAAAACTATTTCACTAGGAGGGTGGTGAAACACTGGAATGCGTTATCTAGGGAGGTGGTGGAGTCTCCTTCCTTGGAAGTTTTTAAGGCCCGGCTTGACAAAGCCCTGGTTGGGATGATTTAGTTGGGAATTGGTCCTGCTTTGAGCAGGGGGTTGGACTAGATGACCTCTTGAGGTCCCTTCCAACCGTGATATTCTATGATTCTATGACAGTATTCCAGATGAGGTCTTACCAGTGCCTTGTATAATGGTACTAACACTTCCCTGTCTCTACTGCAAATACCTTTCCTGATGCATCCTAGGACTGCTTTAGCCTTTTTCACAGCTGCATCACATTGGCGGCTTATAATCATCCTGCGATCAACCAGTACACAAAGATCTTTCTCCTCTTCTGTTGCTTCCATCTGATAAGTCCCCAGCATATAGCAAACATTCTTGTTGTTAGTCTCTAAGTGCATGACTTCGCACTATTAAATTTCATCCCATTTCTATGATTCCAATTTTCAAGGTCCTCCAGATCTTCTTGTGTGATATTCCGGTCCTCCTCTGTACTGGCAATACCTCCCAACTTTTTCTCATCTGCAAATTTTATTAACACACTCCCACTTTTTGTGCCAAGATCATTAATAACAATGTTCGATAAGTCCCAAGACTGATCCCTCAGGAACTCCACTACCAACCTCCCTCCAGCCTGAATTCACCTTTCAGTCTGACCTGTTGTAGTCTCCCCGTTAACCAGTTCCTTATCCACATTTCAATTCTCATATTAATTCCCATCTTCTCTAATTTAACTAATAATTTATCATGTGGAACTGTATCAATTGCCTTACTGAAATCCAGGTAGATTAGATCTAGTACATTTCCTTTGTCTAGAAAAACCCAGTTATCTTCTCAAAGAAAGAGATCAGGTTGGTCTGGCATGATCTGCCTTTTGTAAAACCATGTTGTATTTTATCCCAATTACTATTTACCTCTATGTCTTTACTACTTTTTCTTTCAAAATTTGTCCTAAGACCTTGCATGCAATTGAGGTTAAACTAACAGGCCTGTAGTTTCCCGGATCACTTTTCTCTCCTTTCTTAAAAATAGGTACTTGTGACGTTCTATATTTTTTTGGTCATCACACTTACAAGACTATGATAAATTTTGTATAAAGTACGTCTTGTGAGAAATCATTTGAAAACTCAATCTGCTGAATATTGATGTCCTGGCAAAATGTGTCTATCAATATTGTATGAGAAGTTATTAGATTCTACTATGCATCATTGTTATAACATGCTCCAAAGTTAAGACAAGCAGGCACAAAACAGTTTTTCAGAGACAAAGACACCCTAGCACCCAGTCAGGTGTTAAACAGCTATAAGCGCCATTCTTCATTAACAGGAAGGTGTAAACAAGAAATTTACATTTCATCACGGAGATGGTTCAACCCTCACATCCACAAGAGACCATATGTTGCCTACACCCCAGCTGGGGGTAATCCTCAAAGGGGGAGGATGATATAAAAATGAGAGACAGTCGGATAGCAAGACTGGTGCATATATCATTTTCTTTGAAGAAATGACAGACTTTCTATGAGCTTGCATTGTTCAGTAGTGTGCTGGACAGCACAAGATGCAAATCTCTAAGGTAAAGTCTGACACTAAGAATTTGCAGATGTCACCCTGTATGTAATTCATGAGTGACTGGTCAGCGTGCTCATGTGTTTAGCTGCGAGTGAATTTGCATGCTGAAGTCTGTGTGAGCAGGCCAAGAGTGGCTGTTCTAACAGCAAAGCAATGTAAAAGGCACCCCAGACTAGAGATTAAAGGGGACACAGCTGTTCAACAGTCCAAATTGTATCCTGGGTAATGTCACAGTACTACATTAGCAATTCTCCAGTCATAGGGTACGACCTCAGAGTTTACGGATTCATTAAAAATCCTTGCTATATGTTAGATCTATAGTGTCATTTTCTTAATTGTTTTGTCACAATTGCAGATTTCAAACGCTGATGTGATAGCAAAAATAGTATTACTGAAAAATATAAGGTTGCATAGACTATTTAACTCAAAATAATATAGTTTAAAATTCTTCAGTTAAATTTTTTAAATCCTTAAAACCCAAGAAGATAGATATGTTTGATGACAAGCATGCAAACACAGATGCTGTTAGTGCAGTATTTTAAGCTCCAATCTACTGCTGTAGTTATGCTGGAACTGTAGTAATTCTACTATTTCAGTATTGTTTAGAGCTAATACTAATGACTCATACACAAAAAGATAAAGTAAATCAAATATTCTCTTACAACCGATAAATTAGTACAAAATTCATAACAAAAGAGGTTTTATTTTATTTATTTGTTATGAAATTGTTAGAGATTATGGCCTAGCATTACCACTTCCACTTGCTTATACTTGGTTTTCATAAAATTTATAGTCAAGTTAAATAGTTTACCTCTCTTTCCCTTTCATTCTTAGACAGCTGCATCTGTTTTAACATCTGAGATCTCTGCTCCATCATAAGAGTCTTCTCATATGTGAATGCTGAAATATCATTTTCAAACTGCAAAATAAGTATGCCGTCATTAAAAGGAGAAAAATCTCATTTATAACCCTTTCCTCCCCGCTCGACCCCCTCCACCCCCCATCATTTGGGTTTGCTTTAATTTGTGTTCATTTACATCCTAACAGTATTTCCAAGTCTATATTTGGTAAATATCTTCTGTTTTCAATGCTTTGGAATTCTAATTTTCAAGTCGACATACTATTAAAATACTCCTTCAAAAATATGTCACTAGACACTGTATCATATCAGAAAAATTTAAGACTTTCCATTGGTCTGTTCTTATACTGACTGCAGGAACAAGGATGGGCCAAAATCCGCCTTTTAAACCATCTTTGCAGCTCCTGTATTCTGGCCCCAACCCCTCTAGTGCACAGGCTTGTAACTGCACCTCTAGCATGCCTCCAATGGTATGAGGGCTGTGAGGGGAGTGGTGGTGGTGCAGAACTGACACAAGCTCTACACTGCCTAGGGAACAAGCTAACACCAGGGGTATTTCCTGGGGAGCTGATTCCACACAATTTGCAGTCCTTTTGTGCACCAGAGAAGGGTAAAGAGGCAAGACTTTAATAAAGAATATGGTCCTTTGTGTCCTGAGACATTGAACAAAAATTAAGTGTAACTATATAACAAAATAGATATAACATTCCTAATGAGAACAAAATAAATAAACATATCTATTTAAAATATGCTCTTACAAATTAGTAAAATATTCTAACTGAGGTTGTTATGGCTGGAAGAAATAGTGGCATTAATCAAACTGAAATACCAGAAATAGTTATTTCACACAAAACAAAAAAGAAAGCAGAAAATAGGCATTTTGGCAAATAAGGAGCACAAAGAAGTTCTAAGAAACTAATATTTTGCAAATATATGTGTGGCAGTTCTAAAGAACTCATGAGGTAAATCACTACTCAAAATGAATCTCTGAAAAGAATGACTTTAACATGATTTTGAAAGGATCACCTGAATTTATACTGAAATTAGTAAATGCCAGAAGACAGCAATTTCTTCTTTATTACTGTAAACACATTACCAAATCTGAAAATTTCACAAAAAACACAAAACAAGATGGACTACCCTTTCAAAATACAGGAGTAAAAAGACTTTAAAAAATATTGTGACAAAGTTCCTCCTCTACCTTGATGGGTCCTGCACTTATTGGCGGATTTGCTCGCCTCAAAGATTTACCATGTGGGTCAGGAAACAGCCCAGAGACTTGCC
Organism: Malaclemys terrapin pileata; assembly: GCF_027887155.1. Taxonomy (NCBI): domain Eukaryota; kingdom Metazoa; phylum Chordata; order Testudines; family Emydidae; genus Malaclemys; species Malaclemys terrapin. The sequence goes on from NC_071506.1 coordinate 163,504,097, forward strand.
CTCTGGTAGAAGCCACAGTCCAGGTCAATTCCTCCTTTCTCAATTCCTCCTCAGGAGTTGAGAAGTTTGGGTGAAACCCGGGCCTGCCCTCTACTCTGGGTTCCAGCCCAGGGCCCTGTGGACTGCAGCTGTCTAGAGTGCCTCCTGGTACAGCTGCGCGACAGCTACAACTCCCTGGGCTACTTCCCCCTGGCCTCCTCCCAACACTTTCTTTATCCTCACCACCTGACCTTTCTCCTGGTGTCTGATAATACTTGTACTCCTCAGTCCTCCAGCAATATGCCTTCTCACTCTCAGCTCCTAGTGCCTCTTGCTCCCAGCTCCTCGCATGCATGCTACAAACTGAAGTCCTTTTTAACTCAGGTGCCCTGATTAGCCAACCTGTCCTAATTGATTCTAGCACTTTCTTCTTAATTGGCTCCAGGTGTCCTAATTAGCCTGCCTGCCTTACTTGCTTCCAGCAAGTTCCTGCTTGTTCTGGAACTGCCCCTGTTACCTTACCCAGGGAAAAGGGATCTACTTAATCTGGGACTAGTATATCTGCCTTCTACCACTCTCTTGTAGCCATCTGGCCTGACCTTGTCACATATCCCCCACCCCCACTCAACACCACGGGGTTGGGCAACTTGGGACATCAGGCAGTGTACCCGTGACAAGCCATCCGCATTGCCACAGTGGCTTCCAGCCCGGTGTTGTATGGTGAATTGAAAAGGTTGTAGGGACAGAAACCATCTGGCCACCCTTGTGTTCTTCTCTTTATTTCGTGCATGGTCAGTCACAAGGGTAAACTGTCATCCCAGAAGGTAATAACGTAGTGTTTCCATGGCCCATTTCACAGCTAGGCACTCTCTCTCAACCATGGAATACTTCTGCTCTCTCGGGAGGAGTTTCCTACTGAGGTAGAGGATTGGGTGTTCTTCATCTCCGACTATCTGAGATAGGACAGCTCCCAATCCTACTTCAGATGCATCTGTTTGTAAAATGAATTCTTTGTTGAAGTCCAGGGCTATAAGCACGAGGTTATTGCAAAGGGCTGTCCGTAGATCCGTGAATGCGTTCTCTGCAGCATCAGTCCACTTCACCATTATCAGGTCTGTCAGGGGACTCGCTCTGGTAACGAAATGGGAATAAATCGTCGGTAGTACCCCACCACACCCAGAAATGCCCGGATTTGCTTTTTCCGATTTGGCCGGGGCCAATTTTGGATAGCCTCTAGTTTGTTTAGTGGGGGCTTGACCATGCCCCTTCCTACAATGTAGCCAAGGTATTTAGCCTCAGCTAGCCCCATAGCACTCTTGGCTGGGTTGGCTGTGAGCCTGGCCCATCTTAGTGTGTCCAGAACCGCTTCCACCTTTTCCAAGTGGGTCTCCCAGTCATCCAGGTATGCAGCTGCATAACCATTATAGGGCTGCAGAAGCTTGTCCATGAGACGTAGGAAGGTGGCAGATGCCCCATGCAGTCCAAAAGGAAGAACAGTATATTGAAACAGTCCCTCTGGTGTAGAGAATGCCGTCTTTTCTTTTGCATTTTTGTCAAGGGGAATCTGCCAGTATCCCTTTGTTAAATCAAGGGTTGTCAAAAATCGGGCATTGCCCAGTGGTCAACTAACTCATCAATGCGGGGCATGGGGTATGCATCAAATTTGGATCTCTCATTCAGCCGGCGAAAGTCATTACAAAATCTAGTGGTGCCACTGGGTTTGGGCACCAACACAATCAGACTCGACCATTGACTGTGGGATTCTTCAATGACTCCTAGTTCCAACATCCTTTTTACCTCTGCCTTGATCTCCTCCCTTTTTGCCACTGGGACCCAGTAGGGCCTTAACGTTACCTTTGCCCCAGGGTCTGTGATAATGTGGTGATATGCTTCAGTGGTCTGGCCTGGTTTGGTTGAAAACTTGTCCTGGTACCAGTTGATCATCTCAGTTACCTCCTTCTTCTGGTTCGGTGTCAGATGAGGGGATATCCTGATCTGCTCATGTAGGTTATTTTCCTGGATCGGGGCCTCTTGGGCCACCACACATGTCTCTTGTTGGTGCCAAGGTTTCAAGAGGTTAATGTGATAAATCTGTACTTGTTTCCAGCCTCCTAGCTGCCGCACCTTGTAGGTTACTTCCCCCACAGGTTCAACCACCTCATAGGGCCCCTACCATTGGGCCAGAAGCTTGCTTTCTGCCGTGGGTACCAACACCATCACCTGATCCCCTGGTTGGAACTGTCGGACTTTTGCCTGGCGATTGTAATGGGTTCGCTGGGCCTCCTGAGCCTTTTTCAAATGTTCCCGTACAATAGGGGTGACCCGGGCTATCCAGTTTTGCATCTGCAATACATGTTCTATTATATTTCTCCCCTCATTGGGTTCCTCTTCCAGATCTCTTTGGCGATATCTAGTATGCCATGGAGGTGACGCCCATATAATAACTCGAAGAGGGAAAACCCAGTTGAGGCCTGAGGTACCTCCCGGATAGTGAACATAAGGTAAGGGAGTAGGGTGTCCCAGTCTTTCCTGTCCCAACTTACCACCTTCCTTATCATAGCCTTGAGGGTTCGGTTAAACCTTTCTACCAATCCATCAGTCTGCGGATGATAGACTGAAGTTCTCAGGGTATGTATATGGAGCAGTGTACAGAGGTCCTTCATTAACTTAGACATAAATGGAGTCCCTTGGTCTGTTAATATTTCCTTTGGTAACCCCATTCGGGCAAAAATCCCCACCAGCTCTTTCACTATCATTTTAGAGGCCATGTTCCGCAGGGGGACAGCTTCTGGGTAGCGAGTAGCATAATCCAAAACAAAAGTATATATTGGTGGCCCCAAGCCATCTTCTCCAGGGGTTCCACTAGGTCCAGGGCTATTCGCTCGAAGGGGACCTCTATGATGGGAAGAGGTACTAAAGGTGCTCTCAAGTGAGGATGGGGACTATGCAGCTGACACTCCGGGCAGGAGGTACAGTACCTCCACACTTCTTCATGTACTCCGGGCCAGAAGAACTGTAGTAGAACCCGTGCCAGGGTCTTCTCTACCCCCAAATGCCCCCCCAAAAAGATGACAATGGGCAAGACTTAATACAGCATTCTGGTGTTTTTGAGGTACTAGGATCTGCTGTACCTTCTGCCCCTGTACTGGTGCAACCCGGTATAAGAGATCCTTCTTCATTATGAAGTAGGGTCCTGGTCCCTGGGTTTTCCCTTCCACGGGAACCCCATCTATTTCGGTCACCTCCTTCCTAATGTTGTCATACCTTGGGTCCTCTGCCTGGTCCCATCCAAAATTTCCTCTCCCGGGGCTAATCTGCCTGAGATCTAGGGGCCTGATCTCTGTTGCCTCTATTGGTTCAGAGGCGTTAGGGTGGGGGTCAGACTCGGGTGCTTCTCCCTCCTAGGCAGCCTCCTTTTCAGCTGCTTGGGTCCACCTACCTACGAGAGCGACCCTCTGGCTTTGGGTCAGTATTCGGGTTCCCAAGGCCTTAGCTGCTCTTCTTTCCCTTTTTGTCTTTCTACCCTGTCTGGGAGTGGAGAACAAATCTGGGGATATTTCAGAAAAGATTGGGGGTTGACAGTCTGCTGTGAATGCCTCACTAATTTCAGGGTTCCCATCTTTCTCCAGTCCCCCTACTGGGAGTAAGTCTCCAAACCCTGGGAAGTCCCTCCGTATGAGCATCAGGTATGGAAGTTTAGGGACTACACCTGCTGCTACCTCAGTAATGTTCCCTTGGATCTTGACTTTTACTGGGATGGTGGGGTAGTAACTAACTAGCTGTCCCATGGACACATGTTATCCCCGTACGTTTAGCCTGCAGCAGCTGACTACGCTTCACGAGCTTCCCTGAGATAAGCGTGATAGCACTCCCCGAATCAACCAGTGCCGTGGTCTCTACCCTATTTAGTTTCACTGGTCTGGTGTTCATATGTGGGGTTAGTGAGATCCCCACAAGGTGGATTAGGGAGTATGGGTCTGCCCAGTTCCCCAGGTTACACTGCATAGGCTCCTCGGCATTGGGACACTGTGCAGCTATGTGTCCTCACGCCTCGCCGGCATAACATCTGTATGGAGCCCTAGGCATTCCCTGGTCTCTTGGTTTGGGCAGTCTAACATCACAATCTTCTTTCCCCCTTAGTGCTCCAACTCTTTGTGGCCTCTGGTGGGCCTTCAGCCCCTCTCCTTTTCCACCTGGGCCCTCCTGGTGGCCCAGTCACCCGAGCTCTAGGGCTTGGTACTGCTAGTTTAACCCGGGGTGCCTCTTTTTTAACTGGTCGGGTCAGCTCCCTCGCTGTCCTTCACCTCTCTACCAGTGCGACAACCTCGTCATAGGTGGCGGGTTTGTTCTGGCTTACCCAGGCGCAAATGTCTGGTGGTAGTCCCCTTATGTACAGAACCTGGACTCTGGGACTCCGTTCGCAACCACTTTTGTGCGAGATGGATGAGGTCATACAACTGGGATCGTGGGGTTTTGTCTTCCTGGTACCTCCACTCGTGATACCGCTAGGCCCACACTGTGGTCATTACCCCAGATCTGGCCAGGATCTCTGCTTTCAGCTGGGGATAGTCTGCTGCAGCCTCTTCAGGCAGATCATGGTAGGCCTTTTGGGCCTCCTCATACAGGAATGGGGCGAGGATGATCAGGAGACCACTGATCTCGAGGCCAGGCCTCCCATAGGGCTGTTCTCTCAAAGGCCAGAAGGTATGCCTCTACATCATCCTCCCACGTCATTTTCTGCAGCCAATGGCTGGCCCGTATATACTCAAAATATATGCTTATAGTTTGTATCAAGGTGTTCCTCCCCAGCAGAGGTGAAAAAGGGGTTTCCTGTCAGACCAGAGATGTTTATCCATTGTTACAAAGTTCCTCCTCTATCTTGGTGGGTCCTGCACTTATTGGCAGATTTTCTTGCCTCAGAGATTTACCGTGTGGGTTGGGGAACAGCCCAGAGACCTTCCCCTCTGGAAGAACCCACAGTCCAGGTCAATTGGGAGGTTTGGGGGGAACCCGGGCCCGCCCTCTACTCCGGGTTCCAGCCCAGGGCCCTGTGGACTGCAGCTGTCTATAGTGCCTCCTGTAACAGCTGCATGACAGCTACAATTCCCTGGGCTACTTCCCCAGGGCCTCCTCCAAACACCTTCTTTATTCTCACCACAGGACCTTCCTCTTGGTGTCTGATAATGCTTGTGCTCCTCAGTCCTCCAGCAGCACACCCTCTCACTCTCAGCTCCTTGAGCCTCTTGCTCCCAGCTCCTCACACTTGCCCCACAAACTGAAGTGAGCTCCTTTTAAAACCCAGGTGCCCTGATTAGCCTGCCTTAATTGATTCTAGCAGCTTCTTCTTAATTGGCTCCAGGTGTCCTAATTAGCCTGCCTGCCTTAACTGGTTCTAGCCGGTTCCTGATTACTCTAGTGCAGCCCCTGTTCTGGTCACTCAGGGAACAGAAAACTACTCATCCAGTGACCAGTATATTTGCCCTCTACCAGACTCCTGTACCCCACTGGTCTGGGTCTGTCACACCATCTATCAGTGGAAATGTAAAGCAAGTATTTGTCTTAGTCACAAACACTAGTCTTCGCTAAATGAAGATGAGATTTAACAGGAAGAGGACAGCAGGGGGAAAAGGCTTTGTCTTGGGGTGCACTTCAAAGGTTTGTCGGTCTGTAACTGGGGGACAGAGACAGCACCCCATTATCTTGAACTTGAAGAAGTAACCAGGCAATGTGATTGCATTCATGAAAATGAGATCCCAACTGGTCCTGGTTGGAAATGCTGCAAGAAACCTTTAGGTGAGATAAGACTGCTTTTACGCAGCTGGGTAGCCTGTTAAAGTTTAATCTATAAGAAGCATGTTATACTTCAGTATTATATGTAACCATTTCTGTTTCCACTTATTATCCTTATTCACTATCTCTTAAATCTTTGATAATAAACTTATGATTGTTTCACTATACATATATCTCAGTGCTGTGGTGTAATAAAGGACCTGATTCTGAGAAGTACCAGTCAAGCTGTGTGTAGCCTGTTCCATCAGGGACATCTTACCTGGTAATTTCTGTGAGTGTCCAGTGACAAGGGCTGGAACTACAAGGGCATGCTTTCAGAAGGACTTGGGAACCGGGGTGCACCTATTACTAACCTGCTCAGCAAAGTAAGGGGTTAGTAGAGCCCTGAGGAGATTGTTTGGGTGACAGACTGGAGGTGTCAGTTAAGCACAAGTAATTCTCTCTTTTGCTGAAGCACAGGGGTAACAAGGGGACTCACCATCCTGGACACCCCAAGCAAGTGTAACACATGTCCTTCATGGCATCATGGGTCAAATGAATCACTCAGTCCTGGCTTCAATACCCACAACCTCGACTCCCTCACTGAAATGGCTCTTGAAGCTAGTGTTTTCATGGATCTCTTGAAGCCTCTCCTAGGCCTTGATTCAGAAAAGCATTTAAGCAAAGGGTAACTCTAAGAACATAAGTAATCTCACTGAAATCAATGGTATTATGAATGTGCTTTAAAGTTATGCACATACTTCACTGGAGCAGGGTCCTAATTCTGTTTGCCTTTACAGTCCCCTCTCAAACTGGAAATTCAGGCGAGGTTACTTACCTTTCAGTAACTTGTTCTTTGAGAAGTGTTGGTCCTATGGGTGCACTACCATAGCATATGAGCATGCCCTTGCACTCTTGGCCAGAGATTTGAGTTAGCAGTGTCTGCAGGTCTGTGCCTGCATGCTACGCTAGATGGGGATTAGACTATATGACCCTTGCAGTCCCTTCTAATCCTATGATTCTACATGGCCTCATGCTTCGGAATGAGGAAATATGGGGAGAAGTGGACTCGCCACCACTCCAGTTCCTTGTCAACTACAAAGCCAGAGGGGAAAGAGGGTGGGGCAGCACCCATGGAGAGAAAATATCTTGAAGAACTCAAGTTCCTGAAAGGTAAGTAACCTCTCCTTCTTCGAGTATATGCTCCTATGGGTGCTCAACCACAGACTCCCAAGCAGTAACTCAACATGGAAGTGGGTGCTGAGGAGGCAGATCCAAGATGGTGCAGAGGACATCATCACCAAAAGTTGTGTCCATCTTGGCACAGAAAGACTATTGTAATGTTTGGAGAACATGTGAACTGAGGGCCAAATTGCGGCCCTGAAACTTTCAGAGATAAGGATGTCTTTGATGAGGGTGACAGAAATGGACTGAGACCTAGTGGAGCATGCTTCCACTTTGAGGGGGAATTGTACCACAGCAATCTTGTACCAGGCTATGATGCAACCCACTTTGATAATCTTTGAGAAGAGATCAATTGTCCTTTCATTCATTCAGAAAAAGATATGAACAGTCTAGGGGAAATCTAGAAATGCCTTCTGAACATCTAAAGTGTGAAGGCTTGTGTCACTTCTCTGGAAGAGTGAGGATTGGGGAAGAACATTGGCAGACAGTTATCTTGCCTGATATGGTATAAATCAAGGATGTGGGTATAGTGTGACCTCAACATGATAGAAGGCAATGTAAGGTGGGTCAGCCAGGAGAGCTCTGAGCCCTCCCACCCTTCTAGCCAAGGTGATGGCTACCAGGGAAAAGGTCTTACAGGAAAGATGGAGGAACAAAGCTGATTGCCATAGGTTTCAAAGGAGGTTTCCTTAAGTTACTGAGAACTAAATTAAGATTTCAAAAAGATGTGGAGTTCTCAATATGAGGGAACAGATTAGATAAACCCTTAAGGAATCTTGCAGTGGTAACATGACCAAAATATAAGAGGCCCTCAATAGGCAAATGAAAGGCCATAATAGCTGTCAGGTATATCATGACAGAACTCATAGGTAGTCCTGTGTTTTTAATTCAAGCAGGTAATAAAGCATCCTGGAGAGAGGAGCTTCAAGAGCAGCTATAGCTTTCTACTATTTAGCACTACGGACTGTACTTCAGATGAATAGTCCACCTCTAAGGCTGAGAACGATCGAGGAGCGAGGCCTTGAGGATCAGTGATGCAAGGTTGGGGTGGCTCATGATGCCCAAGTTCTGTGTTAGTAGATTCAATTTCAGGGTATGATAGTGAGGTATCTCTACAGAAAGGTGAAGTAGAGCTGAATAATACATTTGTCTTGACCAAGAAGGCACTATTAAGATGACCCTCGCCTGCTTCTACCACAATTTGATTAATGCCCTGAGGATTAGCATTGCTGAAGGGAAGGTATAGAGGAGGGGGCAAGAATAGAGGACTAGGAGGGCATCTCCTAAAGAGTTGTGACATACTGCCCCTTTGGAGAAAAAGATGTGGTATTTTGTATTGGTCTGGTTGGCAAGGAGATCCACTATGGGGAAGCCCCAAACTCTGCAAATGTGAAATATCAGGTTGTTGAGTAACCACTTGTGGTCCCGATGGAAGTTTCTGCTTAGGGCATCTGCCACCGTATTCTGGATACCTGAGTAAGGTAAACAGTGGAAATCTCTATGTTGCAGGAAATGCACCAGTGCCATAGCTTTAGAGATTCTGTATATAAGGACTGGGATCTTGCTCCCCCTTGTTGATTTACATAGTACATTGTTGCCCTGTGGTCTATCATTATTCTGACATGGTGTCCCTAAATGTCTAGTGCTGACATGCAAAACAAATCAGCTGTAGCGCTAAAACATTGATGTAAAGTAATATTTCCTGTGGAGACCATCTTTCCTGTGCAGTAGATCTTTGCAAGTGGGCTCCCCACCCACCTGATGGTGGCAAGTATGAGAATGGTTCTCCCAGACAGATCTGCAAGGGGTCTTGCCACCACCTGAGAAAGTCCAGCACCTGAGGGTATAGAACCTTGCTCACTAAGGCCGTGCTTGTTTGATGTGTAAATGGTTCTGAGACAGGCCTGAAGGCATTGGAGATGTAGTTTTGCATGTGATGTGACAAATGTTGAGGCCAACATGGGATCTAGGAGTTGAAGACAGGTTCTTACTATTGTCTGGAGACTCAGCTGGAGGGTAATGACCAGACTGGATATGGCAGAGAATCTGCCCTATGGTAGTGAAGTCTATCCATTGAACAGGTGTTAATGTGGACTTTTCAGGTTGATACAAAGGCCCTGGAATTGGAACAGCATTAGAGCCTTGTTGGTTGCAGACTGGACCTCTAGAGCAGAATGCCCCTTCAGAAGCCAGTTGTCCAGATAGGAGAAGACTTTAATACTGTCTTGACGCAGGTGAGCTGCCACTACTGAGAAGACCGTCATAAAGACCCATAGGGTTAGGAGAGTCTGAAGGAAAACACGGGTATTAATATCGTTCTGAACCAATGAAGAAGTGCAGAAAAACCTTGAAGGAAGGGTGCACAGCAATGTGAAAATACGTGTCTTGGAGGCTGAGAGCAATAAACCAATCCCCTTGATTCACGGCTGGGTTTATGGAAGTCAAAGTCACCATCCTGAAGTGCTGTAAAAGGATGTAAGTATCCAGGTTCCAGAGGTCTAGGATCAGTCTCTAATCATGTTTCTTTTGGGAACCAGAACTATTTGGAATAAAACCCTCTTCCCACAAATTCTGAGGGAACCGACTATCACCCCCAACTGTATTAGGGATTGAACCTCCTGCTTTAAAAGATCCTCATGAGAGGGATGGGGATGGGAGAGAGGCATAGCATAGAAATGGATAGAGTATCCCATAGCCTCCATCTTTAAAATCCACTTGTCAGTGGTGATAAGCTTCCAAGAAGGTAAAATTGTGACAGGAGGTCCCGGAAGGTGAAGTGGAAGACTGGTTTGGACAGCAAATCCAGGGGAAGGGATTGTTTGTAGCCCTTGACCAAATTGTCAAAACAGTCATTTGGAAGGGGGCCTGGGTAAGGAGGTTGCCGTTTGAGGTGGTACTCTCTTTTGGAGTCTGGGCCTCCTTCGAGTAGGTTCCATGGGTCTGTAATAGATATGATTGGGAATGGAATGGCTGGGATTGCTGTGCTGTCTGTGATTTACTGAAAAGTCTCTGTGTTATCTCAGGTGACCTCAGTGTTGCCCACAAATCCTTGAGGGAGTGTAGCGAGGTGTCAGTATTACCACTGAATGGCTTCAGCACTTGGAAGGCAAGATCTTTCACTGTGTTTTGTATCTTCCTAGGGAGCCTAGAGAATTGCAGCCAAGAGGCTCATTGCAAAAACAAACAATAGCAGTGGCTAAGAAATCTGAAGCTGTGTCAGCAGCATTGAGGGCAGCCTGTAAAGATAATCTTCGTGATAAATTGGCCTCCAAAATGAGTGTTTGATACTGCTCCATTTTGTTTTCTGTAGCAAATCATCAATAAAATGAAAAAAATCTGTTAAAACCATATTTTGCCATCAGGGGTTGATAATTTGCTACCTCAAAATGGAGAGCAGTGGAGGAATAACATCCTCCTTTATCAAAAGGTGTGGATCTTGAGCAAGCTTGGTGGTTTATCTCGTTAGCTGTATCCACTACCAAGGAGTTGGTGATGGGATAAGAGAATAACTATTACAGTTCCTTGGCTGGTATGTATATTTTTTGTCTGCCCATTTGCAAGTAGGTGCAAGAGTGGCAGGGGTCTGCCATATATTACAGGCTAGTGAGAAGAGTGCCTGGTTAACAGGCAGTGCAATCTTGACTTGAGGGGGTGGTATGAAGAATGTCCATGACAAAGTGCTGGGATTCTTGTACTCTTCAATGAAAGGTTGAAGAGATTTTGCAATTTTGTCCTGGAAGGACCTAAAATCATCTGCATAGGAAGGTGGTTGTGGCATCATCATGTCCCCTGGGAAGGGGGAGGATTTATTTGGAGTTATGATGCTGGTGGTTATTGTGGAGCCTGAGGAATGTCTAAACATGAAACATGAAGATGGGAACCCTGTTGAACTGGTGCCCACAGGCTGTCCAGGGATTTCAATAGGCCCACTGAGGAGGTGAGTAGGGGAAGAGACCCCAAGGAAATTCATATTCGGAGGGCTCAGAGCACCTTCTGGAATCTGGTGAGTCTTTGTCAGGGTACACTTCTTAGGGTGTTGGATAGTAATCTACAGAAGAGGTCCATGCCAAGATCTCCAAGATATCGTCCCTTGAGCCCAAAGGAAGTGCTGTGGGCATCAGTGCCAGACATGGAACCAGCAGTTGTGTCAGTGCTGCAGGGACTGGTGGATAGATAAGTACCGGGGGATCAACTCTTGCTGCAACCTGATGAGAGGAGGTGGTTGGTGGTAAACTCCTCTTGGTGTTCCCAAAGAGGTGTGACTCCAGTTCCTTCAAAATGAAGAGGTCTTCATGTGAAAGAAATCTAGAGGCTGCCAGAGGGCTATAATGATGTATAGTCAAGACCAGAGACAGTACCAGAGCCTAAGTCAGGAAGAGAGTTGTGATTGAAGATAGTGCTGATGGCGCGCTCCAAATGGGATCCCTATGCTCCAAGCCCATATAACCCAAGGAAGATGGTACCAGAGAAGGAGCAGGGTAAGAAAGGGCTGAGATGAAGACGATACCAGTGTGTTGAACGTCCTTACATTTTTATGAGTCTCAATGCCTGGAAAGTGCTAGGGAAGATGGCTCTCATTGCTTCTTGCTAGCAGGCTGATCACCAGACATCTGTATAGATGGTACTGTGGCCCGGTGCTGATGCTTGATAGAGCCTCAGAGGTACCCATTCCAGACACAAGGTCTCGTAAGAAACAGTTCAAAGGCCTACCTCTTTTTCTTTTCTCAGGAGAGACTTTCGTGTTTAGAGTGCTTCATCTTCAAAATAGCCCCAGTAGGTACGGAAGTATTGGGTGGGGATTCAGACTGCACAGGCCTTGGGGAGAGATCCAGGAGGAGAATCTTCAGCCTCATCTCCCTTTCTTTGCAATACCTCCTTTTAAACCCCCAGCAAATTTTACACTTGGACGGGATGTGAGAGTCTCCAAGACACCCGAGACAGCTTAAATGCCCGTAGTTCAAGAGGAAAAACCTACTGCACACCTGGCAAGCTCTCAATCCCAGATCTTTGGCATACCACAGATATGTGGCTGACGGGGCCAAGGAATTGATCCCAGAGACCAGGGAAAAGAAAAGTGGGGGAAAACCCCATTAAGGCACAGATTTGACCTTAACGAGAAAAAATAAGTTACTAAGAAAATAAAAGAAATAATAAAAGAATGAATAAATAAGTAGCTATTTGGAAGCAGCAGACATGCAGTTGCCCTGTCTCAAGCCACAGCATTTGAGAAGAAACTGGAGCAGCAGTGGGTTCACTTCTCCCTTTATGCCTTTGCTCTAAAGTACGAGGTCATGTAGTGCACAGGCATGAACCAGTGGACACTGGTAATTCAAATCTTTGGTTGAGAGCACACATGCATATGCACATCATATGGTGGAGCACTCAGAGAGACATCTACTCGAAGAAGAAGGACTTCTGAAAGATGATTTTTTTTTTTGCACTGGGGAGACTATTTTCTTGAAGTGAAAGTCGATAATGGTGTTTTGACTGTGTACTTCCTTTCTCAATAAGATTTCTGTGACCAATTGATCCAAACCCTAATGAAGTACATTTGAAGACTCTAATTGACTTGAATTTTTTTTTTTTTTTTTGGATTAAGCCATTGAAGTCTGTGTCAGCATTGAGGAAAGCTGGGTATTTGTGTAGAGAAGAATAGTCTGATGGCAATAGCTGCTGGTAAAGTAAGTAACTTAATTTTTTTAAATAGTGTCAATCTGACTGCCAAGAGGGAAAGTAGAACATACAGTATACAACTTTCATTGTAGCTGAATGTAAATAATAAAGCTAATAATATTTATAGCTCCTCCCTCCACTAGCGTTCCAGTGCAATAAAACAATAACATCAAGACTGATATAATTTTAAAATAATGAAATACCTCCATGTACAGTTTGGAGGTTATGTCTGTGTCCCCAGTCTGATTTAATGAAAACCATGTTGTATTTTAGCCTCTGTTTTGAGTGTAACTTTTATTATGTCCTTCACTGTATACTGTAACTGCCATGTTGGATTGCATCAGCACTCTTATGTTAGGGGAGATGGTGCCCAGATGTCTGACTCTGAATGAAACAGAAACATAACGGGCCATGAACAATTGAATAGCCTTACCAAGATGGGGGCAACAGGCTGAACCACTGATTTTTAAATTTCTTTCTGCCACCAACTCAACTTGAAGGGGAATAAAAAAACCCAGAGGAAGGACAGAAAGAAAAATGGGGTCAAGCTGTAAAAAGCCATTTTAAGCAGAGGGGGCCAGAGCCATGCCAGAAAGGGAAGACCAAGTAGGAGGACAGAAGAGGGGCCATGGCTTCCCAGACACTGCCCAAATTCCAAAAGATGCTTGAGAGTAGTGAGGACTTTGAGGGAGAGAATTGTGTTCAGGTGTTTCTTGCTTTTTCCATAGAAGTCTCTTGAGCAGTCTATGAGTTTTGTGTGTGTGTGTGTGTGTGTGTGCACACACACACCTTTAAGAAATTCCTTTGCAAAGCCTGTGTGTCTCCATATGGTCCCTGAAGGGTGTCACTATGGAAACCAGCTCACACAGCTAGGTGGACTCTGGAGGGAAAGTGTCTAAGCAACTAGGGGATTCAGAACAGCTGAGGCACTAGTCATGTCTAGGCAAAGGAATTATGGAGACTCCACTGCGAAGAGGAGTGTCAAACATAGGGTCTGCTCCTGGAATCCACACCCAAGTAACCCAGAACTAGGAACAGTGATCAGTTACTACCCAGACTTCAACACTGGGTCTCTCCCATAGCAGACTGGTGTTCATTCTGAGACTAGGACTGGACCAAGTTGTGACAATGACTAAGAATAACCCTAAATCCAATTTTTAAAAAATACACAATGTACTGGATCTACTCAGGATACACCTCTGTATAAATTTTGTGTAGTTCGATAACTTTTCTTAAAAGATGAGTAAAAAAATGAAAGGTCAGACTGACAAGGACTAATTTCAACCAGACCCCAATTTCAAAGACTTCCTATGAAAAATCTACCATGAGAAACCCAACAAAAACTACATAGAAAATTAACTGGACATAAAACCTAACACGATGAGAAAATTCACACCAAGAGTATATCTACACTAGGTTTTCTCTCATTAATTGATTGGCAGTTAAGGTAGTTGACATAGTAGTAAAGGCTATTCTGGACACTCTACAGATGTAGATTAGATTGCAAATATGAGGTAGGGAAGCATAATAATAATTTCATTGGCAAAATGACAAGCATGAAACTGTTTTTTGGCTCACTCTGAATCTTATGCTTGGGCTGGATTGGGAATGTATGGAGATGGCACCCATGTCATGCCACATCCAGGGAAACCTCTCCCTTATGGAATGAAGGAGCTGTTTTAATTGCACAGTCTCAGAGGCTGAGGCACCCTACTACGTTTCAGAAGGTGAACAGAATGAATACCGTTTTGCTGAGAGACACTCTACCAATGAGGCCTCTAAGACATTCTAATAATTTTTTATCCTTGAGTAACCAGAGAGTGGCTCTTAAGTATCATCTCTGCAACTTCATCCTCGCTGGAGACCTGCAACTCATGAACCAAGAAGGAAGATGGGTAAACTGCTGGTGTTGGAAATCTTGCTGACACTTTGACCAACATAAAGAATTTTGCAAACTTTTGCTGTGGTTCTGTTTCTTCACCTCCACCAAAGCACCTGCAAAATTCCAACTAAAGAAGCAGTTTCAGGTGGTAAACAACTTGGCTTAATCAGGATTTGCTTACTTCAGAGGACAGGATTGTGCATTTTTGCTTCAAGGAATCTTCAAATAATTTTGTGGCTAAAATAGCTTGGAACCACACATAGCTATTTCTGTCTCTGCCTAGTAGGGAAAAATTGAGCCTTCTCTGCTTGACTTTCCACTGGCATTGCTCATTGAGGCGATGGAGAAACTGAAACCTCTAAATTAGGTCCATGCCCCTATATGTTGGTGAAAATCAATGGGAAAATGTTTTGGAGACACTTTTGGAGCTGATGGTAAATACCGCCTTGGGGTGGGGGGAGGGAGAGGGAGGGTAAAATGACAACTTATTTAAAAAAAATATATATTGTTAGAGACCCTTGATCAAGAAACCATTGATGTTGAGTGGGAATTTAAAACTAAGAGGTAGGAGATTCCTTTGTTGGCAGTGAATCTTTTTGTCAATGTTTTTGTCTAATTTTATTTTATTTATGATAGGTTGGCATAGGTAGCCAAATACATTTTGCTTGTGTTAAGAAAATTCTATGCTTTGGAGCAAGGGCTTGAAATTTGGCAGAGGTGTCATCCTGTCATCAGGGATGTGCCTTTTCCTTTCCTGTGAAAATCTGCCCAAATTTGGCCAAGTTATAAACCTTTGAAAAAGGTCATGCTCTTAGAATTTGGCAGCTAGATTATCAGAAAATTCCTTCTGTACTAGGCATGCTCCATCCCCTCACAGCTCCTATGTCCTTACTGGACTGCACATGCACCATTACCACAGAGGGACTGAACATGCTCCACGCCAGAGATTCAGGGGCTGAGAAGGACTTCCTGCAATTCCTGCTCCTGCTCTCCATTGGGCACTCTAACTCTAACTGAGAGCAGGGAGACAATCTCTCTTATGCCCTCAATGCTTCCTTTGGTGGGCCCAGGTAGTGTGGAGGAGGAAGCTGCCTGACTGAATGCAGAAGGAACAAGAGGGAAAGGAAGGTGGAGGTAGTAGATTGGGACCGAGAAGGAGGTGGACTAGGGGGTCGATCCTGGGGCCGGTTTTGTTCAATATCTTCATTAATGATCTGGAGGATGGCGTGGACTGCACTCTCCGCAAGTTTGCAGATGACACTAAACTGAGAGGAGTGGTAGATACGTTGGAGGGTAGGGACAGGATACAGAGGGACCTAGACAAATTAGAGGATTGGGCCAAAAGAAACCTGATGAGGTTCAACAAGGACAAGTGCAGAGTCCTGCACTTAGGACGGAAGGATCCCATGCACTGCTACAGACTAGGGGCCGAATGGCTAGGAAGCAGTTTTGCAGAAAAGGACCTAGGGGTTACAGTGGACAAGAAGCTGGATATGAGTCAACAGTGTGCCCTTGTTGCCAAGAAGGCTAACGGCATTTTGGGCTGTATAAGTAGGGGCATTGCCAGCAGATCGAGGGATGTGATCGTTCCCCTCTATTTGACATTAGTGAGGCCTCATCTGGAGTACTGTGTCCAGTTTTGGGCCCCATACTACAAGAAAGATGTGGAAAAATTGGAAAGAGTCCAGCGGAGGGCAACAAAAATGATTAGGGGGCTGGAGCACATGACTTATGAGGAGAGGCTGAGGGAACTGGGCTTGTTTAGTCTGCAGAAGAGAAGAATGAGGGGGGATTTGATAGCTGCTTTCAACTACCTGAAAGGGGGTTCCAAAGAGGATGGATCTAGACTGTTCTCGGGGTACCAGATGACAGAACAAGGAGTAATGGTCTCAAGTTGCACTGGGGGAGGTTTAGGTTGGATATTAGGAAAAACTTTTTCACTAGAGGGTGGTGAAGCAGTGGAATGGGTTACCTAGGGAGGTGGTGGAATCTTCCTTAGAGGTTTTTAAGGTCAGGCTTGACAAAGCCCTCGCTGGGATGATTTAGTTGGGAATTGGTCCTGCTTTGAGCATGGGGTTGGACTAGATGACCTCCTGTGGTCCCTTCCACCTGATATTCTATGGTTCTATGAAGAGGGAGATTGGCTTGGAAGCAGACAGGGACAAGGAGCCTAGGGTTGGAAGGAATAAGGGAATTAAGACATGGATTCTAGTGGGGAGACTGAGAGTAGGGGTGGAAATACTGAGACTGGATGTGGAGACTGTGAGCCAGAGTTGGGGGCAGAATGGGACTGGCTGGGAAAGGAGACATTTAGAACTTATTTTTTGATTCCTTGCTCATCACAAGCTCTCACATAGCAGCATCCACAACTTTCTATCATTTCCTATTGGCTAGAACAGTCTGTCCCATCATGGTGGATGATGACTTGGCATTAGATATACCCATCTTTGTCACCTTCTGTCTGGCCTACAGCAATTTAATACATGAAGCCATCAGCCCTTAAGAAACTCTAATACAGAACACTACAGCATGTCTCCTTCCTGACTATGACAATGCAACCCTAATTCAGCCCCCCATGTGCGTAGTGATCACATGCTATTGTTCTTTGTTTGTTCTCCTGCCTCATTTGTTGCAGAAACTGGAAGGTGTGTAGTCAATGAGGCAAGGGATTACAGGAAAAGAAATAATGGTCTTATAGTAAGGCAACTGAATGCTGCCCTGGATAATTGGTTTCAAATCCTCATCTATGCCAGTGAATTCCTATACTAGGCATGTCATGTAGACCCAACTTTTCACAGGTGTCACTAATTGTGTGTTCCTCTTTTTTTTTTTTAAGCCCAAAATGAGGTATCTGGGGCCTGATTTCCAGAAGTTCTGAACATTCACAGCTACAGCTGAAGTCAATTGGAGCTGTGCTTTGAACATAGAAATTGCTATACAATGCTAAAATCACTTAAAAATGAGGCCATAATCATCTCAGATTGGGCACCCAAAATTAGTGGACACTTTTGACAATGTTTGCCTTAATTTCTTTGTGCCTGAATTTATAAATGGGGATAATAGCCCCAGTCTCATGGGGTATTATGAAAATTAATTAATGTTTCTGAAGCATTTCAATACTTATTCTAATCAGTGCCAAAGAAAAGGCTATGAGGAAATTCATAATTCTGTCATAAGAGAGTTTGAATGGTGTACAGTGAACAAAACAGGGGTCACACATTAAACTCTATGGATAAAACAAAATTTTGAATAGCTGCTGTGACAAAGTTCCTCCTCTATCTTGGTGGGTCCTGCACTTATTGGTGGATTTTCTTGCCTCAGAGATTCACCATGTGGGTTGGGGAACAGCCCAGAAACCTGCCCCTCTGGAAGAACCCACAGTCCAGGTCAATTGGAAGGTTTAGGGAGAACCCGGGCCCGCCCTCTACTCCGGGTTCCAGCCCAGGGCCCTGTGGACTGCAGCTGTCTATAGTGCCTCCTGTAACAGCTGCATGACAGCTACAACTCCCTGGGCTACTTCCCCATGGCCTCCTCCAAACACCTTCCTTAGGGTACGTCTATACCCAGCCGCTAGTTCGGCGGCTGGCAATCGAACTTCTGGGTTCGACTTATTGCGTCTTGTCTGGACGCGATAAGTCGAACCTGGAAGTGCTCGCCGTCGACTGCGGTACTCCAGCTCGGCGAGAGGAGTACCGCGGAGTCGACGGGGGAGCCTGCCTGCCGCGTGTGGACCGAGGTAAGTTCGAACTAAGGTACTTCGAACTTCAGCTACGTTATTCACGTAGCTGAAGTTGCGTACCTTAGTTCGATTTGGGGGTTTAGTGTAGACCAAGCCTGAGTCTCACCACAGGACCTTCCTCCTGGTGTCTGATAACGCTTGTGCTCCTCAGTCCTCCAGCAGCACACCCTCTCACTCTCAGCTCCTTGCGCCTCTTGCTCCCAGCTCCTCACACTCTCACCATAAACTGAAGTGAGCTCCTTTTTAAAGCCCAGGTGCCCTGATTAGCCTGCCTTAATTGATTCTAGCAGCTTCTTCTTAATTGGCTCCAGGTGTCCTAATTAGCCTGCCTGCCTTAACTGGTTCTAGCCGGTTCCTGATTACTCTAGTGCAGCCCCTGTTCTGGTCACTTAGGGAACAGAAAACTACTCATCCAGTGACCAGTATATTTGCCCTCTACCAGACTCCTGTACCCCACTGCTCTGGGTCTGTCACACTGCTCATTCAGTGAATGCTTTCCATCTTGTGCACTTATGGAAAAAATAGTTTGTGATAATGTAGTTAAAACATGTTTCATAAGACATACATACAAGGGGGTCAAATTGAGATTGCACAGGCAACATGAATTCTCTCTTTTCTTAATTTTGAGTATTTTGTAACTAGGAAATGAAATACAAAAATTTATGGTAATGCAATATTAAGGTTGCCCAGTTAAAATCACAGTCAGAAAACAGGTTTCAGAGTAGCAGCCATGTTAGTCTGTATCCGCAAAAAGAACAGGAGTACTTGTGGCACCTTAGAGACTAACAAATTCATTCAGAAAACACACATTAAGGTACAATATGCAACCTTAACTCAACCATATTGCATACGCGCAGTATTTGAATATGTGTGTTAAACTGACCTATTACTGCTTATATTGTAAAAAATACACCATAAAATATATAGGATGTATTATGTGGTTGAGTTAACATTGCTGCAGGAACATTAAAATTTGCTTTTCCTGCCATTTTAGGCCAAATACTATGATCCCTTACTTAGTTTACCCTCCAAATGTCATTAGGCAAAAGAAATACCAGGAGTCTGAGGAAGAACCTCCAAGTTTAGTTCAAGATTTTCAGGTAACAGGCAAAATATACAGGAGCTTACCATTTCAACAACCTCCACCTCAGCATTAAGTCGAAGATGATACAAAAACATCTGAAGATCCTTTTTCATTTGAATACTGTTGTCATCCATTTGGGCAACAGTGAAGATACGCATTTTGCATTTTCTCCACACCTATTTAAGGGGAAAGACATTTTATATGACAAATGTAGAAATAATTTTTGCCCCCTCTGTTCAGAATCCTTTAAACAGCTAAGTAAAAAAGTATACAAGAATTTATTTGGTAATTTTATGTAATGCTTAGTGAAAGAAATGTCATTGCTGCTCATTTTCTAAGACAAGATTTCCCTTTTTGAGTCATATACTGTACCTTGTGCTGTCGAAGCAGGAAAGGAAGCAACATCAGCATGCCACCATCATGAACAATCCACCACACATCTACGTTCCCTTCAGAAAAGCGCTCTTGATTTGTTGGAAACAAATCAATGTTTTTAGCGACCAGTAGAGCTTGTTGTGCCGCTGTTGTTTCTCGGACTGTATCTGAAATCAGAAAATTTTAATGAAAATTGGGAGTTGCTGAAGAAGACTATTAGATGGCCAAAATGCACAATGCCACTATTGTGAAAGAGGATAACTTTGGTTAAAAGCCGATCCTGCTTAAGCGAGGAAGCAAAGACAGCAATCTCACACATCCAGATCCACACAAGGTGGATAAAAATTAATGATTTTTTCAAAATTGATTTTTTAATTTAAATCAGATTTCTTTATTTAATTTAAATACATTTTTCTTTGAAAAACAAACCTATTTGAAATCTGAAAATATGCCAACCTATATTAATACCTTAATTTAAAATAATGTAAATTAAATTAAAAAAGAACATTGACACAGTATATGTGTGCTGCTGAAGTTTTAAAGAAAGTCAGACCACAGAACTGGTGGAAGTCTCTGGCTAAGCACCTGGAAACAGAGTTTGTTGAAGTGTTAAATCGGCTTTAACAGCAGTATCCTCTTCCACAGGTGCAGAGAGAATGCTATCTTTCTTTTCCGTTTTTCAACTAGATCAGTTCAAAGTTGAGAAATTAACTGGAAATTGAAAAAGCAGGAAAACTTGTTACCCTCTTCTAATCTCTAAATATAAACTAGTTGCAAGAGGATGAGATCAACTAGTTCAAAAATCTTGATGGACATGATGACCAGAAACAATTAGTTCAGTTCACTAACTAAAGTTAATACTTTGTTTAATAAACCAGTTAGTTTTCAATGCAAAGCATGTTCTGACAAACTTACTTTTTCTTCTTTTGTATTCAACACACTTTAGTTTTAGTTAACTAATAAAAAAAATTTGGAAATCATGTTTTTGTTCATTTTAAATTGAATTCCAATTTCCATCCAAAAGCAGCTTGACACAAATCATGAGTAAAAATTTAATAATCATCTAGTAAATAAGAAACGTGACATTCACCATTTTCTAATATAAGATTTAAAACATAAAAATCTGAATAAATGTATGTGAAGCTATATAACTGCTTAAATAAATGTGTATAGCTATAGGCCACATCTACACTACAAATTTTTGTTGATGCAAGTTATGTCGGCATTCAGCTGTCAAAATTTGTATATCGTGCATAATTGGCTGCTTGTGTTGGCACTGCGTGCACTCACTAGGAGTGCTTGTGTCAATGCACAATGCAGTTCATCACAGGTAGGTATCAGTGTACCATGTGCCACCATCTGCCATAGTGCCTTTTAGGACATTTTTGCAATGTATTGTGGGACGGAAATGACTTGCCCAAAGATCTCTGGGAGCTAGGAGTTAAGTTTCCAGCATGCAACTTTTTCCATCCCATAATGCTATTCATATCCCATAATTTTTGTGCTTTAAAAAAAATTTCCCACAAACTCACTCAGCACTTTTTGGTGTCCATCATCTTTGACAGACACATGGAGTCCCACAGAAGTCTGCACTATTCTCTCAAACACTGGAAATACAGGACACACAAGTCTCCTGTATTTGCAGACCCACAAGAAGTACTGCAAGAACGGGGGATATGATGATTTCTCCAAAAACAGTTTGCTCAGGGACACAGCAAACAACAATTCAAGATTGTTGATGGAGTTCATGCTGACAGTGGAGTGCCACTTCTGGGCCTGAGAAATGAGCACTGACTGATGGGTTCGCATCATAATTCAGGTGTGGAATGACAAACGGCAGATGCGAAAGGCCACATCCTTGGATCTATGTGCTGAGCCCACCACAACCCTGCAGAACAGGGACACTAAAATTGAGAGCTCCATTGACAGTGGAGAAGTGAGTGTTGATTGCACTCTGGAAGCTTGCAACACTGGATTGTTACTGGTCAGTGGGAAATCATTTTAGAGTTGGAAAATCTACAGTGGTGATTGTTGTCATGTGGGCTATTTATCATCTCCTACTGCGCAGGACCGTGACTCTTAACAATGTGCAGGACACAGTGGATGAATTTGCAGCAAATGGGGTTCCCAAATTGCGGGGGGGTGATAGATGGCACACACATCCTATGTTGGCACAGAGTACATCAAAAGAAAGGTCTATTTTTCTATGGATATGCAAGCTTTGGTGGATCACCAGGGATACTTCACCAATATCACTGTGGACTGGTCAGGGAAGATGTGCTTGCATCTTTAAAAACACAGGACTGGTCAGAAGGCTGCAAGCAGGGACATTCTTTCCCAACTGGCAGACTACCACTGACAATATGGCAATGACCAGGGCCGGTTCTAGGATTTTTGCCGCCCCAAGCAGAAACAATTTTGGCCGCCTCCCCACCCCCATTTTTTTCTTACCCCACCCCCAGCCCCGCCTCAGCTCCGCCCCTTCCCCAAATCCCCAGCCCTGCCTCCTCCCCCCAGGCTCTCAAGCCTAGGAGGGAGGGGGAGAAACAGCACGTGTGCCGCGGCCACTCGGAGTCTCCCCTCCCTCCCAGACTCTCAAACCTGAGAGGGAGGGGGAGCAGTGGCGCACAAATCAGCTGTTTCGCGCGCCATTCTGGCATTGGCCATGCCGCCCCTAAAAATGTGCCGCCCCAAGCACCAGCTTGTTTTGCTGGTGCCTAGAGCCGGCCCTGGCAATGACAATAGTGATTCAGGGGGACCCAGTCTATCCCTTGTTTCCCTGGCTCATGAAGCTGTACGCTGGCTACCTCAACAGCACCAAGCAATGATTCAGCTACTATCTCAGCAGGTTCAGAATGACAGTTGAATGTGCTTTTAACAGACTGAAGGTGTTTACTCAATACAATGGATCTCAGTGACAAAAATATCCCACTGGATAGCTGCCTATTGTGTCCTGCATAATATCTGTGAGGCAAATGAGGGAAAAGCTGCTGCAGGGTGGAGAGCAGAGGTGGAGCAGCTGTCTGTTGACTTTGAACAGTGAGACATGAGGGCTATTACAAGTGCTTAACAAGGAACTGTGCAATTGAAGAAAGTTTTGAAAGAGCACTTCAACAGTCAGCCATTGTTCTGTGTTGCAGTGGTTTCTGGGCCAGGAGTTTTGAGTGCTGTTAGGAATTACGATTGCGGTACATTTATAAATTTGACTAGATGACCTGATTTAATAATCAATTCAAATGATAACGCACAAGAAAGAACAGAATCCATTTGCTTCACCTTCTTATTCGTGTTGGCTCAGCAGGCTAAAAGGAGTAAAGGCTGATAAATTAATTTGGTAAGAATTTGAATGCACACAAGTAGTAAATTTCTTGAATAAGAAGGGGACAATTTTATAATTATTTATGCCCAAACTGTCAAAAATAGGAGCCTAAAGTTAGGCTTTGAAGTTCATATTTTGACATCTAAATAAAGTGTGTTGATTTTCAAAAGTGCTGAGCACCCACCAGTTTTCATTGACCTCAATGGGACTAACATGACTGGAAAAAGGCTAATGTAGTGCCCATCTTTAAAAAAGGGAAGAAGGAGGATCCGGGAAACTACAGGCCAGTCAGCCTCACCTCAGTCCCTGGAAAAATCATGGAGCAGGTCCTCAAGGAATCAACTATGAAACACTTAGAGGAGTGGAAAGTGATCAGGAACAGTCAGCATGGATTCACCAAGGGGAAGTCGTGCCTGACTAACCTAATTGCCTTCTATGATGAGATAACTGGCTCTGTGGATGAGGGGAAAGCAGTGGATGTGTTATTCCTTGACTTTAGCAAAGCTTTTGATACGGTCTCCCACAGTATTCTTGCCGCCAAGTTAAAGAACTTTGGGCTGGATGAATGGACTGTAAGGTGGATATAAAGCTGGCTAGATCGTTGGGCTCAACAGGTAGTGATCAATGGCTCCATGTCTAGTTGGCAGCCGGTTTCAAGCGGAGTGCCCCAAGAGTCGGTCCTGGGGCCGGTTTTGTTTAATATCTTTATTAATGATCTGGAGGATGGTGTGGACTGCACTCTCAGCAAGTTTGCAGATGACACTAAACTAGGAGGCGTGGTAGATACACTAGACGGTAGGGATCGGATACAGAGGGACCTAGACAAATTAGAGGATTGAGCCAAAAAAAAACCTGATGAGGTTCAACAAGGACAAGTGCAGAGTCCTGCACTTAGGACAGAAGAATCCCATGCACTGCTACAGACTAGGGACCGAATGGCTAGGAAGCAGTTCTGCAGAAAAGGACCTAGGGGTCACAGTGGACGAGAAGCTGGATATGAGTCAATAGTGTGCTCTTGTTGCCAAGAAGGCTAACGGCATTTTGGGCTGTATAAGTAGGGGCATTGCCAGCAGATCGAGGAACGTGATTGTTCCCCTTTATTCGACATTGGTGAGGCCTCATCTGGAAAACTGTGACCAGTTTTGGGCCCCACACTACAAGAAGGATGTGGAAAAATTGGAAAGAGTCCAGCGGAGGGCAACAAAAATGATTAGGGGTCTGGAGCACATGACTTATGAGGAGAGGCTGAGGGAATTGGGATTGTTTAGTCTGCAGAAGAGAAGAATGAGGGGGGATTTGATAGCAGCCTTCAACTACCTGAAGGGGGGTTCCAAAGAGGATGGAGCTCGGTTGTTCTCAGTGGTGGCAGACAACAGAACAAGGAGCAATGGTCTCAAGTTGCAGTGGGGGAGGTCCAGGTTGGATATTAGGAAACACTATTTCACTAGGAGGTTGGTGAAGCACTGGAATGCGTTACCTAGGGAGGTGGTGGAGTCTCCTTCCTTGGGGGTTTTTAAAGCCCGGCTTGACAAAGCCCTGGCTGGGATGATTTAGTTGGGAATTGGTCCTGCTTTGAGCAGGGGGTTGGACTAGATGACCTCTTGAGGTCCCTTCCAACCCTGATATTCTATGATTCTATGAACATTAGCCTACTATTCTGAGTTGCTCTTACAGTAGAACTACATATAAATCTCTTACATTTGTTTTTCCAGGTAACAAATTTACAAAATAACATTTAAAATACATTACTATTATATATTTTCATTAAAATGGCATAAATAAAACTAAGAGAATACATACCAACAAAATTTTTCCATGAGAAAGGATTATCGGTCTGTTTCCATGACTGTGGCCAGGCCATCAGGACTGTATTATGCGTCATCCCTCCCAGACCAGCAGACTGAATCAAATGGGACATTCCATCTCTAAAACTGGGAGATACCACAATTTGGCAAAATCCTTTGGTCTTTTCTACCCCCATTAAGGATTTAATATTCTATTAAAAAAAAGAAATTGAAGATTACATGTGGGAATATATTAAAGGAAATAATTATAAATACCATAGAAAATCGCTGCACTAAAGCACCAATAAGATGCTGTACACTGGAATATGACATCAAGGAATATTGTTTTATTCACTCAACCCAATGAATGAACAAGGTGCTATGATAACTGTAAAACCCAAGTTTTAAAATCACTCTGTGCACACAGAAGTCTTTGTTTCTTAAGGGGAAATGGAATATGAGTAGCACACAGTGTTTGAGTCACTTTGCCCAGCATTTGATAATAAGTAATGCTTGGTGTGGGCTATTGCTGGCCATTGTTTGCATAACCTTGTTGGCTGGTGAAGGCCAGTAGAGAGGTACTGGGTCCATGATAGGTTGGGATATCCAGTATTTCTGGAAAATGGAGAAGGATGCCAGGAGCTCTTTAAGAAACTGTTGTGAGGCCAATGCTCAAGAAAGCAACTTCTGGTATTAACAATTTAGTTAGCTATTGACCAGTATCCAACCTCTGATTCAGGGTGAAGGTCATTGAGAAGGCTGTAGCAGTGCAAATCTGAGGGCTTTGAGAGTCCTCTGATTTCCTTACCTCCAAGTCAACTGAGTTGTGGGCATGGAGTAGAAACTGCACTAGTTGTGTTAACTTCTACCAACAGATAAAGACAATATGTTTGTGCTGATGATTTTTGTTAGCAGCTTTTCAGACCACTGCTTTTCTTAAATTGTTGCACATGATAGCACAAGTGGATGAAGCTTCACTTGAGTTGTTCCATTCTTATCTTAACAAAGGTTAATTTTAATTGTTCTTTTGCCCAGAATATCTTCTCCCAAGCAGTGCCACAGGGTCTATATTGTCATAGCTCTTGTTTAATGTGTATATGAGTTTGTTGGGAGGCTTAATAAGGATGCATGTGCTGTAAAGGCATTCAGCATGTTGATGGTAATCAGCTCTAAGTCTCCAAAACTGACCCAGCTGGAGATATGGAATTACCGAGTGTCAAAATGAAATCGAAGCTTGGATTGGGGCTTCTTGATTTATGTCTGGAGTAAGTCTCCATTTACTGTCTGAAACTTAATCCAGACAAGATAAGAGATATTGTTGGTGGGCTGGGAAAAGCTGCTGAAAGACTTTGAGGAATTTATTATGGCATCTCTTATAAATAAAGGGCACACTGCCTCAATAACATATCTGCATAAATTTGGGTGTGTTATTAGATTCTACTTTGCACTTTGACGTGGCCAAGAGAGCTTTTTTCCATCTGTGCCTCATGAGAAGAGGTCCTTGTCATAATTATCCATGTTTTGTCACCTCAATATTAGACTACAACTATCATGCACTGTACATTAGGTTGTCCCTTAGAACTATAAGAAGTGTAGGCTAATGAAGAATGCCATGATTAATTTATTCAGCAGTTACATGTTGGAAACACATTAAACAGGCGTTCTAAGATCTGGGATCCACATTGGCTTCTAATAAGCTTCTGGGTAGAATTCAAGGAATCAGTTTTGATCAATCAAGCCCTAAATATTTTTGGATTTGTCACCTGAGAGATCACCTCTTCCCCCATGTCATACGGTCACAACTGAGATCAGCACTGGCACTTCAGCAGGAGCCCACTTGATTAAATGACAGAGAGCCTGTTGGCAGGGTGTCCTCCATGAAGTTTCCTTAACTTTGGAATGCACTCCTGACCTCGATCTGGCATTGTCTAATTTGCTAGCTCATAGGTATGCTGCAAAGCTCACTCTTTTTCTTGTGCTTCATAAGAAGGGATGGGCTGAAGGCTGAATGAGTCAAGTGCAGTGGTTCCCAAACTTCTTACTAAGGTGACCTTCCAACCACATTTTGTCTTTTTTGGGGATCCACTATTACCCATCCCTGCCTCCTGCTCCACCATTCCCAGACCAAGCCCCCTGCTCGGCTCCCCCAGCCCTCTTGCTATTGCTGTCCTATCCGTGCCCCTTCCCTATTGCAGTCCCAGCTGACCCTTCTCTTTCCCCATGGCTGGGCTGCGATCACTCCCACTTAGAGTTGCCAACCCTCGCGGCGTGACCGGGAGTCTCCCAAAATCAGGCTTGATCTCCTGGAGGCTACTGAAGCCAATCTGGGAGATTTTAAGCTGCTAAAAGTCCAGTGGCCCAGCGGGCCTAAGGCAGGCTCCCCTGTCTGCCCTGGCTCTGCGCCGCTTCCAGAAGCAGCGACATGTCCAGCAGAGGCTCCTAGGAGGAGGCATGGCCACGGGGTCTCTGTGCAATGCCCCCATCCCGAGAGCTGACTCAGCAGCTCCCATTGGCCAAGAACAGGGAACCACAGCCAATGGGAGCTGTGGGGGCAATGCCTGCAGGCAGGGGCAGTACACAGAGCCACATGGCTGCCCCTGAACCTATGAGACACTGCCAGACATGCCACTACTTCCAGGAGTCACCCAAGGTAAGTGCCGCTTGGCCGGAGCCTGCATCCCAAACCCCTTCCCGCACCACAACCCCCTGTCCCAGCCCTGAGCCCCTTCCCACACACAAACTTCCCCCAGAGCCCACACCCTGAACCTTCTCCTGCACCCCAATCCCCTGCGCCAGCCCAGTGAAAGTGAGTGAGGGTGGGGGGGAGCGAGTGACGGAGAGATGAGGGCTGGAGTGAGCAGGGATGGGGCCTTGGAGAAGGGGTGGGGCAGGTGTGGGGCCAGGGTGTTTGGGTTTGTGTGAATGGACAGTTGGGAATCCTATGGCTGATTGTCCACTTGTTGGCTCTGGCTACTTTTGCCACACTGTTCTTGCTGCCCAGGAGAAGTGAGAGTGCGATCTGGGCAGCAGAACCAGTGTGGGAGAAGGGGCTGGAGCCAGTAAATGGACATTCAGCAGCCTATCCTGCCCTACCTGTGCCCCAGAAGTGCTTCCTGTGTGCTGCTGCCTGTAGGAAGTGAGAGCATGGGGCTTAGACCTTCCTGGCACACAAAACCCATCTAGACCTTCCCGCAACGCACCATTTGTGAAATAATGGTCTGGTGAATATTTATTTGTATGTGTATTAGTTGTCCTTTACATTCCATCCTGTTGTGTATTTTAATTTATGGAATAGGTACTCAGCACAGGACAGATGTCTACAGAGAATACTTTTGTAAGTTTGACAAATACCAAGAGTCTTTTAGGAATGCAAGTGGAGCAAGTCTTCCCTAAAATTGTTATTTTTATATCTGGCTTCAAATTCTGCCAGGTTAGGACAAAGCAATGACTTTTTAAAAGAAAACTTTGAGCTGTTTTATTGTAAGTAAATAATCAGACCAATGCTATGTACTATGCCATACTTAAAGCTTCTGTTTTTCTGGGTTTATTCATCCTGTTTTGGAGAGGGTCATTTTTAGCAATTTTTGAATTTTATATAGATGTCAAAAATCGGGGGTTTAATGAATAATGTATATTATACACAGTATAATATTACAGTATATAGTATATATTACTGTAATGAATAATCTCTTTGTAATATTCCCTTCGGTGCAAAAGCACAGTCTACGCAGATCAATTAATGCTAACACATTAATGTACTTTAATAATCACACTCCTGTATACTACTGCTCTGTAGACATAGATATAATTAACCATTTCTGGACCTTTTTCAGTGTTTATTGGACAAGTACAGATTTCATATTTTATCTATCTCAGGGGTATTTTATCAGTATTTATTGGTTAAAATAAAAAATCAGAAGTGATATCCATACTTAATTTTTGTATAATTCTAGTAGTTTAATATAATCACATCGTGGATAATGACCAGGGTAGTGTTCCTCTCTTATACCCTGTGCTCTTTACAGAGGTGCTAACCTACCAGGTTGAGAAACACTGTTCTAGATTATATTTTCTTTTAAAGATAAAAAAAAAAAAAAATGCATTACACTGAAAAAATTCATTAAAACTTCATATTGATAAATCAATTCAGTTTCATATTGCTTTTACTAAGATATTTTAGAAGAAATTCATCTGTTGTTCTGGGTGGAAGCCTTCGTTTAATAAGATTTATAAACCCCTAGAGTTTCTGAAATATGGCAGTAAGCTCAGTAATTGAATTTCTTTTTAAATGACATTATTCCATCATCATCGTATTATAGACCCCCAAGTAATCTCAGTTAGAAAAAAATCCAAAAAATCTTAATCTGCACCTTGTTACAATTAATTTTGAAGATAAACTCTTTGTACTCCTTCCATGAAAATTTAGCTTCAGCTATCAAATCACAAAATAAAATATTAAGAAAAAATGAGAGAGGACAAAGAATAATGAAACCCTTGAGCCTACATGGAAAGAAATCCAATTAATGAGATAATTATCACCTCCTTTATCTGAAAATTAGATTTACTCCTTAATACTAAGACACAAATTAATAGGGTCAGTTCATCTAAAAGTGAACAGAAGGAAGTACTTGTATTTAGCTGAAGAATGTGCCAATACCTATTAGAATGTATAAGTAGAATATGTTTTATAAACATAAATATAAATAAATATTCAGACTGTCATGCTCCGAACTGGGACCAGGATGAGAAACTCAACTTGGATAAAATTGAAATACAGTAGAACCTTAGTTACTAACTGACCAGTCAACCATACACCTCATTTGGAGCCGGAAGTATGCAATCAGGCAGCAGCAGAAACAATAAATAAATAAATAAACCAAATACAGTACACTACTGTGTTAAATGTAAACTACTAAAAATAAAGGGAAAGTGTTAAAAAAATATTTGACAAGGTAAGGAAACTGTTTCTGTGTTTGTTTCATTTGAATTAAGATGGTTAAAAGCAGCATTTTTCTTCTGCTTCAAAGCTGTATTAAGTTAATGTTTTTTTGAGTTGTAAACTTTTGAAAGAAGAACCACAATGTTTTGTTCAGAGTTAAGAAGATTTCAGAGTTATGAACAACCTGCACTCCCAAGGTGTTCATAACTCTGAGGTTCTACTATAGGAAAAGGAAGCCAAATGGAAGAACTGGTAGAGATCAATTACAGTATAACAGTTAAAGGACAGAGTACCTGCTGTTTATTCAATTTTATAACCAGGGGATCACATAAAATCCTTGGTTGCTCATGGAAGTCCATCTGGCGTCCACTACCAAGAGTACTTTTTCTGTTTGTACCTGGCAAGAAGGCTGCAACCTTTTCTTTCATATGCTGACCTCATGGCAATTATTCACGTTTTCATTATTCAATTAGATTACTGATGTGTTAACATGGATCTACACATAGGACTCTACATGAAGCTACAAATGAAAATCATAAGGAAACTTCAATCAAGTAAGCAGAAGGAAATACTCTGTCTTATCTCACACACAGGGAAGAATTGGTAGGGGAAGTAGAAGTGGGTGGCAACCTGAGCAGCAGTGACCATGAGATGGTCAAGTTCAGGATCCTGACAAAAGGAAGAAAGGAGAGCAGCAGAATACAAAACTTGGACTTCAGAAAAGCAGACTTTGACTCCCTCAGGGAATTGATGGGCAGGATTCCCTGAGAAGCTAATATGAGGGGGAAAGGAGTCCAAGAGAGCTGGCTGTATTTTGAAGAAGCCTTATTGAGGGCACAGGAACAAACCATCCCGATGTGCAGAAAGAATAGCAAATATGGCAGGCGACCAGCTTGGCTTAACAGATAAATCTTTGGTGAGCTTAAATACAAAAAATAAGCTTAAAAGAAGTGGAAACTTGGACAGATGACTAGGGAGGAGTATAAAAATACTGCTTGAGCACGCAGAGGTGTAATCAGGAAGGCCAAAGCACAATTGGAGCTGCAGCTAGCAAGGGACGTGAAGGGTAACAAGAAGGGTTTCTACAGGTATGTTAGCAACAAGAAGAAGGGGGAAAGTGTGGGACCCTTACTGAATGTGGGAGGCAATCTAGTGACAGATGATGTGGAAAAAGGTAAAGCACTCGATGCTTTTTTTTGCCTTCGTCTTCACAGACAAGGTCAGCTCCCAGATTGCTGCACTGGGCAGCACAGTATGGGGAGGAGGAGAGTAGCCCTCAGTGGTGAAAGAACAGGTTAAGGACTAGGGACTATTTAGGAAAGCTGGACATACACAAGTCCATGGGGCCGGATGCAATGCATCCGAGGTTGCTGAGGGAGTTGGCTGATGTGACTGCAGAATCATTGGCCATTATCTTTGAAAACTCATGGCAATCGGGGGAGGTCCTGGACAATTGGAAAAAGGCAAATATAGTGCCTTTCTTTAAAAAAGTAAGAAGGAGAATCCAGGGAACTACAGACCAGTCAGTCTCACCTCAGTCCCCAGAAAAATCATGGAGCAGGTCCTCAAGGAATCCATTCTGAAGCACTTGGAGGAGAGGAAGGTGGTCAGGAACAGTCAACATGGTTTCATTGAGGGCAAGTCATGGCTGACCAACCTGATTGCCTTCTACGATGAGATAACTGGCTCTGTGGATATGGGGAAAGTGGTGGACATGATATACCTTGACTTTAGCAAAGCTTTTGATACGGTCTCCCACAATGTTCTTGCCAGCAAGTTAAAGAAGCATGAATTGGATGAATGAACTATAAGGTGGATAGAAAGCTGGTTACATCGTAGGGCTCAATGGGTAGTGATCAATGGCTCCAGGTCTAGTTGACAGCCGGTATCAAGCGGAGTACTCCAGGGGTCGGTCCTCGGGCCGGTTTTGTTCAACATCTTCATGAATGATCTGGATGATGGGATGAATTGCACCCTCAGCAAGTTCACAGATGACACTAAGCTGGGGGGAGAAGTAGATATGGTGGAGGGTAGGGATAGGGTCCAGAGTGACCTAGACAAATTGGAGGATTGGGCCAAAAGAAATCTGATGAGGTTCAACAAGGACAAGTGCAGATTTCTGCATTTAAGATGGAAGAATCCCATACACTGCTACAGGCTGGCTAAGAGGCAGTTCTGCAGAAAAGGATCTGGGGATTAGAGTGGACCAGGGCCGGCTCTGGCTTTCTGGCCGCCCTAAGCAAAAAAAAAAACTGCAGCGGCCAGAACAGCAAAGCAAAAAAAAAAAAAAAACGGAGCCAGGTTGGAGTGGGATTCCGTGCCCTGTAGATGTGCCCGGCTAGCGGGGGAAGGGGGAGGGAGTGGGGGGAGAGAGAGAAAGGGGGCGGCAAGGGCTTCAGCAGGGCGCTGCCATGCGGCCCCTCCCACCGTGCCCCCTGCCAGGAGGGCTCCGCACTGCTCTGCTCGGCTGGGAGGGAAGGACGCGGGCTGCCCTGCCGGGCTTGCTGCAGGGCGCTCCCGTCCTCCACGCCGCTGCCCCCTATAGGGCGGCCAGAGCGGAACAAAAAAAAAAAAAAAGCAGCGGCCATGCTGCCCTAAGATTGGGCGGAATGCCACCTCCTACAAGCTGCCGCCCCAAGCACCAGCTTGCTCGGCTGGTGCCTGGAGCCGGCGCTGCAGTGGACAAGAAGCTGGATATGAGTCAACAGTGTGCCCTTGTTGCCAAGAAGGCCAATGGCATATTGGGCTATCTTAGTAGGAGCATTGCCAGCAGATCGAGGGAAGTGATTATTCCCCTCTATTCGGCACTGGTGAGGCCACATCTGGAGTACTGCGTCCAGTTTTGGGCCCCCCACTACAGAAAGGATGTGAACAAATTGGATAGAGTCCAGCGGAGGGCAACAAAAATTATCAGGGGGCTGGGGCACATGACTTATGAGGAGAAGCTGAGGGAAATGAGATTATTTAGTTTGCAGAAGAGAGAAGTGAGGGGGGATTTTATACCTGAAGGGGTTCCAAAGAGGATGGAGCTAGGTTGTTCTCAGTGGTGGCAGATGACAGATCAAGGAGCAATGGTCTCAAGTTGCAGTGCGGGAAGTCTAGTTTGGATATTAGGAAAAACTATTTCACTAGGAGGGTGGTGAAGCACTGGAATGGGTTACCTAGAGAGGTGGTGGAATCTCCATCCTTAGAGGTTTTTAAGGCCCGGCTTGACAAAGCCCTGGCTGGGATGATTCAGTTGGGGTTGGTCCTGCTTTGAGAAGGGGGTTAGATTAGATGACCTCCTGAGGTCTCTTCCAACCCTAATCTTCTACGATTCTATGATCTGTAAAATGTTCTTTTTAGAACCCTCCATATCAAACCATCTTCGCAGTGGATTTTTCCCTGTCTCGATGACAACTGGAGGCAGCACAGATCTTTTCTGTGAGTCTGGATTTAGGATCACCTCCCAGCAAGGAAAATCCAAAAAGATAATTTCCAAAGCTGTAAACTACATAAAAGTGAAAAAGCGCTATTCAGTTCAAACCATTTGCTGCTGAGCTCTGATATGACATTTCAGTTACAGTGTTATTGTAGTCGTGTTGGTCTGAGGATAATAGAGAGATAAGGTGGGTGAGGTAATATCTTTTATTGAACCAAATTCTCTTTGTGAAAGAGACAAGCTTTTGAGCTTACACAGAGCTCTTTGACATTCTGTTCCACCTTGTATTTAGTAGTGACACTCTGAGTACTTTTTCCAGACCTGAAAAACAGCTCTATGTAAGCTCAAAAGCTTGTCTCTTTCACTAATAGAAGTTGGTCCAATAAAATATAATACCACACCCACTTTGTCTCTCTAATGAAATAGTATGACATTTTGGATAAATAATTTGAAATGGAAGAGTGTGTTAACAAGCTAATAGCTAGAAAAACTCTGGACATAAGCAGTCCTCCAAGGAGGAGTTAGATGGACATGGAATTTTCTAGAAAATTTGCAGGTGAGATAGAATTTTCCTTTCTCCATCCCCTTCATGATAGGCGATCTTAATAGTGAGTGTAGAAAACTGTAAATCATTTTAAAAGGGGGAAAGGGGTTCAATTTAATGACTTAAAAGTGAACAAGGACCTCATGGTTACTGGAACGCTATGTTGAATGATACCCATCTACCAAAAACTCCATCTGCATAGGAGAGGATGTTGACTCTATACTGTTTTAAGAACATGTGGATGGAAAACCATGCAGTGATTCTAAGACATGTATGTAATAACAACAACATGCTTACACAGTGGAAGTCTGTAGTGCCAAATGTCCATGACCACGCTGTACAGCTTTATTCCTGGCATCTAAGAGCATCACTAGATTATTACTGATCTGGTGCTGCCAGGTTAATTGTGGGAGATGGCATGACCACCACCAGTCTGTTGACCAGGCAGTCTGTTGACCCCTCCTGATTTCAAGTCTGATTTCAGTGCTCAATGTATGTGGAGTCTGCAGCTGATGCAGGCAATATGAGCAAAAGGGGTCATCCAGCAGTGACCAATGATGACTTCAATCCTCTCGAGGTGAGTTCTCAACAATCCATCCCTGTTACTAATACCAGTAGTCACTGTTGATAATGCATATGAAATGACTCCAGCCTCCTGATGTCTTGTTTAAGCAATGTCCAAATTTCAGATCCCATATAAAAGGATCAGAAGTGAAGTATGCAGGTTTGAAAAATCCATACTTTTGTACATAGTTTCACCTCCTGTCAGTTCCAGACCATAATCAGGTCTTTCATAGCTGAGGCTGCTAAATCAATTCTCCTTAGGATGTCTGGCTAGCTGCACCTGTTTGATGACAGTTTACTGCCTAGAGAGATAAAGTCATCCACTACTTTTATGGTTTGTCTGGAAATAAAGATGTCTTGTATCACAACTTTTGAGCTGACATTCTGCATTTTTTGTTTCTATCCAAGAAACCATTAGCTCAACGGCAGCTGCCTCATTTTGGATGATGCCTTGTAGGGCCTTCTATAAGGAACTTTTATTGACAGCTGCCTTTAGGTCTACTTATGCTGCTGTGAAAGGCCAGTTAAATTCAAGATGGATCTCAGATAAAAGACGGAGAGCAAGTATATCCATTGTACATCACCCAGCAGTGAAACACAATTTTTCTGGGGAATGAAGTTTCACAAAGAGAGTCTGGAGCTGGGTGAATAGGACATGTGTGAAGATTCATTCAGGCACAGAGAGCAGCGTTATTGGCCTATAACTACTACACTCCATGCATAGGCCTTTCCCTTTATAGAGTGGGATAATGATCCCTCTTCTTCCATCTGCTGGTACCTTTCCCAGTAGTCCTAGCCCTAAAAAAAGTTGGTGTAATGCTACACTCATGGGCTCTACAACGTGCCTGAGAAATTCAGGTGTTATAGGTCTGGCAGCATTCACAGTTTCTTTATGACAGAGAGAACCTCTTCCAATGTAGGTGCATCTACACAGTTTTTTGGGGTTAGGGATTATATCTACTGCTAAACGATCCAGATCTGGACATGAAGTCTCTTCAGGATGGTAAAATGCAGACTCATAATATTCTTTCTGTCCCTGCATTTCTTCTTGGGTTAAGAATGTTATACTATAGAATCATAGGGTTAGAAAGGACTTCAAGGGTCATCTAGTCTAACCCTCTGCAAAGATGCAGGATATGTTGTGTCTAAACCATCCAAGACAGATGGCTACCATCAACCTTGTTTACCAGCACAGACCTGCGCGAAGCCCAGTTTTGGATCAAAATGACTGAATAGCTCTGAACGCAGATTGTAATTTATTAGCTCTTATTCCCTCTTCTACCATGTTCTCAAAATAAGCTTCACAATCCGCTTTTGCTTTCACTTATAAACTATCTTGTAAATGTTTACATTCAGTGTCATCATGGCTCTGTCTGGCCTCAGATTTCTTTTGCAAAATTTGAAGTGTCTCATTGGATAGCCGAGTATTGCTTGTAGCGTTTTGATTGTGGGATGGCATTTACAGCTTCTTGGATAACTGTGCTTATGGCAGTCCAGGCTAATACTATGTCATCCAGGAGAGTGCCAAGTGCATAGAATTTATCTTTCACTGTGACAGAGTACTTGTTAGCAAGCGCTGAGTTTTCACAGATGCATTGTGCCTTATGTATCATAACAGGCATGCTCTTATGTTGAAATCAGGGAGTAATTGCCATTTTAGCAACAAGGAGATGATGGTCAGTATTTACCAGGGCTTTTGAACCTCTGTAGACCCACTATTATGCTTATTATATTATGATCCCAGACCAAGATATGGTCCAACTCCTTTCTCATCCAGCCATTGTTAGACAGCCAGGATCCCAAGTGCCTGAACCAACTGCTGGTGATGATAATATTGTGAGAAGAGCAAAAGGAGAGTAATCTTCTAGAGTTATCATTTATAGTTCCAGAGCAAAATGGCCCAAGAATAATTTTGAAGACATTTCTGGGGCAACTTGGTGAAAAGTTCATATCTCTGAGTATAATAAGTTTGTCATGTGAAGGAATGGATTGCGTCACTGCTGCTAGTTACTGATAGAACTCATTTTTATTAACATCTGTAATTTCCTCAGTGGGAGTGTAAGCTACAATGATGGACAGCTGCCCATGGTGATGCCTCAACCTGGCATATAGCAGTCAATCAGAAATAGGGTGCTACATTGTGTAATATCTCTCTGAAAAATCACTGCTTCTTTCAGAATGAATGGTAATGGGAGAAGTTGTACCTCAGGGTTTGAATATCCCTGCTGTATTGTGCTTTAATTCCCTTCATAGCAGGGGTGGCAGAGCCTTCCCAAAAGTGGCGGGGCCAGGGCCTCCCACCCCTCCGAGGCCCTGCCCCTGCTCCAGCTCTTTCCCTGAGGCCCTGCCGCTTCCCCAATGCCCCTCCTCTTCCCCAGAAGGCCCCACCCCCGGCCAAGCCGGAAGCCAGAGCCGGGCCAGGGAGCCTTGCCCTGCCCCTCTTGGGGACGGGGTCAGCCGAAAGCAGTCCCCTGCCCATATCCCTGCCCCCTGGATCCCTTGCCCAGAGCAGGCAGAGGGACCCAGGCTCCCATGCAGCTCTTACCCTGGCCTGACTCCAGCCAAGGGATGGGGTCTGGAGCCGCAGCCCGGCCATAGTAAGAGCAGCACAGGCAGCTGTGGGGAGCCAGTGCGGATATTCCACCTGCCCTGGATGGAGGCTGCTCTCAGCCTCCTTGCACTGCTAGCAGATGGATGGTCCACCCCAGCTCCCCACAACTGCCTGCGTGGTTCTTACTATGGCCAGGCTGCAGCTCCAAGGCCCCACCCCTCGGCTGGAGCCGGGTTGGGGTAAGAGCCATGCGGGCAAGTGTGAGGAGCTGATGCGGACCGCAACTGCTGGCCTGGCAGGGGGGCAGGAGCTTGGGGGGAAGAAGACAGGAAAGGGGTGGGGTCTTGTGGGGAAAAGTGGGAGGGCCATAGCCCCTGGCCCTCTCTGTTCCGGTGCCCCTGCTTGATGACACTGTTCACAGCCAACTTATATCCTTCTACTTCCTTAGGTTTCACAACCAGAATGACAATATCACTTCCTATTACATGAGGAAGATTATAATGACCTAAGGAATGAAGACCTGGTCACTTCAAAGATCTACCAGATTAGTCAGATTTCTTCATTTTGTAAAATAGCATTTTAAAAACTGTTATATAAAAGAATTTGATTTCCACTGTATGTTTTAACCAAGTAAAATATTAGGATTGTCCCATGGCCAAATACGATGCATACATATTTTCCTAGAGCAATATTTGAATGGCATAGTAAAAAGTAATCTGACTTACAACTCTCCTACAGTGGTTGACGCTAAATAGTGTGATATCAGCTCACCACGATACTTCATGTAGGAATAGGAAAGCAGTCATTGTGATAAGATCAGTATCACACTAAGATACAGGGGCTTGTCTACACAGTAAGTTAATGTTCACCAGCTGGGGTGTACAGTCTAGCATGCACCAGCATGTCTCTCACTAACTGGCTGCATAGACCTGCTGGTGCATACTAGAAGTTCCCTTCTGTGCACTCGTGTAGAACTGTATAAAACAGGACGACATCAGTATGCACTAGGCAACTTTTGGTGTGCACCAGTAGTGTCAACACAGCCAGTTAGTGAGGTACATGTTGATGCGCACTAGAATTTACATCCTACCTGGTGCACATCAATGCACAGAGTAGACAAGCTCATGAAAGCATCTTCAAAATCTTTTAAATTGCTTTTTTAATTAAATATTAGCATGGAATTCTCTAGGCATTCCCTATGCTAAAGCAGAGGTAGTACTGCAATAACATTATCCAGTTTTCAAAGGTGACCACTGTAAATATATACACTTTTTAGGGTCAACCACTATATATGAACCACTATGTGAATGTGTTTTACTACTCCATATGGGAGAACGCTGAGTCCTCCTGATCCTACTTTGGATTTATCCTGAGAAAACTAGCAGAATAATATCTAGATATAATAATATCCTTCTAAATTTTATATAGTTTTCATAATTTGATTCCAATCACTAAGCTCATTTTAGTATATAAAAGCATTAAATGTTTTGAGTCAAAACTTAACTTTGCTTAAATGCTTTACAGTAGCTCATATTGATGTAAAATGCTAATTCTTCAGAAAATCCTGGCACCATTTCTTTGAAACTTGAATCTAAATAGAACCTGTAAGTATTTGCAAGTTGCCTTTTGCATACCTCTTCAGCTTTTTGAGCTTCTATGTATTTGTCCAAGTAGATTCCCTGTAGTACAGAGCCCACAATAGTCAATCCTTTACCAGCCTTCAACTGAGAGGTGAAAGAAAGCAATCTAGGGTGTTTAACCATCTGTTCCGAGTCCAAATTCAACAAAACCAAGACTTGAGGTCTGCAGTATTTAAAAAAAAAGTGTCAGAAAGTCAACTGGAAAATTAAAATTATAACAGAATCATTAATAACCAGATGATCTAGTGTTCAACTGCAAACAAGATAAACTATCAAGCAAAGAAGCCCAGACAAATTTTGGTCATCATACTTTGTCAGAGAATTGATAATGTAGAATATCTATAGAGATATATAGCACTCTCTGCTAACCTTCTGTTGTAGCTTTACTCTGAAAAATGGCAGATTGTTAATTATTCAGCAATCTTCTTGTTTCAGAGTGAAATCTGCTTACTTAATTGACAAAATTATTTTTCTGATGTTTGTCAGTGCTACAAACCCAAAATAGCTATGAGAGAGTATAGGTTCTACTTCCTTCATCAATATCAGCATAATTGTTAATTAAATTCTAATGGCAGAATCAAATTCTACCTTCAATTACACCAGTACAACATCAGAACATATCACGAAGTTCCCAGGAATATTGCACTCAGAAGGTTAATATTCTAACATTAAAAACTGTCCAATTAATGTGAAATAATCAGGGCTTTTATCCCACTTGTCATTTCCAAAGTCTAATTATCAAGAAGTGCCATATAATAAAAATAATAAAACATGGATTTTAGAAATAGCCATTAACATTAAGAAAAATAAAACCTCATGTTAAATAAGTGTAGAGGAGCCACTTATAATCAACTTGGATTTAGTTGAAACTTTATTAAGTAAAATAAATTAATAAATTACTATAAATAACTGTGTGACAGAATACAGGAGGCTAACAAGTACCCAGCCCTGTGATCACTTAAGCACCAATTAGTTCCCCTGGAGAAGACTGATTGGGGAATCTGCAGCTAATGGGGGGGCTGATGAACCACTTAGCTGTCAGATGAGGCTATAAAAGAAGACACAGGAAGGAAGTGAGAGAGAAAGAATTCGATTAGTTGAGCACAGTATGCTCCGAGATCCCAAGGGAGAGATATCGCTGTTCCTCTCTGGCCCTGAGGGACAGGCAAGAAACTACTTTACGTGTTTGGTTGCACAAGATTATATTGGGGTTGGTGGTAGGAATATAAATAAAATAATGTGAAGGTGCCACTCACTGGAGAGTCATACATTTCTAGGCATAAGAGGGCGGGAACGGAGCATGGCCTGTTACACACTGCAATGTGCAAACTCCAATTCTAGTTTCAGTAAACTTTGGCTATTAATTTAGTTGTTTTATAGACATAATATCTCTCTATGAATCCTACTCTAGTTTTAAGATTACTGAAATCTATACAGTGTTTCATCATCAGCAATATTCCGACTTCTAAAATTATTTATATTTAAAGTAGGGGGACTTCATGGATTCTTACCTCCAGTTTTTCGTGTGAGGAGGACCATGTTCAACCCGAAGTAAAGCGTAGCGAGCTGCATTCAAAGATAACCCCCTGATTCCATCACCCCACTCTTTTTCAGCTCTTCGAGGTTTGAAAAAAGGGATTGCATGAACAGAATACATTTTCTAATTCAATATAAAACAGTATCTTTATAATGAAATGACTTGTTTAGCTGACAGAACACATCCTAAAAAGACATCCTACAATGTAACACACTTCAGTAAATCACAATTCGCCTCATAAAATTGGTCCTGTTACTCCCATAACCTAAGGATTTAACAAACTGAATCCAATAATAATATTTTAGACGGGAAAATTAAATAAAAATGTTAGTTGTTTGAGCACTGGCAAAAGACTAAAAAAAAAAAATCATTCCTCTCACTACAGAACAGGAAATGGAGCCTTTGCTGCCCCATGTAAATAATGAAGAGGATAGGTCACTGATAATACAGCCTGCAGCAGCAAGCCTCCCACTCTGGATTGACAGAGTCATGCTTGCACTACCACACTAAAAATAGTTGTGTAAATGCTGCAGCTTGGGCTAGAGGTCAGGCTCTAAAACCTAGAGAAGGGGGAAGGGCTTCAGATCCCAAGCTTCAGCCCAAGATGCAACTTCAAAACATTGCCTGCAGAGATATTTTTAGTGTGGTAGCATGAGCCCCATGAGCCTGAGGCTAGGTCTACACTACAGGCGGTGGGGGGCTTTCAACCTAAGATTTTAGGTCGACTTACCTGGCTGTGAGGACGGCGGCGAGTCGACTGCTGCCACTCCCCCATCGACTCCGCTTCCGCCTCTTGCTGCGGTGGAGTTCCGGAGTCGACGGCAGAGCGATTGGGGATCAATTTTATCTACACTAGACGCGATAAATCGATCCCTGGATCAGCGGGTAGTGAAGACGTGCCCTTGGTCTGCTGACCCAGGCTGGGAGACTCGATTCCATGCACTATGTTGACATACCTGATACAGAGCAATCTGGAGCACTTCATAGGCTGAGCCCAAGTAAACAATATGGTTTTTAATATGGCTAAATATAATACATCTAGGAACAAAGAATGTAGGCCATAGTTACATAATGGGGGAGCCTATTCTGGGAAGCAGTGAATCAGAAAAAAAATTGCATGAACTCCCTGTGGCCAAAAGGGCTAATGCAAACCTTGGATGCATAAACAGGGGAATCTCAAGTAGAGATAGAGAGGTTATTTTACCTCTATATTTGGCATTGGTGCAATCACTGCTGGAATACTCCATCCAGTTCTGGGGTCCGAAATTCAAGGATGTTGATAAATTTAAGAGGGTTCAGAGAAGAGCTATGAGGATGATTAAAGGATTAGAAAACGTGCCTTATAGGGATAGACTCAAGAACCTTAATCTATTTAGCTTAACAAAGAGAAGGTTAATGTGTGACTTGATTACAGTCCATAAAGAGGTCGGCAACCTTTCAGAAGTGGTGTGCCGAGTCTTCATTTATTCACTCTAATTTAAGGTTTTGCGTGCCAGTAATACATTTTAATGTTTTTAGAAGGTCTCTTTCTATAAGTCTATAATAGATAACTAAACGATTGTTGTATGTAAAGTAAATAAAATTTTTAAAATGTTTAAGAAGCTTCATTTAAAATTAAATTAAAATGCAGAGCCCCCCGGACCGGTGGCCAGGACCCAGGCAGTGTGAGTGCCACTGAAAATCAGGTCGCGTGCCGC
The DNA here is from genome assembly GCF_027887155.1 of Malaclemys terrapin pileata. Taxonomy (NCBI): domain Eukaryota; kingdom Metazoa; phylum Chordata; order Testudines; family Emydidae; genus Malaclemys; species Malaclemys terrapin. The sequence continues at coordinate 163,545,779 of NC_071506.1, forward strand.
CTTTGGCACGTGTGCCATAGGTTGCCTATCCCTGGTCTATAAATACCTACATGGGGAACAAATATTTAATAATGGTCTGCAATCTAGCAGAGAAATATACAACGTGATCCACTGGTTGGAAGTTGAAGCTAGACAAATGTAGACTGGAAATAAGGCACACATTTTTAATGGTGAGACTAAGTAAATAATGGAACAATTTATCAAAGATTGCAGTGGATACTCCATCACTTACAATTTTTAAATCAAGATTGAATGTTTTTCTAAAAGATATGCTGTACAAAGAATTTTGGGGAACTTCTATGGCTTGTGTGATACAGGAGGTCAGACGATGATCATATTGGTTCCTTGTGGCTTTAGAATCCATGGATCTATGAATGTGAGACTTGATTGGTTAAAGAACTCAATATACAATCTGATGAGATACCTTTTTTGCAAGGATTTTCCTTAGCAAAAGAAATGAATAGGAACCAAAAAACTCTCTTAATCAAAACTGTTATTGATGTTTCTGGTAACCTCTGAATAACCTCATTATCCGGTGTCTATAACCTGTGGGAAGCTTTGAGCTCCACTGATTATTGAAATGTTATGATCACTTTATGGTCATTCATCCTCCTCCATTCTCATTCATTCTATACCTCTTCGATCTACTGTTATATCAGAACTGTGAGAACCAGAAATAGGGTGACCAGACGTCCCGATATTATTGGGATCTCCCGATATTAGGGGCTTTGTCTTATATTTGCAACTGTACCCCCCACCCTCTGAAAAAAAGTGTCCAGATTTTTCATACACTTGCTACACTTCTACCTCAATATAACGCTGTCCTCGGGAGCCAAAAAAGCTTACCGCGTTATAGGTGAAACCGAACTTGTTTTTTTATATCGAACTTGCTTTGATCCACCGGAGTGCGCAGCCCCACCTCCCAGAGCACTGCTTTACCGCGTTATATCCGAATTTGTATTATATCGGGTCACGTTCTATCGAAGTAGAGGTGTATCTGGTCACCCTAGTCAGAAATTACTTTGGCCCCAATTGTGAGGAATTCATTGCAGAATTTGAGCTATATTGTGGATTTTTCTGCTGTAGGGAATTTGTTTCAGTATATAAAACTGTTCCTTGTTCTTTTCTTATTTTGGCATCAGTAAGCTCCAGATATTTTTATTCTTCTCAGAGTACTATAACTGCTTTTTAAGAGGGTTAAAGATAAATAATATGATAGACATAGTGCATGGGTGGTCTACTATAGAACTGGCCAAACCATGGGATTTCCAGTTTGCAGGAAATTTCTCATTTTTTGAAATTTGGTTTTGTTCCAAATCAGAACAAAATCGTGCTTATTTTATTTAAACTTTTCCAAGAACCAGAAATACCCCCCAAAATTTCATTTTATAAACACCAACATAAGGTGTTTATGAAACAAAATTTGCGCCCCAACCCTGACAGCTGCTAATTGAAATTAACGTTCTTGTTGGCTTCATCACTGCTATTAGCATTTGGAAGCTGCTGTGGCTCCCAGAGTCTGTGGCTCTGGAGCAATCCTATCATGCAGATGTCCCTTGTCTGGGGACCCAGGACTTCCTGACACTTCGGTCAGCTAGTGGGAATCTAGAAGCCCTGGAGGGGTGTCTCTGGCCCAAGGCAGTCCATATGGCAGCACTGCCCTGGAGCTGCAGACCCTGGGAACTCATTCCAAAACCTCCAGGCTTCCAGGATCCCTGTTGCAGAGCCAGGGCACCCAGGACTTTCAGGCTCATGGCATGGAGCCTTAACATCCTGACATGGCTGTCTGCCCTGGAGCCATACGTCCTGGAAGACCCAGATTCCTTAGCAACCCAGCAAGCTGACAAGCAGGGTTCGATCATAGCTCCACCTTTGATCCACTAAAAATCTGTCAATGGAGATATTCCATGACACATCTGAGGTTTGACAAACAGGCATTTTGTTGGAAAATTTCCAACCTGAAGAAGAGCTCTGTGGAAGCTTGAAACCTTGTCTCTTTCACCAATAGAAGTTGGTCCAATCAAAGATATTACCTCACCCACCTTATCTCTCCAACCAGCTCTAGTCTGTTAAACATGTCTAAGGGTTCGCCTACACTGCATGGACTAGCCTCCTTAGGGATAGCTAGGTTGAATCCAACTCACACAGGAAACAATAACAGTGAAGTCAGTGCAGCATGGGCTTCAGTCTGAGTACAGCCAAGTACAGACACTGGATGCATGCTCAGCTTGCTATCCTATTCTGAAGCCTGCATTGTGCTAAATTCACTGCTATTGTTACCTGCATTGGCTGGATTGCCCTGTAGGCATCTCAGTAACTCTCTTTTCAATGTGGCAACTCCAATGACAAAGCTATTTCATCAGTTCCACCAGTTTTCTCTTTCTTAACTAGTATATTTGTATTCCTACTTTGAAGTGTTAGTTTCAGTGCATTCATTTTGCCAAATATGTCCACCAGGTATGTTAATGTAGTCAAGGACACATTACACATGGGATCCGCAAGATCAGTTTTTCCAAGGAGGAGATTTTTCTGATTCTGTCACGCAATTCAAATACACATTTTAACACTTTCCCAGGTGACAACCATCTGACTTCACTGTGAAACAGAAGCTGAGCCCACTGCTTTGCATAGCATACCAAAGCAGCATATGTTTACTGCCAGGATTTTATAAAATTACTTTCTTGTGCTGCAGCCCCACTGTTCTTTCCAGTTGCTGCTCCATTGTTGCACAGCCTCACACACATAGCCTACTTAAAATCTTCATTGACCATGAATTTATCAAGGATCTTGAATATTTCCTCAGAGAAAAGTTACAGCTCTCATTTACAAATTCCAGGGATTTGATTACTAAGTGTCTATGTAGTTTCCATGGCCTCAGACTTTCATTTACTAACACTGAAAAACAAATGACAGTGTGGCTGTGGACTTTTTGCAGTAATCCCGAGCCATGAAAATCCAAACATAAAAACATAATGTAACTGTCATCGATTGTCTCCTTCTCTACCTTTTCTGCTTAGCACTCAGTAAAGCGTATTCCATTTTAAAGATGACACCTCTGTCTCATCCCATCATCCCTTTTCTGCTAGCACTGGTGCGGCTGCTGCCCACACTGCCTCTGTGCCCTCTGCTACAGCAAGAGGCTACCTGCAGGAGCAGAATGCATAGAAAGGCTCCGAGCCCTGGCAGCAGTCACAGCATAAGACAGATCCACAGATAAGACACAGGTAATTTAAGCCTAGTTTAACAGTCTCCTAATTAGAAAAAACAAAAACAGGCAAATTGATTATTTCCCCCCCAAAACACTCATAGTTTCCCCTATGAAACTTTCATGGCACCCCACGGGTGCCCTGGCTACCAGTTTGGGAAGGACCAGGCTAGTCTTTGAAGTGTAGATGTACCCTTGGAGAAATAAACAAAGAAAAACAAAGTGACTGACGTTAATTTTCTTTGCTTATTGCGCTGGGACACCTCTAGCAGACCAATTAGGTACACATTTTACAGGCCACATGTTAAAGGATCAATACTTTTTACCTCAACACTCATCCCCAAAGAAAAGTCCTCCCAGAATCTAACCTAAAATAAAGTTTATATGTATCACCTATGATGGTGAAATTTTTACAAAATATAAATTAATCTTTTGTTGATCTGGATAAGAGTTTCTGTTGTGGAAAAATTTAAGAAGCAGATAACAAAAGATAGTAATATGATATTATTAATCATAGTAATATCACACCTTTACAGGCTCAGGTGTTTGCTATTATTTGCAACAATTGTTACACTGTACAGACATGTAGACAATCTACTAAAGAACTCAAACCTTTGTTTTGCAATTTTCCTGATATTTCTTTCAGGAGACATGAATTTTACAGATCTTAGAATATTTAGGAATATATGATAATATACTCCTACTTGAGGATTATTTTTATACTGGCTCATAGAAGGAAAATTTATCTAAGTTTATGTGAATTCTTTTACTTTGAGTAACAAGGTCCATAGTTTGATTACAATAGGTACTTTAGCAAGCTTGCAGCTTGGAGGCAGAATCAGAGGTCTGTCACTAGCACCAGGCGTCAGCCCTGCCCCCACCCCCAAAGTTCATACCACAGTTGAGACAATTTCCACTACTAGGATAATATTTTTGAAAATCAGAGATTATGTTCACTAGACTTTGCAAAAAAAAAAACTACAACTGTTTCTTTTACTGTAGAACTTAGGGACAGTTTCCTCTAAACAAAAGAAGGGTGAATCATTAGATATCAGTCTCCATTTCTACTCAACAGCAGATGATCCTTTATTTGAAGGCTAGGCTGGACCTGTGGATCTTATTATTCAAAGAAAGGACATTTTCTGGTAAGTTTCAATAAATACTCCTATTCCTCATCATGCTAGTATCCACAGATCCGTTGCCATGCCATTTCCGAGACATGTGCCTTCAGGGTGGAAGCAGGACTAATATTTAGCTACAATCATCCAAAACCAAAGTGAAATATATAACTTCATTGTGCCTTACTAGGACACTATGTCATACAGAAGATTTCTGCTGAAAAATGGCACTGGTTGAAGATTAGATGCCCAACATCTGGAATCTGGTGAATTTAAGCACTGATGGCTATGTCAGTGCCTACCAAATCTTGTTACAGGAGACCTGTCTTCCCTACCCATGAGATTGTCAGTGTTCTGAAAGACCAGGGTCTGTTGCTTGGCAGAAGGAAGACTATTTCTCAGAGACAAATCATTGACCTTATAATGAATGCTGTTTTTAATTGTGAGGACTACTTGTCTGCATTAAAGGTATAATAGTGGGTGTGATCAGAGAAAGCTCCCAACTTCAAAATTTTACCCGTTTAGAAACAGGAGCTATTAGGCAGAATACTTTAATGTATGGGAAGTTCGAGGAAAGGGTCCAACTGCAGTAATGTTTCTACCTTGTGGGGGTGGAATCAATGCTGTCACCCTAAGAAAACATACAATGTCAGGATTTGTAGAAAACGGTTTCCAGAACATGCTGAGGTAATACAGAGAATCATAGAATCATAGAATATCAGGGTTGGAAGGGACCTCAGGAGGTCATCTAGTCCAACCCCTTGCTCAAAGCAGGACCAATCCCCAACTAAATCATCCCAGCCAGGGCTTTGTCAAGCCTGACCTTAAAAACCTATAAGGAAGGAAATTCTACCACCTCCCATTCCAGTGCTTCACCACCCTCCTAGTGAAAAAGTTTTTCCTAATATCCAACCTAAACCTCCCCCACTGCAACTTGAGACCATTACTCCTTGTTCTGTCACCAGGTACCACTGAGAACAGTCTAGATCCATCCTCTTTGGAACCTCCTTTCAGGTAGTTGAAAGCAGCTATCAAATCCCCCCTCATTCTTCTCTTCTGCAGACTAAACAAGACCAGTTCCCTCAGCCTCTCCTCATAAGTCATGTGCTCCAGACCCCTAATCATTTTTGTTACCCTCCGATGGACTCCTTCCAATCTTTCCACATCCTTCTTGTAGTGTGGGGCCCAAAACTGGACACAGTACTCCAGATGAGGCCTCACCAATGTCAAATAGAGGGGAATGAACACGTCCCTCGAACTGCTTGCAATGCCCCTACTTATACAGCCCAAAATGCCGTTAGCCTTCTTGGCAACAAGGGCACACTGTTGACTCATATCCAGCTTCTTGTCCACTGTGACCCCTAGGTCATTTTCTGCAGAACTGCTACCTAGCCATTTGGTCCCTAGTCTGTAGCAGTGCATGGGATTCTTCCGTCCCAAGTGCAGGACTCTGCACTTGTCCTTGTTGAACCTCATCAGGTTTTTTTTGGCCCAATCCTCTAATTTGTCTAGGTCCCTCTGTATCCGATCCCTACCCTCTAGTGTATCTACCACTCTTCCCAGTTTAGTGTCATCTGCAATCTTGCTGAGGGTGCAGTCCATGCCATCCTCCAGATCATTAATGAAGATATTGAACAAAAACGGCCCCAGGACCAACCCTTGGGGCACTCCACTTGATACCAGCTACCAACTAGACATGGAGCCATTGATCACTACCCATTGAGCCCGATGATCTAGCCAGCTTTCTATCCACCTTATAGTCCATTCATCCAGCCCATACTTCTTTAACTTGCTGGCAAGAATACTGTGGGAGACCATATCAAAAGCTTTGCTAAAGTAAAAGAATAACACGTCCACTGCTTTCCCCTCATCCACAGAGCCAGTTATCTCCTCATAGAAGGCAACTAGGTTAGTCAGGCATGAGTTGACCTTGGTGAATCCATGCTGACTGTTCCTGATCACTTTCTTCTCCTCTAAGTGCTTCAGAATTGATTCCTTGAAGACCTGCTCCATGATTTTTCCAGTGACTGAGGTGAGGCTGACTGGCCTGTAGTTCCCCGGATCCTCCTTCTTCCCTTTTTTAAAGATGGGCACTACATTAGCCTTTTTCCAGTCATCCGGACCCTCCCCTGATCACCATGAGTTTTCAAAGATAATGGCCAATGGCTCTGCAGTCACATCCGCCAACTCCTTTATCACCCTCGGATGCAGTGCATCTGGCCCTGTGGACTTTTGCTTGTCCAGCTTTTCTAAATAGTCCCGAACCACTTGTTTCTCCACAGAGGGCTGGTCACCTCCTCCCCATGCTGTGCTGCCCAGTGCAGTAGTCTGGAAGTTGACCTTGTTCGTGAAGACAGAGGCAAAAAAACGCATTGAGTACATGAGCTTTTTCCACATCCTCTGTCACTACGTTGCCTCCCTCATTCAGTAAGGGGCTCACACTTTCATTGACTTTCTTCTTGTTGCTAACATACCTGAAGAAACCCTTCTTGTTACTCTTAACATCTCTTGCTAGCTGCAACTCCAAGTGTGATTTGGCCTTCCTGATTTCACTCCTGCATGCCTGAGCAATATTTTTATACTCCTCCCTGGTCATTTGTCCAATCTTCCACTTCCTGTAAGTTTCTTTTTTGTGTTTAAGATCAGCAAGGATTTCACTGTTAAGACAAGCTGGTTACCTGCCATATTTACTATTCTTTCTACACATCGGGATGGTTTGTTCCTGCAACCTAAATAAGGATTCTTTAAAATACAGCCAGCTCTCCTGTTGTTAATAACCCTCATGTTATTCTCCCAGGGGATCCTGCCCATCAGTTCCCTGAGGGAGTCAAAGTCTGCTTTTTTGAGACTATACTTGGACACTCATACACATACATTAAGATCTTCTTGGAGTAACTTGAGATTGTTTCATATGCTTTAATGTAGTAGTTTGAATCAGCTAGTAGAATAAGTTCGGACTGTTGACTTCTTTCCAAAGTCCTTGCATATGTTAATCACCTCATCCAAATATTTGTTTTTGGAACTTGCTTAGTCCTATTAACAGTAGGCCTCTATGAGGCAGAAGCATTGGGAGGTCCAGTGAAAGATTAATTAGTCCTTAGAGTCTTTTTCGTCAGAAAGGCATAAACTTTATCACTGCTGCTCTCACCTTCCTAGCTTTTATATAGTCCTAGAGAGCAGTGGACTTGGTGGGAGGGCATACACTAGAGATCCTGGCCACCTTTATGAGAAATAATTTGTTTTCTTGGATTCCACATCCTGATATCTGGAAGGTCAGTCACTAGCCTGCCAAACAGATTAACATGCATCAAAATATTTGTGGGTGCAAGCTCCAGGTTGCTCATTTGAATTTCTGTCTCTCACTACATGTAGAGACGGGAAACTTTGCTCTGTCTGGGACAGGAGAAAGTTATCTCTCTGGGGTACAGCTGATCATGGATATCATGTAGCTTATTTAGAAAAACACAATCTAATATGTTGACTGTCATGACTGAATAAATCTGTTGTCCATGGAGAGGACACTGCTCTGAGACCTTGATGAATCACCAAGTGTCAACTAGTGCATGTTGGGTTTTCTTTTTCTGGCACCCATTCCCTGGATTGAATTGGAACATGAATGAGTCCCATTATACTCAGCTGGCTCTGTTGTAATAATCACTTTCCTCTGCCTGATTCGTTAATGGGATGGTTCTTTTAAAAAATCTGATTTTGCCAGAGGCTGGGAATGGGAAACAGGGAATGGATCACTTGATGATTCCTGCTCTGTTCATTCCCTCTGGGGCATCTGGCATTGACCACTGCTGGAAGACCAAATACTAGGCTAGATGGACCATTGGTCTGACCCAGTATGGCTGGCATGGCAATGGATCTGTGTGATCATCTAGTCTGACCTTCTGTACAGCACAGGCCATAGAATCTTCCGAAAGTAATTCCTCGAGCAAATATTTTTAAAAAAAACATACAATCCTGATTTTAAAATTGTCAGTGATAGGGAATCCACCACAACCCTTGGTAAATTGTTCCAATGATTAATTACTTTGACTACTAAACATTTACACCTTATTTCCAGTCTGAATTTGTCTAGCTTCAACTTCCAGCCATTGGATTCTGTTGTACCTTTCTCTGCTAGACTGAAGAGCGCACTAACAACAATTTGTTCCCCATGTAGGTACTTACAGACTGTAATTAAGTCACCCCTAAATCTTCGCTTTGTTAAGCTAAATAGATTGAGTTCCTTGCATCTATCCCTATAAGACATGTTTTTCTAATCCTTTAATCATTCTCAAAGCTCTTCTCTGAACTCTCTCCAATTCTTCCACATCCTCCTTGAATTGTTGGCACCAGAACCAGACACAGTATTTCAGTAGTGTTTGCACTAGTGCCAAATACAGAAGTAAAATAACCTCTCTACTACTACTTGATAGTATCCTGTTTATGCATTCAAGGATCTAGCCCTTTTGGCCACAGCATCACACCGGGAGCACATGCTTAGCTGATTATCCACTATAACCCCCAAATCTTTTTCAGAGTCACTGCTTCCCAGGATACAGTTCCCCATTCTGTTAGTATGGCCTACCTTCTTTGTTCTTAAATGTATGTATTTACATTTACCATTAAAATGCATATTTTTTGCTTGAGGCCAGTTTACCAAACAATTCAGATCACTCTGAATCAGTGATCTGTCCTCTTCATTGTTTACCAGTTATATGATCTTTGTATCATATGCAAACTTTATCCGTGATGATTTTATGTTATCCTCCAGGTCATTGATATAATGTGTTAAATAGCATAGGGCCAAGAATCAATCCCTGAGGCATTTCACTAGAAACATACACACTTAATGATTATTTTCTGTTTAAAATTATATTTTGAGAACTATCAGTTAGCCAGTTTTAATTTAATGGGTGTCATGTTAATATTATGGGTAAGGGAGTAGAAGAAGAACAGGGAAAAAAGCGAAGACTGCCCTCACAGCCCAAGGTCTGAGGCCTGGAGAGCTCAGAGCAGCTATTTACAGAGGCAGCAAAAAAATTGTGATGTGCTTGCTGAGCAGATGTAACAGAGAAGGAGGAAGAAGTTCTGGAACCAAAAACTGAACATATCAGCTGTCTCTATGGTCTTGGTGAATCCATCAGTCATGACTTCTAGACTATAGGATTCTCTATGCATAAGAATGCACACTTTTGATTAATTTTGTTCACAGACTGACTGGATATCAGAGTTACTCCATTAATAACCAGATTTTGAGTAGCACAAAATATTTTCCAGGTATCACAAAATCCACATGTGATCATGAATGTTATGTTCATCTCATTATTTCGAAAACTTAGATTAATGCAAGACAATTTACAAGCTTCTTTGTGTTCAATGGTGCCTAGTCACAGGTAAGAATCATTTGTATATTTTTTGTTTGACCAAATGGCATACTTTTTTGAAGATCAGCAAGAAAAAGAATAGAAAAAATAAGGATTTTTCATCTAATGATTTGGAAATTGATTTAATAATTAGCAGATAACAGTATGAAGGAAAATTTAAAAAAATATGTAATGAGCCTTTGTAATTGATGGTTTCTTGGAACTCATGAATGTTTGATTTAGAGAGTCATGTATTTCCTTTTTTGGATTCTCTCTCTTTATACACTTAGAAGACTTTATATTAACACAGTCATGTCTGGGCTCATTAGTGAACGTAAAGAACTCATTTACTCTATAATAACTAGTTCTTTGTGATGTTGTAGTTAATATGGATTCCACTGTAGGTGTGCATACAACCTAGGCATGCAAGCTTGAAATACTTTACCTGGCAGTGTCCAATGCAGCCATGCATACACGCTGTATCTGCTTGTGCTCCCATGCAAGGGAACAAAGGGTGGAGTGGCCCTGACCCTCCCTCAGTTCTCTCAACTGAAAGCCTATGCAGCTGAGGACTCCAAGAGTAGTTTGGATGGCAGGTCATGGGCAGGGGCAGTTCTAGCTTTTTTGCCGCCCCAAGCACAGCAGGCAGGCTGCCTTTGGTGGCATGCCTCCAGGAGGTCCCCAGTCCCACGGATTCGGCGGCTTGCCTGCGGGAGGTCCACCGGTCCCGCGGCTTCGGCGTACCCGACGCCGAATTGCTGTCGAATCCGCGGGACCGGCGGACCTCCCACAGGCGTGCTGCCGAAGGCTGCCTGACTGCCGCCCTCACAGGGACCGGCAGGCTGCCCCAGGCACACACTTGGAGCGCTGGTGCCTGGAGCTGCCGCTGGTCATGGGATCTGCACAGATTATCGCAGCTTAAAGAACCTACTGTAAGTGTTAGGGTAAGTAAGTGTTCTTTCTTCTTCATATATGGCTATGTCTACAACTAGGCCTGGGAGTGAGATAGCAAACTTAAATAGACACACCCAAGTTAGTTCTGCTAGCTGGAACAGAGCTAGCATGGGTATGTTTATGCAAGCTCCAAGTGTACATGCACCCTTAGTATTAGTGTGGATCCCAGTATAGATGCCTAGCAAACAGTAACCCTCCAGGATGGTGGGAATGAGGACAATCAGCTGCATCAGTTGAACAAAGAAAGGAATACAACTCTTCCAAACTTTGTGTCTGATCTGGCTACCAAGTCCAGTGTATACCACTTGACAAACATAAGCAGGACCTTTGCAAATTTAGGATATTATGTTATGAAAACATGCTGTGGATGCCATCTCAGCTCTGGTGAATTTAGCTGTAAGAGCCAGCAGGAGGGGTATAGCAGCATCTGGTAGCAAAAGGAGAGATGTTTTATCCATTCTGAAAGTTTCTGGGATGAGTTTGCTTGACATTTGGATCGGCCAGCTATAGCAGGTAACCGATGTGAAGATTATCTGAAAGATTTGATCCTATCAGTATAGTACTGAAGGGACCTAGACATGTCCGGAGTGTGGAGTTTCTTCTCCCCTTGCATAGAGTGTGGTCTTGGAATGAACATAGGTAAGTTGATGGATTGATTTAAGTGGAACTCTGATATCACCTTTGGGAGAAATTTTGTATGAGGTCTCAGGACCACTTATCTCTGTGAAATAAGATGTATGGAGGATCTGCCACAAGTGCTTGCAGCCCCCTTATTCTTCTGGTCAAAGTGACAGCCACCAAGAATACTGTTTTAAAAGGAAGATGGTGGATGGAGCTTTTGCAGAGGCTCAAAAGGGAGATCCATAAGTCTTTGAAGGAAAAAATCGAGGTGCCACATTGGAGTACCGTCCCTGACTGGTGGACAAGTAATCCACAAGAAACTTGAGTACCATTAGATGGAAGAATATTGAGAATGACTTTACTGGTGGATGGCACATCAATATTGCTGCCAGACGGATCTTAACTGAACTGAAAAAGACTCCAGAATGTTTTAATATCAGCCTGCAAGCCCCCCACCTTAAGAACTTCTCACACTTACAGGAATAGGTTTTCTTTCTGAACAGTTTTCTGCTCTGAGCTAGTATCTCCCAAAGGTGCAAGAATCAGTCCTTTTCCATGGCACACAGTTAGGAAATATTTGAGACATCAGTTGCAGTGATTTTGGGTCTGGGGTAGAATACCTGGCCCTAATTCTGGGAGCATTTTGTGACACTGACTTAGGTCACACAGACATATGCAGGAGGTCTACTAGCCACAGCTGCCTTGACCAATAGGGGGCTATGAGGATGAGCCTAATCTGATCTCATCTTGCTTAGGTGATCACCCTGTGGACAGTGGGACTTGGTGGGAAGGAACAAAGAAGACCTGGTTCTACTATAGAAGGAAAGCATGGAACAGAATTCGGACATTTGGCATTGTCCAGGGTGGCAAGCAGGTCTATCACCTCACTGCCTGGTGGTAAAATACAGAGTCGGTGATAGATTTCAGTAGTAACCACCTAAGTTCCCTCTAAGCTGCGTGGCCATGCAGCAGCCTATTAAGTGCTGCGCAGGCGCTCAGGGCTGCAGCAGGGAGAGATGCTTCTCCCTGCCAGCCCCAATCCAGCCCAGCCCGGACCTGCCACGGCTGGGTGGAGAGGCGCCCCTCCCCCAACCATGACCTAGTCCCAGCCCAGCCCTGCTACGGCCAGGGGAGAGGCGCCCCTCCCCCGACCCCAGCCCAGCCCCGGACCTGCCGCAGCAAGGAGAAGCACCTCTCCCCCCCAGCCCAGGTGCTGTTGCATGGAGAGAAAGCTGGGGGGAGTCCTCTCTCCCTGCTGTAGCCCCGGGGAAGCCTTCACCCCAAACCCTTCATCCTCGTCACCATCCCAGAGCCCGCATCCCCAGCTGGAGCCCTCATTCCCCCACCTCCACCCTCTGCCCCAGCCCTGAGCCCCTCGTCCCCGGTCCCACCCCAGAGCCCACACCCCCACACCCCAACCCTCTGTCCCAGCCCTGAGTCCCCTCTCACACTCCAAAACCCTTGTCCCCCCTCCTCCCACCACTCAAATTTTGTTATGTGCACCAATGTGGAGGTGATGTGTGTCACATCACCTCCACATTGGTGCACATAACAAAATTCATTCCGCACATGCGTGGGAAAAATTAGTGGGAACACTGGTAACCACTTGTTTTCAGTAATGGACTGCCTGCTTAGGAAGTCTCCCAGGTTATTGTCCCTAGGAAGGTTCAGGTCTGTCAGAGTTATGCCATGTAGGGAGCAAAAACTCCATCACCTGATGGCTTCCTCAGGGGGGGAGGGTGGAAGGAAGACATGCATCCCTTTATTTATGTATTTCATTGTGGATATATTGTTTGTCAGTATCTGCACTACTGAGCACCACAGGATGAGGAGGAATGCCATGCACACCATGCTGATAAACATGGGTGCTAAGATGTTTATATGTAATTTCATTTCTTCTGGGGACCAAGTCAGCTCCCCAACCTCTGCCAGATTCAGCTTTGTCAAGTGCTCTAGATGGTGATGTGGTCATGAATGAGACCTCTTTCTGAATTTTGTTGTGAAGTAGCTACTATATTATTGTGAAAATATGGAGTGGAACTACAACTATTTTCTTATTTTATGCTTTGCAGGGGAGTCGATGAATCTGAGCCAGAGCTGTAACAGTTTCAGATGAATTCTGGCAAGCGGTGCCACATATGTATACATGGACATAAGATCTTGGGTTTGTACCATCATGGGGTAGGAAATCACCATGTTCAGTAGTGAGTGGAATGTGAAGAATCTGTCTTGAGGTAGATAATCTCTTGCTACTGTAGAATTTATCCTGCCTACTATAAATTCTATCATCTGTGATGGGATTACACAGAACTTTTAGTAGCTGATCAGTAGGCCTACTTAGGTGAACAGGGAAAGGGCACAGTTAAGGTCAGTCAGATATTCCTGATGTGATCTGCCTCTGATAACCAATCGCTGAGATGAGGGTAGATGTGGACGCTTTACCTCCTTAGATGTGCTGCCACACCTTTCATGAAGACTCTCAGAGTAATGGGGAATCCAAAGGGAAGTACCTTGTATTGATAATGGTTTGTCCCACTGTGATTCTTAAGTACTTCCTGTGGGCCAGGTGAATAGTGATGTAAAATTACAAATCCTGTAAAATGAAACCCACAAACCAGTCCTGAGCTTGGAGAGATGGGATAAAGGAGGAGAGCATTACCATTCTAATCTAAGGCAATGTGCGTACTTTTTCAGTCTTTTTGGGTCTTTTCTTCTTTAGGATCAAGAAATATTAGAAATAGAAACCCCTTCCCCTATACTCCAGTGGAACCTCTTCCATGGCTCCTAGACAAAGCAACAAGGCCACTTTTGTCTGTAAAAGGCTCTCAAGAGAAGGGTCCCTGAAGAGGTATGGGGAACAGGAGTGAGTAGGGGGCACGGAACTAAATGAATGATGTAGCCGAGGGTAACACTGTCCAAGACTCTTTTGTTGACTGTAATGTCTGTCCATACAAGGTGGAAACGGATGAGGTGCTTCCTGAATGTCTTCTCCGGAGGGGTCTTTGTGGGGCTCTTGATCATCTCATCAAACCTACTACTTCTGGGAGGGAGGCTGGTGCGGGGTGGAAGAGAAGATGATGGACATTCATCATCATAGTTATATGGTTATTTCAAGGTGTTACTACAATTTAGATCTGGCAACACTATTTGAGGTCATTTTTGGAGTGCTTTACGTTTATTCACAAGGACCTTGCGAAACTGGAGAACTGGTCTGAAATCCTTAAAGTGAAATTAAATAAAGACAAGTGGAAAGTACTACATTTAGAAAGGAAAAATCAAATGCACTAATACAAAATGGGGAATAACTAGCTAGGCAGTAGTAGTGTTGAAAAGGATCTGGGCATTATATGGATCACAAATTGAATATGAGTCAACAATGTAATGCAACTGCCAAAAAAGCTAATACCATTCTGAGGTATATTTACAGTAACGTTGTATGTAAGACACGGGAGGTAACTGTCCTGCTCCACTCAGCAATGGTAAGGCCTTGCCCGGCCAGAGTATTGTGTCCAGCTCTGAGTGACACACTTTAAGAAATATGTGGACAAATTGGGGAGAGTCCATAGGAGAGCAACAAAAATAATAAAAGGTTTAGAAAAACTGACATACGAGGAAAACTTTAAAAAACAGGGCATGTTTAGTCTCGAAAGAAGAAGACTAAGAGGGGACCTGATAAGAGTCGTCAAATACGTTAAGGGCTGTTATAAAGAGGATGACAATCAATTGTTCCACCACATCCCATGGTAGTTTCAATATTTAATCACTCTCACTGTTAAAAACTTGTGCCTAATTAAAAATTTTGAATTTGTCTGTCTTCAAATTCAAGACATTGGCTCTTTTTTTGTCTTTAATACCTGGTGGTTTTTTCTGCATAAGGGTACATATTCACCCCAATTAAGTCACTTCTTCATCTTTTTGATAAGTTAAAAATGAACTCAAGTCTCTCTCTGCAAGACATTTTCCCAGACATCAAATAATTTTCTGGCTTTTCTGTGCATTATGTGTTTGTATAAACAGATACAGAGCATCTTGCAGAAAGGAGTATCTTTTTCATACATACTCAAGTATGTCATTTTCCTTGAAATTTGCAGAACAGGTGGAATTTTAGGGCTTCAAGACTATGTCACTTTTTAAAGCTTGCTACTTGACATTAACATTCAAGCATAACATTTCAAATTTTCCTGGTATTAATTCCCCAATAAAAAAAGAAATTAAATATAACAAAGGAATAAAATACATCATCTTACCCTCTATATTCTATGTACTTGTAAATACATCCTGCAATTAGCATGGCAATCAAAGCATAGTACCAAGAGCAAATGAACATCAAGGCAAAACATAAACTCATCCCCAGGAATGAAAGGGCCCTAAAAAGAAGCACATTTTTGAATTTATAACATGCCTGCAAATGTTCTACAAAGTCAATTCTTCCATTAAACTAACTCCCAGAAAGACCTCTCTAACAAAAAAGGCTATTTCATAATTTAAATGCATTGTCAACAACTTTAATAATCGTTCTGAAAATGCTGAAAACTGAATACAATATTCAATATATGCCTGCAATGTTCAGTTTTGAATCTCTCTACTTGTGCCTACAACTCTTTTCAAGTTTTAAACAGGTCTTAACATTATTTAACATCTATAACTTTCAAGTCTGTTTTAAACTTCAAAAATATTCTTCATTATTTATATTATTCTATATAAATCCATATACAAACAGCCAATATTAACAATATTCTTGTTAAATTCAGTCAATGAAGTATGATATATTTATCTACTGATATGGTGCCCTAAGTATGTCATGTAATAATAAAAACTGGGTATGAGAAGTATCCGTTGTGGCTAGAGTCTAAGAAATCTTCTAAATATAAAGGTTAAAAAAAGACAGATTGGGATTTAAAATTGTAAAAAAAATGTCAAGGTTGAAAAACAGAAAAAGGTAGAAGTTTAAAAAATAAAATAAGCAGACAAAAGTTTTAAAAAGAACAAATATACAAATAAGAATTGGTCATTAAATAAACATGTAGTTGTTTTTGTTTTTTGTTTAAATCACACCACGCAGAAATAGGATGAGGTTTATAAACAAAAGATTATATGATGAGTACCAGCAATGACAGATTTGGGCTCTATCCTATATTCCTTTATTAAAAATTCTTACACCCTCTTTTTGAAGAGCTCTTATACTTGCAGCAAATCTTTGAAATTTGGCAAGTGGATTGTCCTGGAGTCAACAAGATGTCTTTTGTTGGCTTCAAGAAAATCTGTTTAGATTTGGCCAAGTTACAAGGTGCCAAAAATTCCAATTTCCTATCTGTTTTTCACAAGGCACAGCCTGTTTTTGGTTTGTTGCCAAACATCACCAAAATTCCATTAAAACTCTAAGCAATCATCTCAGGGCATTTCACTTCAGCAGTTTGCACAAAGAGCTGAGACTCCAGGCAGGACATAGATAAAATAAATATTCTTTTTTTCCTCCCAATTAAAATACCCTTTGGCCTAAGGGAAAATGCACAATGCTTGAACCAAGGGAAAATCCTGGAATCATATTACCATTGACTTCAATGGGACCAAAATTTCACCCTTAGTTGTAGGTTCAATACTACAACTTGGTGTTAACAGTTCTGTGAACTTCACAAGTTATTACTGAACAAGGCATCACAGTTCACACAAGTTGGGAATCCAGATCTCAAATAGGGCAGATCCAAGCCGGAGCCACTTATCAATGCTATCTCTTAGAAAGTTTGCCAAATATATGTCCTTGGCTATGGTTTCTGTAAAAGCAGGCTACTTCAGCATATGTAACGCTCTTTCAATATGTTACCTGTCCTCTTCCAGTGGTTGGTCAAGAGAGGATAACAGCCTTTTCATGCTTCCAGCTAAAGTCCTTTAGCTCAAGCGACAGTGCTGCAGTACTAAGATTTAGTAGCTGATTGATGGTTTTTGGGCTAGAAGGGCGAGGGGGAAGGTACACAATGTCATATAATCTGTTTACATTTTATAAAAAATGAGGATTTTGGCTCTATTAGTTTGCAGCAAGGCTTTTTTTTCCAGTTATAATGTCATGTTTGCTTTTACTTTTCAAATGAAAGAGAAGATGTGTAATAGTGCCACTGGGGACAGTGGGATGACCCTGCCACATGACAGGGTAATCCTGATCCAGATCAGATGATTGGGAACAGGAAATTAAAAAAAATAGTCTCTTTGCAGCACTCCTGCATATCACATTAACAGTAATTGAATAATTAACTTGCCTAACACTTTACATATATATATGATGCTTATCTTTTTCACAGAAGCTCTAACTTCTTCATTGCTTTCATGGGTTGCTACTAATTGTGTGTTCCTCATTTTTTTTTTTTTTTTTGGAGTGTCCAACTTGAGACACCTTGGACCTGATTTTTCAGAAGCGGTGAGCACTCATGATTGCAACTATAGTCAATGGAAAAATTGTGGATACACAATAACACTGATAGTAACAGAGTGTGGTCTGGAAGAAAGTGCACAGAGTTGGGAGTCAATAAGCCTCCTGTTCTAATCCTGGTTCTGTCACTGATTGAGGTGTGGCCATGGGCAAATAATTTTGCCTGTCTCAATTTCCTCATCTATAAAATGCAAACTTAATTCTGACATTTCCTAACTTTTGAGAACTTGGCTTTGCAACCTTAACATTTTTATCATAGTTTTCTGTATGTAATTTCCTAGATTTTAAAAAAAGAAAACGGGGGGGGAAATTCCATCATGTGGAATAATATTGACACTGACATGAGCCTGCAGCACAGTTGGAACCTTAACATCTAAAGCACAGACCTCTGCCCCTTGAGCTAATGAAGTAACTAACAGCAGTAGTAGGCTGTCATCCTCTTTGTTGACCAGTACTAGAGGGGGTTCAAGCACACACATTGTCAGTGAGTTTCACAGATATTCTCTGGGAATCTGCATACTACTTCAGAATTCCACACAATGTTAGTATAAAATTTGAGTAATAAAAAGTTCAAATTCTTTAATTGGCACTTTCAAAAGATAATAAAATGCTAAGTAAAAGAGAACCAATGTCAGAAAATAACTTAACGAGCGCTAATCTTTGCATGTAACTGAAAAGGGTAGCACAGTATACATTCCAGATTCAGTCTGGGTGTATGTTTTGGAGCACAAATGTATGCCGCTTCTTGAAGGTTATAAAAGAATAAAAAGAAAAACATTTAGATCTGGTAGCTGAATCCAAGCACCCATTCATTTTCAAAAGTATGTGCACTACAATTACCACCAATGTAATGACTACTTGGGTAACTACACATCCACAACAGATCACTGGCTCATGCAAATACCAAATTGGGGTACATATTTGAAATGACTGCATGAACAAATTCGATTCAAAATTGAACACAATGTTTAAAATCAGACTTCTAATTTACTTAAAGTTTAGTGAATCAATGAGAATGAGTTTAAAGTCAATTCTATTGTTCTGGAGTTATAAATAGAACATTAATATAATTATATGAGATTTTTATATGATGCTGTAATTGAAGACCAAGTGCTTTCAGCTGCAACTGAAACTGATTGGAGCTGTGCTTTGAACATTAAATACTGTAAAAATACTAAGTACTTTGAAAAATCAGACCATAAACTTCTCAAATTGGGCACTCAAAATTAGTGGCCACTTTTGAAAACTTTAGCCTTAAACTCTCTGTGCTTCAGTTTCTCATGTGCAAAACAGGGATAAATAATACCATCTAAATTTAGTAATGTTTATGAAACACTGGGATACTATAGAGAGAGCTCCACAGAAACTCCAAGGAGAAAATAAATAATTTTGTATTTATCTTTTGAGGGTTTGGATAGTGTGCATTAAACAGTGCCTAGGGCCACACACTGGATGATAAAGATAAAAATAAATATTGAATTAACTACTCATTCACTGCATGAGGCAGGGGTCCAGTTAGTGCTTGAGTTGTGCCAAAACACTCTGGAATGCTGTTCTGGCACTTTTTTGAACAGTCAGAACAGTGTTCCAGTACTTCTTGAAACTATGCAGCAAACATAACTACTTAGTCAAGAAGAGAAATCATGTAATGAAAGTGTGTGCAAATAGATTAATGCATCCATTTTAAGTCCAAAATAAATATTATTTATATGGCAAAATCTTGTGCTCCGGTAACTGCTTTTTTTAGGACTAGAGCAATGGGTCCTGTAGAAATGTAATTATGTATGTAAGTTTGTAATTAAAGATTGTATGATAATAGATACACTAAGGGGGCTGAATTAAGGCTGCATAGAGGTTATGTTCATAGACTCATAGACTTAAAGGTCAGAAGGGACCATAGTGATCGTCTAGTCTGACCTCCTGCACATTGCAGGCCACAGAACCTCACCCACTCTTGAAATAGACCCCTATGTGGCTTTAACTACAGCTATCATTATGTGTGTTCTTGTTCATAACTATTTGTGTCTTGCTTCCCATCTGCAGCAAACTTAGAACTAACTGAAATGAACAGGGAAAAATATTTTTCCAAACCCTCTCCTCTATTGTAATTTTTCCTCTTGTGTTAATGTTGTGAATCTATAAATTGTTGAAAACAGTTTTGCTACTGAAAATGTCCAATGAATGCAAAACAAACAACAAATACAAACCAAAATTAGCCATTAGATTTGGCTCTTCTAAATAAGAAGTGTACATAAAAAGATTTCCTACCAATGGTAGTACTTGAAACGAGGTCTCCAGTTTGGAGTGCATAAAAGAGTCTGCACTGCACAGGCCAAGTTCACAAACATATAGCACATTAGGAAAAACCTGCAGAGAAAGACAAATCTTTCAGATGGAAAATGAACTCTATAGTCTCACATACAAAATCTATTAAAGATAGTAGGGATAAATAAATATATTTACAGAAAGTTCAGATTAGTATAAGAACATAGAAATTACTAGATCAGATCAGTGATTCATCTAATATACTATCCAGTCTCTGATAGTGGTCAGTACCAGACGTTTCAGAAGAAGATGCAAGAAACACTTCAGTAGATAATCAAAGAATGATCTATCAACATGGAAAGCTTCTTCCTATCTCCAATCAGTTAGAAATTCACTTATACAGTAACTCCTCACTTAACGTTGTAGTTATGTTCCTGAAAAATGCGACTTTAAGTGAAAGGATGTTAAGCGAATCCAATTTCCCCATAAGAATTAATGTAAATGGGGGGGGTGGGGGGTAGGTTCCAGGGCAGCTTCCCCTACTCTGCAAGCACCAGAGGCGGGGGTTCAACCTTCAGGCCGCCCACTACACTCCTTCCCCCAAGCCCCCATCTTTGACCCACCTCTTCTCCCCCCCAACTCCTCCCCCTTTATTCGCTCGCTGCGTCCTGGCTCCTCCCCCTCCCTCCCCTCCCTTCTAAACGCCGCAAGCCAGCTGATTGCCGCCTAGGGGAGGGAGGGGGGAGGCATGCCGAGTCCTCGCTCCCCCCCCCTTCTGCCTGGGGCAATCAGCTGGCTTGCCGCATTCGGGAGGCAGGGGAGGGAGGGGGGAAGCGCACTGAGTCCTCGCTCCTTCCCCCTCTCTCCTGCTTCCAAAACGCCGCAAGCCAGCTGATTGCCCTGGGCAGGAGAGAGGCAGGAGGAGCGAGGACTTGGCGCACCTCCACTCCCTCCCCTGCCCCCTGCCGGCGGCAATCAGCTGGCTTGCAGAGTTTTGGAGGCAGGACGGGGGGGGAGGAGCGAGGACTCGGTGCACAGGCTCCCCCTTGCTCCCCTGCCTCCCGAACGCAGCAAACTAGCTGATTGCCCCGGGCAGAAGGGAGGGGGGAGGAGCAAGGACTTGGTGCACAGGCTCCCCCTTCTTCACCTGCCTCCCGAACGCGGCAAGCCAGCTGATTGCCGCTGGCAGAAGGCAGGAGGGAGGGGGAGCCTGCGCGCTGAATCCTTGCTCCTCCCGCCCCCCCGCCTCCAAAACGCCGCAAGCCAGCTGACAGCCGCGGGCAGGAGGTGGGGGGGAGGAGAGGGAAGGCGCTGATCCACAGAGTCTGCCGGCGGCCAGGAGGCGCTGCGGGGCAAGGGGCCATAGGGAGGCCGCCAGGTGTGAAGAAAGCAGGCTGCCAAACAATGCAAGTGTGGAGCATTGCACAACTTTAAATGAGTATGCTCCCTAATTGATTAGCAATGTAACAACGAAACAACATTAAGCGGGACAACTTTAAGTGAGGAGTTACTATACCTTGAAACTTGAAACAGGGTTTATATCCCTCATAAAACTTATATCAAAAATCTTTGCTATTGTAACTTAAGGCATCTTTTTGTTATTCATATAAAACGCTAATCCTTTTTAAAGTTTTACTAATCTCTTTGTAGCATGTTATACTGTAGTGACTAAGTTCCACAAGGCAAGAGACAGTTTTGTATGCAATAGCTACAATCACTGCTATATTGTAAGGTTTAGTCTAGCTTACTGTATATTTAAAACCACCCCACATTTTATTACATTTTATTCGAAGGTACTGAAGTTACCTGTAAAATAGGAAAGTAATTTGACATTAGCAATATTTTAAAATGCAAAAGTATGGAAAACAGCTGCTTATTGCAATACTGTGGGTGAATTACTAGAGAAACTAACCTGATTGAAAGAAATATGAAAGAGGTTTTCAGGATGAATTATTGAGTTAAACATACGTTACACCACTATCTTCTAAGCCTATGATTTATTGTTTGAAGAGCTCTGTGTAGCTCAAAAGCTTGTCTCTTTCATCAACAGAAGTGGATCCAAAAAAAGATATTACCTCACTCACCTTGCCTCTCTAATGTCCGGGGACTAGCACAGCTACAATGCTAGAAAGATGCATTATACCCTGTCAGGTGCTCAGATACCACAATAATTAGGGCCATATAAGCACAATAGATGGATTGATAGCTTTTTACCATTTCCAATTGTCAGCATCATTTCTGAAGTGTTTACACCAGTACTGAAGACAGTGTACCAGTAAGGTCTCACTTATACCATATATAAAGATAATACCACCTCCCTGCATCTACACCATGTTTCCTTAGATACATATCCAAGAAACAAAGAATTCAGGCCATTCTTACTTGATGGGGGACTCTATCCTAAGAAGCAGTGACTCTGAAAAAGATTTGGAGATTGTGGTGGATAATCAGCTGAACTTGAGCTCCCAGTGTGATACTGTGGTCAAAAAGGGCTAATGTAGGCCAAATGCCTAATGGGGAGAAATTGTCTCAAGTAAATTGCACTCCATTTTTTTATTTTGCTTTCTACTCCATTTTGCTAGCTTTGAATTAGTAAGAAGAAATTGTTCTGAGTTTATTCTTTGCTGATTGTGTTAATGATTGTTCTTAGAAGGACAGAAGTTTTATGGCTGTAATTATTGCCTTATTTACTGTTTGGTGTGTGAGTGAAGAATGTATGGCATACTGATTACTGAGAAGAGACAGCTGGGCCGGATAGTCAAGAGGGGAGTGGAGGAGTCAACAGGCACCAACCTAATTATCAGAATTACCCAGATGGCAGATTGACAACCCTAAAGTAAAAGGCATACACCCCAGGGTCAAGATAAGGAGTTGAGCCGGAGAGACGAGATAAGAAACAGCTGCGGATCCTCCCAGTAACAACTCAAAATAATGCTGATTAAGAACAACCTTGAATACCTCGTGATTAACAACTCTGGTGTGACACAACAAGGGCCATAGGCTTGTATGGAACTTATTACTATAAAAGATGGGTAAATTGCCATGGGCCTTTGGGTTCATTCTGCATCAACATCGGAGCTTCGAACACGTTCGACAGAGACCCAGCTCCCCTCCCTCGTGTGCATTTTCAGCTGGCCACTGGAACTGACCAAGCAACACTTAGGACTGATAACTATAAGATCCAGCTGCAGAACCTTTTGGGGGAGGGGGGTGTGCTTATCCCCTTTAAAAAGATTCCATGTGCTTCTTATAAGCATAACACTAATGCTATCCTGGGATGCATAAACAGGGGAATCTCGAGCAGCAATAGAGAGGTTAATATTATCTCTGCATTTGGCATGTGACCACTAGCTGGAATATTGTGTCCAGTTCTGGTGTCCACAATTCAAGACAGATGTTGGTAAATTAGAGAGGGTTCAGACAAGAGCCAGGAGAATGATTAAAGGATTAGAAAACATGCCTTTAATTGATAGTTTCAAGGAGTTCAATCCACTTAGCGTAGCAAAGAGATGGTTGACAGTTAACTTGATTACAGTTTATAAGTGCCTACATTATATGGGGAACAAATATTTAATAATGGGCTCTTCAATCTAGCCGAGAAAAGTATAGCATGATCAAATGGCTGGAAGTTGAAGCTAGAAAAATTTAGACTAGAAATAAGGTGTACACTTTTGACAGTGAGAGTAACAATTGGAACAATTCATCAACGGTCATGGTACATTCTCTATGACTGACAATTTTTAAATCTAGATTGAATGTTTATCTAAAAGATATGTGCTAGGAATTATTTTGGGACAGTTCTATGGTCTGTGCTTTGCAGGAGATTAGAATCATAGAATCATAGAATCATAGAATATCAGAGTTGGAAGGGACCTCAAGAGGTCATCTAGTCCAACCCCCTGCTCAAAGCAGGACCAATTCCCAGCTAAATTATCCCAGCCAGGGCTTTGTCAAGCCGGGCCTTAAAAACCTCCAAGGAAGGAGACTCCACCACCTCCCTAGGTAACGCATTCCAGTGTTTCACCACCCTCCTAGTGAAATAGTTTTTCCTGATATCCAACCTGGACCTCCCCCACTGCAACTTGAGACCATTGCTCCTTGTTCTGTCATCTGCCACCACTGAGAACAGCCGAGCTCCATCCTCTTTGGAACCCCCCTTCAGGTAGTTGAAGGCTGCTATCAAATCCCCCCTCATTCTTCTCTTCTGGAGACTAAACAATCCCAGTTCTCTCAGCCTCTCCTCATAAGTCATGTGCTCCAGACCCCTAATCATTTTTGTTGCCCTCCGCTGGACTCTTTCCAATTTTTCCACATCCTTCTTGTAGTGTGGGGACCAAAACTGGACACAGTATTCCAGATGAGGCCTCACCAATGTCGAATAAAGGGGAACGATCACGTTCCTCGATCTGCTGGCAATGCCCCTACTTATACAGCCCAAAATGCTGTTAGCCTTCTTGGCAACAAGAGCACACTGTTGACTCATATCCAGCTTCTCGTCCACTGTGACCCCTAGGTCCTTTTCAGCAGAACTGCTACCTAGCCATTCGGTCCCTAGTCTGTAGCAGTGCATGGGATTCTTCCGTCCTAAGTGCAGGACTCTGCACTTGTCCTTGTTGAACCTCATCAGGTTTTTTTCTGCCCAATCCTCTAATTTGTCTAGGTCCCTCTGTATCCGATCCCTACCCTCTAGTGTATCTACCACGCCTCCTAGTTTAGTGTCATCTGCAAACTTGCTGAGAGTGCAGTCCACACCATCCTCCAGATCATTAATAAAGATATTAAACAAAACCGGCCCCAGGACCGACCCTTGGGGCACTCCACTTGAAACCAGCTGCCAACTAGACATGGAGCCATTGATCACTACCCGTTGAGCCCGACGATCTAGCCAGCTTTCTATCCACCTTACAGTCCATTCATCCAGCCCATACTTCTTTAACTTGGTGGCAAGAATACTGTGGGAAACAGTATCAAAAGCTTTGCTAAAGTCAAGAAATAAGACATCCACTGCTTTCCCCTCATCCACAGAGCCAGTTATCTCATCATAGAAGGCAATTAGGTTAGTCAGGCACGACTTCCCCTTCATGAATCCATGCTGACTGTTCCTGATCACTTTCCTGTCCTCTAAATGTTTCATAATTGATTCCTTGAGGACCTGCTCCATGATTTTTCCAGGGACTGAGGTGAGGCTGACTGGCCTGTAGTTCCCCGGATCCTCCTTCTTCCCTTTTTTAAAGATGGGCACTACATTAGCCTTTTTCCAGTCATCTGGGACCTCCCCCGATCGCCATGAGTTTTCAAAAATAATGGCTAATGGCTCTGCAATCTCACCCGCCAACTCCTTTAGCACCCTCGGATGCAGCGCATCCGGCCCCATGGACTTGTGCACGTCCAGTTTTTCTAAATAGTCCCGAACCACTTCTTTCTCCACAGAGGGTTGGTCACCTTCTCCCCATGCTGTACTGCCCAGTGCAGCAATCTGGGAGCTGACCTTGTGCGTGAAGACAGAGGCAAAAAAATCATTGAGTACATTAGCTTTTTCCACATCCTCGGTCACTAGGTTGCCTCCCTCATTCAGTAAGGGGCCCACACTTTCCTTGATTTTCTTCTTGTTGCTAACATACCTGAAGAAACCCTTCTTGTTACTCTTAACATCTCTTGCTAACTGCAACTCCAAGTGTGATTTGGCCTTCCTGATTTCACTCCTGCACGCCTGAGCAATATTTTTATACTCCTCCCTGGTCATTTGTCCAATCTTCCACTCCTTATAAGCCTCTTTTTTGCGTTTAAGATCAGCAAGGATTTCACTGTTTAGCCAAGCTGGTCGCCTGCCATATTTACTATTCTTTCTACACATCGGGATGGTTTGTTCCTGCAACCTCAATAAGGATTCTTTAAAATACAGCCAGCTCTCCTGGACCCCTTTGCCCTTCATGTTATTCTCCCAGGGGATCCTGCCCATCTGTTCCCTGAGGGAGTCAAAGTCTGCTTTTCTGAAGTCCAGATTAGACTGGATGATCACAATGATCCCTTATGGCCTAGCAGTCTATGAAAGTATTTCATTTACTCACTTAGCTGTATCACACAGGGTTATCCATCATAACCTTTAAGTCTTTTTCAGAGTCACTGCTTGTCAAAACAGTCTTCCATTCTATAAATGTTACCTACATTCTTGGTTCCCAGATGCATGATCTTGTATTTAGATGTACTAAAATACATTTTGTTCAAGTGAGCCCACCTAGCCAATGTGACCCACCCTGCTCTGTAGAACTGACTTGTCCCCAGCATTATTTACCATTTCACCTATTTTCTGGCATCTGCAAACTTTACCATTAATGATTTTATATTTTCTTCCAGATCACTAGTAAAGATATTCAATAGCATTGGGACAAGAACAGATCCCTATGGGACCTCGCTAGAAATTCCCCCACTAGGTGATAACTCCCTAATCAGAATTAGTTTGTGAAATCTCTCATTTAGCTAGATTTCAGTCCATTTAATAAGGTCTGTGTTGATTTCAGATAGTGCTAATTTTTTAATGAGAATATCTGAAGTACTAAGTCAAATAATGTATAGAAGTCTATTTCAGTTAAGCATTGATTTAATTTAGCATTAGCCTAAGGCTTTTATCATATTTTGTCAGTCTAGATTCTCTTCAGGTTAACTGAGTTTTACTAACAATATGATCTGAAAAGTATTTCAAAAACAAGAAAAAGTCTTGATAACTAAGTTAATTTCAACAATATAATAAGCTTTTAAAAAAATAATGTCAAGTTTCACATGCATACTTACATTGAAAGAATTGGTGCTACGCTATCCAGTGAAGCTATGAGAATTCCTATCTCACAAATAAAAGCAGTGAGAAGTAATGCCCAGGTTGGTTCACCATTTGCTTTTCCATGACCAAATACCTAATTCAATTAAAATTTTCAGTAAAATAAGTAAATCTGTTCAATATATAGTTCTCAAAATATACTAAAGGGAAACCAACTTTAACAAAACCCATCAAATTTAAACTGGTTAAAGCCATTTTTAAAGTTATTTGAAATCCACATACATAAGCAGATTCTCTTATATATTAAAAAAGCAAATTTACATGAGTTAAGACTTGATATAGGAAAACTATTTTTTTTTAATAATACAAAATTAAAATTTTAGGGATGGGGAAGAGAAACAACATGACATTTCTAACCACAAGCCTGACTCTTGATACTGCATTAAAGAAAGAAAAGAAGAAACAAAGGAAAGAGCATGGGAACCTACAGAGAAGTCTACCATAAATCAGTAGAAGGAGCCCAGTTGCTGATACATGGGATATGAGAGAGCTCATGGCCAGATCCACTCAGGTAATTTTATTCATAAAGTTGTAGGGGGTAGCTGGGACAAAGTCTTCTCTCAAGGTTCCAAAGAATACACACAGCAGTATATGTTCCCTCCTCTTCTCTCCACACAACCATAAGGATTGAAACCCCAGTATTCCCTCCACCTGTTCTCGTTTTAAACATCCAGTTTCTCCTCACTCTCATTCTCCATACCACACCCTTCCCTCCCTTTTCCCTATAGAGACTCTTCAATCTTCCCTCTCTTTCATTCAAACTCTCATTCTCTTTCTAAACCCTAATTTTCCTCAAACATCTCTCGCCATATTTCAAATGTCTCATGTTCCCTGGCACCATTGCATGACTATAAATTCTTCATGCTCTCTTCCCTCTCCCTCCGAACACTTCATCATCTCTAAACATCCCTCCCTCTCCCTTGAAACCCATCTCTATCTACAAATTCTCTAACCCTCCTGCAGACAACTCTAATGCCCCTTACTCTCTCTCCTTCCAAAACATCCATAATTCTCTTCTTCATTTGAGTCTCCTCTTTCCTCAAGCCCATTCTCTCCTCCTGTGAAACCTCTGCAGTCATCTCACCCTTTGTTCCCTCATTTCCAAATATCCCCCTTTCTATTTACTCCTCGAAACTATGACATTTCTCTCTTGCCCCACATCTGTCTCTTTGATTCACCTCTCACCTCTCCCCACCCTTAGAGTTTCCCTGTCCTGGCACCTATTCTCTCTGCATCCCCAATATTCAGCTCCTCCCACCAAGTCCCTCCTTCCTTAGTACCCTTCCCCTCACCCACAAGTTCCCCACGCCTCTCTCCAACTCCCTTCTCTTCATACAACTTCTTCCCAGCCCCAGTCCCCTCCTCAGATTCCCCTAATTGGGCCTGTCCCACTCTAGTTCCTCTCCCAAAGATTGTCTCCCACTGCCTCCCATTACCACCACCATCATACACTAGATGGTGCCTCTCAATCTCACACCAGCTCCTATCCCCTTGGACATGTTGCCTAACGTGGGGAACTAGGAGGAGCTGCTGGTTGGCCCTGTCTCTGCTCAGATCCCTGCCTGCCAACAGGGGCTGTTGCCAAGTCTCACGAGAAAAAAAGCAGCACTACCTTTCAGAACACGCCCAACACATTCTATTCTTAAGAGATAGAAACCAAAATAATCAAGTATCTATCCACTGTTGAATATTTTTCTATGCCTCCTAACGTTAGTCATTTTCCAGTCCTGTCCAAAAGACTGAGAATTTGTCAATATAAAAGGAAATGACTGAGTTAACATTTTTGCTTCTGTTGCATTTTTATTTTAATTTGCAGGTTTTTTATAGTTACTCTGGTTTTTCTTCAGATCGTATAAATCTTTCGCCTTTTACTTTGGCTGGACTAAGAGGCAGGAATGATGAACTATCTTGTGCCGGTATAGGGTTATTTGCTCATTCCACTGTAGTCAGTGAGTAAAAGCTTGCATAGTGACTTATCCATAATTTTAAACTCTACAATGCATACTGAATGTCGCACGTAAGGAGGGAAATGGGAACACGGCTTAATTTTTAATGCAAGAGGTGCTGGAGAACCCTAGTACAATTTAAGCAATGGCTGGACTGCTGGAGAATGGCAGCTGCTGGCCTTACGCCCAGCTCTGAAGGCAGTCCCACTGCCAACAGCAGCACAGAAGTAAGGTTGGCATGGTATAATGCATTGCCACCCTCACTTCTGCATTGCTGCTGGCAGCAACGGTGCTGCCTTCAGAGCTGGGTGTCTGGCCAGCAGCCGCCACTCTCCGTTCTTCCTTTAGCAGGCACCCACAGAGTGTTGTAACAGCTGTCACTTCTAGGTAGGCTTTTTCAGTTAATTCCAGGTATAGTGCCTTACAAAAGTCTTTGCATTGTCTTTCTGGACGATGGCATTTTTTGTCCTTTGCTTTTATCTGTAAATGTAGGCACAAAGATGCATCCTTCAAGAGACCAAGCATATGCAGTACCTTAATAACTTGAGTTAGACCCCCTTCATCAATGGGAAGGGTACAGTTTTTGCAAGCTGTTCAAGATGGTCTTGCTTTTCATGCATCTCCCAATTTTGCCCAGGCACTAGAATACCTGGGAGACTCTACACTCGCCAAACTATCCAATTCAGAGAAAAGTTACATAATCTTCATCTCAGTCACAACCAGGCCTTGAAGTTCAGAGTTAATGACAGAACAGCATGGAAATAGCTGTTATACCTGTCTTAATTTACATAATTTGCAGAATGAGTAAGAACTTAAATTGTTGCTCTCAACTTTTTCTATAAGTGACTCCAAAACAGTATCATGTAGCTCCACGTCCAGATCAAATTTACTCTATTTACAAATAAGAAGTGCCTGAACTCCAAACCTAGCCTGGAATCTGAAAGTTAAGTTGCTAGTTATTTTCTGGCTTGTGCATTTCCACTGGTAAAAAATTCTGTGGGCCCAATTCTGCCTCAGTTTCATAGTGCACAACTTGATTGTTTGAAGAATAAAGACAATAAAACAGCACAGAGATACATAAGGGTAGAGTGTGGTCTGCAAATGCAACTTGATTTACTTTTTTCTTTTTAATGCAATTAAAATCTAGATTCAGCTCAAGGTATATCTATACTGGAATCCAAGGTGTGACTGCAGGTCAGGTAAACATACCTCCATTAGCTTTACCTGTGCTAGCATTGCTAAAAATAGCAGTGTAGTTGAGGTGATACGGGGTTCTGTGCAGGCTCTACTAGCCTATCCATAACCCTGAGTACCAACTTGCATTGCTGAAGCCTGCACCACCATATCTACACTGCTGTTTTTAGCAATGCTCGCACAAGTAAAGCTAGCTTGGGTAGGTCTATCCTAGCTGCAATTATACCTTGGATTGCAGTATAGACATCCCATCACACTTTCATGGCTCTGCAGCGGTAACAGGAATAAAAAGAATTGAAAATATATTTAAGTCAACAATATAAATGCAATTTAAATGTAAATGCATTTAAAATACTGAAAAAAGTAGCTCACTTGAAGAAATGGTATTATGCCATCTCTTGCAATAGCCTGCAACAGCCGGGGTGCACCAGTAAGACTCTGTAGACCAGCACCACATGTAGAGAAGAATGAACCAATTACAATTACCCATGGAGAAGGCCATGCCAATGTACCAATCACTAGGTTTCCATTAACTGCTTCTCCAAACCTTGGGGAAAAGATCAAATAAATTAACGAGAAAGAGCAGTGAATGCTAAAGTGATAATTCTTCTATTATAGCTCAATATACACATTTCTAATTATTTTTTAGCACTTAATAAATGATACTCTACAAAATCATCAGGTTGTGTTTGGGTTTATCCAACCGATTTATCCTCTTTCTTATACTATTAAGGAATGGAGCAGTTAAATTTTACAACACAACTGTGATTTAATAATTCTTAATACTACATGTGTCTTTACAAGACATAACTTCCATATTATCTGGGCACACTACATTGTTTATGCCAGTAGTATTTACTCATATGCTCTGTACCCATTGTGGTATTGAACTAATTACCATGTAATGAGAATAACAGCCATGATACTAGAAGCCAGATTTTCAGAAGCCTTTGCTGTTGAAAACCCTGTCGTGCAGATATATACAGAGACACAAATAGAGGATTCATATAAATATTGTTTTCAAAATAAATGGTTGATCATATACAGTGCATGGGTATCAAAAGATGTATGAGAAGAGTCAGTGGGTGAGGTAGTGTCATAACCTGCTGACAGATGTGAACTGCCTAGTTTTAACATTGTTTAGAGATGCTTAAGACACTTGGGCATGTGCAAGCATGGAGACAGCCTGTAAGCTGTCCTCCACTCACAGCTGTTGGATTAGCTGTTCCGGTTAAAGAAAAATAGCAAATGGGAGAGGGTTATTGACGTGGGAGGGAGTGCTAAGGAAAAAGTGGTAATGCAATGATGGTTTTCTCTGAGGTATAGGCAGAGGGAGTAAAGACAGAAAACCCACGGGGGTGGCAACTAGAATTAGCCAGTCAACTACATACATATGCCTTTAGCCTGGCATGCTGCCTGAGTCAGTGCAATTTTTGAAAGATGTCTATCAGGAGAATGCGCAAAAGAAATCAGCACTAGGAGCCAGGTGCTTTCATAACATAGTAACTGATGCCCAAGCTAGTTCCAATGGTTTCTTGAGATAATTGATTCTGTCTTGCCTATGAATCCATGCACGAGTCCAGAGGGGGTTCAGTTAAGGTGAGAGAGCTTAGGGGAGTCTTAAGAAATGTGAGATGTCATCCAGCAAAGTCAAGGCAGTTTTTTAAAAAGTGGCATGCATTAATTTAATTTTAAAAAAAATTTGCAGGTCACTTTTAATGTTTGAAGATTATTAGTAAAAATGCATTGTATCTAGCCTATTATTTTTCATTTGTTTTCAGGCTTGCCAGAGCAGTTGGCAGAGAAAAGAAAAAGGTAGAGCTAAGACTAACCCAGTTCCACCTTATTTCTTCTCAGGCCCACAAGGGCCAGGAACAACAGAGACAGAGCAAGAAGCCTGATGCATTGAAGTCAATTTTCAAAATCTTTGAATTGTGCATGCCCAGACCTTGGATACACTTGTCAGTACTCATTTTGAAGCTACATATGCACATGCAGCTTTGAAAACAAGTCACCTACTGGATCTGCAGAAAAAGGGATACCACATGGTGCCAGTGCATACATACAACTGAGTCCCTGAAAATTCTCTGCTACATGCCCAGGGACCGCAGCAAGGTTCTGCCCAAGATCCATGAGAGGCTGCCCTGGCAGGCAAGCCACCCCAGTAAATTGAACTCTAGAGGCCATTCCACAAACTGAAGGGACAGTAGTAGGAAGTAGCCCAGGACAGTGGCTTTAGACTCCCTTCTCGGAGTGCCCCTGTTCAGGAGTCAACTCACACAGTGTTGGTGGACTGGGAGGGCCTGGTTCTCCCAACCCCCACTGCATGAAGGACTGAGACACCTTGACCAGGGAAACAAAGGACTGGAAGTCAGATGCAAAACACTAGGCCGCCTGGCCCTCCAAGCAATCTGTTACAACTCTATAAAGGTACTAATTATAATCTAATTTCAGCAAGAAGGGAACAGGCAGCCAGTGCACAGCACAGAACATAGGTGCAGTATAACATGCCCTACTCAAAAGGTGAGCTTCTGTGTTCTGCACTAGCTAATACACCTTTGTGATTTTCAGGTGGATCTCCAGGTAGGGTATTCAGAAACATAAGCATTCATAATTAAGGCTAAGTGTGTACTTAGCATATTTTCATTATTTTTTCTTCTTCAACTTTGACTTGTCTGTTTTTATTAAAAGAATAGTATGAAATTAAGACATTTAGCAATGTTAACTGTCACATAAACACACACCATCTAAATTACCGGTAAATTTCTAAAATAAAACCTATTCAAACATATTTTCATTCCAATAATCAACATTTATGAGCATACATAAAACATGTACACTTTATAAAGATGGAAATTAAACATACATACTTATCTCTTAATATCACACCTTCTATACATGCACCAAACAATACAATGCAGGATAGATCTATTATTGAGAATGAAGGAAGATAAAAACAGATTATACTGTACTGTAATTTGGAGAAGAATTAAACTCCTCATTACCTAAGAATCTGTAAAAAAAATCTCAGAACATTAATCTTATTTTTGTGAGAAATCTGGAAGAAGACAAAAAAAGTAATCAAGGGTTAGCTGACTTTTGCCGATATTTCTTTATCATGTGCTGTATTTATTCTATACTTTACCCTAATGTAGTACTGAAAATAACCAACTTCATATATTATATTATATCATTTAAAATATTTTCTCATATTTTAAGTAACTTCAAGTGATCCAAAATTTGGCATTTCATAAAAGAAGACTCTGGGAGTCCTAATTTTGTAATGCTGTATAGCATTAGTTTCTTTCCCTGGCAGCTCACACACTATCAAATTTTCAAATGGCCACACTGATCAGATCAAAATAAAGGTAATTTACTGGTTAGACCAGGGTGATTTCAGGATCCTGCATTATCCACCCCTAATAGCATCAATTTTCATTTGGAATTTGGGGAATCAATAGAAAATATTTAGAATTTTTTTCAGTTTAGGTTCTGTTTTGCTCCTGCTAAGTTTTAAACTCAGCAAACTTGTGACTTCCCAGTAAAACTTCAAAACAAAATCCTAAGGCCTGTACACTTCCACTTTAATAGCGTGCATTGGAAGAAAAAAAATAATTAAAACACATCACAAAGGATACAGATAAAGGATGTAGTTGAAATAGCCAAAATTGTTCCAGTAGGAATAGATTTCTGAGCATCCCTAAGATCTCCAGATCTGTTTGATCCTGCCATAATACCTAAAAAGAAGAATAAAACCTAATTTTATACCATAAAATCAATGAATAGTGATTACTTTATGAAAAAGAATTTAAATACAATATTTATGTTTAGCAACCATCCAAAATCTAATATAACTGAGGAAACATTTG
The DNA here is from genome assembly GCF_027887155.1 of Malaclemys terrapin pileata. Classification (NCBI taxonomy): domain Eukaryota; kingdom Metazoa; phylum Chordata; order Testudines; family Emydidae; genus Malaclemys; species Malaclemys terrapin. The sequence continues at coordinate 163,579,558 of NC_071506.1, forward strand.
GCATTCCATTATGTGGACTACAGAACATTTGTTCAGCTTAAACTTACTTTGCTTGAGAAATTTGAACTGTCACACAAACTGTATAGAAGGAATTTTCAGGGGGTTCAGAAAAAGTGTGATACAAACTATTCTTCTGAAGTTGCAACACAAATTAGGGATTACATAATAAAATGGAGTAGTGGTTGGGGCAAGAAAATGGTTCAGAAGGTCTATGAGCTAACAGGACTTGAGCAGTTTTACACCTTGTACCTATATGCCCTAAAATCCTGGTTAATAGACTGAAAGCCCTGAGATGTGTTCACAGACAGTAAACTGGCTGAGGAATACACCTCTACCCCGATATAATGCGACCTGATATAACACGAATTCGGATATAACGCGGTAAAGCAGCACTCTGGGGGGGAAGGGTCACGCTCCAGTGGATCAAAGCAAGTTCAATATAACGCGGTTTCACCTATAACGTGGTAAGATTTTTTGGCTCCCAAGGACAGCGTTAGATCAGGGTAGAGGTGTACATAGATGCCTTGGGCTGATAGGAAATATAAGAGGGATGAGGCAAATAGAGTTACCCATCCAGGGGTGAGAGCCTACTGCAGCTGGAGGGATACCATCCCAGAGGGATCTCAGAGGAGTGGGGAGAAGTGGCATCATCTCTGTCATACACTGGCTCATCTCCCCTGGAATTGCCCAGTCTGTACATTGGGGGTGGGGGAGGGGGGCTGCTTGCACTCCAAATGTAGAGAGAGTTAACGTTGTTGTTCAACCTCTGGAGAGGGAAAAATTACACAGCCAGCTCCAGCTCAACTGGGGTGTACAACATACATGGAGCTCGGCTGTTCTCAGTGGTGGCAGATGACAGAACAAGGAGCAATGGTCTCAAGTTGCAGTGGGGGAGGTCTAGGTTGGATATTAGGAAACATTATTTCACTAGGAGGGTGGTGAAGCACTGGAATGCTTTACCTAGGGAGGTGGTGGAATCTCCTTCCTTGGAGGTTTTTAAGGCCCAGCTTGACAAAGCCCTGGCTGGGATGATTTAGTTGGGAATTGATCCTGCTTTGAGCAGGGGGTTGGACTAGATAACCTCCTGAGGTCCCTTCCAACCCTGATATTCTATGATTCTATGCTGCTGAGTTCACTCTTCGGGCACCAGTACATATTATTATTTATTATTTGTATTATCATGACACCTAGGAATCCTAAGTCACAGACCAGGACTCATTGGGCTAGGTGCTGTATAAAGACAACAAAAAAACAAGTAGATATACCCTGCTCTACCTTATGGGTACAGAAACACCAGATCCCCAGTGGGGATGGAAGTTACTGGGCAGATATTCCAGGGATGGAGGAACACAGGCACTGCCCATATCCTAGACAAACCACACGAGGTGAAACCACACTAGAACCTGGGAGGCAGCTAGATGTGGATAAAATGCCAAGGGTAAAACCATTTTCCCTGCCTCCATCTGAAATCTCTGTAAAGATCCAAGAAAGTTTGGGGATGCTGGCAGTGGGAATCTTAGACAACGTTCTTTTTGATATTTTACTGGGAAATATTTGAGGAAGTACCTCCTTCTACTACCTGAGAAATCTCAGATGAGGACATAAACACTGATCACTCACAACAGTCAGACGATCCATCAAAATCCAAATGACTGAGTTAGGAATGGGGGCAGGGGGAACCCTGCCCAATTCCCCTCAAGTTGTTTCAATCAAACTAGTCCCATATAAATCTATCAAGACCAGAAAGGTGGTGGTTGCGAGACTAGCTGCACTTTTGTGACAGTAAGCCTCTAGATGTCCTCACCTTTTTTCAGTTGAAAAGAGAACCTTGAAAATGTAACCTGATAAAAAGATGTCGGCCTAAGTTTGCAGAAAACCTGAAACAGTAGCTCAGATGGGTAAACTGCCCCATTCATTTCAAGAGAGAAAAAATTATATTATCAAGATATACACAATCTTTGAGTTAGCAGTCATTTTGCTTAGGCCTTTAGCAACGCATGAAGGCCTGGGAAAAAACAATTGGTTTCATTTTGTTGAAGGGAACTCAGCTTTCAAAAAATTAGGAAATGCTGCTTTAAATGGTTTCTGCCACAGACGGTAGCCCACTGAAATAACAAGGTACACTGTGCCTCCCCTCTACTCTAACATTATAATTAAATGTAACTTAGCCATAATACCTATAAACCAAAATTGGGGAAATGAAGTGCCAACAATAAAATTACAATTAACAGCAGCAGTATCTTTTCATGCAAAACCACTGTATTTACCTGTCACAGACGGGAAATAAATCCCTACTAGCATTGTGAAGTAGGTCATAATGTCTGTAAAAACATATGGGAGTCCTCCAACTTTTGTCTCTTCTGTTCCAGTAACTGATGGGTGACCTTTTTTTTCAATAATTGATCCTTTGTCTGTATAGGCACTCCACAGGTTATCTGTAAGGAAATAAGTGAGAGCTGTACAAACACCTAATAAATGACAACTGTACAAACAAAAGTGACCTAAATATAAAATCAACCCTAGCTACATCACTCACAGTTGTGAAAAATTCCATGTCCTATGTGGTGTAATTAGGTAGAACTAACCTCCATTGTAGACACAGCTAGGTTGACAGAAGAATTCTTCCATCGACCTAGCTACTGCTTCTCAAAGAGATGGATTTACTACATCGACAGAAAAAACCCTTTTGTTGATGTGGGAAGAATCAACAATACACTACAGCAAAGTAGCTTTGTTTCTGTAGTGTAGACATGCTCCAGTTTTTTCTTCCATTTATTTTTATATAACAACTAAGCATACAACATTACCTGTAATTTAAACAAAGATCTACTCTTATAAATCGGGTGACCTCTCTGGGTATAAAACTCTTGACATTTCAGGAACATTTCTTAAAATACTAGGTACAAGGCAGTAGTAACCCCGGTATCTTCCATCAACTTTTTTTTTTTTTTTTGGACAGGTGGCAACTCCACATACTATGAGTGCCACCTAATTTCTGTGGCTGTTGCACATGAGCAGCCATTCGTCTGCTTTGAAAAATACTTGGGGATGATCAGTATCATGGGCGATGCATAATATACATTCAGCGGAGTGCACTGCATTTTTCCTTCTCTCTGAATTTTTATTTTTATCTCTATCTATATATATAAAAATACATTTTCTTGGATAACTCTGAAAGGAGCAATTTTTGGAATACATTTCACAATGGATGTAGAACACCAATGTTTTATACATATATGAGTAATTCATAAACAATTTCTTGCAATATTTGCTTGAAGAAATAAAAATATTTTATTTTACAGTCACTAAAACTTTGCAGCTTTTTATTTAATTTGATTAGATTTTTATTCATTACATAAAAGCATGTTTTCCTATTTATGAGTTTTTACTATATTCTTCCTCAAAAAAAGGAGAAAAGCAGGAAGCCCTATTTTTATCTCTATCTAGAAAACAGTTTCAGTTATTTACTCTATAAAAATATGTTTTCCTATACTACCCCAAATAGGAAAATGCAAAGACTTTGATCTTTACACATCTTTCTAAATGACCAATCTGTGATTTATGGACATCCAATCCCAAAGATTATCTGATGCTTGTAATATGGGAGTGGCTACCTGTCAGAAAAATACATGGTGATGGAAGGCCTCATGGCATAGAGCCAGAGTATAAAATGTTTTTTTGAAGTTAAGGAAAACAACCTTATGGACATAGTATGCTAACCTGAACCATTAGAAAATTATTATTTCAAAATGAAATAAATTAGACTGTACCAAAATAAAAGCTGCTTTAAACTTTTCTGAACATATTGTAAAATGTTACCAGAATAAATATAACTTTAAACATATGCATTCAGAAAACTAGCAGATATTCATATGATGTACTATAAAATACAAACAAAAAGTCTAACACATTTCTCACAAGAAAAATTTCAGCCACAAAGAAAACATTTTAAGGAAGTTCTGAGTGACTGAATATTAGGGTTTGGAATTGAAGAGTGATCTTTGTAAGTGCATACACACTTTATATTGGATCCTTCTTGAAATCTTTTACTGAATTTTGACAGAAGTAGTAAGTTGGTGGAGTCCCCACCAACTTAAAAAAAATCACATACTTGTAGAATCAAGTATTAATACTTCCTTGGGAATTGTTCATTAACCAATTTCAAAACCACACTACCTGAACCCCAAATCATATGCTTTCCCCCTGGCTTGGCAGCTCTTAAAGGTTCCTTGCTTCAGGACTTCTCTTTTCCAGAACCTAGAAACACTCTCTGCTGGAAGCCTACTGCCACCCCTCTTATATACAGATGGAGTCTAAAGATCCAGTAGAACAGCAGAAATTAGCCTGCAGGGTTCCCACAACTGCTAACAGAATGGGACAACGGGAGATTCCTGACATTCTGTTAGAAGTCTATTGGACTAAATGTGTGACTGGAAGCTAGAAACTCCTCAGCTTTCATCCCAATTCTGCCATTGACTTGCCATGTGACCTTGGACAAGTCACAAACTCTGTGTCTTAGTGTTTCCAACTATTACCCCTACCACATAGTAGGGTTTTGAGAATTAATGAATCTACAGCATATTGAAGATGTAAAGCACTAAGTGTACAAAGGTGGTAAATATTATAATTACATTGCATTTTAATTGGTATTTTTACCTTTTTTGTTATTTGATACAACAGTTACCCTTAAATAAGTGTCCACGTACCATAAAATGAAGTATTTCTAAGAACCAAACAGTGCTGAAATACGGTGATGGGAGGGAGCAGTCCACAGATACATGAGTTACAGAAACAATGACAGACATCTTACACCCTGCACGTTAGAACTGCTATGGCCTAAACCAGGGGTCGGCAACCTTTCAGACGTGGGGTGCCGAGTCTTCATTTATTCACTCTGATTTAAGGTTTCGCGTGCCAGTAATACATTTAAGCATTTTTAGAAGACCTCTTTCTATAAGTCTATAATATATAACTAAACTATTGTTGTATGTAAAGTAAATAAGGTTTTTAAAATGTTTAAGAAGCTTCATTTAAAATTAAATTAAATTGCAGAGCCCCTCGGACCGGTGGCCAGGGCCCGGGCAGTGTGATTGCCACTGAAAATCAGCTCGCGTGCCATAGGTTGCCTACCCCTGGCCTATACTAATACCATACAAAAAATCAGTTAGTTTAACTGCATGTAGACTTTAAGGCCAGAAGGGACCATCATGATCATCCAGTCTGACCTCCTGCACATTACAGGCCATAGAACCTTGCCCACTCACTCCTGTAATAGACCCATAACCTCAACCTCTCACTGAATTACTCAAGTCCTCAAATCATGATTTAAAGACTTCAGGTTACAGAAATCCACTCTAGGTTAACCTGCAAGTGAACCATGTCCCATGCTGCAGACGAAGGCAAAGAACCCAAATGTCTCTGCCAATCTGACCCAGAGGAAAATTCCTTCCCAACACTAAATATGGTGATCAGTTAGACCCTGAGCATCTGGGCAAGACCAGCACCCAGACACCTGGGAAAGAATTCTCTGTAGTAACTCAGAGCCCTCCACATCTCGTGTCCCATCTCTGGCTCTGTTTTCAGACTTACCAATTAGAACTCCACTAGCAATTCCAGGAATCCCTTGAATTTCTGTCACGTTATTTAGGTTAAAGTATTCATCACATGTGGCATTGAGCGACGGATTATCACAGAAGAGACTCCACAGCTTCGTTGTCATTGTTTCATTGTTTACCTCAATAAATTTGGCACAAATATCAAAGTTGCGTCTTGACAATGTACGGTTTCCAAGAAGACAAATACTAAATGTGAAAGAAATAAAATAGAGGTAGAATTGGTTTTCTGTAGTGAATTTATTCTCATTTAGCTTAGTCTATAGTCTGTTCTCTAGCAAATTCTTCATTTACCATATCACACATTATAACATTATTAATTCAATGGCAAAAACTATGTTAATGCAGAATTGTAAAATTGCTCGGTGGTATGTTGTCCCTTTGCAGAATGCTGAATTGACCAAAACTCAGACTTTTGCTGAATATATGAGATCTTCACCTCGTTTTCCAGCCCAGTCACTTTCACTTTCAGGATTCCACTTAACACTATTAAATCAGGGAAATAAAGTTGCTCTCACCACCTTCTCTGTACCCTTTTTGAGAAATGTCTTAATATTGACACAACACATGCTCACGCTGGTCCTTGGTAGTCTAAGACTCAGGAGGTTCCAGATCCTGGTGCACACTCAAACACTTAGCCAACTCCCCAGAAAAAAATACCACACACATGCAATTTAAGAACCACTTCACAAGCCTTTTACTGCCTCCTTACACTTACTCAGAGGATACCATCTCAACCTACACTTTCACTTAACCATCATTAAAGTATGAGAATCCTTTTATATTCCACCTCACTGTTGACAATATTCTTTGCAAGCCTGTGCCCTGCTATTGACGTAACCAACACAACTCTGCATAGAAATGATGCATCCTGAAGGTACACATTAACTTCTTCCCTTTCCTCATATGCATAATAGGGTACAAAACATAAATCTTCACATATCACAAATCACAGCTACTGTCACACACCTCAAAGTAATCCACAAATCTCACACTACTGCCTCCACCATTCAGTATAGCTGACACCAATCACACGCACTTACCTGGAGTGCATGCAGATAATAAATGCTTAAAACTGCTCTTATGTCCCAGATTGCTACTGAACATACCCTTTTCAATAAAACTCCTGTGCCCTGCTAATTATGTGGAATACAGAATTCTACACTGAAACAATGCACACTGGCTCCTGCATGGGCAACCTTAATTCTGCATTTCCTGGTTTTCAGAAGTTTGAATTATGCTCAACTCAGTGTTCTGCAAGGGGACAACATATCACCAAGCAACCTTAACTCTGCATTATTGTCTTTTTTGACATTGAATTTCCCCATTATTGACTGGGAAAAGATATGTTGCTGGTAGTAGCTAGTTGTTATTTAGGCTGTTGTACATATCATGTCCCACAATTTGCATACCAAACCAAAACAGCCTGTAGTCAGCAATCCCCATGTCATGGTATACTCCTTGCTCTCCCACAAACTTCTGCAACCTTTTGATCCAGGAATCACGCAGAATCCACACACTGGCAATCCTGGCCCTGCACATATTTCTTTTCCCTAAGATGTCAAACCTCCACACTACGTCTTTGAAAACACCACAACGATCTGCCCCAAGACCAGGAAGTAGCCACTTGCCATCTCACCCCTACACACACTAAAAAAGGGCTAGTAAAATACAGATTTTCTCAAACACCAATCTAAGACTTGTCTATCATCCATCCCCATTGCCCAATCTCTCTGCAGCTGCAACCCCTCTCCCTGTCTCCCTACCACAACCCTCTGCAGCTCCTCCCCACATGATGTAAAAACATTTTGGTTAGACCAACTACTGACTGTTCTGCTGTGTTCACAGTACACTCCCATAAAATAAAAATATATAACTGAGACAACTTGTAGCAAGCAACATGAGTTATTAAATTTTTACTGGATAGTTTCAAACTAGAAAATTCAGTGCAGGTGTTCACTAGGGACAATGGCATTGGCACATTCTCTCAAACTACCCAGGCCAGTATATATTCCCAACATAGAAACCCTCTAATTTTTTCCATTTATTGGTGCAAGCACACTGTAATCCTTCCATGTGACTCTTTACTCGGGTCACCCAGAACCCTGAGCCAGTGTGTTACCGCTCTGCCTCAGCAAGGGTGAACTTGTCCTACTAAGCTATGAGTCAGGTCCCTGAAACACCAGCTTATCTGCCTTGCTAGCAAACTCCTCAAGGCTCTGCCAGTCCAAACCTTGCCTTAGAGATAACAATCAGTGAATCCCAATTCCTGAGTTTCCCAGAGACATCTTTCTGCAATGTCTAGTCCCTCTCACTGGACCCTCAGAGAAGTTATCAAGTTTGCTGCTGTCAAAGAGACAGAACATACATCAGTCTGGGTATTGGGCTGAGGATTTTATTCTTCAATCAAATGCACAGCACTAAAATGGTCTTGTAATGAAACAAGAATAAGTTTATTAACAAAGAACAGATATTTAAGTGATAATTGGTATTAACAGAAGACATAGTTATGTTTACAAGCAAAAAAATAAAACATGCTTTCCAATGACAAACTTAACCTCAGCAAGTTACAATCTTTGTCTAGGAGACTTCAACCCTCTTTGTTGAAGGATCCAAGTTTCTCAGAATACAAGAGTTATGGGCCCTGGTATCCATCCAGCTATGCATAACAATTTTTTTTTTATCAGAGGGGTAGCCGTGTTAGTCTGAATCTGTAAAAAGCAACAGAGGGTCCTGTGGCACCTTTAAGACTAACAGAAGTATTGGGAGCATAAGCTTTCATGGGTAAGAACCTCACTGACTTGCATCTGAAGAATTGAGGTTCTTACCCACGAAAGCTTATGCTCCCAATACTTCTGTTAGTCTTAAAGGCGCCACAGGACCCTCTATAATTTTTTTTGCCTCTGCTTGTATCTTCCCAAAACTCATTGACCCTGTTTCAAGAGGCAGGAAAGTTTCCTGGGGATACACAGTCTCCATCCCCCATTAAGATTGTTAAAGGGTTATCATCCCTCACTTGTTCCCCTGATGGCTTTGTTTACCCTATTTGTAAATGTGCTTTTCATGTCTTTGGGCTCACCTTGCTTAATTTACATTGGCGACACAGTCAAACCTTCGAAATAATGTTCCTTTGTCTAGGACAGGTAAGCTTAAGCAACGCCTCTCAAACACATTTTAGGAACATATTTCCAGCACACACCTATAACTATTTATACATCATCTATATATACATATCACACAATATTAATGACCAGCATGTTATCAGTTTACATATGATACCTCACACAACACCTTTTAGATACAGATTATGACAACAGTGAGTTGGTGCAATGTGTGTGTCAGGCCTGATGAGAGTTATAGTATGTTGTGGCTTTTGCTAATTGGCACTGCAGGGCTCCCAGTATCACTTTCCAGACTGCACATCTACACAACAGTGGTATAGCTAGGAGTGGCAATTTGGGTGGGTCCACAGTTTATAATGGACAGCAATGACCACAGTGCTGAGCTCATTTTAATAAAGATTTCACTGGCACACTGTTCAGTCAGTAGCATGGTCAGCCAATCTATTTCTTGCTCCAGTCAGCAGCAGAATGAAGCCCACCAGCACATCAGCAGTCACACTCCCCAGGTGCTCACTCGGGCTACTTTGGAGCTGGCTCCAGCTCAGATGGTGCTGCCTTTGTGGGCAGCTCTGCTCAGACTCACTGCCGTATTGCGGAGTCCACCCACAGTGTGATGATGGGATTCACTGCAGCCTCAAACCCCTCCTCTCTCTTCCCCTCCCTTTTCCTCTCCTCTGCCCCCTAATTACCTTTCCCATCCCAGGAAGCATTCACGTGTCTAATTTTTCTCTTCAAACACTTAGGCCCCCTAAGGGAGCTTGGGATGAAGGATTGCAGTGCACTGACAAAGCTGGGAGGTGCAGGAAGGTTGGAATGCAGGGGTTTGGGGTGCACTGGCAGGGCTGGGGTTGCAGTGGGTTGGGTTGCAATACACTACCAGAGCTGGGTGTGCAGGGTGGTTGGGGTGCCCTTGCAGAGGTGTGGGTGCAAACAGGTTGGGGTGCACTAGCAGAGCTGGGAGCACAGGGGGTTGGGGTGAACTTGCAGAGGTGAGGGTGCAGGTAGGGGTGATGTTACAGGGGACTGAGGTACAGAGGTGGGATGTTCTGGCAGAGCTGAGGGTGCAGGGGCTTGGAGTGCACTGGCAGAGCTGCAGGGTTCCTCCACATTTCCCTCACCTGAGCCCTCAACCTCTCTCCCTTCCCAAACCACTGAACCCCATTTATCCTCCTCTCCATAACTGCCCTCCTCTTGCTGCACCACCAAGCACGCTCCTCCTATTTCTCCATCCCCTCCCAGGAAGCATTCACATGTCTAATTTTCCACCCAAAAAACTTTCATTACATTCCCTCCAAACTAGAATTGAAACCCATGACTTGCAAACTGCAGCAAGCTCCAGTCACTCAAAACTCCTTTTGTCTTGTGATTAATTTATCCTTAGATATGTGAATGGCAGGGTGAGTTCACAGCCATCAAGAGATCTGTGATTCCTCCAGCCATCAGTATCAACAGCAGAAGGAAACTGGGGTTTTTTATTTATTTATTTATTTTTTTTGGGGGGGGGGGGAGGAGACGACTAACTCAGGAACCCCTTTAAATTTAGATAATTAATGTTACCCTACACCCCATGAAGCAAATTTCAAGACAATCCAATTAACCATTCGCATTTTAGAGCACTTACAAGAATCAAGTTTTTTTTTTTTTTAAATGGTGGGATTAGAAACCCTCTAGCTATTTGTCTGCATTGGCACATGCACCATTTTAAAAAATGTACTTTTTCTTAATTATTGTTATGAATTTGCCTCCACCAAAAGATTTAGTGAGTGTCATGCACTACCCTGGGTAAACTTGACAGACTGAGACCATTTTGACCCATAGCTCATCAAAGGTTTGATCTCTAACTCTGGGTAAAAATAAATACATACATACATACATACTCACTCCAAATTTGGTTCACTTACCCCACCCTGAAGCTTTCTGTGGGCTTGTCTTCACTTGAAACTCTGTGCTGCTCTAGTTCTTCAGTGTAAACACTATCTATGCTAACAGGAGAGGTTCTCCCATCAGCATAGGTAATCCACCTCCACAAGAGGCGGTAGCTAGATGAACAGAAGAATTCTTCTGTCGACTTAGCACTGTCCACACCAGGGGTTAGGTCGGCTTAAATATGCCATTCAGAGATATGGATTTTTCACACCCTTGAGGAAGATAGCTGGGTTGACCTAAATGTTTAGTGTAGAGCAGGCCTGAGGCTCACCAAAGATTCACAGATTCCAAGGCCAGAAGGGATTATGATTATCTAGTCTGACCTCCTGTATAACACAGGGCATAGAACTTTCCCAAAGTAATTCCTAGATCATATCTTTTGGAAATCCAATCTCCAGTGAGATAAATTTTAAGAGAGGGAGGAAGGCAAGTTTAGTTGAAGAGGAAAAACCTTGAGAAAGACATACATAGTTACAGAACTACATTTTAAAACCACCACCAAAGCAAATAAGAAAAGACTAGAAACATTTTTATTAGAAAAAGTATATAGTGATGAATTCACATTAATGGAGTATAACACAATTTATTTCTTTTTATGGATCTATTTCAATTAAATGGAATAAATAGATTTGCAATATGTAAAAAAAAAGGTATGCTTGCTCACTGACATTGAAGTCCATAAAAATATTCAGAATTTTAAATATTGTCATGAGAGCACATACCAAAATCAGTTACCACTTCTATAGATACAGAAACACAATTGTGTGTACAAATTGGTAAATTATGAAACCAAATAGGTACTTAAGTGCACAATTGCCAAGTTTTTCTACCAAAATGTTTTTAAGAGTTTTAGGTTGCATCTATTGCACTCATATTCTAGAATTTGGTACAAAATATTTAAGGCATTACAGTAATAATCTATCCTTACACACTTTAGCACTTAAAATAGTATTTCACTTACGGAAAGTCTGGTGGGTCAAAAGCAGTTTTAATAACGCCAGCATAAATGGCAAAGATGGAAAGAATCACACAAGATAGGAAGACCAGTGCAAGTTTGTTGACATATTTAACTCCTACAAAGACTACTATGGCCATCAGAGCAACAGTACACGTCCCGTAAACTCTCATGTTGTTTAACATGGCCTCTGTTTCTCCATCAGCATCTTCTGCTTTAAATATAGCAGCACTGGGAGAAATATATGCCTACAAAAGAAAACAAATAAAATATTAAAACTTTCCTCAAAAGGTGCCCAACCTTTTACAATAACTACATTTTCTTGAGTTTACAAATCTTACATTTATATTAGAGAATTCATCTGGTATACATACTAGCTTTAAAAAGAACAGGAGTACTTGTGGCACCTTAGAGACTAACAAATTTATTAGAGCATAAGCTTTCGTGGACTACAGCCCACTTCTTCGGAAAGCTTATGCTCTAATAAATTTGTTAGTCTCTAAGGTGCCACAAGTACTCCTGTTCTTTTTGCGGATACAGACTAACACGGGTGCTACTCTGATACTAGCTTTAGTGTTTCAAGTGCTGATCCCTGTATCAGAGGCATATACAAACAGTGAAAAAAGGACATTGAATTGAAGAAACAAATAAACTCCTCAATCTGTTGGAGGACAACACAATTAAGAAAAAAAGTTATTTCCAAAGATTTTTCTTATGGAGTCATAGCCATGGCTTCAATGTTGAAATTGTAACCAAGGTTTCATAATACACCTTTTTGATAGCCTCCTATTGCTTCACAACAAAAATTAATGAAGACTGAAAATTGGCTGATTTATTCTTAGGTCAAAGAGATATTTTCTGCAACAAGTTAAACAAACTGTTTTTCAGTTACAGGTCATTAAAATTAACCTGATTTGAAAATGTGACCAATTTTTAATATTGCAGTGTTTAATATTTCTTATATTATGTAGCACAGACTATATCTGAAGAAAACAGCTTGTAATTACAATTATAATTATTATTAAGCAATGTCAGTAGAAATTCTTAATCCAACTGTAAAGGTTATAGCATGTAAGAGTGCAAGTATTATGCTATACAATAGCTGTTTAAAGAGAACACAAAAGTTTGTTCTTTTGATAATAGTATCAGAAGCATCATTTAGTTCAAATGATACCACTAAGAAAAAAATGTTTAACAAAAATACATTTTTAGCTCCAGATGCAGCAAACACTTATGCATGTGCTTAACTGTGTGTACATGTAGTAGTTCCTGTTAAATCATGGGACTATTCATGTGAGCAAAATTACATACCTGCTTAAGCATGCAGGATCAGAGCCTTAATTTTCCCTTTTTTTTTTATTCAAATAAGATTCCTTACTAGCAGTAATATTTTAAAAATAGTAATTATAATTTTGTTCATTTTAAAGTTTAATCTGAAGTTGCAATAGCACAATTTTTCAAATTAGTCATACAAAACCACAACCTAAATTAATGATTTAAAAAACAAAAAGTGATTTAAATCAGGTGCTTAAATCACTCCACCCAGAAACGTAAAGTGTAACTTGGTAGAAACATTATATTGTACTTAAAGTAAAACCAGGGTACCATTATAGATCTGATTTTCATACTCTTTATTGTATTTTTTCAAGAAAACCTATTTCCAAAAATGTTCTTTGATATAGAAATGCACACTGTATGGAGCTTGCATTGTTTTCTGAAGTTTATTCGGGACAAAGAGAGGTAGGAACTCTGCTACACCTGTATCTAAGATATTACAAAAAAAATCATATATTACAATATCTGATAAAGAGTATCTGATCACATAGTTAAAGACCATATAATAATGCATGCACTTACAAATGAAATGTTATCTTGAGATTCTCTTGATTTATGGATGCTTCACTGTGCAAAATTAATGGTCTCTAAGTACTTTTGTGATGGATTATATATCTTTCTATATCTACATACTAGGGCTGTTAAATTATTTAAAAAATTATTTTGATTAATCACAAGATTAAAAAAATAGTTGTGATTAATCACAGTTTTAATCACACTGTTAAACAATAAACAATACCATTTATTTAAATATTTTTGGATGTTTTCTACATTTTCAAATATATTGATTTCAACTACAACTGAGAACACAAAGTGTACAATGCTCACTTCACATTATTATTTTTATTAAAAATATTTGCACTGTAAAAAAGCTAAAAATAAATAGTATTTTTCAATACTGTGTGTGTGTATAGGGGGAAGTATGTGTGTGTGTGTGTGTTGGGAGGAAGAGACAGAGTGTGTGTGTGTGTTGGGGGGAGAGAGAGAGAGAGACAGGCTCCCCCTGTTCCCCGACCCCAGCTCAGTGGTGACCAGGTACATAGGCTGGGGGAGGGGGATACCTTGATATCAGCCCCTCTGCATCTCCCCCTGCTCTTGCTGTGTACAGCAGACAGGAGGCAGGCTCCTTGCCCAGAGAAGCTTGGCCTGGGGCACCTCCATGGATGGTGGGGGGAGTGGTGGGAGAAGCAGTGGAGCATGGCAGCGGGAGGAGAGGCACCCCTGCCCTAAACAGGCGCTCTGGGTAGTTGCTCCCCTCACTCATGCCTATGCTCGGCCCTGTCCAACAGGTGGCAGGGTGCTGGGCTCCTCTCTCACCCCTGGAAGGTGTTTATTCAACTATCCCAAATTGCCGCAGCTCTTGCCTTCCTCCCCATCTGCCACGGAGTCCAGTCTACAGAGGTGTGTGATTAACACTTGTTAAGAAAATAACATGTTAATTTGTTTTGAGTTAATCGCAAGCGTTAACTGCAATTAATTGACAGGCCTACTACATACACAAAGTTTGTGTGTGCATATGTGTAACAGTCATATAGATTTTTAAAATATTTTATGTTTATTTGGTAATTTGTTAAAATTTCATTTGAAAAAAAAAAAAGATACAATTGATGAAAATACTATCAAGTACACCAGTATAATTTTAAAGAGAACAAAAGTTAGGAACCCCTAGGGACTCACCAATTGCCAGTTTATTTTTAGGATTTAGAGTATATGATTCATTGACATAAAAATAGTCATAGCTTAAAGTGAAACTTTAGTAAACAGAAAATATTGTTAATAGTGTAATAATATTAGTAAATGTTGACAAATTTGAAATTTCTGCATTAATGATGTGTGATGATATTGCTTGCTAGCCAGACATTTATGTATTTACAAGTAAATTTGTCAAATTCCAGTGTTCCTATTTACTTTGTCAACATTGAGTTAGCATTGTCAATTCTAAAAAACTGCATTAACTAAGGACTACTTTCCTTGATAGATCGCTTCCTATGGCTTTTACACAACAGCAGATTTGTCAAGTTCCAATGGTCACATTTCACTGGTCTACAATTTTTGAGAAGTCGTCTGCTTCAGAGATAAAATGTGCTATTTATTATGTATTTTGATGTGCTGAATTCAAATATGACAATTAAAACAACTGATGGGCTACTGTTTCTAAGATATTTAAGGTTTTACATTTTATGTCTATGTATATTGTGTAGATAGTAGAGTTTTAATCATAAATTGTAAACCTAGGTCTTTTCATGTGTTTATGGTTGCTTTACATGATAATATTTCACCTGTCCTGTTTATGTAACACTTTAAAAATCAGCAAAAGGGTTATATAAATAAAATTTATTATGAAACAAAAGGCAAAAAACTATTATGTACATAGTTTAGTCCTATTCAGTGTCTACTCGGCGTTTCTTGGCTTGTCTCTTGTATTCATTAAATGGAGCATCTCTCGTCACTGTCCAGCAATAGTCTGCAAGCATTGATGGGCTCCATTTGCCCCGATAGCGTTTCTCTATTGTTGCAATGTCCTGGTGAAATCGCTCGCCGTGCTCGTCGCTCACTGCTTCACAGTTCGGTGGAAAAAAATCTAGATGAGAGTGCAAAAAATGTATCTTTAGTGACATGTTGCAACCAAGGCTTTTGTATGCCTTGAGGAGGTTTTCCATCAACAACCTGTAGTTGTCTGCCTTGTTGTTTCCGAGAAAATGTATTGCCACTAACTGGAAGGCTTTCCATGCTGTCTTTTCCTTGCCACGCAGTGCATGGTCAGATGCATCATCTCGAAGAAGTTCATAGAATCATAGAATATCAGAGTTGGAAGGGACCTCAAGAGGTCATCTAGTCCAACCCCCTGCTCAAAGCAGTTCACGAATCTGAAGACCAACAAAGACACCTTCCTTTATCTTAGCTTCACTTAACCTTGGAAATTTTCCACAGAGGTACTTGAAATCTGCTTGTGTTTTGTCAATGGCCTTGACAAAGTTCTTCATCCGACCCAGCTTGATGTGTAAGGGTGGTAACAAAACCTTCCTTGATTCAACAAGTGGTGGATGCTGAACACTTTTCCTCCCAGGCTCCAATGACTGTCAGAGTGGCCAATCTTTCTTGATGTAGTGGGAATCTCTTGCACAACTATCCCATTCGCAGAGAAAACAGCAGTACTTTGTGTATCCAGTCTGCAGACCAAGCAGGAGAGCAACAACCTTCAAATCGCCACAAAGCTGCCACTGATGTTGGTCATAGTTTATGCACCTCCAAAGTTGTTTCATGTTGTCATAGGTTTCCTTCATATGGACTGCATGACCAACTGGAATTGATGGCAAAACATTGCCATTATGCAGTAAAACAGCTTTAAGACTCGTCTTCGATGAATCAATGAACAGTCTCCACTCATCTGGATCCTGAACGATGTTGAGGGCTGCCATCACACCACCCATGTTGTTGCAGGCTACAAGATCACCTTCCATGAAGAAGAATGGGACAAGACCCTTTTGACGGTCACGGAACATGGAAACCCTAACATCACCTGCCAGGAGATTCCACTGCTGTAGTCTGGAGCCCAACAGCTCTGCCTTACTCTTGGGTAGTTCCAAATCCCTGACAAGGTCATTCAGTTCACCTTGTGTTATGAGGTGTGGTTCAGAGGAGGAGGATGGGAGAAAATGTGGATCCTGTGACATTGATGGTTCAGGACCAGAAGTTTCATCCTCTTCCTCATCTGACTCAAGTGAGAATGACTCTGATCAGGAACCGGCAGTCCTTCTCTGTGGGGTACTGGGTGTATAGCTGATAGAATGTTTGGATAATGCACAGTCCACTTTTTCTTCTTTGACACACCTGTCCCAACTGGAGGCACCATGCAGAAGTAATTGCTGGTATGATCTGTTGGCTCTCTCCAAATCATTGGCACTGCAAAAGGCATAGATTTCCTTTTCCTGTTCAACCACTGGCGAAGATTTATTGCACAGGTGTTGCAGCATATGTGTGGGGCCCACCTCTTGTCCTGATCTCCAATTTTGCAGCCAAAATAAAGGTGATAGGCTTTCTTAACCATAGGGGTTATACTGCACTTTTGTGATGCAAAAGTCACTTCACTACAAACATAGCAGAAGTTATCTGCACTGTTCACAAAAGTAGATTTCTAGAGCTGATATAGGGCAATTTGTTCAGCAGAGTGATGTAAGCTTCGTTATGATTGCATCATCCATGACTTCTAGGAATAACATGATGCAATTCATATCTGGAATGGAATAATATGACGCAATACCAGCTTCAGATTGCACCATTCATTGTTTTGCCTAAAAAGCAAGTACTGTCCAAACCCAGTCATAGATTTATTCATGGATCCAGTCAAAGATGTATTTTAGTCATTTCTGGTTTAAATTGAGATCCCTTCCCTTTATAACTCACTTATCCTCCGCCATTGCCAAGTCAAGGGTCGTATATACTGACTCAATAGCATATCTTGAAAACTAGAGCCAATCAACAATTTTAAGCATCATTTTCGTTCTCAGTGACCCAGAATTAGTAAAGTTTGTCTACATTTATTTCAGAAGCATTTTGGCTGTAGAGCAGTGTTTTATCTAAAGTCAACATTTCTCCAACACTCACTGCAGTCACCATATTTTCTATATTGTTGCCATTTTTAACTATTTATTTTTCAACTACAATTTACACAATTTCTTTTAAAAATTAGGGAACTTCTCAGAAAAAGAACATAGTTTAATGTTAGTTAAGGTTACTCTGTGCTACTTTAATAACATTTTCTTCAAACACTGAAAAGCTAAGAAATAAACAGTTACAGTTAACAACCATACTTCTGTTTCATAACCTACACCAAAATAGAGCTTAGCAACTCTTACTATTACTATCCTGTTTCCACAACACATTGTTAACATCCATGGCTTCATAAACTATTACATAGCCTTAACTGACATACATACATACATACATACAAGGAATATACAAATGTTAAAAGTACAACTCCTTTAAACATATGCTTTTCTTTTTGGATTTTTTACAAAAAAGGGGAACAACTTAACATGTGTGCTTTCTTAGAATTTGAAGAAAATGTTATTAATGAAGAGCAGAGCAACCTGAACTATTAACATTATTTTTTTCTCTTCTTTTATGTTAGCACTACAGATGGCACATCAGAGACAGCGGCTAAAAATATTCGATGAAGCAATCTTGAAAGTGAACATTTCCAAGGAAGACTGGAGTCTTATAGATAACTGCGATGAGGATTATAAAAACTTTACTGATAAGTTGAGGCAATGCATGAAATTAGCCAAGAAAGAAAGACCAAAAAGAGCGAAAGGAAGAATCTCGGAGGAAATGCAGAACTTGCTAGAGAAGCAGAGGAATATCAAGCAAAATGATGGTGACAAATTGAGTGTTCCCTCCTCTGCAAGTTGATAAGAAGAAAACTAAAGGAGGACTTCGAGAAGTACCAAAATGAAAGGTTCTTAAAGACAGCTGAAGATCGCAGAAGCCTCAAAAAATGCAAAAAATTGATACTGTGCAGGTCAACAATAACGGCGCTGAAGAACAGGGATGGAAAACCAGTAATTGACAAAACAGGGATGGAAGCAGTCTGCAAAAATTTCTACACTGAACTGTTCATGTCTCAGATAAATGTCCCAGTACCAACACTTCAACAGACCAATGAGCATGTACTCCCAGTCCTTGTCAGTGAAGTTTGACCAAATAAAGAAAGGAAAAGCCTCAGGTAAAGATGGACTGAATCAAAATGATAAGAGCTGGAGGTCAAAACCTCTGAGAAACCCTTGCTCAGAGCTTTAGCCGTTAATTGGAAATGTGGAAGATACCATCTAGCTGGAAGGAGTCCAATACCATTCTGCCGTATAAGAAGGGCGATCATGAAGATCTAAAGAACTATCGTCCAATATGCCTGCTCTCACATGTCTACAAGCTGTTCACCAAAATAATAACAAACCGACTCTCACAGAGTCTGGATGAGCAGCACAATGGACCATATTTTCACTATAAACCAGCTATTGGAACACTCAAGGGAATACAAATTCCTCTTATGTATTGCCTTCATCAACTATGAAAAAGCGTATGACAGCATAGAGATCAAATGCAGTGTTGAAAACTCTTGCAGAGCAGGGTATCGACACAAACTATATCAAACTATTAAAGGAAGCAAATTCTGACTGCACAACAGATATAACTTTATTTGATACTCCCTCTCGCATCCCAGCTAAGAAAGGTGTGAAATAAGGAGACATGGTTTCACCTAAATTCTTCACAGCCCACCTCGAAATGATATTGAGGAGGATGAATTGGAAAGGTGGAATCAACATCAACAGAGAGCAGTTAAACCATCTCAGATTCGCGGATGGTATCGTGTTGATCGCCGAAAATACTATCAAACAAAATGTTATGAGAACTCAACACAAAAAGTAGCCAAGCTGGACTGAAAATTAACTGCTCCAAAACTAAATGTATGCAATCTGATACCTTGCCAAAAGCCCAAATAACAATTAAGGGAGAACAAATAGAAGAAGTTAAGCAATATGTCTATTTGGGCCAAGAAATTAACATGTGCCACAATCAGGAAGGTGAACGCTTGTGAAGAAAGAAAGCAGATTGGTGCACGTGCAATTCTATCAAAGATGTCCTCCAAGGAAAAATCAACAAGGCAACATGTGCCAGCCTCTTCAACTCAACCATACTGCCAGCAATGTTGTACAGCAGCGAAACATGGGTGCTGATTAAGACAGAGGAGCAGCAACTGTCTGTCACAGAAAGGGCGATGGAAAGAAGAATTATGGGAATTTCAATCCATGACCAAGTCCACAATTAAGTGATCAGACAGCAGAGTGGAGTTCAGGACGTCATTTTTGCAAGCAGGCATAGTAAAATGCGATGGGCCGGGCATATGGCGAGGCTCACTGACAATCAATGGACTGTAGCTGTCGCCGAGTGGTACCCATTAGAACTGAATTGACCACTCAGCTGACTTCCAAAGAGATGGGAAGATTTTATCATGAAAAGACATGGCCGTGCATGGAGAAGGAAGGCCAGGATATGAGAAGAATGGAAGACATGTTGTGATTGTGCAATCTATATGAGGGCTGAAGGACCAATCAAACAAGGTGACAAGATGACATACTCCTATTGTTCAGATTATAAATTATTCCTTAAACACATTCCACGCTAGATTCTTTGAATGAAAGTCAGCATCTCAAATGGTAAATATCAACAACACATTTTACAAAATAATGTTGACTTGGAATACATTTTAGGTTGAGTATATCTGCTCTATTAGCTCCAAAACCTGATGGAATATAGTCAATCTTAAAAGATAAAATACTTACCAACAAAATTTCAATGGTACCAAGAATATACATAGCTCCTGCAAAAGTTGTACCCAAGTAAAAACAGAGTCCCACTGCTCCGCCAAACTCTGGCCCTAAAGATCTTGAAATCATGTAGTAAGAGCCACCAGCTGTGAAATAAAAAAAGTAAAATTAAAAAAAAGTCAGATCCTGAGAGATACACATCATATCCTAGACAATACATTTGAGTTGCCAAGTCAACTTAGGTCCCAAATTTAGATATAATTTTTTTGTAAAGATCTATTTATTCCAACCAAAATTTGGGACCTAAATTGACCTGGCAACTCAAATTTCTGCTCTGTATGAGAAACAGATTTTTTTTTAAAGAAATTTAAATGGAAACAATATTTTTAAAGGAGTAGCATTCATCTGCAGTGCTTACAACCAAAAGATTGTATCGTTCTATTCACATATCAGAGCTAGAAAGTAAAAATAATTAGAAAGGGAATAAGAACAAATCAAATTGCTATCTATATTTTAATTGTCTAACAAAGTTAATATAAAATACACTAATATCATAAATGGTAAAAGTAAATTAGACTATTCATATTGTTTCAGTTTTAAGGTATTGGGTTGAATTCTGTTTGTTCTTTTCCCAACTCCTTCCCCACCAACATCACCACACCTATGCAGGAGCCAGACATATTAGGGATCTACTCCTGAGTCCTTAGATTGAGGTGGAGGTGCCTAATACCAGATGGCACTCTCCCAGTCTAATGAAGCATAGCCAGATGGCCTCAGGGTTCAGACAGGTGTGATCCCCTGCATACCTGATGGTAACCAGAAGCAAGCACTTGAGAAAGAGCATGTAGATGCTTTACAAAACAGCCTTAAAGAGTGCTGATAAATGGAGGAAAGGGACATCAGTGACAAAGGGTTACAGAGAACAGAGGAACATGGAAGGGGACAAGAAAAAGAAATATTTTATCCATGCTAAAATATTAAATATTCACAATTTTTAGATATAAATGTTTAAGCTCTTGCAGTTTCCAAGGCGCATACTATCTTCCTCTGCTTTTCCTCCATTAATCCCATATCCCATCCTTCTTCTGCAGTACACCACCCCCTCCTGTAGACCTGCTAAAATTTGCAAGAGTACAGCCCGCATTTTGATGAGCCTCAGAAGATCTGTTGCAGAAGAACTTCCCTCCTGTGGGCAATACCAATCTTATTCAAACTTTTGATGCTCATTCAAAAAACTGGCAAATTTACAAATCAAAACTCTGTTAAAAATAGCTAAGATTAGAAGAGTGTTAAGATTTCTTTCTACATGTGATGAAAGAAGTAATGAAGATTTAAAAGGGTCACCTTTAAGAATGAGTTTGGAAGACAGTCTTTATGCAGATTTATAAACATGATATATTTCAAAAAGTCAGAATTTGAAAGGCATTGGTTCTTTAGTGTATAGCTATGTGAGACAGATCAACATATAAGAAAGATAACTAAAACCTGCGAATTTTGAAAGGTAAAACATTTTCTGTTTGTAATATTAAAACTATCTAACCAGATTTTTATAAGATTGTGCATCACTCTGGTAACTGAGTGCTTTCCATGATAATGTTGAAGTTTGAAGGACAGATTGTTGAGAATCCATAACATTAACTGAAGCAATAGTCATTCAAACATTATAAGGCCAAAAGTGACCATTGTGATCACTTAATCTGACCTGTGTAACATAAGCCATTGCACTTCCCTGAATTAAGTAGGTATCGTCGTACCTTCTTTCTCTATCATTGTGAACATCACCATCATCCTGCCTGTTACTCAGGCCTGTAACCTGGATGCCACCTTCAACTCTGACCTCTCTCTAGGTCCTCACATCCAAGCTATGTCAAAATCTTGTCAACTCTTCACACATAACATCTCTGAGAAACATCTTGCCTTTCCATACATACAGCTAAAACTCATGTCTAGGCTCCCATCATCTCACATCTCGATTACTGCCAACATGCTTCTCCCCATAAATATCTGAAAAATTCATTAGTCTCTTTCAAAACCCTCCTTTGTTGTGATGTCTACAAAACTTGACAACTGTTAGGCTGTTGCTTTGCAGAGATCACTACCTATCATGCTGATGCGTACTATCGCATTGTTGCCTCATACTGTCTATATCCATCAGCTGTCTCTTATCTTGATTGTAAGCTCTTCTGAGCAGGGACCATCTTTTTTGTTTTATGTTTGTAAAGCACCTACTGACTAGGGCTCCTAGGTACTACATTAATACAAGTAAATAATAATCTTCAGAACTGCAGACATTACTAAGTCACAAATGAAAACCCTAATTGAACCAAGAAAATAAAGAAAGAGCAATTGGTGTGGAATAATAGACCAGACTAACTACAGGTACGCTAAGTGCTGCATTAGGGGGGCTGTGTTGGTGAGTATCTGAGTGTCTGTTGCTGGGACAGTTTGTCAGTTTGACTGTGTGCTTGATTGCTTGCTTGTTTGTTTGTTTGAAAAGCGTGAATTGGGAGTGCTTTGTTCCAGGTGGGCCTTGAGTGGACCTGACTGGTATATAAGGGCAGTCAGCAGCGAACCAGCTGAGCGGCGAACAGCAGAGGCTAACAGAGGGAGTTTGCCTTGGGAGAGCTCACTGAGGCTTTCATCTGCAGGTTTCTCTGAGTAGTTCGTGCAACAGCTGAGGAAGCTCTTAAGAGTGGGTGATATGGAAGGTGAGCGATCAGCTGTTGTAACCTGCACAGGTTGTGCCATGTTTGTCTTTCTTCCACAGGACAGAAGCGACTTTGTATGTACAAAGTGCAAGCTGGTCTCCATATTGGAAGAGAAGGTTCGAGGTCTGGAGAAACGAGTATCGACTCTGCGTTGCATAAGGGAAAATGAAGATTTCCTGGACAGACGTTAGGAGATGCGGCCACAATGTTCTAAAGATTCAGAGCAGGTGCAGCAGGGACAGAAGGATGGTGAAGAAGTTTGGCAGCATGTGGCCTCCAGAAGGAGAAAGAGGAGCGTCCATGCACCAGCAATGGAGATACAGGTGAGCAATCATTTCCATGTTCTCTCTACAGGTACTAATGCGGAGAGTGGACTAGAGGACCCATCTGAGGGAAGGGAGCAGAAGGAGACTCCACCGATTGGAAGGGAAAAGACGCACTGTCCTAGGGAGGGGGGTTCCACGACCACCACTCCCAAAAAGAGGAGGAGGAGGGTGGTGGTGGTCGGGGACTCCCTCCTCAGGGGGACTGAGTCATCTATCTGCCGCCCCAACCGGGAAAACCAAGAGGTCTGCTGCTTGCCAAGAGCTAGGATACACGATCTGACAGAGAGACTGCTGAGACTCATCAAGCCCTCGGATCGCTACCCCTTCCTGTTTCTCCACGTGGGCACCAATGATACGGCCAAGAATGACCTTGGATGGATCACTGCAGACTACGTGGCTCTGGGAAGAAGAATAAAGGAGTTTGAGGTGCAAGTGGTGTTCTCGTCCATCCTCCCTGTGCAAGGAAAAGGCCTGGGTAGAGACCATCGAATTGTGGAAGTCAACGAATGGCTACGCAGGTGGTGTCGGAGAGAAGGCTTTGGATTCTTCGACCATGGGATGGTGTTTCAAGAAGAAGGAGTGCTAGGCAGAGACGGGCTCCACCTAACGAAGAGAGGGAAGAGCATCTTCGCCAGCAGGCTGGCTAACCTAGTGAGGAGGACTTTAAACTAGGTTCACTGGGGGAAGGAGACCAAAGCCCTGAGGTAAGTGGGAAAATGGGATCTTGGGAGGAAGCACAAGCAGGAGAGCGCAAGAGGGGAGGACTCCTGTCTCATACTGAGAAAGAGGGACGATCGATGAGTTATCTTAAGTGCCTATACACAAATGCAAGAAGCCTGAGAAACAAGCAGGGAGAACTGGAAGTCCTGGCACAGTCAGGGAACTATGATGCGATTGGAATAACAGAGACTTGGTGGGATAACTCACATGACTGGAGTACTATCATGGATGGATATAAACTGTTCAGAAAGGACAGGCAGGGCAGGAAAGGTGGGGGAGTTGCGTTGTATGTAAGAGAGAAGTATGACTGCTCAGAGCTCCGGTATAAAACTGCAGAAAAACCTAAGAGTCTCTGGATAAAGTTGAGAAGTGTGAGCAACAAGGGTGATGTCATGGTCGGAGTCTGCTATAGACCACCAGACCAGGGGGATGAGATGGACGAGGCTTTCTTCCGGCAACTAACAGAAGTTGCTAGATTGCAGGCCCTGGTTCTCATGGGAGACTTTAATCACCCTGATATCTGCTGGGAGAGCAATACAGCAGTGCACAGACAATCCAGGAAGTTTTTGGAAAGTGTAGGGGACAATTTCCTGGTGCAAGTGCTGGAGGAACCAACTAGGGGCAGAGCTTTTCTTGACCTGCTGCTCACAAACAGGGAAGAATTAGTAGGGGAACCGAAAGTGGATGGGAACCTTGGAGGCAGTGACCATGAGATGGACGAGTTCAGGATCCTGACACAAGGAAGAAACGAGAGCAGCAGAATACGGACTCTGGACTTCAGAAAAGCAGACTTTGACTCCCTTAGGGAACAGATGGGCAGGGTCCCCTGGGAGAATAACATGAAGGGCAAAGGGGTCCAGGAGAGCTGGCTGTATTTTAAAGAATCCTTATTGCGGTTGCAGGAACAAACCATCCCAATGTGTAGAAAGAATAGTAAATATGGCAGGCGACCAGCTTGGCTAAACAGTGAAATCCTTACTGACCTTAAGCACAAAAAAAAAAAGCTTACAAGAAGTGGAAGATTGGACAAATGACCAGGAAGGAGTATAAAAATATCGCTCAGGCATGCAAGAGTGAAATCAGGAAGGCCAAATCGCACTTGGAGTTGCAGCTAGCAAGAGATGTTAAGAGTAACAAGAAGGCTTTCTTCAGGTATGCTAGCAACAAGAAGAAAGTCAAGGAAAGTGTGGGCCCCTTACTGAATGAGGGAGGCAACCTAGTGACCGAGGATGTGGAAAAAGCTAATGTACTCAATGCTTTTTTTGCCTCTGTCTTCACGAACAAGGTCAGCTCCCAGACTGCTGTACTGGGCAGCACAATATGGGTAGAAGGTGACCAGCCCTCTGTGGAGAAAGAAGTGGTTCGGGACTATTTAGAAAAACTGGACGTGCACAAGTCCATGGGGCCGGATGCGCTGCATCCGAGGGTGGTAAAGGAGTTGGCGGATGAGATTGCAGAGCCATTAGCCATTATTTTTGAAAACTCATGGCGATCGGGGGAGGTCCCAGATGACTGGAAAAAAGCTAATGTAGTGCCCATCTTTAAAAAAGGGAAGGAGGAGGATCCGGGGAACTACAGGCCAGTCAGCCTCACCTCAGTCCCTGGAAAAATCATGGAGCAGGTCCTCAAGGAATCAATTATGAAACACTTAGAGGAGAGGAAAGTGATCAGGAACAGTCAGCATGGATTCACCAAGGGGAAGTCGCGCCTGACTAACCTAATTGCCTTCTATGATGAGATAACTGGCTCTGTGGATGAGGGGAAAGCAGTGGATGTGATTTTCCTTGACTTTAGCAAAGCTTTTGATACCGTCTCCCACAGTATTCTTGCCAGCAAGTTAAAGAAGTATGGGCTGGATGAATGGACTGTAAGGTGGATAGAAAGCTGGCTAGATTGTCTGGCTCAACAGGTAGTGATCAATGGCTCCATGTCTAGTTGGCAGCCGGTTTCAAGCAGAGTGCCCCAAGGGTTGGACTTGGGGCCGGTTTTGTTTAATATCTTTATCAATGATCTGGAAGATGGTGTGGACTGCACACTCAGCAAGTTTGCAGATGACACTAAACTAGGAGGCGTGGTAGATACACTAGAGGGTAGGGATTGGATACAGAGGGACCTAGACAAATTATAGGATTGGGCCGAAAAAAACCTGATGAGGTTCAACAAGGACAAGTGCAGAGTCCTGCACTTAGGACGGAAGAATCCCATGCACTGCTACAGACTAGGGACCGAATGGCTAGGTAGCAGTTCTGCAGAAAAGGACCTAGGGGTCAGAGTGGACGAAAAGCTGGATATGAGTCAACAGTGTGCTCTTGTTGCCAAGAAGGCTAACGGTATTTTGGGCTGTATAAGTAGGGGCATTGCCAGCAGATCGAGGAACGTAATCGTTCCCCTTTATTCGACATTGGTGAGGCCTCATCTGGAATACTGTGTCCAGTTTTGGGCCCCACACTACAAGAAGGATGTGGAAATATTGGAAAGAGTCCAGCGGAGGGCAACAAAAATGATTAGGGGTCTGGAGCACATGACTTATGAGGAGAGGCTGAGGGAATTGGGATTGTTTAGTCTCCAGAAGAGAAGAATGAGGGGGATTTAATAGCAGCCTTCAACTACCTGAAGGGGGTTTCCAAAGAGGATGGAGCTTGGCTGTTCTCAGTGGTGGCAGATGACAGAACAAGGAGCAATGGTCTCAAGTTGCAGTGGGGGAGGTCCAGGTTGGATATTAGGAAAAACTATTTCACTAGGAGGGTGGTGAAACACTGGAATGCGTTACCTAGGGAGGTGGTGGAGTCTCCTTCCTTGGAGGTTTTTAAGGCCCGGATTGACAAAGCCCTGGCTGGGATGATTTAGTTGGGAATTGGTCCTGCTTTGAGCAGGGGGTTGGACTAGATGACCTCCTGAGGTCCCTTCCAACCCTGATATTCTATGATTCTATGATAATACCTGGAAGGATATTGGAACAAGTTATTAAACAATCAATTTGCTCAAACCTAGAGGACAATAAGGCGATAAGTAAAGTTTAGATTCGGTCACAGGTATTTTTAGTAAAAGTCAGGGACAGGTTCTGGGCAATAAACAAAAATTCACAGAGTCCACTGCTTTGCTCTAGTGGCCTCAACGCTGACAGCTGCTCTAACCCTGCCACTGCAGAAGTCACAAAGGTCCCAAAAAATCACAGAACCCGTGACTTCCATGACAGAATCATACCCTTAGCAATGAGTAATAGTCAACATGGATTTTCAAGAAATAATATTGTCAAACCAATCTAATTTCCTTCTTTGTTAGTGTAACCAGCCTAATGTATAGGGGGGAAGCAGTAGATGTGCTATATTGGGACTTTTGTAAGGGTTTTGGCACAGTCCCACATGACATTTTCATGAGAAAACTACAGAAATATAAATGAAGTTATTATGAGGAGGTGAAAAAGTGATTGAAAGACCAAACTCAAGGAGTAGTTATCAATAGTTTGTTGTCAAACTGGGAGATGTATCAAATGGGGTCTTGTGGGGTCTGTCTTAAGTCTGTTACTGTGCAATATTTTCATTAATGACTGGGGATGATGGAGTCAAGAGCATGCTTATAAAATCTGCAGATGACACTAACTTGGGCGAGGTTGCAAGCACTTTGGAGGGCAAGATTAGAAGTAAAAATTATCTTGATAAATTGGAGAATTGGTCTGAAATCAATAAAATGAAATTCAGTAAAGACAAGTGTAAAGTACAGTAAAAGCTGTTTTATCCGGCATGTCACCAACCAGAAAGCTCTATAAACCAACATTTCTGATCTTCATTGAAATTCCAGTTTATAGTCCGGTTGGCGCAGGACCGGCAGGGGGTTGCGGCACAGAAGATGGTGTGGAACGCAGGCTCTGGGAGGGAGTTTGGGTGCGGGAGTGGGTGTGGGCGGGTGCCAGATCCGGGGGGTGGTCACCTCGCGTGGCTCCCGGCAAGCAGTGACATGTCCCGGCTGCTCCTAGGCGGAGGCGTGGCAGGAGGCTCTGCATGCTGCCTCTGCCCCAGGCACTGCCCCCATAGCTCCCATTGGCCGTAGTTCCCAGCCAATGGGAGCTGCACCTCCACTTCGGAACAGCCGGGACAGGTTGCTGCTTGCAGGGAGCTGCCTGAGGTGACATCTGGCACCCCAAGCCTCCTCCTGCATCCCTGCACCGCCTCCTGCACCCAAACTTCCTCCCTCTGAGTTAACCTGCATTTTTCACTTACCAGCACCCCCCATTACCCAAACATGCCAGATAAAACAGGTTTAGGAAGGAGAAATTAAATATATGAATACACAATGGGAAATAATTGGCTAGGCAGTAATACTGCAAAAAGGGATCTGGAATTTATAGGGGATCACAAATTGAATACGAGTCAACAGTGGGCCGGTGTTAAGAAAAAGACAAATATCACTCTGGGAAGTATTAACAGGAATGTCATATGTGAGACATGGGAGGTAATTGTTCCACTCTACTTGCAACTGGTGAGGCCTCAGTAGGAAACATGGAAGTTCAAACCCTATTAGCCATTAAAAAGTAAGATGACCAAATAAAAATTAGATATCTTACAAAATGTAAAACAAAACAATATACCAAAGGAATTCGACTGTACTTTTGATTAAATCAGTTGAATTAAGGACATACCTCCCCCATTTGTCTACACACCAAAGTTGCCCCACCTATTACAGCATCATTTGCACTCAAGATCAAATTAGTAGCACTATGTCTATAGCCATTATCAAATCTGGATTTTTGGAATGCTAAGTGATATATTCAAGTAGTAGGATAAGGATGTTGCAGTCACTGAGTGTACTGTAGGTAGTACCAGACTATCAAGAATTCACAGGTTCAGCATGGAACTAACATGCATGGAGAATTTAAAAGCTATAAAGAAAATCAGTCAATCAAACAAAATAACTGGGCACATCGTATGGTGGTACTAGAAAAACTATAATGTGATGAATATGCCTAGATCAAAGGAAACTTAATAACACTATGAAGACAGCATTTTTCAATTTCAAGAGATTTATAGTAGACAGAATGATGCTAAAAATACCACTGTTGGATATATCTAGAGGATTTTGACAAATAGGGAGGAACTGGTTGAGAATTTGAAAGTGGAAAGCAGCTTGGGTGAAAGTCATCATGAAATGACAGAGTTCATGATTCTAACAAATGGTAGGAGGGAGAACAGCAAAATAAAGATAATGGATTTCAGGAAGGGAGACTATAGTAAACTCAGGGAGTTGGTAGGTAAGATCCCAGGGGAAGCAAGTCTAAGGGGAAAAACAATTGAAGATAGTTGGCAGTTTTTCAAAGAGACATTATTAAGGGCACAAGAGCAAACTATCCCACTGTGTAGGAAAGATATGAAATATGGCAAGAGACCATCCTGGCTTACCCAGGAAATCTTCAATGATCTAAAAATCAACAAGAGTCCTACAAAAAGTGGAAACTAGGTCAAATTAAAAAAGATGAATATAAACAAATAACACAAGTATGTAGGGACAAAATTAGAAACGCCAAAGCACAAAATGAGATCAAACTAGCTAGAGACGTAAAGGGTAACAAGAAAAGTGTTCTCGTCCATCCTCCCTGTGCAAGGAAAAGGCCGGGGTAGAGACCGTCGAATCGTGGAAGTCAATGAATGGCTACGCAGGTGGGGTCGAAGAGAAGGCTTTGGATTCTTCGACCATAGGATGGTGTTCCAAGAAGGAGGAGTGCTAGGCAGAGACGGGCTCCACCTAACGAAGAGAGGGAAGAGCATCTTCGCCAGCAGGCTGGCTAACCTAGTGAGGAGGGCTTTAAACTAGGTTCACCGGGGGAAGGAGACCAAAGCCCTGAGGTAAATGGGGAAATGGGATCCTGGGAGGAAGCACAAGCAGGAGAGCGCAAGAGGGGAGGACTCCTGGCTCATACTGAGAAAGAGGGATGATCGATGAGTTATCTTAAGTGCCTATACACAAATGCAAGAAGCCTGGGAAACAAGCAGGGAGAACTGGAAGTCCTGGCACAGTCAGGGAACTATGACTGTGGAATAACAGAGACTTGGTGGGATAACTCACATGACTGGAGTACTGTCATGGATGGATATAAACTGTTCAGGAAGGACAGGCAGGGCAGAAAAGGTGGGGGAGTTGCGTTGTATGTAAGAGAGCAGTATGACTGCTCAGAGCTCCGGTATGAAACTGCAGAAAAATCTGAGAGTCTCTGGATAAAGTTGAGAAGTGTGAGCAACAAGGGTGATGTCATGGTCGGAGTCTGCTATAGACCACCAGACCAGGGGGATGAGATGACGATGCTTTCTTCTGGCAACTAACAGAAGTTGCTAGATTGCAGGCCCTGGTTCTCATGGGAGACTTTAATCACCCTGATATCTGCTGGGAGAGCAATACAGCAGTGCACAGACAATCCAGGAAGTTTTTGGAAAGTGTAGGGGACAATTTCCTGGTGCAAGTGTTGGAGGAACCAACTAGGGGCAGAGCTTTTCTTGACCTGCTGCTCACAAACAGGGAAGAATTAGTAGGGGAAGCAAAAGTGGATGGGAACCTGGGAGGCAGTGACCATGAGATGGTCGAGTTCAGGATCCTTACACAAGGAAGAAAGGAGAGCAGCAGAATACGGACTCTGGACTTCAGAAAATCAGACTTTGACTCCCTCAGGGAACAGATGGGCAGGATCCCTTGGGAGAATAACATGAAGGGCAATGGGGTCCAGGAGAGCTGGCTGTATTTTAAAGAATCCTTATTGCGGTTGCAGGAACAAACCATCCCGATGTGTAGAAAGAATAGTAAATATGGCAGGCGACCAGCTTGGCTAAATAGTGAAATCCTTGCTGATCTTAAACGCAAAAAAGAAGCTTACAAGAAGTGGAAGATTGGACAAATGACCAGGGAGGAGTATAAAAATATTGCTCAGGCATGCAGGAGTGAAATCAGGAAGGCGAAATCACACTTGGAGTTGCAGCTAGCAAGAGATGTTAAGAGTAACAAGAAGGGTTTCTTCAGGTATGTTAGCAACAAGAAGAAAGTCAAGGAAAGTGTGGGCCCTTTACTGAATGAGGGAGGCAACCTAGTGACCGAGGATGTGGAAAAAGCTAATGTACTCAATGATTTTTTTGCCTCTGTCTTCACGAACAAGGTCAGCTCCCAGATTGCTGCACTGGGCAGTACAGTATGGGGAGGTGGTGACCAGCCCTCTGTGGAGAAAGAAGTGGTTCGGGACTATTTAGAAAAACTGGACGTGCACAAGTCCATGGGGCCGGATGTGCTGCATCCGAGGGTGCTAAAGGAGTTGGCGGGTGAGATTGCAGAGCCATTAGCCATTATTTTTGAAAACTCATGGCGATCGGGGGAGGTCCCAGATGACTGGGAAAAAGCTAATGTAGTGCCCATCTTTAAAAAAGGGAAGGAGGAGGATCCGGGGAACTACAGGCCAGTCAGCCTCACCTCAGTCCCTGGAAAAATCATGGAGCAGGTCTTCAAGGAATCAATTATGAAACATTTAGAGGAGAGGAAAGTGATCAGGAACAGTCAGCATGGATTCACGAAGGGGAAGTCATGCCTGACTAACCTAATTGCCTTCTATGATGAGATAACTGGCTCTGTGGATGAAGGGAAAGCAGTGGATGTGTTATTCCTTGACTTTAGCAAAGCTTTTGATATGGTCTCCCACAGTATTCTTGCCGCCAAGTTAAAGAAGTATGGACTGGATGAATGGACTGTAAGGTGGATAGAAAGCTGGCTAGATCGTTGGGCTCAACGGGTAGTGATCAATGGCTCCATGTCTAGTTGGCAGCTAGTTTCAAGCGGAGTGCCCCAAGGGTCGGTCTTAGGGCCGGTTTTGTTTAATATCTTAATTAATGATCTGGAGGATGGTGTGGACTGCACTCTCAGCAAGTTTGCAGATGACACTAAACTAGGAGGAGTGGTAGATACACTTGAGGGTAGGGATCGGATACAGAGGGACCTAGACGAATTAGAGGATTGGGCCAAAAAAAACCTGATGAGGTTCAACAAGGACAAGTGCAGAGTCCTGCACTTAGGACGGAAGAATCCCATGCACTGCTACAGACTAGGGACCGAATGGCTAGGTAGCAGTTCTGCAGAAAAGGATCTAGGGGTCACAGTGGACGAGAAGCTGGATATGAGTCAACAGTGTGCTCTTGTTGCCAAGAAGGCTAACGGCATTTTGGACTGTATAAGTAGGGACATTGCCAGCAGATCGAGGAACGTGATTGTTCCCCTTTATTCGACATTGGTGAGGCCTCATCTGGAATACTGTGTCCAGTTTTGGGCCCCACACTACAAGAAGGATGTGGAAAAATTGGAAAGAGTTCAGCGAAGGGCAACAAAAATGATTAAGGGTCTGGAGCACATGACTTATGAGGAGAGGCTGAGGGAGTTGAATTGTTTAGTCTCCAGAAGAGAAGAATGAGGGGGATTTGATAGCAGCCTTCAACTACCTGAAGGGGGTTTCCAAAGAGGATGGAGCTTGGCTGTTCTCAGTGGTGGCAGATGACAGAACAAGGAGCAATGGTCTCAAGTTGCAGTGGGGGAGGTCCAGGTTGGATATTAGGAAATACTATTTCACTAGGAGGGTGATGAAACACTGGAATGCGTTACCTAGGGAGGTGGTGGAGTCTCCTTCCTTGGAGGTTTTTAAGGCCCGGCTTGACAAAGCCCTGGCTGGGATGATTTAGTTGGGAATTGGTCCTGCTTTGAGCAGGGGGTTGGACTAGATGACCTCTTGAGGTCCCTTCCAACCCTGATATTCTATGATTCTATGATTCTAAAACATTCTACAAATACATTGGAAGCAAGAGGAAGACCAGTGACAGGGTAGGTCCATTACTCAATTAGGTGGTGGTGGTGTGGGGGAACAATAACCAAAAATGTGGAAATGGCAGGCGTGCTTAATGACTTCTTTGTTTCAGTTTTCACCAAGAAGGTTGGTGGTGATTGGAAGTCTAACAGTGAATACCAGTGAAAGCGAGGTAGGATCAGAAGAGGCTAAAATAGGGAGAGAACAAGTTAAAAATTGCTTAGACAAATTAGATGTCTTCAAGTTATCAGGGTCTGATGAAATGCATCTTAGAATACTCAAGGAGCTGACAGAGGAGATATATGAGCCATTAGCGATTATCTTTGAAAAGTTATGGAAGATGAGAGAGGTTCCAGAAGACTGGAAAAGGACAAATATAGTGCCAATCTATAAAAAGGGAGATAAAGGCAACCCGGGAAATTACAGACTAGTCATCTTAACTTCTGTACCGGGAAAGCTAATGGTGCAAATATTTAAGCAATCAATTTGCAAACATCTAGAAGCTAATAAGGTCATAAGTAACAGTCAACATGGATTTATCAAGAACAAATTGTGTCAAACCAACCTGATAGCTTTCTTTGACAAGGTAACAAGTCTTGTGGATGGGGGGAAGTGGTAGATGTGGTATATCTTGACTTTAGTAAAGCTTTTGATACTGTCTCGCATGACCTTCTCATCAACAAACTAGGGAAATGCAACCTAGATGTAGCAACTATAAGTTGGGTGCAAAACTGGTTGGAAAATGTTCCCAGAGAGCAGTTATCAGTGGTTCACAGTAATGTTGGAAGGGCATAGGGAAATGACTGCCTAGGACTGTGGAAAGAGATCTGGGGGTCATAGCGGATCACAAGCTAAATATGAGTCAACAGTGTAACACTGTTGCAAAAAAAGCAAACATCATTCTGGGATGTATTAGCAGGAGTGTTGTAAACAAGATATGAGAAGTAATTCTTCCACTCTACTCCATGCTGATTAGGCCTCAGCTGATGTATTGTGTCCATTTCAGGAAAGATGTGGACAAATTGGAGAGAGTCCACAGAAGAGCAACAAAAATGATTAAAGGACCTATGAGGGAAGATTGAAAAAATTGGGTTTGTTTAGTCTGGAAAAGAGAAGACTGAGGAGGCACATGATAACAGTTTTCAATTACATAAAAGGCTGTTACAAGGAGGAGGGTGAAAAATTGTTCTTCTTAACCTCTGAGGATAGGATAAGAAGCAATGGCCTTAAATTGCAGAAAGGGAGGTTTAGGTTGGACATTAGGAAAAACTTCCTAACAGTCAGGGTGGTTAAGAACTGGAATAAATTGGCTAGGGAGGTTGTGGAATCTCTATCACTGGAGATTTTTAAGAGCAGGTTCGACAAACACCTGTCAGGAATGGTCTAGATCAGGGGTCAGCAACCTTCAGCACGCGGCCCGTCAGAGTAATCCACTGGCGGACCGCGAGACATTTAGTTTACGTTGACTGTCCCAGCACGTCTCTGCAGCCCGCGGCTTCCTGCAGCTCCCATTGACCGGGAATGGTGAACCGTGGCCACTGGGAGCTACGGGGGGGCCATGCCTGTGGATGGTCAACATAAAAAAAATGTCTCACAGCCCGCCAACGGATTACCCTGATGGGCCACGTGCTGAAGGTTGCTGACCCCTGGTCTAGATAATACTAAGTCCTACCACAAAGTGCAGGGGTCTGGACTAGATGACCTCTCAAGGTCCTAGGATTCTATGATTAACCTGTTTTTATTGTGGAACACTAGGACATACCCTCATCTCTTGCCCCTCACAGCCTCGATCCACAAGAAATCAGGACATGAGAAAGCCCAGGCTGTATAGCATGGCTGGCCTGGGCACTATACTCAAGAAACTACAACCCTTGAAAGAAACCCGATCCAAGTCAGACAGGCTCTCCCCACACTTCCAAATATGAATAGAGTTATGTATCGTGGATGGAACCAAGTCGATTCCCCCTCAGTGGGCCCTGATCAATTCCAGGGCAACCAATAACTTCATGGATGCTAAAGCCACTCAAGTGCTACAAAATCTCCCTCTGTTTAAAGCAGACATCAGTTCTCACAGAAACAACAGATGGGTCCCTCCTGTCCTTGGGGCCGGTGATGCAGGAAACAGTATGTGATGAGATTTGCGGGATGCAGCCCATAGGATTGTGGGACCGCTAGTGACAAGCAGCAAACCCCTTCAGGTGCTGTTATCACTCAGCACAACCAGGCATGTGGAGCCCGACACCCAGACAGATTGCATGAATGCTCCAGGAGCCAGAGAGAAAGGCACCAGCCAAATCCCTCCAGCTCCCAGCCTTGTACCTCAGGAATATACTGTCTTGCACTGCTCAAGATCCTTTCTTGAGCAATGCAAGTTTATTAATTGGTTAACCACTGCATCAATGGAACGTGGATATACACCAGCCTTTGTAAACCTGAGCAGATTTACCAAACACTTCAGGCAAACTCACTGGTAAAGTGAGTAAAACAAGTTTATTGATTACAAAAGATAGATTTTAAGTGATTAGAAGTGATAGGCAAAAAGTCAGAGTGGTTACCAAAATAAAATAAAATATAAGCACTCTCAACCTAAACTCTCAACCCTATTCAACTGGGCAACATCTAGATTAAGCAGTTTTTCTCACCCCACTGGATATTGCAGTTCCTAGTACACAGGTTTCACCCTTG
The DNA here is from genome assembly GCF_027887155.1 of Malaclemys terrapin pileata. Classification (NCBI taxonomy): domain Eukaryota; kingdom Metazoa; phylum Chordata; order Testudines; family Emydidae; genus Malaclemys; species Malaclemys terrapin. The sequence continues at coordinate 163,615,087 of NC_071506.1, forward strand.
AAACCTGGGCCAGTTTCCTCTGTTGGAGTTTTCAGTCTTCTGAGAGTCCATGTTTCTTGTAGCATAGGTAGGGGGAGGGGAAAAGGCCAAGCATGGGACCACTGTGTTGTGTTTTATACCCTTAGTCTATGTGCTTGGAGAAGACAAGTCCAGATATGTCTGCTGGGCATTGCTGAGTCACCAGAAAAGGTTGAGCAATTCCCCTGCTATGGCCTTGTGCAAGTGAGTCATTGCATCGTAGCTCCCTTCCTGGACAATGGCTGTTGATGGTTGTACGACATCTGCCTGGGCATTGGTTATCCCCAGGGCTATCAGGAAGTACTACAGTTCAAACTGATCTATTCTCCACACTTGTCCATAATTGTTGGCATCACGTGGCCAAAGTAGCATGACCCTTGCATCTCATATTGGGATTATGAGAACATCTTTGAAAAGAATAATTCAGACACGCTACCTTTGCACCGGGACTACAATTGCCCCATAGACCTGCAACTCGGGGCAAAAGGTCCCTTATAGATGAATCTAAGTGATGTCCAAGCCCAAACTGGCAGCCCTTTGAGCGTATATCCAGAACAATCTGGCCAAGGTGCTCTACCTCCCCAGCAGGGGCTCCAGTCCTTTTCCTTAAGAAAAAGGACAAAATGTTAAGCCTTTGTGTAGATTATCAGGTCCTAAACCAGATGTTTATATACAAATATCCAAACATTGATATCCTCTGCCCTTAATCTCAGAGCTACTAGAGTGTGTGTGGTCTGCCAGAATTTTCACCAAACTAGACCTCTGGGGCATCATTGCAGGAGAAGAATGGAAGACTTTGAACCCACTATAAGCACTTCAAATATTTAGTACTGCCATTTAGGCTGACCAATGCTTCTGTGACTTTTCAAGATTTTGTGAACGACATATTTAGAGACACCCTGGACCAATATGTAGTCATCTGTCTTGATGACATACTTGTGTATTCAGATGGTCCTAAGCAGCATTGTTACCACATTCATTCCATCCTGGAAAGATTATAGCAGCATGGCCTGTTCATGAAATTGGAAAAATGTACCTTTCACCAATTCTCCACAGAATTCTTGGGTTACATCCTTTCACATAAAGATGGACCCCCAGAAGATGGAGGCCATTTACAGCTGGGCTATGCCCAGGTCCTGCCAAGAGTTACAGAGCTTCCTAGACTTTGAAAATTTTTACTAACAGTTCATTCCAAGCTCCTCTTGGCAAGTAGCCCCCAAGACCTACATCCTCCGCAAGGCCGACAGATTTGTTTGGACACTCAAAGCTCATCAAACTTTTGAACAGCTCAAGACTACTTTTACCACCACTCCCATTCTAACACACCCTGCCCTGGCCCAGGCATTCATAGTGGAAGCTGATGCCTCCAATGTAGCCACTCAGCCATACTGTCTCAGAGGCATGCTCCCCAGCAAGTGTTGCACTTCTGCGCCTACTACTCCCAAAAACTCATCCCTGCTGAATGGAATAATGAAATATTAGATAAGAAACTACTCGCAATTAAATCAGCCTTCGAAGAGTCAAGGGAGCCCGACACCCAGTTCAAGTCTTTTCTGACTATAAGAAACTTGAAATATCTGCATAAGACTCAAGCCTTGAACCAAAGACAACTCAGGTGGGTATTATTCTACTCTCAGTTTGATTTCACCACGACCTATCGCCCAGGAACCAGGAATGGAAAAGCTGATGCCTTATCCCAAAAGAGAGAATACTACCAAGAGGGCAAGGAGCCTAACCGAGAACCACCCTGTCTCCTAAAACCTCACAACTTCCTTAGTGCCACAATACACCAAGATCTGCTTGATCTAATCCATTAGCCTTGACTCTTGCCTCCTAACTCCAGCCTAGTACTACCTCTGATCTCTAGTCTCCCAGCTCCAGCCTGACTGACCCCGATCCTGCCTGTTACTACCTCTGATCTCCAGTCTCTGACCCAGCCTGACTTTGACCCTGCCTCTTTCTTATTGAATCTGGCTCTAGCAATTCCTTGGACCCCTGCTCACCAACTACTATCCCTGACATGTTAACACCAATCCAGATGTGTCTTCTAGGCCAGACTGTCTACACCCTGGTCCCTTACAGCAGTCTCCACAGCTGTGGAGTCTGGAATTCACAGAACCTCCACAGGCCAGCAGCTCCAGGGGCAATCACGGGCTGAATTTTTAAAAAGTGAATCACTTTTAAAGTGACAACAAGTTTGAGACATTACAGTTCATGGGAAAATTATTTTGAAAAATTGTAAGTATCTGAAAAGAGCACTCTGCCATATAACTATAGCATTGCTACTATGACCATAACAAATCAGTCTTCTATATAGCAAGGCACCTATATTGCACGTTTCAATATTTATACTTTTGTTAATGCTTCGTTTAGGTGTGCACTGGGGACTTGTGTTTTAACAAGCTGCTTTAAAAAGAAAAGGTTGGTGAAATAGTCAGCTAAATCAGGGAGAGGATTCCAGACATGACATTGCATGGGAAAAGGTGCAGAGTCAAGAATGGAAATATGACACCAAAGGGGCAGTTATTGCTGCAAGTGGACAGAGTAAAATCAGCATCTGGTTGTGTCAAATGAGAAAAGCAGAAAAATAGGCAGAAATTAAAACATGTAGGCTTGAAGGCAAGGGCAATAAATTTGCATTTTCAGTAGGAGGTGAAGTAAAGATGGTGAATGGATTTGAAGAGATACTGGACATGGTCAATGTAGCAGACAAGGCAGATAATTCTTTGGCTGCATTTTGGATGGATAGAAGAGGAATCATATCAGTCAGGAAGGCCAGAGAAGAGGACACTGACGTAGTCGAGGCATAAAATGCTGCGAAACGTATTGGAGAGGAAGAACTAATAAGATGTAGCCAATGTATTGGTATGGAGAAGGGCAAGAGTCAAAAATAAAATCTAGAATCTGAGTCTGTGGAACAGGGAGGCAGTAGGAAAGTTAAAGGAGGAAAAGTGGGTTTGGTTTTAGTAATACTGAACTTCAGATGGTGGCAAGAAAATTCCAGGCAGGGGTGTGAGAAGCAATAAGAGAGAGACAGATCTAAACACCCATAGATAGGGCAATAGGAAAAAAACATAGGGGACCAGGAGAAATTTTTTTAATCAGCCTAAAAAAAATGGGAAGACAGGCAGCTTAGCTAGTCCCTGCAAACCTCTACCCCTCCTCCACATTTTGTCCTATTAAAAAGAAAACATACTTTTAAAATTTGGTTATTATAGCTTACATCTATCCTTCATATTAAGTACAAACTTAAAATTTTATTTTGTCTCTAATATTTGTTTTTTCTCTTTTCCTTTTCACTTCACTCTTTTTTCCTTTCTTTTACTCTGTAGCTTATCTTTTCCTCTCTTTTTTTTCCAGTCTGTTTTCCCCTTCTATATATTATATAATAGTTGTTTTTACTTCTTCCTCTCCATCTTTCTGTCTATTGTGTTCTACTCTTCCTTCCCCTGAATTTTCAATCCCACACCCCTCTTTTTCTATCCTTCCTTTCCCCTAGCTCTCATGTTTCCAATTTCTCTCTAACAGTCATCCAGTCTGCCCCATGAAAAATTCTCTCTCATATTCTTTTTCCCTGTGCACAATTAAACACTCTCTCCCCGCTTTAAAGCCTTCTCTCCCCACCTCAAGCTCTAGCTCTCAATCTCTTTTTCTTTTCCTGGACTATTGCCTCTCCAGTCTCTCTTCCCAAGGCATTCTCCCTCCTTGGGTTCTCTGCCCTTCTCTCAGGCCTTTACTTTATGAGATCCCTGACGTCCATCATTGTGATAGAGAGGAGCCTGTTCCATGGAATGAGGAGGAAGCACAGCTGTTGCATGGGAGGAGGAAGTGTGTAGTGTTCCATCCCCAGCCATGGCAATGTCTGATGCTTCAGAGGAAGCAGATCAAAAAAAATTAAACAAAACCCAGAATACATTGAGGGAAAAAAGTCAATTCCAGACCCCAGCAGGTGACTGGCTGAAGCCCTGAAGCATGAGGTTTTAGGAACATCGGACATGAACCAGAAGGGACCCCCCAACGATTCAGAGCCTTGCCCCCCACCATCACAAGAAACCCTGTTGTACAATCCCACTCATAAATTTGTCCAGCTCTCTCTTAAACTAATTAAGTTGTTTGCCCCCACAACTCCCATTGGAAGGCTGTTCCAGAACCTTGATCTTCTAATGGTGAAAAACCTTCTAATTTCTAACCTGAATTTGTTCATAGCCAATTTATATCCATTTGTTCTTGTGCCAACATTGTCCTTTAGCTGATGTATTTATAGAAAGCAATCATAGCCTCTCAGCCTTCATTTTGCTACGCTGAACAAGCCACTCTTCCAGTTTCCTCTCATAAGAGAGGCCCTCCATTCTCCTGATCATCCTAGTAGCTCTTCTCTGCATCTGTTCCAGTTTGAATTCTTCTTTCTTGAACACAGGTTACCAGAATTGTACACTGTATTCCAGATGAGGTCTCACCAGTGTCTTGTACAATTGCATTAATACTTCTCTATCTTTTCTGGAAATGCTTTGCCTGATACATCTTAGGATAGCATTTACCTTTTTCACAGCTGCATCATAATGGTGGCTCATCATCATCCTGTGATTCACCCCACACCAGGTCCCTCTCCTCCTCTATTGCTTCCAGCTGATGAGCCCCCATCTTATAGCAGAGACCTTGCACTTTGTCTATTGAATTTCATCTCATTTCTGATACTCCAGCCTTCAAGGTCATCCACATCCTTCCTGTGTAATATTCCCAGGGCCAGCTTCAGGCACCAGCTCAGCAAGCAGGTGCTTGGGGCGGCCAAGGGAAAGGGGTGGCAAGTCGGATTCTTCGGTGGCAATTCGGCAGCGGGTCCCTCGGTCCCTCTCGGAGGGAAGGACCTGCCGCCGAATTGCCACCGAAGAAGAAAGCGGCACGGTGGAGCTACCGCCGATCGCGGCTTTTTTTTTTTTCTTTTTCCCGTCGCTTGGGGTGGCAAAAACCCTGGAGCCGGCCCTGAATATTTCAATCCTCCTCTGAACTGACAATGCCTTCCCACTTTGTATTATCAGCAAGTTTCATTAGCACACTCCTACCTTTTTGTGCCAACGTCATTAATAAAAATATTGAATGAGACTGGTCTCAACACCAATCCTACACCTATGTGTAACCTCTCTCCAGTCAGATAAGCTAACCTTTCAGCACAACCCATTGCCTTGTCCTCATTAGCCAGTTAGGGGTTACCCACCTTACATTCTTGTATTAATCCCCATTTTCTTTAATAATTTCCCATATGGGACTATATCAAATCCTTTACTGAAGTCCAACTATATTAGATCTAATGTCTTTCCCCTATCTAGAATCTTAGTTATCTTCTCAGAGAAGGAACTCATGTTAGTCTGGCAAAATCTACCTTGTCGCATGTTGCATTACATCTCCTTTTCCATTTACCTCCATTAATTTAATTATTCTTTTCTTCCCAATTTATTCTAATGTCTAACTACTGAGGTCAGATTAGAGGGTCTGTAATTGCCCAGATCACCTTTTTCCCCCCATTCTTAAATATAGAAGTGATGTTAGTGCAGTCATATGGTACTATTGCTGAATAGATAGATTTATTAAAAAAATCATTGCTACCAGACTAACAATCTCATGTGACAATTCTTTTGGTATTCAGGGATGGAAATTATCCAGTCCCCCTCAATTTGAGCACATTAAAGTCTAAGTTTTTCCTTCTACCTCAGATGTAGTAATTTCCATTTCTATACACTAATTTCCATCTGCCATCCTGCCTTCATGCCTATGTTCAATATTATCATCCTTACTGAAAACCAAAGCATAAGAACATAAGAATGGCCCTACTGGCTCAGACTAGGTCCATCTAGCCCAGTATCCTGTCTTCCAACAGTGACCAGTGCCAAGTGCCCCAGGGGGAATGAACTTAGTATGAACATTAGGTAATCATCAAGTGTTCCATCCTGTCACTCATTCCGAGCTTCTGGCAAACAGAGGCTAGGGACACCATTCCTGCCCATCCAGGCTAATAGCCATTGATGGACCTATACTCCATGAATTTAACTAGTTCCTTTTTTAACCCTGTTATGGTCTTGGCCTTCACAACATCCTCTGGCAAGGAGTTCCACAGGTTTACTGTGAGTTGTGTGAAGAAATACTTCCTTTTATTTGTTTTAAACCTGCTGCCCATTTGGTGACCCCTAGTTCTTGTGTTATGAGAAGTAGTAAACAACACTTCCTTATCTACTTTCTCTACACCAGTCATGATTTTATAGAACTCAATCATATCTCCCCTTAGCCATCTCTTTTCCAAGTTGAAAAGTCCCAGTCTTATTAATCTCTCCTCATACAGAAGACGTTCCATACCCTTAATCATTTTTGTTGCCCTTTTTTGAACCTTTTCCAGTTCCAATATATATTTTTTGAGATGTGGCGACCACATCTGCACACAGTATTCAAGATGTGGGCGTACCGGGATTTATATAGCAGCAACATACTATTTTCTGTCCTATTATCTATCCTTTTCTTAATTATTCCCAGCATTCTGTTTGTTTTTTTGACTGCCACTGCACATTGAGTGGATGTTTTCAGAGAACTATCCACAACAACTCCAAGATCTCTTTCTTGAGTGGTAACAGCGAATTTAGACCCCATCACTTTATATGTATAGTTGGGATTATGCTTTCCAATCTGCATTACTTTGCATTTATCAACATTAAAGTTCATCTGCCATTTTGTTGCCCAATCACGCAGTTTTGAGAGATTCTTTTGTAGCTCTTCGCAGTCTGCCTGGGTCTTAACTATCTTTAGTAATTTTGTATCATCTGCAAATTTTGCCACCTCATCCTTTTTCCAGATCATTTATGAATATGTTGAATAGGACTGGTCCCAGAACAGACCCCTGGAGAACACTACTATTTACCTCTCTCCATTCTAAGCACTGACCATTTATATCTACCCTTTGTTTCCTATCTTTAACCATGAGAGCACCTTCCCTCTTATCCCGTGGCAGCTTACTTTGCATAAGAGCCTTTGGTGAGGTACCTTGTCAAAGGCTTTCTGAAAATCTAAGTATATTATATCCACTGGATCCCCTTGGTCCACATGCTTGTTGACCTCCTCAAAGAATTCTAGTAGATTGGTGAGGCTTGATTTCCCTTTTCTAAAACCATGTTGACTCTTCCTCAACAAATTATGTTCATCTATATATCTGACAATATTGTTCTTTATTATAGTTTCAACCAGTTTGCCCTGTACTGAAGTCAGGCTTACAGGCCTGTAATTTCCGGGATCACCTCTGGAGCCCTTTTTAAAAATTGGCATCATATTAGCTATCCTCCAGTCATCTGGTACAGAAGCTGATTTAATAATAAATAATATAATATAATAATAATATAATATTATTTAGAAGCTGATTTAAATGATAGGTTACAGATGACAGTTAGTAGTTCTGCAATTTCACATTTGAGTTCCTTCAGAACTCTTGGGTGACATCTGGTCCTGGTGACTTATTGCTGTTTAATTTATCAATTTATTCCAAAACCTCCTTTAATGATACCTCAATCTGGGACAGTTCCTCAGATCTGTCACCTAAAAAGAATGGCTCAGGTTTGGGAATCTCCCTCACAACCTCAGCTGTGAAGACTGATGCAAATAATTAATTTAGTTTCTCTGCAATGGCCTTATCGTCCTTCAGTGGTCTTTTAGCATCTCGATCGTCCAGTGGCCCCACTGGTTGTTTAGCAGGCTTCCTGCTTCTGATGTACTTAAAAAAAATTTTTACTATTACTTTTTGAGTCTTTGGCTAAGTGTTCCTCAAATTCTTTTTTGGCCTTTCTAATTGTATTTTTACACTTCATTTCCCAGTGTTTATGCTTCTTTCTATTTTCCTCACTAGGATTTGACTTCCACTTTTTATAGGATGTCTTTTTGCCTCTCACTGCTTCTTTTACTTTGTTGTTTAGCCACGGTGGCTGATTTTTGGTTCTCTTACTATGTTTTTTAATTTGGGGTATACATTTAAGTTGAGCCTCTATTAGGGTGTCTTTAAAAAGTTTTCACACAGCTTACAGAGATTTCACTTTTGGCACCGTACCCTTTAATTTCTGTTTAACTAACCTCCTCATTTTTGTGTAGTTCCCCTTTCTGAAATTAAATGCTACAACGTTGGGCTGCTATGGTGTTTTTCCTGCCACAGGGATATTAAATTTAATTATTTTATGGTCACTATTACCAAACGGTCCAGCTATATTCACCTCTTGGACCAGATCCTGTCCTCCATTTGGGACTAAATCAAGAATTGCCTCTCCTCTGGTGGGTTCCAGGACCAGCTGCTCCAAGAAGCAGTCATTTAAGGTCCAAGAAACTTTATCTCTGAATCCCGTCCTGAGGTGACATGTACCCAATATGGGGATAACAGAAATCCCCCATTATTATTATTGAGTTTTTTATTTTAATAGCCTCTCTAATCTCCCTGAGCATTTCACAGTCACTCTCACCATCCTGGTCATGTGGTCAGTAATATATCCCTACCACTATATTCTTATTATTAGAATATGGAATTTCTATCCATAGAGATTCTATGGTACAGTTTGATTCAGTTTTATTTCATTTGCTTCTACACTTTCTTTCACATATAATGCCACTTCCCCACTGGCACAACCTGTTCTGTCCTTCTGATATATTTTGTATCCTGGTATTACTGTATCCCATTGATTATCCTCATTCCACCAAGTTTCTGTGATGCCTATTATATCAATATCCCCATTTAATGAGAGTCACTCTAGTTCACCCATTTTATTATTAAGACTTCTAGCATTGGTATATAAGCACTTTAAAAACCTGTCTCCTTTTGGCTGTCTGCCATTACACGATGTAATTGAATGGGACATGTTTTATTTGACTCTTTCTGATCAGACCCTGCCTGTATATTATCATTTTCCATCCTCTTGTCCTCACTAGGACATAGAGATTCTCTATTAATAGATCCTCCCCTAAGGGATGTCCAAACCATGTGCTCCTCCACACTTGTCGGCTTTCCCCCAGCCCTTAGTTTAAAAACTGCTCTATGAGTTTTTTAATGTTAAGTGCCAGCAATCTGGTTCCATTTTGGTTTAGCTGGAGCCCATCCTTCCTGTATAGGCTCCCCCTTTCTCAAAAGTTTCCCCAGTTCCTAATAAATCTAATCCCCTCCTCCCTGCACCATCATCTCATCCACACATTGAGACTCTGCAGTTCTGCCTGTCTAACTGGCCTTGCACGTGGAACTGGGAACATCTCAGAGAATGCTACCATGGAGGTCGTGGACTTCAATCTCTGACCAAGCAGCCTAAATTTGGCCTCCAGGACCTCTCTCCTATCCTTCCCTATGTCATTGGTACCCGCATGTACCACAACCACTGACTCCTCCCTAGCACTACATATAAGTCTATCTAGACATCTCGAGAGATCCGCAACCTTTGCACCAGGCAGGCAAGTCACCATGCGGTTCTCCCAGTCATCACAAACCCAGCTATCTATGTTTCTAATGATCGAATTGCCCATTATTAATACCTGCCTCCTTCTAATAGCTGGAGTTCCCTCCTGTGGAGAGGTATCCTCAGTGCGAGAGGATACCATTTCATCATCTGGAAGGGGGGTCCAAACTATGGGATTGTTTCCCTCTGCTCCAGTTAGATGCTCTCCTTCCCTGGGACTTTCATCTTCCTCAACAGCACAGAGGCTGTCAGACCGGGGGTGGGACAATTCTAGTGTGGCCCGGAAAGTCTCATCTAAGTACCTCTCTGTCATAGAATCATAGAATATCAGGGTTGGAAGGGACCCTTCATATAGTCCAACCCCCTACTCAAAGCAGGACCAATTGAAGGCTGCTATCAAATCCCCCCTCATTCTTCTCTTGTGGAGACTAAACAATCCCAATTCCCTCAGCCTCTCCTCATAAGTCATGTGCTCCAGACCCCTAATCATTTTTGTTGCCCTCCGCTGGACTCTTTCCAATTTTTCCACATCCTTCTTGCAGTGTGGGGCCCAAAACTGGACACAGTACTCCAGATGAGGCCTCACCAATGTTGAATAAAGGGGAATGATCATGTCCCTCGATTTGCTGGCAATGCCCCTACTTATACAGCCCAAAATGCCGTTAGCCTTCTTGGCAACAAGAGCACACTGTTGACTTATATCCAGCTTCTCGTCCACTGTGACCCCTAGGTCCTTTTCTGCAGAACTGCTACCTAGCCATTCGGTCCCTAGTCTGTAGCAGTGCATGGGATTCTTCCGTCCTAAGTGCAGGACTCTGCACTTGTCCTTGTTGAACCTCATCAGGTTTTTTTTGGCCCAATCCTCTAATTTGTCTAGGTCCCTCTGTATCCGATCCCTACCCTCAAGTGTATCTACCACGCCTCCTAGTTTAGTGTCATCTGCAACTTGCTAAGAGTGCAGTCCACACCATCTTCCAGATCATTAATAAAGACATTAAACAAAACCGGCCCCAAGACCGACCCTTGGGGCACTCCGCTTGAAACCGGCTGACAATGACATGGAGCCATTGATCACTACCCGTTGAGCCCGACGATCTAGCCAGCTTTCTATCCACCTTACAGTCCATTCAAACAGTCCATACTTCTTTAACTTGGCGGCAAGAATACTGTGGGAGACCATATCAAAAGCTTTGCTAAAGTCAAGGAATAACACATCCACTGCTTTCCCCTCATCCACAGAGCCAGTTATCTCATCATAGAAGGCAATTAGGTTAGACAGGCACGACTTCCCCTTGGTGAATCCATGCTGACTGTTCCTGATCACTTTCCTCTCCTCTAAGTGTTTCATAATTGATTCCTTGAGGACCTGCTCCATGATTTTTCCAGGGACTTAGGTGAGGCTGACTGGCCTGTAGTTCCCTGGATCCTCCTTCTTCCCTTTTTTAAAGATGGCACTACATTAGCTTTTTTCCAGTCATCCGGGACCTCCCCCGATCGCCATGAGTTTTCAAAAATAATGGCCAATGGCTCTGCAATCTCATCCACCAACTCCTTTACCACCCTCGGATGCAGCGCATCCGGCCCCATGGACTTGTGCACGTCCAGTTTTTCTAAATAGTCCCGAACCACTTCTTTCTCCACAGAGGGCTGGTCACCTTCTCCCCATATTGTGCTGCCCAGTGCAGGAGTCTGGGAGCTGATCTTGTTCGTGAAGACAGAGGCAAAAAAAGCATTGAGTACATTAGCTTTTTCCACATCCTCGGTCACTAGGTTGCTTCCCTCATTCAGTAAGGAGCCCACACTTTCCTTGACTTTCTTCTTGTTGCTAACATACCTGAAGAAACCCTTCTTGTTACTCTTTCTAGCTGCAACTCCAAGTGTGATTTCGCCTTCCTGATTTCACTCCTGCATGCCTGAGCAATATTTTTATACTCCTCCCTGGTCATTTGTCCAATCTTCCACTTCTTGTAAGCTTCTTTTTTGCGTTTAAGATCAGCAAGGATTTCACTGTTTAGCCAAGATGGTCGCCTGCCATATTTACTATTCTTTCTACACTTCGGGATGGTTTGTTCCTGCAACCGCAATAAGGATTCTTTAAAATACAGCCAGCTCTGCTGGACCCCTTTGCCCTTTATGTTATTCTCCCAGGGGATCCTGCCCATCTGTTCCCTGAGGGAGTCAATGTCTGCTTTTCTGAAGTCCAGGGTCCATATTCTGTCTCCCTCAGCTCCTCCAGCTCAGCCATTCTGGTCTCCAAAGCCACATATGGTCTCTGAGGGCCAGGAGCTCCTTGCACCAAATGCACACATGCACCACCTGCCCATAGGGCAGGTAATCATACATGCTGCATTGGGTGCAATAAACTGGGTAGCCCCTGTGACGTTGTGCAGTCTATATGGTTTTATAAAAACATGATAATAAGTGAATATAATGTAACTAGAATAGTTTTATAAAAACATGATAATAAGTGAATATAATGTAACTGGAATATGCTTCATGCCAAAGGTCTCTTCTAAGGTATCATTACAAAGCGTATAATCTACTGAGTGTGATCATCCTATTTGTATAAATGTACCACTCTTGTATCTAAAACTAGAAATATAAAATATAACTCTGAGGGCTTATTGTAATTATACAAAGTGTGGGCCATTAATGGTGGTTTGGAATCTTGATGACTCCCATTAACCAGGACCATTATCTGCAGATGGCTGTGTTTACCTGTAAGTCTTCCTATATATGTGTGTGCTGGCAAGTGGGTAATGAAGTCGTGCAGTGACATGTGATCATGTCACCTGAACTGGAATCCATCTTTAACCTGGTGCTTTTCCAGTGATGGGGGTGGAAACCCAGAGGGACAAAGAGTTCCTGCCTTATGCAAAAGATATATAAAGGGGTGGAAGAGAACAAGGGAGGGAGGAGCCATCATGAAGAATCCCCTGGCTATCACCTGAGCTGGAACAAGAGCTGTACCAGGGGAAAGAATTGTGCCCAGGCCTGGAAGGTGTCCAGTCTGAGAAAAAACTTACTGAAGCATCTCTGCGGGTGAGATTATCTGTATTCAGTTTGATTAGACATAGATTTGTGCATTTTATTTTATTTTGCTTGATGACTTACTTTGTTCTGTCTGTTACTACTTGGAACCACTTAAATCCCACTTTCTATATTTAATAAAATCACTTTTTACTTATTAATTAACTCAGAGTATGTATTAATACTGGGGGAGCAAACAACTATGCATATCTCTCTATCAGTGTTATAGAGGGCGAACAATTTATGAGTTTACCCTGTATACGTTTTATACAGGGTAAAACGGATCTATTTGGGTTTAGACCCCATTCGGAGTTGGTTATCTGAGAGCTAAAGACAAAGACACTACTGTGAGCTGTTTTCAGGTAAACTTGCAGCTTTGGGGCAAGTAATTCAGACCCTGGGTCTGTGTTGGAGCAGACAGAGTGTCTGGCTCAGCAAGACAGGGTGCTGGAGTCCTGAGCTGGCAAGGAAAATAGGAGCAGGGGAGTCTTGGCACATCAGTTGGCAGCTCCCAGGGGGGTTTCTGTGATCCAACCCGTCACAGCCCCCACTCTATTGCTGGACTTCTGCCTCCATTCCCTTTTTACTCCTGCAGCTGGTTCCTTTGTTCTTGTTTTGCTTATACTAAGAGGGTATTTTTGGCTTAAGTTTAAAGAATGTTGAGTTCTAGCCCCCCCTCACACTGCCCCTGTAAACACCCTCACAAAACTCCCCTGTTAGCTGCTCCTGTTCCCTAGCTCCTCTGATCACTTAGGAGCAGGCTTTTTAAAGCCCTGGTCTCCCTGAGTAGCCCCACCCCCTGGTTAAGGGTTGATGGGTGCTAAAAGGCATAAGGATCATAGCCTCGTTAAGAAGCTCTCAGCCTTGCCTAGTAGACTGCTAGGCTCAGCACACACACGGTCAGCACACAGTCCCACAAACAAACAAACAGAGCATACAGTATATTTCAGTCAAGCAGCAAGCACACCACATTTAGTGTTAATTTAGTTTTTGGGCCATACCTAGATTATCTTTAATCTCTTCCCCATCCACACTGCATAGCAGTCCAACTTCATCCTTTCTGTCTCTTTTTATTTATATAATTTTAAAAAACCTATTTATTTTAATTTTCTTGACAAGAGCTAAGTTAGCACTACTTTTTAGCAATTCTTACTTTGTTCCTTCATTTTCTAACCTGCAAGACGTTGCTTTTTCAATCCCTGTTTCCATTCCCTAGAGACTCTCTGCTTCCAATAGCCTTTTTGATGTAGTTATTCACTCAGTTGGCTCTGCAGCCTTTCCCTACAATTTCCTCCCCCTTTCTTGCAATATAAATTTCAGATAGTTTTGTACACTTGATTTAAATAAATTCTAAGCCTCCTCAACATTTAAGTCCTTGAGCTCTTCAGTCCAATTGACTTAATTTTCCTTTTGAAATAAAAAAACATAGATGATGATCTATTTCAATTATCCTTACATTTAATTTAAACTAAATCAGCTCATGAACCTCGATCCAAGGTTATTCCCTAAAACCAGCTCTTCTATGATTTTCTCGCTATTTACCAAAACCAAGTCTAAAATTTGGGGCTGTCAAGTGATTAAAAAAAATTAATCACAATTAATCGCACTGTCAAACAATAATAGAATACCATTTAAATGTTTTTGGATGTTTTCTACACTTTAAAATATATTTATTTCAATTGCAACACAGAATACAAAGTGTACAGTGCTCACTTTATATTTATTTTTGATTACATATATTTGCACTGTAAAAAAGAAACAAAAGAAATAGTATTTTTCAATTCACCTAATACAAGTACTGTAGTGTACTGTCATCTCTTTATCACGAAAGTTGAACTTACAAATGTACAATTATGTACAAAAAATAACTGCATTCAAAACTAAAACAATGTAAAACCTTAAAGCCTACAAGCCCACTCAGTCCTACTTCTTTTTCAGCCAATCACTCAGACAAATGTTTACATTTGTGGGAGATAATGCCACCCGCTTCTTGTTTACAATGTCACCTGAAAGCAAGAACAGGCATTCGCATGGCACTTTTGTAGCCAGCACTGCAAGATATTTACATGCCAGATGTGCTGAAGATTCATATATGTCTCTTCATGCTTCTGACCCCTGGATCTATACTAGACCCCTAACACTATCCCACTGGATCCTCTTTTGCAGTCCTTCCCCAAAGTGATTTTGGCCCAAAATTTTGTTTTGTCTGTTTTGTGCATATTACCATACTATCATTTCTTATTTCTTTACAGTTTACTGGAGGGAGATGCCTTTTCATTTTTGTCTCCTCAAATATTGGGCAGACAGAAATAAAAGGGGACATTACCAGGGAGAAGGGCAAACATGTTCCCCTTGTCATCATCATCCCCCCTCATAATTGTACCTATAGAGACTTTTTTTAGGGTCCTGAGTCAAATAAAATGCCAAATATACACTTTTTACAAAGATGTGCTGATGTTGCTACTTCCCAGCTTCTGACTCAACAGTGACACATGCTTATTTCTCAAAGTGGAGGATTTTTTCCAATAACTTTGTGTTCTGGGTTAATCAGTGAACACTGATACAGTGTTAAGAACCTTCCCTTTGAGCAAAAGAACAGTTTTGATAATGTCTACATTTTTCTCTTCATTCCAAACACTGTTCATTCTACTGAATGCTCATTCAGTTGGGCTGTTTGTTTCACGTAACACAGACCAAATTCTACTTAGTATAGCAATAGAGCTTCAAGAAACATTAAGAAACTAAACATTTTGATTGATTAAATGAAAAAGCGGGACATTTCAGGAATCCCGAAATAAGTTACTAGGATAATAGGGGATATCATGTGAAAAAGAAAGAAGCAGGGTCACTTTGTGCATAAGGATTCCATTTATTTTTTCTACTGAAATGTTATGTCATGTACAGCAGTAACCTGTGTATGTTACAGACTAGTTTTATTGCACAGATTCATACATTTTAAGAAAAGAAAAGACTATTATGATAATCTAGTCTGACCACCAGCATAATACAGGTCACACAATTTCAACCAGTAATTCCTGTATCAAGCCCATAACTTCTGGTTGAGCTAGAGCATATCTTTTAGAAAGGGACCAATCTTGATTTAAAGACTTTCAGTAATGGAGAATCTGCCACATCAATATGTAAGTTGGGTTCCAATAGTTATGGTGTTCAATTCAAAAAAGAAATTGAAAATTGGAAAGGATTCAGAAAAGAACTATAATAAAGATTTCAGATCTGGAAAACCTGCCTTAAAGTGAGAGACAGAGCTTCTCAATCTATTTAGTTTATCCAAGTGAAGGCTCAGAAGTGATTTGATCACCGTCTACATGAGGAAGAGATTTCTTATTTCAGACTGCTCTTAATCTAGCAGAAAAAGGAATAACAAGTTCCAGTGATTGGAAGCTGAAGCTAGACAATTTTGGACCAGAAATATTGCATTAATTTTTAAACCATGAGGGCAATTAATCATTGGAATAATTTACCTAAGGGATATGATGGATTCTCCATCACTTTAGGTCTTTAAATGTACACCTTTAAAGGATATATATATATATATTTTTATATATATAAAAAAGTGCATTCATAATTACTTTAGGTTTAAGATTCAGGTTAAAAATTGTAATTACCTGGAACTACGCCATTTGTTGCTATTGCGCTCATTGAAATTGCAGTCAGCATAGTCTGTGGAAAGACCATTATTAAGAATGTTTAATTTAACATAATAAAGTTCTTTAAAAACTGTAAAGGATGGACAAGCCCAATGGTCTAGCGGGAATAAGTTGGAAATTGAAAAATATCTTTACATCTTTGTGACAACGGGGATTCAAGTTATATGCGTTTTTTCCCTAACTGAGCTAATTGATTCCAAAGCATTGAGCCTTAGACCGAACAGCTGTTCAGTACATCTAGAAGTATGGGTCAGCTCAAAGCAGAGCCTTTGAATATATAACTGGGAAGAAGGGGAAACCTTGAGGACTTTCAATATTCACCAGAAAACAATCCAAAGAAAATACTGTTCTAATTAAATAGCAATTAGTAACAAATAACCAATCATCATCATTACTATTGTGTATCTTACTTCTAGCTCCATATTCCACAACAATTACATTTATGGACTTCAACTACAAGTAAAACACAGTACTGCTAATAATTAAGTTTCAGAGTTTGATGTGAAATTTTGAAAAGTAATTCCTTCTTACCCAAATTTAAACAAACAAACACAAAGGTTGCTCAAAGCAGGAGGATAAATCGAGAGAAGAACAAATACTAAGGACTGATTTAATGAGAACCATGAAATACATTTTAATTACTGAGTAAACGGCGCTAACATTAGTATTTTACAAATTTAAGACTGAATCCTGTTTTGACCAATCCAACTAGGATAAGTAGTGCAGCTGGGCAACAAATGGTTTTCCTGTTCTATGAAAGTTTTTTAAATTTCAAAATACTTTTTCCATTCTGCATTGGGACAAAACTAAGACCTTTCCAAACATCCCCAAAAACTAGTTTTCCAAAAAATTAGAAATACACCATACTTTAGTTAGGATGTATTCTAGTTCCTTTATCTCCCATATCCCATGTGAGTGCCATAATCACCCATATACCAGTCTCTCTCTCTCTCTCTCTCCCCCCCAATGAATATTTAATTAGTTATACAAAGTGGAACAGTTCTAACAGGAGAGATTCAGAGACACTAACTCCAGAAAAACCCATAGCTTTGTGGTTATGAGACTCACATGGGATGTGGAAGTTGTAAGTTCAAGTTCCTGGTCTGAATCAGGCAGAATAAGGACTTGAACCTGGATCATCTTCTTCTTCTTCCCAGGTGAGTGGTCTCACCATTGAGTTATTGGCTATTCTGGAGTCTATCTGTCTTTTTGAACAGAAAGTCCATCCTGGGAATCTAAGAAATATTTCCCAATGGAAGTTTGCTTAATCTGATACCTTTTCATAAACATTTGTTTCAGTGAATGGCATTTTCTGACAGTAAAACCATTTTGTCAGAAAATTCCTGACCAGCTCTAATAAGCAAAGAGACAGCATTGTGTCCTATCAATCAAGCCAGGAATAGTGCGGGAGGGTTCAATTTGCTGCATCACTGTGTAGGGTGCCCACTGCATGCACCCCTACTGCCAGGTAGTATTTCCAACTGAATTTCAACATACGCACTACTTAAAGACTATACATAAATGAACATGCTAAAAGACATAGAAGGCAAGCTAGTATTTTAGCTCAGCTTAACTCCCACCTGTACTGCTCTTTGAACTTTATAAGAAGGTTCTGCCTGTTGCTTGTGCGGAGGGAGGGGGCAGAATGGGTCTGGCAGTAGCATAGAATAGGATTTAGCCAGTGGTAAATGTATAAGAAAATAAATATTAACTTACACAAGCACAGCACATGAACACAATGATGAAAGATTCAAGAACTCCAGATGTTCCAACGATCCACGTCAAACGTAGGAAAAGAATGACTCCTAAAATGTTTTGCAAGCAGGGAAGGTACACACCAATAAAAGTACCCATTCGTGGAGCCTGAAACAAACAAAATATAAATTCCACCTAGAATATTTCTTCCCAAACAAAAGGCCGGGTATCTTAACAGCTCATCCAGCAAACTCACAATGACTTGTAACAAAAAGTCTTTTTTTAGTAAGGAGTGAGCAAAAACGGAGTGAAGATCTCAGGATTTCTAGTTTTATAGATAATAGCTAATACCGAACTTTTAAAAAAAATAGAATACCTTTTGTGCACTAAGACAGTCTCTGTTAAGAATTAGTAGGAGACCTTAAGGCGAGACAGATCAAGACAGATCATCCTACCTCTGCCTGCCATGAGGTTTCTCCCACCTTCCTCTGAAGCATCTGGTGTTGGCCTCTATTTGACACAGGATGCTGGACCACAGATCTGATCCAATATGGCACATTTGTTAATATTTTCTTTATTTCATTTGTGATGCTCAGGGATCAAAATCAAGCCAGATGTTATAAATATAAATGACAGTTCTCTATTCAGGCCCCACCTTCAATCCCAATCTTTGTCTACATTTCTGTAGAAGTGCTCAGCTGTGAAGCAGTTAACCCAAAAGTACTGAGCACCTAACACAACCAACTGAGGCTTAAATCTTCTATTCTTAAAAAAATAAGACCATTGTTAATGTGTAACTCCAGTCATTCAGACTTGTTGACTATACCTTTGTTCTGTAAGCACAATGAGAGAACACTCCAGTGTTTTATACTTGGGAAGTTTTCTTCACTTCTATAAGGGCTAAAACAACTGGATACTTGTTATTTTTTATTTTGGTGGGGTTTTTTAATTAAATGAAAGCTTAAATTCCATAGAAAATAATGACACCACTGTAAAGTGCTGGAACTTCATATCACTGCATACCAGCCCAATCTGACTTCTCAATTATGCTAGCTATTCTTGTGTTTGGTCTGGTAGATTAGATTGCCAAACATGGAATAGAGAAATAATTTAACTTGATATGAACACGTCAGTGAGCCTTTATTTCTACTTTAAACACAGATATATTATCTTTTTAAATAACATCTATCAAATAAAATCAGAGGAAATATAATGAGTCTCTGTCAAAATCTTAAAATTCTAATTAGTTTCACTTTGATCCCAACACACACAATTGAACAGAGTGTAGCAAGAGAGCCAAGACAACTGAGAACAAGAGAGAAGAGAGATCATGTGCTACAATAAAGAAGGAAGGAGGAAAACATATAATTAGAGACTCCACGTTCACAACCCAAAAAGTTAAAAAAATCATAAATCATATGATTTTTAAAGTAATACATTTTTAAAGTAATCCCATGCACTTTTTTAGTGCATGGGATTTTTTAAAAATTCCAGAGTTAGCAAGAAATACATTGTGTAGTTGGTTTCTCAACATATGTATGAAGACCTTGTTTTATTCCTCTTTTATGTAACCTCCAACCTTGTATAGACATGGCTTGCATTGCTGCCACTCGCCTCAGCTTAGAATACATAAATGGACCTCTCTTTCGCCATGTTGCTAGAGCGCAGGCCCTGGTTCTCATGGAGACTTTAATCACCCTGATATCTGCTGGGAGAGCAATACAGTGGTGCACAGACAATCCAGGAAGTTTTTGGAAAGTGTAGGGGACAATTTCCTGGTGCAAGTGTTGGAGGAACCAACTAGGGGCAGAGCTTTTCTTGACCTGCTGCTCACAAACAGGGAAGAATTAGTAGGGGAAGCAAAAGTGGATGGGAACCTTGGAGGCAGTGACCATGAGATGGTCGAGTTCAGGATCCTGACACAAGGAAGAAAGGAAACCAGCAGAATACGGACCCTGGACTTCAGAAAAGCAGACTTTGACTCCCTTAGGGAACAGATGGGCAGGATCCCCTGGGAGAATAACATGAAGGGCAAAGGGGTCCAGGAGAGCTGGCTGTATTTTAAAGAATCCTTATTGCGGTTGCAGGAACAAACCATCCCAATGTGTAGAAAGAATAGTAAATATGGCAGGCAATGGGCCTGGCTAAACAGTGAAATCCTTGCTGATCTTAAACACAAAAAAGAAGCTTACAAGAAGTGGAAGATTGGACAAATGACCAGGGAGGAGTATAAAAATATTGCTCAGGCATGCAGGAGTGAAATCAGGAAGGCGAAATCACACTTGGAGTTGCAGCTAGCAAGAGATGTTAAGAGTAACAAGAAGGGTTTCTTCAGGTATGTTAGCAACAAGAAGAAAGTCAAGGAAAGTGTGGGCCCCTTACTGAATGAGGGAGGCAACCTAGTGACCGAGGATGTGGAAAAAGCTAATGTACTCAATGATTTTTTTTGCCTCTGTCTTCACGAACAAGGTCAGCTCCCAGACTGCTGCACTGGGCAGCACAATATAGGGAGAAGGTGACCAGCCCTCTGTGGAGAAAGAAGTGGTTCGGGACTATTTAGAAAAACTGGACGTGCACAAGTCCATGGGGCTAGATGCGCTGCATCCGAGGGTGCTAAAGGAGTTGGCGGATGAGATTGCAGAGCTATTAGCCATTATTTTTGAAAACTCATGGCGATCGGGGTAGGTTCCAGATGACTGGAAAAAGGCTAATGTAGTGCCCATCTTTAAAAAAGGGAAGAAGGAGGATCCAGGGAACTGCAGGCCAGTCAGCCTCACCTCAGTCCCTGGAAAAATCATGAAGCAGGTCCTCACCAAGTCATGGATTCACCAAGGGGAAGTCGTGCCTGACTAACCTAATTGCCTTCTATGATGAGATAACTGGCTCTGTGGATGAGGGGAAAGCAGTGGATGTGTTATTCCTTGACTTTAGCAAAGCTTTTGATACGGTCTCCCACAGTATTCTTGCTGCCAAGTTAAAGAAGTATGGGCTGGATGAATGGACTGTAAGGTGGATAGAAAGCTGGATAGATCGTTGGGCTCAATGGGTAGTGATCAATGGCTCCGTGTCTAGTCGGCAGCCGGTTTCAAGCGGAGTGCCCCAAGGGTCGGTCCTGGGGCTGGTTTTGTTTAATATCTTTATTGATGATCTGGAGGATGGTGTGGACTGCACTCTCAGCAAGTTTGCAGATGACACTAAACTAGGAGGCGTGGTAGATACACTAGACGGTAGGGATCGGATACAGAGGGACCTAGACAAATTAGAGGATTGGGCCAAAAAAAACCTGATGAGGTTCAACAAGGACAAATGCAGAGTCCTGCACTTAGGACGGAAGAATCCCATGCACTGCTACAGACTAGGGACCGAATGGCTAGGTAGCAGTTCTGCAGAAAAGGACCTACAGGTCACAGTGGACGAAAAGCTGGATATGAGTCAACAGTGTGCTCTTGTTGCCAAGAAGGCTAACGGCATTTTGGGCTGTATAAGTAGGGGCATTGCCAGTAGATCAAGGAACGTCATCATTCCCCTT
The DNA here is from genome assembly GCF_027887155.1 of Malaclemys terrapin pileata. Classification (NCBI taxonomy): domain Eukaryota; kingdom Metazoa; phylum Chordata; order Testudines; family Emydidae; genus Malaclemys; species Malaclemys terrapin. Next base: position 163,636,482 of record NC_071506.1, read on the forward strand.
TATTCGACATTGGTGAGGCCTCATCTGGAATACTGCGTCCAGTTTTGGGCCCCACACTACAAGAAGGATGTGGAAAAATTGGAAAGAGTCCAGCGGAGGGCAACAAAAATGATTAGGGGTCTGGAGCACGACTTACGAGGAGAGGCTGAGGGAATTGGGATTGTTTAGTCTCCAGAAGAGAAGAATGAGGGGAGATTTGATAGCAGCCGTCAACTACCTGAAGGGGGGTTCCAAAGAGGATGGAGTTCGGCTGTTCTCAGTGGTGGCAGATGACAGAACAAGGAGCAATGGTCTCAAGTTGCAGTGGGGGAGGTCCAGGTTGGATATTAGGAAACACTATTTCACTAGGAGGGTGGTGAAGCACTGGAATGCGTTACCTAGGGAGGTGGTGGAGTCTCCTTCCTTGGAGGTTTTTAAGGCCCGGCTTGACAAAGCCCTGGCTGGGATGATTTAGTTGGGAATTGGTCCAACTTTGAGCAGGGGGTTGGACTAGATGACCTCTTGAGGTCCCTTCCAACCCTGACATTCTATGATTCTATGTCTACACTAGCAAGCTTACAGCGGCACAGTTGTACCAATGCAGCTGTGCTGCTATAAGATCACTCGTGTAGCCACGCTATGTTAGTGGGAGAGAGTTCTCCCATCGACATAATTAAACCACGAGCGGTGCTAGCTATGTTGGTGGGAGAGTGTCTCCCACCAACATAGCCAGGGCTGGATTAACTTTTTGTGGGCCTGGCACCAAACATATTTGTGGGCCCCCCGGGGAATGATTGTAAAAGGGGCCAGGTGTAAAAGCACAGTGGGGCAGGAGCTAGGGTTGGTCTCTGGAGCAAGGGAGGGGTCAGGGGTAAACTGCAAGTGCAGTAGGGCTAGGGAGGGGATAAATAGGATCCCCCCCACCCCTGCCCACATAGAACGGGTACCTACCTGGTTCTAGCCCATTCTCTTGGTCTCTCTGTGCACTGAGCTGCCCCTCCTCCTGCAGCAGCAGGACAGATTCTCTTCCAGCCCTCTGGGGTGGGTGTTGGGAGTGTCAGGTCCCGTTTTTTACTGTTTCCAGTCTAAAACTGGACACCTGGCAACAGGGCTGCCAGAAAAGCCTGAGTGGGGGAGAGGGGTAAGCAATCACTTTTAAAAGTAAGAGGGCTAAGCCTTAAGGGCGGGGGCAAGTGGTGGGTGGGCTAGGGAGTGGAGAGGAGCTAGTGGGCAGGGCCATGTCTGCTGTACTGCCAAGGTAGGTTGGAGACTGTGGGGATCAGCTGACACAGTATCCAGGGCCGGTGCAAGGATATTTTGCACCCTAGGCGAAACTTCCAGCTTGCGCCCCCACCCCGGAGCATCGCTTATTATAAATTTTCAAAAATGAATACAGTGGAGTCACATCTTACACGGGGGTTAGGTTCTAAGGTCAGCGTGTAAGAGGAAAATCGCATATGGTGAAAATTACCATAAACTACAGTATACACTAGAACAGAGTCCTCAACCTACAGCACGCGTGCCAAAAGTGGCACGCGAGCTGATTGTTGTTTTTTTTTAATGGCAGGCTGTGGGTCCCAGCCACCGCTGAGCCTGCTGCCGGCCTGGGGTTCCATTCCGTAGGTTGAGGACCCCTGTTCTTGTGTATATTGTACTTCATGGTAATTTTCACTATACGCGATTTTCCTCTTACGCAGTGACTTTAGAACCTAATTCCCGTGTAAGATGCGACTCCACCGTAGTGCAAAAAAAAAAAAAAAAATTGGGGGGCACCGCTTTTTGGCACCCCCAAATCTTGGCACCCTAGGCGGTCGCCTAGTTCACCTCGTAGTTACACTGACCCCGACAGTATCCCCAGCCCAGGTGATGTGACAGCCAGTGGTAGATTTAGAGTTAGTGGGGCCCCCCCAGCCCTGTGCTCAGCTTCATTGGGGGGCTCCTCCTTGGGACCCAGCCAAGAAAAAGAACATTCTCTCTTATCTCCCTCTGCCCCCGTTTTTCATTCTTTTTTTCTTCATCCTCCTCCTATAAGTAATAGCAAATAAATGAAAGTAAAGTGAGGTACCTTGATTGTTCTTGTAGTCTAACTTATTTTTCCACAGACCACTTGAAAATCAGGAAGGGTCTCAACGGACCACTTAATGATCTTTCCAAATATTGTGAAAAAATGTTCGGGTGTGAGGTCTGGTCAGGAGCTAGGGCGAGGGAGGGGGCGCAGGGTTGGGGCAGGAGGTTGGGGTATGGAGCACTTATGTGGGGTAGCTCCTGTTTGGTTCTCAGGATGGGGGTGGGGATGTGGGGGGGTGCAGGAGTCAGGGCAAAAGGCTGGGGGGGTGAGGGAGGTGCAGCCAGGTTTCAGGGCAGGGGCTGGGGGGGCGTGAGGGGAAAATGCAGGAGTCAGGGCTGCGGAGATATGGCGGGAGTGCAGGGGTCAGGACAGGGGGCTGGATGTGTGTGAGGGGGTGCAGGAGTCAGGGTGGGCAGGGGATGTGGGCTGGGGTTGTGGGGGTGCTCACGCAGGGGGCATGCCCCAATTCCAGCCTCTTCCCCAAGACTTCACCCCTGCCTCTTCTCCTCCTCCTCCCCGGAGCTGCGAGCATGCTGAGGCTCACTCTTCCTCCCCCCTCCTGCCGGCAAGCAGCTGATCCAGCTGATCAGCGGCGGGGGTGGGGGGAGGAAACGTAGCACGCTGGGGAAAGAGGCGGGGGAGGAGCCAGGCTGCTTCCGGCAGAGGCTGCCACGGAGCCACAGCAGCCAGCAGCATCAAGCTTCTCTGACCCCACAGGAGAGAGTGGCAGAGAAGAGCAGGCCGGGGCCCCTTTCAACCGTGGGCCCGGCCCCAGTGGCGCCATTGTAAATCCAGTATTGAACATAGCGCTGTCCACACTTCTGTCTGTGAAACTTATGTCACACAGAGAGGTTTTTTTTCACATCCCTGAGTGACATAAGTTATACCAACAAAAGTGCTAGTGTAGACATAGCCTTCGTGTAATGCTGCTTCTAATCAGTTAACAAATGTTCCTCAAGGCAATATAAAGAGCCTAAGGTCTTGTCTACATTAAGGAATTTTTTTTACCAGTATAACTACATCAATTTAGTTACACTGATACAAACTTAAGGTAGATGGGCTGCATTATAAAAAGGTGTGGCTAATACTAGGGTAACTAAATTAAAGTACACTGGTATAAACCTGACCTAGCACTGGTGTAGCCTGTCTACATTAGTTGTTCACACTAGTCTAATTAAATCAATGTTGTTATACTAATGCAAAAATTCTGAATGTAGACAAAGCCTAACTCTCAGTTTCTCTCCCACCCCTCCACTTCCTCCAACCTCCATTGACCTTTCATGTGCCAATTCCACTGTGCACCTTCTTTCTTCCAGTCTTCCCACAACACACCTACTTACTCGCAGCTCCTACCAGCTCCCTCTCTGAAGGAGCTTCCTTTAAAAATAGTCCCAAACAGTTCTAAATTGGCTTGAGGTGATCTGATTAGTCTGTTTCCCTTGATTGCTTCAATCAGTTCTTAATTGGTTCCAGGTGTCTTATGGAGTCTGCCTGACTTAATTGCTTCTAGCACCTTCCTGACTGCTCTGGTCCCTGCCCTGGTCACTGCTTGAAGAGAGTACTTAAGCCAGGAGTCCTTGTCTCTTTGCGAAAGGTGATCCCCTACCAAGCTGATCCCAGGCACAGGAGTGTTTGATTTCTTAGTTTTTTCTCCTGAACTGCCTTCTCCAGTCACACTTTCTTCTGCTCCTCCTTTTTCTCTTAGAATAGAGGAGGTTCTCCTAAACTGAGATCCAGCATGCCTTTGATCACCTAAAGCTGCTGTCTTGTCTCCATCTCTTGGCTCATCTATCTCCTCAGAGGTACCCTACTCCGAATACCAAAATGTCAACAGGTACTCATTGGAGAGCAAGAATAATTGGCCGTTTCAAAAGGGATGAGAAGAAAGAAAGAGATAAAACAAGTTCTAAAAACATATAGGTATTTATTTCAACAGCAGATTAGCCTAGTTCTATTCAGTCTCATTTTCCCACAAGTTCTGGTGCTCAGCATACCCAAAATCCCAAAGACGAATACTTCTTTTTCTTGCGCTGCCTCCCAGCACTGGTTTCCAACACACCATTCCTTGGTGCTGTAGCCCCATGCTAAGTTAAAAGAGCCTCTATTCCCCAGGCATCTGCCACTCCCAGAATGCTTTGCAAAAAGGATACTAATATACTCAGGCAGAGGAGCTCTATCTATTAGTTGGAGAAAACTCAAGATGAGGGCAATGCAGTGTAGCTGCTTCCTGATAACTCCCAGCTTCTCGAAGAGCTTGGGTTTTTCCCTTTTACTTCTTTTCTCTTGTGACAGTTTATCACAGTAAAAGAAAGGTTACTTATCTTACAGTAACTACAATTCTTCATAATATGTGGTCCCTGTATGTATTCCACTATGGGTCTGCATAGATTCTGTGTGCCTGAGACCATAAAATTCTTCCTAGCAGTGTCCATTGGTCCGTGCCTGTGCCTCATCATGCTCTGAACTAAGGGCATAAAATAAGGGTGTGTGTGGACTGACCACCTCTTCAGTTCCTTCTTTACCATGAATCATTCTAGGAAAGGATCTGCAGCAGGGGGAAAGGAAGACAGGTAGTGGAATACACATAGGCCCCACACATCTTGAAGAACTCCAATTACTTTAAGTTAAGTAACCTTTCTTTCTTCTTTGAGTGATGGTCAATCACTCATTCTCCTACTCAGAGTGTAGAGCCCACACTTTGGATCATCTGTTTCCAGAGAACCCAATCTCCTGCCAGTATTGCAGCTTGCAGTGTTAAGGCTGAGGTGGGCCAGATCAGAATGCATGACATCCCTCCAACATATGCTGTCCACAAGGTCTTTTCCATCCAGCTTTTGCTGGATCGAATGCATAAAGTTAGCAGGCTGGTATGAACTCTAGCATACAGAGCAGATGACTCAGCACTAAGTCACAAAACATTGGAAACTGGTTGGTCCAACGCCTGACATCCTTCTTCGTAACATGATGAAACCACCATATGCCTTCAATACACCACTGCTGTTTCATATTGAAAGCATCCAACTGGTGCATTTGCGCCTGTGTTTTAGGCCCAGATTTCAGATCCATACAAAAAGGACAAAAGTCACTGCTGCTTGATAGATATGCATCTTAGTTGACACCACAGAGGCTTCCAAGACTGTGCATAACACTCAGAGCTTTTCTGATTTGATGTTTCATGTCAGGAAGGCAACCTCCCTCCGTGGTGACAATGGAACCAAGATACTCAAATGAATTAATGAATTAAACTTCTTGTCCATCGATTATGATGGGTAGAGGTTCATCAGCTGCTTTCATCAGTTTGGTCTTCTTCCAGTTGATTTAAAGACCAAGTTATGACATTACCCAGAATACAATCTGGACTGATGGACAGCTGTGTCTCCATAATTCTCCAATCTGAGGTGCCTTTTACACCACTGGCCTGCACACACACAGCCTCCAGCATGTAAATCACTCCCAGCTATACAGTATGAATGCAACAGCCAGCCACCCATGAATTATACAGCCGGGCAACAACAGCAAACTCCCAGTCTCAGACTTTCCTCCAGTAATGTGCATCTTGCCCTGCCCGGCACCCTCCTGGATAATACAAGCTCATATAAAGTCGTCATTTAATTAATAGAAAATGATACACCCAAATCCTGTTCTTTCAAATGAACTTTCCCAAACACTTCAATCCAAACACACACTGGTTTAGATAAAATAACAAAACAAGTTTATTAACTATGAAAAGATAGATTTTAAGTGATTACACGTAATGAGGCATAAAAGTCAGAATTGGATACAAAGAAATAAAAGGTAAAACACAAACTAATACCTAACGTAACAAGCTAAGTGAACGTAAAGCAAAAGTCTCTCTCACCACATGTTTCAGTCAGGACCCCTCTCCAAATTCAGTGTTACCATCTTGTTCTGCAGGTGTTGTTAATGCCATGAGCAGAGAGAAAGGGAGGAGAGGTAATCTGGGGAGTTTCTTTGCCAGCCTGGAAATTTTTTATTCACACCCATTTTCCTACCAAAGAATGGCCACTTAACCAAGTGATAGTCCATTTGATTTTGTTGACACCTGACTGAGGTGCCAGTTTGCCTTTTGCCTCTGAGGAACTGGTTTATGCCTGCTTTTCTAAACATGGAGCATGTCTCAGTAAAATTGTACAGTAGAATCTTATAACTTTACATACAATGTTGCCACACATTTTACCAGGACAATAATGATCAGCACATTATGAGTTTTCACATACCTCCACAAGGCATATTTTGTAAAAAATCCATTATAGTTTTGTAAAAAGGGTAAACATAGGGATACACACTGTCACACAAGCCTATTTCCTTGTTCCATAAATATATTCAGTGCATTGATGAGACTAGTTCATGAGGATGCGAATACAGCCCTGTCATCCACATATTCAAGGTATGTTATACAGAAATCATGCAATACCACCCACTGTATGCAGCTAGTGGTGGCTTCCATCATTTGGTCAATTATAGTGTTGAAAAGATAAGGTGGTAGCCATGCTTCCTTGATGGATGCCACAGTTGTATTCAAACCAGTTCAACATCCTAGTATCTAACCAGAAACAACTCCTACTTTGACAATGCATTTCTATTAGAGGTTGAGGAGCTTGCCTGGCACAGCAGCTTCCAGGTAGAGCCAAAGGGAGCTATGATTAACAGTATCAAAGGCAGATTTTAAATCAATAAAGGCTATATACACACACCTCATCCTTCCTGCGCAGAAACTCTTAAGCCTGTTCAATAATTTATCTAATGCTAAAATTCTGCTCTGCAGTTGATCAGATGGGCACAAATGTGGCTTACTGTAGAGGCCATAGATTGCTTATGTTGGGTTTAACATGCTCAGGAAGACTCAATATGAACAGTTTGTTTGGAATGGAAATCAAAGTGATGGCATGGTGATTGGAATACATCGGAACATCACCTTTCCTTTTCCAAAATGAAATAATAATTCCACAATTCCACAGTAGGCAGGTAGTTTCTCATTAATCCGTATTTTGTTGATAACATGGGTCAGCCACTCCAAGATGGAATCTCCACCATGCTTGATTAGCTCAGTAGCTATACAACAAACATCTTCAGCACTTGAGCTTACAGGATGTGCTTCTAACCTCTTCGACAGTGACATCCTCTACATTACATACAGGGTGGTTACTCCACTCTTCACATCCTGCTGGAGCTGGGGAGCTTTTATGGGGTGGTTAAGAAGCTCCTGAAAGTGTTCTGTCCATCTATTCGTACATTCTTCCTATGTGAGGACTATATTATTGCATCCATCGCTGATGAGAAAGGCTGTGTTTTGTGGACCAGCTTTTGAGGTGCACAATTCTTTATAGACAGCATCATAGTCAGTTTTGGTCAATACAGCTTCCATCAATTGAGCATTATTTGCCTAAACATCTCCTGATCCTGCTTTAAAGCTGTGTTACACAACGCATTGAGGCATCAGTACTCTTGGTTGTTCCTGTTTAAGTGAGCCACATGTCATTCATCTATGATGTCCAGGGTCTGTTGATGGATCCATTGATGTTTGGGGCTTGAGCACATTTTCCCTAGCACTCTGTTGAGAGTGTCCATAATAGAAGGCTGGAAACAGTCCCACAAATTATTGATTTCCTTGTGTTCAAAATTTTCATCTGCAAGGGCTAGAACATCAAATTGTTTGCAGATTTCAGCCTGGTTTGGTACTGTGACTAAATGACTAATGGAAGTCTTGATTTCAGTTGCCTTCAACTTCCATGTCCACAAGCAACCTGTGGTCAGTATTGCCAACTTCAACACCCAACAATAGTGTACACAGCTTCTCCACTGACTAGATATAAGACCATGGTCTAGCTCTTTGCCAGTTTGTCTGTCATTCTAATACCAAATCCATGTATGTATGTTCTTCCATTGGAAATCGGTGTTAGAAATATGGAGTCCACTTTCAGCACAAAGCTTGAGCAGTCACTCACCATTATTGTTCACGGTCACATCCACAAAGAAATCCCCAACACTTTCTGGCCAAGCTGGTCTAGCATCTGGTCCCAGCATGGCATTGGCATTGCATAACACAATGATAATGTTGTGTGTGGCTACTATTCTGATTACATTATACATGACTCACGCATATTGTTCCTTGTCCTCCTTGTTGGCAAGAATAGCAGGTGCACAAGCAGCAATGCTGGTGATGTTGCCGCGTCTATGAGAAAGTCTTGCTATCACAATATATTCGGAGATGGAAGACCAGCTTATGTGGGCTTTACAAGTGTTCCTTGACATGGCCAAGCCAACACTAATGGTGCCTATCTGTATTCCACTGTGGGTAACTCCCAAGCTCCCATCAAATGATCTCTTGGCAGCAGATTAGACTGAGAGGAAGATGACAGCACGGTGCAATGTCTGCTATGTTGCAGTCTCTAATGCTTCCTGGGAGGCTCAGACCCTCTCTGACTGTATAAAGGTTGCCCTCAAAGGGAAGGTCCTCAACAATAACTTGAACCTCCTTGGGGAACTGGGAAGATGGCAGCCATGAGGCCTGTTTCATGACAACTGAAGTTGCCATGGAGCAGGAGGCAGAATGTGCATCTGTGACCCTAAGAGTACCCCAGCGCCAGAAGGTATACATAAGCCTGGTATGTAACAGTAAATATCACCTGGTCTGACCAGCTCAATACACCTCTCACACCATTGTCATATTTATTTAAAAGGTGATTTGTAATACATGACTTGAAAACTAATACCACACTGGTCATTAATGTCATTGTGAAATGTATGTAACAACACTGCATGTGAAATTATGGATACTGTCTGATACTATGTTTTGGAGAGCATAAACAGACAAAGGAGACAAAACCGTTTGTGTCCAACAAAGAAGAAATGCAAACACCTCTTTGGCTCAATTGCAAACCACGCCAGGTATGACCAGGGACTGGTACAATGGGCTATTCATTTGCAATGGAGATTACAGGAAGATCATTTGCACCATAAACCACAGGAGACTGAAAAGTTAACATGGCATTGGCTACCTGGTGGACACACACAGTTGAACCCCCAGGATGGCTTCCTGACTTTGAAGACAAAGACAAATTTGGGAGATGTAAGGAATTGCTGAAAGACTTTAAGGTATCCATCACCTGAGAGAAGTCAGTGCTTTGTATCTAAGAAAGATTGGTCCTCCTGATAATCAAGTTGGAGAATGCTGATAACTTGGTGAGAGTAAGACATTAGGTTAGGCAAAGCTGTATCTTGCTAGAATTAAGTTTTAGGTACTAGAAAGTGGTTTGTTTGTTTTGGTAACCCTTTCATCTCTCTTTCATTCTTGCTTGAAATCACTTAAATCTTTGTTAATAAATTTATTCCTGTTTTATTACACAACCATCTTAGTTTTGTATATTAAGGAGGAGTGCATTACCCCAGCTAGGATAACAAGCTGTTGTATGTACTGGCTCTTTTGAGGCAGCTAATTTGGTGTTACCTCTGTGAGTGTCCACTAAGAGGGACTGGTCACTGCAGGGGAGATGGTTTTGGGCAGACTCAGGACCAGAAGAATTGTTGGGGTCACCCTGCATGGAGTAACTGGGATGATGAAAGCCAGAGTAAGGCCATTGTTCTGTGAGCAAGCTGCTGCTATTGGGGCTGAATCAAAGCTGCACAGCACAGAAGCAGCAAAGGTTACAGGCAAGTAATGACAAAATCCCTTACTGATCTGGCTGAACCCCCAAAGTGTCACAGCAATATCTAACAAGGCATGTAGGGTCAATTAGTTTACCCTAACCAATGATGTCCTGAAATTGTGGCCTGAGCTTTTGCAGAAGTTTGTTGCTGAATGCAGATAGTTTGTCATATTTAATAAAATCATATGCAGAAAAAAAGCATGATAACTGGCAATGTGTAACTGAAGACTGGCAGAGAAGTTCTTCCACCTGAACAAGTCTTGTTTTTTAGCATCCTTATCAGAAGGAGTAGACCTGGGGTGATGTAGCCTGTTGAGTTTGGTAACCACCTGAACCACCAGGGAGTTCAGAGCAGGAGGAGAAAATAGATATTCTGCCCTGTTATATGGTACAAAGTACTTTCTCTCAATCCCCTTTGGGGTGGGAGCACACGTGGCTGGGATTCTCCTCCTCATAATGAGGGGGCTGAAGATCTTCCCTTTATAGTGATCTTTGTGTGTACTCCCCTGAGATCCCTGTGAGTCAAGATGTCTACCGTAGGAATACCAGGAATCCCAGCAGGGCCAGTAGGTGGGATTATAAGGGTAAGGGGTTGATGCCCAAGGAGGAAGGTGCCAGTGATCTTGAGCCCTGCAGACTGTCTTTCAGGGAGGTGAGGGTGCCCAGAAGAATCGGGAGTCCCTATCTGGGCTCATGTACCTCAGAGTGGGCGGTGGGAGCACAGAGTTAGTCTCTAGTTCACTGGAAGAATTGGAATCTTCAGTCTCCACTGGTGGAGACAGGGTATGCCTTGAAATAACTCCCTCGGCTGGTTGGCGGTACTGGTGAATGGAGCACCGGCAGTATGGGTATCTCCCTGGAGACTACCAGTTCCACAAATATCGGCAACTCTGAGTCAGAATAAATAGCCAGGTTGTCCAGGATAGTGAACTCTGATCTAGCAGAAGGTGAGCAGAAGGATCTGCTACCTCTTGGTGGAGTGGATGACACTGATTTAGGTTGGGCAGTGGACATCAGAACTGCTGAATCCTTTTTGTTGCTGCAGTGCGGTACCAACTGTGCAGCCAGTGATTGCTCCCTCTTCTTTCTTGCCAGTCTTTCCCTTTCTGTGTCTGTCTGCGTAGGGGAATCTTGGCCCTTGGTACCGAAGGCTTGGATCCATGGTCCCTGTGAACTCCTAACATATCTGTGATGGGGCACTGAGTCTCACTTGATTTGGACAGTGTAGGGGAGGTGGCCCTCTTCTTAGAAGCCTGAAAAAGGGATCTATCCCAACTGTTATAGATGTTTTTAGCAAGTGGCAGGGGGTAAGGTCAGAGTCCCTAGGCTTGCTATCTGACAGTCTGGAGGTGGAAAGCATTTCACCAGGAGGGATACTGTTAGGTCAGGGGTTCCCAAACTTGGTTCACAACCTGTTCAGGGTAAGCCCCTGGCAGGCCGCAAGACACTTTGTTTACCTGAGCGTCCGCAGGTACTGCCGCTCACAGTTCCCAATGGTCACGGTTTGCCGTTCCTGGCCAATAAGAGCTGCAGGAAGCAGTGGCCCAGCCAACACCACTTCCAGCAGCTCCTATTGGCCAGGAACGGCAAACCATGGCTACTGGGAGCTGTGAGCAGCCGGACCTGCGGACACTCAGGTAAACAAAGCATCTCATGGCCCACCACGGGCTTACTCTGAACAAGCTGCGAACCAAGTTTGGGAACCCCTGTACTAGGTGATCCCTGCCCATGTACAAAGGGTTCAGATGACCCAAGGTCAGACTGGCGCCTCATTGACAGCTCCATTAGTTGCCTTCAAAGCTGGAACTTGTGGGATTGCTGGGTTTGAAGTGGAACCAAATGGCAAATACTGCACTTGGAGGGGGAGGTAGGATTCTCCAAGGTAATACAAGCAGGAATCATGCAGATCATTCATTGGGAAGACCTGGAGACAGGGCAAACAGGATTTAGAGGCCTGGGATCTTAGACATGCTAAGAGACCCAAATGTTGGGCAAGGGGAAGGAATTATCCACCTTGTACTCTGAAAAAACACTAACTATACTAGAACTAGCTATCTAAGCGGTGGAGGAGGGGAGAGAGAGACTATTTATATGAAGAAAAGCTAATTATAAATGGGAATGCTAGCAAAGCTGAGCATATCGAGGAATTCCATATGAGGCCACAAGCACTAGAAAGGAACTGGAGAGGCACTCTGTCTGTGCCCCCCATTATGTCCTCGGTTCAGAACAAGAGGCAGCACAATGGACATTGCTAGCAAGAATTTTCTGATCTCAGGTACAGAGAGTGCATGCATACCCACAGTGGAATATACATAGGGACCATCACTTGATGAAGGACAAAAAAAATTGTAATACACACACACAAAAAAGTATTTAGCACTATATAGTTGCTTACATCTTCAAAGGAATGCACAAATATTAACCGATATTTTCTCTCTCTCTCCCTCCACACCTGTGAAGTAAGTAAATCTTCCTTTTGCCAAATTCACTCCACAGTAATTCACATTACTGTCACTAAAGTTTGTAATGACCTCTTCATGGCAAAACCTCAGAGCCTTTACTCCATTCTTGTCCTTCATATCCACTTGTTTTGATATCATCCATCAAACTCTCTCAACATGTCGTTCCTCCTGTTATTTCATAACTCCATCCTCTTCTGGTTTTCTTCCTTCATCTTTGGCATTCCTTCAGCATCTCTTTTTGGCAGTTCCTCATCTTCCTTTCTCCTAATTTCCAAGACCATCCTACAGGTACCTGACTGCCTGCCCATCTCACTTTACATGCTTTCTTTGGGTAACCTAATATGAGTACAGTTCTTCAACTCCCATCTCTTTATTGATGACTCTCAAATCTTTTGCATTCCTGATAAGCTTCCCTCCATTCATGCCAAATCTTCAGTGAATTTATCTAACATCTCCCAGATATCTTGCCATCAACTTAAACTTGACATGGTCCACCCTAAACAACTTCACTTTCCTCTCAAATCACTCCACTCAGCCCCATTCTTTGTCATTGTTGAGCCTAACATCATCCATCATCATCCCAGTGATTTAAGCCCATAATCTCCAATTCGTCTTCAGTGTCTCTCTCTCAGGGGCAGCTCCAGGCACCAGTGCACCAAGCGCGTGCCTGGGGCGGCAAGCCGCAGGGGACAGCCTGCCGGTCGCCATGAGGGTGGCAGTCAGGCTGCCTTCAGCGGCATGCCTGTGGGAGGTCTGCCAGTCCCGCGGCTTCGGTGGCAATTCAGCGGCGAATATGCCGAAGCCATGGGACCGGTGGACCTCCCGCAGGCATGCCGCCGAATCTGCGTTACCAGCAGACCTCTCGCAGGTGCACCGCTGAAAGCCGCCTGCCTGCCGTGCTTGGGGTGGCAAAAAACAGAGCCGCCCCTGCCTTCTCTTAATAAACATTCTAATTTTGCTGGTTCTCCCTCCATAGCATTTCTAGAATGGGACCTTTTATTTCTGTTCCTAGGCCTAAAATTCTCATCCTAGCATTTGACATCTCCCATTTTGATTATTGTACTGTCCTTTTCTCTGCCCTCTCGACATCTACATTGCCTTTCCTCTGGTTTGTACAAAACGCATCTGCTAAGATTGTCTACCTTGCCCACTTACATGCACATGTCACATCCTCTTTGAATACTTTCACTGGCATCCATCTGCTACATCAGTCAAGCTTCTTGTCATTGTCTTTAAGGTCTTACTTATCTTCCCTGGTGGCTTATCAAGTCACCCCACCTCACTCTGCCAATGACAACAGCCATGATAGGTTGTTTGCCTGCTTCTTCCTCCAGCAGTTTGTGTATTTCTTCCACACGGAATTTCCTTCCTGACCTTCACAAGACGATCATCCTCCGTGCATTAAAATCCCAGATCAAGAACCACTCCCACTATAGTATCTAAAAGAAATTAGCCAACCAATAATGGATAGTTTCAGGGATAATTGGAATAAGAATTTTGGGGCCGGGACTATCTACTGTTTCTGTTATGTGTTTGCATAGTGCCTAACACAATGGGGCACTGTCCTCTAGGCACTATTGCAGTACAAGTATTATTAATAATAATTACACACGTAAAATGACATTAAAAGAACATTTGCAAAGTCAAGCACTCAAAAAACCTGGAAATGTCAGAATTAAGGTTGCCTTAGCATTATATTGCACTTTATGTATTCAAGTAGATTACACATTGACTGACATTAGTTGCAGTTGTGAATGCTCAGCACTTCTGCAAATCAGGCCTCAGGGTCTCAAGTTAGGACTCCAGAAAATGAGAAAAACAAAATTAGTAACCACCCATGAAAAGTTTGATTTAAGTGACTTGCCAAACATTACATAGGAACTGTGGCAGAGGCAATTCCCCAGGGCATCTTTCAACTGTCTTAACCCTGAGATCATCCTTTCTCTTCCTTCAATCCTCTGCCTCATTGACTACACACCTTCAAACTTCTGCAACAAATGAGGCAAGGGTCTTACAAACAACACCCTCCTTTACTACACAGTCCTGATTCAGCCCTAAAACAGATCCATCCTGTGCACGGAAGGGGGCGGGGGGGAGCGCTATGGAAAAAACAGTATGTTATCATGTAACTAAAGCTTTTATCATAATGCATGCATACAATGGGGCAGAATTAAGGTACCACAGGCAGCCTTAATTCTGTCATTTCCAAAATTTTGTGTGCTTGACTTTGCAACCTTAATAATGTTATTTTAATGGTTTAGAACTATAGCAATAGTATCAATAGTAGGTTGTCATCCTCTATGTGGACCAGCACTAGAGGGGGGTGAGACAGACTGCCTATAATTTTCACAGATATTTCTCGACAGCAGAAAAATTGTAAGACTCAGACAATCTTAGGTTACATTCTAGGCTCTGGATGGGAGTGAGGCTTTAGTGGTCACAGACCCTCCACAAGCTTGATCCCTTTTGCCTCACCCCCTCCGACCTGCCCCTGTGCTATATCTTCCCCACCCCTGACTCCTTGCCTACCTAGTCCCATTCTCTTTGCCTCCCCACTCCCAGTCTCCACTCTTCAGGCTGTGCTTCTCATCCCAGTCCCAGTCTCCCTCCCTCTAGGCTAGCTGTCTGAAAAACTAACCCCCCAACTACCAGTCTCTCCCCATTCCTATACCCAGTCCTTCCCCTGCACCCAAGATCCTTTTCAGATCTTTCTCTCCTCCCCCCAACCATTTCCCCCTTCACTAATTCCTAGTCCCAGTCTCCCTCCTCCATCCCTCATGCAATTTCAGTGTTTATCCACCAACCCTAGCCAAATGGTTCCCAGTCATCCTCGCATTTCTCTCATTGGCTCCCAGTCTCCTTGTCCAGCCATTCCCAGTATTTTCCTCATCCAGCCCCCAGTTCCAGTTTTTCTCCCCACCTTTCAGTCCCAGTTTCTGTGCCGTCTGGGTACTAACAGTGGGGTAACTGACAACACAGGAGAGACAGACTCTCTACTCTCAGTTCCAGTGCCTGGCCCCATGCTTGCCCAGAGCAGCTATGAGCAGCAATTACAGGAAATGTCCCTCCGAGTCACCTTAGCCCTGAGTTGGAGCATCCTCAGTGGCTATGTAGGGATGGTATATAAACAGTCTGGTTACACGTAGAAACTGTGAGGAGATGGAGCATGCTTAGTGAGGTCAAAATCTTTGTAGATTTTAGCTGTTAAACACCAACAAGTCTGTACTAAGCATGTGCAAACTGATATTTCAGAAGCTTATATCTTGGCCAAATATGATAAGGTTTTTGGAGGAATGGCAAAAGGCATATGCTTGATACAAAGGCAACTCCACTTGCCAAATTTCAAGTCCTTGCTCCAAAGCATGGAGGTGGTTCAGAGAAAAGGTTGCCAGATTTTGTTTCAACAGTAGCGAAACAATGTTCTCTGAAATGTTCTTTGAAATGCCTCAGTTTTGCTTGACATTTTCCTCCAAAAATAAGGGCCAGGCAGACACATCACATGGAAAAATTTAACCAAACAGCCAAATAATTAAGATTCGCAGTCATAAGCAACTGAAAACAGGGTCTTATCATGGGAACCTTAATAACAGGGGGTTTTATAATCCCCACTTATAATAAAAAAAGTATTTAAAAGATATAATTTATTGGGCTGTCAAGTGATTAAAAAAGTTAATCACAATTAATTGCGCTGTTAAACAACAATAGAATACCATTTATTTTAAATATTTTTGGATGTTTACTACATTTTCAAATATATTAATTTAAATTACAATACAGAATACGTGTACAGTGCTCATTTTACATTTATTTTTATTACAAATATTTGCACTGTAAAAAAACAAAAATATTGTATTTTTCAATTCACCTCATACAAGTACTGTAGTGCAATCTCTTTATCATGAAAGTTAAACTTACAAATGTAGAATTATGTAAAAAAAAACTGTATTCAAAAATAAAACAATGTAAAACTTTAGAGCCCATAAGTCCACTCAGTCCTACTTCTTGGTCAGCCAATCGCTCAGACAAACAAGGTTGGTTACAATTTGCAGGAGATAATGCTGCCTGCTTCTTGTTTACAATGTCACCTGAAAGTGAGAACAGGTGTTTGCATGGCACTGTTGTAGCTGGCGTTCCAAGATAGTTACGTGCCAGATGCGCTAAAGATTCATATGTCCCTTCATGCTTCAACCACCATTCCAGAGGACATGTCCATGCTGTGTGGACTGACGCATGTTCATTTTCATCATCTGAGTCAGATGCCACCAGCAGAAGGTTGATTTTATTTATTTATTTATTTATTTTGGTTCTGTAGTTTCTGCAGCAGTGCATTTCTCTTTTAAGATTTCTAAAATTTGCTCCACACCTCGTCCCTTTCAGATTTTGGAAGGCACTTCAGATTCTTAAACTTTGGGTTGAGTGCTGTAGCTATTTTTAAAATCTCACACTGGTACCATATTTACGTTTTGTCAAATCTGCTGTGAAAGTGTTCTTAAACGAACATGTGCTGGGTCATCATCCAAGACTGCTATAACATGAAATATATGCAGAATTCGGGTAAAACAGAGCAGGAGACATACAATTCTCCCCCCAAGGAATACAGTCACAAATTTAATTGACGCTTTTTTTTTTTTAAACGAGGATCATCAGCCTGGAAGCATGTCCTCTGGAATGGTGGCTGAAGCATGAAGGGGAATACAAATGTTTAGCATATCTGGCATATAAATACCTTGCAATGCCAGCTACAAAAGTGCCATGCGAATGCCTGTTCTCACTATCAGGTGACATTGTAAATAAGAAGCGTGCAGCAGTTTCTCCTGTCAATGTAAACAAACTTGTTTGTTTTAGCGATTGGCAGAATAAGAAGTAGGACTGAGTGGACTTGTACTCTAACGTTTTACACTGTTTTGTTTTTGAGTGCAGTTATGTAACCCCCAAAATGTGCATTTGTAAGTTACACTTTCACAATAAAGAGATTGCTCTTTAGTACTTGTATGAGGTGAATTGGAAAATACTATTTCTTTTGCATCTGAAGAAGTGAGGTTCTTACCCACGAAAGCTTATGCTCCCAGTACTTCTGTTAGTCTCAAAGGTGCCACAGGACCCTCTGTTGCTTTTTACTATTTCTTTTGTTTATCATTTTTACAGTGCATATATTTATAATCCAAAATAATATAAAGTGAGCGCTGTGCACTTTGTATTCTGTGTTGTAATTGAAATCAATATTGAAAATGTAGAAAAACATCCAAAAATATTTAATAAAATTTCACTTGGTATTCTATTGTTTTAAGTGTGATTAATCGCAATTATTTTTTTTTTAACCACAATTAATTTTTTTGAGTTAATCGTGTGAGTTAACTGCGATTGACAGCGCTAATAATTTATTAAGATGTTTTCTATCACCAGCTTAACCACTTTGTGCATTGTGCCCCTTTCCCTTACCTTTAGTCAGTTTGTCTTTTAAGCTATGTCTACACAGCAGCTGGGAGCATACTTCCCAGCACAGGTAAACAGACACACACTAGTTCTGACCAAGCTAGCATACTAAAAATTGCAACATGGCTGAGGCAGAATGAGTGGTAGCTCAGTCTGGCCACCTGAGTACAAACCTGCCTGACCCCTGGGTACATACTCAGGTGGCTAACCCAGGCTGCCATGGCCATGTTATTTTTAGCAGGCTAGCTCAAGCAGAGCTAGTGTATGTCTGTCTATCTATTCTGGGAAGCACCCTCCCAGCTGCAATCTAGACATGCTCTTAGGGTATTTCTACACTACAAGTGCTAAAGCAGCACAGCTACAGCTGCACTACTATAGTGCAGACACTTACTACAGCAAAGGAAGGGGATCCTTCATCAATGTAAATCAACCTCTCCAAGAAGCGCTAGCTAGATCAACAGAAGAATTGTTCCATCGACCTAGCACTTTCTATATGGGGGTTAGGTCGGCATAGCTATGTCACTCAGGATATGGAGTTTTCACACCCCTGAGAGATTTAGCTATGCCAATGTAAATTCCTACATTGCATTGGGTGCGGATTTTTTCACAGCCCTGAGTGATGTAGTTAAGCTGACCTAATTTTTTAGTGTAGACCAGCCCTAAAAGGATTAACTGTTCAGGACAGGAACCATGCCTCCCTTGTGTTTACACAATGCCTAGCATTGTAATGAAAATACTACATAATAACAATAATTATAATTTTCAAAAGTTTGGATACCTTGATTTCTTTTCGTTTGCTGTCTTCATCTGCTTCATGTTCTACCACTCCCTGAGTCAGATTGGTATAATTTGCTAGCTTATTAAGAAGAGATGATACCATGGGGTTGCTATCCATTTCTTCCTGTTGGGATTTTGAAAAATGTTAATATACAGCAATATTTAATAGTAAATAAAAACACATTTTAAAACGTTAGCCATTTCATGTCAGGTTTTTAAATGTTCACATGCCAAATGCTGATTAATTGTAATACAGTACCTACCACCACAAAATCTAGCCAATTATTTACTAGCAAAACTTCTGAAGCTTCTTTGGGTGTACAGTGTGTACAATGCCACATAATAAAAATTGAGACACTTTGTTTCCTAATTCAGAGTATTTTATATTAGGTGATTGGGGGGGAAATGGACAATTACATTTTGTTCAATTAATGGAAAATTTAATTCCTATTTGGAAATTTATCTTCCTACATCAGTCTGCAATGAACTATTAGGTAACTATCCCACAAAGACAGCTCACTGAATAAAAGTTTTGGTCCCAAATTCCTCCCCCTAATATATATAACTCTGCTTTAACATTTTTTTGTTTTGTAAATGAAGTTTTATTTTACATAACAGAGTTTTCTTCTCACGGTATACTTCTGGGAGAAGGAAAACCCTATATTCAATAGTTAAAAACACAGGACTCTTCAGAGAAGGTCTTGCTAAAAAAACCCCAAAAGAATATTAGCTTAAAATTAAAAACAAAAACAAAAAAATCACAAAAACTTATGAAAACCAGAATATGCAAATTTAAGGTGCTACTTCATACAAAGCACAGCCACACAACCTAAAATTGGCCTTTTCACTTGCCAGCATCTTAATTTATTTTTCTTTTGGGAATGGGGAATATTTGTCTAAACTCAGGAAAATAATTGTTGGTAATCATCTACTGAATTTGTGAAGAGGTAAATTGGTGAAGAGATAAATAACGACAAGGACAGATCAGTTGTACAGAGTGATCCAGATTGTATGGTAAACTGGTTCAATGAGCTTTAATACATCTAAATGCAAGATTAGTCATCTAAGAACCAAGAATATAGGTCACACTTATTAGATGGGGGACTGTATGCTGAAAAGCAGTGATTCAGAAAAGGACTTGGGGGTCATGGTGGATAATCAACTGAATATAGGATTGGCAGTATGCTATTGGGGCTAAAAAAAGCAAATGAATTCTTTGAATGTATAAGCAGAAGATTATAGTGTTTCAGAAGTAGGGAGGTGTTGTTACCACTGTATATGGCATAAATGAGAATTCTACTTGAAAAATGTGTCCAGATCTGGTGCCCACCATTGAAAAAAGGATAACAAACTGAAAAGGGTTCAAATAAGTTACAATAATTATTTGAGGCTTGAAAAATATTCCTTAGAAGGAGAGACTAGACAGGCTCGATCTATTCAGCTTAATTAAGTAAAGTTTAAGGGTTATTTGATCTGAAACTGGAAGTACATACATAGGGAAAAGTTTTTTAAAAGGATATGGCTCTTTATCAAACACAGACACAAAAAGTTTGAATGTTAAAAGAATAAGCTAAACTAATTCAGGCTAGAAATAAGATATATATAGTGATGGTAATTTAGAATCATAGAAGAATGGGTTGGAAGAGACCTCATGAGGTCATCTAGTCCAACCCCCTTCTCAAAGCAGGACCAACCCCAACTAAATCATCCCAGCCAGGGCTTTGTTAAGCTGGGCCTTAATAACCTCTAAGGATAGAGATTCCACCACCTCCCTAGCTAACCCATTCCAGTGCTTCACCAGCCTCCTTGTGAAATAGTGTTTCCTAATATACAACCTAGAACTCCCCCACTGCAATTTGAGACCATTGCTCCTGGTTCTGTCATCTGCCTTCACTGAGAACAACCTAGCTCTATCCTCTTTGGAACTCTCCTTCAGGTAGTTGAAGGCTGCTATCAAATCCCTCCTCTCCCACTCTTCTCCTCTGCAGACTAAATAAGCCCAATTCCCTCAGCCTCTCCTCATAAGTCATGTGCCTCAGCCCCCTGATCATTTTTGTTGCCCTCGGCTGGACTCTCTCCAATTTGTTCGCATCCTTTCTGTAGTGGGGGGCCCAAAACTGGATGCAATACTGCAGATGTGGCCTCACCAATGCCGAATAGAGGGAAATAATCACTTCCCTTGATCTTCTGGCAACGCTTCTACTAATGCAGCCCAATATGCCATTAGCCTTCTTGGCAACAAGGGCACACTGTTGACTCATATCCAGATTCTCGTCCACTGTAATCCGAAGGTCCTTTACTGCAGAACTGCCGCTTAGCCAGTCAGTCCCCAGCCTGTAGCAGTGCATGGGATTCTTCCATCCTAAGTGCAGGACTCTGCACTTGTCCTTGTTGAACCTCATCAGATTTCTTTTGGCCCAATCCTCCAACTTGTCTAGGTCACTCTGGACCCTAGCCCTACCTTCCAGTGTATCTACTTTTCTCCCCCAGCTTAGTGTCATCCACAAACTTGCTAAGGGTGCAATCCATCCCATCATCCAGATAATTAACGAAGATGTTGAACACAACCAGCCGCAGGACCGACCCCTGGGGCACTTCACTTGATACTGGCTGCCAACTAGACATTGAGCCTTTAATCGCTATCCGTTGAGCCCGATGATCTAGCCAGCTTTCTATCCATCTTATAGTCCATTCATGCAATCCATACTTTTTTAACTTGCTAGCAAGAATACTGTGGGAGACCGTATCAAAAGCTTTGCTAAAGTCAAGGTATAATGTCAGGGTGATTGAAGTCTGCAGGAGAACCAGGGCCTGGGATCTGGAAACTTCTGTTAGTTGTCCAAAGAAAGCCTCATCTACCTCATTCTCCTGGTCTGGTGGTCTACCGAAGATGTCCACCCCAACATCAGCACTGTTGCTCTCACCTCTAAACATAACTAAAAGACTCTCAACAGGCTTTTCTCCAGTTTCATACTGGAGCGCTGAGAAATCATACTGCTCTCTTACATACAGTGTAAATCCTCCACCTTTTCTCCCCCGCCTGTCCTTCCTGAACAGTTTATACCATCCATGACAGTGCTCCAGTCATGTGAATTACTCCACCAAGTCTCCATTATTCCAGTCACATCATAGTTCTGTTACTATGCCAGGGCTTCCAATTCTTCCTGCTTGTTTCCCAAGTTTCTTGTGTTCATGTACAGGCACCTACAATAACGAGCCAATTCCCCTACTTTCTCAGTATGAATCAGGAGGCCTCTCCAGTTGCAACCTCCTCCTTGTGTTTCCTACTGGTATCCCACTTCCCCACTTACCTCAGGGCTTAGGTCTCCATCATCCGGTGAAAGCTCTCCTCACTAGGTGAGCAAGCCTGCCTGCGAAGATGCTCTCTGTTAGGTAGATCCCATCTCTTCCTAGCAATCCTCCTTCCTGGAGCAACATCCCATAGTTGAAGAATCCAAAGCCCTCTCTCCGACACCACCTGTGTAACCACGCATTTACTTCCACAATTCGACGGTCCCTACCTGGGCCTTTTCCTTCAACAGGGAGGATGGATGAGAACACAACTTGTGCCTCAAACTCCTTTATCCTTCTTCCCAGAGCCACATAGTTTGCAGTGACCCACTCAAGGTCATTCTTGGCAGTATCATGGGTGCCCACATGGAGAAGTAGGAAGGGGTAGCAGTCCAAAGGCTTGATCAGTCTCAGCAGACATCCTGAATTCTAGCTCCAGGCAAGGAGCACACTTTTGGAGTTTCCTGGTCGGTACGGCAGATGGAGGACTCCATCCCCCTTAGCAGGGAGTCCCCGACCACCACCACCCGTCTCCTCTTAGGAATGGTGGTCGGGGAACCCCCATCCCTAGGACAATGAATCCCATGCCTTCTGGTCAATAGGGTCTCCTTCTGATCCCTTCCCTCAGATGACTCTTCCAAACCATTCTCCTCCGTAGTACCTGTGCAGAGAGCCTGAAAACAGTTTCTTAGCTCTATCTGCACTGGGAGTACATGGATTCTCCTCTTTCTTCTTCTGGAGGTCGCATGCTGCCAATTTTCTTCCCCATTCTGCACTGCCCTCTCTGGTTCTTCAGCATGCTGTGCCTGCAGTGCCAAATGCTGACTTCTATCCAGAAAGTTTTCATTTTCTCTGATGCAACATAGGGTTGATACTTGGGTCTCTAGTCCTTTAACCTTCTCCTCCATTGGAACAACTTACCATCACCTGCCCGTTACTTGAACTCTTTAAATCAAGATTGAATGTCTTTCTAAAAGATTCTGTACCTCAAAACTGAAGTTATAAGCTTGAGACAGGAATCACTATGTGAAATGCTATAGCCTACATATGTAGGAGGTCAGACTAGAATAGATGATCCTAACAATCTTAAAATTCTATGCATCTACGAAATGCTAGTCTCTTTAATTATCAATCTTTAACTGAAAACAAAGTAGAGGTAGTTCATTGAGCTCAGTGCAATCTCTGTCAAACAATGGATCCTATATCAATGTTTCCATCCAGGCCACACTGAGAGTATTAATGATTTGTAAGAGTATGAATTGGATTTATGGAGGGCATACAGAAAATGAAATAGTAAGGAAGCAGATTGGGCTGCTAAGTAAACGTCATTTCTAAGAGCCCTACAATCCAATGTCCCTTTGATGCATTAAAGCTGTTTAGTGAGGCCTCGGACACAGCAATAAGGTAAGCTTCAAACCAGATCAAACTCCCTATAGCAGCATTTTTTTCCTCTCTTTCCTTGGGGCAAGAGCTATAAAAAGACAATAGTATGGATCAAAAGCAGCCCTTTTGCTCATTCGCTTCCTCTACAGGGCAAAGGATTAATTCTTGGTATCCTCCTGAAGTTCCAAACATAAGCAGTTTCTTTAGCTCCTTCTCCAGTAAACAAAAGCTAGCCAATCTATATCTTCTCTCTTATTGGGAACAGGTTTGAAAGACTACACCCAGTGTGGACTAAAACTACTGAGGATAAATTGTATTTTATATGATACAATGTGGCTACTTTTCACATTTCATGTTCCTTCCTTAATTTTCTTTGCGCTCTCCCAATAGACATCTCTTTGGGACTCCTTCAATATCTTCTTCACTGTGTGCAATTTCACCTGTCCCACCTTCAGAGGGTACCTATTTCAGATTTACTGGGCCAAGGTATTCAAAGATAGAATCCTAAAATGAGGAATTTAAATCCATAAATAAGTGACCTGGTTTTTAAAAATGCAAAGCACTCAGTAGCTTCCATTGAAGTTAATGGAAGTCTACATATGGATTTAGAAGCCTAATTTTAGAATCCTATGTTTGAAAACCATAGCCCTGGATTCCCAAAAGGGGATGGGCACACACTCCCAGATCTAGACTGATCTCCTTTATAATGAGCAGTAAGATTCTGGGTGGAGCACCTCTCTCAATCAATAGAGGGGTAGCCGTGTTAGTCTGAATCTGTAAAAAGCAACAGAGGGTCCTGTGGCACCTTTAAGGCTAACAGAAGTACTGGAGCATAAGCTTTCGTGGGTGAATGCCCACTTCATCAGACACAAGTAATGGAAATTTCCAGAGGCAGGTATAAATCAGTATGGAGATAATGAGGTTAGTTCAATCAGGGAGGGTGAGGTGCTCTGCTAGCAGTTGAGGTGTGAACACCAAGGGAGGAGAAACTGCTTCTGTAGTTGGATAGCCATTCACAGTGTTTGTTTAATCCTGATCTGATGGTGTCAAATTTGCAAATGAACTGGAGCTCAGCAGCTTCTCTTTGGAGTCTGGTCCTGAAGTTTTTTTTGCTGTAAGATGGCTACCTTTACATCTGTTATTGTGTGGACAGGGAGGTTGAAGTGTTCTCCTACAGGTTTTTGTATATTGCCATTCCTGATATCTGACTTGTGTCCATTTATCCTCTTGCGTAGTGACTGTCCAGTTTGGCCAATGTACATAGCAGAGGGGCATTGCTGGCACATATAACATTGGTGGACGTGCAGGTGAATGAGCCGGTGATGTTGTAGCTGATCTGGTTAGGTCCTGTGATGGTGTCGCTGGTGTAGATATGTGGGCAGAGTTGGCATCGAGTTGGCCTGCCTCCCAAAGATCTGTGAAAGTGAGGGATCATTGTCCAGGATGGGTTGTAGATCACTGATTATACGTTTAAGCTGAGGACTGTAGGTGATGGCCAGTGGAGTTCTGTTGGTTTCTTTTTTGGGCCTGTCTTGTAGCAGGAGGCTTCTGGGTACATGTCTGGCTCTGTTGATTTGTTTCTTTATTTCCTTGTGTGGGTATCGTAGTTTTGAGAATGCTTGGTGAAGATCTTGTAGGTGTTGGTCTCTGTCTGAGGGGTTGGAGCAGATGTGGTTGTACCTCAGCGCTTGGCTGTAGACGATGGATCGTGTGGTGTGTCCGGGGTGGAAGCTGGAGGCATGAAGGTAGGCGTAGCAGTCGGTGGGGCTTCGGTACAGGGTGGTGTTAACGTGGCCATCGCTTATTTGTACTGTGATGTCTAGGAAGTGGACCTCCCGTGTAGATTGGTTCAGGCTGAGGTTGATGGTGGGGTGGAAACTGTTGAAATCGTGGTGGAATTCTTCCAGGGTCTCCTTTCCATGGGTCCAGATGATGATGTCATCAATGTAGTGTAGGTAGAGAAGGGGTGTGAATGGACGAGAGCTGAGGAAGCATTGTTCCAGGTCAGCCATAAAAATGTTGGCATATTGTGGGGCCATGCGGGTGCCGATGGCGGTGCCACTGGTCTGAAGGTATATATTGTCACCAAATTTGAAATAATTGTGCGTGAGGATTGTGACAATGCGGTTCTGGCGCAACCCAACTGAGAGTGCCAACTCAGGACAAATTGCTCAAACAGGGCAGTTACAGCCCAAGGCTGGGGTTTTTTCCACCTCTAAGGCAAACCAAACCAGCCAGACTAAGAGGACTTCGGTCTCACCCCACTGGCTAACCGCAAGTCTCACAAGCAATCTCCTTAGACACTCCAGTTTCACAGTATTACCACCAGTGCCACTCGTTATGGGGACAAATGGTTATGAAAACCAATACCCAAGTAAAAGAAAAAGGTTCTCCTGATCCCAAAGGACCAAGCCCCAGACCCAGGTCAATATACAAATCAGATCTTACCCACAAATCACGCTGTTGCCAGTCCTTTAGAATCTAAAATCTAAAGGTTTATTCATAAAAGGAAAAAGATAGAGATGAGAGTTAGAATTGGTATGTAATTGATTCCATTTAACAGTAATGGCAAAGTTTTTGGTTCAGGCTTGCAGCAACGATAGAATAAACTGCAGGTTCAAATCAAGTCTCTGGAATACATCCCCTGCTGGGATGGGTCCTCAGTCCTTTGTTCAAAGCTTCAGCTTGTAGCAAAGTTCTTCCAGAGGTATGAAGCAGGATTGAAGACCCGATGGAGATGAGGCATCAGCCTTATATAGTCTTTTCCAGGTGTAAGAACACCTTTGTTCTTACTGTGGAAAATTACAGCAAAATGGAGTCTGGAGTCACATGGGCCAGTCCCTGCATACTTGGCTGAGTCTCAAGGCATATTTGTCTTCTCTCAATGGGTCCATTGTATAGCTGATGGTTCTTAATGGGCCATCAAGCAGGCTAGGCAGAGCTAATCTCAGCTTGTCTGGGATGTCACCCAGAAGCATAGCATAAGTTTGCCATACAGACAGTATAGAGCCAATATTCATAACTTCAACTACAAAACTGATACACACATATAGACAGCATAATCATAACCAGTAAACCATAGCCTTGCCTTAGACACCCCATTTGACCCCTTTTATACAAGATCTGGGTGCCACTACAGGACCTTGGATGCAAAAATAATCTATATGGTCCCAGATTATATCAATAACGTCACAAGGATAAAGTCACAGAGCTCAGCAACAAGTTATGCTGTGTCATCATCAGGGATACTGTTCCTGACAGCTTGTATTCCATCTGTGTGTGGGATGTTTGTGTAGAGAGCCTCTACATCCATGGTGGCTAGGATGGTGTTTTCTGGGAGGTCACCAATGAATTGTAGTTTTCTCAGGAAATCAGTGGTGTCACGGAGATAGTGGGAGTGCTGGTGGCATAGGGTCTGAGTAGGGAGTCCACATATCCAGACAGTCCTTCAGTGAGAGTGTCAATGCCTGAGATGATGGGGTGTCCAGGATTTCCAGGTTTGTGGATCTTGGGTAGTAGATAGAATAACCCTGGTCGGGGCTCTAAGGTTATGTTGATTTGTTCCTGTGTTAGTGTAGGTAGTGTCCTGAGTAGATGGTGCAGTTTCTTAGTGTATTCCTCAGTGGGATCTGAGGAAAGTGGCCTGTAGAATTTGGTATTGGAGAGTTGTCTGGCAGCCTCCTTCTGGTAGTCAGACCTGTTCATGACGACAACAGCACCTCCTTTATCAGCCTCTTTGATGATAATGTCAGGGTGGTTTCTGAGGCTGTGGATGGCATTGCGTTCTGCACGACCTAGGTTATGAGGCAAGCGATGTTGTTTTTCCACAATTTCTGCCTGTGCACGTCGGCGGAAGCATTCTATGTATAGGTCCAGACTGTCATTTCGATCCTCAGGAGGAGTCCATGTGGAGTTCTTCTTCCTGTGTTGTTGGTGGGAGGGTATCTGTATCAGTGCGCTGTTCAGTGTTATCTTGGAAGTATTTTGAGTCGGAGGTGGCGAAAGTAGGCTTCCAGATCACTGCAGAACTGTATCATGTTCGTGGGGGTGCTGGGGCAAAAAGAGAGTCCCCGAGATAGGACAGACTCTTCTGCTGGGTTGAGTGTGTAGCTGGATAAATTGACGATATTGCTGGGTGAGTTAGGGGTACCCCTGTTGTGGCCCCATGTGGCAGGTAGGATTTTAGACAGTTTACGGTCCTTTTTCCTTTGTAGAGAGGTGAAGTGTGTAATGTAGATCTCCTGTCTTATTTTAGTAAAGTCCATTTGTGTGGAGGGTTGGTTATTTATGAAAGTCTCCAGGTTGGAGAGTTCTTTTCTGATGTTTTTCTGTTTGCTGTATAGGATGCTGATCAGGTGGTTCCTCAGTTTCTTTGATAGGGTATGGCATAATCTCTCACTGTGGTCTGTGCAGTATGTAGATAGCAATGGATTTTTCACCTTCAGTCCATTTGGTATGATGTCCATCCGTTTGCATTTGAAAAGGAAGATTATATCTGTCTGTATTTGTGCAAGTTTCTTCATGAGGTTGATAGATTTCCATTCCATATGGCTAAATGCTGTGCCTTGCATGGTGTCAAGTAACAGAGGGGTAGCCGTGTTAGTCTGAATCTGTGAAAAGCAACAGAGGGTCCTGTGGCACCTTTAAGACTAACAGAAGTATTGGAACATAAGCTTCCATGGGTGAATGCCCACTTCATTAGACACAAGTAATGGAAATTTCCAGAGGCAAGTATAAATCAGTATGGAGATAACGAGGTTAGTTCAATCAGGGAGGGTGAGGTGCTTTGCTAGCAGTTGAGGTGTGGACACCAAGGGAGGAGAAACTGTTTCTGTAGTTGGATAGCCATTCAGAGTCTTTGTTTAATCCTGATCTGATGGTGTCAAATTTACAAATGAACTGGAACTAAGCAGTTTCTCCTAGGAGTCTGGTCCAGAAGTTTTTTTGCTGTAACATCTGCTATTGTGTGGACAGGGAGGTTGAAGTGTTCTCCTACAGGGTTTTGTATATTGCCATTCCTGATATCTGACTTGTGTCCATTTATCCTCTTGCGTAGTGACTGTCCAGTTTGGTCAATGTATATAGCAGAGGGGCATTGCTGGCACATGATGGCATATATAACATTGGTGGACGTGCAGATGAATGAGCCAGTGATGTTGTAGCTGATCTGGTTAGGTCCTGTGATGGTGTTGCTGGTTTAGATATGCTGAGCTCCATCATATCTTGCAAATTTGACACCATCAGATCACGATTAAACAAAGACTGTGAATGGCTATCCAGCTACAGAAGCAGTTTCTCCTCCCTTGGTGTTCACACCTCACCCTCCCTGATTGAACTAACCTCGTTATCTCCATACTGATTTATACCTGCCTCTGGAAATTTCCATTACTTGCGTCTGATGAAGTGGGCATTCACCCACGAAAGCTTATGCTCCAATACTTCTGTTAGTCTTAAAGGTGCCACAGGACCCTCTGTTGCTTCTCTCAATCAAGAAAATCTAGAAATGTCTATTTCTATGAGCTACAAATCTCCAAAAAGCACATCTGAATGTCTCAATACATTATTTCCTCTTCAAATACCTGCAGTTCATAGTGGGGAACCTGTGTTTGCAAGAGGTGGCCCCTTCCTTTCGACTACCTTTGGACTATAATTTGGATAGAAAGCTGGCCAGATCGTCGAGCTCAATGGGTAGTGATCAACAGCTCAATGTCTAGTTGCCAGCTGGTATCAAGTGGAGTGCCCCAGGGGTTGGTCCTGGGGCCGGTTTTGTTCAATACTTCATTAATGATCTGGATGATGGAATGGATTGCACCCTTAGAAATTTCTCTGATGACACTAAGCTGGGGGGAGAGGTGGATATGCTGGAGGGTAGGGATAGGGTCCAGAGTGACCTAGACAAATTGGAGGATTGGGCCAAAAAAAATCTGATGAAGTTCAACAAGGACAAGTGCAGAGTCCTGCACGTAGGATGGAAGAATCCCATGCACTGCTACAGACTGGGGAATCGACTGGCTAAGCAGCAGTTCTGCAAAAAAGGAACCGGAGATTACAGCGAATGAGAAGCTGGATATAAGTCAGCAGTGTGCCCTTGTTGCCAAGAAGCTAACGGCATATTGGGCTGCATTAGTAGGAGCATTGCCAGCAGATTGAGGGAAGTGATTATTCCCCTCTATTCGGCACTGGTGAGGCCACATCTGGAGTATTGCATCCAGTTTTGGGCCCCCCACTACAGAAAGGATGTGAACAAATTGGAGAGAGTCCAGCCGAGGGCAACAAAAATGATAAGGGGCCTGGGGCACATGACTTACGAGGAGAGGCTGAGGGAACTGGGCTTGTTTAGTCTGCAGAAGAAAAGAGTGAGGGGGGATTTGATAGCAGACTTCAACTATCTGAAGCGGGGTTCCAAAGAGGATGGAGCTTGGCTGTTCTCAGTTTTGGCAGATGACAGAACAAGGAGCAATGGTCTCAAGTTGCAGTGGGGAGAGGTCTAGGTTGTATATTAGGAAACACGATTTCACTAGGAGGGTGGTGAAGCACTGGAATGGGTTACCTAGAGAGGTGGTGGAATCTCCATCCTTAGAGGTTTTTAAGGCCCGGCTTGACAAAACCCTGGCTATCATGAATTAGTTGGTGTTGGTCCTGCTTTGAGCAGGGGGTTGGACTAGATGACCTCATGAGGTCTCTTCCAACCCTAATCTTCTATGATTCTACCTTCAGTCCCTCAGGTCTCTAAGATAGCTATGATACTGATTCTGAAGGGTATCATACCCTGGATAACTGTCTCAATTGGTTATAATGCAGTTAGATGGTCTGTGTCTGCCACAAACTAGCATCAGACATACCTGGAAAGACAAGGCTTACACCCATCTGAACAGTGTTTTCCATTTTCTAAGGCAAAGTACAAAGAACCAAAGGACTGGTATAGACTTAAGGTTTAAGACTTATAGGCCTGATGGAGTCTTGTATAGATACAGTTCAGTGGGCCATCTTGCATGCAAGACCTCTCCAGACTTTTTTTCATGTAGGACCACCTTCCAGGAATTCACCTTCACCTCTGCAGTTGTCTAGACACAAAGATGGAAAAACTCCATGAACCTGATCGATGGGAAACCTCTTTCCAAGATCCCAATGGGATCCCAACAGAGGTCAGCTTGACCATTTGTGGGCCCATGTGTAGTTTTCTATTCCTTTTTGAGGAAAACAATTCTTCATTGTAAAGAAGAGGAACACCAGCTGACTAGAATTACAAATAACTGGTGTCTCATTGCATTGTCTAGTGCCCCTATCAGTGACTACTACTTTCATAATCCATATCACCAACTGCACTGCTGTGGCCTGTGTCAGTGAACAGGGTGAAAGACATGCAGCTCCCACCTGGGAACAGCCTTTTGGATCTTCCGCTTGGTGCAGATTCAGAACCTAACAGTACAGGGGGGAAAAAACAAAAACAAAAAAAAACAAAACAGAACAAAACAAAAAAACACATTCATGCCAACCATCTGAGTCAACAGACATTTGTGTCCAGAGGACTGTTCGGGTAACAGGAAAATAAAGGAAGATATGACCAACATGCTAATAGCCCTATATTAGTCTTACAAATCCTGGTTTTCTTATTGGAAGGAAATAAGAGTTTGACTTCATGATGCAGGGTCCAGCCTTTTATGAAAATCCAGATAAATTCAAATTATGGCCTGGAACTTGTAAGGTATTTGTTTACCCCAATCAATCAATTGGTGGATACCTACTTCAGTTGAAGAAGGTTTCCACTTTCAATGTTTATTACTGCATTTGGCTTGTTTTCAAATCCTGGTACCTGGATTGAATCCTCAATTTTAAATATACATTAGGCAAACCTCTCTTAATTTTTTCCTTGATGGATACATTAAATTTCTGAGCCTCAGTACCTTAAAGGTTCATTTGGCAGCATAGGGAGT
This sequence comes from Malaclemys terrapin pileata, assembly GCF_027887155.1. NCBI lineage: Eukaryota > Metazoa > Chordata > Testudines > Emydidae > Malaclemys > Malaclemys terrapin. Next base: position 163,667,476 of record NC_071506.1, read on the forward strand.
TCTTTGGGTGTTCTGTAGGAAGGACAGTCCAATATCACACCCTCATTTTCAGATTCATGAATACAGTGCCAACAAACCTTTGGCCACTGAAAGCTGTCAGCTGAAAGCTGAGTTTGATAATGATGCAGAAACCCTTGAAACCTCTATTTCTTTGGGGTATCTCTGCATATTCTCACATATGGGTGCCTGCATTATGGTTGATCCAGTACATTCTGAAAAGCTATGCCCATTGAGGCTTGCACAAATGTCACTTTGTGGCACCAAACATTTGGAATTTGAAGCTATGTGAGGGAGTATAAGCTGTAACCACTCTGCTTCTTTCTGAATACTAACTGCTGTGCACATTAGGGAACCTCAGAGTTAAGAACATGTTTGAGTCCGACATTTCCACTACAAAAATCATACCTGTATATAGCTAAATGGATATAGTTTATAGATCACATAGGCAATTTTATATGATTTTAGCAAGTCTTAGTATATTAAGATTGTTTTGCCCTCATTTCTTTGACACTCAGTGTGTTACTGCATTCTGGCCCCATTCGGTGACAACCATGGTAGATTCTAAAAAAATGTAATTGATGCCCTCCTGCTCTGGGATCTTTTCTGAGTCTGATGCACATGCTCAGAGTCTCTTCTGTCTCAGGGACACCCATCCTCTGGACAGATATGAAGAATTAATCACTCCTCCTCCCCACCCTTGGACACAGAGGCAGTTGTCTAGGGCAAAGTTTGTGAAACTGCCAGAGGTCTCCAGGCAGGGTACTGTGCAGAGCCTACAATGGACATCTTCAGCATAGAAACTTTGAATCTCAGATTTTCAAAGCAGACTTGGATACCCCCAGCTCCATCTACAAAAAGGTGGGAACCAACAAGCCTCTGGGTCAGACATCAGATAAGCAGAAGGCCTCTGGAAGTACTCCTTCAACTACAGAAGCTACTACAGCACCAAAGAATGCTAAGACTCTGTCCTCTGCTCCAGTTCTGTGTCCTGCTCCAAATTTGTGCCGAACTCTCTAACCCCTTTCAAGGTTCTAATCTCTTGTTTTCTGTTTCCAAACCAGACATTGACTACGGCATTTCAGTCTGTGCAGTCTTGAACCCATTAGGCCAGATAAAGTATAGTATGTATGATACCGATGCTTTCCAACTCATGTCAATCCTACACTTCTAGGCATGAGCCACAAGGAGCTTCCTCTGAGTTCAACATGATATCGTATTCTTATACCAACCACTCACGTTCATGGCATTCCCTGTTCACTCTCTACAGGGGGAGTTGTTGGGTGCCAGAACTTTAATCCAGTGAGCTGCCTCCATCAGTGCCTCTGCGTGTGGGTTACAAAATAATCTGTTTCAGACTGATGGACTGACTGTGTATGAGAAACCATGTTTACTTAAAAAATATTGTTTAACTGCTATTACATAAAATAGATTACAGCAAAGCAAATGAAGCAATTTTGCTTCAATACTTATGGAGAAAATTCATCTTCATTAAGTTATTATATATGTTAATGTCATTTTTAGGGCTGTCAATTAATTGCAGTTATCTCACGAGATAAAAAAATTAATCGTGATTAAAAAAATTTATTGTGATTAATCGCAGATTTAATCCCAATTTTAAACAGTAGAATACCAATTGAAATTTATTAAATATTTTGGATGTTTGTCTACATTTTCATATATATATAAAATTGTATTCTGTCTTTTAATTGAAATCAAAGTATATTATTAAAAATATTTGTACTGTAAAAATGATAAACAAAAGAAATAATATTTTTCAATTCACCTCATACAAGTATGTACTGCAAGCTCTTTGTCATGAAAGTGCAACTTACAAATGTAGGGTTTTTTTGCTACGTAAATGTACTCAAAAACCAAACAATGTAGGCTCTGAAGTTTTACAAGTCCACTCTGTCCTATTTCTTGTTCAGCCCATCGCTAAGACAAACAAGTTTGTTTACATTTGCAGGAGATAATGCTGCACTCTTCTTATTTACAGTGTCACCAGAAAGTGAGAACAGGCATTTGCATGGCACTTTTGTAGACGGCATTGCAAGGTATTTATGTGCCAGATATGCTAAAAATGTGTATGCCCCATGTGCTTGTTTGTTTGTCTAGTATGACTGTTTGACCGTGTGGGTGTTTGTTTGAAAAGTGCAAATTGGGAGTGCTTTGTTCCAGGTGGGCCCCGAGTGGTTGATTGGAGGGAAGGCTTTGAGCCGGGCTACCTGCTTCGAGCCAGAAGCTTTATAAAATGCCAGCCAGTCGCAAACCGAGTGAGCAGCGAGCAGAGAACAGGCAAACAGAGGGAGGTTGCCTGGGAGTTCGTCTGTGGGGAGTTCACACAGAGTGTTTTTGCCTTTCAGGCTCCTGTGAGCCGAACATACATCTGAGGAGCCTCTTAGAAGGAAAACATGGTTAGTGAGCAATAAGCTGTTGTGACCTGCTCAGAATGTGCCATGTTTGTCTTTCTCCCAGAGGACAGACGTATTCACGTCTGTACAAAGTGCAAGCTGGTCTGCATGTTGGAAGAGAAGGTTAGAGGACTAGAGAGCCAAATATCAACCCTGCGTTGCATCCAAGAAAATGAAGATTTTCTGGATAGAAGTCAGTGTTTGGTTCTGGAAGCAAAATGTGCTGAAGATCAGAGAGTGCAGTGCAGAGAGGGGAAGAAATATTGTCAGTCTGTGACTTTCAGAGGAAGAAAGAGGAGAACCTATGTGCCCCCAATGCCGATAGAGGTGTGAAACCATTTTCAGGCTCTCTGCACAGATTCTGCTGCAGAGAAGGATTTGGCAGAGCCCTCTGAGGGAAGGTATCAGGAGGAGACCCCATTGGCCAGAAGGCACTGGATGCACTGTCCTAGGGATGGGGGTTCCATGACCACCAATCCCAAGAGGAGGAGCCGGATGGAGGTGGTCGGGGACTCCTTCCTAAGGGGGATGGAGTCATCCCTCTGCCAACCAGAGCAGGAGACTCGAGAAGCGTGCTGCTTGCATGGAGCTAGAATCCAGTATGTGACGAAGTGTTTGCCAAGACTGATCAAGACCTCAGACCACTACCCCTTCCTACTTCTCAACATGGGCACCAATGATAATGCCAAGAATTACCTTGAGCTGATCACTGCAGACTATGTGGCTCTGGGAAGAAGGATAAAGGAGTTTGAGGCACAAGTCGTGTTCTCGTTCATCCTCCCTGTTGAAGGAAAAGGCCCAGGTAGGGACCATTGAATTGTGGAGGTGAATGCATGGTTATGCAGGTGGTGTCGGAGAGAGTTCTTTGGATTCTTTGACCATGGGATGGTGTTCCAGGAAAGATTGCTAGGAAGAGATAGGATCCACCTAATGAAGACAGGGAAGGGCATCTTCGCAGGCAGGCTTGCTAACCTAGTGAGGAGGGCTTTAAACTAGGCTTGTCGGGGGATGGTGACCTAAGCCCAGAGGTAACTGAGGGAGTGGGAGGAAACACAAGGGAAGCCTCCTGATTCATACTGAGAAAGTAGGGCAATCAGCTAGTTATCTTAGGTGCATGTACACGAACACAAGAAGCCTGGGAAACAAGCAAGAAGAATTGGAAGTCCTGGCACAATCAGGGAACTATGACATGACTGGAATAACTGAAACTTGGTGGGACAGTTCACATGACTGGAGCAATATCATGGATGGATATAAACTGTTCAGGAAGGACAGGTATGAGAGGAAAGGTGGAGGAGTTGCATTGTATGTAAGAGTGGTATGATTGCTCAGGGCTCCAGTTTGAAACTGGAGAAAAGCCTGTTGAGAGTCTTTGGGTTTAGTTTAGAGGCGAGAGCAACAAGTGTGATGTCATGGTGGGCATGTGCTATAGACCACTGGATCAGAAGGATGAGGCTTTCTTCATACAACTAACTGAAGTTTCCAGATCACAGGCCCTGGTTCTAATGGGGGACTGACATTTGCTGGGAGAGCAATACACAGCAATTCACAGACAATCCAGGAAGTTTTTGGAGAGTGTTGGGGACAACTTCCTGGTACAAGTGCTGGAGGAACCGTCTAGGGGCCATGCTCCTCTTGACCTGCTGCTTACAAACAGGGAAGAATTCGTAAGGGAAGTAGAAGTGGGTGGCATTAAATCCTTGGTTGCTCATGGAAGTCCAGCTGGCATCCACTATCAAGAATGTTTTTTCTGCTTGTACCTGGCAAGAATCTGCAATCTTTTCTTTCATATGTCGACCTCATGACAATTATTCATGCTTTCATTATTCAATTAGATTACTGATGTGTTAACATGGGTCTACAAATAGGACTCTACGTGAGGCTACAAATGAAAATCATAAGGAAATTTCAACCAAGTAAGCAGAAGGAAATACTCTGTCTTATCTCACACACAGGGAAGAATTGGTAGGGGAAGTAGAAGTGGGTGGCAACCTGGGCAGCAGTGACCATGAGATGGTCAAGTTCAGAATCCTGACAAAAGGAAGAAAGGAGAGAAGCAGAATATGGACCCTGGACTTAAGCAAAGCAGACTTTGACTCCCTCAGGGAACTGATGGGCAGGATCCCCTGAGAGGCTAATATGAGGGGGAAAGGAGTCCAGGAGAGCTGGTTGTATTTTGAAGAAGCCTTATTGAGGGAACAGGAACAAACCATCCCAAAGGGCAGAAAGAATAGCAAATATGGCAGGCGACCAGCTTGGCTTAACAGTGAAGGAAGCTTACAAGAAGTGGAAATTTGGACAGTTGACTAGGGAGGAGTATAAAAATATTGCTCGAGCATGCAGGGGTGTAATCACGAAAGCCAAGGCACAATTGGAGTTGCAGCTAGGAAGGGATGTGAAGGGTAACAAGAAGGGTTTCTACAGGTATGTTAGCAATAAGAAGAAGGTCAGAGAAAGTGTGGGACCCTTACTGAATGGCGGAGGCAACACAGTGACAGATGATGTGGAAAAAGCTGAAGTGCTCGATGCTTTATTTGCCTCTGTCTTCACAGGCAAGGTCAGCTCCCAGACTGCTGCACTGGGCAGCACAGTATGGGGAAGAGGTGAGCAGTCCTCAATGGTGAAAGAACAGGTTAAGAATGGTTTAGAAAAAACTGAACATGCACAAGTCCATGGGGCTGGATGCAATGCATCCGAGGGTGCTGAGGGTGTTGGCTGATGTGATTGCTGAGCTATTGGCCATAATCTTTGAAAACTCATGGCGATCGGGGGAGGGGAGCTTTTGATACAGTCTCCCACAGCATCCTTGCCAGGAAGTTAAAAAAGTATGGATTGCATGAATGGACTATAAGATGGACGGAAAGCTGGCTAGATAGTCGGGTTCAACGGGTAGTGATCAATTTCTTAATGTCTAGTTGGCAGCCGGTATCAAGCGGAGTGCCCCAGGGATCAGTCCTGGGGCCGGTTTTGTTTAACATCTTTATTAATGATCTGGATGATGGGATTAATTGCACCCTCAGCAAGTTCGCAGATGACACTAAGATGGGGAGAGAGGTAGATATGCTGTATGTAGATATGCTGTATGTAGGTAGATATGTAGGGATAGGGTCCAGAGTGACCTAGACAAATTGGAGGATCGGGCCAAAAGAAATCTGATGAGGTTCAACAAGGACAAGTGCAGAGTGGACAAGAAGCTGGATATGAGTCAGCAGTGTGCCCTAGTTGCCAAGAAGGCCAAGGGCATATTGGGCTGTATTAGTAGGAGCATTGCCAGCAGATTGAGGGAAGTGATTATTCCTCTCTATTCGGCACTGGTGAGGCCAGAGCTGGAGTACTGCGTCCAATTTTGGTCCCCCCACTACAGAACGGATGTGGAAAAATTGGAGAGTCCAGCGGAGGGCAACAAAAATGATTAGAGGGCTGGGCACATGACTTACGAGGAGAGGCTGAGGGAACTGGGGTTATTTAGTCTGCAGAAGAGAAGAGTGGGGGAGGAGAGATTTGATAGCAGCCTTCCACTACCTGAAGGGGGGTTCCAAAATGGATGCAGCTAGGGTGTTCTCAGTGGTGGCAGATGACAGAACCAGGAGCAATGGACTCAAGTTGCAGTGGGGGAGGTCTAGATTGGATATTAGGGAAAACTATTTCACTAGGAGGGTGGTGAAGCACTGGAATGGATTACCTAGAGAGGGGGTGGAATCTCCATCCTTAGAGGTTTTTAAGGCCCAGCTTGACAAAGCCCTGGCTGGGATGATTTAATTGGTGTTGGTCCTGCTTTGAGCAGGGTATTGGACTAGATGACCTACAGAGGTCCCTTCCAAACCAAATGTTCTATGATCCTATGACATGCTTCAATGCTGATGATTCTCATTAAAAAAATAATTTATTAATTAAATTTGTGACTGAACTCCTTGGGCGAGAATTGTATATCCCCTGATCTGTTTTTCCTGCATTCTGCCATATATTTCATGTTATAGCATCGGATGATGACCCAGCACATGTTGTTCATTTTAAGAACACCTTCACTACAGATTTCACAAAATGGAAAGAAGGTAACATGAGATTTCTAAAGATAGCTACAGCACTCAACCCAAGGTTTAAGAATCTGAAGTGCCTTCCAGAATCTGAGAGGTACGATGTACGGAGCATGCTTTCAGAAGTCCTAAAAGAGCAACACTCCAATGTAGAAACTACAAAACCCGAACCACCAAAAAAGAAAAATCAACCTTCTGCTGGTGGTATCTGACTCAGATAATGAAAATGAACATGCGTCAGTCCATATGGCTTTGGATCGTTATCGAGGTGAACCCATCAGCAGCATGGATGCATGTCCCCTGGAATGGTGATTGATTTTCTTTTTTGGTCGTTATGAATCATATGAATCATTAGTGCATCTGGCACATAAATATCTTGCAATGCTGGCTACAACAGTGCCATGAGAACGCCTGTTCTCACTTTCAGGTGACATTGTAAATAAGAAGCAAGCAGCATGATCTCCTGCAAATGTAAACAAACATTCATCTGAGTGACTGGCTGACCAAAAAGTAGGACTGAGTGGACTTATAGGCTCTAAAATTTTACTTTCATGATAAAGAGATTGTACTACAGTACTTTATTAGGTGAATTGAAAAATATAATTTCTTTTGTTTTTTTACAGTGCAAATACTTGTAATCAAAAATAAATATAAAGTGAGCTCTGTACACTTTGTATTCTGTGTTGTAATTGAAATCAATATATTTGAAAATGCAGAAAACATCCAAAAATATTTAAATAAATGGTATTCCATTATTAACAGTGTGATTAATCGCATGATTAATCATGATTAATTTTTTTAATTGCTTGACCACCCTAGTTGTGAATATATATATATATGAATTAATATTGCATGAACCCAAATAATTATTCTCACTTCATTTAAAGTGCTTATTATTAAATAATGCATGACCTTCTTAGTATACATTTTTACCTTAGGAAACAAACAGCTACAATGTGAAATAAACTATAACTTATTACAACTGAGCCACATCCTATCAATAACCTTTCTGTTTCATAATTTTCCTGTCTTAGGAAAAGTCTAGCTTACATTGCTGTCTTATATAGGTAGTATTAATGCTGACAATGTTACTCATTAATGGCTTGATCCTGCTCCACTGAAGTCAATACAAGTGCCTAATTTTCAGCAAACACTGCTCTCATTGAATTCAATTACAGTTCTGAGTGCTCACATATCATAATCTGGTCTTTAAAAAAATCACTGAAGCTTATTTCTATCTTTACATCTACTCGTTTTAATATATAATTGAGACGCTCTGTACCTCAGGAAAACACCCTACACTCCAATGCCTGCCAGGGAGAGAATTGTCCAGGTTGTTAGCCGCCAGCAGGTCACAGCTGAACAAGTGATAAAACCGGCTCTAGGGAGCAAAGAGAAACGTACCCCAGAGGAGAGCTCAGAGAAGGGGTAGGGAATCTCAGAAACCACTGAGGTGGGTGAGGATTCCTGTGACTCTAACACAGAGAAGCAGTGTACTTCCAAGTATGGGAAGGGCTGAGACTAGCCCCTTTCCAATAGAAGGCAACATGCCCTCAGGTGCAGGGTCAAGAGAGGTGTTGTCAGTGATTAAGGAAACTGTCCCAGTTGTTAGCTGTCAGAGTTCTGCAGCTGAACAAGAGACAGAACCCTTCCTAAGAAGCACAGAGAAATGTGTTTTAGGAGGGGGCTCAGAGGAGGAAAGTGGGTAAGAAATAGTGGGTGGGGGTACAGGAATGTCTCCTCACTAGTCACTTGGGGCAGGATGCCCAGGACACTAGGAGGATGGCTGGATCAGCATCTGTCCACCCAGGCACTCAGCCTGTGACCCAGGTTTTGAGAAGGAACCGTGGAACTGACCTCCTGGAGGGGAGCAGTCATACTGCTGACTTCTCAGGGACAGAGAAAGGGGTGGCAGAGGCTACCCCAATCCGGGTCCCAATTTTTCAGGATGCTATTTCTGAGCGGCGAACAGCAGAGGCGAGCGGCGAACAGCAGAGGCTAACAGCGGGAGTTTGCCTGGGAGCTGTCCGAGAGGAGGTACGCTAAGTGCTGCATTAGGGGGGCTGTGTTGGTGAGTATCTGAGTGTCTGCTGCTGGGACAGTTGGTCAGTTTGACCGTGTGCTTGATTGCTTGCTTGTTTGTTTGAAAAGTGTGAATTGGGAGTGCTTTGTTCCAGCTGGGCCTTGAGTGGGCCTGACTGGTATATAAGGGCAGTCAGCAGCGAACCAGCTGAGCGGCGAACAGCAGAGACTAACAGAGGGTGTTTGCCTGGGAGTTAGCCTGGGGAGAACTCACTGAGGCTTTCATCTGTGGGTTTCTCTGAGTAGTTACTGCAACAGCTGAGGAAGCTCTTAAGAGGAAGGTGATATGAATGGTGAGCGATCAGCTGTTGTAACCTGCACAGGTTGTGCCATGTTTGTCTTTCTTCCGCAGGACAGAAGCGACTTTGTCTGCACAAAGTGCAAGCTGGTCTCCATATTGGAGGAGAAGGTTCGAGGGCTGGAGAAACAAGTATCAACTCTGCGTTGCATAAGGGAAAATGAAGATTTCCTGGACAGACGTCAGGAGATGCTTCTACGGCCACAATGTTCTGAAGATTCAGAGCAGGCGCAGCAGGGACAGAAGGATTGTGAGGAGGTTTGGCAGCATGTGACCTCCAGAAGAAGAAAGAGGAGCGTCCATGCACCAGCAATGGAGATACAGGTGAGGAATCGTTTCCATGTTCTCTCTAAAGGTGCTAATGCGGAGAGTGGACTAGATGGCCCATCTGAGGGAAGGGAGCAGAAGGAGACTCCACCGATTGGAAGGCAAAAGATGCACTGTCCTAGGGATGGGGGTTCCACGACCACCACTCCCAAGAGGAGGAGGAGGGTGGTGGTGGTCGGGGACTCCCTCCTCAGGGGGACTGAGTCATCTATCTGCCGCCCTGACCGGGAAAACCGAGAGGTCTGCTGCTTGCCAGGAGCTAGGATACACGATGTGACGGAGAGACTGCCGAGACTCATCAAGCCCTCGGATCGCTACCCCTTCCTGCTTCTCCACGTGGGCACCAATGATACTGCCAAGAATGACCTTGAGCGGATCACTGCAGACTACGTGGCTCTGGGAAGAAGGATAAAGGAGTTTGAGGCGCAAGTGGTGTTCTCGTCCATCCTCCCTGTGCAAGGAAAAGGCCGGGGTAGAGACCGTCGAATCGTGGAAGTCAACGAATGGCTACGCAGGTGGTGTCGGAGAGAAGGCTTTGGATTCTTCGACCATGGGATGGTGTTCCAAGAAGAAGGAGTGCTAGGCAGAGACGGGCTCCACCTAACGAAGAGAGGGAAGAGCATCTTCGCCAGCAGGCTGGCTAACCTAGTGAGGAGGGCTTTAAACTAGGTTCACCGGGGGAAGGAGACCAAAGCCCTGAGGTAAGTGGGGAAATGGGATCCTGGGAGGAAGCACAAGCAGGAGAGCGCAACAGGGGAGGACTCCTGTCTCATGCTGAGAAAGAGGGACGATCGTTGAGTTATCTTAAGTGCCTATACACAAATGCAAGAAGCCTGGGAAACAAGCAGGGAGAACTGGAAGTCCTGGCACAGTCAGGGAACTATGATGTGATTGGAATAACAGAGACTTGGTGGGATAACTCACATGACTGGAGTACTGTCATGGATGGATATAAACTGTTCAGGAAGGACAGGCAGGGCAGAAAAGGTGGGGGAGTTGCGTTGTATGTAAGAGAGGAGTATGACTGCTCAGAGCTCCGGTATGATACTGCAGAAAAACCTGAGAGTCTCTGGATAAAGTTGAGAAGTGTGAGCAACAAGGGTGATGTCGTGGTTGGAGTCTGCTATAGACCACCAGACCAGGGGGATGAGGTGGACGAGGCTTTCTTCTGGCAACTAGCAGAAGTTGCTAGATCACAGGCCCTGGTTCTCATGGGAGACTTTAATCACCCTGATATCTGCTGGGAGAGCAATACAGCGGTGCACAGGCAATCCAGGAAATTTTTGGAAAGTGTAGGGGACAATTTCCTGGTGCAAGTGCTGGAGGAACCAACTAGGGGCAAAGCTTTTCTTGACCTGCTGCTCACAAACAGGGAAGAACTAGTAGGGGAAGCAAAAGTGGATGGGAACCTGGGAGGCAGTGACCATGAGATGGTCAAGTTCAGGATCCTGACACAAGGAAGAAAGGAGAGCAGCAGAATACGGACCCTGGACTTCAGAAAAGCAGACTTTGACTCCCTCAGGGAACAGATGGGCAGGATCCCCTGGGAGAATAACATGAAGGGCAAAGGGGTCCAGGAGAGCTGGCTGTATTTTAAAGAATCCTTATTGAGGTTGCAGGAACAAACCATCCCGATGTGTAGAAAGAATAGTAAATATGGCAGGCGACCAGCTTGGCTAAACAGTGAAATCCTTGCTGATCTTAAACGCAAAAAAGAGGCTTATAAGGAGTGGAAGATTGGACAAATGACCAGGGAGGAGTATAAAAATATTGCTCAGGCGTGCAGGAGTGAAATCAGGAAGGCCAAATCACACTTGGAGTTGCAGTTAGCAAGAGATGTTAAGAGTAACAAGAAGGGTTTCTTCAGGTATGTTAGCAACAAGAAGAAAATCAAGGAAAGTGTGGGCCCCTTACTGAATGAGGGAGGCAACCTAGTGACCGAGGATGTGGAAAAAGCTAATGTACTCAATGATTTTTTTGCCTCTGTCTTCACGCACAAGGTCAGCTCCCAGATTGCTGCACTGGGCAGTACAGCATGGGGAGAAGGTGACCAACCCTCTGTGGAGAAAGAAGTGGTTCGGGACTATTTAGAAAAACTGGACGTGCACAAGTCCATGGGGCCGGATGCGCTGCATCCGAGGGTGCTAAAGGAGTTGGCGGGTGAGATTGCAGAGCCATTAGCCATTATTTTTGAAAACTCACGGCGATCGGGGGAGGTCCCAGATGACTGGAAAAAGGCTAATGTAGTGCCCATCTTTAAAAAAGGGAAGAAGGAGGATCCGGGGAACTACAGGCCAGTGAGCCTCACCTCAGTCCCTGGAAAAATCATGGAGCAGGTCCTCAAGGAATCAATTATGAAACATTTAGAGGAGAGGAAAGTGATCAGGAACAGTCAGCATGGATTCACGAAGGGGAAGTCGTGCCTGACTAACCTAATTGTCTTCTATGATGAGATAACTGGCTCTGTGGATGAGGGGAAAGCAGTGGATGTGTTATTTCTTGACTTTAGCAAAGCTTTTGATACTGTCTCCCACAGTATTCTTGCCACCAAGTTAAAGAAGTATGGGCTGGATGAATGGACTGTAAGGTGGATAGAAAGCTGGCTAGATCATTGGGCTCAACGGGTAGTGATCAATGGCTCCATGTCTAGTTGGCAGCCGGTTTCAAGTGGAGTGCCCCAAGGGTCGGTCCTGGGGCCGGTTTTGTTTAATATCTTTATTAATGATCTGGAGGATGGTGTGGACTGCACTCTCAGCAAGTTTGCAGATGACACTAAACTAGGAGGCGTGGTAGATACACTAGAGGGTAGGGATCGGATACAGAGGGACCTAGACAAATTGGAGGATTGGGCAGAAAAAAACCTGATGAGGTTCAACAAGGACAAGTGCAGAGTCCTGCACTTAGGACGGAAGAATCCCATGCACTGCTACAGACTAGGGACCGAATGGCTAGGTAGCAGTTCTGCTGAAAAGGACCTAGGGGTCACAGTGGACGAGAAGCTGGATATGAGTCAACAGTGTGCTCTTGTTGCCAAGAAGGCTAACGGCATTTTGGGCTGTATAAGTAGGGGCATTGCCAGCAGATCGAGGAACGTGATCGTTTCCCTTTATTCGACATTGGTGAGGCCTCATCTGGAATACTGTGTCCAGTTTTGGTCCCCACACTACAAGAAGGATGTGGAAAAATTGGAAAGAGTCCAGCGGAGGGCAACAAAAATGATTAGGGGTCTGGAGCACATGACTTATGAGGAGAGGCTGAGAGAACTGGGATTGTTTAGTCTCCAGAAGAGAAGAATGAGGGGGGATTTGATAGCAGCCTTCAACTACCTGAAGGGGGGTTCCAAAGAGGATGGAGCTCGGCTGTTCTCAGTGGTGGCAGATGACAGAACAAGGAGCAATGGTCTCAAGTTGCAGTGGGGGAGGTCCAGGTTGGATATCAGGAAAAACTATTTCACTAGGAGGGTGGTGAAACACTGGAATGCGTTACCTAGGGAGGTGGTGGAGTCTCCTTCCTTGGAGGTTTTTAAGGCCCGGCTTGACAAAGCCCTGGCTGGGATGATTTAGCTGGGAATTGGTCCTGCTTTGAGCAGGGGGTTGGACTAGATGACCTCTTGAGGTCCCTTCCAACTCTGATATTCTATGATTCTATGATTCTATGATAAGTTTTTGGAAAGTAACTGTGTCTCTTTAAATCAAGATGCAGCTCCAATGCCTGTGAAAACAGAGGAGTTGGGACCAGGAAATTGCCAGGTATTTGTGAAAATACAAATAGCGGAACTAACAGGGAGGGGAGGTGCCTCCCCCCACACTGGTGAGACACAGAAAGCAATTATGGGAGAGCTGCTGGGAAAAGGTGCATCTGATTGAAGGGTAAACACACCTAGCCCAGAGAGCCCAGATCACAGCCCTCTAGGGGGCAGGGAAGGACTCAGTGCTGGGAGGAGGAAACACCAGGTAACCCCAAAAGAGGAGCTGGATTTTCTACATATGTACAGTCCTAGGGTTGGGAGGCCACTCCCCAAAGGGCCAGCCAATGTGCAGGATCCCCCTGAAAACCTATCTTACCAGACCCTGAGGCACCAAAATTGCAGAAACATGGTTAAACCAATAGCCCACAAAGAGGGGAACAATGGAGGGAAGGAAAAGCCAGTGACTGATTATATGGGAGAGAGTCAAAGGACACCATGGGTAAAGAACAAACTAACCTCAAACTACAGTATCTGAACAGAGGACATAGTATCATAAAGATACTTGTAAACGCACATCTGTGATAAAAAATTTAGTATTAATGTTAAAGCTTTGGGGATAAGAATTTTGACACGGATGTTAAACCATATGATAATGCTAGTTGTCACAGGGTGTGGGGGAGTCAAGGCCCTGCACCCCGCACTTCCTGCAATTCACTGAGTCTCTCAGCCAGCCAGTAAAACAGAAGGTTTATTAGATGACAGGAACACAGTCTAAAACAGAGCTTGTAGGTACAGAAAACAGGACCCCTCAGTCAGGTCCCTCTTGGGGGATGGGGAGCCCAGACCCAGGTTCCGGGCATCCCCCTATCTCCCCAGCCAGCTCCAAACTGAAACCCCTTCTTGCTGCCTCACCCAGCCACACCCCCAGCCACTCCTCCAGCGTTTGTCCAGTTTCCTGGGCAGAAGGTGTCACCTGGCCCCAAGCCCGTCTTGGGCTCAGGTTATGAAGGGCAGTTGCCATCCTTTATGTGCTGGCTGTCAAGTATCATCCCTCAGTGAAGTCATTTCCCATTCCCTTATTTCCCATCACCATCTAGCAGTACCCCCAGGGAAATGGAGGCATGCCCCATGTTAGCAGAAGACAGAAAACTAGTAAAACTCCCATGCAACATTACCAGGTTAATACTCCCTACTCCATCAAACTATTTTTCAATGAATACCTATAAACAGGTTTAAAGCTTATCACAGCAGAGAAACCATAAAAAACCTGGTTTACCGTATGTGAATGGGGAAACTGAGACATGCTGCCTCATGGCCTTTATGGCTGGATGCCAAGAGAACTATAACTCAAACTGCCTTTGAGCTAGTCAGTGACTAACCCTCTTGCAGCAAACTAAGAGGGGAGGTGTGACGCTCTGTACCTCGGAGGGAACACCCTACACCCCCATGTTCATTTTTATAAAATGATTGCGTGGTATCCAATGCAAAGTTTTTCATGTCGGGTGTCTTCGGAAGGCTCATGATGCGCTGAGCATGATTGTTATAGTGATGTTACAGTAACTGTTACAGTAATGTCATAGTAATGTTATAGGTTATAATTTCATGTATATAGTAATGAGACTGAAAATGTATCCTCATGGCTTAAAGAAAGCCCAGGCAAAAACTCTCCAAGAACAGAGAAGTAGTTCACACCTCATCAGGGCATGTATGGGGCAAACCCAGCCCAGCCTCACAGAGACAAAGGCCGCTGGCCTAGGCCACAACAAAAGGATCTGTTGGACAATGAGTGAGTCATCCCCCTTCCTTTTCTCAGTTTGGGACTGCGATGAGGTAATGCTCACCTGACTCCGAAGGGGAGAGGTGCAAAGCCAAGAGGGAAGAAAGAACATGACAAAAGGGAGAGACATTTGCCATGCTCTTTATCTCTCTTCCACCTACATCTACAGACACCACACCAAGCAACTGAATGCTGATCAAAGGGGAGAGCCTGGCTGAAAAGCAACCAGCCAGCCTGTGGTGAGAAGCATCTAAGTTTGTAAGGGCATTGAAAGTGTTAATATCAGCTTAATATGTGTTTTGCTTTTGTTTCATTTGACCAAATCTGACTTGTTATGTTTTGACTTAAAATCTATTTGTTTATTCTACCTGAAGCAGTGCGTTTGGTTTGAAGCGTGACAGAGATACCTTTGGGATAACAAGCCTGGTACATATCAATTTCTTTGTTAAATTGACGAACTCATATAAGCTTGCAGCATCCAGTGGGCAAAACTGAATACAGACGGAGGTTCCTAGAGTTGTGTCTGGGACCGGAGGTATTGGCTAGTGTCATTTGGTTGCACAATCAAAGGAGCAGCTTACATGCCAGAGGCTGTGCATGAATAGCCCAGGAATGGGGGTTCTCACAGCAGAGCAGGGTAAGGCTAGCTCCCAGAGTCGAGAATTGGAGTGGCTTAGCAGATCACCGGTCCGGACAACAGCGGAGGGGAACGTCACAATAATTTGCTTATCAAATAAATTATGAAGTGGTCAAGTTAAGAAAGTTTCTAATCAAAATTAATTTAAAAAGTGATTTTTGATCAGACTTAAAAACATTAACATAACCTCATGGAAACCAAACAATTAAAAGAAACAAATTATGTTTACATGTCTTGTACATGTATGTCTTGTCCAACATATTTCTAGTATACAGAGAGCTGCAATTGTTTTTACTTTTCTCACTCTCTAAAAATAACCTGAAATCGCTTTGTAATTTAATCGTCAAAATAAGTTATTTTAAAAATTCTGAAAGTTACCTCAAAGAGAGCCATATTTTTCCCTTCATAGATATTTCCTCTGTCCATCTCGGCACTGTTAATAAATGGGCTACTTTCCTTCGGAATCCCATCTCCTGGTGGAAAATAAGAAATGGTTAGAAACAAAGGAAACAGCAATGCCTACCTCAGAAAAGTTATTGAAACTTAGAAACAGGCTCATTAGCCCAATTTTTCCCCTTATGAAGGCTTTGTGTTGGCCTAACTCAAACCAAGGATAGCCAGACCAGTTCACTGATTAATTTAGCTAGCCTCTGAAGCCAGGTAAGAAATGAGGACAAAAATTTTGTTAATATCAGGGCTGTCAAGCGATTAAAAAAATTAATCGCAATTAATCGTGCTGTTAAACAAGAATAGAATACCATTTATTTAAATATTTTGGATGTTTACTACATTTTCAAATATATTAATTAAAATTACAACACAGAATACAAAGTGTACAGTGCTCACTTTATATTTATTTTTGATTACATATATTTGCACTGTAAAAAAAAAAGTATTTTTCAATTCACTTCAAACAAGTACTGTAGTGCAATCTCTTTATCATGGAAGTTGAACTTACAAATGTAGAATTATGTAAAAAAAACTGCATTCAAATATAAAACAATGTAAAACTTTAGAGCCCACAAGTCCACTCAGTCCTACTTCTTGGCAGGACTGGCTCCAGGCACCAGTAAACCAAGCAGGTGCTTGGAGTGGCACATTTTCAGGGGTGGCATTCCAGCCAGCCTCTTTTTTGGGAGGGGGGGTGCGGTTGGGTGGCAAAAGCCTAGAGCCAGCCCTGGCAGCAGCGCGTCCTGCACTGGGACGCCCTGGGGCCGCTGCAGTTCGCATCAGGGAGCAGCGTCCACACCTTATGGCTCGGCGGGCTCCGAGAGCCACTCAGGCTGGGGCCTCCCCTTGGGGCACACGGAGCTGCCTGCAGGTGCCACAGGGCGGCCGCCCCCCAGCACCGCAGGGACTGTGGCAGGGCGGTCAGGAGCGGAGCCATAGAGGGCGGGGCGCTGCCATGCAGGGCCCGCGTCCCGCTCTCCGGGGCTCCAGTCCCTCTGGGGCTGCCCTGCCCTGGCTCCTCAGACCCCTGTTGTTATAATCCTATTGTTATAAGTGCGATTAATCGCGATTAATTTTTTTGAATTAATCGCGTGAGTTAACTGCAATTAATTGACATCCCTAGTTAATATATAAATTAACACACAGAAAAACCCACTGTTCAGTGACACTTAAAGTTACTTAGTGACAGTTAAGGTTGTATCGGTACTGAGCCTATCCACGGAAACCTTAATAGTATAGAAATAAGAGGGAAAAGAGAAAAGGCTTCACTTGCACTTTTATGCAAAATCTATCGGTACCTTCCTACTCTCTTGTCCATTGACTTTGAGAGTTATTCTACATTAACATTGCTGAAGTCACTATTCAGGTTTTTCATAAGATATGAATTGGATGAAGCTGAGGTACATATTGCTTTTCAGTGTCTATTAGAAAAGAAAGCATATGCCTTAGCAACAATTGGAGCTGCAGTAAAGAGTTAATCATCAACTATTTTGTTTGTTTCAAACTCCCTTGCCTGATAATAATTCTCAAGGTAGGGGCATGACACAATCAATATGTTTGAATGTAAATTATTTCTGTATGTAAAAATGTAGATCTATTCTGAAGCAAGACTTATGGCTATCACAAAATATAATCTCTTTCATTCTCATCTAATTCTCGCTGTATATCTGCTAACTCTGAGTCAGACGATTCAAAGACTATGCATGGTCTGCCGTTCTCAGCTGCCATTCCAAAGGCATGATCATAGAATATTAGGGTTGGAAGGGACCTCAGGAGGTCATCTAGTTCAACCCCCCCGCTCAAAGCAGGACCAATTCCCAACTAAATCATCCCAGCCAGGGCTTTGTCAAGCCTGACCTTAAAAACCTCTAAGGAAGGAGATTCCACCACCTCCCTAGGTAACCTATTCAGTGTTTCACCACCCTCGTAGTGAAAAAGTTTTACCTAATATCCAACCTAAACTTCCCTCACTGCAACTTGAGACCATTACTCCTTGTTCTGTCATCTGGTACCACTGAGAACAGTCTAGTTCCATCCTCTTTGGAACCCCCTTTGAGGTAGTGGAAAGCAGTTATCAAATCCCCCCTCTTTCTTCTCTTCTGCAAACTAAACAATCCCAGTTGCCTCAACCTCTCCTCATAAGTCATGTGTTCCAGACCCCTAATCATTTTTGTTGCCCTCCGCTGGACTCTCTCCCATTTTTCCACATCCTTCTTGTAGTGTGGGGCCCAAAACTGGACACAGTACTCCAGATGAGGCCTCACCAATGTCGACTAGAAGGGAATGATCATGTCCCTCGATCTGCTGGCAATGCCCCTACTTATTCAGCCCAAAATGCCATTAGCCTTCTTGGCAACAAGGGCAAACTGTCGACTCATATCCAGCTTCTCGTCCACGGTAACCTCTAGGTCCTTTTCTGCAGAACTGCTGCCTAGCCATTCGGTCCCTAGTCTGTAGCAGTGCATGGGATTCTTCCATCCTAAGTGCAAGACTCTGCACTTGTCCTTGTTGAATCTCATCAGGTTTCTTTTGGCCCAATCCTCTAATTTATCTAGGTCCCTCTGTATCCTATCCCTACCCTCCAGCGTATCTACCACTCCTCCCAGTTTAGTGTCATCTGCAAACTTGCTGAGAGTGCAGTCCATGCCATCCTCCAGATCATTAATGAAGATACTGAACAAAACCGGCCCCAGGACCAACACTTGGGGCACTCCGCTTGATACTGGCTGCCAACTAGACATGGAGCCATTGATCACTACCTGTTGAGCCCGACGATCTAGCTAGCTTTCTATCCCCTTTATAGTCCATTCATCCAGCCCATACTTCTTTAACTTGCCGGAAAGAATACTGTGGGAGACTGTATCAAAAGCTTTGCTAAAGTCAAGGAAAAACACAACTACTGCTTTCCCCTCATCCACAGAGCCAGTTATCTCCTCATAGAAGACAATTAGGTTAGTCAGGCATGACATGCCCTTGGTGAATCCATGCTGACTGTTCCTGATCACTTTCCTCTCCTCTAAGTGCTTCAGATTTGATTCCTTGAGGACCTGCTCCATGATTTTTCCAGGGACTGAGGTGAGGCTGACTGGCCTGTAGTTCCCCGGATCCTCCTCCTTCCCTCTTTTAAAGATGGGCACTACATTAGCCTTTTTCCAGTCATCCAGAACCTCCCCCGATCGCCAGGAGTTTTCAAAGATAATGGCCAATGGCTCTGCAATTACATCCGCTAACTCCTTTAGCATCCTCAGATGCAGCGCATCCAGCCCCATGGATTTGTGCTCATCCAGCTTTTCTAAATAGTCCCAAACCACTTCTTTCTCCACAGAGGGCTGGTCACTTCCTCCCCATGCTGTGCAGTAGTCTGGGAGCTGACCTTGTTCGTGAAGACAGAGGCAAAAAAAGCATTGAGTACATCAGCTTTTTCCACATCCTCTGTCACTAGGTTGCCTCCCTCATTCAGTAAGGGGCCCACAATTTCCTTTACTTTCTTCTTGTTGCTAACATAATGATGATCAGAGGGTTCCGATGGCACTGTGACAGTATCCTCCCTTGCCTCAGCTCGGCAGCCACTGGTACCCCGGTCCATGAGCATCGCTGCAGCAAAAGTAGGATCAACCAGCTTGTGGCCATATTGGAGCTTGTGGCCCCAATATTCACCTTCAGAACTGTCTTGCTCAACCCGGGAGGAATCCTCTCTCACCACCCCATCCTTTTTTGAGCAGATGTTCAGAACCGGGGCTGGATGTTGTGCCAGTCAGCCCAGCTCTAACAGTACCAATGGATCCAGAGAGGTTCCCCTTGCTGTCCCCGGATGCGGCTGTGTCATCGACATCCTCCCTTCCCCCAAATGACTACCATCAATTTCAGGAGCTGCTCAAGAGAATAGCTAATGCTCTTCAGATCCCTCTCAAGGAGGTGCAGTACAGTCAGAGAGACAAAGCAGAAGCTCCGACTCCAACCATGCAGCAGTGAGAAGGAATTGTCCACCTGGTCCTTTACCACCCTGGGCAAAACCATGAGGCTATGCAGGAGCACATGGATGGACCAACGGACACTTTGAAAAGCTCCAGTTCGAGGTGCCTGGTGCATGTGCATAACCCTCAGTGGATGCAATAGGGACCATCATTTGAAAAAAAAAAAAAAAAAAAAAAAAAACTTAGGTTCAATGACTGAAGGGCTTTTGAAAAGTTTCTCTCTTTTGTTTAGCAGACACACTCTAAACAGACACACAAGAATTATGTACAGCTGTGCCCTGCAAATGCTGCCATATTATAGTAATAGGAAAACTATGGCCTTATGAAATGTGTGGGTTTATGCTGACAATCATTTTGAAGGGCTATGAATAAGGCTATGTTTTAGTCACGGGTATTTTTAGTAAAAATCATGAACAGGTCACAGGCAGCAAATAAAAATTCATGGCCCGTAACCTGCCCATGTCTTGTACTATATACCCTGACTAAATCTTGGGAGGAGGGCCTGGGGGTGTCACAGGTGCTTGTGGGGGGCAGCCAGGGGGGCACCATGAGTGCTTGGGAGGGCGACCCAGGGGGCACCGCGGGTGCTCCAGGGGAGCAGCCTGGGAACCTCGCCAGTGCTGGTGGGGGGGGGGGCTTGGCAGAGCTGGCAGGCTCTCTTCCTGACTCCTCACGGCTCCCAGAAGTGGCAATACATCCCTCCCTCAGCTCCATGCACTGCTCCCGCCCCAACCACCGGCTCCGCAGCTCCGACTGGCAGTGCTTGCAAGCAGAGGTAGTGTGCAGAGCTTGGACCTGAGGGAGGGACATGTCACCACTTCCAGGGAGCCTCCCAAGGTAGAGCACCGCCCAGAGCCCTCACTCACTCCTGCGCCTCAACGCAAACTCCTGCTGCTGCTGGAGGTGGGTGGAAGGGAGGCGGTGGTCTGAGATCCTCAGGTGGCCCCCAGGCTAGCCACACTGGCTGCTGAAGAAGTCATGGAGGTCATAAGAACATAAAAACGGCCACACTGGGTCAGACCAAAGGTCCATCCAGCCCAGTATACTGTATACCGACAGTGGACAATGCCAAGTGCCCCAGAGGGAGTGAATCTAACAGGTAATGAACAAGTGATCTCTCTCCTGCCATCCATCTCCACCCTCTGATAAACAGAAGCTAGGGACACCATTCCTTACCCATCCTGGCTAATAGCCATTAATGGACTTAACCTCCATGAATTTATCCAGTTCTCTTTTAAACCCTGTTATAGTCCTAGCCTTCACAACCTCCTCAGGCAAGGAGTTCCATAGGTGGACTGTGCGCTGTGTGAAGAATAACTTCCTTTTATTTGTTTTAAACCTGCTGCCCATTAATTTCATTTGGTAGCCCCCCTAGTTCTTATATTATGGGAACAAGTAAATAACTTTTCCTTATTCACGTTCTCCACACCACTCAGGATTTTATATACACCTCTACCCCGATTTAACGCTGTCCTCGGGAGCCAAAAAAATCTTACCACGTTATAGATGAAACCGTGTTATATCGAATTTGCTTTGATCCACCAGAGTGCACGGCCCTGCCCCCCCCCCCCCCCCGGAGCACTGCTTTTCCACATTATATCTGAATTCATGTTATATCAGGTCGCGTTATATCGGGGTAGAGGTGTACCTCTATCATATCCCCCCTTAGTGGGGAATCCGTGACTTTTGTTAACTCTGTGACAAACTCGCAGCCTTAGCTATGAAATCCCTAGAATGTAAGAGACTGACAAACTCTTCAGATTGAAACTAGTCTTTCCAATATTTTTTTACAGAACTGAGTAGAACACAGCTCTGAAGTCTCTGGATCATCTAAAATCCAGCTGGTACTAGAGAAAATACCGTAATGTCCAGGAAATATTGATCCCTCTCAGAAACATTTCCTTTCCCCCTCAAGCATTTAGAATTCTTCCTGTGCCCAACTGTTGGTTACATTAAGTAAACCTACTTGTCTGGGCCAACACAGTATTTGAACACGAGAAGATTAAAATAACGATGTATATTTTATTTTAATCTCTATTTTAAATCATTTAGATTAAACAAAATCAAGGTCCTGATCCCTTGGTGCTTTCTGACATAAAAGGAATGTTAAACCCAATGTCTAGATTTGAAATTTGTCTAAGTAGTACAGGTTAACATTGTGCTTTCTGAAAAAGAAAGGAAGGAACTCGAAATAGTCAGGACACTGATTTTATGTTTCATCCAAAACATTTGAAATGAAGATTAAACCACACACACCATCAATATTGATACCATTGTGTTCAAATGTAATGCATATTGCTAAAGTTATAAGATAAAAATTCAAACTATGTTAAAAGACACCAAATATTTTTAAGATATAGTTATAATGTCTGATTTAGTTTGATTTGCTGTACATTCCTTCTCCTATTAAGATAAAATTTACAGCTATTCAGAAGGTTGTAAAAAAAATTCCCAGAGATTAGAGAGATTTGGTTTGATAGGCAAGATCTTGTTAAATCCACAATCCTTTGTCATTTCAATAAATCATTTCTCAGTAGACTCCGACATACATCTTCCATGCCTCAGTACATATGCAGTGCAAAGCAAACTGTTGGGGGTGGAGGAGAATTTCCATAATCCTTTTATTCAAGTAATTTTCCACACTGGTAAGAAACTGTGCCCTCACTGCAAAACTGTGCTAGGCCTTGCACTTACTTGCATGAATCCATCTAAAACAGAGAGGCATAGACACATGTTATGACACTGCAGTAGCAGCTCCAAATTTAAAGTTGTAATTTATTTCCTGTTATAAACCCAATTTTGACATACCTTTCAGATCCTTCCAAAAAAATATTTTCCAGATGAAATGTATGTGACGGCTTAGAAGAAAGGTTTAATCTTAGGCTCTCAAATAACACCCCTTAGATTAAGCCTAAGAGTATCCTTCAGATAACTAACAGAAGTTTCCAGATCACAGGCCCGGGTTCTCATGGGGGATTTCAATCACCCTGACATCTGCTGGGAGAGCAATACAGCAGCGCACAGACAATCCAGGAAGTTTTTGGAGAGTGCTAGGGACAAATTCCTGGTGCAAGTGCTGGAGGAACCAACTAGGGGCTGCACTCCTCTTGACCTGCTGCTCGCAAACAGGAAAGAATTGGTAGGGGAAGTAGAAGTGGGTGGCAATCTGGGCAACAGTGACCATGAGATGGTCACGTTCAGGATCCTGACAAAAGGAAAAAAGGAGAGCAGCAGAATACGGACCCTGGACTTCAGAAAAGCAGACTCTGACTCCCTCAGGGAACTGATGGGCAGGATCCCCTGGAAGGCTAATGTGAGAGGGAAAGGAGTCCAGGAGAGCTGGCTGTATTTTAAAGAAGCCTTATTGAGGGCACAGGAACAAACCATACCGATGTGCAGAAAGAATAGCAAATATGGCAGGCAACCTACTTGGCTTAACAGAGAAATCTTTGGTAAGCTTAAGCACAAAAAGGAAGCTTACAAGAAGTGGAAACTTGGACAGATGACTACGGAGGAGTATAAAAATATTGCTTGAGCATGCAGGGGTGTAATCAGAAAGTACAATTGGAGTTGCTGCTAGCAAGGGATGTGAAGGGTACCAAGAAGTGCTTCTACAGGTATGTTAACAACACAAAGAAGGTTAGGGAAAGTGTGGGACCCTTACTGAATGGCGGAGGCAACATAGTGACAGATGATGTGGAGAAAGCGGAAGTGCTCGATGCTTTATTTGCCTCGGTCTTCACACGCCTTGGGCAGCACAGTATGGGGAGGAGGTAAGCAGCCCTCAGTGGTGAAAGAACAGGTTAAGAACTATTTAGAAAAACTGGACATGCACAAGTCCATGGGGCTGGATGCAAAGCATCCAAGGGTGCTGAGGGTGTTGGCTGATGTGATTGCAGAGCTATTGGCCATTATCTTTGAAAACTCGTGACGATCAGGGGAGGTCCCGGATGATTGGAAAAAGGCAAATATAGTGCCCATCTTTAAAAAAGGGAAGAAGGAGAATCCGGGGAACTACAGCCTCATCTCAGTCCCCGGCAAAATCATGGAGCAGGTCCTCAAGGAATCCATTTTGAAGCACTTGGAGGAGAGGAAGGTGATCAGGAACAGTCAACAGGGATTCACCAAGGGCAAGTAATGCCTGACCAGCCTGATTGCCTTCTATGATGAGATAACTGGCTTGGTGGATATGGGGAAAGCAGTGGATGTGATATTCTGTGGAAGACCGTATCAAAAGCTTTGCTAAAGTCAAGGTATAATGTCAGGGTGATGGAAGTCCACCATGAGAACCAGGGCCAGGGATCTGGAAACTTATGTTAGTTGTCCGAAGAAAGCCTCGTCTACCTCATTCTCCTGGTCTGGTGGATATTACAAAACTGGTAAAGAATTTATAAGAATATTTGCAAGCACAGGTGAGTATCACTGCTACTGTAGCTCAGGAGTGTGAGCAAACTAGAATTATATTCTGGAATCTTAGATATCTTGGCCCTTTTATCCTAAACTATTCTGAGAAATAGAAGGAAAAAGCCTTGTCATATAAAAGGTAAGGCTGAGGAACATTGGTGTCATGACCAAGATGTAGAGATCTATGGTAGAGCTGCACAGAGTGAAGTGGCTGAGCTTCATGCTGTTTTATACGAAGGAATGCATGGTTTTTAGTACAGATGCTCCTCTTTTAAAGGATGATTTGATGTTTTTGGTGATGAAGGATTATATTCAGCTTTTAAGGAAGGTTTTGTCTGATAGCGAATATGCCCTCGCAGAGACTAGACCTGCATGGCTATGGTTTCACCAGGAAATGAGACAGAGAAGGAACAGGGACAAGAGTATAGTGAAGTGCTGACCAGATCCAGAGCTCAAGACAGAGAGCAAGCAGATTCTGACACAGAGCAGTTCAAGTCAGGACAGTTTGGTTTGCAATAAGACCTGTAATTTTGCTGCCAGAGCAACGGGAATTTCTGTTTTAGGATTTAGAACAGAGTCCTCAAGATCAAGAACAGGGTAGTCTTTGGACCTATGGAGGGCGCAAAACTAGAGGTAAAGTTTAGCAGCACCAAATACCCCTTTCTTTCAAATTTTGAGAGATATTTTTAACAGTGCTGAACAAGGCATGCTGCAATCCACTACTGTTTGTGAAAATACAGAGGCATTTGTACAGAGGCAGAATGGAGTGGATTTCCTAACCTTCTGTGAGTAGCAGCTAGTAAAGAGCAAGGAGAGAATCTACTCTTCAGCCCCCTAGCCTATTTTCTGCAGATGACGTTATTAAACAGCAGTATCTCAAAAGCTAGTAAAAGTCCAGAGGAATTAGATGAGGGACCTCCATCCTGTTCCAGTGTATGTTAAAACATTGGATTTGGTGGCTAAAAAACTTGGTCATTAACAGAAGAGTGATCTAATTATGTTGCATGCTAGAAGAATTGAGAAAACTACTCAAAGGTTTCTGTTGAATGATAGGGATTGTTTAAAGATTTTGCAAATGACAGTAGATCCTTTGTGGTATGCCCTATGCCCAGACTTTCAGTCAGAAGCTAAGGATTTTGCTGAGACACTGGCTAAATTGGAACAGATTTTATATCCAGGACAGGCAGGAATTGCACAGTTAGCACATCTTAGACAAGAAAAGGATGAGTCTCCTCATGCCTGTCATGAAAGATTACCAGCAGCCTGGGATGGCACTAACATGCACAGAGATGATGGTGTCCTCAATATGTGGATTTATTAATTAATAATGCCTTGCCTGCTATTAAAGAGAAGGTGGATTTGCACGTGAACAAAAAATTCACAGTGACCCAGGAGTTTGCCATTTTATACAAGGCTGAGTGGTTCATTGCCTTGGCAGTTATTAATTCTGCACTGAATTTCAGCATTTACACTATAGCCAGCAAGGAAATGCAGTGGGTTTTCTTTCACCTTGTTTTTGGCTGTCTAGTGAAGCCGGAGTTTGCCTATTCAGCCCAATGTAGATTACAGGAGAAGTCAGTCTATGGCTTTTTAGGATACATTTTGTTCAATTTCACACACTTAAATCATAAGGAAAAACATTAACCATTTTTTTAAATTTAAGTACCTTTTTATCACATAACTTGTTTTGGTCTGGGTTTTAATTCTGTAAGAGAACTGACTCAGGAAAGGATAAGATATAAAAATAATACAAAACTAACGGTGCAAAAGCATCCATCCTTCTATGCCCTTAAACAGAAGTTCCTCCTTACTTAGAGTGGGAGACCAAAGGACTTTTGCAGTATTGGCCCTAAACTATTGGCTGAGAAAGTATTGTGCAACTGTTGTATAAAAGAGGATGAACCGTCCAAACAGGCCTGTTTATTAAAAATGGAAGCACCTAAAAGTCCCTTCACAACACCAGCAGTCAAGCAGCTCATGAAGAGATGTTATAAGGTGAAGTTGTAGGAACTGAAGAAACAAATATACCATTGACCCAAGTTTTGTTTGAGACTCTGGACTTCAGAGTTGAGGAGACCCCAACCGATTCAAATGGAGGGTTGTACAGAGACAAATTACAGGTATGTTGTATGCAAGAACTTTTAGGGGGCTAGAGGGGACCTCGCTCCTTTGTTCAATTAATTGGACTTTTTTAGATCAATCCCCATACCAAGGCAATTTTTTTTAAAAAAAGCTGTAAACTGAAGAAGTCTCTTGACACAAATAAAATGTTTTAAAAGAGCACAATAAAAAGTAAAATGATGCCTTACATGTATTTCTTATTTTAAATTTCTCAGCAGCTGAGCCAGGGTTCTTCATAGGTCTTGGAGAATCTGGACACCAACAGTTCTGAAGAAGCAAACGGATTGGGACTGATCTGTTTTTGCCCAGACCCAAAAATCAGATGCTTATTCTAAAGGCCTGTACTATCTAACATTGAGGAAGAAATATGGTATTGAACCTGTGTGAGGCTGTAACTGTAAACTGTTATGCATGCAATTTTATGAGTTGCTGTGCACAGAATCATCAAGCAGTACCTGAGAGAGGAGCAATTTGAGAACTGCCCAAGGTGCATCATAGATGGCCCCGGCCAGATGATGTGAACTGTAAAATCCAAAAATTACTGGTAATTTATGCCTGGAGAATGTTTTAAATATTATCACCACATTGGGATATGCACTGCAGTGCCTCTGTTTAATCCAGGAACATTAAGTTCCAGGGAGAGAGTTGGTAGACAAAGTGACAGAAGCAGAGGACCAAGATAGAGGTTTAGCTGAAGTAACTGAACTAATGGATACATGTTTAATGTGTAATGTTGAACGTCATCTTCGTTCAGCAAATTACAAAATCCTGTTGAGGAAAAACCCTAAAAGTTTGAGTGTGATTTAGGAACAAAATGAGGTATGCTGTAAAAATAAAATAAATGTGTCTTTTAAATAAAATGTCAGTTGAAAATGACTGTTAAGCATGTTTTTGGAGCTCCCTGTAAGGGAGCCCTGTGTCATACAAACAGATCGACACACTGCTATGCAACACCTTGGGCCAAGCCAATCAAAGCACAGCCCCCATCAAGCCTATAGCATCAGGGCAGACCTATTGCATTTAAGTAAGCACCACACACCAAGGTGCAAACCGGTATAGAAAAACGTTGTCTGTAAGGGCTACAGGCACCTGCCACACAAAACCATCGTGAGATTTTTTTTTAGAGATGGCACATTTCAGAAATGAACCTCCTAAAAAAGAGTCAGATGTCTAAACAAGCCCAAATATGTTTCAACATGTCCAAATCTGACTTTCTTGAAAAAGGTCTTCAGAAATGTTCCATGGCCTCCTACAACAAGCAATATGCTAAACAATCTGTTGCACTTTGTATTAGCTATGACACTGAGTACGTTTCCTGGACTTGAAGAAGAGCT
Source organism: Malaclemys terrapin pileata (assembly GCF_027887155.1). Lineage (NCBI taxonomy): Eukaryota > Metazoa > Chordata > Testudines > Emydidae > Malaclemys > Malaclemys terrapin. The sequence goes on from NC_071506.1 coordinate 163,695,013, forward strand.
CTGTGTAAGCTTGAAGGCTTGTCTCTCTCACCAACAGAAGTTGTTCCACCCATCCTGGAGGATCCTAGAGCCCAGGCTCCAGCCCAAGTCTGGAAATCTACACGGCAATGAAACAGTCCCACAAACCCGTACCCTATGAACTCGGGTTGACTGGCACAGGCCAGCCCCTGGTTTTTCTTTGCCATGTAGACATATCCTTAGACATAAAATTATTAAAAATTTTATTTAAGTTGTGTCAGAGATAATTATTTAGTTATGGAAATTAGGTAAACTTAGCAACTTTTTAAAATGTAAAAACATGCTTACATTATTTTTAAAATTTATGATACACCAACTTTATTTAATTTTAATCCTGTACTTAAAAATTCCTTCATTGCAAAAGATAACAATTTTTTAAAAGAAGGGCGGGGGGGTATGCTCCTTCACTAACATTGCTCAATTCTTTAGCAAAAGGCTTTGCTTCTCCACAATTTACAAATGTCAATTTTATTTCACTAGCCTTAAAACATGAATTTTGGTTATTTTGCCTTTAAAAGTTACAAAACTGCTTCAAAGCTCTGTTTTAAAAGTTTATTTGTTAAAATATTTTTAAGTCAAAATCATATTTCTGGTAAAAAGGGTTACTAGCTCTTTTAGTCTTTAAGTTCTTAGAACATTTTGGGTTGTTTTTACACCCTTGATAAACTTTAAAAAGCACTATTTTCTAAAAAAGAAAATAATACTGAGGTATAAAGTTTCAGTGCTAATACAGGAGAGGCGAAAATTGCAGCACTCCTAGTAACATAGCATAATCAAGGGTTCTAAAAATATATTACTTTAAGTAAACAGAATAAGAGACATTGATATAAAGGTTAGACAACTTTCATTAGGGTCTTTCTATCAAGGCTACAGGCTTTATGTAAAAAGAGGTCATTTATTTTCTGGTACAACACCAAAAACAAATAAGAATGCCTCCTAAATTTACAAAAAAATTGTTAGTAAAGAAATCTACACACATGCTCCTTTTGATTGCTGTTCTAAAAGTGTGTTTCTTAAAATTTTACTTGGTTTAATAGCATTTAATTATTAAAAAACATTAGGAAAGAAAGAGTGTAGGGGGAAAACAGTATTCATACCGCTGATAAAAAGTGTTAACTGTTTTACGTACGGTAGTATTTCTTTTAAGTATTAGAGGGTAGCCGTGTTAGTCTGTATCTACAAAAATAAGGAGTCTGGTGGCACCTTAAAGACTAAGATTTATTTGGGCATAAGCTTTTGTGAGTAAAAATCTCATCTGAAGAAGTGAGGTTTTTACCCACGAAAGCTTATGCCCAAATAAATCTGTTAATCTTTAAGGTGCCACCAGACTCCTTGTTGTTTTTATTTCTTATAAGTTAACCTGTGTGTGTTTTGTATCAAGTGTGCAATTTTTAAAGCTTTCTTTACAGACTACAAGTAAATAAGTTTTGGGGGCAGTTTTCCTTTTAGGCAAAACTTTAAAAAGCAACCTAACACTAGTTTTTTAAAAAGACAGGTATTTCCACAAAAATTTTTGTTATGCACAGTGTTTGTATTTTTTAAACACACCAACTGTCAGTAGACACACGTTAGTGGTTATGTGGCACATTATGATTGGTTCAGGAAAATGCCTTCTATGACATAGCTATAGAACAGCATTTGACTGGCTCAGCCAAGACTCGAGGCATGGTTTGCCGGAGGCTGGCTAACTTTTGACAGACTTCTTGGTGTTTGACTAGAGTCAGCTGCAGGGGTAGAGTGGTTCTCTCAGTGACACAGCATTTCTTGCAGCTTTAAAACTTTCGCTCCCACTTTATTTTTTCCCCTTTCTGTAATAGGCTAAGAGTAGGGTTACCATTCGTCCGGATTTACCCGGACATGTCCTCCTTTTGTGTGCTAAAAATAGCGTCCGGGGGGAATTTGTAAAGCACTCACAATGTCCGGGATTAGCAGAGCAAGCGGCTGGGAGGGCTGCAGGGAAGTCCCGGGCTGGACTCAGGAGCAGCTGTAGAGGAGCCGGATCCGCCCTGCATTCTGAGCCGGCAGCTCCCTTGCAGCCCAGTCCAGCAGCACTGTGCAGGGCCAGACCGGGTTTTGTTGTGCAGGGCCAGACCGGGTTTTGTTGTGCTGGGGAGCTCAGCCACGTGTCCGGCTCGGCTGCACAGAGCCCAACACTCTGTTCTGAGCAGCAGGGTAAGGGGGACCGGGGGCAGGAAGGTTCTGGAGGGGGCAGTCAAGAAACGGGGGGGGCTTTTTGAGGGGAGTGGAGAAAGTTTTGGGCAGTCAGGGTACAGGTAGGGGGTAGGGTCCTGGGGGGTAGTTGGGGGGGGGTCTTAGGAGGGGGCAGTTAGGGGACAAGGAACAGGGAGTCTTAGGTAGGGGGTGGGGTTCTGGAGGGCAGTTAGGAGCAGGGGTCCCAGGAGGGGGCAGTCAGGGGACAAGGAGTGGGGGGTAGGGGGCTGGGAGTTCTGGGGGGGGCTGTCAGGTGGCAGGGGTGGGGAGATGGATCGGAGCAGTCAGGGGACAGGGAGCAGAGGGGTTTAGATGGGTTGGGAGTTCTGGGGAGGGAGTGGGGAGTGGTTGGATGGGGCGTGGGAGTCCCAGGGGTCTGTCTGGGGGTGGGGGTGTGGATAAGGGTTGGGGCAGTCAGGGGACAAGAGGCAGGGAGGCTTAGATAGGGAGTGGAGTCCTGGGGGGCAGTTAGGGGCAGGGGTCCCAGGAGGGGGCAGTCAGGGGACAAGGAACGGGGGGAGGGTTGGGGGTTCTGGGGGGGCGGGAAGTGGGAGGGGCAGGGGCGGGGCTAGGGCGGGGCTCCTCCCGTCCTCTTTTTTTCTTGCTGAAATATGGTAACCCTAGCTAAGAGGCTTTTGCTTTTCTCAAATGTTCTACAAGCCTCTCTCACTATCTGGTTAATTTTCTCTAAAAATACAGGTTCTATTCTTTATTTCAAAAACCGTATCATTTTTCAGACTTTATTTCAAAATAACCTAAATGCATATCTGTTTTTCTAAAAAGACTTGTTAATACATGTAAGGACTCTTCTCTTTTTTCCTTTTTTGCAGTTTTAAAACTATCTTTTCTGACATTTTTCCTTTATCACTTTATGCTAATCCACTTTATTTTGTAAATTATCTAAAAATACTGTGACAAAATTCCTCCTCTATCTTGGTGGGTCCTGCGCTTATTGGCAGATTTTCTTACCTCAGAGATTCACCATGTGGGTTGGGGAACAGCCCAGAGACCTTCCCCTCTGGGAGAGCCCACAGTCCAGGTCAATTGGGAGGTTTGGGGGGAACCCAGGCCCACCCTCTACTCCAGGTTCCAGCCCAGGGCCCTGTGGACTGCAGCTGTCTATAGTGCCTCCTGTAACAGCAGCATGACAGCTACAACTCCCTGGGCTACTTCCCCATGGCCTCCTCCAAAAACCTTCCTTATTCTCATCACAGGACCTTCCTCCTGGTGTCTGATAACGCTTGTGCTCCTCAGTCCTCCAGCAACACACCCTCTCAGCTCCTTGCACCTCTTGCTCCCAGCTCCTCACACTCCCACCACAAACCCAGGTGCCCTGATTAGCCTGCCTTAATTGATTCTAGAAGCTTCTTCTTAATTGGCTCCAGGTGTCCTAATTAGCCTGCCTGCCTTAACTGGTTCTAGCAGGTTCCTGATTACTCTAGTACAGCCTCTGCTCTGGTCACCCAGGGAACAGAAAACTACTCATCCAGTGACCAGTATGTTTGCTCTCTACCAGACTCCTGTACCCCACTGCTCTGGGTCTGTCACAATACCTATAAAATTATTTTTCTCTGAAAGTGTGTAAAAAAACAATTTTCTTCTAACCATAACATGTAAAAATACACACACACAAACAAGCCTAAGGTTCTCCATAAAAATTATAAAATAATTTCTTTTCAAAATGGCCAACCATGCCAAAAGCATACATGTCCACATGAGTCCAGGGGGCAGGACATAAGCCAAAAAGGAGGCATGGAATCCTGCCAAAATTAAATGGTAATGAATGCTATAGAGTTCTTAACTACTCACGTTTTCCAGATGAGAAGCTATTCTTGTAATGCTTCTCTGAACCATCTCCATTTTTTAATATCCTCCATAAAGTGTGGACACAATATTCCAGCAATGGTCTCCCCAGTACTATATACAGAGGTTACATCTCGTCCATACTCCTGCTTCAAGTAACCCCGTTAATAAATCCTAATGCTGTGTAGCCATTTTAACACAGTTTGCACTGGGTACTCATGTTCATTTGGTTATCTACAATAACCCTTAAATCCTTGTCAGAGGCACTGCTATCCACAGCATAGTCCCCCAACCTGCAAGTGTGACCTTCATTATTTTATGTTACATGTATGATCTTGCATTTAGCTGTAATGCAACACATTTGATCTGCAAGGTCTTGGAACATATTTTGAAAGAGAAAGTAGTTAAGGACATAGCAGTAACAGTAATTGGGATAAAATACAACATGGTTTTACAAAATGAAGATCGTGACAGACCAACCTGATCTCTTTCTTTGAGAAAATAACTGATTTTTTTAGACGAAGGAAATGCAGTAGATCTAATCTACCTGGATTTCTGTAAGGCATTTGATACAGTTTCACATGGGAAAGTATCAGTTGTGTTGAGGAAGATAGGAATTAATATGAGAATTAAAAGGTGAATAGGAACTGTCTGAAGGAAAGACTACAATGGGTCATGCTAAAGGTGAACTGTCAGGTCAGAGGAAGTTATTAGTGAAGTTCCTCAGGGATCAATCTTGGGACCAATCTTATTTCAGATTTTCATTCATGGTCTTGGCACAGAAAGTGAGAGTGTGCTTATAATATTTGTGGATGTTGGAAAGTATTGCCAACACAGAGGAGGACTGGATTATCATACAACAAGATCTGGATGACCTTGAAAGCTGTAGTAATAGAAATGTGATTAAATTTAATAGATCTCTGTACTATTAATATTGAGTATCAATAAGTCTGGAAAGTTCCAGAGAACTGGAAGAAAGCTAATATTGCACCAATATTTTTAAAGGATAAATGGGACACCACAAATCACTATAGCCTCTCAGATTGACATGGATCTTGGGCAAAATAGTGGAATGACAGATACAGGACTCAACCGGTATATTATAGGAAGATGGCAATTAACATGGGGTTAGGTCCAACTAACTTGTTTTTTTTTTCAATGAGATTACAAATCTGGTGGGCAAAGGTAATAATGTTGATGTAATATAGTCAGATTTCTGTAAGGCATTTGTACGCACAACATTTTGAGTAAAAGAATAGAACAACATCAAAATGGCATACAATAAATGGATTAAAAACTGGCTAACTGACAGGTCTCAAAATTGGACCAACTTCTGTTGGTGAGAGAGACAATCTTTTGAATTTACACACAGCTCTTCAGAACTGAAGAAGAACCACGAAGAAAGTGATTCAATCACTCAGCTAAAGGATATGGGTGTTTTCTACTTTGCAGACCTATATTCAATTCATTCAGTTTCCCATATATGTCTGTGACATAGACAAGAAGGCACATCTTCCTTTGGTCACACAGAAAATCAATGAATTCACTCTTTTTGCAGTCCATCTCGTCTCTCAATTCAAAAAATCATCCCAGTACTTTTCCTCTCAAGAGCCAATGAGCTTCAGTGTGAAACAGCAACACCGCATGATAAGACCCCATGTCTTCACACAGTTTTGCAAACAGATTTTCATGAAGAGGCTGAGTTTTAATATAGTTCACAATAGATGAGACCTGGGCAAAACTTCGCCTAACTCTGAATTCAGAGCTTTAGATGCCACTTGTTCTCTGTGAATTCTGCAGTGAGTCCACACAGTAGATGGAGCAACTTTCTTTACCAAGGTACACAGACCTGATTTGTGGCCTGACATAGACAAAGCTCCATCTGTTCCAAAGCCCACTAATGTGATCACATGGGATGTTTTTGTTTTGCATGTAAGCCATGTAGCACATCGAACATTCCTTATAGCACATCGAACATTCCTTGTACCATCCCGTGTCCGGCAAGAGGGAGAGAAAACAGAATATCTTCGAGAATTGCACCTTCCCATGTGTATTTCACAAAGGCCAGGAAATGTGCATAACGACCCTCAGTGCTCACATCAACTGAAGAGCAACAGCATCCATGTTTTTCAGATGCTCCACCAGTATGTTTTCCTGGACTGCTCCTATTGCCTCAATTCTTCGCTTCACTATGATGGATAGTGGTATGACCTCAGTTTTCCCACATACTATCTTCATGATATTGATTGCAGCTGGCAAAATCAAAGTTTCTCCAATTGTGTGAGGCTTCTTGGCCTGTGCAATGCAGTAACTCACCTCAAATGATGCCTTTTCATCGTGGTCAGAGACTGACATGGCTCTCTTGAATTGCATTCGTTAATGCGAAAGTTTTTCTTTCCAGCACTGGAAAAATGACCTTGGTTTTCCTATGTCATCTTTGTGAAACGTTTCCAAATGTCATTTAAGTTTATTAGGCATCATGCTTTCGCTAGATAACACTGTGTGACATAGCAGACATTTTGGCCTGTCTTTGTTCTTGACAAAAATCACTGGTGAAGTCATATTTAAAGAAAGTCTTGTCTCATTTGTGAGCACATTTCTTGCACTCTTGTTTTTTGTTCATAACTGCATCACTAGATTCACAGCTGGAGATAGAAGCAGATATTCTGTGTAAAAATCAGTCCATTGTGCCTCTTATCACAAATGAGAAAGAGGAATTTACTATTCAGAAAATAAGGCCAGTACTTAGTAAGGTCCTGTGCAGTGATACTAGGGCAGCACAGAGACAGTGATTTAAGATGATTCTTTATCAAGTGCCAACAGAGCACTCAGGGTGGCATAAAAGAAGATATGGGCCCTGCTTTAAAGAGCTTAAAAAACACTGCAGATTCACATCTTGGAAAAGTCTAGTACAGGTGCCTACCAGCTCAAGCAGAGAGGATGCTCTGTTGATAAGGCTGCTGCATACAGATAAGGATCTTCTGGATTCAAGTCTCTTAGCTGGATGCTTAGGATTACCTTACGTCCGGTTTTTCCCGGTCATGTCCGGCTTTTTGGTAATCAAACCCCCGTCTGGGTGGAACTGCCAAAAAGCCGAACATGTCCGGGAAAAGTACCGGCCGGGCACTTCCCCTCCTGGGCTCCAGCTGCTCTGCTCCTCCCCTGACTCTTCGGCTCTGTTTAAGAGCCGAGCTGCCCGAGCGCTCCAGCTTCGAGCAGCCCCCTTGCCACCGGACCCCGAGCCGCCAGCCGGGCACTTCCCCTCCCGGGCTCCAGCTGCTCTGCTCCGGCAGCGCAGGGTCCGGAGGCAAGGGGGCTGCCCGAAGCTGGAGTGCTCGGGCAGCTTGGCTCTTAAACAGAGCCAAAGAGTCAGGGGAGGAGCACAGCAGCCAGAGCCCGGGAGGGGAAGTGCCCTGCCGGGGGCGCAGGGTCCGGAGGCCTGGGGGCTGCCCAAAGCCCGAGCGCTACCGGCTTCACGGTTTGCCGGGCAGCCTCCAGACCCTGCGCCTCCAGCTAGGCGCTTCCCCTCCCGGGCTCCAGCTGTGCTGGGGAAGCGCCGGCCAGGGGCGGCAGGGTCTGGAGGCTGCCTGGCAAACTTTGAAGCCGGTAGCGCTCGGGTAGCCCTTTTCGCGTGGCTGGGAGGGAGGAGGGGGAATTAGGGCGGGGACTTTGGGGACGGGGCGGGGAATGGGCGGAGTTGGGGCGGGGTGGGGCGGGGGTGGGAAAGGGGCGGAGCCAGGGCCCGTGGAGTGTCCTCTTTTTTTATTTTTTAAATATGGTAACCCTAGGATGCTTGCACAGTCAGATGTTCCAAAATGCAAAATTGGATCCACAAAAACACCTGCATCCAGCCAATGTGTCCCGACCTGCTCCACAAAAATTGCACCAAGAGGCCACCATTTTACAAAATAGCAGCCTCTGCACAATACATGTGAAACCACGCTCTGTGGAGGCCACGGCCGGTGCAAGGATATTTTGCATCCTAGGCAAAACTTCCACTTTGCACCCCCCACACACACTCCCAGAGTATTGCTTATTATGAATTTTCAAAAATGAATACAGTGGGGTCACATCTTATGCGGGGGTTAGGTTCTAAGATCAGCGCATAAGAAGAAAATAGCGTATAGTGAAAATTACCATAAAGTACAGTACACACAGTATAAACTAGAACAGAGGTCCTCAACCTACGGCATGCGTGCCAAAGGTGGCATGTGAGCTGATTTTTTTTTTTAATGGCAGGCTGCAGGTCCCGGCCACCGCTGAGCCTGCTGCCAGCGTAGGGTTCTGTTCACTCAGCTGCCAGCTGGGGTCCCAGCCGCCAGCCCCACTCAGCCCACTCAGGGCCGGCAGCGGGCTGAGCGGGGCCAGCAGCTGGGACCTCAGCCCTCTGCCAGCCAGGGTCCCAGCCGGTGGCTCGGCTCAGCTTCCTGCTGGCCTGGGTGATTGGAACCCCAGGCCAGCAGGGGGCTGAGCAGGGCCAGCGGCCGGGATCCCGGCTGCCAGGAACTGGTGGATGGAACCCCAGACAGTCTGGGATCCCGGCCGCTGGCCCCACTCAGCCCGCTGACGGTTTGGGGTTCCATTCCCCCAGGGTGGCAGGAGGCTGAGCGGGGCCCGTGGCCAAGACCCTGGCTGGCAAGGGGCCGGCAGCCAGAACCCCAGATCGTCAGCGGGCTGAGCAGGGCTGGCAGCTGGGACCCCAGACCGACAGTGGGCTGAGCTGCTCAGCCTGCTGCCGTTCTGGGGTTCCGTCCGCCAGCTCCTGACAGCCGGGGTCCCAGCCGCCAGCCCCGTTCACTCTACTCAGCCCGCTGCCAGACGGGGTCCTGGCTTCCAGATCCATTCACCCAGGCCGCCAGGATGCTGAGCAGAACCCCAGCCCAGCAGGAGGCTGAGCGGGGCCGGCAGCCAGGACCCCGACTGGCAAGGGGCCGGCAGCCGGAACCCCAGACTGGCAGCAGGCTGAGCGGGGCCGGCAGCTGCCAGGCGGGGTCCCAGCCGCCAGCTCTGCTCAGCCTCCTGCTGGCCTGGGTGAACGGAACCCCAGGCCGGTGAACGGAACCCCAGACCGTTCACCCAGGCCGGCAGGAGGCTGAGCGGAGCCGGCTGGGACCCCAGCGGGCTGAGCGAGGCTGGCGGCTGGGACCCCGGCTGGCAGGAGCTGGCCCTGCTCAGCCCACTGCCAGCTGAGTGAATGGAACCCCAGGTCGGCAGCAGCCTCAGCAGCAGCCGGGACCCGCAGCCTGCCATTAAAAAAAAAATCAGCTCACGTGCCACCTTTAGCATGCGTGCCGTAGATTGAGGACCCCTGTTCTAGTGTATACTGTGTATACTGTGCTTTATGGTAATTTTCACTATACGCAATTTTCCTCTTACGCGGTGACTTTAGAACCTAGCCCCCCGTAAGATGTGATTCCACGGTAGTGTAAAAAAAAATGGGGGCGCCGCTTTTTGGCGCTCCCAAATCTTGGCGCCCTAGGCGGCCGCCTAGTTCGCCTAGTGGTTACACCGACCCTGGTGGAGGCTGCCATTTTGTATATCATTTCAGGTCATGACCTACAGTTTGGGGACTGCTGCTCCAGTTCAAACAGGAATTCATTCAGGAAGTTCTATGGTTTCTGTTATGTAGATGATCAGAGTGGTCCATTCCAGCCTTATAATTTATTAATCTATGAATCCCTAAACGATGATCTTTCTATGTGAACTTGTGGATTCTATTCATTAACACAAATAATGCCTAGTACATACAGGACAGGTTTAGAAGCAAGATGTTTCTGGTGTTGTTGGGCTTTGTAAAGGAAACTCAAGTATGAAATGATACTAGGATTACAGCCACTTCAGTCACTGTCACATGATATATCGCCTCTATCTGACTGCCCACTTAAGCTGCAAGGTATTGAATATGTCTAGATTACTGGTCTCAGAGTATTTTGTCTAATTCAATATCATACTGGCTCATCAAAACAAAATGGGCAGGCAGAGCTGTGAGCTTGTGCACACTTGGAATAACAATCCAAGCACCAGATCCTAAGATTTTATCACTGTAACACTAACAGTAGGCATATTGAAGGAATAACAATTAAAATGTTATCAGTGGAAAACTTAAAAACACCTATGTAAATGTCAGTGCTGTTAAATTGGAGTCTGTCAAGCTTGACAATGTTCTATTACTGCAAATAATGGAGTAAACATTTTTTTATGTTAAGTCACATATTACCTTAAAAAAACCCACAACCCTCTACCACTTGAGGTGACTGACAGTAGTAGTAGTAGTAGACTGTTTTTCTTCATATTGAACAGTCGCCACTAGAGGGGGATAAGACATACTTTACCAGTGGAATTTATAGTTAATTGCTTACATCAGACTAACGCTGGGACTCAAAAACCCTTGATTCAATTTCAAGTTCTGGAGAGGAATGTACTCTAGTATTTACAGATCCTTTTGCCCATTCCCTTCCCAGCCATCCTTCTCTGTGCTTGTCCCCCTCTGCCTGCTTCTACACTCCTCTACTCCTATTTTCCCCACAGCCTGTCCTGTTCCCCCTTATCCATTTCCCCTCTCCACGCTATAATCCCAGCCTGTCCTTGCCCCATTCTGTTGTTCACCCATCTATACTTGAATCAGGCTGCTTCCTGCTATTCATTCACACTGCCTTGGAGTCAGCAGAGCACTGAAAGCACAGAGGGGAGGGGTAGCTCAGTGGTTTGAGCATTGGCCTGCTAAACCCACGGTTGGGAGTTCAATCCTTGAGGGGGCCACTTCAGGATCTGGGGCAAAATCAGTACTTGGTCCTGGTAGTGAAAGCAGGGGGCTGGACTTGATGACCTTCCAGTTCTATGAGATAGGTATATCTCCATTTAAAAAAAAAAAAAAAAAAAGAGCAGCTTCCTATTCTCACTCCTACTGCCCAGAGCCACAGCAGGCCTGGCATCTGGGAAGAGCAACTACTGTAAAGTCCTGCTCAAGGGTTTCTATGGGATAGGACATGCTCAGGGGAGAAAAAGTTCAGACAATTTAGCTACCATACTTTACCAAACCTCTACTGAGCATGTATGAACAACAATTTTCATAGGCTTATAACTCAGTCAAATTTGGTGACAGGTTTCAGAGTGGTAGCTGTGTTAGTCTGTATCAGCAAAAAGAACGAGGAGTACTTGTGGCACCTTAGAGACTAACACATTTGTTTGAGCATAAGCTTTAGCCCACGAAAGCTTATGCTCAAATAAATGTGTTAGTCTCTAAGGTGCCACAAGTACTTCTCATTCTTTAGGCAAATTTGGGTAGGTTTTCACAAGGATAACAAAAGACAGCTCTGTCATTAGAGTGACACCCTGCCAAATTGCAACTCCCTGCTCAAAAGCACAGACGCACTAAAGCTTCTCTATAAAAATGTTGTACATTTTTTTCCAATATTGTCAAAACAATATTTTTCCCTGATCTTGTTCATGGATTACCCAAACCATTTTTTAAATTAGTTTTCAGCTAAAAACTAGCATTGCCAGGTGTCCAGTTTTCAGTCATAGCGTCCGGTCAAAAAGGGAAACAGGCAGCGTCCAGTCAGCACAGTTGACCGGATGCTAAGAGTCCGGTTACCTGCATTAACTGGCCTCCCCCACCAGGGAGTGGGAAGAGCAGCAGCTTAGCAGCTGCTGCTCTTCCCACCCCCGAGCCTGACGGAGTGAACTGACTGGCTCCTGCACCGGGCTCCAAGTTGGTATTGGTGCTGTCCGGGGAGGGGGTTAACCTGTCTGCCCCACACACACCCACTGTGCCCCGATTTCCCAAGCCCCACCCCCACACACACTCCGCTGTGCCCCAATTTCCCCTCTCCAGCCCCTCGCTCCAGGAATTGACCCCTGCCGGGCCCCATTGTGCCCCGATTGGAAGGCAGGCAGGAGGCTCTGCTTCAGCTCCTCCCAGCCTGACTCTGCAGGCAACAGGTGAGTTCCGGGGAATGGGGGACTGAGCGGCGGGGGCGGAGGTGGAGAGCAAGTGATGGAGTCAGGGAGAGCTTCGGAAGAAGGGGTAGGGCAGGGGATGGTGCCTTGGGGAAAGGGGTGGGGCAGGGGTGTTTGGTTTTCAGGAATTAGAAAGTTGACAACCCTATTAAAAACAAAACAAAAAAAAATCACTGTATGGCATTCATCCAATAGTTAAAATTTGGACAAGTTAAAAAATTAAAAGTGACTGAAAACAGAGACTTCTAATGGAAAATGTTTTTTTCTCTTCCAATGAGAAGAGTTCTCCTTCCAAAACATCAGGGACATATGTAAGCATTTTATCACATTCACTACAAAAAAACACAGGGCCGGCTCCAGGCACCAGCCGAGCAAGCAGGTGCTTGGGGCGGCCAAGGGGAAGGGGTCGGACTGTTCAGTGGCAATTTGGCGGCGGGTCCCTCTCGGAGGGAAGCACCTGCCGCCAAATTCCCGCCGAAGAAGAAAGCGGCGCGGTGGAGCTGCCGCCGATCACAATTGCGATTGCGGCTTTTTTTTTTTATGCCGCTTGGGGCGGCAAAAACCCTGGAGCCGGTCCTGAACAAACAATATCATCTTTGATGCAGCTATTTCTTTTGCTGATAAATCATTAGTAAGGTGTTAAAAGGCTAACGGGAGGGAAAATAATAAGTGAATATAGCCATCAGCCTCTGCAATTCTGAGGTCAGAGAATAAAGTTTATTCTTTGGAGTTTTGCCAGTTTCACAGATAATAACTACCATTCAGTATTGCAGACCTCATATCTCTAGTGTTTCCCTATAATTTAAAATTAAGATTTTTAGAATTCTGATTATTTGTATGCTTATGTTATATATAAACAATTACTTGGATTTGCTCCAATAGCAACAAATGCAGAGCACAAGGTCGCTAACAAGATTAAGGTTTTACTGATACTTTAAAGATTAATCTTGCCAAACATACCTACAGGCTTCAAATAGAAACATAGCGCTTAGCTTTTCTACTCCTCTTTGAATCCCTCCCTTGACTTCCCATCTGATATCACACCAAATTTAAGCTTCTTATCACCATCTTCAAAGCTCTCTATAACTCTTCCCCTCACAGCTTATTCTCCATTGTCAAACTTCCTGTTATCATTTCTTTTCTCGTCTGCTGGTGCTCCCAGCACAGTCCTTCTGTTTGTCAGATTCTCTTACAATCACTTACACCCTGCCCCTACATATCATACAACCTCCATAATCTTATGTACAAGGTCTACAGTAAAGTCCTCTTAAAGACTCAGTTCTTAAAAAGCTAACATATATGAATTGTATATAGAGTGCCTATTGTTATTCCCTTTCACCTGGCTTTATCTGCTTGTTTATACTTAGATCATGAGGTCAATGAAGAAGGACTGCCCTGCTTTGGTGTTGAAATAACATACTTGGTACTGCTGCAAATAAATAATAATAAAATGTTACCGTCCAAAAATTAAAATCTTGACTTTTTTGGCAGAACAGTGCTCTTTCAGATTTTTTTAAATATACTTAGACACCCATCCCATAAATTAAAATGCACAGTGCATAATCCAGTATAAAGGACTGATCATCCCATCCTGACATAAATATTCACCAGCTAAGTGGAGGAAAACAAAAGAAACCCAAACATCTCCATCCTTCAGCTCACCCCTCCTTAAAAGCTTAGTGGAAAAGATGGACTTTACAGCATGCCTGGAAGGTAAAAAAAAACTGGCTTTGGTGGACCACATAGCAGTGCAAATTTCAAAGTCAATGAACACTGACAGAAAATGCCTTGCCAGCAGCCCCCTCCAGATAAAGGGGGATGCAGCTCAAGTGCCTCCACTGATCTCAACTGCAGAAGTATGGCACACAGAGAGGTGCTTTCTCACGTAACCATGTCCCAAATCATTTGAGGCTTTATATGTTAACTGTAATACTTTGAATTCTATCCAGAAACTTAACAGCCAGAAAACCTGCTGCTAGGAAGTTTCCACATAACCCCCAATATACAGAGATTGGCTTAAACTCCTATTTCTTCCAAAACTTTTGGAAGTTGGGGTTAGCGTTATTTTTTGTTTGTTTGTTTTTTAGTATTTACTATTACTATTATAGGTGTACATATTGGGTTCCGGGAAGTGGGCGGGCATAAGCCCTCCCACTGCTAAAGGATCCCCCCCTGCCTAAGGGGAGGATCCACAGGGCCTGGAACTCAAATAATTACGGGGGACAACTAATGTAAAAACAGGGACAGGAGTGTGGTCAAAGGGTCAAAAGAAGAGAACCAGACGGGGACACCGAGCAGAGAACCCCGGACAGCGCCCACTGCTCCTCAAAGGCGTCAAGGGAGCCAGTGGACGTCGCCCAGAGGAACTCTGCCCGGATACGTGAACGGACAGAGGATCGGAAACAGGCCCCACAGTCACAGGAACCTCCATTGGCCAACCTCCTCTCCCTGGTTTTAGAGATGGCCTGTTTAGCCAGTGCCAAGAGGAAGTTGACCAGGAGGTCCCGCGACTTTGTGGGGCCACGGATAGGGAGTGCATAAATGAGAAGGTGAGGGGAAAAGTGTAACCAAAAACGTAACATAATATCGGTGAGGAGCCGGTGTAGGGGCTGCAACCTGGCACACTCTAAGTAAACGTGAGCCAGGGTCTCCCTCACGCCGCAGAAAGGACAGGTGTCCGGGACAGGGGTAAACCGCGCCAAGTACACGCCTGTGCTCACGGCCCCATGAAGGAGCCGCCAGCTGATATCCCCGGCGGGCCTCGGGACCAGAGTGGAATAGAGGCTGGCCCACCGGGGCTTCTCACCCTCGACAGGTGGCAGGAGGTCCCGCCACTTTGTATCAGGGCAGGACACGAGGGTGAGGAAGTGAAGGGTGTGGAGTACAAGCGTGTATAGATGTTTCCTTGGCGCGGTCAGGAAACGAACCGGCTGCAAGTCGTGCAGCCGGCTCACGGAGAAGGGGCGGGGGGGCCGGTTGGGTCCACGGGGCAGGGGCGCAATGAAAAGGTCTGGAGGGCCAGGGGTGGAGGGTGGGCGGGGCGTGCCCTCGTGCAGGATCCGGTTGAGGCAAACCCGAGCAGCGGGCGGCAAAGCGGCCCTCACCTCCTGAAGTATGCGCTGGGGAGTACAAGGCCTGGAGAGCCCCATGCGCCGAGCGAGCGTCAGGGGATCCAGCCAGTCTCCCCGGTCATCCAGGAGGTCTCCGACTCTAGAGACTTCTGCCAGGACCAACCTCTGGCGCACCGCGGGGGACTCCGCCACCTGCACACGGAGCTGGGGATTGTGTAGCAGGGGCTCCGCGAGGAGATCTGCCCCCTCGGTGGCCGCCACGGACCTGGTCGCTGAGAACAGTTTCCAGGTCCGGAGGAGGTCCTGGTAGAATACCGGCAGCCCAGAGAGGTCTCGCGGAAGACCTCTCGGATAGAGATAAAAGAGCTGCCGGTCGTATCGGAGCCCTCGGAAGCGGCGCAGGAAGGCGTGCGCCAATACGCTCCACGCCGGACTACCTGCACCATAAAGGAGCCTCTGCAGGGCCTGGAGGCGGAAGACATGGACCTGAGTGTGGAGGCACTTCAGGCCCTGCCCTCCCTCCTCCAGGGGCAGATGGAGGACCCCTGCAGAGACCCAGTGCAGTCCTGGCCAAAAGAACTCCAGAATCACCCTCCGGAGGTCGGCCAGGAAGCTCGGGGCCGGGACCAGGGTGTTGAGACGGTGCCAGAGCATGGACAGGACTAGTTGATTAAGTACCAGTGCCCTCCCGCGAAGGGAGAGGCACCGGAGTAGTCCTGTCCATTTCCGGAGCCGCTCCGTCACCCTGCCCTGTAAACCTTGCCAGTTCTCCGGCGGAGACGGATGCGTGGCAGAAAGGTAAACGCCGAGATAGAGCAGCGGACCAGCGCTCCACCGGATGGCCTGAAGCGCGGGTGGGAGGGAGCTCGCCTGCCACCTGGCCCCTACCATCAGGCCAGAGCTCTTGACCCAGTTGACCCGGGCGGAGGAGGCCGCCGAGTACACGGTCTGGCAAGCCTCCACCCGTGCCAAGTCGCCCGGGTCCTGGACCACAAGGAGCACATCGTCAGCGTACGCCGACAGGACCAGCCGCAGCTCCGGTTCCTGAAGCACCAACCCCGTCAACCTCTTGCGGAGGAGACAGAGGAAGGGCTCGATCGCCAGAGCGTACAGCTGGCCCGAGAGGGGGCACCCCTGCCGCACTCCCTGCCCGAAGCTGACCGGCTCGGTCAGGGTCCAGTTGAGCCTGACCAGACACTCTGCGGAGGCGTACAGCACCTGGAGAAAACCCACAAACTGGGGTCCGAAGCCTAACGCCTGCAGAGTGCCCAGGAGATACCCATGGTCCACCCTGTCGAATGCCTTCTCCTGATCCAGGGACAGGAGGGCGAACGACAGACCATCCCTACACCCAAGTTCCAAAAGATCCCGGACCAGGTACAGGTTATCAAAGATACTACGGCCCGGGACGGTGTAGGTCTGGTCTGGGTGGATCACGTCCTCCAGCACGGACCCCAGCCGCAGCAAGATGGCCTTGGCCACGATTTTGTAGTCCGTGCTGAGGAGCGAGACGGGACGCCAATTCCGTAAGTCACAGAGGTCCCCCTTCTTCGGCAATAAGGCGAGCACGGCTCGCCTGCACGAAAGAGGGAGGACCCCGCTCCGCAAGGCCTCGGCCCAGACGGTGACTAGGTCCGGGCCGAGGACGTCCCAGAACACGCGGTAGAACTCCACAGTCAGCCCGTCCATGCCCGGAGATTTATTGGTGGGCATGCGGCGGAGGGCTTCCGAGAACTCGGCCAGAGAGAGAGGCAACTCCAGCCGGTCCCGGTCACCCGCGCTGACCGTCGGGAGTCCGTCCCAGAGCACTCTGCAAGCGGTAGGGTCGGTTGGATCCGGGGAAAAAAGGTGTGCGTAGAAGGCCCTGGCCCTCTGGCACATTTCCACCGAATCCGTAAGGGGGGTGCCGTCCTCCGCTAGAAGGCAGGTGACGTGCTTCTTGGCCCCCCTCCTTTTCTCCAGGGCATAGAAGAAGCGGGAGCCGCGGTCCATCTCCCGAAGGAGGCGGATGCGGGATCGAACAAAAGCACCCCGGGCCCGATGATCGTCGAGGGCCCGGAGCTCCTCCCGGCACGCTCCGCAAAGGGATGGATCCTCAGGGCTGGCGGCCAGACGCCTCTCTAGCTCTAAGACCTCCCGTTCCAACTGCTCTATCGCCGCATCCATCCGTCGGCTGGCGCCCCGGGTGTAATCACGGCAGAAGAGCCGGGCGCGCACCTTTCCTAGGTCCCACCATCGCCGCGCCGAGGGAAAGGCACGCCGCTGCCCTCGCCAGACCAGCCAAAACTCCCGGAAGGACGCCACGAAGCCCACATCCTCCAACAAGCTATTGTTAAAATGCCAATAGGCCGGCCCCGGCCTCTCCGCACATAGAGAGGCCGTCACGGTGACTAAATGGTGATCTGAAAAGGGGGCCGGCCACACGTTGGAGGAGTGGGCCCGTGAAAGATGGAGACATGACAAGTAAATGCAGTCCAACCGGGAGTGGCACGACCGATGGGCTTCGACCCGGACGTAGGTGAACGTGGAGACATCGGCCGGGTGGTGGTCGCGCCAGACGTCCACCAGGGAGTGACGGTCCACAATCTCCCGGAGGACATCCGCGGCGGCCGGGCACTGCTCGGTCCCCGAGCGGTCCCGCTCCTCGAGGGTAGCGTTGAAGTCCCCGCCCAGGACCAGGCACTCACGAGGATCCAAGGAGCCGAGGAAGGCGGATGCCTGCTGATAAAAAGGCAGCCGCTCCTGGCCCGATGTCGGGGCATAGACGTTGACAAGATTGACCACAAGCCCCTCCATATGGACCCGGAGGTGCAGCAGGCGGCCCGGCACAACCTCGGCAACCCCCAGCACCTCGGGCCGTAGGTCGGGAGAGAACAGGGTAGCTACTCCAGCCGTACGAGCTGTGAGATGGCTAAAATAGACCCTGTCCCCCCACTCCAGCCGCCAGCTGTCTTCGGCGGCCGGATCCGTGTGGGTCTCCTGCAGGAAAACCACAGAGTACCCCCCTTCCCGAAGGAAGGAGAGCACCTGGCACCTGCGGAGACCCACCCTACAGCCCCGGGTGTTCAATGTTGCAAAAGTGATAGGTGGCATGAGGAGGGCTGGGGGGGGTCCTCGCTGGCAGGGACGCTCACGGCCCCCATTGGGCCACGCAGCAAACCATGACCCACCCCGAAGGTGAACAAAGAGTCACGGAAGCTGCGGACCCGCTGGTAAGCCACAGCACCCTGCTTCCCGGTCCTTTTACCCTCCCCCATGAGGGCCCTCGCGGCCCAGAGGATCTGGTGGAAATCCCCCCATCGCTGGAGAGCGAGCGGCACCTTATTGCGGGAGCCACACACATCTTCTAAAAACTCCCGCAACTCTTCTCGCAGCGTATGGGGGGGTGGGGTCACTGGCTGCAGATCATCCCCCGTTGGGGCCCCTGGCTCGGTCCCGTGGCCCACTGAGACGGGCAGGCAAGGGGCGGACCCTCGACGTGGCGCCCGATGGACCGGCGCCACACGGTCCGCCTCAGACCCCGGCCTAATGGGGCGTGGCGGCGGAGGGAGGACAGCAGCCCCTAGTGGGTCGGGACTGGGGAACACAAAGGCCACTCCCTGGGGGTCACCCTCTGGGAAAGAGAAAGAGACATCCCCAGAGGCGGCAATGGTATCGTGGGAGGTGGAGGGGATAGGGCTGGGGTCAGGAGTAGGGGTAGGGCCGGGGGCAGGAGTAGGGTCGGGAAGAGGGACAGAGGTGGGATCCTGGGCCCCAGGAGCTGGACAGCTGGAAGGTAACTCCTCTCGGTCGGGCCCAGGGGTCTGAGGGTTAGGGAGGGGGTCCCCAGTGATGCCGGGCTCAGGCTCTACGGCAGATGGAACAGCCACGGCAGCAGGTGGTAAACAATCTGCAATGGGGCCCCCACCCGGGAAGGAACTCGGTTGCCCCACGCCAACAAGGGATACCCCTGGTAACTCGAGTCCCGGCCGCGAGGCACCGGCCGTCGCCTGAAGAGGCTCGGCGGCCGTCTGTGTCACCCGCAGCTGGGCAGGTCAAGGAGTCCAGGGGTTCCTCTAAGGCAGGAGCAGCGGTCAGGAGAACAGGAGACGCAGAAGGGGGGGTTGAGGTGAGAGCGGCCAGATCGAGGCCCGCTGGCAGAGGATCGTCCTCCCCCTGGGTGACCGGGGTCAGACCCAGGGCCTCGATCTCCTCATAGATAGAGGGCAGCTCACCTCCCACCACCCCGGGCTCATCCCCGCTAGCACCCGAGGCGACGCTTGCCTCGAGCATCGCAGAGGGTATAGGTGGTAAGGGGGTAGGAGGGGCTGCAACGTGGGCCTCCGCGAGGAAGGACCGCAGAGAATGGATGGCGGCATCCTCCGGTGCTGCCACAGCTTCCCCAACCGGCAACGGTAGATGTAATGCACCCGTGGGCAAAGCGGAAGGCTCAGCGGCGGAGCCCCCCTTCCTGGTTTTCCGGGGGGCCTCCGCACCGGATGGCAGGAGCGGAGCTCAAGCCTTCCGCTTGCCCCGCTTTCCCTGTGCTAGGGTCCAGCCCTCCATGGCATCGTCTGCGAGCTGGGCGACAGGGATTGGGTCGGGGGGCAGAGATGACTGCTTGAGGACCTGAGGAGGTAACAATGGGGCAGTAGGAGGGGGGGCAGAATCCCCCTGGGGAGGGCCCTCTCCCACGCCCGGCAATATCCCTACTGCACTCTCCTCTACAGGCCCCGCCACAGTGCACATAGCAGAGACGGGGCTCTCTCGCTCATCTGGGCATGGTGGGGGAGATACCCCTTGAGCCCGAGCGGGAGCAGTGGTGGTCCGAGAAGGAGGAGGGGCAGCTCCGGGTACCGGGCAACTAGGAGCGCCAGCAATGGTGGGGCTGGCACTCTGCTGGAGCTCGGGGGTCCCGGACGCTCCTCCGTGCCGGGCCAAGGGGCAGTCCCTCCGGACGTGCCCTATCGCCCGGCAGAGGTAGCACCGGGCCTCCCCCGTAGAATAGTGCACCCGGTAATGGGTCCCCTGATAGGGGACCAAGAAAGACCCCTCGAGCGCCTCTCCGGCACGTGCCGCCGGCGGCAGTTGGAGCTGCATGTGCCGGCGGAACGAGAGGACGTGACGGAGGGCGGGGTCCTTGCAGCCTAGCGAGAGAGGGCGAACGATGGAAATAGGTTTCCCCAGGTTGGAAAGGGCAGGCAGCAAGGCGACATTGGGAAGGAAAGGAGGAACAGAGGTAAGGACCACATGGACACCCAGGTCCTCCAGCGGCTCCAGGGGGACAAATACACCCCTCCAACGCCGGGCCCTTCTCCACCGCCTCTTGGGCGGCGGCCTCCGAGGCAAGGAAAAAGACAACCTTGCCATACATTTTGGAGGCCGCCACGATGGCCGTGGGCCCCACCACCCTCGCCAACGCCCGCACGTAGGTCTCTACGTGCGACGAGGCGGGCACCTGGAGGCAACGGATGCCATGCCTCCTAGTCAAGGTGGGGAAGGGGCCCAGGCCACTATAGATGGAAGCGGAGGCGGTGGATGGGCGAGATGGCATACCGGCAGGCGGGGGGGCCGCCGCCACCTAGGCATACGCCCTGGGGGCCGGGGGAGGGGCACCCGCAGAGCAGCGGGAAGGGATGCCGCGGCCGGTGGCTAAAAAGACTGGGCCCTCCATGGCAGGAGCTGCCTCCACTGCTGCGGCCCCGCCACCAGTCAGCCCAGTAGAGCTAGATCCATGGAACGGCCTCCAAACCAGTCAACCCAGTAAAGGCAAATCTGTGTGCCCCATCCTAGTGCTATAAAAGCAGGACAGCACGACATACAGCCCCTGTATGATACTTCACCCAGCATCCGAGAGGTTCCTCTCTCTTAGATGCACACTTCGTCTCAGACCCAGATTTCCCATTCGTCCCGCTCAGGCCAGCTCATTGCCGGGGGGATGAATTACTCAGCACTCTTTGGAAATTCTGAATGTTGAAGCTGAGCAGATAGGGCCCATTTTGCATGCAAGAGAAATTAGCCTTGTGCTATTTTGCAGTGTTTAAGGGATGGCTGTTATCTGGGCTGATACACTGGGGATTGAACCGGGGAATCTCCAGAGCTAAGGCTTTCTAACTAGGACTAGTCATAGTCTCACACCCTCTGTGGGTTAGGCAGGGAGCTATAACACACTCAGTGGGTTACACACACATTTGTATTTTTCCTAGGCCCCGCGTTTTGCATCCTGCCCTCTAAGCCTCATGCATGAGCCCGCTAGGTGAGGAGAGGCATGGTACTTTATATGCACACAGCTGCAAGGCCAAATTCCCTTCCCACCACAACCTCTCCTGGAAGCCCAGAACGGAGGAAGATGGAAAAGGAAGAGTCTCCCCTTGAGTGAGGACAGATGGTTCCACCACGTCTGTGCTGGAAGGGGGACGTTGGAGGAAACCCGGGACTGGATGGAAAATAGAGACTGAATTCACTGGGAAAGAGAGGCCAGGGATTGGGTCCCTTGGAGAAACCCTTGGCTGAATCAATGTAAAGACTAAATCTCCCTTTAAGTGGGCAGATCTGGGGGCAGGGGACAGTGCGAGACTGTATGAACGTGGAGGTTTAATTCCCCTCCTTGCTTAAGGATGCCACAGGGCTGGCGAGAGTGGGAGGACAGGTGCCCCCTGGGGAAAAGCCCCCACTCACCTGGCTGAGGTGGAGGTGATCCTCAAGACTGTAGGCATCTCTGAGCTGCAGAACGTCCCAGAGGCCTGCACCCTTCTTGCACTCCCTGGAACAGAGCGGTGGGGGGGGGGGAAGTCAGCATGGGCGGGAGAGGGGAGAGGAGACTCCCGGGCAGCGCTCCTCGAGGGGATCTGCCTAAAGCCAGCCTGTGCCTTGGCTCCACATGGCTACTGCAGCCCCACACGCCTCCCTAGTGTCCAGAGTCCAGTTTGGCACCACGCAGCTCCCAATTCAGTCCACGGGAGGCTTCCCACCAGATCAGATTCTACTTGTCTTCGGGTCCCCTTTCCTCCCACTCTACTGTCTCTGTTAGACATGGTAGGTCATTGCCTTGTGATTACTGAGGCTGGTAATAACAGGAGGTGCCTCTAGAACCTCTGCATCCACTGAACCCTTTCCTGTCCCAGGGATATGGCCAGATGATGAAGGGCTGAGACTGTCCTTTGGGGACCGGGATGAATTGCTTCCAGCCAGCCCTGCACACTGGAGCCTGTCTGGTAACAGAAGCGCTGACTGGCGCCTCCACTACCGTAACCCTAAAGCCAGGGAAGTTGGTAGGTGGCATAAGCAGGTCACTGGTGTCAGCAGCAAGGTGAGGAGATTTCAAAGGAGCTTAGAATGGGCCAGGTAGGCTGGAGATCGCAATTCGCTGAACTAACTGTGTGAGGTGTTTCAGGTCAGCGAGACTAGCCCAGATTTGGCCCTCAGTTGTATGAGGGGCAACCAAAGGTGGAATCTGAGCTGCTGGGTAAGTATTCAACTGTTGGACACTTAATACATATGCGGGCACCTCAGTGAAAGGCGTCTTGATGCACTCACAATACGAGCTGGGTGGAAAATGAATATTTCCACCCCCTCCGGAAAACATCAATAAAAATTGAAAACCAAAGAATTCTGGCCGCAACCTGCTAAAAACCAGAAATGTTTTTGGCCAGGCCTGAAAATGTCTGCTTTTTCACCGGAAAAAATCCAAACTTTTTGAGGAACGCCACGGCCGCTTCCTGGGGAAATGCCCATTTAGCCAAAAACCCAATTTTCAGTCGAAAAAGAGTTTCGCTAGAACATTTTCGACCTGCTCCATCCCCAGAGGTCAGTGGGAGCTGGGACTTCGGGAAATCAGGGGTCTAGTTCTGATTTAAGCTCCACTCCCAGTTCGAGACGGTTGGCCTTCATTTCAAGGAGTTTCCTAAGGAGGCCAGTCTGTTAGGAAGCAGCCAGACAGCATAAGCAATGGCATTAAGAATGTGGGGGGCGGATCTCCTGGGCAGCCCCATAGCAGAGTACTCACTGGTAAGCAGAGGTTAGGTTGAGGTTCCTCTTCAGGCTAAGTAGCTGGGTGAGGTTCATGGATGGAGGCAGGTTCCCAGGAGTGTCGATAAACTGGAGAGTAGGGGAGAAATGAGGCATGAGGAGGGTCCTGGTCGGTGGGGAAAGCAGGGTGTATTGGAGCACAGAGGGAGCACAGCTGTGCTGGTCCCAACAGCATTTCGGGAGGGAGAAAAGAGCGATGAAGGGATGTGATCCTACTTCTGGGTACTGGCTAGTGCAACGTGGGGCTAAAATCACCCCTAGCAGAGAAAGTCACTGAGGGGCTTTGGAAAGCAAGAAGGAGAGGGTGGGGTTCCACATCCGTACCTTTAGGGATCCCTGTCTCCATGGGCAATTCCCCACCCCAGCACCTGTATCATGGATATTCCCCTCAGACCAAACTTCTCGGGCTGCTTCCCCCACCCTCTATACCTGGGCACAATCTCAGTGGTTTGAGCATTGGCCTGCTAAACCCAGGGTTGTGAGTTCAATCCTTGAGGGGGGCATTTAGGGATCTGGGGCAAAAATCTGTCAGGGACAGTACTTGGTCCTGCTGTGAAGGCAGGGGACTGGACTTGATGACCTTTCACGGTCCCTTCCAGCTCTATGAGATAGATATATCTCCATATTAAAGCCCTATCATGGGCTAATCCTAACACTGCTCATATCCCACAAAACCCCAGCGTCTCCTCCTTCTTGCACCCACCCTGGGCTGATCTCGCTAACATCGGTACCAAAGGTGACCCTTCCCCCTGACCTGCAGTACTAGGGGCTAATTCATCCCACAGCACCCATACCCTGGTCCCCACATGGCCTGTTCCATATGGAATGACCCCTGGTGCCATCCCATAGTTCAGCCACTCCCCAGGTCATACGCCACAGGCTACACCCAACATCCTAACCACCGGCTCTTTTCCCAGCACACACGTCCTGTGTGATTTCCTCTTGCTCCCCACATCTGCACCGGGGGTGAGTCCCCTGATATAGGGGTCAATGGTAAGTGCCCCCCAGTAGCCTCTATCCCATGGGCTGATCCTCACATGTGCTGTCTTGGGTTCCATTGGAAACCGCTGGTGCACAGTACAGCCATAGTACTGCACCCGGGGTACCTTGTACAAACCTAGTACTACCCCCTGGGATAGCCTAATATCATAACACTACCCCCTGGCAAACTCCAATACCACAGCACCGCCCTCTGGGGTACCCCGTTCACCTTGGAGTACCCAATACTACCACTAGCACTATGCCCTGGAGAATCTATACTACACCCTGGAGTACCCAATACTACCACAACACTACCCCTGGCTACCCTAATACTACAGCAATCCCCCCTGGGGTACTCAGAACTTCCATAGCATTATCCCCTGGAGTACTGTGCTCTACCTTAGCACTAGCCCCTGGCCCCTCCTCTCCCTGCACTTGCAGTGGCCACCTTAGAGTTCATCTCATGGTCACTGCAATGGTCCATGGTAGTTGACAGACCTGGAATCCCTCCCTCGGAGCTTCCCTGCTATGCTGTGAGCCCTGGCTCCCTTTAATCCGTATGGGAGACTCGGTCTTTGGGCAGGAAAAGGAGCCTTGCTAGCCCCTCTGCAGCCAGAGCTATCCAGTCCCTGCCTCTCTGGCTGGGCAGAGCCCCTCAGTGCATCTCTCTGCTTCCTGAGCTCCAGCTGGCCAACGGTGGCGGGGGGCGGTGTGTGGGGGGAGCTGCGGTGACAGTCGGCTTCCAAACAAAGATCAAATGTTAACCGCTGTTTGAGGAGCTTTAATTAATTCACTGGAACGATCCGTGCGGGCCAACTGTGCCCGGGGTAAAGCAGTGCAAAGGGCCGGGCGTGGGCATAATTGGATCATTCTGCAGCATGCAGCGAGCGAGATATTAGATTACACACCGGACGCTGCGGAACAGGACGAGGTGACGGGATGGATCATCTCATCGTTGGGTCACGTCATCCCTGGGACTGAACTCGGTGGAACTGCATTTGAATCGATTTACAGTATTTCTGTGTATGCACGCAGCTAAGTGTATCCATGTACGACAGCGTGCACCCGTGCAGGTGTACGTGACACGACAGGCCAGCTCCTCAGCCTGCCCTCCAGCTCCTTTCACTACGCCATGTGCGAGGCAGACGGGAAGCCAGTGTGACTGGCCACTGAGAGCGATTCCTCAGCCTCAGGGAGCAAGCTGGAAGCCTGGTGGAGGTAGGGTGACCAGACAGCAAGTGTGAAAAATTGGGACAGAGGATCGGGGGTAATAGGAGCCTATATAAGAAAAAGCTCCAAAATCGGGACTGTCCCTATAAAATCAGGACATCTGGTCACCCTAGGTGGAGGGAAAGGGGTGGATAATTTGGTTTCTGCTGCTGCACGTTAACAGGAAAACTGCAGCACTCAACGGGCTTTGCTTGGTATGTGGGAAAGGAGGGTGCTGCTTTTCTGAAGGCTGCAGAAGCCGAAAAACGATGGCTTATGGCCGCATGCAAGCTGAATTCTGTTGCCCGGACCTGCATCTGTGATCTCTAACACCAAAGCCGCAGGCACTCAATATTAAGATGCAAAATGCGACCTTGTACTGAAATCACATGTGCTATGTAATGTGAATAGTGAAAGAGTATAAGCATTGTTCTGTAAAATGTATCTTTTTAAATACTTCTCTCCCCTTTTTCGCCTCCCTCCCGCAGCTGCAAATTTTTCAAGCCTCCCTCCTCCGTCCCGAAGGCTATCTCAGTTAAGGCGGTGAAAAAAAGGACATGAGATGAAATGTTCTTTGAAATCACGGAATCGACCCACAATGAAAGAGCTCATCAGAATGAGTGGAAGGAAGTTAAAGAAGTATGGGCTGGATGAATGGACTATAAGGTGGATAGAAAGCTGGCTAGATCGTCGGGCTCATCAGGTAGTGATCAACGGCTCCATGTCTAGTTGGCAGCCGGTTTCAAGTGGAGTGCCCCAGGGGTCGGTCCTGGGGCCGGTTTTGTTCAATATCTTAATTAATGATCTGGAGGATGGCGTGGATTGCACTCTCGGCAAGTTTGCAGATGACACTAAACTAGGAGGAGTGGTAGATACCCTGGAGGGTAGGGATAGGATACAGAGGGACCTAGACAAATTAAAGGATCGGGCCAAAAGAAAACCTGATGAGGTTCAACAAGGACAAGTGCCGAGTCCTGCACTTAGGACAGAAGAATCCCATGCACTGCTACAGACTAGAGACTGAATGGCTAGGAAGCAGTTCTGCAGAAAAGGACCGAGCGGTTACTGTGGACGAGAAGCTGGATATGAGTCAACAGTGTGCCCTTGTTGCCAAGAAGGCTAACAGCATTTTGAGCTGTATAAGTAGGAGCATTGCCAGCAGATTGAGGGACGTGATCATTCCCCTCTATTCAACATTGGTGAGGCCTCATCTGGAGTACTGTGTCCAGTTTTGGGCCCCACACTACAAGAAGGATGTGGAAAAATTGGAAAGAGTCCAGCAGAGGGCAACAAAACTGATTAGGGGGCTGGAGCACATGACTTATGAGGAGAGGCTGAGGCAACTGGGATAGTTTAGTCTGCAGAAGAGAAGAATGAGGGGGGATTTGATAGCTGCTTTCAACTACCTGAAAGGGGGTTCCAAAGAGGATGGATCTAGACTGTTCTCAGTGGTACCTGATGACAGAACAAGGAGTAATGGTCTCAAGTTGCAGTGGGGGCGGTTTAGGTTGGATATTAGGGAAAACATTTCACTAGGAGGGTGGTGAAGCACTGGAATGGGTTACCTAGGGAGGTGGTGGAATCTCCTTCCTTAGAGGTCAGGCTTGACAAAGCCCTGGCTGGGATAATTTAGTTGGGAATTGGTCCTGTTTTGAGCATGGGGTTGGACTACATGACCTCCTGAGGTCCCTTCCAACCCTGATATTCTATGATTCTATGATGCGGTATCGAAGTACAGGAAAGATGCCAGTGAACGTGAGGACAGGAGAGACCAACATGAGGACAGAAGGGACCAACGTGAGGACAGGAGAGACGCTCGAGATGAGAGGTGGCGGCAGGAAGATCAGAGGAGGCAGGATGCAACGCTGGGGTTGCTGCGTGAGCAAACTGACATGGTCCGGCATCTGGTGGAGCGTCAGGAACGGCAGCAGGATCACAGAGTGCCCCTACAGCCCCTGTATAACCACCCTCCCACCTCACCATGTTCCATAGCCTCCTCATCCAGACATGTAAGAACGCAGGGGGGAGGCTCCATGCACCCTCCCACTCCACCCCAGTGAACGGTCCAAGCAAAAGGCTGTCACTATTTTAAACTTTTTTAGTGGCCTTTTCCTTCCCTCCTATCCTCCTCCCAAACCCCACCCGGGCTACCTTGTCAGTTCTCTCCCTCTTTTTATAATCAATTAATAAAGAATAAATGATTTTTAAATGATAGTGGCTTTATTTCCTTTGAAAGCAAGCTGTGATTGAAGGGGGAGGGTGGGTTGCTTACAGAGAATGAGTCAATCAAGGGGGTGGGTTTTCATCAAGGAGAAACAAACTAGTTTTCAAAGCTTCTCTGATGCGCAGCACTTCCTGGTGCGCTCTTCTAATCACGCTGGTGTCTGGCTGCACATAATCAGCAGCCAGTCGATTTGCCTCAGCCTCCTAACCCGACATAAAGGTCTCCCCCTTACTCTCTCAGAGATTGTGGAGCATACAGCAGGCAGCAATAACAATGGGAATATTGGTTTGGATGAGGTCTGAGCGAGTCAGTAACGTGCGCCAGCGACCCTTTAAACGTCCAAATGCACTTTCTAACTCCATTCTGCACTTGCTCAGCCTGTAGCTGAACAGCTCCTGACTACTGTCCAGTCTGCCTGTGTATGGCTTCATGAGCCATGGCATTAAGTGATAGGCTGGGTCCCCAAGGATAACTATTGGCATGTCAACATCCCCAGTGGTTATTTTCTGGTCTGGGAAGTAAATCCCTTGCTGCAGCCATTTAAACAGACTAGTGTTCCTGAAGACGCGAGCGTCATGAACCCTTCCCGGCCAGCCCACGTTGATGTTGGTGAAACGTCCCTTGTGATCCACCAGTGCTTGCAGCACCACTGAAAAGTACCCCTTGAGGTTTATGTACTGGCTGCCCTGGTGCTCCGGTGCCAAGATAGGGATATGGGTTCCACCTATCGTCCCACCACAGTTAGGGAATCCCATTGCAGCAAAGCCATCCACTCTGACCTGCACATTTCCCAGAGTCACTACCTTTGGTAGCAGCAGCTCAGTGATTGCTTTGGCTACTTGCATCACAGCAGCCCCCACAGTAGATTTGCCCACTCCAAATTGATTCCCAACTGACCGGCAGCTGTCTGGCATTGCAAGCTTCCACAGGGCTATTGCCACTCGCTTCTCAACTGTGAGGGCTGCTCTCATCTTGGTATTCTGGCGCTTCAGGGCAGGGGAAAGCAAGTCACAAAGTTCCATGAAAGTCCCCTTTTGTATGCGAAAGTTTCGCAGCCACTGGGAATCGTCCCACACCTGCAACACTATGCGGTCCCACCAGGCTGTGCTTGTTTCCTGGGCCCAAGATCGGCATTCCACGGCTAGAACCTGCCCCATTAACAGCAAGATCTCCAAAGCGCTGGGGCCTGCGGTTTGAGAGAATTCTGTGTCCATGTACATGTCCTCATCACTCTTGTCGCCGCATTGCAGTCGCAGCCTCCTCCTCCCCTGGTTTTTCAGGTCCTGGTTCAGCATAAACTGCATGATAATGCGCGAGGTGTTTACAATGTTCATGACTGGTGTCTTGAGCTGAGCGGGCTCCATGGTATGGTATGGTGTCTGCACAGTTCCCCCAGGAAAAAAGGTGCAAAACGGTTGTCTGCCATTGCTTTCACGGAGGGAGGGGTGAGGCTGTATCCAGAACCACCAGCGACAATGTTTTTTGCCCCATCAGGCATTGGGATCTCAACCCAGAATTCCAATGGGCGGGGGAGACTGCGGGAACTATGGGATAGCTACCCACAGTGCAATGCTCCGGAAGTCGATGCTAGCCTCGGTACATGGATGCACACCACCAAATTAATGTGTTTAGTGTGGCCGCATGCACTCGACTTTATACAATCGGTTGCCAAAAATTGAATTCTGTAAATTCGGAGTAATCCTGTAGTGTAGACATACCTTGTGTGTCCCTAGAAGTATTCAAGGTGCTATAGGGAAGGCGGAAGGTGGAGCCGATGGGCTGTGAGGAGCACATTTAACAGTTGGAAGCAACGGAGGGGCGGAAAGGCGGAAGGTGGAGCCGATGGGCTGTGAGGAGCACATTTAACAGTTGGAAGCAACGGAGGGGCTTACAGCATTTTAAGTGCAGACCTTCCCTCAGTTCCTCACCACCCATCTCAACACTCTGTGCCCATTCCATGCAGGAGCGGCGCCAGGGTTTTTGCCGCCCTAGGCAGCAACACTCCTCCTCTGAGCATTCGGCGGCAGGAGTCCTTCCACTCCGCATCTTCGGGGCACTTCGGCAGCGGGTCCTGGAGTGAGTGAAGGACCCGCTGCCCAATTTCCGCCGAGGGCGGCAAAATGCAGCCCCTCAAATCCTTTCGCCCTAGGCAACCGCGAGGGTTGCCTAGTGGAAGCGCCGGCCTTGATTCCATGCACCAAGCATGCCCATTCTCAACTTCTCACCCTAATCTCACTATTCTAAACACTGAACATGCCTATTCTCAGCTCCCCAAACCAGTTTCAGCACTGTTTGTTTGTACCATGTACTAAACATATCTCTTCCCAGTGCCGAGCACAGGCCCAGTCCATCGTGCCTAGTGCTGCCCAGAAAGACTTCAGTGAGCCTATTTCAGCAGAATACTGATTTATCCAGGCTGGGACTCTTACACTGGCCTCTCTGCTACCATTTTCAGTGTGGCAACTAATCCTCCCATATCTGAGCAACAAACCAATCATCCCAGCCACAATACAGCCCATCCAAACTGTCTGAAGTTGGTACTTGTAGATGGGTGGATGGCACTGGGAGTGCTGAACTTGCTCAAAGTTTCAAACACCACCCACGCTTCCATTATGGCCTGAAACACCAAGGAAAAGGTAGAGTAAAACTCTAATGTAAACAGGTTATAAACTCCAGAGGTTAGGCTTTAAATGGGTGGCCCTTGTGTTCGAGGGGAAGTACTCATTCCTCTAAGCCATCATGTGAGGACATTATTTGGTGTGTCACTCACCAAAGAGTTTCTGAGAAAACAGTAGCCCTCAGAGGTCAAAATAGAGAAGTTAAAGCTTTTAGCAGGCAATAACTTAAAATATTTCTAAACATATCCTTGGTGTAGTTCTATAGCTTATCCCAGAGGCAGTCCAAGATAGATTTTTCCACAGCTCAACATCAGAACTCTTGTAAGAATCTGAAATTGTTTAAGCATACATTTTAGAGGGGCTTTGGGAAAACCCTTGACCAAACAACCCCAAAACTGCTCAGTTTTTGCCACAGCATCACATGGGGAACTCATGTTCAGTTGCTCGGCCGCTATGGCCCCTAATTCCTTTCCAGATTCACTGCTTTGCAGGATACAGTTCCCATTCTGTAGGCATGGCCTACATTCTTTTTTCCTAGCAATATAATCTTGCATTTAGCTGTACTGAAATGCATTTTGTTTGAGTAAGCCCAGCTCACCATGTCTCTCCCAAACTCCAATTCTGCCCTATGGTGGCATACCAATGTTCAAGTCAGCCTCCCTCTGTAGATGGGTTTTAGAGCAATTTGAATATTTAAAGCAACTCCTTATTGGGGAAACATTATCTGAGGGATCCCTGGACCAAATGCCCACAAACTTGCACAGCTAACTACCTCTGACCCTGATGAGGCATAGTAGTTTTCTAATCAATCTGAGCATTCTTGTGGATTTTAGAGCATATTGAAATACCAGCTCCTAAACCAGAAGCTTTTTTGCTCTCAGGGCAAACTTCCAAAAAGACCCACTTTGCAGCCCCTCAGCTGATGCAGAATGCAGGTGGAGAGTAATTAATGAGCACAATACACATTCTCTGAAAGCTGTCCAGAGCTGGACTTGAATTCACAGTACATGGATATGAATGAGGTTTGATGGCCACAGCATGCCAACTTGAACCACCTAGTTATTCTGACATCAGTCTACCTGCAAATATTCTAGCTTGCAACAGAGTCCCAGTACTGCTGAACATGCACAAATGACATTTACAGGTGTGTCACCAAGGCTCAAGATACACTGCCGATCCAACTTTTAAAATATGGCTTCCCCAAAGAAAGAGTGGGTGCTAGACACTAACTGGGATCAAATATGATATTAGTTTGGGATCAGATCAGAGCCATATTTTGAGCCCCAGATATATGTAAAAACAGTTGTAAGAACCATAACTGAGCATTAAAACAGTGCTCCTGTGGTGGGGCTGCTGCTCCAGCACTGGACTCAGCCCCAGCCATTGCTCCTGCACTAGGGCCACACAGCTGCTCCACCCATAGGCTCCGACTCCATGGGTGCTCCAGCCCTGGAGCACCCACAGGGAAAAATTGGTGGGTGTTCTGCACCCACCGGCAGCTCCCTGGCCCAGCTCACCTCCGCTCCGCCGCCTCCTCCCCTGAGTGCGCCGCTGAGTCCTGCTTCTCCCCCTCCCTCCCAGGGCTTGCACTACGAAACAGCTGTTTCGTGCGGCAAGCAGTAGGAGGGAGGGGGAGGAGGAGGAACGCGGCACGCTCAGGGAAGAGGCAGGGCCAGGGTGAGGATTTGGGGAGGGGTCTAATAGGGGCAGGGAGGGGGCAAAGTCGGGGAAGGGGAGCACGAGCACCCACTGGCGCCAAGGAAAGTTGGTGCCTGTGGTTCCACCCACACTGCTCTGGTGGGGGCTGAAGCCAAAGAAGTCACGGAGGTCCATTGAAGTCACGGAATCCATGACCTCCATGACAAAATCATATTCTTAATCATAGTGTAGACAGCATTAAAACACCCGGGTCAGGAGGGCAAGAGATGTGGGTCTCTGCCCAAGAGAGAGGATGGCTGGGAGCTGGAAAACTTTAAGCGGATGCCCTTGGGGGACCAAAGAAAAGAAATACAGATATAGTTTTCATGAACTGTGACAGGCCATACCATCAAGGGCTCGTTCACCTGCACATCTACCAATGTGATATATGCCATCATGTGCCAGCAATGCCCCTCTGCCATGTACATTGGCCAAACCGGACAGTCTCTACGCAAAAGAATTACTGGACACAAATCTGACATCAGGAATCATAATACTCAAAAACCAGTGGGAGAACACTTTAACCTGTCTGGTCATTCTATGTCAGACCTGCGGGTGGCTATCTTACAACAGAAAAACTTCAAAAACAGACTCCAACGAGAGACTGCTGAGCTGGAATTGATATGCAAACTAGACACAATCAACTCAGGATTGAATAAGGACTGGGAATGGCTGAGCCATTACAAACATTGAATCTATCTCCCCTTGTAAGTATTCTCACACTTATTATCAAACTGTTTGTACTGGGCTATCTTGATTATCACTTCAAAAGTTTTTTTTCTCTTACTTAATTGGCCTCTCAGAGTTGATAAGACAACTCCCACCTGTTTATGCTCTCTGTATGTGTGTATATGTATCTCCTCAATATTTATTCCACTCTATATGCATCCGAAGAAGTGGGCTGTAGTCCACGAAAGCTTCTGCTCTAATAAATTTGTTAGTCTCTAAGGTGCCACAAGTACTCCTGTTCTTTTTGCAAATTTATCTCCCTTCATCCTATCTAAGGCCTTGTCTACACTACAGGGAAAATTCTATCTAAGCTATGCAATTTAAGTTATATGAATAGCATAGCTCAAATCGACGTAGCTTAGATCTACTTACTGCCGGGTCCACACTACACAATGGCGATAGGAGATGCTCTCCCATCAACTCACCCTACTCTTCTCTATCTGGTGAGGTACAGGAGTCAACGGGAGAGCAAGTGGAGATCAATTTAGCGGGTCTTAGACAGATGCATCAATTGCCGCGCGTAGATCCCCTGGTAAGTGTAAAAAGCCCTAATACTTTCAACATCTCTTTATAGGTTTCCCAGTTGTCTTCTTAAACAGAACATGATGAAAACTAAGTTCTTGATCTTCCCTTCAACACACCCCAAGTCTTTCCCTTTCTCCATCACCATGGACACCAGACACCTGCACATCTTTACAGTCACTGTGGTGTCATCTTTGACTTTGCACTCAACTGTATCATATTCAAGCGTTACCTAGGGAGGTGGTGGAATCTCCTTCCTTGGAGGTTTTTAAGGCCCAGCTTGACAAAGCCCTGGCTGAGATGATTTAGTTGGGAATTGGTCCTGCTTTGAGCAGGGGGTTGGACTAGATGACCTCCTGAGGTCCCTTCCAACCCTGATATTCTATGATTCTATGATTCAAGCCATTTCTAAATCTCGGTACTTGCCGCCCCACCTCCACTCTTCTTTTTTTTTTTTTTAATTACATCATCTCTAAAATCCAGCCTTTCCTCTTTGTCACTAGTCAAAACTCTCATCCAAGCCTTTAGCATTTCATATCTTAAGTACTTCAACCTCCTCTTTTCTGGCCTTAAAGTACTGCTACCTTGCTCCACTCAAATCTATTAAGAGTGCTGCTGATGCTGCAAAAATAACACTCGTGGCTCATCACTCTGGCCACATCATCCCCCATTGTATGTCGCTACACTAGCTCCCCGTTCAGCTCTTCATTAAATAAAAGCTTCTTGTCTTTAAGACCCTTCCTAATTTAGCTACACTCTACCTAGCTGACCTATTGGGATGAATTATGCTTTCACTCTGCCAGCATTCCCAGTCCTGAATACTCACCAATCAGCTTCTCCCAAAAACATCTCTGTGCTTTCTCCTGTGCTACTGGTGAGGAAAATTCTCTGACAAAATTCAAATAGCCACTATGTTATCCTTCAGACTCCTTTCAAAACCCAGCCTAATGTTCATGGTGAGGAAGGTGACAAGCTGTGACTATTTCTTTTCCTCTTCTTTCCTTTTCCTACTCCTTTCCCCAAGCTCCAGTCATTAAAAGACAAAACAAAACTGTAGCAAGGAAGCGTGGCCTCCCACAGAGGGAACGCCCTAAGCCACCTGTTGGGCGGAGCCAGGAGGACATGCCAGAAGCAGAGGTGTAGGCCTGAGATTTAACTCACCTTGTACTAAACCAGCCTTGGGTGAAACTCAGGGAGTTCACAACTAAAATTAAGGAAAAAAAGCTCCACTGCTGCTAAGGTGTCCCCACCTCAAGAATGCCCCTAACAAGTTATAACA
Organism: Malaclemys terrapin pileata; assembly: GCF_027887155.1. Classification (NCBI taxonomy): domain Eukaryota; kingdom Metazoa; phylum Chordata; order Testudines; family Emydidae; genus Malaclemys; species Malaclemys terrapin. The sequence continues at coordinate 163,729,342 of NC_071506.1, forward strand.
CCAAGTGTTGTAAAGTAGAGACACCCAGGCACTGGGAACTTTAGGGAGGAAACAGAAAGACCCCAAGAACTGGTCAAATAGATAAGATAAGATCAGACCAGGGAATTTATGCTGACCATCTGCACAAACAAAGAAGGTAATAAATAACTTACAATTTGGGCATGAGAGATAAAATGTAAAAAGAGTTGAGCAGGGAGGAGAAACCATAGGTGCCGGTAAAAATTTTGTTACCTAGGGGTACTGAATAATGTGATAGGTTTAGTGAAGCTAAAGGAGGTAGCTGGACTGGAATTTAACGTCAAGCTGCTAGAAGTCTGATCCCTCTCCATGACTGTGACGTCCAAAGGCATCGCTGGAAACCCCCAGATGAGAGGATCCTGACTGGTTATCAGGTGAATTTTGTCTGTATATTGGGAGTGGTGATCATAAGAGATTTGCTTGGTATGTGTATTCTGTGTGTGTTGCTAATAAATAGATGTTTAGAGCACAGCTGTGCAAGGCTCTCACTGGGAAAAGGTTCCGCGGACCCGTAGAGCCCTGAGCCCCGTGGGAAAGGGCAGGTACCTAAATTGACCAGGCCACGCCTTGAGCTCTTGTAGGGTATAGATTTTGAACCCTTGGTAGGGTATGTGCCCTAGATTTTTTGCAGGTAACAGAGGGACAGGACAGGAAGAGGAAGCATAAAAGGCCGGATCAGCAGCTCAGTTGGGAGGGAGCTGCAGAGGGAGACAGACACATCTTCCCTGCTGCTGGAGTGGGATGCTGAGGAGAACTGCAGCTACCCCAAGGGCCTGTGCGAGCTTCCAGAGAGCCCTGCCACTCCCAATGCCGAGGAGCAGCTACCGCTACCCTTGGCAGTATATCCCGAGGAGACTGAGGATGACCCCTGCACGCAGGTACACCCGAGCGGGAGAGTAGGAAGCAGCCCAACAACCAACAGTCTGGTTGAGAGCTGGCCTGGTACAAGGTCAGCATGTTGTGGGCGGATCCCCACTGATCCAGTGGTGGACCACTCCACTACTGTTAGGGTCCTGGGCTGGGATGCAGTAGTTAGGTGGGCCCACATCCCCCCTGCCACCCCACCCCTGGGGTGGCAGTACTCCCCCTCCATAGGCAAGGAGGCCTAGACTCCTTGGACACCCCTGCCTGAGCCCCATAGATTGGGCTGGTGCTACAGCTCTGACTGCAGGCCAGAACCTTGTCTGTTTGCTGGCCCGCCCTGCTTAAAGACTGGGCAAATAAAATGCAACCACTTGGCCTAGTTGTGTGTCAGAACCCATACTGTTTACAGCCCCACCTCACTTGAAGGCCAGGGCCTACTGAGAACTGCTAACTCCCCCGCTTTTTTCTTCATTTGGAGAATAATCTAGCAGGCCAAACTGTGAGAAGGCATGACCTCCCTCAGAGGCCACAACAGCCTACAAAAATAAAAACCTACACTTTTAACAAAGCTGTGCCAGTTCTTCACCAGATTTATTTGCTTACATATTTTATCCCACCCACTATCCTTCCCCCATTTGTGCTTTTAGATTGTAAGCCCTTCTAGGCAGAGATTGTATGTGTTTATACAGCCCCACAATGACGAGGACTCAATCCTATTTGGGGCATTTGGTGCTACCTTAATAATAAAACAAAATTTCTATTTCAGTTTTACAGTGCTGCTAAACATCATTTGGATGTAAGGTATAAGCTCATCAGCACAAATCAGATTTGGAATTTCAGAGCGTTCATCTGAGGGTATAGTTGCATGAACAGTCTAAGGTTTTATCTGCTCTGCTGTTTATTTTGTTGTTGTTTTGTGTTTTAAACATGTCTCTATTTTGCCCCTCAAAATGGTTAGCATAGGTTCTTCACTACTAGGGTTACCATATTTCAGCAAGCAAAAAAGAGGACGGGAGGAGCCCCGCCCTAGCCCCGCCCCTCCCACTTCCCGCCCCCCCAGAACCCCCAACCCTCCCCCCGTTCCTTGTCCCCTGACTGCCCCCTCCTGGGACCCCTGCCCCTAACTGCCCCCCAGGACTCCACTCCCTATCTAAGCCTCCCTGCCTCTTGTCCCCTGACTGCCCCAACCCTTATCCACACCCCCACCCCCAGACAGACCCCTGGGACTCCCACGCCCCATCCAACCACTCCCCACCCCCTGACAGCCCCCCCCCGAACTCCCAACCCATCTAAACCCCTCTGCTCCCTGTCCCCTGACTGCTCCGATCCCTCTCCGCACTCCTGCCCCCTGACAGCCCCCCCCAGAACTCCCAACCCATCTAAACCTCTCTGCTCCCTGTCCCCTGACTGCTCCGATCCCTCTCCCCACTCCTGCCCCCTTGACAGCCCCCCCCAGAACTCCCAACCCATCTAAACCTCTCTGCTCCCTGTCCCCTGACTGCTCCGATCCCTCTCCCCACTCCTGCCCCGACAGCCCCCCCCAGAACTCCCAACCCATCTAAACCTCTCTGCTCCCTGTCCCCTGACTGCTCCGATCCCTCTCCCCACTCCTGCCCCCTGACAGCCCCCCCCCAGAACTCCCAGCTCCCCACCCCCCTGCTCCTTGTCCCCTGACTGCCCCTTCCTGGGACCCCTGCTCCTAACTGCCCTCCAGAACCCCACCCCTAAGCCTCCCTGTTCCTTGTCCCCTAACTGCCCCCTCCTGAGACCCCCCCCAACTGCCCCCCAGGACCCTACCCCCTACCTGTACCCTGACTGCCCAAAACTTTCTCCACCCCCCCCCAAAAGCCCCCCCCCCGTTTCTTGACTGCCCCCTCCAGAACCTTCCTGCCCCCGGTCCCCCTTACCCTGCTGCTCAGAACAGGGTGTTGGGCTCTGTGCAGCCGAGCCGGACACGTGGCTGCGCTTCCCAGCACAACAAAACCCGGTCCCTGGCCCTGCACAACAAAACCCGGTCCCTGGCCCTGCACAGTGCTGCCGGACCGGGTTGCAGGAGAAGCCAACTCAGAATGCAGGGCGGCTCCGGCTCCTCTACAGCTGCTCAGGAGTCCAGCCCGGGATTTTTCTGCAGCCCTCCCAGCCGCTCGCTCTGCCGGGGGAGGGGGAAATCCCGGACATTGTGAGTGCTTTACAAATTCCCCCCGGACGCTATTTTTAGCGCGAAAAGGAGGACATGTCCGGGTAAATCCGGACGAATGGTAACCCTATTCACTACAATCTTTTGCAGTACATTTTTATGTTTGGTGAAAATCCGTATTTATGTAACATTTTGTTACTATACATATTGCTTATGCAGAAACACTATTTTTGTAAATACAGGATTGCTTTAAGTAAGTTTTAGTAAGAATTTATTATAACTGATCAAACTTATCTATGTCCTTTTTTAAAAAATTAAAAATAATTAAAAATAGAATGATGCAGCCTTAATGCTGAACTAATATACAGGTTTGGTTACCCCCTTCCTCCCAATATTCAGACCCCTACATCATTTCAAATTCTAAATTAAAAACTGACTTTCTTGTAAATGTAATAACTTTCTTTTTAATGTTACAAGGCTTTGCCTTTTTAGCAGTCCTGGCTACAAACAGAATAAATCCTGGTCCTGCATTATCAGCTTTTAAAACCCAAAACACATTTACAGGAAACTATACATCAGATGTACAAGATGGTGTTTCCTCTCCCCCCTTCCCCAGTATTTTTATTGTTTAAACACTGTAAAAATAAAGAAACATTTAAAAACTAAATGCAGTTTGAAATATAAGCTGACAAAAGGAATTTTAAAGTTTTGACAGAAACTACTCCTATCTCACTTCATCGTGACTAGATATTTCAGCTCCCAAAGACATTTTTATGATGTTAGATGCTTGATACCTTTGAGTGTCCAGGCACAATAGAGCAAATTATAGGCAGGCTTAGCCCAGCAATGAAATTCAAAGTTAAGTTTGTGTCCTAACCTAAACTATTTTTTGCATTTAATTATATATTGAATTAATTTGTACAACAAGCCAGAATTCAAAATGGCAATTCCCAGGTCTAAATTTCAAAATGTAAAACAAACAAAACAAAACAAAAACTACTAAAAAGATTTTCTTCAGAAAATGTATAGTTGTATGTATGTATAGCTGTTTATTTATGAACACTAGAGTTGACAGGTTTCTCCAATCCAATGCAAGTTATTCAAGTTAAAGTTAAATTACTTTACAAAGACATTTCCATATAATCTAATGCTTATATTATATATAAAAAATACATTAAATTGTATCTTGCACTGTTTTTATCAGTGACTGGAATTGTTTACTTAAATTATACTGAAAAGCAGAATTAGGAATACTTAAACTGCCTCTCTCTAAGCCTTTTACATAATGGAGGATTCTGATACTGCACCACTCAACCATCTTGTCAACATAGTAATTAAAATTTAAAATTTAGTAATTTAAGAAACATATTGATATTAAAACCAAGTACCATATACTTTTAATGAAAATAGTCTGTAAAAGCTCTTAATCCTTTGAAGTACCCTCAGTTTACTCCCAACTAAAAGAGTATCAACTGTCAAATATCAAACACTTTTATTTTAAAAAATAAAATAAAAAGACTCACCCAGGCGTGGCCCACCTTCCTCATAATCCTGTTCATTCATGATAAAATAAACTAAAATCTGCTAGCTCTTCAGGTATCACGAAATGAAACAGCAGGAAGCTGACAGTTGTCCCCTCTCCGTTTTGTGCAAGACCTCAAATCCTATCTCTCAGTAGTAGTGGATTAATCCTGAGGCAAGTCATCAAGGCTTCGTGCAGTTTAAAGTATGCATATGACACAAAGCCAAGCTGCACTCTAGCAGCAGTACACTCCAACAGAATTAAGCTACATGATCTTTATCAATGGTAAAGACATTTGACATTAGTAACTTAGGCCCCGCCCTTATCACTGAGTGTAGTGTTTGAGTAGGAAGATTTAAACTGTGCCTGCAGCCAACTATACTTAGCAGAAGTAATAACAGAAATCTTATTTTAGAAAAGATTTCCATTAAGAAAATATAAGCACATAAGATTGGACAGTTCCCTGCTATCGCAAGCATCATCCTCATATAATCTTTGTGCATATGAGCAATGAATGATGATATTAATGTAATCCAATAGTTATTTCATTATGCATAAGCTAATTTCTTTTTGGGTCAAATATATAATCACAAATATTTTTCATGTTAAAGCGTAATTACAGTTCAAAGTGACATTTGGTTAAATCTCTTGTTTGTAAACACAGTTTTCTTTAATTGCAAGCACTGTTCTGGTTTTAAATTTCTATATGAAGTCATTTGTATGTATTAAACAAATACTCAACAACTTTAAGCAATTTAGGACAGCCTCTTGAGTTGCTGTTTAATGCATGTTATTACTTTGAAAAGGTGACTTCCTATGGTCAAATCTTAGATTCAAATATTAAATCCAGCTCTTTCTTCAACCATAAATAATCATTAACCCCATATACACTAAGACAGGGTGGGCAAACTTTTTCGCCTGAGGGCCACATCTGGGTATAGAAATTGTATGGCGGGCCATGAATGCTCACAAAATTGGGGTTGGGGGGGCGGGGTGAGGGTTCTGGCTGGGTATGTGTGCTCCAGGGTGGGGCCAGAAATGAGGTCAGGGTGTGGGAGGGGGCTCCGGGGGCGGTGGGGGGGGTGAGGACTTTGGCTAGGGGTGCAGGCTCTGGGGTGGGGCTGAGGATGAGGGGTTGGGGTGCAGGAGGGTGCTCCGGGTTGGGACCGGGGGTTGGGGCATGGTGTGTGGCTCAGGGGTGCAGGGTCTGGGTGGTGCTTACCTCAAACAGTTCCCGAAAGCAGCACCATGTCCTCCCTCCAGCTCCTACACGGAGCCGCAGCCAGGTGGCTCTGCTTCACACTGCCCCATCCGCAGGCACTGCCCCTGCAGCTCCCATTGGCTGCGGTTCCCAGCCAATAGGAGCTGCGGGGGCAGCGCTTGGGGAGGAGGCAGCATGTGGAGCGGAGCCTCGTGGCAGCCCCTAGTCATAGGAGCCGAGGGGGGACATGCCGCTGTTTCTGGGAGCCGCACGCAGAGGCCCCCGACCCTGCTCCCCAGCTGAAGCGCCGGAGCAGGGCAAGCCCCAGACCCTGCTCCCCAGCAGGAGCTCTAGGGCCGGATTAAAACGGCTGGTGGGCTGGATGCGGCCCAGAGGCCACAGGCCCACCCCTGTTATAACGGCTTCATTGATAATAAATTTATTTCACGCAGAGGCTTTTTTAAATGGGAAATTTAGAATAATGTACAATACATCTGTATTGGAGGCTGAAATCTAAGATAACTGATGAGAATACCTACAAGCCCAGACACAGATTCCATAGGGTAAAACAAAATTAAAAATGTAATTTGCTAATTGAAATAGATTTAAAAGACACTACATAAAGCATGTATGAGAAGGACATTGGAGTAGTAGTGGTCACGAACCACATTTCCACATTGGTGCAGTAGAACCTGATTGTAAGCCAGATAAAAGAACTAACTCAGGTAGATATTATTTGAGGTACAAAACAATCAATCAGGGCTTTTTTGCATCAATTAAAAAGCTTGTCTGCTTACAGTTATAAAAGTTTCCTTCTGAGCGGTTTAAGACATATGCCTCTCAAACCTCTATCCTCTCAGAAGTAACACCAAAGTAAAGAGAGATCCTATGTCATAGACTAGATAGGTTCCCTTGTTTAGGGTTACCATTCGTCCGGATTCTCCCGGACATGTCCGGCTTTTTAAGCTAAAAATAGCATCCGGGGGGAATTTGTAAATGTCCGGACTTCCCCCCCATGCAGAGCACGCGCGGCTAACAGTGCAGCCGGCCGGATGGTGTCACTTACATGGGGCTCCGACAGCCAGAGAGAGCCCCTCCTCCTCCCCACTGCAGCAGAAATCACTCCCCCCCTCCCTCCCTCCCTCCCTGCATTCACAGATCGGCTCCGGCAGTCTGGAGCTCCTCCCCCACTGCTGCCCAGCATGCCCACGAGCGGCTCAGGCAGTTCCTGAGCAAGTTCACTGAGACATTAGGTGAAGAAAGGCCAACAACAAGGGGGCCAGGGGGTCGGAGAAGGGGCAGTCAAGAGATGGGGGGGTCGGGAGTTCGGGGGGGGCTTTCTGGGGGTGTGGATAAGGTTTTGGGCAGTCAGGGTACAGGTAGAGGGTAGGGTCCTGGGGGCATTTGGGGGGGGTCTTAGGAGGGGGCAGTTAGGGGACAAGGAACAGGGAGGCTTAGGTAGGGGGTGGGGTTCTGGGGGGCAGTTAGGGGCAGGGGTCCCAGGAGGGGGCAGTCAGGGGACAAGGAGCGGGGGGGGAATGTTTGGGAGTTCTGGGGGGGGCTGTCAGGGGGCAGGAGTGGGGAGAGGGATTGGAGCAGTCAGGGGACAGGGAGCAGAGGGGTTTAGATGGGTCGGGAGTTTTGGGGGGGGCTTTCAGGGGATGGAGAGTGGTTGGATGGGGCGTGGGAGTCCCAGGGGTCTGTCTGGGGGTGGGGGTGTGGATAAGGGGTGGGGCAGTCAGGGTACAGGTAGTGGGTAGAGTCCTAGGGGGCCAGTTAGTATGGGGGGAGGGTCTCAGGAGGGGGCAGTCAGGGGACAAGAGGCAGGGAAGCTTAGGTAGGGGGTGAAGTCCTGGGGGGCAGTTAGGGGCAGGGGTCCCAGGAGGGGGCAGTCAGGGGACAAGGAGCAGGGGGAGGGTTGGGGGTTCTGGGGGGGGGGAGTGGGAGGGGCAGGGGCGGGGCTAGGGCAGGACAGGGGCGGGGCTCCTCCCGTCCTCTTTTTTGCTTGCTGGATTATGGTAACCCTACCTTGTTCCAAGAGACAATTTATTGCTATAAGTATGTACAACAGCAGCATCTATGACAACTCCCTCTCCAATCCCTTATGTCATGGTAATACCTACTGAGGAGTGGAGGAGAGCATATATCAGCCGGAGTTAGCAGGACAGATGTTTAAGAGCTGCACAATGGAAAGTAGCAGAAACTGAGACTCCTCTCCTAAGGCATCTGGCCTGCCTGAAGACTGAACAAAAAACAGGGGGAAAGGACCCCCTTAAAACTATGTTTGCCAAATGTGCCAGGATGTCTATACTTAAGAGTAGTGAATTCACCCACAAAACAGCCAAAAACAGCAAGAGTTCCTGGTACAAGACCCTTCAAGCTACAGATAAGCATTTCTTTTTTCTCCCCAACTTACAAATTAAACATTCTCACTGTTTTCAGGACTCACCACAGTCACCTGCAAGTGTACACAGGCTAAAGCTCTGTCTTCATACATGGCAGAGGCTGAATCAGCGATACTCAAACTGAGGCTCGAGAGCTGCAAATGGCTCTATTTCTCTTGTAACCCTTTGCAGCACATGATATTAAAACACTGTGTGATTTAATTACCTGACCTAAGTTATAACCAATCAGGATTCTTTTACTATGTTATTAACCAATTTTAGTTGAGACAATAATAATACTTGGTCAGTTATTGTGCTATAAGAATAATATATATATAATATATATACATAAACTAAATATTTCCCATCATGCTGTTTAAATATGAATATATAGTACTGTAGCAAATGAAACGATCAATTCACACTTTTGTGGCTCTTTTGGGTAATGTTGATCTCTAACTTGGCTCCTGAACCACTGATGTCTGAGTATCACTGGGTTAAACACTCTGTCAGTTCTGAAGTCATTAGAAGGGGAGCTACAAATGCATTTTACTTCAAAGTCAGTGCAAGGCATCAACCCTTCACTAATGAAGACAAAAGATACTCTGTCTCAAGAAATGGAAATCCACACTGGTGCTTATTTCACACACAGATTTTACCCAAAAAGGGTACTCAGGCAGACTGAGTTAACTATTTGCAAAGTCCGAAAGTTCACTAGGCGCTTTCACCAGGATTAAAACTAACTATGATTGTTCCATTTACCATGTAAGTAGATTGACAGCATGAGAGTGAATTAATATCCCAAAAGATAATATTTCTGCTGTCCAGAAGTCGTTCTCAGCAACAGGATTTCAGAAATACAGTACTTATTGAGTTCCGACACTCAAGACAGAAAAAGAAAAACGTAATTCTACAAAATTTTTAGGGTTGGCAAATAGTGGGAGATGTTTAGCACAAAATTGTTGGTTGGCAAATAATGGGAGATGTTCACAAATATTCAATTTAAAACAATTTTGATTCATTATATTCACAACCTTTTTTAGTTATTTCCTCCCAAACATTTGTGAGATCAAAATTTTGTTTTAAATATTTTAATAAAACTAACTTCATCATTGTATCCAAAATTCATTTTGAGATTAAAACCAGCATTTTCAAAGCTGGGTGCCTAAATTTAAGCCCATAAATCTATATTTAGGGAGCTAAATAAAAATAGCTTGATTTTCAAAGCTCCTCATCACCCAAAAACCTCACTGAAACTAATGGCATAGCCACCCACCTATGAGTGAAGTAATCATTATATATAATAATGCACTCTTTGGGAAGGATGTCTAGGGAGGAGCAGGGCATCCTTCAGTAGGGTTAGACATAGTTAAGGTTAAGATTTTTTCACAGGTATTTTTAGTAAAAGTCACGGACAATAAACAAAAATCACAGAAGCCTGACTTTTACTGTCCCTGACTTTTCCTAAAAATACCAGGGGGAAGAAGGAACTAACAGTCAGGGGTGCCAGCTCCTGCTCCAGCCCCGGGTGGCTGCTCCAGCCCAGCCTCCAGGAGTTGCTCTAGCCCTGGATGGTGTCCCAGCCCACTGGCCCAACCCTGGCTATTGACCGCTGCTCTGGTGGGGGCTGAAGCCAAAGTAGTCATAGGGGTCCCTTAAAGACACAGAATGTGTGACCTCCATGTCAAAATTGTATCCTTAGACATAGTCCAGACCTCCTGTTGTGATTTATCCAGAGCTCACTTACATTAATTTAAACATCATTCAAGGGAAACTGAAAAGCTTTCCTTAAAAATAAATCAAAAATCTATAAAGATAATTAATGATATATAAATGCTAACTAAAAAAATAAGTTTGTGTCTGCACAACTTAGAACTGAGCAATAAAGCAGAAACACAGTAAAACAGCTATATCCCTTCCCTACTAAATACATTTTTCAGTCACTGTATATCTGACTAGCAAACACAAAATTACATCCCCACTTCTCCAGAACAGAAATTTGTTTCAAGAATGATGTTTGTGCTCAACATTAAACTATTTCTTTCAAGATTGACAGTTCAATGAGAGACGTTCAAATTTATAATTTTTTATCTATATTGGACAATATGTACATAGAATCATAGACTTTAAGGTCAGAAGAAGCCATTATGATCATTTAGTCTGACCTCCTGTACAATGCAGACCACAGAATCTCACCCACCCACTCCTGTATCAAACCCCTAACCTATGTCTGAGCTACTGAAGTCCTCAAATTGTGGTTTAAAGACTTCAAGGTGCAGAGAATCCTCCAGCAAGTAACCCAGGCCCCATGCTGCAAAGGAATGCGAAAAAACCCCAGGGCCTCTGCCAATCTGCCCTTGAGGAAAATTCCTTCCCGACCCCAAATATGGCAATCAGCTAAACCCTGAGCATGTGGGCGAGACTCACCAGCCAGACACCCAGGAAAGAATTCTCTGTAGTAACTCAGATCCCACCCCATCTAACATCCCACTACAGGCCATTGGGCATATTTACTGCTAATAGTCACAAGATCAATTAATTGCCAAAATTAGGCTATCCCATCAAACCATCCCCTCCATAAACTTATCAAGCTGCTACATTAAGCTGAACCTATCAAATGTTAACTTGAATACAAATCTGCCATGGTGCTGCCATGCAGAGAGAGAACATATTCACCATATACCCTGTACCTAGAGAAAAGTGTTCTGACTTTTCCTGAAAAATGCCCAGAAATCCAAATCTCTCATCTTCTAAGGTCTGTTTAAATTCCCATGCAATTTATGACCCTTATTGTCAACTAAGGCCATCAACTTCAATCTGGGAAAGAGTTACTGAACATGCCCCACCAATTTTTTTAAACAAGTTAGCAAAGAGTTTATGCAAGGTCACTGCAGATTCAGAACCCAGGTCTCTGACAACCAAAAGTCAAAGACAAATTTTATAAATCTGGATTTCATGACACCTGGAGGGATCAGCATCCCTTTTAAAAAGTGATTACACCTTTTTCTACCTGCCCCTCCAATGTATACATGAGGACAGATTACATCCTGGTTTCTTCATCCTTGGTAGCAGATATTACAGATTCAGAATCATACCTCAAGTATTAACATATCATGTAATGTCTATAGCTCTTTAAAAATCAATAATGGTGATCCTAGAATGAAAGACTTAGTTATTCAGGATGCTATAAAAAAAAGAAACTAAGTTCTACTTTGATATTAATGACAAAATACAAACAATGAAAAATGTTGCCAGGGATGCATATAAAGTAGGGCTATCAAGCGATTAAAAAAATTAATCACGATTGATTACTCGCACTGTTAAACAATAATAGAATACCATTTATTTAAACATTTTTGGATGTTTTCTACATTTTCAAATATATTGATTTCAATTACAACACAGAATACAAAGTGCACAGTGCTCACCTAATATTTATTTTTGATTACAAGTATTTGCACTATAAATAAACAAAAGAAAGTATTTTTCAATTCATTTAATACAACTACTGTACTGCAATCTCTTTATCATGAAAATTGAACTTACAAATGTAAAATTATGTGCAAAAAACTGCACTCAAAAATAAAACAATGTAAAATTTTAGAGCCTGCAAGTCCACTGAGTCCTACTTCTTGTTCAGCCAATCTGTCAGACAAACAAGTTTGTTTACATTTTCAGGAGAGAATGCCGCCTGCTTCTTGTTTACAATGTCACCTGAAAGTGAGAACAGGCATTCGCATGGCACTGTTGTAGCTGGCATTGCAAGATGTGCTAAAGATTCATATGTCCCTTCATGCTTCAACCACCATTCCAGGGGACATGCATCCATGCTGATGACAGATTCTACTCGATAACAATCCAAAGCAATGCGGACCGGCATGTGTTCATTTTCATTATCTGAGTCAGATGCCAGCAGCAGAAGGTTGATTTTCTTTTTTGGTGGTTTGGGTTCCGTAGTTTCTGCATAGGAGTTTTGCTCTTAAAATTTCTGAAAGCATGCCCCATACCTTATCCCTCTCAGATTTTGGAAGGCATTTCAGATTCTTAAACCTTGGGTCGAGTGCTGTAGCTATCTTTAGAAATCTCACATTGGTACCTTCTTTGCATTTTGTGAAATCTGCATTGAAATTGTTCTTAAATGAACTCTTCATCCAAGACTGCTATAACATGAAATATATGGCAGAAAGTGGGTAAAGCAGAGCAGGGGACATAATTATCCCACAAGGAGTTCAGTCACAAATTTAATGAATGCACTTCTTTTTTTAACAAGTGTCATCAGCATGGAAGCATGTCCTCTGGAATGGTGGCCGAAGCATGAAGGGACATACGAATGTTTAGCATACCGGCACTTAAATACCTTGCAATGCCGGCTACAAAATTGCCATACAAATGCCTGTTCTCACTTTCTGGTGACATTGTAAATAAGAAGAGGGCAGAATTATCTCCTGTAAATGTAAACAAACTGGTTTGTCTTAGCGATTGGCTGAACAAGAAGTAGGACTGAGTGGACTTGCAGGCTCTGAAGTTTTACGCTGTTTTGTTTTTGAGTGCAGTTATGTAACAAAAAAATCTAATTTGTAAGTTGCACTTTCATGACAAAGAGATTGCACTACAGTACTTGTATGAGGTGAATTGAAAAATACTAGTTATTTTGTTTATCGTTTTTTACAGTGCAAATATTTGTAATCAAAAGTAATATACACTTTGATTTCAATTACAACACAGAATACAATATATAGGAAAATGTAGGAAAACATCCAAAATATTTAATAAATTTCAGTTGGTATTCTATTGTTTAACAGTGTGATTAAAACTGCGATTAATTGTAATTTTTTTTTAATCGCAATTAATTTTTTTTTAGTTAATCGCGTGAGTTAACTGTGATTAATCAAAAGCCCTAATATAAAGTAAAATGAGGGAAACTAGTTAGCCTAACATCTCAAAGAGGAAAAGAAAGGGAAATACACAAAGTAAAATTAACACAGGAGATTGAAAACTTCAAGCCTTAAAAAATGAACTGGGTATTTAAATGGCTCTCCTCCTTCAGCAAGGAGGAGAGCCATTTAAATGCCATACTTACAGAAAAAAACTAACAGGCCCTCACTCAGCTAGCTGAAACACAGATACCATGAAGGAATGAATTAGGTTAATAAGCTCCTTTCCTACAGACTAAGAAAAAGAGAAGAGAAGAGAAGAAAAAGAGTCACATACATGCAGAAGAGCAGCATAAGAAGTAAAATTTAAGACCAGAGAGATTAGTAAAAAATTCAGGAGATTTTATGCAAATATAGGTGGAGGCATAAATAATAACCCTATGAAAAAATTACAAAATATATTAAGGAATTTTTGACATTCTGTGGTGCAATCAGGAGCAGCGAGAGGTTGTGTCATTGCCTGCCCAGTAACCGTGGATGCCTCACAATGCTTTGCTGTTGTAGCTCCCAATCTGAGCTGCTCACAGCCAGCCTATAGCGTGCAGGTCATACCCTCAGTGTGTGCGCTCTAGACAGACCTAGTTCAGCAGCTCTGATCCCAGCAGCCTATTTACTGTCCCACAGCCCCACTCTGGCTTCCACCAGTCATGGTTACAACCAGTAAGATGACCCAATTGTGACATTAGCCAGGGTACAATATGGACAGCTGTGTTCCCTCAATTCTCCAAACTGAGGTGCCTCTTACACTGCTTTGCTGTGAGAGCAACCACTCCTGGCCTGCTCACACACAGCCTTCAGTAAGTAAATCATGCCCAGCTATACGGTATGAGTGCTATAGCCAGCCACTCATGAATTACACCAGCAGGGTGACAACAGCAAACCCCCTGTCCCAGGCTTTCCCCCAGTAATGTGTGTCTTGTACTGCCCAGCCCCCATCCTGGACAATACAAGCCCATATTAAGTCTGTCTTTCATTAATAGAAAGTGATATGCACAAATCCTGTTATCTCAAATGAAATTTCTCAAACACTTCAATCCAAACACACACTGGTGTAGATAATAAATTTGTTTTATTGTTTTAACTACACATAAAAGTCAGAATTGGTTACAAAGAAATAAAAGGTAGAAATCAAACTAATACCTAACTTAACAAGCTAAGTGGCTTTAAAACAAAAGGGTCTCTCTCACCCCAGATTCTAGCCATCTTGCTGGCTGACTCTTTAAGCCAGGATTCCTCTCCAGTCCAATGATGCTTAATTTGTCCTTCCAGTGTTGTTGATGCCATGAGTGGAGATGAAGGGAGAGATCATCTGAGGTTCCTGTTCCCCATGTTAATATATTTTCCTCCTCTTTGACAAGCATTTCCATCTGGGGTTCAGGAGACAGAAAGTCAGTGGGGGGATGGGAACTTCCAGCTGTTTCTTTGCCAGCCTGCAAATTTCTTGCTCATACCCTTTTTCCTGCCAAAGAATGGCCACTTAACCAGGTGATAGTCCATTTGACTTTGCTGACACCTGGCTAAAGCGTCAGTATGCCTTTTGTCTCTGAGGAACTGATTTGTGTCTGCTTTTCTAAATGTGGAGCATTTCTAAGCCATGTCATACAGTAGAATTGTATTACTTTATATACAATGTTGCCACACATATTTTACCAGGACAATAATGATCAGTACATTATGAGTTTTTTAAATGATACCTCACGAGGTATATTTTGTACATAATCCTTTATAGTTTTGTACAAAGGGTGAATGTAAGGATATAGACTGTCACACCAACACACTACCGGTCCCAATTTTTCCCTAAACTATGTGCTCTGAAATGTTCAGCACTCTCCTGGACAATTCAGAAAAATTGAATGGTTTGTTTGTTCCTCTAAAGACACAAAACCACATCACACTTATTTATTTAACTGGGGGTAAATGCACCCTTCCCTTCAAACACAGCACTGAGTTGATTTATGGTAAAAATGAAATACATTTATTAACAAAATATATATAAAAGATTAAGTGAGTTCAAGTATAAGGAATGAAGATAGAGTAACAAGTAAAACAAAACAAAATATGCTTCTAAAAGTCTAAAATTTAATTTAGCAAGATACTGGTTTTGTTCAAGATATTTTCCTCTCATCAGTCATTCTTCTTCCCAGACATTGCTGACTTTCCCTCAGTCAGGACCTTCCACGAAAGTATGAAGTGATGGGTTCCCTAACCTTCTTAGGTGAAAGATCTTTGCCTAAGCAGGTTTCTCACCTACATTCAATTCCAGATACATCACACACACACCCTCATGGTTGAGGGACTCATCTTTCTCAGCTTGCAAAGGCCCTGTTCCCCTGTGTCTATCTAGTGATAGATGCCAAAGATGGTTTCGACCTTGCTTACATCTTCCAAAGTTCAATGAATTAGTTCACAAGGCAGGGTGACCTTATGGTGCCTTTCCCTTTCTCTGAGCTACCCATCCTCCTGCTCATTTCTACGTAAATGGAGTGTCCATTGTTTCTGGTCTCACCATTCTTAATTTATATAGGAGACAGACAGATGCTAGGGGGATAAAACACATTCTTCCTTGGGGGAGGAGGCAGTTGCTGATGAGAATCAGTTCTCACACATATGGACCCCTAGGGGCCAGGGGTGAGATAGACCTGCCTAGGACTGTAAGTAAGATAGTCAGTTAAAAGATCTTTTTCCCATTATGTCATGCTGTGACTTTCCCTCCTGCCTGACCAGACTGTACAGCCTAATATCAATGAGCATCCATAATTCCTTACAATGTGTTAATACATACATTTCACAATGACATTAATCACAAGGGTGTCATTAGCTTTCAGAAGAGAATTCACCCTATACACTTCTGTAGCACAGTAATATTGTATACCATTTGATTCAATTGCTTATCACTTGAGGTTCAGTCCCTTGTCTTTATAGACCAGTGAACCTTTGAAATGCATTCTTCTGAAAAGTAAAACTCAGACCAAGCTTCTCTTTCCTGCTCTGTGTAGATGCCATGGCGTCTTCTCCCCGACTTGCTAGTGTAAGGTTTGCCTCCACCCCTTATTAACATGATGAGTCTATTTACTGTTTGTATGTAAACTGAGGTAAACCCACATTCCTTTGTTCAGGATAGACCTGTTTACCAACTCTCCCGGACATACTTGGTTTGAACACACATTAGTTATAATTCCAGCATATAGTCATAACTCTTAATACCTGTTGCATACATACATCTCGCAAGAATATTAATGCTCAGCAAGTAATTAGTTTTCAAAATGATACCTCACAAGCATACTTTATACAAAGATTACTAAAATAGTATGTAAGCTGTGAATATAGGGATGCTCAGTGTCAAAGAGGTCAACATGCCAAAGTTAACTCCAGAGCAGAGATGATAGATATAGAAAGACCAGTAGAGAAATAAATTTATAGAGGTGATTAAATCAATGGCAATACAAAAATCTCCAAGACCAGATGGCTTCTCAGTTGAGTTTTACAAGAAAACATTCAATATCATTGCACTATGCAATATCATAGCCACTCTATTTAATTATCTGATTTTAAGAGAGGCAGAAGTTTCCTAATACAATGAAAGAGGCAGGTATAATAGTAATAGCAAAGCCACACAAAGTCAAGATGCTATGAAGGCGTTTCCTAAACTAAAATGGGCTTTCCTAAAAACACCACTATCAGAGAGAGATTTTGGAGGCAATGTTAAGATTTGGATAAATATTATACAACTCCTCCTCCACTATGATCAAAAGTAATGGTTTACACACCAAAAAATTTCAACTATAAAGAGGTTCTATCCCCCTGGTTGTTTACCCTCTTTATTGAAAACTATATATTTTGCCAGGGGTTCAGTAAAGAAGGCAAACAAGGGAGATAGAAGACAACCTTGTAGTTGTAGCTCCTCTTTGTAGTGTGTGTGTGTGTGTGTGTGTGTGTGTGTGTGTATATTACAGGATTGCACATAATAAAATTGTGCTGTATGCAGAAGACATTGATACTAAGGTTCACCAATCCAGTACGGTCTATGATCAGCAGTCTGAAAGAAATGAATGAATTAAGTGAAATATCAGGCCATAAAATTAATTATACTGAATCCAAAATATTAAATATCAACTGGCGGAATCTATGAGTCCATAGCTACAGTATACATATGTGTTTCTGTGATCAAGGTATTTAGGAGCCAATTTTTTTCATAACCTCAGTCACTTATATGAAATTAACTTCCCTCCCATTATTTCAAAACAGATCATGATGCTGGATTGGAAAAATATATATTTGGATTGGGTTAGACATATGGTGGTAAAAAATGAACTGGTTACCAAAAACTAATTCCTATTTCAGACCCCACTAATATGGGTAAAAAGTACCCTAGAGGAGAGTCAAATAAGGCTTATTAAATTTGTGTAGGACAATAAATTCCCAAAAAGGGGAACTGACAGTACCAAATTTACTAAAGTATTACTGGGAGGTTCTCTGAAGATCACCATCAGCCTAGTACTATGATGACCCCAGTAAACAATGGATGGGAATCAAACAACAGGTTGTTTAAGTAACTGACAAAAAAACTTTGTTAACCCAGAGTTTTAAGATTTCCCAGGGCTATATGGTGCCATTGCAGAATGCTGAGTTCAGCAAAATTCAGAATTTTGAAAACTAAGAAAAACAGAGTTTTGGTACATGCCCACACAACCTTAACTCTGTCTGTCCCCTACTCCCTTCCCCCTCCCCCAGCTGACAATAGCTACTAGGACTTCTCAGCAAGCACTTTAGCTGTATTGAATGGTGGAAGGATTAGAGAGCTTTCCACGGTTGTGATATCAGGTGGTGTAGGGGAGCGATGCCCCTCTGGGGGTTAATGAGCCCCTCTCCTTGCTTCCTTTTCAGTGCTGTGTTGTGTAGTTTGTGTCGATAGCAGGGCACAGGAGTCTTCTTGACATGACATTTGTCAGCAGTTAGGTGAGAGAGGAGTGTGGTCTATGCGTTTAATGAAGGATAAGTGAATATACAATGTTGAATGACATTGTGTGCATAAGGGTGAAGAGGTTGAAAAAGTTAGCAGATCTGATGTTCTTTCTGTACAGTAGCCTAACTGAATGAGTGCATGTAGCTCCTGTACAATACAGAGCAAAAGCAGACTGAGTGTGTGTCACTGTTGCCCTGGGTCATCACTCAGAGAGTACAGAGGTAAGTTTGTATGGGCATGTACCTTAACTCTGCACTTCCTGGTTTTCAGTTTGGGTTTTGCTGAACTACGGCTATGTCTACACTAGAGACCTTACAACGGCACAGCTGTACCAATGCAGCTGTGCTGCTATAAGATCACCCGTATAGCCGCTGTATGCTGACGGGAGAGAGCTCTCCTGTAGACATAATTAAATCACTCCCAATGAGCAGTGGTAGCTATATCGGTGAGAAAGGATCTCCCACCGACATAATGTTATCCACACCAGTGCTTCTGTCAGTGTAACAGCTCAGAGGGGTGTTTTTTTCATACACCTGATTGACATAAGTTAGACCAACAAAAGTGCTAGTGTAGACATAGCCTAAGTGTTCTGAAAAAGCATGTGATACCCACAGTTGCCAATTTTCACGCAGTAAATAAGCACCCCGATTTTCACAATAAGCCAAAAATCAAGCTAATCCCATTTCAAAACAAGGCCAAAATAAACCAATCCCTAAGAACCCAAACACTCTGTGACTAGATCCCCCCGGCGTGCAGTCTGGGACTGTGGTGGGCCCGCTGTGCACCACTGACATTCCCCCCGCCCACCCCTGGCCCCTGCTTGCTGGGAGCCAATAAAAAAAAAAAAAAAGAAGAAGCAACAAACTGCAACAAGCCAAAAACTAGCCAACAAGCAACTCTCAAGCCAATTAAGCCAAAAACAAGCCTAATTTCCACATTTTTTTCGTGGGTTTGGCATGTCTGGTGATACCACTAGGCAACCTTAATTCTGTGTTAATGAAAATGTTGGTCAGTGAATTTCCTATTGTTGTTGGTTTTTTGTTTTGTTTTGTTTTTATAAACAAAGAGACAACTGTTGTTGGTAGGAGTTAGTGTTCATTTAGGTAGTTGTAGTTATCGTGAAGGTTTGAAACAGACACTACTGTGGTCAGGTAACAATAATATCTAGTGCTCAGTAGATCTCATATCTCATCAGTAGATCTCAAAGCACTGTACAAGGATGGAATTGTATTGTACAGATAGGGAAACTGAGGCACAGACCGATGAAGTAACTTGGAAGGGGCTTTACACATCCATCTGCAACACAGGAAGCTCAGAGAAATGTGAAGAGGCCCTTTCATCTCAATGGGATGTTCTCAGTTGAATGAGATCACCCCATGAAGATGAATGCTCTGAAATGCAACAACGGCTCTATTCATCTCAATGGGTGTTCTTACAACCCCTCCTTCTTTGCAGTGTCAGTGCTGGAGATCCTGTGATATGCCTGTTCTCAACTCCTCACCCCAGTCTCAGCACTGGGCTCTTGGTGCATGCTCCCCATATGCCAGTTCTTGACTCCCCAGATATCAGCTCACTGGGGGAGGAGGGCAGAGATGAGGTCTCAGCCACACTCTGAGTGGCAGGAACCCCCATATTCCAGCTCCCATGATAGGCACCGCAAATCACCTACTCATCTTGCCCCCACTCCATGTCATCCCTTCCCGTGTCCTATTCCTCCACTCTCTTCTCTCTAATCTCATCCCCTCCTTCTTACTGAGCCACTAACCCCTCTCCATCCATCCCCCCGCATAATTCTCCCTTAACTGCATAAACCCCTCTCCTTCATTTCTCCCCACAACTCCTCTGACCCCGTTTCTCCTCCCATGTGTTATTTATTTTAGAAAATAGTTTGTGTGCCTTCTGAATTTTCTTCTGTTCTCAGGTGACATTTCCCAAAAATAATAAGGGAAACTGCATAAAACAGAGTCAGATGCTGGAGAGGATGTGGGACCTTTTCTGTAAATATAATGGGAATGTCCTAATATAACAATTTTAGAGAAAATAACAAATAGAATTAAGGTAAGTAGGTTACCCACAGAGCCCATAGTAATGCTATTAGGTTATACTATAAGTAAGTTACTGACTCAGGGCTGCTCTACACTACACAGTTTGGTCGACATAAGGCAGCTTTTGTCCACCTAATTATGTCAGTGTCTCCACTACAGCTTTCCTCCCACTGATGTAAGTGCATCGACA
Source organism: Malaclemys terrapin pileata (assembly GCF_027887155.1). Lineage (NCBI taxonomy): Eukaryota > Metazoa > Chordata > Testudines > Emydidae > Malaclemys > Malaclemys terrapin. Next base: position 163,749,600 of record NC_071506.1, read on the forward strand.
TAATAAATCCACTTCCACAAGAGGCATAAGGCTTATGTTAGCATAGTTAGGACAACACGACACTGCATCCCTTACATTGGTTGTCTTGTCAATTTCACATCAGGAGCTGTGAAATTGACAAGAAAGCTGGGAAGCTAGAGCCCAGCTGCCCCAGCTCCCCTGGAGAGCTGGGTGGCTAGACCCCACTCCCAGCTGGGAGCCGGGGTAAGAAGCCAGGGCAAACCCCGACCTGCTCCCCACTGGGAGCCAGGCAGTCTTGTTAATTTTACAGTTTGGTGAGCCACAAAATTGACAAGGCTGCCTGGCTTCCAGTGGGGAGTGGGCAGGGGGGCAAGGAGCCGGGGCAGCTGGACCCTGCTCCCTGGAGGTGAAAAGCCCAGGGCAGCTTCCCCCCGCTCCCAGTGGGGAACGGGGAGCAGAGGAGGGAGAAGCCCACCAGGAACCTGGGAGCTTGTGGGGCAGTCAGGCTCCCAGCAGGAAGCTGCCTGCAGAGCTGAGAGACCAGTCTCTCATTTCCCCACACTGCCCCTCTTAGGTCGGTGGAAGCGCTCCTCGTGAGGCCGTGCACCACCAACCCAAGGAGGGTAGTATGGACATGCAGTGGCTGTAAGTCGACCTAATATATGTCGACTTAGGTTTTTAGTGTAGACATACCCTCAGGGAATGTCTCATAATTACTACTAATAGCTAGGGGTGATTGCTCATTTTTGGAAGAAGAACTCTCAAGATTATAACATGGAGACATACAGGCTGGGAATCATTGCAATGGAAAAATTTACAGCCAAACATTACAGCCAGATGGTTATCTCTGACAAGTATTAGGATGGATGTTATGTCATAAATGAGATAAAGCTCATGTTGCTAATATACTGCTAACATTTGAAGCTGTGCTGTCCAATAATTTTCCCAACAGTTTAATGGAGATGTTAAATAGGATTGGGGGGAAAGTAGAGCTTTGTGGGACTGCCCAAAGAATGACAAGTTGGAAGACTTCCAATACATTTCGAAGTGCCATGTTCATGGATTGTTCCAACACTTGCAGTTTTGTTGGTAACTTCCTCTTAGAGTTTGGGACAAAGCAAACACTAACGTCAATATCTTCCTCTGGCTCCACCAAAAGCCAAGATGTATTGTAGTAACCCTGCTATCAGATGCTGATTCTGTGTTTGAAACTTGCTATCGGTCTTTAAGAACTGGTGGACAGTGGGCCCTTAGTCTCATTTCTTTGACAGTCAAGACTTTCCCCAAATAGTTGAATGTGTAAGGCTGTAAGTCCAGGTGTTTAAGCCACATTTTATGTTAGCTACTGGGATGGAGGTGTATTTTCAGCCTCAAATTGAAAACTAGAAGTTATCTGGCAAATGTACATGGACTTCCTTACTTGTCAGCAAACAGGAGCAACTAACAGGGGAGTTTTGCAAGAGAGTTCTCCAGGTGAAGAAGGAGCGATTACATGACCCTTGGGGTAAGTTTGTTGTCTGTAGTGTGTGTATTTGTGGTGTGCTTGCTGCTTGACTGAAATATATTGTGTGGTCTGTTTGTTTGGGGGACCATGTGCTGAACTTAGCAGCCTGCTAGACAAGACTGAAAGCTTCTTAACAAGGCTTTGACCTCTAAGCCCTTTAGCACCCATCAACCCTTAACCAGAGAGCAGGGCTACTCAGGAAGACCAGGGCTTTAAAAAGCCTGCTCCTAAGCTAAAGAGCTAGTGAACAGGAGCAGCTAACAGGAGAGTTTTGAGAGGGAGTTTAGAGGGGGAGCCTGGGAGCAGGGGGAGCTAGATACACTGAACATTTTTTAAACTTAAGGCCAAAAACACCCCCTGATAAAAATAAAACAACAAAGGAATGCAGGAGTAAAAAAGAGAATGCAGGCAAAAGTCGAGCAACAGAGTGGAGCTAGCCAGTTTATTGTACTCAATGTAGCATGTATGATTACCTGCCCTATGGGCAAGTAGCATATGTGTGCATTCGGTGCAAGGAGCTCCTGACCCTCAGAGACCATGTACTTTGGAGACCAGAGTGGCTGAACTGGAGGAGCTAAGGGAGACAGAGAGGTACATAGATAAGACTTTCTGAGACACAGTACAACGATCCCTTCCACTGTCTGACAGCCTCTGTGTTGTTGAAGAGGATGATAGTCTTGGGGAAGGAGGACATCCAACTGGAGCAGAGAGAAATAATCCCATAGTTTGGACCCTCCTTCCAGATGATGGTGTGGTATCTTCTCATACCGAGGATAACTCTCCAGGGAGAGAACTCCAGTTATTAGGAAGACAGGTAATAGTTATGGGGAATTCAATCATTAGAAACATAGATAACTGTGTTTGCGATGACTGGGAGAAGTACGTGCAGATCTCTCGAGACATCTAGATAAACTTATGTGTAATGTATCATGGCCACCAGCTCCTCCCCAACATGTAGGTATCAATGACATAGGGACGGATAGGAGAGAGGTCCTGGAGGCCAAATTTAGGCTGCTAGGTAAGAGACTGAATTCCAGGACCTCCATGGTAGCATTCTCTGAAATGCTTCCAGTTCCATGCGCAGGGCCAGTTAGACAGGCAGCACTGCAGGGTCTCAATGCGTGGATGAGACGATGGTGTAGGGAGGAGGGGTTTAGATTTATTAGGAACTGGGGAAACTTTTGGGAAAGGGAGAGCCTATACAGGAAGGATGGGCTCCATCTAACCAAAATGGAACCAGATTGCTGGTACTTAAAATTAAAAAGGTTGTAGAGCAGTTTTTAAACTAAGGGCTTGGGGGAAAGGCGACAAGTGCGGAGGAGCATATGGTTCAGACAGAGACATCCCTTAGGGGAGGATCTATGACTGGAGATTCTCTATGACCTAGTAAGGAGGAGAGGATGGAAGATGATAAAATATGAGTAGGATCTGATGAGAAACAGTCAAATGAAAAAGAGTCTCATTCAATTACATCATGACAGTTAAAAGAGACAATTTTTAAGTATTGATATACAAATGCTAGAAGTCTAAATAATAAGAGTGCCTCATATTAAATGAGGATATTAATATAATAGGCACCACACAAACTTGGTGGAATGAGGATAATCAATGGGACACAGTAATACCGGGGTACAAAATATATCGGAAGGACAGAACAGGTTGTGATGGTCGGGGAGTGGCACTATATGTGAAAGAAAGCGTAGTATCAAATGAAGTAAAAATCTTAAATGAACCCAACTGTACCATGGAATCTCTATGGATAGTAGTTCCATGCTCGAATAATAAGAATATAGCAGGAGGGATATACTATCGACCAACTCTGGGATGGGCAAACTTTTTGGCTCGAGGGCACATCTGGGTATGGAAATTGTATGGGGGGGGCCATGAATGCTCACAAAACTGAGGGTTGGGGTGCAGGCGGGGGTGAGGGCTCTGGGGTGGGACCAGAAATGAGGAGTTCAGAGTGAGAGAAGGGGCTCCAGGCTGGGGGTTGGGGTGCAGGTGTGTGTATGAGGGCTCCAGCTGGGGGTGCAGGCTCTGGGGTGGGGATGAGGGATTGGGGGTGCAGGAGGATGATCCGGGCTGGGACAGAGGGGTTTGGAGGGCTAGAGGGAGATCAGGACTGGGGCAGGAGGTGGGGGTGCAGGAAGCAGTCAGGGGTGCAGGCTCTGGGCGGCGCTTACCTCAAGCAGCTCCCGAAAGAAGCAGCGGCATGTTCCCCTTCCGTCTCCTACATGGAGGCACGACCAGGTGGATCTACGCACTGCCCCATCCACCGGTGCCACCCCTGCAGCTCCCATTGGCTGTGGTTCCCAGCCAATGGGAGCTGCGGGGGCAGCGTGTGGAGCCCCCTGGCTGCCCCTACGTGTAGGAGCCAGAGGGGGGACATGTTGCTGCTTCTGGGAGCCACGGCACATGCAGAGCAAGCCCCCAACCCCACTCCCTGACTGGAGAACCAGAGCGGGTCAAGCCCCAGACCCTGCTCCCTGGCAGAAGCTCGAGGGTCAGATTAAAACGTCTGAAGGGCCAGATGGTTTGCCCACCCATGGACCAAATGATCAGGATGTGGTGATCATGACTGTGAAATACTCAGGAAAATTAGAGAGGCTATAAAAATAAAAAACTCAATCATAAATAATAATAATTAATAACTATCCCCATATTGACTGTATACATGTCACCTCAGGACGAGATGCAGAGATAAAGTTTCTTCACATCTTAAACAACTGCTTCTTGGAGCAGCTAGTCCTGGAACACACAAGAAGAAAAGCAATTCCCGATTTAGTCCTAAGTGGAGCACAGGATCTGGTCCAAGAGGTGAATATAGCTGGACCGCTTGGTAATAGTGACCATAATATAATTAAATTTAACATCCCTGTGGTGGGGAAAACACCACAGCAGCCCAACATGGTAGCATTTAATTTCAGAAAGGGGGACTACACAAAAATGAAGAAGTTAATTAAACAGAAAGGTGCCAAAAGTGAAATTCCTGCAAGCTGCATGGAAACTTTTTAAAAACACCGTAATAGAGGCTCAACTTAAATGTATACCTCAAATTAAAAAACATTATAAGAGAACCAAAAAAGTGCCAGCGTGGCTAAATAAAGTAAAAGAAGCCGTGAGAGGCAAAAAGGCATCGTTTAAAAAGTGGAAGTTAAATCCTAGTGAGGAAAATAGAAAGGAGCATAAACTCTGGCAAGTGAAGTCTAAAAATACAGTTAGGAAGGCCAAAAGAGAATTTGAAGAACAGCTAGCCAAAGACTCAAAAAGTAATAGCAAAAAAAAATTTAAGTTCATCAGAAGCTGGAAGCCTGCTAAACAACCAATGTGGCCACTGGATGATCGAGATGCTAAATGAGCACTCAAGGAAGATACGACCTTTACGGAGAAACTAAATGAATTCTTTGCATCGGTCTTCATGGCTGAGGATATGAGGGAGATTCCCAAACCTGAGCCATTATTTTTAGGTGACAAATCTGAGGAACTGTCCCAGATTGAGGAGTCATTAGAGGAGATTTGGGAACAAATTGATAAATTAAACAGTAATAAGTCACCAGGAACAGATGGTATTCACCCAAGAGTTCTGAAGGAACTCAAATGTGAAATTGCAGAACTAATAACTGTGGTTTGTAACCTATCATATAAATCAGTTTCTGTACCAAATGACTGGAGGATAGCTGATATTACGTCAATTTTTTTAAAGGGCTCTACAGGTGATCCCAGCAATTAGAGGCCAGTAAGCCTGGTGTCAGTACTGGGCATATTGGTTGAAACTATAGTAAAGAACAGAACTGTCAGACACATAGATGAACATAATTTGTTGAGGAAGAGTCAACATGGTTTTTGTAAAGGGAAAATCAATCCTCACCCATCTACTAGAATTATTTGAGAGGGTCAACAAGTATGTGGATAAGGGGAACCCAGTGGATGCAGTGTACTTAGATTTTCAGAAAGCCTTTGACAAGGTCTTCACCAAAGGCTCTTAAGCAAAGTAAGCTGTGGGATAAGAGGAAAAGTCCTCTCATGGATCAGTAACTGGTTAAAAGATAGGAAACAAAGGATAGGAATAAATGGGCAGTTTTCAGAATGGAGAGAGGTAAATAGTGGTGTCCCCCAGAGATCTGTACTGGAACCAGTACTATTCAACATATTCATAAATGATCTGGAAAAAGGGGTAAACAGTGAGGTGGCAAAATTTGCAGATGATACAAAACTACTCAAGATAGTTAACTCCAAAGCACATTACAATGAATGACAAAGGAATCTCACAAAACTGGGTGACTGGGCAATAAAATGGTAGGTGAAATTCAGAGTTGATAAATGAAAGTAATTGGAAAACGTAATCCCAACTATACGTATAAAATGATGGGGTCTGACTTAGCTGTTACCACTCAAGAAAGAGATCTTGGAGTCATTGTGGATACTTCTCTGAAAACATCCACTCAGTATGCAGCAGCAGTCAAAAAAGTGAACAGAATGTTGGGAATCATTATGAAAGGGATAGATAGTAAGACAGAAAATATATTGCCTCTATATAAATCCATGGTATGCCCACATCTTGAATACTGCATGCAGATGTGGTCACCCTATCTCAATGCACTGAATGCACTGACATGGCAACCAAGCTAGCATCATAATGAAAAACAGTATTAGGATTTCTTTAACCTTTTACTGACAGAATCCAGTCCATTTCAAAGCTTTTCATGACTGATGAATCCATTTTAAGGGCAGATCCCAGAGATTTTTTCTTAAGCATTAGGAGTTTTATACTGATACAAAGTGCAAATGAAAAACTTGTAATGAGGATGTTACTTATCTGTAACTGGAGGTTCTTCGAGATGCGTGGTCCCTATCTGTATTCCACTGAGGGCTATGTGTATGTGTATGTGCCATGCGGCCAGAGCTGGAGCTTTTCAAAGTAGTATTGTGCAGCAGTCTCCGCATGCACCCTTGTATTGCCTTGTGGTTTTCCCCGACGCGATAAAGGGTGGGGTGGACCGATGGAGTCTCTAGTTCCTTCTCCACCACAGACCTATCGAGCCACAGCAGAGGGGAAGGAGGGTGGGATTGGAATACAGATAGGGACCACACACATCAAAGAACATCCACTTACAGGCAAGTAACCTCCTCCTCTTCTTCCAGTGATGGTCCCTATTGTAGTCTACTGAGGGCAATTGACAAGCAATACCTAGATAGGAGGAGGGTGTGAAGAAGATGGCGAAACCGGAGAATGGAGGACTGCCATGCCAATTCTGGGTACCAGGCAGGTAGGCTGCTGACAAAAGGATATAATGTGTGATGTAGTATGCTGCTGAGGTTTTGTCTGACATGACAAGGACATGGCAATAGCAGATCGCTGGTAAGAACATGTGGCATGCTTTGCCTACTGCCTGAAGTTTGAGTATGTTTATGTACATTCTAGCCTCTCATATGGTCCAGCTAACTTCTATCATGTGATCTCCAATGTGAGCGTCCCAGCCTGAGAGTGATGCGTCCATTATGACTGTCAAGGTCAGCGAGGATGGGAGGAAAGGCATCTCAAAGCATAAGAACAGCCATACTGGGTCAGACCAAAGGTCCATCCAGCCCAGTATCCTGTCTGCTGACAGTGGCCAATGCCAGCTGCCCCAGAGGGAGTGAACCTAACAGGTAATGATCAAGTGATCTCTCTCCTGCCATCCATCTCCACCCTCTGACAAACAGAGGCTAGGGACACCATTCCTTACCCGTCCTGGTTAATAGCCATTAATGGACTTAACCTCCATGAATGTATCTAGTTCTCTTTTAAACCCTGTTATAGGCCTAGCCTTCACAAACTCCTCAGGCAAGGAGTTCCACAGATTGACTGTTCGCTGTGTGAAGAAAAACTTCCTTTTATTTGTTTTAAACCTGCTGCCTATTAATTTCATTTGGTGGCCCCTGGTTCTTATATTATGGGAACAAGTAAATAACTTTTCCTTATTCACTTTCTCCACACCACTCATGATTTTGTATACCTCTATCATATCCCCCCTTAGTCTCCTCTTTTCCAAGCTGAAAAGTCTGGGACCCGTTCCAAACACCTAAGCATTTTAGTTGCCCTTCTCTGAACCTTTTCTAATGCCGATATATCTTTTGTGAGATGAGGAGACCACATCTGTACTCAGTAGTCAAGATGTGGGCGTACCATAGATTTAGAGAAGGGCAATAAAATATTCTCTGTCTTATTCTCTCTCCCTTTTTTAATGATTCCTAACATCCTGTTTGCTTTTTTGACTGCCACTGCACACTGCGTGGATGTCTTCAGAGAACTATCTGCGATGACTCCAAGTTCTCTTTCCTGATTAGTTGTAGCTAAATTAGCTCCCATAGTATTGTATGTATTGTTGGGGTTATTTTTTTCCAATGTGCATTACTTTACATTTATCCACATTAAATTTCTTTGTTGCCCAGTTTTATGAGCTCTTTTTGAAGTTCTTCACAGTCTGCTTTGGATTTAACTATCTTGTACAGTTTAGTATCGTCTGCAAACTTTGCCACCTCAATGTTTACCCCTTTCTCCAGATCATTTATGAATAAGTTGGTCCTAGGACTGACCCTTGGGAAACACTACTAGTTACCCCTCTCCATTTGGAAAATTTACCATTTATTCCTACCCTTTGTTCCCTTTTATCCAGTTCTCAATCCATGAAAGGATCTTTCCTCTTATCCCATGACAACTTAATTTATGTAAGAGCCTTTGATGAGGGACCTTGTCAGAGGCTTTCTGGAAATTTAAGTACATTATGTCCACTGGATCTCCCTTGTCCACATGTTTGTTGACCCCTTCAAATAACTCTAATAGATTAGTAAGACATGATATCCTTTTACAGAAATCATGTTGACTTTTGCCCAACAATTTATGTTCTTCTATGTGTCTGACAATTTTATTCTTTACTATTGTTTCAACTAATTTTCCCGGTACTGATGTTAGACTTACCGGTCTGTAATTGCCGGGATCACCTCTAGAGCCCTTTTTAAATATTGGCGTTACATTAGCTATCTTCCAGTCATTTGGTACAGAAGCTGATTTAAAGGACAGGTTACCAAACATAATTAATAGCAATTTCACATTTGAGTTCTTTCAGAACCCTTGGGTGAATGCCATCTGGTCCTGGTGACTTGTTACTGTTACGAGTATCAATTAATTCCAAAACCTCCTCTAATGACACTTCAAACTGTGACAATTCCTCAGATTTGTCACCTACAAAGTACGGCTCAGGTTTGGGAATCTCCCTAACATCCTCAGCCATGAAGACTCAAGCAAAGAATTAATTTAGTTTCTCCGCAATGACTTTATCATCTTTAAGTTCTCCTTTTTTATCTCAATCGTCCAGGTGCCCCACTGGTTATTTAGCAAGCTTCCTGATTCTGATGTATTTAAAAAGCATTTTGTTATTACTTTTTGAGTTTTTGGCTAGCTGTTCTTCAAACTCCTTTTTGGCTTTTCTTATTACATTTTTACACTTACTTTGGCAGTGTTTATGCCCCTTTCTATTTACCTCACTAGGATTTGACTTCCACTTTTTAAAAGATGCCTTTTTATCTCTCTCTGCTTCTTTTACATGGTTGTTAAGCCACGGTGGCTCTTTTTTAGTTCTTTTACTGTGTTTTTTAATTTGGGATATACATTTAAGTTGGGCCTCTATTATGGTGTCTTTGAAAAGTGTCCATGCAGCTTGCAAGGATTTCACTCTACTCACTGTACCTTTTAATTTCTGTTAAACTAACCTCCTCATTTTTCCATAATTCCCCTTTCTGAAATTAAATGCCACAGTGGTGGGCTGCTGAGGTGTTCGTCCCACCACATGGAATGTTAAATGTTATTGTATTATGGTTATTTCCAAGTAGTCCTGTTATAGTTACCTCTTGGACCAGATCCTGCACTCCACTCAGGACTAAATCGAGAATTGCCTCTCCCCTTGTGGGTGCCTGTACCAGCTGCTCCAAAAAGCAGGCATTTAAGATATCGAGAAATTTTGTCTCTGAATTTCATCCTGAGGTGACATGTACCCAGTCAATATGGGGATAATTGAAATCCCCCACTATTACTGAGTTCTTTATTTTGATAGCCTCTCTAATCAACCTTAGCATTTCATAATCACTATCCATGCCCTGGTCAGGTGGTCGATAATAGATCCTTACTGTTGTATTCTTATTAGAGCATGGAATTACTACCCATAGAGATTCTATGGAACATGTGGATTCATTTAAGATTTTTATTTCATTTGATTCTACATTTTCTTTCACATATAGTGCCACTGCCCCCGCCCCCGCACAACCTGTTCTGTCCTTCCGATATATTTTGTACCCCAGAATGATTGTGTCCCATTCATTGTCCTCACTCCACCAGGTTTCTGTGATGCCTATTATGTCAATATCCTCCTTTAACATGAGGCACTCTATTTCACCCATCTTAATATTTAGACTTCTAGCATTTGTGTACAAGCACTTTAAAAACTTGTCACTCTTTATTTGTCTGCCCTTTTCTGAGGTGTCAGATTCTTTTTTATGTGACTGTTTCTCGTCTGATCTGGCCCATACTTTATCCTCTTCCATCCTCTCCTCCTGACTAAAACCTAGAGAATCTCTATCAATAGACTCTTCTCTAAGAGAAGTCTCTGTCCGATCCACGGGCTCCTCTGCAGCAATCGGCTTTCCTCCATCTCTTAGTTGAAAAACTGCTCTGCAACCTTTTTAATGGGCCAGCAGTCTGGATCCACTTTGGTTTAGGTGGAGCCCATCCTTCCTGTATAGGCTCCCCCATCCCAAAAGTTTCCTCAGTTCCTAATAAATCTAAACCCCTCCTCCCTACACCATTGTCTCATCCACACATTGAGACTCGGAAGCTCTGCCTGCCTACCTGGCCCTGCGTGTGGAACTGGAAGCATTTCTGAGAATGCCACCATAGAGGTCCTGGATTTCAGTCTCTTTCCTAGCAGCCTAAATTTGGCCTTCAGGACATCTCTCCTACCTGCCCTATGTCACTGGTACCTACATATACCACGGCCACCAGACTTGTAGAGGGTTTGTCCACCACTGAAGAGAAAAGATTACCTCTGCTGGAACATTGAGTATGGTGTACATGGACTGATGCATAGGAGAATAGACACCTTGAAGTCATAGCTGCAAAGACAGCGAAGATACAGGTGGGAGAAGGGTGTGACTTATGAGCATGCCACCATGTGCACTAGGATGAAGGGGCAATTCCTGGCCGAGACTGAAGGGCTGAAGGTTATCAGGGCTATTTGGTCCAGTAGGGTATGGAATCTGTCCTGTGGGAGATGAGTTCATGCAGAGGTGGCATCGATGCAAACTCCTATGAATTCCAGGGATCGAGCAGGATGCAAACTTGATTTTTTGACATTGATGCTCACTCCTAGGAGGGAGAGGAATAGAAGAAACTCAAGCTTCCTCTTTGGACCACACTGCCAGCAGCCAGTCATTCAAGTATGGGAAGACAAGGATTCCCTGATGTTGTAGGTGAGCTGCTACCTCTGAGAAAACCTTTGTAAAAACTCACAGGGTGGTGGTAAGTCTGAATATGAGAACCCTGTATTGGAAGCGTCGATGCCCCCACTTTGAACCTCAGGAACTTTGTGTGGGCTGGATGTATGTTGATATGGAAATAGGCATCTTGCATGTCAAGAGCCATAAATCACATGCCTTTTTCCAGTGAGAGGCCCCAGGCATGACCATATGGAATTTCGTCTTGCAAATCAAGCAGTTGAGGTGTCAGAGATCCAAGATTGGTCTCCATCCCCCTTTCTTCTTGGGTAGCAAAAAATAGTTGGAGTAGAACCCTGTGCCCCAAAATACTGCAGGAACTGGGTCCACTGCTCCTCTCTGGAAGAAGGAGTCCACCTCTAGGGTAAGAATAATGTCATGAGAGGAATCTCTGGGAGGGGGGAGGAGTGTTGGGGCAGGAGATGTAGAGGAGGCCTCGTCATAAACTCTGTGGTATAGCCACATCGAATGACATCCAAGTCCCACTTGTCCATTGTTATAGCTCTCCAAGCTGGTAGAAAACTTTGAGATAACCCCAGAAAGGGTGGAGGGTAGGAGCATTGGTGTATGGAGTGGTTGATGGCTCTCCTAGGTGCACTCAGAAATACTGCTTTTGTGATGACTGAGTGCTGTGCAGAAGTCTGCTTTGCTGGAACAGGTGGCTGGGCTCTGTGTACCTTAGGGTGCTTCTGGGGAGGTTTACAGGCCCATTGGTGATAGAAGTGTGGAGTTTTATAGCGTTGGGCTGGGGGTGGCCGATAACATTTTCTCTTTGGCACGAGTGTATATATGCCCAAGAGTGTAAGGTGGCTCTAGAGTGATTTGTTGAAGGGAAGGTCCTCGATTGTGGAGTGTGAGTATTGTTTGGTCTGCTCTGACAAAGCCTTCATTACCAAGGAGTTAGGTTGAGGGTGTGAAAATAAGAATTCTGACCCTTTGGTGGGGACATAGTATCTTTTCTTGGCCCCCTTCAGGGTCAGTGCACACATGGCCAGGGTATGCCACATGGTGCATGCCAGTTGAAGAATGGCATTGTTCATTAGTAAGGCCACCCTCGCTGGAGTCAATGCATGCACAATGTCTAGTAACTAGTGCTGACTGTCCTGCACCTCTTCCAGTGGGATCTCAAGAGCATTGACTATTGTCTGTAGCAGTTCCTGAAACTGATGACAATCGTCTAGTAGGAAGAATGGTGTCAATGACACAACTGTGTCTGGAGACAATGAAGGGAAACTCTCCGGATTCATCGGTACCACTGCAGCCAGGCTGATCGGTGCATCATCTAATCCCATTTCTAAATGTCTACCAGATGAAGGGTGGAGCAGTAAAACAGGGCAGTTCTCCTGAGCTGAACGAGACTGTCTGAAGGAGAATATTGGGGCCATGAGCTCCAATATGGCCAACCCAGTTGATCCTGCTCTTGTTGTACTTGAGCCCAAGAAGCCGGATACCAGCTTCTTGGGTACGACAAAGGAGGAAACTGCCACAGAGCTGTCAGAACCCTCTGGTAGTCATGTTTCTGGAACAGAAGCGGACTGTGCTGAACATCTGGGTCCTCAGATTCAGAGGAGTTGGAGTTCTGCATGAATAGCAGTGTCGAAGGAACCATTGGAATGGGATGAATTAGAGAGGTATGTCCAGCAGAAGGTAGATGTAACACAGGAGATGGAGCCCTCTGCAGAGGTGGATGCACCGGAATACATGGAGACCTTGCTCCTTCCAGGGTGAACAGTTCGTGAGGGCCAGGAGTGCTTCTGAGTTTCCCCAGAGTTAATAATATCTGGTCTATTGATGGGACCGGAACCGGTAAAGGCACCTGTCTCTGGATTGATCATTCACAGGATGCTGGTGGAGCTGAAGCAGGAAGGGTACACAGATCCGGCAAGTGGTGTAGCCTCTTATCACTGTTGTGTGCCTTGGAGTGCATAGCTCCTCCATGGCCCGAACTCATGGATGGTGCAGCATCCTTCTTGACTTTAGAGGAAGGCTTTCTGCCATGCATATGCGCATGCTTCTGTGGCTCATGAGTAGGCCCTGACATGGGGTCTGTAGTACTGGTACCATTAGATCCAGATGGAGGCTCTGCAGTAGGGAGAGTGCTCTCAGATTGCTCAGGATGATGTATGGAGGTGTTCTTCGGCCACCTCTATGAGATGCTTCTTGAGGCAGAGAACTCAGTCTTCCTGTGTACGGGCAGGGAAGGAGAGGCAGCTACTACACCTGGAGTTGATGTGGGCTTCCTCCAAACAATACAAAAAATGTTGTTGTTCGTCAGTGATGGAAAATGAGTGAGGACAGGAAGCACAGTCTTTGAATCCTGGCATCTTTGGCATAATCAAGTACCCAGACCCAGGAGCTGAGGAGGGGAGGGAGGAAGTATTATTTGGTGGGGAAAACCGCCGAAGTAGTCCTTAATTCTAAAAGCTGTTAGGAATTACCAAAATACAACAAAAAACAAAATCCTAACTATGAACGAAAATAAGAACTTTTTAATTTTTTTTTTAGAAAATGTGTCACTAAGAACAAGAGGCCAGCAGAAGCTCCAACTCGGACCATGCAGAGGTGAGAAGGAGCTGGAGATTTGTTCAACCTGGCCCACCGTTTATCCCCTCAAGGGAAACACAAGGCAATACAAGGGCACATATGTGGACCGCCAAGCAATATTACTTTAAAAAGCTCCGGCTCCAGGCACATGGCACATGCACACAGCCCTCAGCAGAATACAATAGGGACCATCACTCAAAAAGAATTGGGTCTTTTCATAGATATTTAATTTGGGCATTCGACATCTGAACATATAGGGAAGATAATTTTACCTTAGTGTCTCCTTTTAAAGTTATTATTGACTCATACATTTTTTTCTAGTACCACTAGGGCAATGCGTTTGCTGAAAGCCAGAAAAGAAAGGCCTAACTTTATCTATAGATTTTCTAATTGGGTCTCTTGTCTATTAGGCTTCTTATTCCAAATCTTGTGAACTCCCTGCCATCATGGCTCATGGGACATGAAAAGTTTCCCATGAGTAGTTAGAATGTACTGATTTCCCTCCTTACACCAATTAGTCACTTTCAAACATTGCTTGAGTAAAAATAACTTGTTATTTTCTATACTTGGGCTGGGAAGTAAAAGAGATCACATCGGCTCTCCAGTAGAAGTCAGAAATTCAGCCAACATTTGAGTTTGGAAAGGGCTTCTTTTGAAATGATTCTGTTGGATAATTGGGGAGAGGGTTCTGAGGCACTTGGCTCTGAACTTGCTAAGATACACTCCAGGGGCTCTATTGTGCAAGACTATGTTACTGTAACAGATCCTGGACCCAGTCCAGATATATGGGCAAATGGGCCTTTAACCACAGGTACCAAGGTATTCAAGGAAGAGTTAAAACCCAAAACACTTTCAGACTTGAAATAATCGAAGTTTCTGGTTCTTCCTTTCCTCTAGAAAAGTGAAAACAGGAAAACTTCCTAAACTTCAAGGTTTAAACAAACAGACTAGATGATCACAATGGTCCCTTCTCACCTTAGAATCTATGAATCTATAAATTTGATAACATTTTTGATGAGATTACAAATTGGATTGATAAAGGTAACACTGGTCTACAATTTTTGAGAAGTCATCTGCTTCAGAGATAAAATGTGCTATTTATTATATATTTTGATGTGCTGAATTCAAATATGACAATTAAAACAACTGATTGGCTACTGTTTCTAAGATATTTAAGTTTTTACATTTTATGTCTATCTATATTGTGTAGATAGTAGAGTTTTAATCATAAATTGTAAACCTAGGTCTTTTCATGTGTTTATGGTTGCTTTACATGATAATATTTCACCTGTCCTGTTTATGTAACACTTTAAAAATCAGCAAAAGGGTTATATAAATAAAATTTATTATGAAACAAAAGGCAAAAAACTATTATGTACATAGTATTATGTACATAGTCCTATTCAGTGTCTACTCGGCGCTTCTTGGCTTGTCTCTTGTATTCATTAAATGGAGCATCTCTTGTTACTGTCCAGCAATAGTCTGCAAGCATTGATGGGCTTCATTTGCCCTGATAGCGTATCTCCATTGTTGCAATGTCCTGGTGAAATCGCTCGCCGTGCTCGTCGCTCACTGCTCCACAGTTCGGTGGAAAAAAAAAATCTAGATGAGAGTGCAAAAAATGTATCTTTAGTGACATGTTGCAACCAAGGCTTTTGTATGCCTTGAGGAGGTTTTCCACCAACAACCGGTAGTTGTCTGCCTTGTTGTTTCCGAGAAAATTTATTGCCACTAACTGGAAGGCTTTCCATGCCGTCTTTTCCTTGCCACGCAGTGCATGGTCAAATCCATCATCTCGAAGAAGTTCACGAATCTGAGGACCAACAAAAACACCTTCCTTTATCTTAGCTTCACTTAACCTTGGAAATTTTCCATGGAGGTACTTGAAAGCTGCTTGTGTTTTGTCAATGGCCTTGACAAAGTTCTTCATCCGACCCAGCTTGATGTGTAAGGGTGGTAACAAAATCTTCCTTGATTCAACAAGTGGTGGATGCTGAACACTTTTCCTCCCAGACTCCAATGACTGTCGGAGTGGCCAATCTTTCTTGATGTAGTGGGAATCTCTTGCACGACTATCCCATTCTCAGAGAAAGCAGCAGTACTTTGTGTATCCAGTCTGCAGACCAAGCAAGAAAGCAACAACCTTCAAATCACCACAAAGCTGCCACTGATGTTGGTCATAGTTTATGTACCTCAAAAGTTGTTTCATGTTGTCATAGATTTCCTTCATATGGACTGCATGACCAACTGGAATTGATGGCAAAACAGTGCCATTATGCAGTAAAACAGCTTTAAGACTCGTCTTCGATGAATCAATGAACAGTCTCCACTCATCTGGATCGTGAACGATGTTGAGGGCTGCCATCACACCATCCATGTTGTTGCAGGCTACAAGATCACCTTCCATGAAGAAGAATGGGACAAGATCCTTTTGACGGTCACGGAACATGGAAACCCTAACATCACCTGCCAGGAGATTCCACTGCTGTAGTCTGGAGCCCAACAGCTCTGCCTGACTCTTGGGTAGTTCCAAATCCCTGACAAGGTCATTCAGTTCACCTTGTGTTATGAGGTGTGGTTCAGAGGAGGAGGATGGGAGAAAATGTGGGTCCTGTGACATTGATGGTTCAGGACCAGAAGTTTCATCCTCTTAGGGTATGTCTACACTACGAAATTAGTTCGAATTTATAGAAGCCGGTTTTATAGAAATTGGTTGTATACAGCCGATTGTGTGTGTCCCCACATAAAATGCTCTAAGTGCTCTAGTCGGCGGACCGCGTCCACAGTACCGAGGCTAGCGTCGACTTCCGGAGCATTGCACTATGGGTAGCTAACCCACAGCTATCCCACAGTTCCTGCAGCCTCCGCCGCCCATTGGAATTCTGGGTTGAGATCCCAATGCCCGGATGATGCAAAACAGTGTCGCGGGAGGTTCTGGGTACATGTCGTCAGGCCCCTCCGTCACAGCAACGGCAAACAATAGATTTGCGCCTTTTTACCTGGGTTACCTGTGCAGACAACATACCACGGCAAGCATGGAGCCCGCTCAGCTCAGCAGAGCTCACCGTCACCATATGTCCTCTGGGTGCCGGCAGATGTGGGACTGCATTGCTACACAGCAGCAGCTGCTAACTGCCTTTTGGCAGTAGACGGTGCAGTAGACTGGTAGCCTTCATCGGTGATCTGGGTGCTGGCAGCTGTGGGGCTGCATTGCACCGGCCCCTTGCCTTTTGGCAGTAGATGGTGTATTACGACTGGTAACCGTCCTATTACAAGTTGGATCATCGCACATTAGCAGAATCTTCCCTGAGAGCAGATTGTGCAATAGGCCTGAAGGCCATCGTAATACTCTAACTGCCAAGCGCCCAGTATTTGCTGCCAAGCACCCAGAAAGATGCCGAGGGCTATTAGTCACGCTACACCGTCGTCTTAAGATGTAAAAAATAGATTTGCTCTGTTATCATTTGCTTCCCCTCCCTCCGTCAAATCAACGGCCTGCTAAGCCCAGGGTTTTCAGTTTAATCTTTGGGGGGACCATTCTGTGTGACAGTTCTTTGTGTTTCTCCCTGATGCACAGCCACCTTTCTTGATTTTAATTCCCTGTACCTGTACGCCATGTCGTCACTCGGCCCGCCCTCCCTCCTTCCCCTAGTCCGTCAGATACTAGTTTAGCGCCTTTTTTCAGACCAGGCGCCATAGCTAGCACTGGGATCATGGAGCTAGCGTCGACTTCCGGAGCATTGCACACAGTTCCCGCAGTCTCCGCCCCCCCATTGGAATTCTGGGTTGAGATCCCAATGCCCGGATGATGCAAAACAGTGTCGCGGGAGGTTCTGGGTACATGTCGTCAGGCCCCTCCCCCTCCGTCACAGCAACGGCAGACAATAGATTCGCGCCTTTTTACCTGGGTTACCTGTGCAGACAACATACCACGGCAAGCATGGAGCCGGCTCAGCTCAGCAGAGCTCACCGTCACCATATGTCCTCTGGGTGCCGGCAGACGTGGGACTGCATTGCTACACAGCAGCAGCTGCTAACTGCCTTTTGGCGGTAGACGGTGTAGCATGACTAATAGCCATGGGGCTGGCAGCCGTAGGTCTGCATTGCACCAGCGCCTTGCCCTTTGGTAGAAGATGGTATATTACGACTGGTAACCGTCGTCGTCGTCCTGCAGTGGCTGTCAAACATGGGCACCTGGGCAGACATGCTACTGTCTCGATGATGATGGCTATCAGTCGTAGTATACTATTTTCTGCCAATTGCCCAGTATTGTCTGCTAAGCACCCAGAAGAGGCCGAGGGCGATCTGGGTGCTGACAGACATGGGGCTGCATTGCTACACAGCAGCAGCCCCTTGCCTTTTGGTAGAAGATGGTATATTACGATTGGTATCCGTCGTCGTCGTACTGCAGAGGCTATCAGTCATGCTGCACCGTCGGCTGCCAGCTTAAGATGTAAAAAATAGATTTGTTCTGTATTCATTTGCTTCCCCTTCCTCCGTGAAATCAACGGCCTGCTAAGCCCAGGGTTTTCAGTTTAATCTTTGGGGGGGGGACCATTCTGTGTGACAGTTGTTTGTGTTTCTCCATGATGCACAGCCACCTTTCTTGATTTTAATTCCCTGCATCTGTACGCTATGTCGTCACTCGGCCCTCCCTCCCTCCCTCCCGCCCTCCCTCCTTCTCCTGGTCCGTCAGATACTAGTTTCGCGCCTTTTTTCTGACCAGGCGCCATAGCTAGCACTGGGATCATGGAGCCCGCTCAGATCACCGCAGCAATTATGAGCACTATGAACACCACGCGCATTGTCCTGGAGTATATGCAGAGCCAGGACATGCCAAGGCGAAACCCGGACCAGCCGAGGAGGTGATTGCAGCGCGGCGAAGAGAGTGATGAGGAAATTGACATGGACATAGACCTCTCACAAGGCACAGGCCCCAGCAATGTGGAAATCATGGTGTCACTGGGGCAGGTTCATGCCGTGGAACGCCGATTCTGGGCCCGGGAAACAAGCACAGACTGGTGGGACCGCATCGTGCTGCAGGTGTGGGACGATTCCCAGTGGCTGCGAAACTTTCGCATGCGTAAGGGCACTTTCATGGAACTTTGTGACTTGCTTTCCCCTGCCCTGAAACGCCAGGATACCAAGATGAGAGCAGCCCTCACAGTTGAGAAGCGAGTGGCAATAGCCCTGTGGAAGCTTGCAACGCCAGACAGCGACCGGTCAGTTGGGAATCAATTTGGAGTGGGCAAATCTACGGTGGGGGCTGCTGTGATCCAAGTTGCCAGGGCAATGAAAGACCTGGTGATATCAAGGGTAGTGACTCTGGGCAACGTGCAGGCAATAGTGGATGGTTTTGCTGAAATGGGATTCCCGAACTGTGGCGGGGCCATAGACGGAACCCATATCCCTATCTTGGCACCGGAGCACCAAGCCTCCGACTACATAAACCGCAAGGGGTACTTTTCAATGCTGCTGCAAGCCCTAGTGGATCACAAGGGACGTTTCACCAACATCAACGTGGGATGGCTGGGAAAGGTACATGATGCCCGCGGTTTCAGGAACTCTGGTCTGTTTCGAAAGCTGGAGGAAGGGACTTTCTTCCCAGACCAGAAAGTAACCGTTGGGGATGTTGAAATGCCTATCGTGATCCTTGGGGACCCAGCCTACCCCTTAATGCCATGGCTCATGAAGCCGTACACAGGCAGCCTGGACAGTAGTCAGGACCTGTTCAACTACAGGCTGAGCAAGTGCCGAATGGTGGTGGAATGTGCATTTGGACGTTTAAAAGCGCGCTGGCGCAGCTTACTGACTCGCTCAGACCTCAGCGAAAAGAATATCCCCATTGTTATTGCTGCTTGCTGTGCGCTCCACAATATCTGTGAGAGTAAGGGGGAGACATTTATGGCGGGGTGGGAGGTTGACGCAACTCGCCTGGCCGCTGATTACGCGCAGCCAGACACCAGGGCGGTTAGAGGAGCACAGCAGGGCGCGGTGCACATCAGAGAAGCTTTGAAAACGAGTTTTGTGACTGGCCAGGCTACTGTGTGAAACTTCTGTTTGTTTCTCCTTGATGAACCCTCCAACCCCCCCCCCCCCCCGCCCGACCCGGTTCACTCTACTTCCCTGTAAACCAGCTACCCCAGCCCACCCTCCCCTCCCCAATTCGAGCACCGCTTGCAGAGGCAACATTGTTTTTTCACATTCATGCTTTCTTTATTAATTCCTCACAGAAGTAGGGGGATAATTGCCAAGGTAGCCTGTGATGGGTGTGGGAGGAGGGATGGAAAAGGACACACTGCATTTTAAAACTAACTCTTATTGAAGGCCAGCCTTCTGATGCTTGGGCGATCATCTGGGGTGGAGCGACTGGGTGGCCGGAGGCCCCCCCACCATGTTCTTGGGTGTCTGGGTGAGGAGGCTATGGAACTTGGGGAGGAGGGCTGTTGGTTAAACAGGGGCTGTAGCGGCGGTCTCTGCTCCTGCTGCCTTTCCTGCAGCTCAACCATACGCTGGAGCATATCAGTTTGATGCTCCTGCAGACGGAGCATTGACTCTTGCAGTCTGTCTGCAAGCTGATGCCCCTATCATCTTCAGCCCGCTACTTGCTCTTTTCATCCCGCCATTCAGCCCGCCACCTCTCCTCTCGTTCATATTGTGCTTTTCTCATGTCCGACATTGACTGCCTCCACGCATTCTGCTGTGCTCTATCAGCGTGGGAGGACATCTGGAGCTCCGTGAACATATCGTCCCGCGTCCTCCGTTTTCTCTTTCTAATGTTCACTAGCCTCTGCGAAGGAGAAACATTTGCAGCTGGTGGAGGAGAAGGGAGAGGTGGTTAAAAAAGACACATTTTAGAGAACAATGGGTACACTCTTTCATTACAAGGTCGCATTTTTCCTCTGCCTGCCGGTTTGGTATGAGAGATCACTCACGCAGTGCCCCAGGCAACATATTTCACCTTGCAGGCAGCTATGGTAGGCCACAGTCTTTTGGCTTTTTTAACCTTCTTAACATGCGGGAAAGGTTTCAAACAGCAGCGCATTTCCCATATCAAGGATGAATTGGGTTGGCCATTTAAAATGGGTTTTCAATGTAAAAGGAGGGGCTGTGGTTTCCCAGTTAACATGCGGCACAAACCCAAGTAAACCACCCCCCCCCCACACACACACACACACACGATTCTCTGGGATGATCACTTCACCCCTCCCCCCACCGCGTGGTTAACAGCAGGGAACATTTCTGTTCAGAAGAGCAGGAACGGGCACCTCTGAATGTCCCCTTAATAAAATCACCCCATTTCAACCAGGTGACCGTGAATGATATCACTCTCCTGAGGATAACAAAGAGAGATAAGGAATGGATATTGTCTGCATGCCAGCAAACACCGGGACCATACGCTGCCATGCTTTGTTATGCAATGATTCCAGACTACGTGCTACTGGCCTGGCGTGGTAAAATGTCCTACCATGGCGGACGGGATAAGGCAGCCCTCCCCAGAAACCTTTTGCAAAGGCTTTGGGAGTACATGAAGGAGAGCTTTCTGGAGATGTCCCTGGAGGATTTCCGCTCCATCCCCATACACGTTAACAGACTTTTCCAGTAGATGTACTGGCCGTGATTGCCAGGGCAAATTAATCATTAATCATTAAACACACTTGCTTTTAAACCATGTGTAATATTTACAAAGGTACACTCACCAGAGGTCTCCTGTGTGCCCTGAGGGTCTTGGGTGAGTTCGGGGGTTACTGGTTCCAGGTCCAGGGTCACAAACATATCCTGGCTGTTGGGGAAACCGGTTTCTCCACTTCCTTGCTGCTGTGAGCTACCTACAGTACCTCCATCCTCATCTTCCTCGTTCCCCGAACCGTCTTCCCTGTGTGTTTCTCCATTGACAGAGTCATAGCACACGGTTGGGGTAGTGGAGGCTGCACCCCCTAGAATGGCATGCAGCTCCACGTAGAAGCGGCAAGTTTGCGGCTCTGCCCCGGACCTTCCGTTTGCTTCTCTGGCTTTGTGGTAGGCTTGCCGTAGCTCCTTAATTTTCACGCGGCACTGCTGTGTGTCCCTGTTATGGCCTCGGTCCTTCATGGCCTTGGAGACCTTTTCTAATACTTTGCCATTTCTTTTACTGCTACGGAGTTCAGCTAGCACTGATTCATCTCCCCATATGGCGAGCAGATCCCGTACCTCCCGTTCGGTCCATGCTGGAGCTCTTTTGCGATCCTGGGACTCCATCACGGTTACCTGTGCTGATGAGCTCTGCGTGGTCACCTGTGCTCTCCACGCTGGGCAAACAGGAAATGAAATTCAAACATTCGCGGGTCTTTTCCTGTCTACCTGGTCAGTGCATCTGAGTTGAGAGTGCTGTCCAGAGCGGTCACAATGAAGCACTGTGGGATAGCTCCCGGAGGCCAATAACGTCGAGTTTCGTCCACACTACCCCAATTCCGACCCGCAAAGGCCGATTTTATCGCTAATCCCCTCGTCGAAGATGGTGTAAAGAAACCGATTTAAAGGGCCCTTTAAGTCGAAAGAAAGGGCTTCGTTGTGTGGACGTGTCCAGGCTTAATTCGATTTAACGCTGCTAAAGTCGACCTAAACCCGTAGTGTAGACCAGGCCTTACTCTTCCTTGTCTGACTCAAGTGAGAATGATTCTGGTACATCAGGAACCGGCAATCCTTCTCCGAGGGGTACTGGGCGTATGGCTGATGGAATGTTTGGATAATGCACAGTCCACTTTTTCTTCTTTGACACACCTTTCCCAACTGGAGGCACCATGCAGAAGTAACAATTGCTGGTATGATCTGTTGGCTCTCTCCAAATCATTGGCACTGCAAAAGGCATAGATTTCCTTTTCCTGTTCAACCACTGGCGAAGATTTATTGCACAAGTGTTGCAACATATGTGTGGGGCCCATCTCTTGTCCTGATCTCCAATTTTGCAACCAAAATAAAGGTGATAGGCTTTCTTAACCATAGTGGTTATACTGCGCTTTTGTGATGCAAAAGTCACTTCACCACAAACATAGCAGAAGTTATCTGCACTGTTCACACAAGTACGAGGCATCTCTGCTCACTTTGGCTAAACAGAAATGTGTCCCTTTGCAAAATTAAACACTGACAAATAAAAGAGCATGACACTGTATGATTTCTAGAGCTGATATAGGACAATTTGTTCAGCAGAGTGATGTAAGCTTCATTATGATTGCATCTTCCATGACTTCTAGGAATAACATGATGCAATTCATATCATGTATGACGCAATACCAGCTTCAGATTGCATCATTCATTGTTTTGCCTAAAAAGCAAGTACTGTCCAAACCCAGTCATAGATTTATTCATAGATCCAGTCAAAGATGTATTTTAGTCATTTCTGGTTTAAATTGAGATCCCTTCCCTTTATAACTCACTTCTCCTCTGCCATTCCCAAGTCAAGGGTCTTATATACTGACCCAATAGCATATTTTGAAAACTAGCGCCAATCAACAATTTTAAGCACCATTTTCGTTCTCAGTGACCCAGAATTAGTAAAGTTTGACTACATTTATTTCAGAAGCATTTTGGCTGTACAGCAGTGTAATAGTGCTGATGTATTATACTTGGGTTTCTGCAAGTTATTTGACCTGATACCACACAGCATTTTGGTTAAGAAACTACAGTGATACAAAATCATGGCCCATAAAGAAGAGGATAACAGGGGAATCCATTGATTCACATATTTTAAAGCCAGGCGGGACCATTGCAACCATCCAGCCTGAACCCTTGCACACGCAGGCCACAGAATTTGATATCTAATCTCATTTTAAATACTCCAAGAGATGACAAAACTACCACAGACCCTGGTAAGCTGTTCCAACGTTTCATTATTCTCACTGCTAGGAAACTGTCTTATTTCAAGATTGAATTGGTCTAATTTCAACTTTCAGCCATTAAATCTGGGTTTTGCCTTTATCAGCAAGGTTGAAAATCCTCTACATCCATGTGAAAGTACTTATACGCAGTTATCTCTTGGGAAAACCGCTTGTTTTGCAACACCAACATTTTCCATGAGAAAATTCCAGTTTTGCTGGAAAAAAAATTGATTTTCTTTGAGAAAATTAATATGATGCCTCCCTGGACTGCTCTTCTTAATTTCACTTTCTGCCAGTGAAAGCTTGGAGCGCCAGGAAATTTGAATATTCCAATCGCATCTAAAGTGTGCAACTAATTCTCCTACTAGATTTGGTTCAAGTGAAACCCATAATTTAGGGCCCAGAAAACTCTGATGCAAGCCTGAGAATCACCTCATCAGTTGGCTGACTGCAATTTGATCATCTGCCCTGAAGCCCTTGTGCAGCTTGCCCACCATTATAGGCATCCAAGGACTCTGCCTTGGAGGAGGCCAGATTTAGCTGATGATGAGCAAGAGATTTCTGGAGGTGACGCTGCTTAGTTTCCAGGTGAAGCCCCTGACAGCTCCAGCCATGACTTTGGCTCATGTTGAGCAACAATCCAGATAAGACTGAGCAGGAATTTCAAACTTAAAAGTCACATTAAAGAATCCATCGGCCGTGAGGTGTAGCTAAGTCACAATCACCTACATGGATCAGGACAGACATCATGTGCAACACATTCAACTGCTTCTTGCAATCTGAGTAACGAAAAAGCCATAAGTAGTAATAATGGCTGCTTCATTGTCTTTCCTTTGGATGCACTGTCTAAACATCTGAGATCATAAAAATGATGTTAAAATTAAACATTTTAGATTTCTTTAGGAATTGAATTTACTGTGGAGCCCAGAAATAGTGATGTTGAGCTTATGAAGGCTTAAAATATGCATTAAAAAAAGAGATATTTGCATGTGGTACTTGAAACTTTTTATTAAACTTATTTTAAGAAGGTGGTATGTGAATCAATAAAGTTTGGGAACTGCTGCATTAAATGTCTCATGTTGTGGGCATCTCACAATACAGATTATCCTTAACGAGGGCTTGAAAAGCGTTCAGCACACAGTGAAAATATTGAAAAGAAACAGTATAAGCAATAAATAATCAACAAAACTTCCTGCTCCAGGAACAAGACAATTTCCCTTGCTTTATTCAGAATTTTCAACTTGTACTTTTATTCCAGCTTGGAAGTGCCAGTATACCATGGAGATCCTATTGTTAGTTTTCATGTGAATGGCAACCAAATTCAGGTGTTTCAGGCTGCTGAGTTGATTTCAAGAGGAGGAGAAGGAGGAAAACTGAGCAGCAAAGTGTGAATAAATTTTTCTGTAGCACCTTCACTCAATGGGCTTGGGAAACCATCACTGACTGGTAGGAAAGGACAGCAGTGAGGTCCGGAATGACCAGGAATGGAGGCAGAATTTCAGGTCTAGAGCACTTTACTAGAGTTCTGCATGGAGCTCACCCAGAGGTGCAGCACCATCACACCAGCATGAGAGTGCTATTGCCATCTTAAAGCTTGCCACCCCTGATTAAAGTACTATCAGTCAGTAGCCAATCAGTTTGGTGTTGGTAGATCAACTGTTGGGGCTGTTGTCATGGAGGTGTGCACTGCTATAAAGAAGGTGCTGATGACACAGGTCAGAAAGCTTGGAAACACACAGGAGATTATTGTTGGATTTGCACAGCTGGGATTTCAGAGTTGTATAGGGGCCACTGATGGACCCCAAAAGCCGCACCCCCGACCAGACCTCAGAGTTCAGAAATAGAAAGGGGTGCTTCTCCAACATGCTCCAAGGTCTGGTTGATCACCATGAAAGGTTCACCAATATTAATGTGGTGTGGTCTGGAAAGGTCCATGACACTAGGATCCTTAGAAACTCACGTCTGTTTTCCTTAATGAAAACTGGAAAAATTACTCCCAAGACTACTATGGATATTAATGGTGTTGTGATTTCCCATCATTCTGAAAACCTCAAACACCCTGGCTTATGAGGGCTTTTACTGGACACTTGGATAGGAGAAAGGGCCTGTTCAACTACATCCTGAATAGGTGCACAATGACAGTGGCGTGGGCATTTGGAAGGCTGAAAGGCTGATGGCGTTGTCTCATGAGGGGCTGGGGACTGCTTAACAATATCTGTCCTGTGTGATAACGACTTGCTGTATTTTGCACTACATCTATGGAGAGCCAGGAAGAGTGCCTCACCAATGGCTGAAAGGCAGAAGTGCAAAGACTTTTAGATCACTATGAACAGCCATAGAGGCTTCCTCTGCAAACTGCAGCAAATCATCTGGGCCACAGGATGCCCTGTGCTCCTACTTGGAAGCTAGGAACTGAAATGTTGCAATGTAAACATATTATGCATTGTGGTTGTTTATTGTTCTGTGTGTGAAGATTTAATTAAATAGAAGTGTATTGAACTTCTTAAATGTTTTGCCTATTTTGCTTTTTAAACATTTGGTGCAAAGATTTATGGAGAAGGCATTTTATTAAGTTTATGGGATATGTGGTTGTGCCAATCTATTCCACTATGTTCACCACTTTTACAAGTCTATGATAAATTTTGTACAAATTATGCTTTGTGAGGTATCATCAGAAAATATAATCTGCTGAATATTATTGTCTTGGTAAAATATGTGTATCAACATTGTGTGTAAAGTTATAAGATTCTACTGTAGAGCATTGTTGTAACATGTTCCAGAGTTAGAAAGGCAGGCCCAAACCAGTTTTTTAGAGACAAAGAGACACTGGCACCCCAGACAGGTATCAGCATAATCAACTGGACAATCACCTATTTAAACAACCATTCTTAGGCAGGAAAAAGGCCGTAGGCAAGAACTTTATATATTGACAATAGAACAACTGGGGGTTCCCATGCAGACTGGCTGTTGCCTGAATCCCAGCTAGAGATAATCCTCAAAGAGGGGAGAAGGATATAAAAATGAAGGATGTACGCAACACAAATTACCTCTCTACTCTCATCTCTATTCCCAACATCGACACTTGAAAGACAAAGGAAGCACCACTGAACTGGGAGAGGGGTCCTGACTAGGAGGCTTTTCAGCCTGTACAGACTGCTGTATACCTAAAGTGAGAAAAACTTTTGCTTTTAAGTTCACTTAGCTTGTTAAGTTAGGTATTTCGCTGGTATTTTATCTTTTTATTTTCTTTGTAATTCTGACTTTTATGCCTCAGTACTTGTAATCATTTAAAATCTATCTTTCTGTAGTGAATAAACTTGTTTTATTGTTTTATCTAAACCAGTGTGTTTGGATTGAAGTGTTTGGGAACCTCTACTTCAGATAACAGAGTTGGTGCATATAATTTTTCGTTGATGAAATGATGGCCTTTATGTGAACTTTCATTGACCAGTGGGTGCTGGGCAGTATAAATGCACATTTCTGGGGGAAGGTCTGGGACTGGGAATATGCTGGTGTCGCTCTGCATATAATTCATGAGTTGCTAGCCATAGTTTTCATGTAATACAGCTGGGAAAGATTTTGCATGCTAGAGGCTGTGTGTGAACTGGCCAGGAGTGGTGGTTTTCACAGTAAAGTAGAGTAAAAGGCACCCCAGGGTGGAGTATTGAGGGGACACAGCTGTTTAGCAATCCAGACTGTACCCTGGGGAATGTCACAATGGTATTTTCGGAAACTGGTGAGCTTCTGTCAGAAATGACCTTTATGGAATATCAAATAATGCAGATAATAAAAACATGTAGTGAAAAAAAAAAGTGCAAGGTTTTATCTATTGTAATAAACCACAACATAAATCGGTGCAAATCTTAGACAAGATAATAAAGACGTGTACCACTGTGCAAGGCACACTCACTCCTGCCTCTCCTCAAGCCAACAAACAGCTCAGAGACCTTTTTGTTGGTAAAATACCCTGTGCAGTTTATTTACAAAATTAGTTTCCATCACCCTTATACTCTATACAGCCTCACCCCTACAGTCCTAGGCTACTCCTGTGGCAAGTAGGAAAGAGCAAGCAAGCAATCACTTACTCATTCACACACACTCTCTCTCTGCCTCCTCCTTTCCCACTTCCTTCCTGTGCCTTTTGTATCATCTGCCTATTGGCCTAATTAGCCTTTTAGTTCTCCTTAGCCCATCAACTAGGCACAGCACTTCTTAATGAGGTCTGCTCAAGAGTAATTGATTAGAGTTGCGGTGACCAGCGTGCTGGTGCAGCTGTTGTTGTCCATCACACATATCAAAAAAGTGCTGAGTGCATGTGTTTGTTCTGTACTAGTCACAAGCATGTGTATGTTCAGGATTGTCTTAGGGTATAAAATGGCATGGGAAGAAGCCATAGTTTGTTATAGTAGGTGTGCAGGAGGAGACATCCCACCCCTCACCAGAGGTAAGTGTTTGTGGCTTGAGCTTTGGGGTGGGTAATGCTGTTCCTGTACACATTGTTTTCCATGGGCTGCAGGACATGGCTGGATAGGGTTTGTAGTGCTGGGCCAGAAAATTGCACCAAAATGTTCTCCCATCAAGACAGTCTGTTTTGTATCAGCTTCAAGAACTGTTTCTGCATGACTCTGTCTCTTCCATGATTGTGTCCCTTGTCATTTCTTTGTCATTCTTTCTCTCCCCACATAAGAACTTCCCTCCACTCCTCAATCTTCTAATCTCTCTTTTGGGACGCTGACAAGAGGCCCCCAAACATTTTATCTTTGATCTACCTTTTCTTGCCCCAGATATTTGCTAGAGGTTCTACAGACAACAGTGCTGTCCTTGGGGGGCCAGAAGGTGTCAGATGTAAGGGGGTGGGGGAATGAGAAACAGAACAAGTAGTTATTGTAGCAATTCCAGTCTCCATGGCAACAATGATCAAACATTGTTTTTCCCTCAGTTTTGGAATACCATTCCAATAGCCTCTTCCCGAGTCGGAGAAGATCTTAGAGGTGGTAAGACATTTTCTATTTTACTTCCCCTTTGCACGGGAACCTTGTTCTGTTCTTATACTGCTGGTGTACTGCCTGGCTGAAGGTTGGCAGCAGAGTGATTGCATGGGCTGAGGGTTTGGGGGGTTGAATGGGCTGGATGGTGGTTAAGGCTTTCAGAAGCCAGGTTAGTAATTGAATAATTGCATGTGCACCTCTCTGCAGCTAGTTCTTACATTGGAGGATGTTAACCTAATAAGAGAGTCACCCAGGATATATCTATCCTGGAGCTGGATGTGCAATTTCCAGCTCAGGTAGACAACCCCACACTAGCTCTGCTCAAGCTATGCACTAAAAACAGCAGTGTAGTTGTGATGACATGGGCGGTGGGACCAATTGGCCGCCCTGAATACATACCTAGGACTTCAGTCTGGATTGTACTCAGGGCAGCAGCCTGTCCACCATATGCTGCCATGTCTACCCTATTTTAACATGGTAGCTTGATCAGAGCTAGAGCAGGCATATCTATCCAAGCTGGAAATTTCACCTCCAGCTCCAATGTAGACACCTCCCCCCCAAGAAGCAAAGAAAAGGCTTATTCAAAAAAGCAATGACCAGACCAGAAAGATACATAGTAATAAGAAGAACAGGAGTACTTATGGCACCTTAGAGACTAACAAATTTTTTTTTGCGGATACAGACTAACATGGCTGCTACTCTGAAACCATACATAGTAATGTTATTCACCAGAATGATCCCCTCAGAAGTGCAGCAGGAAAAGGAAAGGCAACACTACCTATATAGGCAACACCAAGAATTCTGCTTTGCCTTGAATTATTTTTTGCTATGCTCATCAGCAAACTGTCCTTGTAGAAACTGCCATGTCCTATGTCATTGTGGTAGTTCCTGCGGGTCTGCATATACAAGAGACTTGTGTCCCCTGTATTTGCAAAGTTCATTAAAACAGCAGAGTTCTACAGGCTCCACGCTTCTGTTATAGATGGCAGACACTGAAACGTCCCACACAGGTTGTGGGACTTTTTTAAAAAGACATAGAACTTATGGAAAGTTGCATCCTGGGAGCTTGACCCCCTAGCTCCCAGAGATCCCTGGGCAAGTCATTTCTATCCCTCAACACATTGCAAAAATTTCCCAATTGCGTCAGAGTGGTAGGATACCAACCTGGGGTGCACCACACTTTACATGAACACAAGTGCTCCTGGTGGCTATGTTCAGTGCCAACGCAAGCAACCAAGTACGCATGCATCCAAACAATGTACAATCATAGGTGGCTGCATGCCAACTTAACGTGCATCGACCACAATTTGTACTGTAGATATGGCCAAAGTTAACTACATTAATGGAAGCATTCTTCTGTTGACATAGCTGCACCTCCAGTGAGGTTAGGTCAGCATAACTATGTCAGCCAGGGGCATGTTTTTTTCACACCCTGACCAATGTAGCTACGTTGACTTGACAAAAATAGG
Organism: Malaclemys terrapin pileata; assembly: GCF_027887155.1. Lineage (NCBI taxonomy): Eukaryota > Metazoa > Chordata > Testudines > Emydidae > Malaclemys > Malaclemys terrapin. The sequence continues at coordinate 163,779,445 of NC_071506.1, forward strand.
CTAAGCCTAACTTTCACAAGTGGACAAGCACTAACTAAAAATTCTAATAAAGAAAAAGTATTTTCCATCCTCTAATCTTTGTTAGTTATTTTGTGTTACTTTTTCACTATAAATCAGTTGTCTCTAGTCACCATGTCCTTTCAAGATTTGAGATCTACTAGTTCTCATCCTCTCACACCTATTTGTATTCATACATTGGAAAAGGAAAACAAGTTTTCCTGCTTCTTCAACTTCAATCACTTTCTCAGCTTCAGTGAACTAGTCATTGAACTATACTAGCTGAATACACTGAAATGAAGATGATATTTCTCTGCACCTGCAGAAGAGGCTACTGCTGTCAAAAGTTGGCTTCACATTTAAACAAATTCTGGTTCCAGGTTCTTAGTCAGTAACTTCCACCAGTTCAGTGATTGGACTTTCTTTAAAAATTTAGCTGCAAACATGTACCTCTTGATGTTTTTTTATTTAAACGATTTTAGTGTATTACAGTAATTTAGGCCTTAACATAGGTTGTCACAATTTCAAATTTAATTTATTTTTTTTTCTTTTTAAAAATAACCCAATTTAATTTAAACTATTTTTAATATAATCTATTTTTAATCTACCAAGGACCTACCCCATTCATTTGTACAGGGTGTTAATGCCAAGGCCTCTCTGCATGGAGGGGATGGGGGTGCTTATCAACACCATCCCAAAACATTGTGTGGCAGGAAAAGAGCACAGCAAGCCTGGCCCAACCATCCACCCATACAAATAGTTCAGCAGCTGGAGCATAAGCACTGGGGCAACCTCCTACTGCTGCATCTCTTAGGAGGGACAAGGGGCCCCTCATGCTGCTGCCCCTGCCTCTCTGAAATGGGATGGAGGCCCCTACTTAATTGTGCACTGGCCCCCTTGCTATGCCACTTTTCAGTAGTAGGTGCAATTGGGGGGAAGGGGAAAATGATGTTCCACACAGCACCAGCTCTGTATTTAGCATCTTAGCTTTTACATTTCCTGTTATTAAAATGGACCGTGCAACTATAATGTTGCATTATCAAACACATTTAATTCCCTTAATCCCTTTTCTTAACAAAATAAAAACAGAAGTACTAAAAGTACCCATTAACCTGCCCTATGGTGACATATGCATTTAAGTCTTCTTAGGTCCTTAATAAATCTTTAAACAGGTCTAAGGACTTAGTGCCTGATCTAAAACACATGGAATTCAACAGAAAGGCTTTTGAACATGACCTTAAACTACTAACAACATACCTTATGAAATAATGTACGCATGCAAAGAACATCAAAGTGTGACTATTCCAAGATTTTCAGAAGTGATTCATGATTTTGTGTCCCACCCCGAAACACTTTTCAGAAAGTACAGAGTGTCTGCCCTCTGAGAGTCGGGCCCCTTTAAATGTTTTAAATTAGATACCCAAAAATTTAGAGATCCAAGACCATTAGTTATTTTTTAAAATCTTGGCTCATAGCAAATACACAACCAATCTGATCCGTGATCCAAGGACCTCTTGATGCCAACTGGCTTTGGGCACAGTGGTGCATGAGGAGAGAGATATATTGGAAACTATGTTCTTAAGTCCTTCTAGTTAAAGGCAGGTCATCCATAGGTAACATGCCTAAAGACAAGTTAGAGAGACAAGGTGGATGAGGTAATATGTTTTATTGGACCAACTTCTGCTGGTGAGAGACACAAGCTTCCTTCTTCAGGTCTGGGAAAGTTCCACCAGACAGGAGGTAAGAGATACTTATCTCATTAGTTGACCATTGTATACTGTGTGTCTTACAGTGGGATTCTATTTGCAGGAGTTAAATGCTAATAAAGAAACCATGGGCGTCTTCAAGAGAAGAAATTAACAGGAAGAGAACAGTGGGGGAAGGAACCCAAAGAGGGGTGCTTGGAGGACTTGGGGGTTGGAGTTTGCCTATCACTAGCCTGCATGATGGACAGCAGAGCCTGCATGGGCTAAGAGGGAAGTGCCTGTGTTGACTGTGGCTTGTAGTGTCAGGAAGCTGACCCCGGCAAGCACAGACAAACTTCTTCATGCTGAGGGCAGGGGGTAGCGAGGTGCCTCAGACTCCTGGGTGCCCACAGGAAGCCTCAAGGAAATCAGCAGTATCCAGGAAATCAGCAGTCCTGGAGAGGACTGAGGGATCATCTTAAATAGCCAACTGAACAAGAGCTCCCAGTGGAATGCTGTTGGGAAAAAGGCTAATACCCTTCAGTGATACCCACAGGTGATATTATACCTCTGCTTATATTCACTAGTGAGACCACTACCTGATTAGCATGTCTGTTTCTGGCGTCCACATTTAAATAAGAATGATGAAAAATTGGAGAGGAATCAGAAAAGAGCTACAGTAATGTTAGTGGTCTGGAAAACAAGCCTTAAAATACGACACTAAAGGAACTCAATCTGTTTAGCTTATCGAGGTTTAAACTGGAAATAAGAAGTGAGGGCAGCTAAACATTGAAACAGCTTATTGGAGGATGTATTTAATTTTCCATCATCACTTGGGTCTTTAAATCAATATTGAATTTCTTTCTAATAGATATGCTTTACTTCAATCACAAATTGTTGAACTAGATGCTGGACTTTCTATGTGAAATATATGGCCTTATGGTAAAAGGGGGGACCTTGAACTTGTCAGATGTGGAGTGCTGAAGGAAACCTATGTCACTTCTATGATTCTCAATTTCTTTCCCCAATTTATGTACAGCTAAATAGCAATGACCATGAGTAACTGCTTTTGAAGTACTTCCACAGTGTTCCCAGGTGTCCACAAAAGAAGAACCCAGGAAAAAGAGGGATTAATGGGAAAGGAAGCAAAAGAAGAACGAACAAACAAACAATAAAACCTAAACAAAGAAACAGGAACAGAAAGCAAAAAGGAGAAAATATGGCAAAACAGTGTTTGTGCAGGAATGAAAGAGGCAAGAAAAAATATCATTTTACAGAAAAGCATATCTTTTCCCCCTCTCATTGCTATATTGACTGTCTCCAGTTCGGTCCCCCACACACTTCTTTCACCACTAAAGAGAGAAGGTATGAAATTGAGATGTGGCCCCTCTAAAGTCTGGTAAGAATTTTTTTAGTAGGGTTACCATTCGTCCAGATTCCCCTAGACATGTCTGGCTTTTTGAGCTAAAAATAGCGTCCGGGGGGAATTTGTAAATGTTCGGAAACCCCCCCCCATGCAGAGCGCGCGGGGCTAACAGGGCAGCCGTCCGGATGGTGCCACTTACATGGGGCTCCGACAGCCAGAGAGAGCCCCTCCTCCGCTTCCCCTGCAGCAGAGATCACTCCCTCCCTCCCTGCATTCGCAGATCACCTCCGGCAGTCTGGAGCTCCTCCCCCGCTCCTCCTCCACTGCTGCCCAGCGTGCCGGGACAAACAGCTCAGGCCGTTCCTGAGCAAGTTCACAGAGACATTAGGCGAAGGCCAACAACAAGGGGGCCAGGGGGTCAGAGAAGGGGCAGGGAGGTTTTGGATGGGGCAGTCAAGAGATGGGGGGTCGGGAGTTCGGGGGGGGCCTTTCTGTGAGGAGTGTGGATAAGGTTTTGGGTAGTCAGGGTACAGGTAGGGCAGTTAGGGGACAAGGAACAGGGAGGCTTAGGTAGGGGGTGGGGTCCTGGAGGGCAGTTAGGAGCAGGGGTCCCAGGAGGGGGCAGTCAGGGGACAAGGGGGGGGGTTGGGAGTTCTGGGGGCGGGGCTGTCAGGGGGCAGGAGTGGGGAGAGGGATCGGAGCAGTCAGGGGACAGGGAGCAGAGGGGTTTAGATGGGTCAGGAGTTTTGGGGGGGGCTGTCAGGGGGTGGTTGGATGGGGCGTGGGAGTCCCAGGGGTCTCTCTGGGGGTGGATAAGGGTTGGGGTAGTCAGGTACAGGTAGGGGGTAGAGTCCTAGGGGGCCAGTTAGGATGGGGGGAGGGTCTCAGGAGGGGGCAGTCAGGGGACAAGAGGCAGGGAGGCATAGGTAGGGGGTGGAGTCCTGGGGGGCAGTTAGGGGCAGGGGTCCCAGGAGGGGGCAGTCAGGGGACAAGAGGCAGGGAGGCATAGGTAGGGGGTGGAGTCCTGGGGGGCAGTTAGGGGCAGGGGTCCCAGGAGGGGGCAGTCAGGGGACAAGGAGTGGGGGGAGGGTTGGGGGTTCTGAGGGGGAGGAAGTGGGAGGGGCAGGGGCGGGGCTAGGGCAGGATGCGGCCGGGCTAGGGTGGGGCTCCTCCCGTCCTCTTTTTTGCTTGCTGAAATATGGTAACCCTATTTTTAGCCACCACTAAGTCAATGTGCAGTAATCCCAAGAATGCTTACAAAATATTGTTCCTTCTTTGTTTTCTAATGAAGTGGAGATGCAAAGATCCTTTAAAGATATTCTTATTGAAAAGATCCAAGAAGTTCTCATGTCTTTAATAGAACACCTGATGTCAATCACTAGTTACCACCTCTAAAAGTAACTCTGCCAAGTAATATGACTCAGCTGGTAATGTTGGAGCCTTACTAACTGAGGTCATTGTCCAATTATCTTTGTAGTCAAGAGATATTTCTAGCAGCATTTATCAAAGTAAAGGTCAAAAGTGATTTGGAAGTAATTCCATGGACAACAAAATGCAGATGCACAAATTTAACACTGCCTTGCTAGTTTTTAGACACTATTACTAATCTTCTCAGAAACTATTTTATCTTGTACTGTTACTAAACTAAAATTGAAACCACACTTCAAAAACATTTTTATTGTATATATCATTTTGGTTGTATGAGTTTTAAGTTCTATCAAATATAGTACTATATAAGTAGGCTTGGCAAAAAAAAATTTCTAATTTTAACAAGATCAATTTTTATTTTAAAGATTTTTTTCCCCATTTTTAACTATTTTTATTTTTACAGTTTCTGGAAATTAGGGATGCGGGGTAGGGCAACGCTGACAGTGGGCTGCAGGAGGCTCTCAGCACTGACAGTGGGGCATCAGAGGGCTTCCAGTATGGCCAAGGGCCTCAAGACACCAGGGCACAAGGTGCAGGGGAGGCTGTGGTCCTGGCCTGGTGGAACAGAGACCCACAGCAAGGACTAGGATGTCACTGAGTGTCTCCAGCTCTGCAGCTGTGCAGGGAGCCTTCTGCACCTCTCTGCAACGGCCCCATTCCCTCCTCCCCATGACCGCAAAGCTACAGAGAGCTACCGCAGGGCCGGTGACACTTGGTCCCAGTAAGTGCAAGGGGGGGGGGGGGGGGAGGCTTTACTCCCACCTACTGTCACCAATCAATATTTTTTGCATTGATTTCAGTGTCAGCTGAAATTGATGTTTACCGACATATATCTCTTAAAATTGAATCCTGACAAGCCAGTGCACAGGAAAGGGCTGTAAGAAAAGTATTATTAAAATTGAAGAAATCAGAAAAGGTTCCACCTAAACCAAGTAACTATTATGGTAATATTTGTAATATCTCCACTCAAAGACCAGAAAAAGTAATCACATCTGCAGTAAACAAAACTCATTCCATGTTGTTTACATCCCCGCCTATTAACTTTTTTACAAATCTATCAAAATCTTTGTTTTAATTGTTGAACCCACATAGCCTAGTGCCTAGAATGCCTGAATTGCTTGCCTCTGAGCTCATGATAAACAGAGCAGTCTACCAGACATCTAACAAGGGAGGGTGTATCACAATACTCGCAGTAACACCCCGTAGTGGGTTTGGTTACAATAGCCAAACTTTATCCTTATACTAGAGACAGACAGTGGCCAGCACAGGATGAGATTGCAAACAGTAGCTCCCAGACAACATTTCATCCACCCTCCCCCCGAATCCCAAACCGCCCTTACCTGTAAATTTGGCATCTCACATCAGAAAATCTATTAATCTGAGAGGAACTATTTGTATGACCACACCTATCCAGGCTCACAGTGACAACTCGCTGTTGAAGATTTTTTGCACAAAACAGCTCCCACTCTATAAGCCCATCTATGATGTCACAGCTCCAGTAGGTAATTTCCCACACTTAGAAGCCTAAATAATTGTGAACATATTTACAAGGATGGAAAATATCCAAACTAATTGATTTCTACATATGAAATGACAAAGTTACAGGTATGAAAAAAAAATTTCTCTTCTCATATGCAGTTAGTCCATTAACCTGTGGAAAGGTTTATTGGGAATTAGGAAACAGCGTGAGAAAAAAGGAAGGATAAAGGCAACATGGAGAAGAGAATAAGGGAGTAATGATAGACCACAGCACCTGATTTAAAGAAAAAGGCAGCATCAGAAAAGGACTAAAAAGCACAACAAGGTGGATGTCTCAAGATTTGCAAAAATGTCAAGGTGGCTGTTCTGTAGCACTCTTCTTACATCACTCTGTCACTGCTGTGTAAACAGATCTTGTGGAATGCCGAGACTGGAAGAAGTTTACCAACCTTCCTGTATGGCCGAACAATAATCGCCTATCCCACCAGGAGACAATTACTTTGGAGACTCTGAAGCCTTAACCTTTTGGGGGGCAGTAACTATAATTTTCTGTATATTTGTACAATGCTTACCAAAATGGATCCTGAACTGGTTGACCTGTAGGCACTATCATAATATAAGTGTTAAATAAAATTATCATCAGCCTGTCATGGATTCACAGGATCTGGTCCATTCCCTGGCCGCGGCCATCTCCTTGTACTTTAGTGTGCCAGAACCGCAAAGGATCACACTTTTCGACAAGAGGAGGCCCCACAGCCTCAACACGTCCAAGACTAAGTCTAGTGGCTGGATTTCATTCAGATTCCCGGAGCTTAAACAACCTAGGAATCCAGAGACATAGAAGCTTGGATTCCCTGCACAGCATTCCTTTTGAGTTGCCATAAGGAGTACTTGCTAGGATCTGTAGCAGAATGGTGTTAGAAGTGGGATCACCGTATAGGAAGCTTTTAAAAACATTTTTGCATGGGCCTACACTTTTTCTCTTAAACTGAAAGCTAAGAGTATGTCTGTTAGAAAGGATGAATTACAAACAACTCATGAAAGAGCAGCTTCTGAGCCTATGTTTACAGTGAAGTCTGTCTGCTGCTGCTCAGAAGAAATCTGAGTTGGTGGCCAGGCTGCACTCATATGCCTTGATCCAGGATGGGGCACCTGTTCCTACAGGGAATGCAGATGACCAAACAGATGGTGCCACAGACAGTGCAGCAGATGTAGCAGTGATGGTGAGAGTTCCAGAAGCTAGAGCAGAAGAGACTTCTCATGAAAGAGAAGCAGGCAAAATGGGTAGCCAGCCTGCACTCATATGCTCTGAGGCAGGATGGGATACCCACTCCAAACTATGTGCCGCAGATGTAGTGGCCAGGGTGAGCGGTCCAGAGCTATGAAGACTGGAGTGGAAAAGGATGCTTGTGGAGGAGAGGTGGATGGAGTTGGGACCCAGGTGTCAGAGTGAGCAGGCAGAGCTGAAGCAACAGGAGCTTGCCAACTAGGACAAAGCACCCAGCTCAAAAAGAAAAGGGTCAAGTCACATCCATGGAACCCAAGAGAAGGATATGAGGGTGCACTTAGCCTACATGATGAATAAAGACTCATACTATCACAAATCTGGCTATCTAGTACCTTGATACTTTTGTCATGTTGATTTAGAATTTGATGGCTCTACAGATGTCTAAGCAATAGATACCATCTTTCAGCTTTGAAATTAGACCAATTAGGAAAAAACTAAAGGCAGCACGATGTTCTGATTTAGATAATACAGAGAGATTACTCTAGGGAGGAAATCTGAGGCACTACTTTGTCTGTTAAAAGAAAGCCATACCCAGAGAAAAGGGGGGGGGCGGGGATAGCTCAGTGGTTTGAGCATTGGCCTGCTAAACCCAGGGTTGTGAGTTCAATCCTTGAGGGGGATCTGGGGCAAAAATCAGTACTTGGTCCTGCTAGTGAAGGCAGGGGGCTGGACTCAATGACCTTTCAAGGTCCCTCCCAGTTGTATGAGATAGGTATATCTCCATATATTAAAATCACTAATATTTATGCCAGAACGTTGTTTCCATTCTTCTGAAGACATCATGCAGCAACTCAATCAGCCAGAATGCTGAGCTTGCCCAAAACATACGCAGGCTGAAACTATGAACTCCTATTAGTCTACACATAGGAGCATTCTAAGAGTCTATGTCAGGGGTGGGGAAATTGTATGCAGGGGGGTGGCATGTGGGAGGGTGTGTGGTGTGCAGGAAGGGGCTCAGGGCAAGGGATTGGGGCAAAGGAGGGGTGTGGGTGTATGAGGGGCCTCAGGGCAGGGAGTTGGGGTGCAGGAGGGGTGCATGGTACATGAAGGGGCTCAGGGCAGGGAGTTGGGGTGCAGGAAGGGTGTGGGGTGCAGGCAGGGGGCTTAGGGCAGGGAGTTGGGGGGCAGGAGGGCTTCGGGGTCCCGGGTGGCAGCGGCACACACCGGGACCAGGGCAGGCTCCCTGCACGCCTGCCCTGTCCCCAGCCCCGCACCACTCCCGGAACTGCTGCGGCCCCTGGAGGAGGCGGGGCGGAGGGCTCCATGTATGCTGCCCTTACTGCCCCTCCAAGTACCTCCCCCGAAGCTCCCATTGGCCGTGGTTCACTGTTCTGCAGGGAGGCGGGGCCTAGAGACAAGAGCAACACTGGGAGCCCTCTGCCCTTCCACCTGGAGGCCACACGGACGTTGGGCCGGCCATTTCTAGAGAGCAGCGCGGGGCCCGCAGCACCACGGGGGGCAATCCCGCGGGCCAGATCCAAAGCCCTGAAGGGCCACATCCAGCCCGCGGGCCATAGTTTGCCCACCCCTGGTCTACGTCCTGAATACCAAACTATGAATTCCCTTCCAACAGTTTATGTATGCTGCCTCAGCCCTGTTTTCTCTTTGGAACAAAAATGAGATTGGAAGTGAGGCAAAGGCATTTCAAAGCACTCCAAGTTACTCTCAATGATTACTCTCCTGCATTCTGATGGAGACCACCTCTGCTGGAACAAATAGGATACTAGATATGTCCTGCATTCAATGAGGCAGGTGTCAGTCATGATCCTACTCTCTGGCTGCTCTATCAGAGGATTTCCCTTTGTTAGGTTTGTTATCCTTAGCCACTACCTCAGGGAGTGGAACGCAGAGGTTGTGATCATAAGCTAATTATTCAGGGGTTCCTGATCATGATCCCAGAATGACAAGAGAAGTGCATTCACAGATTCATAGATTTTAAGGCCAGAAGGGGCAATGAGATCATCTGGTCTGACCTCTTATATAACACAAACAGAATTTCACCCAGTTATCCCTGCATTGGCCCAATAACCTGTGTTTGACTATTTCTAATTTGAATTTGTGAGGCTTTAAATTCCAGACATTGGTTCTTATACTTTTCTCCACTAGATTAAAGAGCCCTTTAGTACCTGGTATTTTCTCACCATGATGGTCTACACTGTAATCAAGCCCCTTCTCAGTCTTCTTGTTGATAAACTAAACAGATTGAGCTCCTTAAATCTCTCACTCTAAAGCATTTTCTCCAGGACTCAAATCACTTTGTGGCTTTTTTCTATACCCACTCCAATTTCATCCTTTTTAAAACCCCTTTGTGGTGAGGGGAAATCCTGGGACCGAAGCAGCCTGATTCCTGCTTGAAGAGGATCCCTGCCAGCAGAGATCAGCCCCTTTGCAGTGACTGAGGAGTCCAGAGTCATCTCTGAACCAGAGGATCATTCATGGAGTTTGTGAGTGCACCATCTTTTAGTTAGTCAGGGAATTTGTTTTGGGGACCCCCTACTCCCTGAACTGTGTCCTCAAGCCAGGGGGTAAGGGTTTGGGGATTTTATATCCTGCTGCATATTAAACCTGTGGAGGGATTTACCACCTTCTCCCACTTGAGAGTCCTTTGGGCTGTACTGAACACAGTGAGCCACACTGCTAAACCACTGCAGAGAAGAATTTTGTGGTCATAGGTCATCAAGGGCCCCAACAAAGTAAGCGTACCAACGGGACACTGATCTTACATTTGCTACATCAGGTCCTGTGACTGGGGAAAGTCATGGGTATTATCAGCGTGGACACCTAAAAATAGTGTTTTAACCTGCTATCTATATTTGTCTCCTGTTTAATATAATTATTGTGTTGAATATATTGTATGTGTTTGTGTTATTTCTTGGAAGTCTCCAACTATCTGGCAAGTAAGTTGGGAATACCCTGTGGTTAGAGTTTTCCTCCCAAGCTGCCCTGGTGACCTTGCCAGGAAAGAGTGAGGGGGGCGGAGGCACTGCCAAATAAATTCATAGGAAAAAATAAAGATGATACACCCTGCTGAGTGGGTGGCAGGATCCAGAAGAACCCAGACCTGTCCATCAAAACCTGTAAGTAGATGGCATTAAAAAAGGTAACCGGGTGGAGAGGGGGTGCTACAAATATATCTCAGTCTATTTAATTTATCCAATAGAAGGCTAAGATGTGACTTGATCATGATCTACAAGCACCTAAATGGGAAGAGATTTCTGATAAGAGGTCTCTTGAATTTAGGAAAGGGGGTGGAGTGGTGCATAAGAGCCAGAGATTGGAAGCTGATGCTAGCCAACTTCAGACTAGAAATAAGGTGGACATTTTTAATAGTGAGGGTAATTAATTATTGGAACAGTTTGCATAGGGCATGGTGGACTTTCCATCATTTTAAGTGTTTAAATCAAGACAAATCTTCCTAAAAAATGCTGTAGTTCAAACAGAAGTTATGGGCTTGATGCAGCATCAGACTGAATCGTCATAATGATTCCTTCTGGGCTTAAAAATAAACAAAATCTTTATATTACGTATTGTTAATTTACTACCTTATATCGATCTCATGACAAAAATACCTAGATGTTTATTAGCATACTACCTCAAGGTAACCACCAAAATGAAAAAAAAATCACTATTGAATATAAAGTCTAAGCTAATTTAAAACAAAACCTAACATCTATCACTCTTCTCCTAAAAATTAAGAGATGTTTCTTCAGAAACATTTACACTTACTTTAATGTGGCAAATTCAGATTTTAAAAACACACAAGCAGGAATCACATTTTACCTACACAAACATAAAAGTCTTCAAAAAACTATATTCTATATTTGTTTATTCTAGTGTTAAAATATAGTACTACTAAAACACTCCATTTGAGGCAGTGTTCGCTACCAGAATCTAAGCATGGGACATAGTTTCTTTCTCTGCCCCCTTAACATGACTTTTTGTTTAACGCAATCATGTGAATTATATCAACAGGAAAAAGTCTGTATCCTGGAGAGAAGAGCAAGTTAACATAGTAACCCAACTACCTATTTAAAAAAGATTGGTCATGGAAATACCGATCAAGCACAAAGTGCTACATTAAGGCCATGATGTAACTGAAGTCAGAAGACAAAGTTAGATTATACCTTTGTCTTCTGACTTCAGTTACATCATGGACTTAATGTAGCACTTTGGTCATGGAAATACCCATCCAAGCACAATCTTTTATAGCTTTTATAGCTAGTTGGGTTACCATGTAAACATGCTCTTCTCTCCAGGTCTATATCTCTGGATAGAGGAGTCTATGGTATGTTGGTTACAATAATTGTTTAAAGCAACAGAGAGTCCTGTGGCACCTTTAAGACTAACAGATGTATTGGAGCATAGGCTTTCGTGGGTGAATACCCACTTTGTCAGATGCATGTAATGGAAATTTCCAGAGGCAGGTATAAATATGCAGGCAAGAATCAGTCTGGAGATAACAAGGTTAGTTCAATCAGGGAGGGTGAGGTCCTCTGCTAGCAGTTGAGGTGTGAACACCAAGGGAGGAGAAACTGCTTTTGTAGTTGGCTAGCCATTCACAGTCTTTGTTTAATCCTGATCTGATGGTGTCAAATTTGCAAATGAACTGAAGCTCAGCAGTTTCTCTTTGGAGTCTGGTCCTGAAGTGTTTTTGCTATAAGATGGCTACCTTTACATCTGCTATTGTGTGGCCAGGGAGGTTGAAGTGTTCTTCTACAGGTTTTTGTATATTGCCATTCCTGATATCTGACTTGTGTCCATTTATCCTTTTACATAGTGACTGTCCAGTTTGGCCAATGTACATAGCAGAAGGGCATTGCTGGCACATGATGGCATATATAACATTGCTGGACGTGCAGGTGAATGAACTGGTGATGTTGTAGCTGATCTGGTTAGGTCCTGTGATGGTGTTGCTGGTGTAGATATGTGGGCAGAGTTGACATCAAGATTTGTTGCATGGATTGGTTCCTGATTTATACCTGCCTCTGGAAATTTCCATTACATGCATCTGATGAAGTGGGTATTCACCCACGAAAGCTTATGCTCCAATACACCTGTTAGTCTTAAAGGTGCCACAGGACTCTCTGTTGCTTTTTACAGATCCAGACTAACACAGCTACCCCTCTGATACTTGAATAATTGTTTAGTTGCTTTTGATTTTATGACTATGTTTTATATGGAGGTAACTGGTGGCACCAGGTGCCCTAAATTGCGGGAATGGGGCAGGTAATGACTGGCAAGCATATTTTTTTCATTTTCTAACCATCTCTATTATACAATTTCATAAATAGGATTTTTGAGAGAGCAAAAGGATACTTTGCTGAAGATCCTGTTCTTCATGAAAATATTCAGTTAGGTCAGGACCTCTACTCCTGAATAGTTAAACAAACCCCCCTAATCTAGCAATTCTTATTCCCTGTGAACTGCACCACATACCCCAATTTCAGATGTAGAAAACATTACATGACAAAAAACAGTCTTGTCTTCTCCTGAACTGTCATCTCCAGGCTAATGAAGAGTTTAGGGGTAGTGGCAGGGTGGCAACAAGGATATGGAGGTAGAAATTACCACATCCAAGGGGAAGTCAAACTCAAACATCTTAATGGGATTAAATCGGGGGCCCGGATAATCTCTGTCCAAGAATATTAAAGGAATGTGACATTTCAACCCAATAGCAAGGATTTTTAATGAATCTGTAAATTCAGGGGTCATACCCTATGATGTGATTGGAATAACAGAGACTTGATGGGGTAACTCACATGACTGGACCACTGTCATGGATGGGTATAAACTGTTCAGGAAGAACAGGCAGGGGAGAAAAGGTGGAGGAGTTGCACTGTATGTAAGAGAGCAGTATGACTGCTCAGAGCTCCAGTATGAAACTGGAGAAAAGCCTGTTGAGAGTCTTTGGGTTAAGTTTAGAGGTGAGAGCAACAAGGTGAGAGCAACATGGTACCAAGTCATGGTACCATGACTACCATGGTGTCATGGTAGGCATCTGCTATAGGCCACCAGACCAGGAGGATGAGGTAAACAAGGTTTTCTTCAGACAACTAACAGAAGTTTCCAGATCACAGGCCCTGGTTCTCATGGGGGACTTCAATCACCCTGACATCTGCTGGGAGAGCAATGCAGCAGTGCACTGAAAATACAGGACATTTTTAAAGAGTGTTTGGGACAATTTCTTGGTGCAAATGCTGGAGGAACCAACTAGGGGCCCTGCTCCTCTTCATCTGCTGCTCACAAACAGGGAAGAATTGGAAGGGGAAATAGAAGTGGGTGGCAACCTGGGCAGCAGTGACCATGAGATGGTCAAATTTAGGATCCTGACAAAAGGAAGAAAGGAGAGCAGCAGAATATAGACCCTGAACTTCAGAAAAGAAGACTTTGACTCCTTCAGGTAACTGATGAGCAGGAACCCCTGAGAGGCTAATATGAGGGGGAAAGAAGTCCAGGGGAGCTGACTGTATTTTAAAGAACTCTTATTGAGGGTGCAGGAACAAACCATCCTGATGTGCGGAAAGAATAGCAAATATAGCAGGCGACCAGCTTGGCTTAACAGAGAAATCTTCGGTGAGCTTACAAAAGGAAGCTTACAAGAAGTGGAAACTTGGACAGATGACTAGGGAGGACTATAAAAATATTGCTCAAGCATGCAGGGGTGTAATCGGGAAGGCCAGAGCACAATTGGAGTTGCAGCTAGCAAGGAAAGTGAAGGGTAACAAGAAGGGATAATAGAGGTATGTTAGCAACAAGAAAAAGGTCAGGGAAAGTGTGGGACCCTTAATGAATGGGGGAGGCAACCTAGGGACAGATAACGTGGAAAAAGCTGAAGTACTCAATGTTTTTTTTGCCACAGTCTTCATGGACAAGATCAGCTCCCAGACTGCTGCACTGGGCTGCACAGTCTGGGAAGGAGGTAAGCAGCCCTCAGTGGTGAAAGGTTAAGGACTATTTAGAAAAGCTGGACATACACAAGTCCATGGGGCTGGATGCAATGCATCCCAGGGTGCTGACGAGTTGGCTAATGTGATTGCAGAGCCATTGGCCATTATCTTTGAAAACTTGTGGCGATCGGGGGAGGTCCCAGACGACTGGAAAAAGGCAAATATAATGCTCATCTTTTAAAAAGGAAAGAAGGAGAATCTGGGAAACTACAGACTGGTCAGCCTGACCTCAGTCCCTGGAAAAATCATGGAGCAGGTCCTCAGGGAATCCATTTTGAAGCACTTGGAGAAGAGGAAGGTGATCAGTCAACATGGATTCACCAAGGGCAAGTCATGCCTGGCCAACCTGATTGCCTTCTATAATGAGCTCTGTAGATATGGGGAAAGCAGTGGACGTGATGTACCTTGACTTTAGCAAGCTTTTGATATGGTCTCCCACAGTATTCTTGCCAGCAAGTTAAAAAAGTATGGATTGGATTAATGGACTTTAAGGTGGCTAGAAAGCTAGCTAAATCGTCGGGCTCAGTGGATAGTGATCAACAGCTTGATGTCTAGTTGGCAGCCAATATCAAGGCAAGTGCTTCAAGGGTCGGTCCTGGGGCCAGTTTTGTTCAACATCTTCATTAATGATCTGGATGATGGGATGGATTGCACCCTCAACAAGTTCGGAGACACTAAGATGGGGGGAGAGGTGGATATGCTGGAGGGTTGGGCTAGGGTCCAGAGTGAGCTAGACAAATTGGAGGACTGGGCCAAAGAAATCTGATGAGGTTCAACAAGGACAAGTGCAGAGTCCTGCACTTACGATGGAAGAATCGGATGCACTTTTTTAGGCTGGGGACCGACTAGCTAAGTGGCAGTTCTGCAGAAAAGAACCTGGGGATTACAGTGGATGAGAAGCTGGATGTGAGTCAACAGTGTGCCCTTGTTGTCAAGAAGGCTAATGGCATATTGGGCTGCATTAGTGAGAGCATTGCCAGCAGATCGAGGGAAGTGATTATTCCCCTCTATTCAGCACTGGTGAGGCCACATCTGGAGTAATACATCCAGTTTTGGGCCCCCCACTACAGAAAGGATGTGGACAAATTGGAGAGAATGCAGCGAAGAGCAACGAAAATGATTAGGGGGCTGGGGCATATGATTTATGATGAGAGGCTGAGGGAACTGGGGTTAGTCTGCAGAAGAGAAAAGTGGGGGAGGAGGGATTTGATTGCAGACTTCAACTACCTGAAGGGGGGTTCCAAAATGGATGGAGCTAGGGTGTTCTCAGTGGTGGCAGATGACAGAACAAGGAGCAATGGTCTCAAGTTGCAGTGGGGAATGTCTAGGTTGGATATTAGGGAAAACTATTTCACTGGGACGATGGTGAAGCACTGGAATAGGTTACCTAGAGAGGTGGTGGAATCTCCATCCTTAGAGGTTTTTAAGGCCCAGCTTGACAAAGCCCTGACTGGGATGATTTAATTGGGGTTAGTCCTGCTTTGAGCAGGGGGTTGGACTGTATGACCTCCTGAGGTCTCTTCCAACCCTAATCTTCTATGACTGGAGAATTTCCAATATAATTTCTTTTTTAAAAAAGGGGGGAATAAAGTGATCCAGGAAATTGCAGGCCTGTTTGACCTCAATTGTATGCAAGGTATTGCAACCAATTTTGAAAGAGAAAGTAGTTAAGGACATAGCTGTGAACGGTAATCAGTATAAAATACAACATGGTTTTACGAAAGATAGATTGTGCCAGACCAACCTGATCTCCTTCTTTGAGAAAATAACTGATTTTTTAGACAAAGGAAATGCAGTAGATCTAATCTACCTTCATTTCAGTAAGGCATTTGGGAAATTAGTTAAATTGGAGAAGATAGGGATTAATATGAGAATTGAGAAGTAGACAAGGATCTGGTTAAAGGGGAGACTACAGTGGGTCATACCGAAAGATGAACTGCCAGGCTGGAGGGAAGTTACTAGTGAAATTCCTCAGGGATTGGTCTTGGGACCAATCTTATTTAACATTTTTATTACTGATCTTGGCACCAAAAATGTGAGTGTGCTAATAAATTTTGCAGAAGACACAAAGTTCAGAAGTATTGCCAATATGGAGGAGGGCCAGAATATCATACAAGAAGATCTGGATGATCTTGTAAACTGGAGTAATAGAAATGGGTCATGCATTTCGGGACTAACAAGAATTTTTGCTATAAGTTGGGGACTTATCAGTTGGAAGTGACAGAGAAGGAGAAAGACCTGGGTGTTTTGGTTGATCACAGGATGACTATGAGCCATCAATGTGATGCAGCTGTGAAAAGGGCTAATGCATTCCTAGGATGCATCAGGCGATGTATTTCCAGTGAAGATCGAGAAGTGTTAGTAGCACTATACAAGGTACCAGTGAAATCTCATCTGGAATATTGTGTGCAATTCTCATCACCCATGTTTAAGAAAGATTAATTCAAACTGGAACAGGTGCAGAGAAGGGCTACTAGGATGATCTGAGGCAATGTTGCTCAAACCTGGGACGCCGCTTGTGTAGGGGAAGCCCCTGGCGGGCCGGGCCGGTTTGTTTAACCTAATCAAAAGAAGTTGGAGGGAAGTATGATTGCTCTCTATAAATACATAAGAGGGATAAATACCAGGAAGGAACAGAAGTTATTTAAGTGAAGCGCCAATATGGACACAAGAACAAACGGATATAAACTGACCATCGACCAGTTTAGGCTCGAAATTGGGCAAAGGTTTCTAAGAGCAGGTCTACACTAACCCCCCAATTCGAACTAAGGTACGCAACTTCAGCTACGTGAATAATGTAGCTGAAGTTCAAAGTACCTTAGTTCGAACTTACCTCGGTCCAGACACAGCAGGCAGACTCCCCTGTCGACTTCACGTATTCCTCTCGCCGAGCTGGAGTACCGCAGTTGACGGCGAGCGCTTCCGGGTTCGACTTGTCTCGTCCAGACAAGATGTGATAAGTCGAACCCAGAAGTTCGATTTGCTTGCCGCCGAACTACAGGGTAAGTGTAGACCTACCCTAACAATCAGAGGAATAAAGTTCTGGAACAGCCTTCCAAGGGGAGCAATGGGGGCAAAAAATCTAACTGCCAGTTGCAAAAATCCCCAATGGCTAGAGATGGGACACTAGATAGGGAAGGCTCTGAGATACTACAGAGAATTCTTCCTCAGGTATCTGATTGGTGGGTCTTGCCCACATGCTCAGAGTCTGATCATCATATTTGGGTTGGGAAGGAATTGTCCCCTGGATCAGACTGGCAGAAACTCGGGGGGGGGGGGGGGGGAGGAGGAAGGTCTGCCTTCCTCTGCAGCGTGGGGCACAGGTCACTTGCAGGTTTAAACTAGTGTAAATGGTGAATTCTTTGTAACTTGAAGTCTTTAACCCTGATTTGAGGACTTCAGTAACTCAGAGGTTGGGGTCTATTTCAGGTGAGGTTATGTGGCCTGCAAGGTGCAGGAGGTCAGACTAGATGATCATGATGATCCCTTCTGCCCTTAAAGTCTATGAGTCTATCTGCACACTGTATTGGAGAATGGAAGAAGCAGTTATACAACATGTTTTCTATTGACTAACAGTGATGCATAAGGATTCTGTTATGATGAATAATGTTCTTAATGGGTTTTTTGTTTTAAAAAAAAAAAAAATACACAGCAGAAATTCCAGACAGACACTCCCACACACACTCCAAACTCTCATTATATCTGCAAATCTGTTGTATTTAAGCCCTCAAAATCCTGTGATATAGAATGTTTTATGTATGCTTGTTTTAAAGGCCAACTTTTAATCAATCAGAACTTGGAAACTAATTAATCAGAGATTATGCTGAAAGTTTGGGGCAGATGTACTTTTTAAAAAATAAAATGAGGTTGAGGCAAAATTGTCCGGTGGTTAGGACACCAGTCTAGCACTTGGGAGACCTGGATTCAATTTTCTGCTCCACCACAGACTTCTTATGTGATCTTTGGTTATTTACCCTCTCTGTGCCTCAGTTTCCCTCCCCCAACTCTCATCAGTAAAACCAGGGATAATAGTATTTCCCTACATCACAGGGGTGTTCTGAGGATAAATACATTAAAGATCATCAAGTACTTTGAGATCTATTGATGAAGAATGCATAAGAACTAGGTATTAGTATAATTATTCTTTATGTGCAAAAACAGAAAACAACTGTAACTACAGCATTGCTACTGCTCCCGCATAATTAGAAAAATCACATTAAAGGATAAAGAGAAAAACTCTCCCCCAGCATTAAATGATAAAAATAAATTTCTCCCTCCAATTTGAAAGAAAGAACTCCCCACAGATAAAATAGCATTTATTCATAAGAACAGAAGAAACCAGATGTTCTTTTAAGTCCACAGATTCACAGTAAAGGCTTGTCTACATTAAGGATTTTTGCACTGGTGCATAGATGCACTGCATCAGTGTAAAGTGAGGTTCCCACTTCACACTGGTATAGCACATTTGCATTAATGGGTTTGCACTGGAGGGGTAGCCACCCCCATGCAGACAATCCCTAAGATACAGACAATCCCCAAGCCTAAAAAGTCCACCTGGGTCAGTTAATACAAAAACAAAAAACCTTGACCATACCTGAAGGAAGGAAGAGAGGTCATCTGGTCTGAAATTATATGTTCTATTATGCTTAAATCTTACAAAGATAACTGTTCATATAGAGTTCAATAGGCAGATTTAACATTATACTCAAAAAAGTGATATGAGGAAAGCAAAGAAAAAGAGGTGAGATGATGCCCACTCTATTATTATTTTGAATTAAAAGTTTGCTTATTTTTACATATTGTAAGATAAACTCTAACTTATCAGAACTGATCATGTTAACTACACCACAAAAAACCCAAAACACTCAATTATGGAGCACAACAATTTTCAACTACCTTTATGTGGTAGAGAATATTAGTTTGTTTTGTTAATAGAGGGGTTTTAATATTGTGAAGTGTTAAGTAGCATTATAAATCAGAGCTATATTCATTCTTTCAGCATTTCATTACATTTAAACTCCTCACTTCTTATGATTCATAAGCTGTACAACAGAAAGAGCACAGTTAAGGCAGCTTATTTGTTTCTATAGCCCATGGGAATTTAAACTGGCAAGAGATCAAGAGGGTTTTTTAATTGAATTTTTCCTACTGTTTACTCTGTTCCCATTCTATCTTAATACATTTATTTTCTCTATCAAATTACATTAAAGTAACTCATGTCACCTATGAAAAAAAAATGAAAAGGGCAGTTACTCAGACATATTTAAACAATGGATTTTAAAGAGTACAAAAAGGATAAAGGGTAGTTTCTTAACCATAAGTTAGTTACTTGAGACAAGTGTTCAAGTTCACATACAAAAACACACACTCCACAATATCCTTACTAGGAGATGTTGTGATAAGAGATTTTATAACCAATATTTTCATTATGGCACCATACTAGTTAAAGTTATTGGACAGTTTATATCGTAAACCCAATGTTCCCCCTTCACTGCCTTATGTTCCATTTTCTGAAAGCTTTTTTGTGCCTGAAATTTCTCATGCTTTACTTTTAGGGAAGAAAAAAATATATTTGAATGTTTGTGGTTAATCAAATAAGTCACGTTGAATTGAATCACTTAGAGAACTAGTAGTTTTTCACTCCAAATATAATTCCTTTCCCCCTGCAAAATATATGTAAAAGATATGTTGGTCTAAAATGTTCACATCTGTTTTAAATGCACTAATATGCAGAACTGTTTATTATTGAGGTTGGGTTGACATTTTAAAACTTTGGGAGTTCTTGTACAAGTATTACAGTATCATGAGCATAATTTTTTTTTTCAGGGAGGGGAAGATTGGAGTTAATCAAATAAGGTATTTCGGAGAGAGTGTGGAGAGTGTGGGAGGAAATAGGCTTTTCACTTTTCAGAGCCTAGAGTTCTTTTAAAAATGGGCTGGTCTGTAATTTCCAAATAGGTTTTATTCATTTTTCTTCAGTGAGATCTAGTGCACAAGTGGAACTGTAACTAGACATGTTAGCCCCCAGGGCGAGCAAGCATATTTGTGCCCCCTCCCATGTTTGAGGGTGGGGGGTTGCATTTCTCTGCTCCATTTTTCCATCCCCACAGCTTTGCGCCCTGGGCAGCTGTCCCGCTTGCCCCACCCTGGTTACAGCCCTATGCACAAGACTATCTTTAGAAGGTTGGTTGTTAATTTTGAAGTTACTCATTATAAGTATCTTAATCCCTGAGCTCCACAAGGTCTCTGCTGAGTTTATAAAAACTTTTTCCTAGATCTTGAAGAACTTATATATTCTGCATGAGTGTGGAGTTTGCAAACCACCAGAATCCAATAGTTTTGGTTCAATGAGAATAAAACCTCTGAAACAGCCCTGCAGAATTTATAAACTCCAAGAGCCACATAGTAACAGCAGCCTGTCTCTGATGCTTTATAAGCTCAGTAAGCAACAGCTCTAATATAAGTTTGAATACTCCTAGAGATATTCATTTCAGGTTTTATAGAATTTAGAAACTCTGGGTACAAGCTGTAAGAAAACAGCTTGTAAGAAACTTCCAAGAAAACAGCCTTGGAATGAGACTGTGGTTGACTGCTCTTCCAAATTCCAAACACAAATGTAGTGGATTTAGGGTGGGGTTTTGAAAAGGGCTCAGCATTGACCTGACTGATTCCACTGAAGTCGATGAAAATTTCACCATTTACTTCAGTTAAACAAATGGCTTATTGATTTGTGAAACTCCTACCTTTTGGGATTATCATTATTCTGTCATTTAGGTGCCCAAGGTTTACAAGCTCTGCAGTTTAGCAAGTCAAGCAAGTGTAGGGTTACCATATCTAACAAATAAAAAAAGAGGACCCTCCACGGGCCCTGGCCCCGCCCATTTCCCCACCCCCACCCCAACTCCGCCCCTTCCCCACCCTAACTCCGCCCCCTCCTCCCTTCCACTCCCAGCCACGCGGAAAGGGCTGCCCGAGCGCTACCAGCTTCACAGTTTGCCGGGCAGCCCCCAGATCCTGCGTCCCCAGCTGGCGCTTCCCCAGCGCAGCTGGAGCCCGGGAGGGGAAGCGCCCAGCTGGGGGCGTGGGGTCTGGAGGCTGCCCGGCAAACCGTGAAGCCGGTAGCGCTTGGGCTTCGGGCAGCCCCCTTGCCTCCGGACCCTGCGCCCCCAGCCGGGCACTTCCCCTCCCGAGCTCCAGCTGCGCAGGGTCCGGAGGTATGGGGGCTGCCCAAAGCCCGTAGCACTCGGCTCTTAATCAGAGCCGAAGAGTCGGGGAGGAGCAGAGCCACCGCGGCTGGAGGCTCTGCTCCTCCCCTGACTCTTCAGCTCTGTTTAAGAGCCGAGCTGCCCCAGCGCTACCGGCTTCGGGCAGCCCCCATGCCTCCGGACCCTGCGCCGCCGGAGCCGGGGAGGGGAAGTGCCCGGCCGGCGGCTGGGGTCCGGAGGCAAGGGGGCTGCCTGAAGCCCATAGCGCTCGGGCAGCTCGGCTCTTAAACAGAGCCGAAGAGTCAGGGAAGGAGCAGAGCCGCCGCGGGAGGGGAAGTGCCTGGCCGGCATTTTCCCGGACATGTTCGGCTTTTTGGCAATTCCCCCCCCGGACGGGGGTTTGAGTGCCGAAAAGCCGGACATGTCCGGGAAAAAGAGGATGTATGGTAACCCTAAGCAAGTGAAGACAGATATCTCCATGATGATTCCTTTCAGAGTTTTCAAGCACGGCTTTCAAATGCTATCTCTGCAAGACCTTCATTTCAGCATTTACAGTATTAAAATATTCCTCTAATAAACTGTAAGTTTAATCTCTGTAAACTATCATTTTAGGACTGGTTAAAAGATAGCAAGCAAAGGGTAGGACTAAATGGTCAGTTTTCAGAATGAAGAGAGGTAAATATTGCTGTCCCCCACGTGTCTGCACTGGGACAAGTACTGTTCAACATATTCATAAATGATCTGGAAAAAAAGGGTAAACAATGAGGTGGCCAGGTTTGCAGATGATACAAAACTACTCAAGATAGTTAAGTCCAAAGCACATTGCAAAGAATGACAAAGGGATCTCACAAAACTGAGTGACTGGGCAACAAAATGGCAGATGAAATTCAATGTTGATAAATGAAAGTAATGCACAGTGGAAAACATAATCCCAACTATACATAGAAAATGGAGTCTAAATTAGCTGTAACTACTCAAGAAAGAGATCTTGGAGTTATTGTGGATAGTTCTCTGAAAACATCCACTCAATGTGAAGCAGCAGTCAAAAAAGCTAGCAGAATGTTGGGAATCATTAAGAAAGGGATAGATAATAAAAACAGAAAATATCATATTGCCTCTATATAAATCCATGGTATGCCCACATCTTCAATACTGTGTGCAGATGTGGCCATCCCATCTCAAAAAGGATATACTAGAATTGGAAAAGGTTATGAAAAGGGCAACAAAAATGATTAGGGGTACGGAACGGCTTCCATATGAGGAGAGATTAATAAGACGGGGACTTTTCAGCATGGAAAAGAGACGACTAAAGGGGGATATGATAGAGTTTATAAAATCATGACTGGTGTGGAGAAAGTAAATAACGAAGTGTTATTTACTCCTTCTCATAACACAAGAACTAGGGGTCACCAAATGAAATTAATAGGCAGCAGGTTTAAAACACACAAAAGGAAGTATTTCTTCACACAACACACAGTCAACCTGTGGAATTCTTTGCGAGGGGATGTTGTGAAGGCCAGGTCTATAAGAGGGTTCAAAAAAGAACTAAATAAATTCATGGAGGATAGGTCCATCAATGGCTATTAGCCAGGATGGGCGGGATGGTGTCCCTAGCTTCTGTTTGCCAGAAGCTGGGAATGGGCAACAGGGGGTGGATCACTTGATGATTACCTGTTCTGATCATTCTCTCTGGGGAACCTGGCACACTGACCATTGTTGGAAGACAGGATACTGGGCTATATGGACCTTTGGTCTGACCCAGTATGGCTCTTCTTATGTTCTTAATAGGCCAGAAGCCTAAAACCATCCATTAAGCACAGTTTCAACACATAAATTAAAAGCATTCGCTCTTAGCAAGCTCTTAGAATGGAAATGAAACTATTGTATATGGACCCAAAAGATACCCATGCATAGAATACTGTATCACATCAAGTGCTACACCAAGAACATATATAAAGTGTTGCATCAAAAGGTAAAAGCAACAGAAAATTTCAGACAAAACATTAAGCATGACTGGGATGACTTCCCCAGAAGTAAGCAAGCACCATCTAGACTCATTAGGTGCTCTTAAATGCCAAGAAGGGGCAATTTCAATGCTACAGGATGAGCTTACTCGCACTGGCAGGCATTCATGTTTGATGAACCGGAGCTCATTAATATCATGACGAAAGCAATCTTCAGGTGCTGAGATAGCTGAAGATGTCAGTCAAATGGATGCTTTGAGTCATGACTTATCTATCTATGGGCACCAATCAAGAAGAGTAGACTAAAGCTGTGCTCAAATGCAAAGAAGAAAGTCAGAATGAAAGTGGCGGGGTCTGGTAAAGATCTAACCACAGATAGGTCATTATTTGCTCATGTCCAGATCTCAGTATGATGTTGATCTGCATGAACCTTTGGGAAAGTGAGAGTTCTCTGTGGTATCACAATTGATGTTTGAATGTGAAGGAACAATACATATTTGACAGGTGACATGCAAACTAATTCACAACTTGCATGGTCTTCCTAAGCCAGCTCCTACTGACAACATGACTAGTACCTTATGCCAACAGAGGCCTTTCAGCATAGCAATCATAGATGGTCTGGCTGATGTACAAGCTCTCTATAAGCCAGAAAATGTTAATACCTGCCAAGGTTTGGCTGAACACTTCATTATGAGGCTATAGAGAAAATACTGGACCGGTGATGAAGTCTGCCTCATGTTTGACATGGATGCTGAGAAGGAGGAATCAATTAAAAATATTACTGGAAAGAAGAGACTCCATGGTATTAAAATGTGTCCAATATAAAAATCATTGACTCCACGAACATCTCCAATGCCACAGTGAAGAAGCTACTATCTCATACTCATATGAAGGACAATTTGACTGCATACTTTGCAGGAAAACATTCCAGCATGCAAAGAATTGTTGTCATCGCATGGCATAATGAAGCTGTTGCCTCACACTGCTCAGGGGAGCTTCTTCATAGTTTCCATAAGGAGGTTGACATTAAAATTACCTTGCATGCCATCAATGCCACAAAGAGAGGTGCTACTAAAATCTGGATTTTTGCACAAGACACAGATGTTCCAGTGCTCTACGTGAGATGCTACCCAAGACTTCCACAAGATTCTGTTTTTGTGCCTGCTGCTGAGAAACAGAATCAATATATATCCTTCAGAGATGTATTCCTATCAGCTGGACAATTAAAAGCTGTCGCGCTGTCAGGTTTCCACATCTTTCAGAATATGGCAATACTAGAAAGTTGGCTGAAAGTACTGAAATATCTTACTGAAAGGCACCTGATTCAGCCTCCTCACTCTGAAGGTGCTAGACAGTCACTGATGAGGTCATAAATACACTAGAGGCATTCATATGCCAAGTGTACTATTTGAAGACCAACATTATGACACCTGCAGAGCTACATTAGTGAATGTTTTCCAAGAAGCAGGCAAATGGCAAAAAATTGTCACCTATAAGGGATGCATTTATACCTGATATCAAGAGGGCAAATAAACAAGCAATGGAATGGCTGCAGGATGATTGAGGGCATCCAAAACTACTCTCCTCTACTGGGCACGAATGAGTCTTGGAGGATGGACTGATCACACTAGTTATGTGTGAAATACCCCCTATGCACTCCCGAATCAATCCTTCAGCTAATCAAATGCTCATGTGCAAAAACAAAATACTCAGTATCCTGCAAATGTTTGGCTAGTAGCCTGCCTTGTACAGATATGTGGGTGTGCGGCACAGATGAGCATCAATGTGACGTGTTTAGCAGAGTTACCCCAGGAAGAGATGACACTGTTAATGACTTTGATGAATAAATGTTTTCAGTCTTACATGTCAAGTACAACTTCCCTAGGATTACCAAAGATCAATGAGTTTTTTTTTAAATTTAAGCAATACACCCATGTATAATTTTAAAAATGATTTTAACATTTTCTCAAAGTATATCTACGTAATTGTTCTAGGTTCGTTTTGTTTGGTACCATTGTGTTGGTGTGAGAAAGGGCTTTCAAATAATACCCAACTCAACCCATTTCCAATCACATCTCCCTTATCTTTCTATCACTAATTTGCACAGCGAATGAGATTTTACTGCATTATGCTCCCATACTATCTCCTTCTGGTAGTAAAGATGAGATACTTTACTCATGAGCATGAGGTGAAAAAAGAGGTGCAGAAACAAATTTCCAGTAACAAATGACCAGAACCATATAATATGTACCAAAGAGTTCTGATGGCAGAGCTAAATATTTTTATTAGCAATCTCATTAAAATCAGGTATTATACTGGAGATGCAAGATGGGTAAGATCTTTTATTGAACCAACTTCTCTTGGTGAAAGAGACAAGCTTTCATGCTTGTTACACTGGTATAGAAGTACAGCAAAATGTTGTACTTTTTTAAGGTGACACTAGGAGTGTGGAGTTATAGATATTTTAAGCCTTACTTCCATACATAGTAACTTTGTTAAAACAATAACTATAGAACTATAATAATAATAATAATAATAGAAGAAGAACTATAGAACACCTAAATGATTACAATATGACAGGGACTAACCAGCACGAATTCTGCAAAAGAAAATCCATGCCTTGCTAATTTATTAGAATTCTTTAAACTTATCAAAACAATGGCTGAAGGAGAATTAGGTGACAATAGATTTGGACTTTCAAATAGCCTTTGACAAAGTTTCTCCCAAGAAGTGCCAAAAAAAAAAAAAAAAAAAAGTACTTAGACACAAAATGAAGTGTAGGAATAAATGGTCTATTTTCATTAGAGTGACCAGATGTCCCATTTTTAAAAGGGACAGTCCCGTTTTTGGGGACTTTTTCTTATATAGGCACCTATTACGCCCCACCACTGTCCTGTTTTTTCACAGTTGCTATCTGGTAACCCTAATTTTCATCATTGAAAAATGGCATGTCCCAAGGTGCTATACTATTTTGTTTAATATACTTAATGATCTGGAAAAGGGGTTGAGCGTCGAGGTGTCAAATTTTCTCTATGACAAAAAATTACTTAGTATAGACAAGAGTGGAGGAATTTCAGCAGGACCTAACTATATTAGGTGAATAATGGCAGATGAAAATCAATGTTGATAAAGGTAAATTAAATTATATTAGAAGTAGTCATTTAGGCTACTTATATAACCAAGTGGGTATTAATTTAATGTATAACATCATTTGAAAAAAGACCTGGACATCAGACATCTCAAGGAAGATCTATGCTCAAAGTGCAGCAACAACAACAAAGCCACAAAACAATAATGTGTACACAAAAAATGGGGATGAGAAATAATGTGGAAATATCACAATGTCCTTACATAAAATAAATCAATGGTACAGCCTCACCTGGAAAACAGTATTCAGTTATAATAGAAAGACAGGACTCAGACATGTGAAACAAGAAGAATTAGAGGCATGGAAAAACCTTCATATAAAGAGAGTTTGAAAGGATTGGGACTGTTTACCTTAGAGAGATTAACAGGGAATATGATAGAAGTACACAACTTTTGATTTAGTATAGCAAAGGTAGAACAGGACCTTCCATTCACTCTCTTTAACCCAAGAACAAGGGGACAATCAATTAAATTGAAAGGTGACAAATAAAAAGGAAATACATCTTTGCACAATGCATAATTGGACTGTGGAATTCAATGCTACAAGGTACTGAGAATACAAAGTTAGCAGGATTTTAAAAAGGAATGTATATTTTCACAAGTGTTACAATATGGCTGGAATAAATGCCTTAGGCCTGGTCTACCCTACACAGTTAGGTCTACACAAGGCAGTTTACATTAACCTAGCTGTGGATGCATCTACACTGATGTCAAGGGACATCTACCTAGGCCACATCACTAGACATCAGCAATATCAGGACAGATGAGCTGGAGTGCCGATGAGAAGTGCGTTCGGGAAAGTCACTGAAATGCTTCCCTGATGGATTGTATTTTCTAACAACAACCAATCCTAAATTCTCAATTACTGAGGGATAATCTTCATTCATTGATATATTTGCTTTCCACAACCAATTCTCTGTATAACTTTTTATGATGAGCAACAGAGGGTCCTGTGGCACCTTTGAGACTAACAGAAGTACTGGGAGCATAAGCTTTCGTGGGTAAGAACCTCACTTCTTCAGATGCAAGTAATGGAAATCTCCAGAGGCAGGTATATATCAGTGTGGAGTTAACGAGGTTAGTTCAATCAGGGAGGGTGAGGTGCTCTGCTAGCAGTTGAGGTGTGAACACCAAGGGAGGAGAAACTGTTTCTGTAGTTGGATAGCCATTCACAGTCTTTGTTTAATCCTGATCTGATGGTGTCAAATTTGCAAATGAACTGGAGCTCAGCAGTTTCTCTTTGGAGTCTGGTCCTGAAGTTTTTTTGCTGTAAGATGGCTACCTTAACATCTGCTATTGTGTGGCCAGGGAGGTTGAAGTGTTCTCCTACAGGTTTTTGTATATTGCCATTCCTGATATCTGACTTGTGTCCATTTATCCTCTTGCGTAGTGACTGTCCAGTTTGGCCAATGTACATAGCAGAGGGGCATTGCTGGAATACGATGGCATATATAACATTGGTGGACGTGCAGGTGAATGAGCCGGTGATGTTGTAGCTGATCTGGTTAGGTCCAGTGATGGTGTTGCTGGTGTAGATATGTGGGCAGAGTTGGCATCGAGGTTTGTTGCATGGGTTGGTTCCTGAGTTAGAGTTGTTATGGTGCGGTGCGTGGTTGCTGGTGAGAATATGCTTAAGGTTGGCAGGTTGTCTGTGGGCGAGGACTGGCCTGCCTCCCAAGGTCTGTGAAAGTGAGGGATCATTGTCCAGGATGGGTTGTAGATCACTGATGATGCGTTGGAGAGGTTTAAGCTGAGGACTGTAGGTGATGGCCAGTGGAGTTCTGTTGGTTTCTCTTCTGGGCCTGTCTTGTAGCAGGAGGCTTCTGGGTACACATCTGGCTCTGTTGATTTATTTCTTTATTTCCTTGTGTGGGTATCGTAGTTTTGAGAATGCTTGGTGAAGATCTTGTAGGTGTTGGTCTCTGTCTGAGGGGTTGGAGCAGATGCGATTGTACCTCAGTGCTTGGCTGTAGACGATGGATCGTGTGGTGTGACCGGGGTGGAAGCTGGAGGCATGAAGGTAGGCGTAGCGGTCGGTGGGTTTTCGGTATAGGGTGGTGTTAATGTGGCCATCGCTTATTTGTACGGTGGTGTCCAGGAAGTGGACCTCCCGTGTAGATTGGTCCAGGCTGAGGTTGATGGTGGGGTGGAAGCTGTTGAAAGCATGGTGGAATTCTTCCAGGGTCTCCTTCCCATGGGTCCAGATGATGAAGATGTCATCAATATAGCGTAGGTAGAGAAGGGGCATGAGTGGATGAGAGCTGAGGAAGCGTTGTTCCAGGTCAGCCATAAAAATGTTGGCATATTGTGGGGCCATGCGGGTGCCCATAGCGGTGCCACTGGTCTGGAGGTATATATTGTCACCAAATTTGAAATAATTGTGCGTGAGGATAAAGTCACAGAGCTCAGCAATAAGTTGTGCTGTGTCATCATCAGGGATACTGTTCCTGACAGAATAGGTTGTCATCATGAACAGGTCTGACTACCAGAAGGAGGCTGCCAGACAACTCTCCAATACCAAATTCTACAGGCCGCTTTCCTCAGATCCCACTGAGGAATACACTAAGAAACTGCACCATCTACTCAGGACACTCCCTACACTAACACAGGAACAAATCAACATACCCTTAGAGCCCCAACCGGGGTTATTCTATCTACTACCTAAGATCCACAAACCTGGAAATCCTGGACGCCCCATCATCTCGGGCATTGGCACTCTCACTGAAGGACTGTCTGGATATGTGGACTCCCTACTCAGACCCTACGCCACCAGCACTCCCAGCTATCTCCGTGACACCACAGATTTCCTGAGAAAACTACAATGCATTGGTGACCTCCCAGAAAACACCATCCTAGCCACCATGGATGTAGAGGCTCTCTACACAAACATCCCACATACAGATGGAATACAACCTCTGGAGATTTCCATTACTTGCATCTGAAGAAGTGAGGTTCTTACCCACGAAAGCTTATGCTCCAAGTACTTCTGTTAGTCTCAAAGGTGCCACAGGACCCTCTGTTGCTTTTTACAGATTCAGACTAACACGGCTACCCCTCTGATACTTTTTATGATGAGCTATCATCAGCAGTGTTCTCCCTCTGCTTTTTGAATGTTATGATTCCCGATGTCAGATTTGTGTCCATTTATTCTTTTGAGTAGAGACTGTCCGGTTTGGCCAATGTGTATGGCAGAGGGGCATTGCTGGCACATGATGGCATATATCTGGTGTGGCAGATGTGATTAGGTCCTATGATGGTGGGAGAACACTTCAAGCTCTCTAACCACTCAGTGACAGACTTGAAGGTGGCAATTTGCAACAAAAAAACTTCAAAAACAGACTCCAAAGAGAGACTGCTGAACTTGAATTAATATGCAAATTAGATACAATTAACTTAGGTTTGAACAGAGACTGGGAATGGTTGGGTCATTACACTAATTGAATCTATTTTACCCATATTAAAATATCCTCACACCTTCTATGGGTCATCTCAATTATCACTTCAAAGGTTTTTTTTCTCTCTCCTGCTGATGATAGCTCATCTTAATTGATTGGCCTCTTACAATTGGTATGGCTACTTCCACCCTTTCATGTTCTCTGTATGTATAAATATCTTCTTTCTGTGTGTTCCATTCTATGCATCTGATGAAGTGGGCTGGAGCCCATGAAAGCTTATGCTCAAATAAATTTGTTAGTCTCTAAAGTGTCACAAGTACTCCTGTTCTTTTTGCGGATACAGACTAACACGGCTGCTACTCTGAAACCTATCCATGTGTAATTTATTTTCTTTTCAAAAATAGTTTCAGCACCTTCTGACTAGTCTGCTGTACTCAGATTACACTTATAAAAAACCTTGGCAGAGGCAGATTTTTTCAATTCGTTCTCAGATTTCTGTTCACTGTGGGTTTCAAACATTAAAGTTGCAAGCTCAGAGAGGTGTTAAGGGCTCACTAATCTCAATGAAATGTTCTCATCTGAAAGAGAATACCCCATGGAGATGAATACAGACTGTAACAATAGCTCTGAGATGTATGAACTGATCCATTCATTTCAGTGGGTGTTGCCTTTCCCCCTTCCCCAGTGCTGGAAAATTTCTGATATGTGTCAAGCATAATACCCATTCTCAGCTCCTCACTCCAGTCTCAGCAGTATAATCTTAGTACATGTTCTGAGCATGCCTGTTCTAAATGCCACACCCAGAGGGGCAGGGCTTCCCCAGATCCCAGCTAATAGGGGAGGTAAGAAGTGCAGTTCAGGCCCTCCCCCTCCCCCCACCACTGAGTAAGGCAAACCCTCCCAGAACCTAGCTAAGAATGACAGGTGTCTGGCTGGCAGCTCCAGTCATCACTGCTCACTGGGCCATTAAAAGTCCGGTTGGCCACAGTGGTACAGGCAGGCTCGTGCCTGGCTCTGCGTGGCTCCTGGGAAAACGCAACATGTCCCTCTGCCACACCCAAAATCCCTCCCAGAGCCCACAGCCTGTCCCGCACCCCTACCCTCTGCCCCAGCCCCATGCCCCCCCCCCACTCTGAACCCCTTGGCCCAGCCCAAGGTCCCCTCCCAAGCCCCTTGTCCCTGGCCCACCCCAGAGCCCACACACCCAACCAGAGACCTCACCCCCCTACACCCTAACCCCCTGCCCCAGCCTGGAGCCCCCACCCACACCCTGAATCCCTCATTTCTGGTCCCACCTCATTTCTGTCCCGCACCCACAGCCAGAGCCTTCACACACCCTCATACCCCAGCCCCCTTCCCCAGCCCAGTGAAAATGAGTGAGTGAGCGAGGGTGCAGGAGAGTGCACAACGGAGGGAGGGGGCATAGAGTGAGCAGGGGAGGGGCTTTAGGGCAAGGGCATGGGTGTTTGGTTTTCTGCAATTAGAAACTTGGCAACCTTACATGAAGGGAAGAGGGGATAAGACCTCCATAGACTGCCAGGTTCCCCCAGATCCTGGCACACATACAGGGAGGAAGGGAGTAGGGCTCAGATACCCCTGAGGGATGCGGGAACCCCAGATTCTAGCTCATATCGGGGGGTAGGAAGATGGGCTCAGTCCCCCCAGAAAGGCAAGCCCCCTCCAAAACCTGGCTCCCATAAGGAGGCAGAGAAAGGTATTCAAACACCCCAGAAGAGCAGGAAACCCCAGATCCTGGAACACACACAGCAGTGCAGGGAGTAGGGCTCAGACATCCCCAGCAGGCAGAGACCGCCTGATCTCATCACACATTGGGGGTAGGCTACCATCCATCCCCATTTACCCAGCCCCAAATCTCTCGTCCCTATTCCTCCCACCTCCTCCCATAAACTGCCGCCTCCTGCCAGCAAACATACCCATATCTTTTGGTTTAAAAAAACAAAACCCAACTATACCCCAAAATAAATAATAAATAAGAAGAAGAAGAAAAGCCCCGACAGATTTTAGCAATATGCCATGCAACCTTTTCCAAATTTCTGCCTAAGGTGGGACTTGAACAACACTGACTGGCTGAGTCAGGATCAAAGAACTACTGCTTATTCCCGTAAGTTATGCAGCTCATGTGAAAATTTAACAATTCTGTTAACTTCTCTGTCTGCCTGTGCTCAGTGTAATTTTATAAGCATGTCAGTTAGCAAAAGTGGCTTGTGACCAGATAAACTAGAGAAGCAAAATCTTTTTCAAATAAGTTTTAATTTGATTTTCTCCAAAGGGCTGGCTGGTGCAATGAATTCTGTTGGGTTAACCTTTGAGTGTTGGTCAAGTTGGTGCAATGATCTGAACCCTAGTTTGAGCTCTATCTGTGATTAAATAAATGTTGCCAGATTCTCTCAGCCTTAAGAAATATTGTCCCCCACTGCCTCAGGGGGCTGTATCTCAAGAAACTGTTTGTCAAACGGCCCAAAATTTGGAGCACTAACAGTACCCAGCACACTGATGAGGCACACCAAATTTCAAGTCAATCCAAGCAACCATGTAGACGTTAAAAAACAAAGTCTAGGTTTA
The DNA here is from genome assembly GCF_027887155.1 of Malaclemys terrapin pileata. Taxonomy (NCBI): domain Eukaryota; kingdom Metazoa; phylum Chordata; order Testudines; family Emydidae; genus Malaclemys; species Malaclemys terrapin. Next base: position 163,811,929 of record NC_071506.1, read on the forward strand.
AATAAAAACCTGGTCTTAACTCACTCTGCTATAATAATTACTGTCATGGGGAGAAAAAATTGGGAACTAAAGAGCTCTTTATTCTAGCAAAACAAGAACTTATGGCTGGAAGCTGAAGCCAGACAAACAAACTGGAAATAAGACAAGTTTTCAACAAGGAGAGTGATTAACCATTGGAACAAATTACCAAGGGAAGTGGTGAATTCTCCATCCGCTATCTGAGTGTCTGCTGCTGGGACAGTTGGTCAGTTTGACCGTGTGCTTGATTGCTTGTTTGTTTGAAAAGTGTGAATTGGGAGTGCTTTGTTCCAGGTGGGCCTTGAGTGGGCCTGACTGGTATATAAGGGCAGTCAGCAGCGAACAAGCTGAGCGGCGAACAGCAGAGGCTAACAGAGGGAGTTTGCCTGGGGAGAGCGCACTGAGGCTTTCATCTGCAGGTTTCTCTGAGTAGTTCCTGCAACAGTTGAGGAAGTTCTTAAGAGGACAGTGATATGGAAGGTGAGCGATCAGCTATTGTCACCTGCACAGGCTGTGCCATGTTTGTCTTTCTTTCACAGGACAGAAGCGACTTTGTCTGTACAAAGTGCAAGCTGGTCTCCATATTGGAAGAGAAGGTTCGAGGGCTGGAGAAACGAGTATCAACTCTGCGTTGCATAAGGGAAAATGAAGATTTCCTGGACAGACGTCAGGAGATGCTTCTACGGCCACAATGTTCTGAAGATTCAGAGCAGGCACAGCAGGGACAGAAGGATTGTGAAGAGGTTTGGCAGCATGTGACCTCCAGAAGGAGAAAGAGGAGCATCCATGCACCAGCAATGGAGATACAGGTGAGCAATCGTTTCCATGTTCTCTCTACAGGTACTAATGGGAAGAGTGGACTAGATGACCCATCTGAGGGAAGAGAGCAGAAGGAGACTCCACCGATTGGAAGGCAAAAGATGCACTGTCCTAGGGATGGGGGTTCCACGACCACCTCTCCCAAGAGGAGGAGGAGGGTGGTGGTGGTCGGGGACTCCCTCCTCAGGGGGACTGAATCATATATCTGCCGCCCCGACCGGGAAAACTGAGAGGTCTGCTGCTTGCCAGGAGCTAGGATACACGATGTGATGGAGAGACTGCCGAGACTCATCAAGCCCTCGGATCGCTACCCCTTCCTGCTTCTCTACGTGGGCACCAATGATACTGCCAAGAATGACCTTGAGCGGATCACTGCAGACTACGTGGCTCTGGGAAGAAGGATAAAGGAGTTTGAGGTGCAAGTGGTGTTCTCGTCCATCCTCCCTGTGCATGGAAAAGGCCTGGGTAGAGACCATCGAATCGTGGAAGTCAACGAATGGCTATGCAGGTGGTGTTGGAGAGAAGGCTTTGGATTCTTCGACCATGGGGTGGTGTTCCAAGAAGAAGGAGTGCTAGGCAGAGACGGGCTCCACCTAACGAAGAGAGGGAAGAGCATCTTCGCCAGCAGGCTGGCTAACCTAGTGAGGAGGGCTTTAAACTAGGTTCACCGGGGGAAGGAGACCAAAGCCCTGAGGTAAGTGGGGAAATGGGATCCTGGGAGGAAGCACAAGCAGGAGAGCGCAAGAGGGGAGGAATCCTGGCTCATACTGAGAAAGAGGGATGATCGATGAGTTATCTTAAGTGCCTATACACAAATGCAAGAAGCCTGGGAAACAAGCAGGGAGAACTGGAAGTCCTGGCACAGTCAGGGAACTATGATGCGATTGGAATAATAGAGACTTGGTGGGATAACTCACATGACTGGAGTACTGTCATGGATGGATATAAACTGTTCAGGAAGGACAGGCAGGGCAGAAAAGGTGGGGGAGTTGCGTTGTATGTAAGAGAGGAGTATGACTGCTCAGAGCTCCGGTATGAAACTGCAGAAAAACCTGAGAGTCTCTGGATAAAGTTGAGAAGTGTGAGCAACAAGGGTGATGTCGTGGTTGGAGTCTGCTATAGACCACCAGACCAGGGGGATGAGGTGGACGAGGCTTTCTTCTGGCAACTAGCAGAAGTTGCTAGATCGCAGGCCCTGGTTCTCATGGGAGACTTTAATCATCCTGATATCTGCTGGGAGAGCAATACAGCGGTGCACAGACAATCCAGGAAGTTTTTGGAAAGTGTAGGGGACAATTTCCTGGTGCAAGTGATGGAGGAACCAACTAGGGGCAGAGCTTTTCTTGACCTGCTGCTCCCAAACAGGGAAGAATTAGTAGGGGAAGCAAAAGTGGATGGGAACCTGGGAGGCAGTGACCATGAGATGGTCGAGTTCAGGATCCTGACACAAGGAAGAAAGGAAACCAGCAGAATACGGACCCTGGACTTCAGAAAAGCAGACTTTGACTCCCTCAGGGAACAGATGGGCAGGAACCCCTGGGAGAACAACATGAAGGGCAAAGGGGACCAAGAGAACTGGCTGTATTTTAAAGAATCCTTATTGCGGTTGCAGGAACAAACCATCCCGATGTGTAGAAAGAATAGTAAATATGGCAGGCGACCAGCTTGGTTAAACAGTGAAATCCTTGCTGATCTTAAACGCAAAAAAGAAGCTTACAAGAAGTGGAAGATTGGACAAATGACCAGGGAGGAGTATAAAAATATTGCTCAGGCATGCAGGAGTGAAATCAGGAAGGCCAAATCACACTTGGAGTTGCAGCTAGCAAGAGATGTTAAGAGTAACAAGAAGGGTTTCTTCAGGTATGTTAGCAACAAGAAGAAAGTCAAGGAAAGTGTGGGCCCTTTACTGAATGAGGGAGGCAACCTAGTGACCGAGGATGTGGAAAAAGCTAATGTACTCAATGCTTTTTTTGCCTCTGTCTTCACGAACAAGGTCAGCTCCCAGACTGCTGCATGGGGCAGCACAATATGGGGAGAAGGTGACCAGCCCTCTGTGGAGAAAGAAGTGGTTCGGGACTATTTAGAAAAACTGGACGTGTACAAGTCCATGGGGCCAGATGCGCTGCATCCGAGGGTGCTTAAGGAGTTGGCGGATGAGATTGCAGAGCCATTAGCCATTATTTTTGAAAACTCATGGCGATCGGGGGAGGTCCCGGATGACTGGAAAAAGGCTAATGTAGTGCTCATCTTTAAAAAAGGGAAGGAGGAGGATCCGGGGAACTACAGGCCAGTCAGCCTCACCTCAGTCCCTGGAAAAATCATGGAGCAGGTCCTCAAGGAATCAATTATGAAACACTTAGAGGAGAGGAAAGTGATCAGGAACAGTCAGCATGGATTCACCAAGGGGAAGTCGTGCCTGACTAACCTAATTGCCTTCTATGATGAGATAACTGGCTCTGTGGATGAGGGGAAAGCAGTGGATGTGTTATTCCTTGACTTTAACAAAGCTTTTGATACGGTCTACCACAGTGTTCCTGCCACCAAGTTAAAGAAGTATGGGCTGGATGAATGGACTGTAAAGTGGATATAAAGCTGGCTGGATCGTCGGGCTCAACGGGTAGTGATCAATGGCTCCATGTCTAGTTGGCAGCCGGTTTCAAGAGGAGTGCCCCAAGGGTCGGTCCTGGGGCCGGTTTTGTTTAATATCTTTATTAATGATCTGGAGGATGGTGTGGACTGCACTCTCAGCAAGTTTGCAGATGACACTAAACTAGGAGGCGTGGTAGATACACTAGAGGGTAGGGATCGGCTACAGGGGGACCTAGACAAATTAGAGGATTGGGCCAAAAAAAACCTGATGAGGTTCAACAAGGACAAGTGCAGAGTCCTGCACTTAGGACGGAAGAATCCCATGCACTGCTACAGACTAGGGACCGAATGGCTAGGTAGCAGTTCTGCAGAAAAGGACCTAGGGGTCACAGTGGACGAGAAGTTGGATATGAGTCAACATGTGCTCCTGTTGCCAAGAAGGCTAACAGCATTTTGGGCTGTGTAAGTAGGGGCATTGCCAGCAGATCAAGGAACGTGATCATTCCCCTTTATTCGACATTGGTGAGGCCTCATCTAGAATACTGTGTCCAGTTTTGGGCCCCACACTACAAGAAGGATGTGGAAAAATTGGAAAGAGTCCAGCGGAGGGCAACAAAAATGATTAGGGGTCTGGAGCACATGATTTATGAGGAGAGGCTGAGGGAACTGGGATTGTTTAGTCTCCAGAAGAGAAGAATGAGGGGGGATTTGATAGCAGCCTTCAACTACCTGAAGAGGGGTTCCAAAGAGGATGGAGCTCGTCTGGTCTCAGTGGTGGCAGATGACAGAACAAGGAGCAATGGTCTCAAGTTGCAGTGGGGGAGGTCCAGGTTGGATATTAGGAAACACTATTTCACTAGGAGGGTGGTGAAGCACTGGAATGCGTTACCTAGGGAGGTGGTGGAGTCTCCTTCCTTGGAGATTTTTAAGGCCCGGCTTGACAAAGCCCTGGCTGGGATGATTTAGTTAGGAATTGGTCCTGCTTTGAGCAGGGGGTTGGACTAGATGACCTCTTGAGGTCCCTTCCCAACCTGATATTCTATGATTCTATGATTCCATCTCTTGATGTCTTTGAATCAAGACTGGATGCCTTTCTAGAAGATATGCTTTAAACAAAAAGGTATTGGGCTCAATCCAGGGATAACTGGGGCAAATTCAAGACTAGATCACAAGACTAATGGTCCCTTCCAGCTTTAAAAATCCATGAGAGCAAGTAGGTGTCAGAATGCAAATTCAGTTCTTTATTAGAGTAGTCAGAGAGTGAGGGGGGGAAAACTGTACCGAAAGCAACATCATTCATTCATTAAGGGAACACGTATTAAAAATCAATACTTTGTTTATGAACAGATAGGTCTGCATCAGGACCAAATCCATCCAACCAAAACCTGAAAAGCACTGAAATAAGTTAAGGGGACAGACTTGTGTGTTCCTTCCACTTTCACGTTGTCTACCATGCACTCTACTGCTCCATAAGGTTTTAACTTCCATCTCCAACAGATATCAAAAAGCAACACATACTACAACTTCAAATTTACACACTAGTGCAAAACCTAAACAGTGATATCATAAGCTTTATATATAAATTATATTAACAGATAAGCACATCTGGACTGTCACATTTGGAAAGTTATTCTGCCATAAGATTGCTGAGATAATTGTTTAGGTTTTGTGCTAGAGTGTAAGCTTCATGAAGTTGCCATATGTATTGCTTTTGGTATCTGGAAATGGTATTTGGAAATGGAGGTGAAAGTGTATTATAGGCCATATGAAGGGGTTTGCTAATTTACTGTTCATTTATACAGCTTTAGTGTACCTTAATGCAGCATTTCTCAAACTGGGGTCCTTACTCCAGGGAATCCATGGGCCCTGCTGATCAACTCAACTCCTCCCCCTCCCATCCTGTGCCTCCTGCACACCAGGGAACAGCACACCAGGGAACAGCTCTTCAGCAGCACCTAGGAGGCGCTGGGAGGGAGGCGGAGGAGCCGGGATGGGGCTTGCTCGGGGGAGGGGGCAGAAAGAGGTGGGGAAGAGGAGGGGAAGAGGTGGAACAGGGGCGGGAAGAGGCAGGGTGGAGCCTTGGGGATCCACAAAAAAATTTAAAATCAAAATGAGGCTCCTCAGGTTGCTAAAGTTTGAGAACTGCTGCCTTAATGGATATCTCTCTGCAGTCAGGGGAAAAGGAAGCTGCACCTACCTGGGAATGAGAAGGAGAAATTATGCTGTTAAAGCTGCTCCTGACTATGCTGACCCACCTGACCAGTTCAAGAGACTTTGACATGCTTCGGTAGATTCTTTGTCTATAAAATTGTATCAGTTTCAAAATTACTAGAAGGATGTATAATTAGAGCAACCCTCTGTGTTTAGAAGTGATGCACGACCTGGCAGGGGAATCTCCATAAAAACACTCCATAGCCTCTGATGGACTTCTAGAAACTGGATACAGCCAGGAGAGGCTACAGCAACATGGTACAAGTGTGTATTAAATCAGCAGATCTGCCTATCATATGGCTTCTTGTTCTAAGTCCCCCATTCCTGCCAGTATGACATATACCTCTCAATCTTAAAACATGTCAATGGGAGACTCCTGCAAGTATGACAACTGCCCTCTTGGCTGACAGTGGGATTGACCCAATTAGCACAAGATGCTTTTTATTTCTGAGGTAAAAAAAAGTCAGGCTTAAACTCAGAGCTGCTACAGACTCACATCCTCTGTACATTGGCCACAGAGAGGGGTGTACAACATACACACTGGCCAATAGTGTTCACAAGCAAAATGTAAAATACATGTATTTTGGTAATTCACAACATAATTTACAGATTAAAGCAAATTTGGACTTTAAAAAATATGAAGAGGGGCTTCTTACTGTGTGAATCACACCATGCCATCCTCCCACACAGATAAGCAGTTATGTTTGAACCCCTTGACCTTCAGATTGCTAGCTTGGACCCTTGTTACTTGGGCAACTGAGTAATTGCTAGTCCCTTTGTAGACTAGCCACTGGAGAGGACTGGACCAATATTTTCCCAGAGGGTTATACAACTATTTAGTAATCAGCAGTGAAATATTGGTGATCACAAATTCTGGGTTCTATCCCTCGCTCTGGGAAAGGAATGTGGTTCATAGTGGTTAGAAATAGGATAACTAACTGGTGAAAACACTCTGAAAGACAGCATGGTACAGTGAATAAGACTGGGTTTTGTCATGTTAGAGATATGAATTCTGGGTTCCAGTGACCAGTGACCTTGCATAAGAGCTGTAACTTATTTTTAACAAGGGGAGTGGGATGTTCAGCAGCAATTACCTGATGGTATCCTAGGTTGGAGTTCATGGCCTGAGGCCTGGTCTTCACTAGAAAATTAGGTCTCTTGAACTACATAAATCAGGGGTGTGTAAAATCCACACTCCTGAGTGGCACTGTTAAGCCGATTTAAGTCCCCATGTAGATAGCACTAGGTCGATGAAAGAATTCTTCCTTTGACTTAGCTACTGCCTCCTCAGGAGGTGGATTACTTACACTGATGGGAGAACCCCTCACATCTGCATAGGTAATGTCTACACTGAACCGCTGCAGTGGCGCAGCTGTAGCGTTTAATTATAGACATACCTTTAGGTGATGTCTACACTAGCGAGCTTACAGCAGCAGAGCTGTACCAATGCAGCTGCACCACTGTGCACACTGCCACTTATGCCGGTGAAATTTATGTCACTCAGGGGAGTGTTGCTGACATAAGTGGCAGTGTAGACATGGCCTTAGTCAATATTAAGGGTAGTAAATTGCATGGGAATTTAAACAGACCTTAGAAGTGAGATTTGAATTCCTGGTCTCCTCTTTCCCAGCTCAGGACATTTTCTCCTAGGCTCAGAGGTATTTGGCAAGAGTTTTTATCCCTCCTTGCTCACACCATAGCAGAATTGTCATCAATGTCAGTCAGTTCAGCCTCCCACACAAATTTGCAATTATAGCTAAAATATAACATGATCTATAAACAAATACTACCAATGTCTAACTGATATTTGAGCAATCAGCACAAGAAACAATAATGTGGACATACAACAGATTGCAGAGAATTTTTGCATTTGTTGCAAAAGGGTGACAAAATTGCCAAAAGGGATGAATATTATTCTCTGTCAATTCATTTTTCATCAATCCACCATGAAAAAGTCAAATGATACTCAAAATTTATATTCCATGTGTTATTTTTTACTATTTCAGTGACATTTTTGCAAAATAAAGGTTTAAATGTCCTGTTAAGGTTACATCATAGATTTCAGTTTAACTACGCTCAGGGCCGGCTCCAGGGTTTTAGCCGCCCCAAGCAGCCAAAAAAAAAAAAAAGCCGCGTTCGCGATCTGCTGTGACAATTCGGCAGAAGGTCCTTCGCTCCCAGTGGGAATTGCCGCCGAATTGCCACCGAATAGCTGGACGTGCTGCCCCTCTCCTGAGCGGCTGCCCCAAGCACCTGCTTGCCAAGCTGGTGCCAGCCCTGACTACGCTTTAGTTAAACTACCACTGCACCATAATAGAAAACATTAGTAATAACAAAGTTAAACAAAACCAAAATTCTAGTATATAAGCCTTATGTAGATAAGTGTAAAACATTCACTGGATGTGCTAGAGAATACTCACGGAAGACACTTATTAAAATTCTGCCACAAAATTGATGGAAAAAACTAAAATGATTTCTCTGCCTCTGACAGCTAAGTCCTGTCTACAGGAAACTACATCATCTGTTTCAGAGAATGCTTCCTAATAATTTTGATGGATACATTTCTGCCTTAAGTATAAACAAAATTTCTTCAAATAGTTAACATTAAAAAGAAAAATCAGACTAAAAAGCACCAGGAAAACAAACAAACAAAAAATACCATGGAAAAGGAGTCTTGAATCACCACCTTCCATTCCATGAAATGTCAGAGTATTCTGCTCTTGATTTAACCATAGTTAGAAAATACTGACACTATTACTCTATTATTGCTGTATAATATTTAATATAATACTTTTTGTATTGCTCATTTAATCCAATGTACTGAACAAAACAACGTGTTTTAAAAAGGTATCCAAGAGGCTTCTGGTAAAAAAAAAAAAAAAAAAAGTGTGCTTTAATCTTTCATTGGATGAAATGGCCCTGAAATTAATACAATCTGTCTGGCAGACAGTTAAAAACAAAAGCAAAAAAACCTGCAAAATATTGACTACAGACCATGCGTTAATAACAAAAACTATAGGAATAAATTACTCTTTGCTAGGATCATTCCACAATAGACTAAAGTTGAAATTATCCATTGAAACTCCCTATTTTATAGTAAATCAACTTGTTCACTTTTCATATCTCTGATTCTCTGAGTAGAACCACCAATGTCAAGAAGATGGCAGAAATTAAATCCCTTTTCTGCTTGCAACACTTGAAGCTGAGAAGAGTTAGATGTTTTGACAATTTGATTACCACAGTCTTTCCCCCTTCTCCCCAATTTTCCTCTCATTTTCCTCTCTTTTCTTTTTAAGAAGATTTTGACAATAAATATATTCTTTTTCACATAATATTCTTTAGTAGAATTGGCCACGTGTAAAATAAGTTTTCATTACATTTACATGTAAAAATTTTATTTTCATATATAAAAATAAATTAAGAAACATTATCCATTAAGGCAATTTTAATATTTTCAGTGTTCAATCTATGGAGATTGATGGATACCAGAATGACCACTTCACTATTAGTGAAACCTGGCGCAAAATGATCCTGGAGTATATAAGTTCAGTTAGATAGTATACAATGCTTTTCATATCCAAGTGCTTCTTCAATCAATGAATAGGAGAACCTTTTAAATATAGCCTGGAATAAAGACAGTCAAACTTATGAAGAAGAATGTACCCAACAAAGAACAGAAAGTAATTCCAGAGGGTACAGTTTTAACTGTATCTGGTTCCTGAGATTCGGGGATTATATTAGAGGTATAATAATGATACCTGTTGGAATCGTTTGTAAGCATTGTAAAAATTAGTTCAGACCATCTAAATTCTTAAATCACTTTATAATCTTCCTAGAGAACCTTCAAGTAAATGTAGTTGAAAATTATGGAATTGATTTGTCAGACATTCCTTTATCCCTCCCCCCTTATGCCCTCATACTATGATGCACATAAAAGTTTATAACCAATTAGTATGGGGTGGGTTCTCATTCTTTTCATCATACAGACCAGGGGTGGCCAACCTGAGCCTGAGAAGGAGCCAGAATTTACCGATGTACATTGCCAAAGAGCCACAGTAATACGTCAGCAGCTCCCCATCAGCTCCCCCCACCCAGCGCCTCCCACCCACCAGCAACCCTGCCAATCATCGCCTCCCCCTCCCTTCCCACACCTCCCGATCAGCTGTTTCGAGGCGTGCAGGAGGCTCAGGAGGGGGAGGAGGGAGAAGTGAGAGCACGGCAGGCTCAGAGGAGGGAATAGGAAGGGGTGGAGTGGGGTCAGGACCTGTGGCAGAACCAGGGAGTGAGCAGCCCCAGCACATTGGAAAGTTGGCGCCTGTAGCTCCAGTCCCGGAGTCGGTGCCTATACAAGGAACTGCATATTAACCTCTAAAGAGCCGCATGTGGCTCCAGAGCCACAGGTTGGCCACCCCTGATATAGATCATGTTAATCCAGACCGCCTTGAGCACCATCTGTCTTCTCATCTGTGATCATCTAACATTCCTGCAGTAAGTACAATAATTTCTTATATGTAGGGCCCTACGAAATTCATGGTCCATTTTAGTCAATTTCACCATCGTAGGATTTTAAAATTTGTAAATTTCATGATTTCATCTGTTTAAATCTGAAGTTTCACAGAGTTGTAATTATAGGGGTCCTGACCCAAAAAGGAGTTGGGGGGCATGTTGCAAGGTTATTGTAGGGGGGTTGTAGTACTGCTACCTTTACTTCTGCTCTGTTGCTGGCGGCAGCACTGCCTTCAGAGCTGGAAAGCTGGAGAGCGGCGACTGCAAGCCAGGAGCCCAGCTCTGAAGGCAGAGCCGCCGCCACCAGCGCAGAAGTAAGGATGGTATGGTATGGTATTGCCATCCTTACTTCTGTGCTGCTGCTGGCGGGCACTGCCTTCAGAGTTGAGCACCCGGCCAACAGCCACAGTTCTCTGTCCACCCAGCTCTCGAGTCAGCGCAGAAATAAAGGTGGTAATACTGCGACCCTTCTAAAATAACCTTGTGACACACACACACATACACATGCACAACTCCTTTTTGGGTCAGGGCCCCCAATTTGAGAAACGCTGGTCTCCCTGTATAGTATAGGGTAAAAGAACACAAAAGAGGAGATTTCATAGGGGGAGACCAGATTTCATAGTCCATGACGCGTTTTTCATGGCCATGGATTTGGTAGGGCCCTATTTATAGGGAAAGATAACACAAGAAAAGTATTTAATGTATTTATAACTGTCTTTAAAGCAGCTTAGCAACTGGAAACAAGGGGAAGAGCCAGAACTGTGTGACCCATAAGTGATGCAAAGACCACAGTTTGAAAATTTCTGCTCTAATATGTTCCAGTCGGAGGGAAAGAAAATGGTTACTCACCTCTCGTAAACATTGTTCTTCGAGTTGTGTTGCTCATATCCATTCCAATTAGGTGTGCACGTGTTGCGTGCACAGTCATCAGAAAGTTTTTCCCCTAGCAGCACCTGTCAGGTTGGCTGTGGAGCCCCCTGGAGTGGCGCCTTCATGGCGTTCAATATATGACTTTACCGACCTAGAGCCTCCTCAGTTCCTTTTTGCCGGTTACTCCAACAGAGGGGAAGGCGGGCCGGTTTGGAATGGATATGAGCAACACATCTCAAAGAACAAAGTTATGAGAGGTGAATAACCATTGTTTCCTCTTCAAGTGGTCGCTCATATATCGATTCCAATTAGGTGACTCACAAGCCTTACCTAGGTGGTAGGGGTCGGAATTAAGGAAACGCAGATTGTAGCACTGTTCTGCCAAAAGCTGCGTCATCTCTGGTGTGCTGGACAACGGTGTAGTGAGAGGTGAAGGTATGCAGAGAGGACCAAGTTGCTGCCCTGCAGATTTCTTGGATCAGTACCTGGGCCAAGAGCACTGCTGATGAGGTCTGGGCCCTTGTGGAGTGTGCTGTAAGAGCAGGGGCCGGTACTTTGGCCAGCTCATAGCATGTGCGGATGCATGATGTGATCCAGGAGGATATTCTTTGAGATGAGACCAAGAGCACTTTTATCCAGTCTACCACCGCTATAAACAACTAGTTAAATTTTCTGAACGGCTTTGTGCACTCAATTTAGAAAGCTAGTGCTCGCTGAACATCGAGGGAATGCAGCCTTTGCTCTTGGTTACTTGCATGAGGCTTAGGGTGAAAGACAGGCAGGAAAATGTCCTGGCTGGTGTGGAAGTACGACACCACTTTGGGGAGAAAGGCCGGGTGCGGCCTGAGTTGCACCTTGTCCTTCTGGAAAACTGTGTAAGGCGGGTCAGAGGTGAAGGCCTTTAGCTCAGACACCCTCCTCGCAGAAGTAATGGCAACCAGGAAAGCTACCTTCCATGACAGATACAGGAGGGAGCAGATTACCAGTGGTTCAAATGGGGCCCCATGAATCTGGAGAGGACCAGGTTAAGGGCCCATGCAAGGACTGGCTGCCTGATCTGGGATGTAGGTGGTCCAGACCTTTGAGGAAGCGACCAACCATAAGGTTGGCAAAGACAGATCGACCAGACTCTCCTGGGTGGAAGGCCGACATAGAAGTGAGGTGTACCTTTATGGAGGATGCCATCAGGCCTTGCTGTTTCAGGTGTAGGAGGTACTCCAAGATGAGAGGTACAGGCACCTGGAAGGGGGGTGTCACACTGGTCACACCAGCAAGAGAATCTCTTCTACTTTGCCAGATACATGGCTCTAGTGGAGTGCTTCCTGCTGCCGAGGAGAACCGCCCTTACTTGTTCTGAGAACAGAAGTTCCATGGGGCTCAGCCATGATGCTTCCAAGCCATATTCTGAACTCCTGGTAGAAAGGATGCTTCCAGGTGAATGAAGTGGGCTATGCAGAACTCCCACAGCCGGAGGGCCTCCTGGCATAGAGGGGAGGAATGGTCTCCAACCTGCTTGTTGATGTAAAATATGGCAGTGGTGTTGTCCGTTAGAACTGCTACGCACGGGTCTTGTAGTTGGGCCTGAAAGGCGTGGCAGGCTAGGCGCACCATCCTCAGCTGCTTGATGTTGATATGTAGGGAGAGCTCATCCTGCGACCACAAGCCCTGTGTCTGGAGGTCTCCCAGATGCACACCCCATCCCAGAGACAATGCGTCCGTAACCAGGGACAAGGAAGGTTGAGGGTTGTGGAAGGCGACTCCTTCACACACTGTTTGAGGGTTGAGCCACCAGTTGAGGGATCTGAGGACCTGCCCTGGCACTGTGACCACTGAATTCAAGCTGTTGCGCCCCGGGCTGTAGGGCGAGGCGAGCCTGCAAAGGTCTGAGCTGCAGCCTGGCATGCCGGGTCACGTAATTGCAAGCCGCCATGAGGCCGAGGAGACTCAGGCACCCCCTTGCTATTGTGGTTCGGAATTGCTGGATGCTTTGAACTATGTCCGTGATGGCTCGGAATTGGGTCTCTGGCAGAAGAGCTTGTGCCTGAACTGAGTCTAACACTGCCCCAATGAATTTTATTCTCTGGGTCAGTTCCAAGGTCAACTTCCCCAAGTTGAGGAGGACACCCAGTTGCTCGAACGTATACCTGACCAAATGGATTTGGGACTGCACCTGCCCCCTGGTGCGGCCCCTGAGCAGCCAATCATCAAGGTAGGGGCATACTTGCACCTGCTGTCGACAGAGGAAAGCAGCCACGATCGACATGCACTTGGTGAATACTCGGGGGGCTGTTGAGAGGCCGATTGGTAGGACAGTGAATTGGTAATGCTTGTGGTTGACCACAAAGCGTAGGAAGCACCGGTGTGTGGGACAAATCGCTATATGAAAGTATGCCTCCTTCATGTTGAGTGCGGCATACCAGTCTCCCAGATCCAGGGAGACCATGCTCAACTTCAACTTTACCATGAATTTGTTGGGTCCGCACAGATCTAGAATGGGTCTGAGACCCACCCTTAACCTTGGGAATTAGGAAGTATTGGGAGTAGAATCCCTTGCCCCTTAGCTCCTGAGGAACCTCCTCCACTGCTCCCATGGCGAGGAGCGCCTGCACCTCCTGGATAAGGTGTTGCTCGTGAGAGGGATCGCTGAAGAGGGATGGTGAAGGAGGGTGGGAGGGAGGGTAGGAGCAGAACTGGAGAGAATATCCCACTTCCACCGTGCAGTGGTCCAAAGTTATTTGTGACCAAGCACAGTAGAAGTGGGACAGACGATTCAAAAAAGATGGGGAAGGATCTGGAATCAAGGCTGGTGCACCATCCTTGGGCGCCCCTTCAAAAGGCCTGCTCGGAACCCACTGATAGTTTAGTCGGGCCTTGGCCCTGCCAGGAAGGGGGGTTGGAAGGTTTCCTTCTGCCATTCCCGCCCCTTCTCCTGTAAAAGTCCTGCCTCAGCCAAGGAGGACAGGAGCGCTGCTACTGCTGTTGGGGCTTGAAATGTTTGCGTGGGGTTGCATAGTAGCCCTTGAGTCTTTTAGGTTATGCAGCCAAGAGTCAGTCTGCTCCGTGAACAGGCCCGCCCCATCGAAAGGTAAGTCCTGCATCATCTGCTGAACCTCGTGAGGAAGGCCGGAGGCCTGCAACCACGAGCTACACCTCATGAAGATGCTGAAGGACAAGGTGCGCACTGCCAAGTCCGCAGCATCCAGTGAGATCTGTAAAGAGGTCCGTGCCACCGCCTTGCCTTCCTCCACTATAGCTCCAAACTCATCCCTGGACTCCATTGGCACCAGCTCCTTGAATTTGAGCATCGAGTTCCATGAGTTAAAATTATACCGGCTCAGAATTACCTGCTGATTGGCATTTCTGAGTTGTAGCCCCCCCGTCGAGTACACCTTACGCCCAAATAAGTCCAAGCACTTGGTGTCCTTGGACTTAGGCGGTGGGGCTTGTTGCCTCTGCCTCTCCTTCTTGTTCACTGCCGCAACCACCAATGAACAAGGCTGCGGTGGCATGAAGAGGTATTCATACCCCTTCAATGGAATGAAGTACTTCCTCTCAACATCCTGCAAGATGGTCTTGGCATTGGCCTGTATGGTCTTGATGAGGGGCAGAGCCACTCTTGAAGGACCTTCTGGAACCAAAATGTCAACCAGCGGGTCCTCCGACTCCACCACCTTCTTGGCCTGCAGAGCCATGTTGTGCGCCACCCTGCAAAGGAGGTCCTGGTGGGCGCGGCTGTCTATGGGGGGCGGTCCAAAGATAGAAGTGCCCGCAACAGCCTTGTCTGGGGAGGAGGACAAGGAGACTACAGGGGGAACAGGGTCCTCCTGTCCCTCCTGCTTGTCAGGAAACTCCTGTGTCATTGGCTGGACCAGGTAGACCAGGGTCCTGCTCAGAAACTGGAGTTGGAGTTGGTTCTGTGGGAAGGCAGGGGCACAGCACCTCCTCAGCACCGCTAGGGGTGGGGCGACTGGCGGAAGCCTCCAGCACCAGCAGTTCATGGTGGTATGCCCACAGGGTCCAAAATGGCCACTGTGCTGGTCCCTGCCACTGCACAGGCCACAGCTCTGCCTCCATCTCAGAGCATCCACGGCCTGACTGGTGTCGGCCCCACTCTGAGTATCTAGGTCCCACCTCTGCATCTGAAGACCGGGATCGGAACTGCAAAGGCCAGGGCAGTGCTGAGCTGAGCTGATCCTGGGAGCGGCGCCGCATTGGGGAGCAGCGCCGTGATGCCAGAGAGCGGTGTCATGAGAACTTGCCACAGGTCTTGCCATGCCGGCGGAGGCTGAGATCTAAGTGCTGCCTCCATAAGGAGCTGCTTGAGTCAAAAGTCTCACTCCTTTTTGGTTCTGGGGCGAAAGCCCTTACAAATCCTGCACCAATCGGCTTGGTGAGCCTCCCCCAGACACTTTAGACTAGCATCGTGGGGGTCGCCCGTTAGCATGGGCTTGCTGCAGGACTTGCAGGGCTTGAACCCCTGGGATTTGGACATGTAAGCCCTCCCAAAGAAAAGCGGTTGGGACAGAGGATAAACCCCCTGCCCAACTGCTAACTACTAATACTAACTAAAAACTAAGTAATATGTATAGAAAACAACAAAACTAGGGAAATGTGGTAGGACTTGCTAAGCAGGACACCACAGTTCCAACAGCCATCACTGGTGATAAGAAGGAATCAAGGAGGCACCAGGTCGGCAGGGTCATATATTGAGCGCCATGAAGGCGCCACTCCAGGGTGCTTCACAGCCGACCCAACGGGTGCTGCTAGGGGAAAAACATTCTGACGACTGTGTATGTGGCACACCTAACTGGAATTGATATGAGCAATCACCCAAAGAAGAACAATGTATTTTAATAGAATTTACAATTAAAGAAGGCTGATTTGTGGGAAAGGATTGCTAGTATATTGTTCAATTGCATTCAATCATTTTCAAGACAAATCTTCAAGATGACTATTTAACCCCATTACAGAATTGATTAGTTTCATTAGACCCTCCTTTTTCCTTTACACAAATGTACCGTCTTGCTCTTCCCTCAAACTTGAATCACTACCATTCAAGCAGATGCAATTTTGATGGCAGCACCTAATAGCCTAAATTACTGGCACCTTACTGCTTAGTGGCAGGAAACTGTCCAGCACAGCAGGAAATGATCTGTATACAGCTCTTGCCAGCAGAGTGCACGACTCAACAGATATGTGGTCTAAGGGCAGTAGTGGTGTGGACCCCATCTTTACCAAAGATAACATGTACTATCTCCTCAATGTTTGCAGTCATGCAGACCACCTTCCCTCCTCTTGAGCCACTTTCCCTCCTCTTCATCTCTGTAGCAAGTTACAGCAATTGTTTATATGGATTTCTAATATTAGTAGCATTTATATATCTGTCTTCCAGTTGTCTTTGGGGGGGGGGGGGGAGAAGATAGCCACACTGGTTACTTTTGCTCTTCATTTTGTTTCCCCACTCTCTTCCCCTTCCTTCCCCCCCCCCCCCTTTTAGCACACTTCCCACAACCTCTTTTGCATAAGATAAGTCCCTGCCACTTGATTCTTTAATCTATGGGGTATTGTTGACCACTTGTTCTATTCCTTCTACTCTAGGGGTTCTCAAACTGGGGGTCAGGACCCCTCCGGGGGTCACGAGCTGTCAACCTCCACCCCAAAGCCCGCTTTGCCTCCAGCATTTATAATGGTGTTAAATATATTTTAAAGGTGTTTTTAATTTGTATGGGGGGGTTGCACTCAGAGGCTTGCTATGTGAAAGGGGTCACCAGTACAAAAGTTTGAAAACCACTGCTCTACTCCACTGGACATCCTGCCCACTGCCTCATTTCTTTTTCTCATTAGCAGCTCCAGTCCACCTCCAGTCCAGCCCCAGAGAGCACCTCCTTCCTTGTCTGCCTATCCAGCAGAAGCACATAGTAGACGCTACTCCTTTTTGTTTTCAGCTGCTCTAAGGCCACCTGGAGAAACAACTAGAAACAAAGAGAATCCAACCCTATATGCCAAGAGCCACTGCACTGGCCCATGCTCCGAGCCCGGAGATATCCCACCCCCAACAATCCTCCTAGCGCAACAGGCCAATACGCTACGGCAGCTACCGGTTCACCTGGATCGTGCGCCAGACAGTTACGTTTAGTGGCCAGAAGAGCTTCCATGTACTCTGGAGGCTGAACTGCCCCTGCAAAGCGCTGCTTGGAGGAGGAGGAGGAGACTCCGGAGACTGAGCCCTTCTTACTGCCTTCAGGTAACTGAAAGGAAACACTGCCCACAAGCAGAACCAGGACGGAGCTAGGAGCTGCCGCCGGCAGGGCCCTCTATGTGCAGAACCGGGCTCCTCCTGTGTCCTAATCCTAACTCAGGTGTGCGGCTCCCCCAACCCCCGGAGCTCCCCGCTCGCCCACCGGTGCCGGGGGGCTCAGCCCCGCTGACTCACCCGGCTCCCCGGAACTGCACTCCGCCAGCTGCTGGCTCGGGTCCTCCAGTGGCCGGCTGGGCTGCGGCTCCTGCCCCTCCACTGGCACTACGGTGAAACTGGTGGGCATTGTTTTCCGGCTGGGCAGCGCCGGGACTCCGCGCTCAGAGCTCGGGAGCTACGGGGCGTTGGCGGCGGCGCCTCGTATTCCCTCCCCCGGCAGGGAGCGCGGCGAAAGTCCCCGAGCTACCGCCTCCCTCACGTGAGAGTCATTTCCTCACCCGGTGGGGGTGGCTGGCGCTCTCCACACGCTGGCTTTGATTTTTCACTAGGCTTTGCAAACAGTTCCGCCGGCTGCCATGTCTAGTAACTTCAGCGTCTGCACAGAGGGAGTCGGAGGAGCCCAGGGCCCGGCCGGGCACCCACCCGCACCTACTGAGTACCTACCTACTAAGTAGATACAGCCCCCGAGATCCAATTCGCAAGGATCACCCCCACCGCCCCGTTCATAATGATTTTCTCCCAGACACTCACCAGCTGAGCTGGGAGGACTCCTAAAATCCTCCGCAAGCCAGAGTACAGAAGAGACCATGTTTTCCCCTTAGTGGCTCTTAGAGGAATGGATAGGTTCTAATATGAGGGCAGAATTGTTTGAAAAGAGACATTGGCGGGCAATTTCCCAAAAAGACCCAGGTGCCTACCTGCCTCTTTAGGCACCTAAGTCCCAGATTTTAGGTACCTCTAGTATTAACAAAACCCCAGCTCAGCTGCCAATGAATGCTTTAGGCACACACACAAAAAATCAGTGTGCCTACATTTCTGCTGTAAAACTTCCCTATGTTTCTATCTGAATGTGCATGCTGCTGCCTCACTCCAGGTGTCTAGCTACCTAACCCCAGTAGTATAGAAGGATACACAAACTGTGGGGAAATAGCCATCCATCTGCCTAAGGCCTTGTCTATGCAACACAGTTTTGTCCACAAAAGTCAACTTTCATTGACAAAACAGTAGAGGTGTACACACTGCAATGTTCCTCCCACCAATTTCACTCTCCTGCTATGCCATCAAAATAAAACCACCTCAACAAGAGGTGTAGAGCTTTTTGCAGCAAAGTTAGATCAACACAGTGTCAATGGACTCCTTGTTTTTGTGGATACAGAATAACACGGCTATCCCTTATACTTGAGTGTCAATGGAGACACTGCACTTGCTTATGTTGCTGTAAATGACCTCCAGAAGATAGTGGTGGATGAGGAAGTAGAGTTGGAGGATGAGGTGGAACAGGTGACAGGGTCATCCGGTAGTGTGGTGAGCCAGGATCTCTTCTTAAACCCTCCAGATCTCTTCTCTGGAGGGTTCAAGCCAGTCCCAGCTTGAACCTGGCTCTGGCATGAATGATGCAGGAGAGGGGAGCTCTGGTAAGTACTCCTTTCAATTTGATATTGCTCAGTTACATGAGGTAGAGCCATCTTTTGTTTCATTATATGTTAGAAGTGAGTCAGGGATAGAAATGTACATGACTAGCAGTGGTTGCATCTGCTTCCCATTCCCCTATGCAGCTACACAGTGGGGGCCCTGTGGAAAAGTTTGTTAATGCACACTGAGATTTTATGGAAATCCTCCAGAAAGATCTCTAGGAAACTTTTCTGGAGGTACTCACCAATCCTCTGATGAAGGTTCCTTGGCAGAGCAGCTTTATTTCTTCCTCCATTGCAGGAAACTTTGCTATGCCAATGGGCAATCACTTGTGCAGGAACCAAAGGGGCACACAGGCGAGCAGCATAGGGACTCAGTCTGAAACCAAACACATGTGGTAGATCATAGAATCATAGAAGATTAGGGTTGGAAGAGATCTCAGAAGGTCATTGTCAAGGCTGGATCCCCACTTTGAACTTTAGGGTACAAATGTAGGGGCCTGCATGAAAACTTCTAAGCTTAACTACCAGCTTAGCTCTGGTTCCGCTGCCACCATTTCCCAATTAGATTCCCTTCCTGGGAAGCCTTGAGAAACCTTTCACCATTCCCTGGTGAATACAAATCCAAACCCCTTGGATCTAAAACAAGGAGAAATTAACCATTCCCCTCCTTCCTCCCACCAACTCCTGGTGAATCAAGATCCAAACCCCTTATTGGTCCTTTAGGTCAGATGCCAGCCAGGTTACCTGAGCTTCTTAACCCTTTACAGGGAAAAGGATTTTGGAGTCTCTGGCCAGGAGGGATTTTATAGTACTGTACACAGGACAGCTGTTACCCTTCCCTTTATAGTTATGACACGCCCCCCAAATCACAGATAGTGTTGGATGTTCGGTTCCACACTGGCTGTGATTTCTTCCTGGAGTTCTAGGAGAAAACAGAGTTAATAAGACACATGTACCTTTAGACATACTACTGATTATATAAAAACTAACAATATGTTTTATTCCAAGAACAATTGTTAACCAGTTAACTCTGGGAAACTTTCCCGGGAGAGTGCATCAGCCACTTTGTTAGAAGCTCCCGAAATGTGTTGTATTTCAAAATCAAAATCTTGGAGAGCTAAACTCCACCGAAGAAGTTTTTTGTTATTTCCCTTGGCGGTATGAAGTCACTGTAGCGCAGCATGGTCTGTTTGTAGTTGGAAACGCCGTCCCCAAACATATGGGCGTAGCTTTTCCAGCGCGTACACAATGGCATAGCATTCCTTTTCGCTGATTGACCAATGGCTTTCCCTCTCAGACAGTTTCTTACTGAGAAACATGACAGGATGGAATTCTTGATCCGGTCCTTCCTGCATTAAAACTGCTCCCACGCCTCGCTCGGACGCATCTGTGGTTACTAGGAACGGTTTGTCAAAGTCTGGGGCCCTTAGCACAGGGTCAGACATGAGTGTTGCCTTAAGCTGGTTAAAGGCCTTTTGACACTCATCAGTCCACTGAACTGCATTTGGCTGTTTCTTTCTGGTTAGGTCTATCAGCGGGGCGGCGATTTGGCTGTAGTGGGGTACAAATCGCCTATAATATCCAGCCAAGCCTAAGAAGGATTGGACCTGTTTCTTAGACTTTGGAACCAGCCACTTTTGGATAGCATCCACTTTGGCCTGTAGGGGATTTATAGTTCCTTGACCCACCTGGTGCCCCAGGTAAGTCACTCTGTTTTGGCCTATTTGACACTTTTTAGCCTTAACAGTTAGTCCTGCCTGCTGGATGCGCTCGAAAACTTTTTCCAGGTGCTCCAGGTGCTCTGCCCATGAATCAGAAAAAATGTCCACATCATCGAGGTAGGCAACTGCAGATTCTCTCAATCCCGCTAGGAGACCATCTACAAGTCTTTGGAAGGTGGCGGGTGCATTTCGCAACCCGAAAGGGAGTACATTGAATTCATACACCCCTGCCTGGGTGACGAAGGCTGACCTTTCCTTAGCGGGTTCATCCAGTGGTACTTGCCAGTACCCCTTGGTTAAGTCCAAAGTAGAGATGAATTGGGCATGTCCCAATTTCTCCAATAGCTCATCTGTGCGTGGCATTGGATAGTTGTCAGGACGAGTTACAGCATTTAGCTTACGGTAGTCCACGCAAAAGCGTATTTCCCCATCTGGTTTGGGAACTAGCACCACTGGAGATACCCATGCACTCTTAGAGGGGCGGATTATACCCATCTGTAGCATGTCCTGGATCTCCCTTTGTATAGCAATTTTGGCATGAGGTGACTCCCGGTAGGGTGGGGTTCTAACAGGGTGAGCATTACCTGTGTCAATGGAGTGGTATGCCCGTTCGGTCCATCCTGGAGTGGCTGAGAAAATTGGGGCAAAGCTTGTGCACAGATCCTTGATCTGCTGTCGCTGCAGACGTCCAAGGGTCGTGGAGAGGTTCACCTCTTCCACGCCACCATCCTTTTTTCCTTCGTAGTAGACACCTTCAGGCCACTCCGCGTCATCTGTTTCCTGGGCTGTAAACTGGCAAACGTTTAATTCTCTGGAATAAAAGGGCTTAAGAGAATTAACATGGTATACCTTAGGCTTTATGTTGGAGGTGGGGGAGGCTATGAGATAGTTAACAGCTCCTAGGCGCTCCTGGACCATGAATGGTCCTTCCCACGATGCTTCCATTTTATGGGCCTGGAGCGCCTTTAAGACCATGACTTGGTCTCCTACTTTGAAGGACCGTTCTCTGGAATGTTTATCATACCAGGCCTTTTGCTCTTCCTGAGCATTCTTTAGGTTTTCTTTAGCAAGGGCTAAAGAGTGTCGGAGGGTGCTTTGTAGGTTGCTTACAAAGTCTAGAATGTTAGTTCCTGGACAAGGCGTAAACCCCTCCCATTGCTGCTTCACCAACAGTAATGGCCCCTTAACCTCGCGGCCATACACAAGTTCAAATGGTGAAAACCCTAAACTGGGGTGTGGTACAGCCCTGTAGGCAAAAAGCAACTGCTGCAACACTAGGTCCCAATCATTGGAGTGTTCATTTACAAATTTACGTATCATGGCCCCCAAAGTTCCATTAAACCTCTCCACCAGGCCATTGGTTTCATGGTGGTAAGGGGTGGCAACCAAGTGATTCACCCCATGAGTTTCCCACAGGTTTTCCATGGTCCCTGCCAGGAAGTTAGTTCCCGAATCTGTAAGGATGTCGGAGGGCCAACCTACCCTGGCAAAAATGTCTGTTAATGCCTGGCACACACTTTTAGCCCTGGTGTTGCTTAAGGGTACTGCTTCCGGCCATCGGGTAGCAAAATCCATGAAAGTCAGTACGTACTGCTTTCTTCTGGGTGTCTTCTTTGGGAAAGGACCCAGAATATCCACAGCTACGCGCTGAAATGGGACCTCAATTATGGGTAGTGGCTGGAGAGGGGCTTTAACCTGGTCTTGGGGCTTTCCCACTCGTTGGCACACCTCACAAGACCGGACATAATTAGCAACGTCCTTGCCCATTCCCTCCCAGTGGAAGGACTTCCCCAACCGGTCTTTGGTTCTGTTCACCCCAGAATGGCCACTGGGATGATCATGGGCTAAGCTCAAGAGCTTTACCCGATACTTAGTGGGAACTACCAACTGTCTTTGAGGATGCCAGTCTTCCTGGTGCCCACCAGAAAGAGTCTTCTTGTATAAAAGTCCTTGTTCTACAACAAACCGGGATCGGTTAGAAGAGCTGAGAGGCGGTGGGGTGCTCCACGCCGCCGCCCAAGCTTTCTGAAGGCTGTCATCTGCTTCCTGCTCGGCCTGGAACTGTTCCCTTGATGCTGGAGACATCAGTTCCTCCTTGGACTGTGGACTGGGGCTTGGTCCCTCTGGAAGCGATGCAGGTGCTGGGGCTGTTTCCATTGACTGTGATCCACTGTCCGCTGATGCACTATGTGGTATCTCAGGTTCTGGCTGAGCCTCTTGGGTAGGGTTATCTGCTGCTTCCGCCAGGTCAGGCTCGCTGGTGCCCTCTGGCATTGGAGTTGTAGACGGGTTTGCAAGCGCTGGACTCAGTGCTGGCAATGGTTCTGGTGCTGGTTGAGTTGCCAGTTCCGGTTCTGGGACTGGCTTTGACTGGGTCTCTGGGATTGGATCCACTACGGCTGTTGCAGTCGTTGGCAGGGGATCCGGTTCCACCACCGTTGTTTGGGTCTCTGGTAACACAGACGAGGCCCTGGTGGACGGCTCAGGAACAGGGATGGGGGTGAAAGCTTGTTTAGCCTGGCTGCGGGTGACTATTCCCACCCTCTTGGCTAGCTTCACATGGTTGGCCAAATCTTCCCTCAGCAGCATGGGAATGGGATAATTGTCATAGACTGCAAAAGTCCACATTCCTGACCAGCCCTTGTACTGGACATGCAACATGGCTGTAGGCAAGGTTACAGACTGTGACACGAAGGGTTGAATTGTCACTGTAGCCTCCGGGTTGATGAGTTTGGGGTCCACTAGGGATTGGTGGATAGTTGACACTTGAGCCCCAGTGTCCCTCCAAGCGGTAACCTTCTTTCCGCCCACTCTCAAGGTTTCCCTTCGCTCCAAGGGTATGAGAGAGGCATCTGTGTTGGGGATCTTTGGGGTGATTGGGGTGTAATGAACTGTAATCGGTTGGGGTTCTTGGGGCAGTGAGCCTTTATATGTCCCAGTTCATTACATTTAAAACATCGCCCTGCTAAGGTATCACCGGGGCGATGTTGGTTGGTGGAGACTGGTGTGGTGGGGTGAGAAGGCGTCTGGGGTTTCCCTTGGGATGTGGGTGGGGCCTTGGGTTGTCCCCGGTGGTAAGGTTTTGTTTCGGCTTGCCCCTTCTGATATTCGCTCCAACTGCTACTAGTTTTTTTCTTTTCTGCCACCTCCACCCATTTGGCTCCAATCTCCCCCGCCTCAGTTACAGTTTTGGGCTTCCTATCTAGGATGTACCTTTCTATTTCCTAGAGGAACACACTCTAAAAACTGCTCCATTTTTACTAGGGAAACCAGATCTTCCAGAGATTTAACATTTGCTCCTGATACCCAGGCATCACAATTTTTGTCAATGTGGTAGGCATGCCGGGTAAATGACACATCGGGTTTCCATTTTAGGGCTCTGAACCGCCGACGGGCATGCTCGGGTGTTAGCCCCATTCAGAGTCTGGCCTTGTTTTTAAAAAGTTCATAACTGTTCATGTGTTCCTTAGGCATTTCAGCCGCCACCTCTGCTAAGGGTCCACTGAGCTGCGGCCTCAGCTCTACCATGTACTGGTCTGCAGCGATGCTGTATCCAAGGCAGGCCCTTTCAAAATTTTCTAAGAAGGCCTCAGTATCATCGCCTGCCTTGTAGGTGGGGAATTTTCTGGGATGGGAAGTGGTACCTGGAGGGGGGTTGTTAGCATTGGCTGGTGCATCCTGCTTAGCCTTTGCTACTTCCAGTTCATGCTTCCTTTCTTTTTCTCTCTCCTCCATCTCTTTTTCTTTCAGCTCCATCTCTCTCTTGTGGGCCTCCTCTTTGGCTTTTTCTTCTCTTTCTCTCTGCTGTGTCTCGAGTTTTGTTAATTGAAGCAGTCTCTGATGTTTTCTTTCATTTTCTTCTGCTTCTAGTTTGGCCAGTTCTATTTTTTTAGCTCCTTCTTTCGTAGTCATTTTCCTGTTTTCTTGTGCTGGGTCACCCCCTCTGCAGTTGACTGAAACTGGGAAGCTCTCAGCTCTGGCTGCTGCTGAGTTAACAGAGACTTTCTAACTAGCTACTCCCGAGGATGTAAAAAGAAAAAAAAACAACAATTCAGCTTGTAAATTCCTTTTACCAGTCGTTTGCTAATTACTTGAACACTTCTCTTAACAAAGGACCTTGTTAAAAAAACTTAACACCTCTGCCTTCAGGCAAAGAGAGATAAGATATGCATCTATCTACCTCCAGCTCGGCTTTCCAAGCAGCTAGAAGGAAAAAAAAATCTCACTGGCTTTTGGGTTTAAAATGATCCCACCCCTGCCACCATGTCAAGGCTGGATCCCCACTTTGAACTTTAGGGTACAAATGTAGGGGCCTGCACGAAAACTTCTAAGCTTAACTACCAGCTTAGCTCTGGTTCCGCTGCCACCATTTCCCAATTAGATTCCCTTCCTGGGAAGCCCTGAGAAACCTTTCACCAATTCCCTGGTGAATACAGATCCAATCCCCTTGGATCTAAAACAAGGAGAAATTAACCATTCCCCTCCTTCCTCCCACCAACTCCTGGTGAATCAAGATCCAAACCCCTTATTGGTCCTTTAGGTCAGATGCCAGCCAGGTTACCTGAGCTTCTTAACCCTTTACAGGGAAAAGGATTTTGGAGTCTCTGGCCAGGAGGGATTTTATAGTACTGTACACAGGACAGCTGTTACCCTTCCCTTTATAGTTATGACAGTCATCTAGTCCAACCCTCTGCTCAAAGCAGGGCCAACCCCAATTAAATCATCTCAGCCAGGGCTTTGTCAAGCCGGTCCTTAAAAACAATTAAGGATGGAGATTCCACCACCTCCCGAGCTAACCCATTCCAGTGATTCACCACCCTCCTAGTGAAATAGTTTTTCCTAATATCCAACCTAGACCTTCCCCACTGCAACTTGAGACCATTGCTCCTTGTTCTGTCATCAGCCACCACAGAGAACAGCCTAGCTCCATCATCTTTGGAACCTCCTTCAGGTAGTTGAAAGCTGCTATCAGATCCCCCCTCACTCTTCTCGTCTACAGACTAAATAAACCCAATTCCCTCAGTTTCTCCTCATAGGTCATGGGCTCCAGCCCCCTAATCATTCTCGTTGCCCTCCACTGGACTCTCTCCAATTTGTCCACATCTTTTCTGTAGTGGGGGGCCCAAAACTGGACACAATACTCCAGATGTGGCCTCACCAGTGCCAAATAGAGGGGAATAATCATTTCCCTCGATCTGCTGGCAATGCTCCTACTAATGTATTGCATCCTCATTTACCCTCAGGAGTGAGATAGCAGCTTCAATCACCCCTGCCTATGGAAAATGGTGGCAAAATATACAATCGTGTCCCTAGACACTTGCAGTTATCCCCTTAAAAAAACACCTAGACCCTTTGCCCCATCTTGGACCTTTCCCCCCAACCCTCCGGCTGAACTCACCGTGTTTAGGGAGCTCGCTGAGCTGTGTGCTTGCCAAGGGAGAGTGAGAAAGAGGTGTTGTATCATTGGAAGGACCTCAGTCCATTGGTTAGAATGCTCCCATTAGTATAAGTTCATAGTCCAGAGGCTTGGGAAAGAGGCTGGAGTAGGATAGAGGCAAAAATGGAGAGGTTTCCAGGGCCTTTTATAGCCTCTGCCATGTGGAAGGAAACCTATTGTTCTTACTGTGGAAAATTACAGCAACAAGATGGAGTTTGGAGTCACATGTGCAAGTAACATGTCCATGCATTTCGCTAGTCATTGCAGGAAGCCATTACCCACAGTCCAGACAACACATTAACATGACAGTCCACTCACTGTAGATGGGTATCTTCCATAATTCATTGTCAGCCAAGTGTTTCTTGATGAGCCACTTAATTTGAATAGTCCCTCCAAGATGTGCTGGCTAGCTACCTTGTGGGTGGTACCCCAGGAGCAAACATTTGAAATCCAAGTATAGAGCCAATACTTATAACTTCAAATACAAAAATGATACATGCATACAGATAGCATAATCATAACCAGCAAATCATAACCTTTTCATAGACACCTCACTTGACAACTTTTGTACAAGATTTGTTGCAAATATATAACAGTGATCTATATGGTTATATTTTAATCAGATAACGTCACACCCCCAGTGCGAAGTTGATGCAGGAAGGTGTGTCCCAGACACTGTTGAATGCATCTAGGAATCTTCCCATTCTTGGTTTCGTATTACTACAGCTTCTAACCCAATATTAGAAGTGTTAGTGTATAACAGAAATGGTTTATCAAAATTATATTTTACAATATTATTGAATTTCTTTACAAACTCAATTAACATCAAGCCAATGTAGATATTAATGTTCTCCACAGTGTAGGAATCTTGCCATTTAGTCATTAAAGCAATATGATAGTGTGCCTCAGTTTCTCTTTTCATACAGCACATTAGGTGTGTAATGTCTTTTCTGCTGTGAAGAGCTTCAACACTAGGGTTACCATACGTCCGGATTTTCCCGGACATGTCCGGCTTTTGGGGGTTCAAATCCCCGTCCGGGGGGAAATCCCCAAAAGCCGGGCATGTCCGGGAAAATCGGGAGGGAGGGAGGGCTCGGCCGGTGCGGGGCCGGTCCGGGGTAGCGGGGGGGGTGCGCCGGGCCGCGGGGCCGGGAGCCGGTCCGGGGAAGCAGGGGGGTGCGCGGGGCCGCAGGCCGGTCCGGGGTAGCGGGGGGGGGGGGTGCGCCGGGCCGCGGGGCCGCGGGCCGGTCCGGGGAAGCGGGGGGGTGCGCTGGGCGGCGGGCCGGTCCGGGGTAGCGGGGGGGGGGGGTGCGCCGGGCCGCGGGGTCGCAGAGCTGGGAGCTGGTCCGGGGTAGCGGGGGAGGGGGGTGCGCCGGGCCGCGGAGCCGCGGGCCGGTCCGGGGTAGCGGGGGGGTGCGCCGGGCCACGGGGCCGGGAGCCTGTCCGGGGTAGCGGGGGGGGGGTGCGCCGGGCCGCGGGCCGGTCCGGGGTAGCGGGGGGTACGCCGGGCCGCGGGGCCGGGAGCCGGTCCGGGGAAGCGGGGGGGTGCGCGGGGCCGCGGGCCGGTCCGGGGTAGCGGGGGAGGGGGGTGCACCGGGCCGCGGAGCCGCGGGCCGGTCCGGGGTAGCGGGGGGGTGCGCCGGGCCACGGGGCCGGGAGCCTGTCCGGGGTAGCGGGGGGGGGGGTGCGCCGGGCCGCGGGCCGGTCCGGGGTAGCGGGGGGGGGGGTGCGCCGGGCCGCGGGCCGGTCCGGGGTAGCGGGGGGTGCGCCGGGCCGCGGGGTCGCGGAGCTGGGAGCTAGTCCGGGATAGCTGGGGGGTGCACTGGGCCACCGGGGGCCGGCAGTGCTGGGCGGGCCGGGGGTGGTCGGCCGGGGCTGGCACCCCAGGGCCCGAGCCAACCCAGGCTGGAGCCGCCGGGGGCCAGCCTGGGCCGCGCCTCCTCCCCCCACACTCCCCCTTACCTGCTTCAGGCTTCCCTGATGTTCGCGGGAAGCAGGGGAGGGGGCGGAGACTTTGGGGAGGGGGCGGGGTTGGGGCGGGGCATGGGCGGGGGCGGGGCCCCGTGGAGTGTCCTCCATTTGGAGGCACAAAATATGGTAACCCTATTCAACACTGTTCATAGGCATTAATTGGGAAATATCAGTATCACAAGGCCTTTTAACATAAAGTGTGTTCTTATGTATCACTCTTAACATGTTCAAGGTGTTTTTCAAAAGATTAGGCACATTGTACATTTTTACCAGGGTTGCAATAAAAATCAAATACATCAGAAGGCTAAACCTTAACAGTAACACTAAATTTGTTATAAGTCAGTGATTATAAGTACCTTGGTCATATCATGCCTCTCATCTTACTAAATCCCTTGGCTGGCAAGGTGTGTCCTCAGTGCTACCAGCTATGAGGCAAATCTTCCCCCTCCCTTGTTAGCCAGGTAGATTGTATCAACCCAGACACTAGCTTTCAAATTCTCATCTGCTACCAATTTCAAGGCTGGACGCTCATTCTTTCCATCAGCAGGATTGGGTCCTTCCCCTCCCCCCGAACCCACCTTTTTTCTAGAAGGTTGAAAACTGAACCTCCCTGCTTATAGGAATCCCTTTGCTGGCTAGGTGTGTTCACCAACTGCAGCCCCTCTAAGCTATGAACATCTACACATCTGCTGCTTGTTTGTGGATCCACCACCACCACCAGCTTAGAGACTGGACTCTGTTTTAAAAAGATACCAAACAAATCCAAAGTGTCTTAGCCTGCTCTTGTCTGCATCCTTGTTGGTTAAATCATAAGGCTGTTCTGCTCTGAAAAAACAGTACTCCAATCTTTCTTCACCCTGAGGCACAGACTGCTCACTTAAATTGAGACATTCATGGAGACATTCATGTTCCAACAAATTGTCTCCCCAACAAGCTGGTCAAACACAGCCACTTGGTTATCATAGGGCTGTTCAAATTCCCTGACAATTTTCATTACATCTAAAACCTTCTCAAAGCTATCCCCACTGGATCTTCTTAAAGTTTGGCTTGGTGTATTTACACACCTCAGAAAGACTCTGGCAGTTAGGAACCGAAACTCCCTTGATCAAATCACTTTCACCACAACTCTCGTTTACAGCAAACTGCTTGCAAAAACTACCCTGAAGATTTTTCTCTTCAGAACCTTTCTAAGGGCATGTCGACATTGGCAGAGTTACAACATCGGGAGTTACAGTGCCGCTCAGAGAACGCTGAAGGGAAAACACTGTTGTGTGTTCACACTGTCAGCTGCCTGCACAATAGCGTGTTCACACTTGCGGCACTTGCAATGGAATTCGGAGCATTGCACTCTGGGGAACTATCCCACAGAACATTTCTTCCTCTTCTGCCGCTAAGAGTTGTGGGAAGATGGGGGGTCGCGGGGCATCCTGGGTCCTGTTTCAATGCCCCATGATGCATTATTTCACATCCCAGCAATCCCTGTGCTTCCGTCTGCATTTGGCGCCATCTCTCAACGGTGTGTGTACTGCGCACTTTGCCTCTTCTGTCTGCAGGAATGGATCCTGAACTGTTGACCAGTATTCTGCTCGCTCTGACCAACATGTTACGAGTGGCAGTGGAGTTATTCCTTAAACTACAAAGGCAAGAGGAGTGCGACATTGATCTCGCCATGCGTACTAGCTACAACATGAGATTGCTTGTGGCATTCACAGAGGTGCTGACCACAGTGGAACGCCGCTTTTGGGCTCATTCCACTGAGTGGTGGGATCACATCGTGATGCACGTCTGGGATGACAAGCAGTGGCTGCAGAACATTCGCATGAGGAAAGCCACATTCATGGGACTGTGTGATGAGCTTGGCCCAGCCCTGCGATGCAAGGACACGAGAATGAGAGCTGCCCTCCCATTGGAGAAGCGCGTGGCGATTGCACTGTGGAAGCTGGCTCCTCCAGACTGCTACCGATCGGTCGCTAACCAATTCAAAGTGGAAAAGTTGACTGTTGGACTCGTGTTGACAGAAGTGTGCAGGGCCATTAATTGCATCATGCTCTGGGCAATGTGCGGGATGTTGTGGATGGCTTCGCACAAATGGGCTTCCCTAACTGTGGAGGGGCAATAGATGGCACATATTCCAATTCTGGCACCAGGCTACCAAGTACATTAATCGCAAAGGGTATTTCTCAATGGTTCTCCAGGCGCTTGTGGATCACCATGGTTGTTTCACAGACATTAACGCAGGATGGTCCAGAAAGGTGCTTGACGCATGCATCTTTCAGAACACTGGCCTGTTCAGAAAACTGCAAGCAGCGACTTTCTTGCTGGACCAGAAGATCACCGTAGGGGAAGTTGAAATGCCCATTGTGATCTGGGAGACCCCACCTACCCCTTAATGCCATGGCTTATGAAGTCATTCACAGGGCAACTTGACAGCAGCAAGGAGCGATTCAACAACAGGCTGAGCAAGTGCAGAATGACTGTTGAGTGTGCTTTTGGCGTTTAAAGGCCTGCTGGTGCTGCCTCTATGGGAAGCTGGACCTGGCCGATGACAATATTCCTATGCTTATAGCCGCATGCTTTACGCTCCATAATATTTGAGAAGGGAAGGATGAAAGCGTCACTCGGGGCTAGATCGCAGAGGCTCAGCTCTTGGAGGCTGAGTTTGAACAGCCAGAGACCAGGGCTATTAGAGGGGCACAGCACGGGGCCATAAGGATCAGGGATGAGGCAGCAATTTGAAGCTGAAAGCCACTAATATTTTTGCTATGCTCGGGACTGCAGTCCTTGTAATGCTCGGAAGTGATTGTGATTGGTGCAGATGATGCAATATGAAGGTTTAACATAATTGTCTGTTGCTTTGCAAGGCTCTGTTTTCTTTCAATTAATAGAATAAAGATTGCTTTCAAACCAACAGAATTATTTTATTAAAAAACAACAACCGGAGGAGAGAGTCAAACAAAAAAAAACATCAGCAGTGAGGGGGATGGGGGAAAGGAAGGTCCCAGAAGGAGGTGGGGTCTCGGGATAGCTAAAGATTTGTGTATATCCAGGGATCATATTCAACCTTTTTCTTTGGAGTACAATGCAGTGAGTACTGTATTTCAGCAGGGCCAAACTGCAGAGGAATGGGTGTTGAGTGCAGTGGGTAGTGGGAGTCCAGAGTGCTGGACTGTGAGGGGGGAGGAGTGGAATGCTGCGGGTAGAGAGTGGAGCCAGGAGGTTGATACGAGTGTGTTGGCAGTGTCTGGGGGGGAGCATGGGAAAGAGTTTTGTGCAGCGGCTGCAAAGGAGGGCGGATGTGGACCTGCTCAGTTTGCAGTGCTAGTATCGCCTGGTACGTGTCCACTTGGCACTCCATAACATTTAAGAGCCGCTCCGTGGCTTCATTCTGGCGTGCCGCGTTCTCCTTTCAGTCCCTCTTTTCGCTGTTCTGCCACTCCTTCAATTCCTGTTTCTCGGCTGCGGAGTGCATCATAACATCACGCAGAAAGTCCTCCTTAGTTCTTCTTGTCCGCTTTCTAATTCTGCACAGCCGTTCAGCTGCCAATAACAAAGAGGGAGGCTGGGCTCCCAAGGTCACCTCTGTGAAGTTTAAATGCAACATTTTACAGAAGCAGCATGGTTTGCAATACACAGAACACTGATTCAGTGCTTTAAAACACAGCCAGTACTCATACACCTGTCACTAACTGGCTGACCCCAGGCAAGCACACATAAGCCACAAGACCCTCAAAATGGTGAGTAGCCGCAGGGGCAGGGTAAATCACTCTTCCCGGACCCTGCTGTACACTGGGCATGTGGCTCTTGGGGAGAGCCAGCACTGTAGGGGGGCCTGATAATCATTCCTGTCCCCACACTTTCCACAGGAGGTGATCATTATGGAAGATATCTCGCTGCTGAGAGTGAGCAGGGAATTAAGGAAGGGTCCTCTCCAAGACTGCAGCTTCCACCTTGGTCCCTATGTGGCTCGGCTGTGTGCAGCAATGGTCCCCTCAACCCCCATGACAGCACAGTGGTGCAGAAAAGTTACCGTTAATGGGGCAAGAAACAAAGCAGCTCTGCCAAAGAACCTGCGGCAATGGAGTGCCCAGTATCTCCATGACAGTTTCATGGAGATCTGAGTCAGGTTCCCATGATGTGAGGGAGTCAATCAACAGCCTGTTCCGCCACTCAGACTAGGCATGTGGTGGGAGACAAGTCTGCTTTCTGCAACCCTCCTTCCTCCAACAACTCGCTTCAGCGATTCCCAAAATCAAATCCACTTACCAGGGGCCTCCTCTCCTGTTTGCGCTTTGCCAACATCCGACAGCTGTGACTGGCTAGGCTCCCCCCGGGGTAGAAAAGAGCTCCTGGCTGCATGCATTTCTGACCTCCGAGTCATCCTCTGCCTCTGGGTTCCCCTGCCCCTCCACATCCTCATCCAAGATTTCCTCCTCCCGGCTCGGTCCACTCTCAACTGGCATGCGAGCCGCCGAAGTATCCACAGTGGTCTTTGCAGTGGAGGTGGGGTCGCCGTCGAGTATCGCGTCCAGCTCTTTGTAGAACCAGCAGCACGTGGGTGCAGCACTGGAGCAGCGGTTTGCCTCCCGCGCCTTGTGGTAGGCGTTCTGCAACTCCTTCACTTTGACCCTGCACTGCAGTGTGTCCCGGTCACCGCCCCTTTCTGTCATGCATCGTTAAATCTGTCAGTAGGTATCATAATTCCTATGGCTGGAGCGCATCTGGGACTGGACTGCCTCCTCTCCCCAAATGTTGATGAGGTCCAGCAGCTCAGCATTGCTCCAAGCGGGGGATCGCCTAGTGTGTGGAGCAGGCATGGCCACCTGGAAAGATGTGCTGAGATCACTGAGCAAACAGGAAGGGGACTTTCAAGATTCCAAAGAAATGTATAGGGTGGGGATGACGGTAGGTCACCTGAGGGCAAGGCAGTAGAGTTCAAACCGATGACCAGAGAGGCAAGAACAGGCATTGTGGAACACCTCCTGGAGGCCAGTTGCAGCGCTGTAATCAACCACGGTGTCTACACTGGCACCTCAGCGCTGTAGTCCCAGTGCAGAAAGCTGTACGCCTTTTGTTGGGGTGTTTTTTTTACAGCGCTGCAACTGCGCAGTTTCTGTGCACTAAGTGGCTTGGCAGTGTGTACACCTTGGGAGTTACAAAGCTGCTTTACTGTGCAGAAACTTGCTAGTGTAGACAGGGCCTAAGCAACAATCCATCTTTCACAGAAATCCTGCCCTTACCCTTTTCACCTAGGGCTTGCTCTAAAGGAACATTTTCCTGAGCAACAAAAGACTCTTTCTGGGTTTCACTTAAATCCAGAATCACTTCTGATACAACTGATAAATTTTCAAGTAGCATAACCTGAGAAGCACTTTTTGTCTGCTTCACAGGCAAAGAACTGTAGAGAAACTTTTCCTCAGCCGGCATGCTGCTGCGGCTATTCAAAACAGACAAATAATTGGAGACCTCCTTTCCTTTGTCCCGGCACCCATGGCTGATTTCAGGCACAGACCTGGACAGTGAGACAGCTTCCTTAACAGGCAAGTTGCCATTCCCAACAGATAAACTGCTATTCTCCGCATTATATTGAGTTATTTTAAGCACATCACTTTTCCCTTTTTCAGGCTTACTTTCGCAAACTTTACTTGCCAACAATCCATCACCCACAAAAAATCTACCCTTTTCTTCCTCAATTAGGGCTTTAACCTGACTATCAATTTTAATCTGCTCTAGAGAAACATTATCCCCATAAATGAGCTCTCTCTGTGCTTTGTCTAATTTCAGATTCATTTCTGAGTTACTAGACAAACATTCAGAAACTTCATTCACAGACAAACAGATATTTTCCATCTTCCCCATGTTAGAGACACCCTCTCCCTGACCATAGCAAAATTGGTTAAACACAGACAACTGCTTAGAGTTAGACAACATACCAACATTGTTATAACCTAGACTTTCGGGATAATACAGTTTCTGCTGTTCTTCCATTGCTTTTTTGACTTGGAGCTTAAGTAGACGGAAGCTTGTGAAAAAGGCTTCCAAAAAATAAAAGAGACCCTAGCTAAGGAGCCTATATTGATCAGCCCTGATTTTGGGAAAACCTTCTTGCTATGCACAGACACTTCTAATGTGGAGTTGGGAGCTGTGCTGATGCAGGATGGGGAAGAGGGTAAAAGACACCCCATTGCATATCTAAGCAAAAAATTTACACCTACTAAACAACACTATGCTACTATAGAGAAAGAATGCTATGCAATTGTGTGGGCAGTAAAGTAACTCAACCCCTATTTGTATAACAAGAAGTTTACCGTGTTCAGTGATCATACTCTCTTGGTGTGGTTATACAAAGCAAAAGGAACCAATTCTAGGTTACTCCTTTGGATTTTGGCCTTGCAAGAGTTTGATATGGACATTAATTCATATCAAAGGAAAAGAGAACCTTGTGGCTGACACGTTGTCAAGGTTGAGAGATCCTTAAAGTGTATCCAGGACCTCTATTTGCTCCCTTCCACACCAATCTCGTGTTGGGGGTGTGACATTGTCTAATTAAAATATAACTCATGGTCAGAAAGGGTTAAACAGCTTGCAGGCTAAGTAACCCAAAGCCGACCTTTAAAGACATGTTAGAAATGGTAATTAGGGCCATTCATGATAGGTAGGCTTGAATTTTGAAATGCAAACTGATATTGTTAGAAGTTAGAAGTAATACTAATTGTGTGTCTCTTAGATGCCATCCTTGTAAACAGACAGTTCCTGTTTGTCACTATAACTACTAATTCAGAGATCAAAAGGAAATATTAACATTTAGATATCAGAGGGGTAGCCGTGTTAGTCTGAATCTGTAAAAAGTAACAGAGGGTCCTGTGGCACCTTTGAGACTAACAGAAGTACTGGGAGCATAAGCTTTCGTGGGTAAGAACCTCACTTTCTTGGGTGAAATAATGTCATTGTCTATATGTCTCTTTGAAGTTTGTGATAGACTGCCTAATGGATAAATTGCCCTATGTTAATTTGTGTAACTAATTACTGCTGGTGTTTAGAAAACAGGAAGTTACATCAAAAGCCTATTGTTTACCCAGGACTACATGGTCAAGTGTATGCTAGAACACTGTATAAAAAGATCCCTATGTCCCGATTCTGTCATCTCAGATCTGCTTGAGGCTTCATACAGGGGAAGCTTAAGCCATAAGCACTGAGATCCCAGTCCTAAGCTGGAACACTCTGCAATGACATTGGACATTGGACTATAACCTATGAAATATTTCTGAAAGAACTCTTTGCAACTACAAAGCTCACCATCTCTGCTATGAATCTGAACTTCAGTGAATTGAACTCATGTTTGTATGTATATTGATCTTTTAACCATACTCTCTCTCTTTTCTTTTTTAATAAATTTTAGTTTAGTTAATAAGAATTGGCTATATGCGTGTATTTGGGTAAGATCTAGAATATTCAGTAACTTGGGAGGTTATGTGTTCGATCCTTTGGGATTGGTAGAACCTTTTCTTTATATGATTTTCAGAAATCTTCTTCATATTTGACTTGGGTACCTGGATGGAGGCCTGAGGCTGGGTCATTTTAAAGGAACTGGGTTGTTGGTTTCTGGGCAACCAGTAAAGTAATAAAGAAGCTGTTTTATGCTGGCTTGGTAAATTTAAGTTTTGAATTATCCACCAGCTTTGGGGTTTGTCTGCCCCAGTCTTTACAGTTCACCCTAATTGAGTGACCTTAGCTGGCCCCCACTGGGACCCCAGTCACAGGTGTATTTAACTATTGTGTTTCGATGCTGTGAGTTCACTCACAATACTGCCTCTGTGTTCTGTTTATTATTTCTTGTGCTTCCGCAGATGTGCCCTGAAGGGGAACCCCTTATATACTGTCTGAGTGCCTCTGTCCGATAAGAAAGTGACCCAGGAGGAGTAAGGAGGACATGTTTAGGGAGGTGCTCCAATTGTATGATGCTGCAGATCATCATCACAGGGCACGGAGAGAGACAATTACGAAAAATTGAAAATAGATAGCCTGGAGAGGAAGCAAGACCAGGAGCATATTTTAGTGGGCCAGGAGCAAATGATAACATTAATGGAGGACCAAACAGAGATGCTGAAGTCCCTGATTGCACTGCAGTCAGAACACATGCAGCCCATCCAGAACTGCGTGCCATGTCCTCCCCAAGCTCCCCACCCGCAGTCCTTGCGTGTTCTCGGCCCGTCACAGTACCCCTTTCACTCCACCGTAATTACAGCTGCACTTACACACAGCTATGAGCACTTCCATTAAGAGAGTGCTCCTCAGTGTCATGTCCCTTATAAGACATCAAATGCTGTGTATTGGTTATTGCTGTTTAATAAAAATGTACTTATAGAAAGAAAAGGAATCATTATTTTTCACCTAAACACAGACGTTGCTGCTGGAATTCATACACAGTGGCAATTGGCACATTTGCAGACTACAAATCATGCTCAGGAAGCAGTCATCACAAGGGTCATTCCAGGTGGCAAGTAAACAAACCTGACTGAATGCATTACAGAAAGACACATTACTGGGGCTCATTGTCAAAATGCTGCTTCAAAGCCTCCCTTATTCGAATAGCCCCCGTTGAGCCCCTCGAATAGCCGTGGTATCTGGCTGCTCAAAATCAGCCCACAGGTGATCCACCTCAGTGTCCACCCCTGGGAAAAGTTTTCCCTCTTAGCTTCACAAATGTTATGCAGAGCACAGCAGGTTGCTATGACCATGGGAATGTTTTCTTTATTGAGGTTTAACCTGCCAAAAAGGCAGCGCAGGCAAGCCTTTAATCTGCCAAATGCACATTTAATAATATTCTGCATCTGCTGAGCCTGTTGAAGTACTCCTTGCTGCTGTCCAGGTTTCCCTTGTAAGGCTTCATGAGCCAGGGGAGTAAGGGATAAGCTGGGTCTTCCTGAGTCACTATGGGCATTTCAACATCCCCCATTGGAATCTTCTGGTCTGGAAAGAATGTCCCTGCATACAGCTTTCTATAAAGGCCAGTGTTCCTGAAGATGCAGATGTCATGCACCTTCCCTGACCACCCCATGTTGTTATAAGTAAAACGACCATGATGATCCACCAGTGTCTGCCGTACCATAGAGAAGTAGCCCTTTCGATCCATCACAAGATGGCCCAGAGCCAAAATTGGGATATGCATGCCATCTATCACCCCTCCACAGTTAGGGAATCCCATTGCTGAAAAGCCATCTGCTATTTCACACACATTTTGCAGAGTCACAGTCTTTCATAGCAGGATGTGATTAATGGCCCCCGCACATCTGCATTAACCCCATCCCCTCAGGTGGACTTCCCAACTCCAAACTGATTTGCGACTGGCCGGTAGCAATCTGAAGTTGCCAGCTTCCACACAGCAATCACCTTGTGCTCCTCCACCAAGAGGGTAGCTCTCATTTTGGTGTCCTTGTGCTGCAGGGCAGGGATGAGCTCTGCACACTGTTCCAGGAATATGGCCTTGCGCATCCAAAAGTTCTGCAGTCACTGTTCATCTCATACCTGCATAATGATGCAATCCCACCACTCATTGCTTATTTCCTGAGCCCAATAACAACAGTCCACAGCTGCCCCATCAATGCCAAAAGTAATCTGGAATTGTTTCTTTCCATGGCACACAGCAGGGCAGACACCACAGATTCCTGTTCAGATTTGCAGCTCATGAAACTGCATTAGCAGCTGCGTTGTGTTCATAACACTTATCACAAGACTAGAGAGCAGTGCAGGATCCATGCTTTTGGGCAAAGATGGCAGGCACACAGTTTACAGGAGCTGTTGAAAAATGGCACAAAATGTAATTGGAAGGCCATGAAATGATGGTATGGAAAAAATTGCATCTTGGGACAATGAGATCCATTCCCCGTTCCCCCAACTCCTAGTGGCAAAAGGTGGCAAGTTGCACAGTAGGATAGCTACCCACAGTGCACTGCTCTCTCTTGATGCTAGAGCACCATCTCTCTACCGACACAAGGAGTGTTGTGTGAATGTGCACCAGCAATGTAATTATAGCAGTTTATTTATCGGCATAACTTACGTTGACTTAATTCTGTAATGTAGACATAGCCTAACTCTCCTGAGGAAGCAACAGAGGGTCCTGTGGCACCTTTTAAGACTAACAGAAGTATTGGGAGCATAAACTTTCGTGGGTAAGAACCTCACTTCTTCAGATGCAAGTAATGGAAATCTCCAGAGGCAGGTATAAATCAGTATGGAGATAACGAGGTTAGTTCAATCAGGGAGGGTGAGGTGCTCTGCTAGCAGTTGAGGTGTGAACACCAAGGGAGGAGAAACTGCTTCTGTAGTTGGATAGCCATTCACAGTCTTTGTTCAATCCTGATCTGATGGAGTCAAATTTGCAAATGAACTGGAGCTCAGCAGTTTCTCTTTGGAGTCTGGTCCTGAAGTTTTTTTGCTGTAAGATGGCTACCTTTACATCTGCTATTGTGTGGCCAGGGAGGTTGAAGTGTTCTCCTACACACCTCAACTGCTAGCAGAGCACCTCACCCTCCCTGATTGAACTAACCTCGTTATCTCCATACTGATTTATACCTGCCTCTGGAGATTTCCATTACTTGCATCTGAAGAAGTGAGGTTCTTACCCACGAAAGCTTATGCTCCCAATACTTCTGTTAGTCTTAAAAGGTGCCACAGGACCCTCTGTTGCTTTTTACAGATTCAGACTAATACGGCTACCCCTCTGATACTTGTCTCCTGAGGAAGTTGATCCAGTAGGCATAGTCAGAGTATGCCTAACTCTTCACAAAATAAATAGGATCAAATGAAAGAGCAGGCCCTCCCTCATAACAATGGTTTGTGTAGTCATCCAGGATATGGGAGATCCCTCGGTGAAGTCACCCTTCTGCCTGATTAACAGAAGAGATTTGAACAGGTATATATATAATTATATAATGGAGATATCCCATCTCCTAGAACTGGAAGGGACCTTGAAAGGTCATCGAGTCCAGCCCCCTGCCTTCACTAGCAGGACCAAGTACTGATTTTGCCCCAGATCCCTAAGTGGCCCCCTCAAGGATTGAACTCACAACCCTGGGTTTAGCAGGCCAATGCTCAAACCACTGAGCTATCCCTCCCCCCCGTATCAACCACCTCTCAGTTGAGTGCCCTAGCCAGCAGACTATGGAATTTCTGATGTGGGTCTTCTGTTGAAGCTGTTTCTCTATGGATTAAATAATTAAAGAGACATTGGGTCACAGGGAGAGCAAGCATAAACATGAGAATGTATCTACAGCCTGGTGGCTAGAGAATTCACCCAAGGTGTGGGAGACCCAGGATTCTGCTCCTTGCTTCAACAACTCTTTGGATAAATAACTGAAGTGGAACAGTTTCAACTGATGAGATTGAGGAAGCCCCACCTCAGTCTGTGCCATATCCCAGAAGTTAGAGCACTCACTTGAGAGATGGCAGAGCCTTTTTCAAATGCCTTCTCATCAGTTGGTGGGAGGACTTGAAATAGAGGTCTTCCACACCCTAGGTAAATATCCTATTCACTGGTCATTCTCTTCCTCCCTACACTATGTGTCTTGGAAGAAACACCTTAGGGGATGCCTAACTCCAGGAGGTTCACATCTGAGAATCCCAAACAGAGATAGGCATTTTCCTCAGCCCAGATTTAGGCACTGTACTCTGTCAGAGAGGCAGAGCTTAGGACACACCTCTCCTTGGCATCTCCCATTGGCTAGTTTAGGCACTGAGCTGCCTAGCATGCTGACATTTGTGAATCCAATTCTTAGGTGCCTGTCTCTGTACATCGATTGTATAGAAATCCCAGTGATACTTAATCTTACATACTTAATAGTCAGGCATTGTGATGCTCAGCATAACAACACTTAAGTCCCTTTGTGAATCAAGTTTTGTGAATCCAATTATACTCTAAGGCCCTGATTTGGCAACTCTTTATAGTCTCCCCTCTATAGGAAAATGAAATGAATCAGATTCAGACTTATAGATTTTAAGACGGGAAGGAACCATTATGATCACCTAGTTTGATCTGTGTAACAGAATCTCACAAAATAATTTTGGCATCAAGCTCATGATTTCTGTTTGAGCTATAGCATATTTTTCAGAAAGAAAACCACTCTCACCTCAAAGATTCCAAGTGAGAGGAAATCTACCACATCTGTAGGTAAGTTGTTAATTGCTCTCACTTTTAAAAATGTGTACTTTTGCATCAGCAGCCACCTTATAACTTTTAGTCCAGTGGCTAGAGCACATGCCTGGGATGTGAGAGAGCCAGGTTCAAGTACCCTCTTTGCTAGCGGGAGAGAATAGGGGTAAATGTTCTAGCCACTGACACATGGGATATACTGATATGGAGCACCTTCAGTCTCTCTTGTTGAAACTGTTCCACTCTGTATAAATAATTAAAGAGTTACTGAAGCAGTGGGACCAAACCCTGCCCTAACCATGCTACAGACAGCGTCTCTCCTCCCCTCCCCTCTCAAATCATTAATTGTTTATCCAAAGTGGAATAGCTTCACAGGAGAGATTGTGCTAGCTTTTCCCCCTTTGTTTCACAGATATTATGCAGGACACAGCAGGCAGCTATAACCATTGGAATATTTTTTTCACTGACGTCCAATCTCATGCGTAGATAGCAGCAGTGATTCTTCAAATGACCAAAGGCACAGTCCTGCTGCACATGCACCATGTCCTGAATATCCTCAATGGTTCCAAGTGCTGCAGACCAGAAAAACTTTGGACAATACCATGGCTGGGTGGCCTATGCAGACAAGACTTAGCAATGGGTCAGGGCAAATCTACTCCATGCAAGCCTCCACACCTGTAAACAATTCCATCCCCTGAAGCAGCATCAAGTGCACATTAAACATGAAAGGATGGGAAAGGAGACTGGGGGACACACCTACTGTTGTGTTGGAAGTTTATTGTTTGGAACTCGTTTTACAGTTTGCACTGTTCATGCACTTTGTTTTGTTAAAGGTTTTGTTCTTGATTTATTGCTGGTGTTTTGGAGTGCTAATGTCAGCTGGCCTGCCTGACAATGATTTAATATTGTGCTTTTCTAATATAGGTTCAAAAATAAAGGCTTTTATTTTATTAAGAAATGTTATTACCATTACATAATGTAATGTATATTTCAAATAATAAAGATAAACTCATGATAAAGGACAACTCAGAAGTTGTATACAAACACTTTTTCTACATCAAGCCATACTGTAACTCTACAGTTCTCACCCCTCACCCCCATTTCCTAACCAGTCATGTCATTCATAACTAAAATGCATGGCAGTCCTGCCCCCCACCTCCTCACACTCATACATAATTTCATTGTGTGATGTGACAGTACTTCATTTACGGTAAAGACGGTACAAGCACATTCATAAATACACTACTCTCC
The DNA here is from genome assembly GCF_027887155.1 of Malaclemys terrapin pileata. NCBI lineage: Eukaryota > Metazoa > Chordata > Testudines > Emydidae > Malaclemys > Malaclemys terrapin. Next base: position 163,853,297 of record NC_071506.1, read on the forward strand.
CTCTTCTATTGGTCCATGCAGGTCCATAATGTAGGAGCATAGACCATCCCTGATTTGTTTTTCCCAGATACACCCTGCCCCAGCTCTGATAGGTGCACTTTCTGGTTGTGTGTACTGGTTCAGCAATCCATTACTGTCATAGCTCCATTTAGAGGCAAATGAGTCACCTTTGGCTTCACAAATATAATGAAGATCACAGCAAGCTATAATAATGCAGACAGCAGTGATGAAACAGGCATCCAAACGTACCTGAAAACAGCACCAGTGGGGTTTCAGTCTGCCAAATGCTCATTTAACCACCATTCTGCATCTGCTGAAAGTGTAATTAAACCTTTTGCCAGGGCTTCTGAGATCAGGATGTGGTTTCATAAGCCAAGGCAAAAGAGGATATGCAGGGACCCATAGAATAACAGTGGGGACAGTAACTCCATTAATGACAATGTCATTTGGTGGGAATAGTGTCCCAGCCTATCCGTGAATGTAGACTCCCAATTGTAGGAAAAGCCTGGCATCATGAACTTTTTTAGTGCAGCCCATGCTGGAATCTATAAATCAGCCTTTGTGGTCCACAATGGCCTGCATATTAATGGTGAAGTACACTTCGTGGTTTACATACTCATGTGCTCCTGGAGGAAGGCACACTATTGGCACAAATCTCATCTATGGCCCCAGCACAGTTTGGAAACCCCATTCTCTCAAAATTAGTAATTACTTCAGGGATATTGTTTATGCCCACCACTTTTGGGTAAATCACATGCCTGATTGCCTCCAAAACTCTGCCACCATTTTACCCAGAGTTAGTTTTCCAACACTGAACCGGTTAGCACAGACCTGTAGCAGTCTGGGATAGCCAGCTTCCAGTCAGTTATAGCAACCTACTTCTGGACTAAAACAACAAGGAGTCCTTAGTATCTAAGGTGCCACAAGGACTCCTCGTTGTTTTTGCTGTTACAGACTAACACGGCTACCACTCTGAAACCTGTTACTTCTGGACTGCAATTTCTGCCTTCATGTGTGTGTAGTGATGCTGGAGGGTTGGGACAAGCTGTTTACAAAGCACTGGGAATGTAGCTTTCTTCATGCAAAGGTTCTGGACCGACTGCTGTCCATCCCAGGTCTGCATGTCTATGTGATCCCACAAGTCTGTGCTTGTGGCCCTGTGCCAGAAGCGCCAGTCAATAGAGGGGCGATCAGCAGCTACATTGAGAGTCATGAACAGCATCAGCCAGTTCCATTCTTCCATGTGTGTATCGTCCTCCTCCTCCTCCATCAGACACTTTCTATAGGTCACAAACCACCACCGGACTGTCCACCAGCTTTGCCCATTTGCTGGAACAGGAGTGAAAGCACAAGCAAAATAAGCTGTCCAAATGGTGACTCCTCCATGTTGCTGGCTCCAGTTGCCAGGAGGATGCAGCCCCAATAGATGGCTCAGCAAGACCTGTTGGGAACTTGGCAGTCTATGACAACTTCCTGTAGCAGGTGGAGTGGACAGTCAAGTTTTCCTACACTGCACCACTAATGAGGCGCTAGAGCAGCCATATCTGGGTTGGGCACTAGAAAGCCTAGGATATTGTGATTTGACTTGGGTCTGCATACTGCAGTGTGGTTGCTGGAACCCTGGGTTTGGGACCCGGGTCCAGAAATTCTAAACTTGGGGTCAAAATGCAGTGTGGACGCTCAAGTCTTGGGCTTGCAAACCCAGGGTCTGCAGACTCAAGCCCCACTATCCTGGGCTTACATTGCAGTATAGATATACCCTCGGGGTGTGTCTGCACTGTAATAAAAAAAATTGTGGCACTGAGTCTCAGAACCTGGATCAGCTGATTTGGGCTTGCGGGGCTGGGACTGCAGAGTTAAAAATAGCAATCTAGATATCTGGGCTCTGAGACCACCTCCCTTGTGTAGTCTCAGCCCAGATGCCAGCCCAAGCCCAAATGTCTACATTGCAATTTTATAACCCTGCTGCCTGAGCTCCGAAAGTCTGAATCTTTTATTGGGTCTCTTATTGCAGACTGTAAACAACTCCAGAGAGGTACCAATTCCTATGGAGAATTTCATATATTAGTTCAAACTGAATTTTCCAGAGACTAGGAAACAAAGAAAGGCATTTTGGTGTTAAAGGATGAGTTTGAATGAACACAGGCTTCCTTTTAATTCAGCATCTGGACAGGATCTTTGTTTCTAAGGGGACCCAAATCATTGCTAAAGGGTTGAAAGGGATGTTGGCCTACTGGACTCCCCATGTGGCAGATGAACCCTTTATTTCTTAAACCCAATATGTTTAGTAAGCATGTCATCATCATCATCATCATGTTCCTATTACGACTCTGGCGTTTAGGGCAGTGACGAAGCTCCTCCACTTAGTAAGCATGTAGCAACTTTTATTTTGTATGTGTGTTCTCTAAGATGCTTTTATTCTTGGGATAAACATACTGTACTGACAAAGATGTGTGATAACTTGTAACTGCTGAAAATAGATTGGTCATAGCCCTTGGAGAGAAAGCAACACATAACAGCTGGTTTTAGGCAAACTGGCTTGCTGAGTTTATCACAGTGTTTGTCAAAGGGCTGTGCAGCCTTGAAATCCCCAGTTAGAAGAGAGTAGGACATAGGTCCCTCCCTAGAGAGAGGTGATGCCTGGAGACCTGAGACATGACTGTGGCCTCCTGAAGGGGAGCACATAGTGGGGAATACAGGTGTGGTTACCTTGAAACAGTGACAGGGTGTGCTTAATCTATGGGGAAAGCTGAGCAGTCAGCACTGGTCCCACTGGCTAGGTGATTGAGCCTAGATCTGAGCTCTCAGAAGGGCATGCTAGACTGAGGATCTGCACCCTAAGGGTGTGCCTACAGAACCCAGACCAGGGCCAGAGCCTGGACTCTGTTCAGACTCCAGTGGCTTAAAACTCATGGGGATTCACTGTTCAGATCCCCTCACAGCTGTCTGAAAAGTGCTTGGGGGAGGTATTCAATTATATTTGTGATCAGTGGCTCCCACAGCTGTATGCACATTACTCACAGAATGCACCACTAGCAGGGCCAAGGCTGCCTGGGGGTTGGGGACAAAAAAGTGGCAATTTGTCTCTGGTCCCCAATTTGAGAGGGACCCAGGGGTGAAATTAACGTTAAACACTTACTGGTACGGGGCCCCAGCTCCGGGACCCCAGAAGGGGCGGGTCCTCAGGTGGAAGGGACAGGGCTGGGGGGCCAGCCCATCTGTGCTGCCTGGCCCGCACCACCTGGGAGCCCCAGGCTCTTTTAAATCGCTAGCTCCAGGGCAGCTGCTCCTTTTACCCCTCCCTCCCGTCAGCGGCTCAGGGGCAAAAGGGGCACTAACATTTTGCACACCCCCTCCCCCCATTGGCAGCCCTGCCCCTGATGTGCGGGGGGCAAAAGGGGCAGCGAAATTAAAGCATTGCCGCAGCTGCGCTTTAACGTCGGCTGCGTATGGGACAGTACCGGCAGCCACTTTTTACCAGTACACCGTACCAGCCCACTTTCACCCCTGGAGGGACCCCAAACCAAATGGTTTTGTGACCCTGCATGCCAGTTGCAACACCACTCACTGAAATTTGGTCCAGCAGTCTCTCCATTACCATGAAGGAGGTACCAGTCCAAACAAGAGTGGGGCCATGCAAAGTTAAAGTGAGAGTGGTTCAATTGCCTACAATGTGAAAAATGTCTAGAGGCACCCCAGTTTGTGATGGTATGACTGGCATTTGGCTGTGTTAAAATGTGCTTTGTTCAAATAAGCCCACCTGTCAACAGACTGGGACATAGGCCATCAGGCTTCATGGTTGGAGCAGGAGCCAGCCCCAGTGGTCACAGTCCAAATGCCACAGCCCAAGGTCAAAGCAAAGTCAGAGCTGGGGATCAATGCCGAATCCCAGAGTCCAAGTCAGAGTCCAAATGTCAGAGCCAAGGGTCAAGAAAGAATCAGAGCTAGGAATCAGAACTGAGAATCAGAACCAGATTTCCTGGAGTCAGGGAAAGCAGGAGCAGAGCTGGTTCCAAGGCAGGAGCAAGGATGGGACAGCACTGGAACAAGGCTGGATGCAGGACAGGGTCTAGGCTGGAGCAATGCAGGAGCAGGGCTTGGACTTAGGTGAGCACAAGGAGGTAGAGAATCCATGGGCATGTGCACTGAGCAGTCACTGATCCTCTGTAGCTGTGGGCTTAAGAGCAAGCCACCTGGCTGCCTTAGCTAATCAAGTGGTTCTGCTGTGACTTAGCTGCAATTGTTGGCTGCCTAATGAATTGGGAGCTACAGCTGCAGGTCCTCATTCCTGACAGTAACCTACCTTTTAAGGGTTCCTCCTAAGTACCCTTGTTTCTCAGGTTTGGTGACATTCTTGCAGCAGATCTGGGGCGTGGATATTTTCCACTGCTTCCTGGGAATGTTTATCAAGGTCGTAATCTTCCTAGTCTACTATGTACTGGATTTTCCCTCTAAGCTGTCATGAATCCAGGATCTGTCTAACTAAGTATTCTTCCTATCTCTGGACAGTAATGATAGGGGGATGGAGTGAAGCAGAACAGGAACAAATTCTTGGGAAAGGATTTAAGGAGGGAGACATGGAACATAGGGTGGGTCCTGAGGGATTCAAGTAATTGCAACTGAATGCCACAGGGTTGATCCATTCCAGAATCCTAAACTGGCCCAGATATTGGTGGTCTAACATAGCTGACAGATGAGTTGACCTAAGATTCCATATGGATAGCCAGACCTTGTCCTCAACAGGAAGTTTGGGGGTGGCTTGGTGCTTCTGATCAGCATGATGCTTGCACGTCTTGTTGGCAGATGGTAGATGTTTCTTCAGCACTAGAAGTACTTGGCAAAGGTGGGCAGTCAAGTCTGTGACAGTGGGTACTGGAGATCCTACGGGGTTGTGTGGGTGAAACTGAGGGTGACACCTGTAACTGGAGGGGAAAAAAAGGGTTTTGAGAAGTGGAGGTTGAGGTGGCATTATTATATACAAATTCCACATGGGAAAGCAGGGGAACCCAGTTGTCTTGATGATAGTTCATGAAATAACAAAAATATTGTTCAAAGACATGGTTAACCCAGTCTGTTTGCCCCTTGGTGGGTGGGTGGGTGATAAGCAGTTAAGATGAGGGATTCTATACCCAGAAGTCTTAGAAACTCCCACCAGAAATGGGAGATGAACTGAGTCTTGGTCTGACATGATGCCAGTTCACAGTTAGAAAAAATGTTCCCCAGGAAAACTGTGTCGTTTCTGGAATGGTAGGGATGGTGTGGCATGGGACAAAGTGTGTCATTTTTGTACCTCTGGAGGCCAGATGGTCAGCCTCAGACTAACTGTTTTAATTGGAAAGTTTTAACTAAAAGAGTTCAACAGTTTCCAAGAACCAGATTAGAGAAAACTATATTGTTTTGTCCACATTAAAAAATAATTCAACAACCTTTTTTTTCTTTTTTTAAGAAGCTTTAGTGCCCCCATACTACCATTTGTCATTCCCTGTGCAAATCCACCCACATGTGGCCAATGTATGCACCTTTGGGGGAAAAATCAGTTTCCATATGCTTGATAGAGAGTGCTTAGAGCTTCACAGATAAAATTTCTGAAGATTCCATCTGCCACTGAGTGTGCTTTGGCCCGAAGTGGCAGGTGCTGAGACTTTTCCTCCAACTGCTACTCCAGGCTATTGCAGGGAAGGGGCAGGTACCAAAAATGAGAGCAGACTCTCTCTCCTGTGCTGTCATTTACCTTCTGCTGGCACCCAGGTAGCATGGATAGGAGCTGGGCAAAATTTTTCAGATGAGTAGTTTATTCACCAAAAATATGCAGTTTTGGCTGATCCAAAATTTGACACAAATTTGTTTAATAGTTTCAGCCAAAAACCTTTTGGCGCTAGATTTATAAGAGGACTTAGGTGCAACTCACAAAACAGCTTAAGGAAATGATGGTGTTCCCCAACCACCCTTATAATCTTTAGCCCATTGGTTAGGGCACTCACCTGGGATGTGGGAGACCCAGATTAGATTCCGTGCTCTGAAACAAGGATTTGAATCCAGGTTTCTCACCTCCCAGGTGAGTACCCTCATAACCAGGCTATACAGTATCATGCGTGCTCTCTCTGGCTATGTCTACATAGAATAACCAAAACACAGCAGCAAGTCCCAGAGCCTGGGTCAACTGACTTGGGCTCATGCTATGAGGCTAAAAATGTCAGTGTAGACATTCAGGTCCAGGTTCTGAGACACTCTGAGTTCAGAGCCCAGGCTCTAGTGCCCAAGTGTAACAGTATTGGATAGAAGAGGAGAGAACAGAACTCATGGTCTCCTGGCTTGTAGATGAGTATCCCTTCCATAAGACTATTTTATTAGAACTCCTTAGGAAGCTTCACAATGTGCTAGCAACCTATAGTAGAGAACAGCACTGCAGCATTCCACTTAATTCCCAAAATAAAGTCTAACAGCTTTTTACATTTAAAAAAGATTGCCCTTTTCAGTACTATGCACTAATTTTCACTGCGGAAATTCCAGTTATATACATTTAAAGTGCCTCTGTGTTTCCTGTTTTTTAACTCTGTTGCAACTTTGACTATAGCATATGTGACATACCCAGGGTACAATCTGGACTGATGAACAGCTGTGTCCCCTCAGTTCTCCAACCTGAGGTGTTCCTTACACTGTTTTTTAGTGAGAGCTATCACTTCTGGTCTGCTCACACACAGTCCCCAGTATTCCAGAGTGGTAGCCGTGTTAGTCTGTATCAGCAAAAACAACAAGGAGTACTTGTGGCACCTTAGAGACTAACACATGTATTTGGGCATAAGCTTTCATGGGCTAAAACAACACTTCATCAGATGCATGGAGTGGAAAATACAGTATACAGATATATATATATATATATATATACACACACACACACACACACACAGCATATGAAAAGATGGGGTTGCCTTACCAATTCTAATGAGACAATTCAATTAAAGTGAGCTATTAATTAAATTTGCCAATTGGACACCATCAGATTAGACCTGAATAAAGACTGGGAGTGGATGGGTCATTACACAAACTAAAAACTATTTCCCCATGCTAATTTTTCCCCTACTGTTACTCACACCTTCTTGTCAACTGTTTGAAATAGGCCACCCTGATTACCACTATAAAAGTGAATTTTCCTCCTGCTGATAGTAGCCCACTTTAATTGAATTGTCTTGTTAGAATTGGTAAGGCAACCCCCATCTTTTCATGGACCCTGTATATATCTTCCTACTGTATTTTCCACTCCATGCATCTAATGAAGTGGTTTTTAGCCCACAAAAGCTTATGCCCAAATAAATTTGTTAGTCTCTGAGGCCTGGTCTACACTACGGGTTTAGGTCGACTTTAGCAGCGTTAAACCGAATTAAGCCTGGACACGTCCACACAACGAGGCCCTTTCTTTCGACTTAAAGGGCCCTTTAAACCGGTTTCTTTACACCACCTCCGACGAGGGGATTAGCGATAAAACCGGCCTTTGCGGGTCGGAATTGGGGTAGTGTGGACGGAATTCGATGTTATTGGCCTCCGGGAGCTATCCCACAGTGCTTCATTGTGACCGCTCTGGACAGCGCTCTCAACTCAGATGCACTGACCAGGTAGACAGGAAAAGACCCGCGAAGGTTTGAATTTCATTTCCTGTTTGCCCAGCGTGGAGAGCACAGGTGACCACGCAGAGCTCATCAGCACAGGTAACCGTCATGGAGTCCTCCCAGGATCGCAAAAGAGCTCCAGCATGGACCGAACGGGAGGTACGAGATCTGCTCGCCATATGGGGAGATGAAGCAGTGATAGCTGAACTCCGTAGCAGTAAAAGAAATGGAAAAGTATTAGAAAAGATCTCCAAGGCCATGAAGGACCGAGGCCATAACAGGGACACACAGCAGTGCCGCGTGAAAATTAAGGAGCTACGGCAAGCCTACCACAAAGCCAGAGAAGCAAACGGAAGGTCCGGGGCAGAGCCGCAAACTTGCCGCTACTACGCGGAGCTGCATGCGATCCTAGGGGGTGCAGCCACCACTACCCCAACCGTGTGCTATGACTCTCTCACTGGAGAAACACACAGGGAAGACGGTTCGGGGAACGAGGAAGATGACGATGGAGGTACTGTAGGTAGCTCACAGCAGCAAGGAAGCGGAGAAACCGGTTTCCCCAACAGCCAGGATATGTTTGTGACACTGGACCTGGAACCAGTAACCCCCGAACTCACCCAAGACCCTCAGGGCACACAGGAGACCTCTGGTGAGTGTAACTTTGTAAATATTTGTAAACATTACAAAAAAAAAGCAAGCAAGTCTGTTAACGTGTATGGGGATGGAGCGGAAATCCTCCAGGGACATCTCCAGAAAGCTCTCCTGGTTGAAATGGGGTGATTTTATTAAGGGGGACATTCAGAGGCGCCCGTTCCTGCTATTCTGACCAGAAATGTTCCCCGCTGTTAACCACGCGGTGGGGGGGAGGGGTGAAGTGATCATCCCAGAGAATCGTGTGTGTGTGTGTGGGGGGGGGGGTGGTTTACTTGTGTTTGTGCCGCATGTTAACCGGGAAACCGCAGCCCCCTCCTTTTACATTGAAACCCCATTTTAAATGGACAACCCAATTCATCCTTGATATGGGAAATGCGCTGCTGTTTGCAACCTTTCCCGCATGTTAAGAAGGTTAAAAAAGCCAAAACACTGTGGCCTACGATGGCTGCCTGCAAGCCGAAATATGCGACCTTGTAATGAAAGAGTGTACTCATTGTTCCCTAAAATGTGTCTTTTTTAACCACCTCTCCCTTCTCCTCCACCAGCTGCAAATGTTTCTCCTTCGCAGAGGCTCGTGAACATTAGAAAGAGAAAACGTAAGATGAGGGACGAGATGTTCACGGAGCTGCAGATGTCCGCCCAGGCTGATAGAGCACAGCAGAATGCGTGGAGGCAGTCAATGTCGGAGATGAGAAAAGCCCAACATGAACGAGAGGAGAGGTGGCGGGCTGAAGACGATAGGTGGCGTCAGCTTGCAGACAGACGGCAAGAGGCAATGCTCCATCTGCTGGAGCATCAAAGTGATATGCTCGAGCGTATGGTTGAGTTGCAGGAAAGGCAGCAGGAGCAGAGACCGCCGCTACAGCCCCTGTTTAACCAACAGCCCTCCTCCCCAAGTTCCATAGCCTCCTCACCCAGACGCCCAAGAACACGGTGGGGGGGCCTCCGTCCACCCAGTCACTCCACCCCAGATGATCGCCCAAGCATCAGAAGGCTGGGCTTCAATAAGAGTTAAAGTTTTAAAATGCAGTGTGTCCTTTTCCATCCCTCCTCCCCCACCCATCCCAGCTACCTTGGCAATTATCCCCCTACCTCTGTAAGGAACTAATAAAGAATGCATGAATGTGAAAAAACAATGACTTTATTGCCTCTGCAAGCGGGAGGGGAGGGGAGGGGAGAGTGGGGTGGGGTGGTTGGTTTACAGGGAAGTAGAGTGAACCGGGTCGGGGGGGGGGGGTTGGAGGGTTCATCAAGGAGAAACAAACAGAAGTTTCACACAGTAGCCTGGCCAGTCACAAAACTCGTTTTCAAAGCTTCTCTGATGCGCACCGCGCCCTGCTGTGCTCCTCTAACCGCCCTGGTGTCTGGCTGCGCGTAATCAGCGGCCAGGCGAGTTGCCTCAACCTCCCACCCCACCATAAAGGTCTCCCCCTTACTCTCACAGATATTGTGGAGCGCACAGCAAGCAGCAATAACAATGGGGATATTCTTTTCGCTGAGGTCTGAGCGAGTCAGTAAGCTGCGCCAGCGCGCTTTTAAACGTCCAAATGCACATTCCACCACCATTCGGCACTTGCTCAGCCTGTAGTTGAACAGGTCCTGACTCCTGTCCAGGCTGCCTGTGTACGGCTTCATGAGCCATGGCATTAAGGGGTAGGCTGGGTCCCCAAGGATAACGATAGGCATTTCAACATCCCCAATGGTCACTTTCTGGTCCGGGAAGAAAGTCCCTTCCTCCAGCTTTCGAAACAGAGCAGAGTTCCTGAAGACGCGAGCATCATGTACCTTTCCCGGCCATCCCACGTTGATGTTGGTGAAACGTCCCTTGTGATCCACCAGGGCTTGCAGCAGCATTGAAAAGTACCCCTTGCGGTTTACGTAGTCGGTGGCTTGGTGCTCCGGTGACAAGATAGGGATATGGGTTCCGTCTATGGCCCCGCCACAGTTTGGGAATCCCATTTCAGCAAAACCATCCACTATTGACTGCACGTTGCCCAGAGTCACTACCCTTGCTATCACCAGGTCTTTCATTGCCCTGGCAAATTGGATCACAGCGGCCCCCACAGTAGATTTGCCCACTCCAAATTGATTCCCGACTGACCGGTAGCTGTCTGGCGTTGCAAGCTTCCACAGGGCTATCGCCACTCGCTTCTCAACTGTGAGGGCTGCTCTCATCTTGGTATCCTGGCGTTTCAGGGCAGGGGAAAGCAAGTCACAAAGTTCCATGAAAGTGCCCTTACGCATGCGAAAGTTTCGCAGCCCACTGGGAATCGTCCCATACCTGCAGCACGATGCAGTCCCACCAGTCTGTGCTTGTTTCCCGGGCCCAGAATCGGCGTTCCACGGTATCAACCTGCCCCAGTGACACCATGATTTCCACATTGCTGGGGCCTGTGCCTTGTGAGAGGTCTATGGCCATGTCAATTTCCTCATCACTCTCGTCGCCGTGCTGCAATCGCCTCCTCGCCTGGTCCGGGTTTCGCCTTGGCATGTTCTGGCTCTGCATATACTCCAGGACAATGCGCGTGGTGTTCATAGTGCTCATAATTGCCGCGGTGATCTGAGCGGGCTCCATGATCCCAGTGCTAGCTATGGCGCCTGGTCAGAAAAAAGGCGCGAAAGTAGTATCTGATGGACCAGGAGAAGGAGGGCGGGAGGGAGGGAGGGCGGGAGGGCCGAGTGACGACATGGCGTACAGGTACAGGAACAGGGAGAAACACAAACAACTGTCACACAGAATGGTCCCCCCAAAGATTAAACTGGAAACCCTGGGCTTAGCAGGCCGTTGATTTCATGGAGGAAGGGGAAGCAAATGAACACAGAACAAATCTATTTTTTACATCTTAAGGTGGCAGCCGACGCTGCAGCATGAGTGACAGCCATACCAGTACGATGATGATGGGTACCAATCATAATATACCATGATCTGCCAAAAGGCAAGGGGCTGCTGCTGTGTAGCAATGCAGCCCCACGTCTGCCAGCCCCACGTCCGCCAGCACCCAGCATCGCCCTCGGCCTCTTCTGGGTGCTTAGCAGACAATATTGGGCAATTGGCAGAAAATAGTATATTATGACTGGTAACCGTCATCATCAAAACAGTAGCATGTCTGCCCAGGTGGCCATGATTGACAGCCATACCAGTATGACGACGACGGGTACCAGTCATAATATAGCATCGCCTGGAAGGGGCTGGTGCAATGCAGCACTACGGCTGCCAGCCCCACGGCTATCACTCATGCTACACCGTCTACCGCCAAAAGGCAGTTAGCAGCTGCTGCTGTGTAGCAATGCAGTCCCACGTCTGCCGGCACCCAGAGGACATATGGTGACGGTGAGCTCAGCTGAGCTGAGCGGGCTCCATGCTTGCCGTGGTATGTTGTCTGCACAGGTAACCCAGGTAAAAAGGCGCGAATCTATTGTCTGCCGTTGCTGTGACGAGGGGGGAGGGGCCTGACGACATGTACCCAGAACCGCCCGCGACACTGTTTTGCATCATCCGGGCATTGGGATCTCAACCCAGAATTCAAAGAAAAGGCGCGAACCGCTTCTCGGCTCGAGCTGTGGCGCAAACGTAGTATCTGACGGCCTAGGGGAAGGAGGGAGGGGGGCCGAGTGACGACATGGCATACAGGCACAGGGAATTAAAATAAAGAACGGTGGCTGTGCATCAGGGAGAGACACAAACAACTGTCACAGACTGGTCCCCCCCAAAGATTAAACTGAAAACCCTGGGTTTAGCAGGCCGTTGATTTGACGGAGGGAGGGGGAAGCAAATGAATACAGAGAAAATCTATTTTTTTACATCTTAAGACGACGGCGCAGCGTGACTGATAGCCCTCGGCATCTTTCTGGGTGCTTGGCAGCAAATACGGGGCGGTGTATGACGATGGTCTTCAGGCCTATTGCACGAGCTGCTGCTCAGGGAAGACTCTGCTAATGTGCGATGACCCGACTTGTAATAGGCCGGCTAACAGTCATAATACACCATTTACTGCCAAAAGGCAAGCCCCACGGCTGCCAGCACCCAGATCGCCGATGAAGGCTACCAGTCTACTGCACCGTCTACCGCCAAAAGGCAGTTAGCAGCTGCTGCTGTGTAGCAATGCAGTCCCACGTCTGCCAGCACCAAGAGGACATATGGTGACGGTGAGCTCAGCTGTGCTGAGCGGGCTCCATGTTGTCTGCACAGGTAACCCAGGTAACCCAGATAAAAAGGCGCGAATCTATTGTCTGCCGTTGCTGTGACGGGGGAGGGAGGGGCCTGACAACATGTACCCAGAACCGCCCGCGACACTGTTTTGCATCATCCGGGCATTGGGATCTCAACCCAGAATTCCAAGGGGCGGCGGAGACTGCGGGAACTGTGGGATAGCTGTGGGATAGCTACCCATAGTGCAATGCTCCGGAAGTCGACGCTAGCCTCGTACTGTGGACGCGGTCTGCCGACTAGAGCACCTAGAGCATTTTATTGTGTGGACATACACAATCGGCTGTATACAACCGATTTCAATAAAACCGGCTTCTATAAATTCGAACTAATTTCGTAGTGTAGACATACCCTAAGGTGCCACAAGTACTCCTCGTTGTTTTTGCAGTCTCCAGTATGTAAGTTACTCCCAGTTATATTGTATGAGTGCTATAGCCAGCCACTCTTGAATTCTACTGCAGAGCAACACCAGTAAACTCCCAGTCCCAGACTTTCCCCAGTAATGCGTGTCTTGTACTGCCCGGCTTTCTCCTGGACACTACAAGCTCATATAAAGTCATCATTTATTAATATAAAATTATATGCACAAATCCTGTTATCCCAAATGGAGTTTCCCAAACCCTTAAATCCAAAGAACACTGGTTTAGATAAAACAAACAAGTTTATTAACTACAAAAGGATATAGTTTAAGTGATAAGTAATGAGGCATAAAAGTCAGAAGTTGTTACATTAACAATAAAAGTAAAATGCAACTAATGCCTAACTTAATAAAATAGAGTGAATACAAAGCAAAGGTCTCTCTCACCAGATGTTTCAGAAGTCTTACTGCCTGAACTTATTTCAGTCAGGATCCCTCCCCCAGTCCAATGCTGCTTCCTTTGTTCTTCAAGTATCATAGGTGCCGTGAGCAAAGAGAAAGGGAGGAATGATTTGGGGCATCTGCTTTCCCTTCTTATAGTTCTTTCTCTTCTTCAAGAAGCATCTCCAGCTGAGGTTCAGGAGACAGAAAATCTGTGAGGATAGGAATGCCAAGCTATTTCTTTGTCAACATGTAGATATTTCATCCACACCTTCTTTCCTGCCAAAGAGTGGCCATTTAACCAGATGATGGTCCATTTGATTTTGTTTACACCTGGCTGAGGCATCAGCTTGCCTTTTGTCTCTGGGAAACTGGTTTGTGGTTGCTCTCCAGACTTGGAACATGTCTTAAGTTATACCATACAGAGGAATCTTATAACTTTACATACAGTGTTGCCACATATATTTTACCAGGACAATAAAGATCAACAAATGCTGAATTTTCAAATGATACTTCACAAGCCATACTTTGTACAAAATTTATCATAATCCTGTGAAAGGGGAGAACACAAGGGTACAGACCAATACAGAGTAGCTTTCCCTGCCCCATAATGTTACTTAGGGTATGTCTACACTGCAATTAAAAAGATGTGACTGGCCCATGCCAGCTGACTCTGAGCCCTGGGGCTGTTCCATTGCAGTGTAGATTTCTGGGCTCGGGCTGCAGCCCCTTCCATCCTGAAGATGAGGGGTAACAGGCCCCTCAACAGCCCAGCATGTTCTTGTGTAGGTATCCCCACACCATGTGGGGGTAGGGGGAGAGGCAAGGCCAAGGTGGCAGTCCACGTTGTAGGATGCCTAGGATCCCAATTTGCCTCAATCCAGGTCTGGGAGGGAAGTACCCTAAAAATGGGTTGTGTTTGGGTTAAGCCAGAGAGAAAGAAATCCACTGATAAGACTATTTTTTGTCCTTTGTAAGGATGTTCATAAATTGGAGAGAATTAAGAAGACAGGAAAACCTACCCAATGGTAAAGTTCAAGCCCTATTCAAGCTTGAGTAAGCTCCATCTATTTAGTTTATCCAAGCCAAGATTAAGAGGTGACTGACCACAGGGGGAACAAATTTAATAGCAGAGGGCTCTTTAATCCAGCAAATTTAACAATATCGACTGCCTGGAAGCTGAAGCTAGATAAATTCAGACTAAAAATAAGGCACAAAATTTTAAGTGAGGGTAATTAATCATTAGAACAATTTATCTAGGGATGTAGAGGATTCTCCATTACATGAAGTCTTTAAATCAATACTTGCTGTTTTTCCAAAAACAGATGCTCAACCAGAAATTATAGTCTTGATGCTAGAATCACTTGGTGAAGTGTTATGGTCTGTTATGCAGGAGGTTGGGCTAGATCATAAATCTCTTCTGACCTTAAAATCTAAACCTGTGAGCATGTGGAGAAAGCCCTACACTGAAGATTGGTGTTTGTGAGACAGACTGTTTTGACCTGAGACAACCAACCTGGTCTGGGCAAATGCTTTTGAAGGAGTTTTAGGTCAGGGCTTCCAAAGAGGATGGGGGAAAGCTCCTTCCCTACCCTATGACCAGGGAGAAGGACTCAGAACAAGAGGAAGTGCTTAATGACTGTTTTTGTTTTGAACTCTTCCAGGGTAAACAAAAAGAAATTATTTTCATTTGTCCAAATGGCCAAATGCAGCAACTGCTTCCTGATACTATGCTGAATCAGCCATGGTTATGGACTGCCTGGTCCCTCAGTACATAGAGCAGAGTTCCTACCCACTGCCTCATAACTCAAGAGCTAGGAGTGCTTTTCTGTGCTGCAGCAGGCTGGTGAGCAGCCACTGTTCTGGCTAGCAGTCCCCACACCCAGTCAAGGAGATCTTCCCCTGGGTTTATAAAGGAGAAGGAGTGGGATAGAATGAAACTGGTAGAAGGGAGTGTGATGGGTTCGGTCACAGAGACCCCCCTTGGGACTGTCACCTGATGTGCTAAGACTACCTCTGAGCCCGTTTTCTCTGCCAGTTTGGGCCTCCAGAACCCTGTCTTGTTGATCCAGATATGTTAATCTGCTGCAACACAGATCCAGGGTCTGACCCACACCCCGAAAGCTGCAGACTTAACTGAAAACGCTTAAGTGCTCCTGTCTCCAGCACGCAGGTACCCAGCTCCCAATGAGATCCAAACCCCAAATGAATCCGTTTTACTCTGTATAAAGCTTATACAGGGTAAACTCATAAATTGTCCGCCCTCTATAACACAGATAGAGAGATATGCACAGCTGTTTGCTCCCCCAGGTATTAGTTATTTACTCTAGGTTAATTAATACGTAAAAATGATTGTATTAAATATAAAAAGTAGGATTTAAGTGGTTTCAAGTAATAACAGACAGAACAAAGTAAGTTAACAAGCAAAATAAAACAAAACACGCAAGTCTAAGCCTAATACATTAAGAAACTGATTACAGATGAAATCTCACCCCCAGAGATGTTTCAATAAGCTTCTTTCGTGGACTGGACTCCTTCCTAGTCTGGGTCCAGCAATCACTCACACCCCTGTATTTACTGTCTTTTGTTCCAGTTTCTTTCAGGCATCTCTTTGGAGTGGAGAGGCCATCTCTTAAGCCAGCTGAAGACAAAATGGAGAGGTTTCCAGGGCTTTTTATATTCTCTCTCTTGTGGGCAGAAACCCCTTTGTTCTTCTATGCAAAGTTACAGCAACAAGATGGAGTTTGTAGCCATCTGGGCAAGTCACATGTCCATGAATGATTCAGCTTTTTGCAGGTTGACACCTTACTTGACCTCCTTTGTACAAGATTTGGTGCAACTATGGGACCTTGGTTGCAACAATATATATATATATATATATATATATGGAGATATACCTATCTCAGAACTGGTAGGGACCTTGAAAGGTCATCAAGTCCAGCACCCTGCCTTTACTAGCAGGACCAAGTACTGATTTTTTGCCCCAGATCCCTAAGTGGCCCCCCTCAAGGATTGAACTCACAACCCTGGGTTTAGCAGGCCAATGCGCAAACCACTGAGCTATCCCACCCCCCAGGAGCTCTACGGTCACAGTTCATGTCAATAATGTCACACGCTCCTCCTGAACTTACTGCCAGAGACTTGGACACTGTCCATGGTGGAGGCAGTATATTTAAAAGTCCTCTTTTCTGGACAGGACATCTGCTACCCAGTTATCCTTTCCTTTAATATGCATAATCTCCACGTCAAATTCCTACAGGACCAGACTCCAGCTTAGCAGTTTGGAGTGCCCTTAGTCTGGTAAAGCCATACCAAAGGTGAATGGTCAGTTAGAATCCTGAACCTCCTATTGAAGAGGCAAGGCCTTAGTTGTTTGACGGCCCACACAATGGCATAGAACTCCTTCTCTATGACAGAGTAATTCTGTTCAGCAGGAGACAGCTTTTTGCTTAGGAAGGCAACGGGATGCTTCTTGCTGTCTTCATCGGCACAGCACCAAACCCTGTGTCTGATGCATCAGTAAATAATTCAAAAGACCAGCACAGGCTCCACAGACAAAAGTGCTTTTACCTTGTTGAAGCCTTTCTGGCACACCTCTGATCAAATTACCTTATTAGGTTGATGCTTTTTACATAAGTCTGTGATTGAGGATACATCATCACTGAACCCCTCCACAAACCTCCTGTAATAGTTTGCCAAGCCTATAAAGGATTGGACTTGCCTTTTAGTTGGGGGTATGGGTCATCTTACAATGTTTTCCACCTTAAGAGGGTTGGGGGATATTTTGCTGCCCCCTACCCAGATAAGGGACTTTGGCTGCCCCTATCTTGCAGAGAGTTTCGCGGTTAGCCCAACTTTTTTGAGCTTTGATAGCAGAACTCCCAAGTGCTCCTGGTACTCACCCCAGGTGTTGCTGAATACAGCAACGTCATCTATGTATGCCCTAGCATAATTCTGCAAACCACTTAACACTCTGTTGACCAGGTTCTGGAAGGTTGCACCATAATTTACCAGGCCAAAATTCATAGAGCCCTGTATCAGTGATAAAAGCTGATTTTTGTTGTACCTCCCCTTCCAAAGGGAACTGCCAGTAACCTCTGGTTAGATCAAAGGTACTGAGGTACTTGGCTTGGCATGTCATCAATCCTTGGCATGGAGTATGCATCTGTTACAGCGACAGCATTGAGTTTCCTATAGTCTACACAAAATCTTACAGTGCCATCCCTTTGGGGACCAAGACCACAGGGCAAACCCACGCAGTGTCAGATTCCTTAATCAGCCTGTAGCGGGGCAGTCACCCCACTCTGGCCCTAAAAGGGTTAAAAATCAGCCCTTGGAGAGGGCTGGGGCAGAGAGCCAATCAGAAAAGGCTGAGAGACAGCCACGCTGGGCCCTATAAAAGGGCTGCAGGGCCAGAAGGCAGGCAGTCTGTCTCTAGCCTTGGAGAGAGATGGACCTGTCTGCCTGAAAGAGCAAATGATACCTTACACAGTGCAATGCTGGGGAAGGGCAGGAGGAGCTGTGGGAGCTCCAGCCTGGCAGATCCCCAGGCAGAGACCTTGCTGTCAGGCCAGAGGAGGTACTAGGGCTGTGAGGAGGCAGCCAGGGGTGGAAGAGGCAACAGGGTCCAACACCCTGGCTGATGATGAATGGCCACTTCAGACTGCAGTTTGCCCCTGGGGAAAGGGGCTAGATGAAGACTGGCAGTGGGTAACTGAGGCGAGGTGGGCTTAGGGTATTAGGGTTCCCTGGGGAGGGGAGGACCCTGAATATGGGGCAGTACACAGGAGAAGGGGCACCATGGGCTGGGAGGGACGCGGAACCTGAAGTATAGTGGTGGAGATTGATAATGAAAAGACAAGTAGCAGCAGGAGAGACACTGGCCAGCAGGAGGCACACGGAGGCTGGGATGAGCTAATTCCCGGATGACCAGCAGGAGGCACCACAGCAGTGAGAGCACGACCTGTTACACACACACACCCAGATCCAACATGCTTTGTACCTCAGCCCGAATTTGCTCCTTCACCTTGCTGGTGGCCCTGTAAGGGGGAGAGGGCTGAGCCCCTTTCTTGAGGATTCTATGGGACAGCAAGTGTGTTCTCCCTGGCTTGTTGGAAAATACCTCACTGTACCTTTGCAGTGTTGACAATGCTTCCCCCTTTTTGACTAGTGTCAGCTCACTACAGATTTCCATACTTTCCAGAGTTGACCCATTGTGGCATTCAGCCATCAAATTAGTGAGTGGATGTGCCTTGGTTTCCCCTTCGACACAACAGATCATGTTTACCCCAGCCACTCTACTGTGATAGGCCTTGAGTCTGTTTACATGTATCAATTGGGGCACAGTATCATCAAGGGGATTTTTAACTTTTGTGACAAAGTTCCTCCTCTACCTTGGTGGATCCTACGCTTTCTGATGGATTTGCTCGCCTCAGAGGTTCATGGCAGTCCTCAGTTTGGCCCCTTTGATTCAGCTTTTTGCAGGCCAATGTCATTGTTTACATGTTAGTTTGAACGTTCTCAGGAAAGCTCAGATGTAGATTGGTATCTTCCAAAGTCCGTTGTCAGTTAAGTGTTTCTTGACTGGGCACTTACTGAGAATAGTCCTTTCTCAAGAAGCT
Source organism: Malaclemys terrapin pileata (assembly GCF_027887155.1). Classification (NCBI taxonomy): domain Eukaryota; kingdom Metazoa; phylum Chordata; order Testudines; family Emydidae; genus Malaclemys; species Malaclemys terrapin. Next base: position 163,872,182 of record NC_071506.1, read on the forward strand.
GACAAAATGCTTCACTGAGGCTACTGAGGGGTTGGCTACACTTGCAAGTTACAGCGCATTAAAGCAGCCCCGGGTGCACTAGCTCACTCCCCGTCCACACTGGCAAAGTACGTAGAGCGCTCTGACTCTGCAGCTAGAGCGCTCCTGGTACTCCACCTCAGCAAGAGGAATAATGTTTGCTGCGCCTTGGCTACAACACCCAGGCATCAGTGTGGACAAGGTGTTGCATTACTGTGCTCTGATCAGCCTCCGGAAATGCCCCATAATCCCTTTAGGGCTGGGGGTCTTCTCCAAGCCTAGGGGGCTCCTGACCAGGGCCGCTGCTGCCAGAAAGTCTTCCATCAAGCCCACCTCCATCCTCAGGGTGGTGGGTCGGTGTCAAAAAACCCAGGCCTTCTCACGGGGCAGAAGTATGTGGACAAACTGTTTGATGACAACATGCTCAGCCACATCAATCGCAAAGTGTCTCTTGGGCTGGAGCCACTGACAGCAGGTGCACCGAAACCTGGGGTCAGGCTCCCAGCAGGTCTGTCTTCCCCCAGAACCACTGTTGAAAGGTCTTGGGGGTGATATCCAAGGAGTCAAGTATGGTTGCCGTTATGTGCCCATAGTCCCAGGCTTCATCATTGGGTAGCCCGTGATAAATGGCCTGAGCTGTCCCCATCAGGTATGGGGCCAAGAGCATGATGCATTGGTCTGCAGGTCCCCTGGCTACCAAGGAAACCCATATAAAAGTCACCAAGAAGGCTTCTGGGTCATCCTCAGGCCCCATTTTTAGTAAGCCACACTGTATCTCGGGCAGCCGGCGTCATCACTTCTCTAGGAGTGGAATCACCGGGCTGAGCAGTGGGGCTGCAAGCTGCTGGAGGCACTACTGCTGCTGTTCTTGCTGTTGGGCCCTTAGATCAACTGCTGCTCCTTGGCTCCTAATTGCTGCACCAGCTGCTGCTACTGTTGGAGCTGGGTGGCCTGCTGCTGGCTTTCCACCCACCACTTCATCAGCTTATCCAGCTCCATTCTGGCAGTTTGGGGCTAGAGGCAGGTTGGTAGCACAACAAAACCCTTTTTCTCAGGGATGGGGCACTGTGTAGGAAGGGACAGCCACGAACCTCTATCAGTCTCAGAGGGACGCCACACTGCCTCAGTACAATTTGCCTATAAATGCAAGGCTCAATAGAGGGATTAGCAGTCTCAGGGCTCTGACCCGCTGGGCAGGGCAAAGCAATAAGCAGTTTAGGGGCTCTGGCCCTCTGGGCAGGATGGAGCACCAAGCAGTTTAAAGGCTCTGGCCTTCTGGGCAGCAGTGGGTAAGAGGACACTGGCCCACCCTGCTCCACCAGGTCCCAGCCCAGGGTCTTGACAATGGAAGACTGCTCCACCACTGAGTCAGAAGGGATCCCATCGAAACATACTGACCTAGCTCTGGCAACACAACCAGACTAAACGACTAAGTGTCCATGGGCTGCTTCCTACTATCCCCGCTCCATGTCCTCAGGTGTACCTCCATCTCCTCAGGTTCTTCTGTCTCCCTGGGGTACACGGCCAGCAGCACTCCCAGTAGCTCCTTCGGGTACTGGTCAGTCGGCAGTCCCAGCACTTCCTCTGGGTCCTCGGTGCTGTAGAGCTCCATTTCAGACACAGGGCTTGGCTGTGGGCAAGAGATATCTGCTTCCTTCAGTTCTCACACAATTGAGTTGCAGGGTCTGCCTTTTAAACTTCCTTTCCTGTCCCTTTGCTTCTGGTGGGGAGCATGGCTTGCCTGGCTCCACCTACCAGGGAGTGGAGAGTGGTTTCTCCCTCTCAATCTCAGAGGGAGGCCACACCCCATCATTACAGAGACAAATATACAAGGAGAGTCTGGAGGGCTATTTCATCACTTGCCTTAAGCATCTCTCCGGTAATGTTATCCTCTCTAGCTGCTTTCCCATTTTTAAGTTTATGATGACTTTTCTAACTTCTTCCATTGTAATGTCTCCTAAATCAATATCAAGCTCTAGTGGTAGATCTCCATCACGTATTTCTATCCATTCACTTGGGATTGGGCTATTAGAATCATAGGGTTAGAAGGGACGTAAGGGTCATCTAGTCTAACCCCTTGCCAAGATTTGTTGTGTCTAAACCATTCAAGACAGGGGGCTATCCAGCCTTGAAAAGCTCTAGGGAAGGAGCTTCCACAACCTCCCTAGGCAATTTGTAGTGGTGTCCTACTCTTCTTACAGTTAGGAAATTTCCTGAAACATAATCTAAATCTGCTGTGCTGTAGTTTGAACACATTGCCTCTTGTCCTGTCCTCTTTGGCAAGAGAACAACTTTTCTCCATCTTTTTATGGCAGCCTTTCAAGTAGTTGTAGACCGCTATCATGTCTCCCTTAATCTCCTCTTTTCCAAACTAAACATATCCAGTTCCTTCAGCCTTTGCTCATATAGCTTGCACATCTCTTTGATCACCTTTGTCACTTGCCTCTGGATCCTTTCCAATTTCTCTACATCCTTTCTATACATTGGTGACCAAAATTGAACACAGTATTCCAGTTGTGGCCTAACCAGTGCCAAGTAGAGTGGTATTATCACCTCCCATGACTTGCATCTTATGCCTCTGTTAATGCAATCTCAAATTGCATTTGCTTTTTTTGCAACAGCATTGTGTTGCTGACTCATGTTGAGGTTGTGATCCACCACAACTCCCAGATCCTTCTCAGCGGTGCTCCTGTCCCCCCCCCCCCCACTCACCCACTCCCCAATTCTGTATTTGTGCATTTGGTTTTTCTTCCTTAAGTGTAGCACCTTACATTTGTTGTTGCATTTCAATTTGTTGTTTATAGCCCAATTCTCCAATTTACCAAGATCCCTTTGAATTTTAGTTCTATCTTCCAAAGTGTTTGCAAATCCCTCCCTTTCCCTCCCCTCAACTTTGTGTCACCTACAAATTTGATCAGCATGCTCTCAACTCCTACATCTAGGTAATAAATAAAGATGTTAAATAACACCCAACTCAGAAGAAATCCCTATGGAACCCCACTTTACACTTTCTTCCAATATGGCATCATTCCATTAATAGTTACTCTTTGTTTGCAGTTCTTTAACCAATTACGTATCCACTTAATGGTAGTTCCTCTGAGCCTACATTTCTTCAGCATACTTATCAGAATATCATGTGGGATGTCGTCAAAAGCCTTGCTAAAGTAGAGGTATATTATGTCTGCTGCATTCCCCATATCCACCGAACCAGACCTCCATGATGGCACTCTCTGAAATGCTTCCAATTCCAGGCTCAGGGACAGTTAGACAGGCAGAACTGCAGGGTCTCAATACGTGGATGAGAGGATAGTCTTGGGAGGAGGGTTTAGGTTTATTAGGAACTGGGGAACCTTTTGGGAAAGGAGGAACTTATACAGGAAGGATGGGCTCCACCTAAACCATAATGGAACCAGATTGCTGGCATGTAAAATTAAAAAGGTTGTAGAGGAGTTTTTAAACTAAGGGCTGGGTAAAAGACAACACACAGTTCGGACAGAGACATCCTATCAGGGAGGCTCTATTAACAGAGAGTTTCTATATCCTAGTAAAGAGAAGAGGATAGAAGTTGATAAAAGTACAGGTAAGGAACTGAAGAGAAACAGTCAAATGAAAGAGTCCCATTCAATTACATCACATGAAGGCAGACAACTAAAAGGTGACAAATTTTACAAGGGCTTAGAAACAAATGCTAGAAGTTTAAATACTAAGATGGGTGAACTTGAGTGCCTGATATTAAATAAGGATATTGATATAATAGGCACCACAGAAACTTGGTGGAATGATGACAAACAATAGGACACTAATACCAGGGTATTAAATATATAGGAATGAAAGAACTGGTTGTGCAGGTTGGGGAGTGGCACTATATGTGCACGAAATCACAGAGTCAAATATCATAAAAATCTTTAAATGAATCAGTCTGTACCATAAAAATCTCTATGGATAAAAAGGTCACACTTGAATAATAAAAATATAGCAGTAGAAATATACTGACCACCTGACCAGGATGGTGAGGGGGATTGTGAAATGCTCAGGGAGATTAGAAAGGTCATAAAAATAAAAACCCTTAATAATAATGGAGGATTTCAACTATGCCCATATTGACTGTGTACATGTCTCCTCAGGACAGGATGCAGAAATAAAGATCCTAGACATCATTAATGACTACTTCTTGGAGCAGCTATTCCCAGAACCCACAAAGGGGAGAGGCAATTCTTGATTTAGTCCTAAGAGGAGCACAGGATCTAGTCCAAGAGGTGAATACAGCTGAACTGCTCATTAATAGTGATCATCAAATAATTAAATTTAATATCTTGAGGGGCGGGATTATGAAAGAAGACCACCATTGTAGCATTTAATGTCAGAAAGGGGAACAAAACAAAAATGAAGCAGCTAGTTAAACAGAAATTTAAAGGAACAGTCACAAGAGTGAAATGCCTGTAAACTGCATGGAAACTTTTTTAAAAACACCATAATAGAGGCTCAAATTAAATTCATACCCCAACTTTACAAAAATTGGGAAGAGGACCCAAAAAATGCCACCATGGCTAAACAGAGTAAAAGAAGAGGTTAGAGGCAAAATTGGAAGTTAAATCCTACTGAGGAAAATAGAAAGGAGCATAAATTCTGGCAAGTCAAATGTAAAAGTATAATTAGGCAGGCCAGAAAGGAATTTGGAGAGCAACTAACAAAAGGTTCAAAAACTTATTTTTTTTTTTTACTGTAAGTACATGAGAATCAGGAAGCCTGCCAAACAATCGGGGGCCACCAGATGATCAAGGTGCTAAAAGGAGCACTTAAGGAAGACAAATTCATTTGCAGAGAAGCTAAATGAATTCTTTGCATTGGTCTTCACTGCAGAGGATTTGAGGGAGATTCCCACATCTGAGCCATTCTTTTTAGGTGACAAATCTGAGCAACTGTCCCATATGGAAGTGTCAATAGAGGAGATTTTTGAAATATATTGATAAATTAAACAGCAATAAGTCACCAGGACCAGATAGTATTCACCCAAGAGTTCTGAAGGAACTCATAAGAAATTGCAGAAATACTAACTGTGGTATCAGAGTAGCAGCCGGGTTAGTCTGTATCCGCAAAAAGAAGAACAGGAGTACTTGCCAAATGTACATGGCAGAGGGGCATTGCTGGCACACGATGGCATATATCACATTGGTAGATGTGCAGGTGAACGAGCCCCTGATGGTATGGCTGATGTGATTAGGTCCTATGATGATGTCACTTGAATAGATATGTGGACAGAGTTGGCATCAGGGTTTGTTACAAGGATAGGTTCCTGGGTTAGTGGTTTTGTTCAATGTGATATATGCCATCATGTGCCAGCAATGCCCCTCTGCCATGTACATTGGCCAAACCGGACAGTCTCTACGCAAAAGAATTAATGGACACAAATCTGACATCAGGAATCAAAATACTCAAAAACCAGTGGGAGAACACTTTAACCTGTCTGGTCATTCAGTGACAGACCTGCGGGTGGCTATATTACAACAGAAAAACTTCAAAAACAGACTCCAACGAGAGACTGCTGAGCTAGAATGGATATGCAAACTAGACACAATCAACTCAGGATTGAATAAGGACTGGGAATGGCTGAGTCATTACAAACATTGAATCTATCTCCCCTTGTAAGTATTCTCACACTTCTTATCAAACTGTCTGTACTGGGCTAGCTTGATTATCACTTCAAAAGTTTTTTTTTCCTCTTAATTAATTGGCCTCTCAGAGTTGGTAAGACAACTCCCACCTGTTTATGCTCTCTGTATGTGTGTATATATACCTCCTCAATATATGTTCCATTCTATATGCATCCGAAGAAGTGGGCTGTAGTCCACGAAAGCTTATGCTCTAATAAATTTGTTAGTCTCTAAGGTGCCACAAGTACTCCTGTTCTTCTTTTAACTGTGGTATGTAACCTATTACTTAAATCTGCTTCTGTACTGGTAACAGACTGATAACACCAAAACTATAATGTGACGTCAATTTTTTAAAAAAGCTCCAGAGGCGATCTTGGTCATGACAGCCTAACTTCAGTACCAGGCAAAGTGGTTGAAGCTATAATTAAAAACAGAATGATCAGACACATAGATGGACACAATTTTCTGGGGACGAGTGAGACACGGATTTTGTAAATGGAAGTCATGACTCACCAATCTATTACAATTTTTTGACGGGGATCAGACATGTGAACAAGGGTGATCCAGTGGATATAGTGTAATTGGAATTTCAGAAAGCCTTTGAAAAGGTCCCCCAACAAAAGCTCTTAAGCAAAGTAAGCCGTCATGTGCTAAGAGGGAAGGTCCTCTCATTGATCAGTAATTGATTAAAAGACAGGAAATAGCAAACAAAATGTTAGGAACCAAAAGTAAAAGAATGGATAATAAGACCGTAAATATCATAATGCCACTGTATAAACCCACAGAACACCCACACTTTGAATACTGACTGTAGTTCTGGTCACTTCATCTCAAAAAAGATATTAGAAATTGAAAAGGTAAAGAGAAGAGCAAGAAAAATGAGTAAGGGTATGGAACAGCTTCCATATAGAAGAGAGATTAAAAAGACTAGGATTGCTCAGCTTGGAAAAGAGACAACTAACAGGGGATATGATAGAGGTCTATAAAATCATGAATATTGCGGAGAAAGTAAATAACACTTCCTTATTTACCCCTTCTCATAACACAAGAACCAGAGGTCACCAATGAAATTAATAAATTGCAGGTTTAAAAACAAACAAAAGAAAGTTCTTCTTCACACAATGCACAGTCAACCTGTGGAACTTGTTGCCAGGGGATGTTGTGAAGGCCAAAACTATAACTGGATTCAAAAAAGAATTGGACCTATCCTTCATGAATTTATCTATCAATGGCTATTAGAGAAAGTGGTCAAGGATGCATCCCCATCTGGATGTCCCCAAGCCTCTGACTGCCAGATGCTGGGACTAGATGACAGGGGATGAATCACTTGATGATTGCTTTGTTCTGTTCATTCTCTTTGAAGCAGCTGGCATCGGCCACTTTCAGTGGAGAGGATACTGGGCTGGATGGAACATTGGTCTGATCTGACCTAGGATAGCCATTCTTATGTTCTAATCCCCAAAAACCAGATTCATAGATTACAAGGCCAGAAAGGTCCACTGTGAACATCTAGTCTGACCTCTTGTCTAACTGAGGCCATAGAACCTTCCCCAAATAATTACTCAAGATAGTCGAATCCAAAGCAGACTGCAAAGAGTTACAAAGTGCTCTCACAAAACTGATAGACCATTGGTCTGACACAGTATGGTTGTTTTTATGTTCTTAACCAAAGTAAATAACTACACAATCAATCCAAACATATAACGCATATTCATTTGATCCTAAATAAAACAAGTTATCAGTTGGCTTTATTGGGAATCATTTAAACTCATTAGCTTTAATAGCTAAATAAAGTCTGCTGCCTTCCCAAGTTATCAGCTCCAACAGTAACAGGGCGTTATCGAGCTGTATGCCAGTTGATATATTTACATTCCAGGCAAACATTTGATATAGGTAAATTTTTCAAAGTGCCTAAATGATTTAAAAGCCAAGTATCTCTGTAAGTCAGTGGGACACAGAAACCCAAGTAGAACTGGGCAAAATTTTTCAGCTGGAAAAAAAAAAAAAATGCAATTTTGGGTTGACTAAAACATTTCACAAATTTGTGTTTAATTCAAATTGTTTTAGTTGAAAAAACAATTTTGAAAATAAAAGCATTTAACATTTTATAAATATTTTGATTCAAGATGACTTTTCATTTCCAATTATATTAAATGCTATTCAAACTAAACTAATTTTTTTCTACTTTTGGTTTGCTGAAAATTTTTTAAAATTTGTTTCTGGTAGACCTGAAATGAAAATTCATTTTTTTCTCCAGTTCAGCCAGCAAAGTGAAACATCAGTTGTTTGCACAGCTCTATCCTTAAATCATGTAGGCACTTTTGAAAATTTTACCCAAAATCTATAATATCAAATCTACCCAAATTATAGGTGGTTAGATGATAACCAATCTCTTTCCCGCCCCACTCCTCCCAACACAGTGTTATGTGAGCTATTCCAATATGATTCAGACTAATACATCTTGTTACAGAAAAAAATCAAATACATTTAAGTGAAAATAATTTAGAATTGACACATACTTCCCAACATATAAAATATTTGTATAAGTAATCTTTCAGTCAATGAGATTATTTAACCTAAGACTCTCTTAGGTGCTTGAGAAACTAATCTTTAGGCACCCTAAGAAATGCTGTGGGTTCCATCCACATTTACCACATTCTTGACTACATACACTCATGCTTGCTACCAGTTACCATCTGAAGTTTTAAAAAGTACAAAAATGCTAAGGTAGAAGCATTCTTCGACTAATAAAGGGGGAATTAACACAGCAAAGTTGATAACTAAATTGGATAATTGTCACTATTCTTGTAGGCTAACACTGAACTTGCTGGCTGGCTAGATGTTACTAACTTGTACATGTTAAATCTTAGCTACTGCTGAACTCCTAGCCTTTGGTGTCCACACAGGAATGTGGAGGAAGCACAGGCCTCTTTGTCAAGCAAGGTGACATTGGATGTCCAGAAGAAATTGCCCCCCCCCCCCTTTAGATGGCGGCTGAGCTGGTTCCTCAGCCACTGAACTTCACTTCGGCATCATTTTGGTGAATCAGAGTGGGGCATGCCCCTTCTGAAGTCACTGGCATCTCTCAATTTGATTACATCATCTTTATACAAACAGATCTTCCCCTGCTAGTAAATGGTGGTTTAGACTGACATTAGTGAATTTCCATCTAAAAACGTACAGCTAGTCAATCTGTCCGCAGATCCCAAAATAGCCAGTCCAGGAGTTCAATTCTAATTGTGTCCCCAGACATTCAAAACCATCCCACAAAAGTTCCACCTAACCTCCCACCCCCAAAAAATACCAAGCTAACAAAAAGCCTGAACCAAAAATATGAAAATACTCAGACATCCAACTAAACACACAAAGCAAACCTTCCTTATTCTTAAGTAACTGTTCTTCTGTTCTAAGTTTCCCTTTTTATAAATTTGGTATGTAGCAGCTATAAGCAGTCCAACTTTGAACAGGATTTTTCACAAAGTCTGGGTGAAAAGTTAAACTTCTAAAGAATAACTCAGAGTAAAATAAAGTCTGACTACGTAAAATCATGACTTTGGGTTTAATTTTCATGTAGAAGCATCTGTCATACTTACATTAGCTACAGCACTATTTCTACCCTGGTGGTTCAGGAAATAGACTCTAAATCCATCCCTATCCAGGTCTGCCTTAGAATATGCTAAACTATCTGTATGATGATGCATTTAGCTGTGACACTTGGAGTACCTTTCCCAGACCTGAAGAAGAGCTCTGTGTGGCTCGAAAGTTTGTCTCTCTCACCAACAGGAGTTGGTCCAAAAAAATACATTACCTCCCCCTCCCTCCCCCCATCTCTGTAATAGCAGAAGTGCAGTTTTGCAGGTGTATGCTGCATCCACACTAGGAGTCCTATGCTGGTATACCACACTGCAAAGGATTACACTAGCAAAGTGCTCCTAGAGTAGCCCAGGTCTCAGGTTACTTAGGCCTATGGTTTTATAGGAGAGGAAGCAAAGGGGAACCCAGTTTTCCTGTCTTTGTCTCTTTTATACACTTTATTTCACTCATTCCAAGTTATCCCGGGAGGGAAGACCCAAAGATATTTGTCAATACGGCTATCCAAAACTCAATCTACTTTGTTGCAGAGCAAATAAAAAAGAAGCAAATTGTAATTCCATTTAGCTTCAAATAAGTTTTCTTTAGTTTGGTCAACATAGCAAGGACACCCACCCCTAGAAAAAAAGTTGTTCCAGAAAGCCATAAAAGACTTCATTTTGAAGGCAGAGTAGGCTAAAAAGCTTTCTTTCTAATCAAAAAGAATTAAACTGGAAGGTAGAGAGAATAAAACTCCTAGTTTGATTGGTTTTCTCCCTGCCTGCAAAAGTCAACGAGAAGCAACTGCGGTCTCTGTAGAATTAATCAAACCATAGACAATTTTGTTAAATGAAAGTAACACTTTGTTTTTAAACTCCATCCCTGGAATAAACATTAGTTAATAAATGAAAGACTATAATAGGTAAAGACATGGAATACTTGTGAATTCTTCTTACAGTCTACTCATCTAATCAGGATGCACTTATAATTAGGAAATCCTCTTAACTGGGACATCTCCCAGGAAACCAATTTAGCCTAATGATCATGAATGACAAGGATGACAGGCTATCCACTTGGGCATTCCAATTATAAGGATTATAAAGATTCTGCTGACTTTCTATATTCTTTATCACCCACCTCCTCTTGCTAAATAATAATAAGAAAAAGTTAGATTCATTAGCAAAATAGAATGCTAGCTTCTATGGAGTTTGAGAGAACTGTAGACCAGGATTCTCTTTTATGAAAGATCAGGATATCTTAATAAACCATTCCAATTACCATACAGCATCATGAAAAGTTTCTTGTATAAAGTACTATTGATTGAATGAGCATTCAGATTCAGAGTAGCAGCTGTGTTAGTCTGTATCCGCAAAAAGAACAGGAGTACTTGTGGCACCTTAGAGACTAACAAATTTATTAGAGCATAAGCTTTCATGGGCTACAGCCCACTTCTTCGGATGCATATAGAATGGAACATATATTGAGGAGATATATATACACACATACAGAGAGCATAAACAGGTGGGAGTTGTCTTACCAACTCTGAGAGGCCAATTAAGTAAGTGAAAAAAACTTTTGAAGTGATAATCAAGATAGCTCAGTACAGACAGTTTGATAAGAAGTGTGAGAATACTTACAAGGGGAGATAGATTCAATGTTTGTAATGGCTCAGCCATTCCTAGTCTTTATTCAATCCTAAATTGATTGTATCTAGTTTGCATATCAATTCCAGCTCAGCAGTCTCTCATTGGAGTCTGTTTTTGAAGTTTTTCTGTTGTAAGATTGCTACCCGCAGGTCTGTCATTGAATGACCAGACAGGTTAAAGTGTTCTCCCACTGGTTTTTGAGTATTATGATTCCTGATGTCAGATTTGTGTCCATTAATTCTTTTGTGTAGAGACTGTCTGGTTTGGCCAATGTACATGGCAGAGGGGCACTGCTGGCACATGATGGCATATATGGTAGATGTGCAGGTGAACGAGCCCCTGATGGTATGGCTGATGTGATTAGATCCTATGATGTCACTTGAATAGATATGTAGACAGAGTTGGCATCGGGCTTTGTTACAAGGATAGGTTCCTGGGTCAGTGTTTTTGTTCAGTGATGTGTGGTTGCTGGTGAGTATTTATTCCATTCTATATGCATCAAAGAAGTGGGCTATAGCCCACGAAAGCTTATGCTCTAATAAATTTGTTAGTCTCTAAGGTGCCACAAGTACTCCTGTTCTTCATTCAGATTCACTAACCCAAAAAACAAGGGCCAAATTTTCTAGTATGCATTGGCTGCTTTGTACCACTCATGCAACACAAAGTACCCATAAAACCTGGATATCTGCCAAGTTGAGTTGGCCTTATAACTGCTTTGCATCACAGAAGAGCAAAGTCGTAGGTACATATGAGTGATCATAACTCCATTTTATACCATGGTTTCCACTAAAATATATTCTCAGACTATATGAATACAGAACTTCATGTAGTACAGTGTTTAACTTTTCACTGAAACAAATGTAGAATCCTCAGTATAGTTCATCTTTCTAGACTACCTCAATATAATGATTATTATAACTCAATAGATCAATTTGCAGCATAAGAAAAATATTTAATTCTAAAATCCTTATTTATGAAAAATAATGAACTGGGTAAGGTCAAAACCAAAAATGTTTTCTCTATGCCAAGGAAATATCTTTCGAAGATATGTTGATAAAACTTCCTCAGCTTTACAATCTTAATCATACATAGAAAGACATAAGTTGCAATAGAGAAGAACACCACAACAATTTGTAGTTTGCTCTGAGGCACAATTGGAATTTTTCCACTATGGGACAATGAAGTAAACATTCCTTTGGAATGTGTGGAAACGTTGCTAAAGTGCTAGTATTTATAGAATTGTTAGAAAAGCATGAATTCCTGAGACATGCTTTTTGTTCGCCTCATTGACTTGTCTTCAGTCAAAGCATCATGGTAATGTTTTTTGTGACAACTTTTTCTAGAAGATTGGATTCTCTCACTTTTGGGTGCAAATTTTAAGATTAAAAAATGTAAACAATTACTAAAAGAAGGTTACTGTATCAATTAAAAAAATCCATGGCCAGTAATACAAAATAAAGATTTTTTAAAATAAAAGTAAAAAGACTCCTAGAAGTAGTATAGATCCGTTACTGTATGGAGATAGTAAAAATGTCAGTGCTAAGGACAAGGCATTGTAAGATATGAATACATCATTCAGTTTATTTCCAAATGCAGAACATAAATATTTGATATATTTATTTATAAATATTTGATATATTTTCTATTCCAAAAGTAATTAAGATTGCTAAACAACCTCTACTAAAATTAAACACTTTAAGCTCAAGAGGTCTGTATACCTTGCACCCTAGAGTTTTAAAGGAATTGGCAGAGAAGCTGTCAGAATCAATGAATATTAATATTTAATAAACATTAGAATACTGGTGAAATTCTAGGGGATTGGAAGAAAGTTAAACCTTATGGTTATATTTTAAAAAAGGCAAATGAGATTCCTGGATAATTATATGAGCCTATAATTATATATGTGACCTGTTAACCTAACACTGATCCCAGAAAATACCATGGAAAGGCTGTGTGATAGGGTGCACTCACCCCACATTGGATGGGGAAGGGTTAACTTCTCGCTGTGGGCTGAGAAAGCCATGCTCCCACGTGCCTTTGGGCATGCTTCAGGTGCAGCAGTAGTATAAAAGGGAGCAGCCAAGTTCAGTCTGGGCTGACTGCTAGGGAGAAAGGATGTGCCTTGCCAGCTCCAGCCTGGGAGCAGCTGGAACCCCTGACTGCAGAAGCCAAAGGAACCAAGACCCAGACAGATGCCCAAGTGCCTGCGGACACCCGAGAGGGATCAGAGTCGTTGGAAACTGCATGCGCCAAGAGGTCCGGAGATCCTGATGATGCCTTGATGCCAGCTCCAAGAGACATGTAGGAAGTGGCCCAGGGGGGCTAGCTATAGTCCTGTGGGAAGTTGATGTGTTTTGGTTGGAGCCCCATTGTCTTAATGGCAGAGCACTCTGCCACTGTTAGGGCCCTGGGCTGGGACTTGGTGGAGCAGAGGGGGTCTGGGACCTCCTACCCTGGCTGCCCCCTGTCCCACCCCCCTGAGGCAGTGGCCCATTGGCTCTGGCTGCAAGGCCTTACTGCCCTGTGTATAAGGGCAACTCTACTGAATCTGACTATTGGGCCACACAGCCCTGAAACTTGGGGCAGTCCTATTGACTCTGATCGTTGGGCTGTCCAGCCCTGAGGGACAGGGCATCCATATTGACCCTTACCATTAGGTCTTCTAGCCCAGAGGACAAGGTCACCTGAATTGATTCTGACCACTAAACCATACTATCCTGGAGGCAAAGGCAATTATATCAACTCTAGCCATTTGGTCTCACCAGCCTGAGGTAGAAGGTGGCTTGGAGGATAGATGCACTCACCCTGCACTGGACAGGGTTGACTCACCCCATCACAAGCTGACATAAAACAAACTAAAGGATAAGCATATAATTAATGCCAATCGGCATGTTTTTATGTAAAAAAAAAAAAAGTCTTGTAACTTCAAAAAGGATTTTAAAATCCTTTTTGATGAAGTTAAATAAAAAGGTAATGTGACATAAATGTTTTACAGAAGTTCAAATATATTATCTAGTAAAAAACACAACCCAGACAGTTACACTAGTACAAAAACTGTATACCAGGCCTTAGAGTTTGTCTAAGAGTTTGTCTATGTGGCAAAAAGAGATCATAGGGGGGGAGGGATAGCTCAGTGGTTTGAGCATTGGCCTGCTAAACCCAGGGTTGTGAGTTCAATCCTTGAGGGGGCCACTTGGGAATCTGGGGCAAAATCTGTACTTGGTCCTGCTAGTGAAGGCAGGGGGCTGGACTTGATGACCTTTCAAGGTCCCTTCCAGTTCTAGGAGATGGGATATCTCCATAGAATCATAGACTTTAAGGTCAGAAGGGACCATTATGATAGTCTAGTCTGACCTCCTGCACAACGCAGGCCACAGAATCTCACCCACCCACTCCTATATCAAACCCCTAACCTATGTCTGAGCTATTGAAGTCCTCAGATTGTGGTTTAAAGACTTCAAGATGCAGAGAATCCTCCAGCAAGTGACCCGTGCCCCATGCTGCAGAGGAAGGTGAAAAAGCCCTAGGGCCTCTGCCAATCTGCCCTGGAGGAAAATTCCTTCCCGACCCCAAATATGGCGATCAGCTAAACCCTGAGCACGTGAGCAAGACTCACCAGCCAGACACTCAGGAAAGAATTCTCTGTAGTAACTCAGATCCCACCCCATCGAATATCCCATCACAGGCCATTGGGCATATTTACCACTAATATTCAAAGATCAATTAATTGCCAAAATTAGGCTATCCCATCATACCATCCCCTCCATAAACTTATCAAGCTTAGTCTTTAAGCCAGATATGTCTTTTGCCCCATTGCTCCCCTTGGAAGGCTATTCCAGAACTTCACTCCTCTGATGGTTAGAAACCTTTGTCTAATTTCAAGTCTAAACTTCCTGACAGCCAATTTCTATCCATTTGTTCTTGTGTCCACATTGGTACCGAGCTTAAATAATTCCTCTCCCTCCCCGGTATTTATCCTTCTGATATATTTATAGAGAGCAATCATATCTCCCCTCAGCCTTCTTTTGGTTAGGCTAACAAGCCAAGCTCTTTGAGTCTCCTTCCATTCTTCAGATCATCCTAGTAGCCCTTCTCTGTACCTGTTCCAGTTTGAATTCATCCTTCTTAAACGTGGGAGACCAGAACTGCACACAGTATTCCAGATGAGGTCTCACCAGTGCCTTGTATAATGGTACTAACACTTACTTATCTCTACTGGAAATACCTCGCCTGATGCATCCCAAGACCGCATTAGCTTTTTTCACGGCCATATCACATTGGCAGTTCATAGTCATCCTGTGATCAACCAATACTCCGAGGTCCTTCTCCTCCTCTTACTTCCAACTGATGTGTCCCCAGCTTATAACAAAAATTCTTGTTATTAATCCCTAAATGCATAACCTTGCACTTTTCACTATTAAATTTCATCCTATTACTACTACTCCAGTTTACAAGGTCATACAGATCTTCCTGTATGATATCCTGGTCCTTCTCTGTATTGGCAATTCCTCCCAGCTTTGTCTCATCTGCAAACTTTATTAGCACATTCCCACTTTTTGTGCCAAGGCCAGTAATAAAAAGATTACTGAATATTGGTCCCAAAACCGATCCCTGAGGAACTCCACTAGCAACCTCCCTCCAGCCTGACAGTTCACCTTTCAGTACTACCAGCTGTAGTCTCCCCTTTAACCAGTTCCTTATCCACCTTTCAATTTTCATATTGATGCCCATCTTTTCTAATTTAGCTAATAATTCCCCATGTGGAACCATATCAAATGCTGTACTGAAGTAGAGATAAATTTGATCCACTGCATTTCCTTTATCTAAAAAAATCTGTTACCTTCTCAATGAAGGAGATCAGGTTGGTTTGGCAGAGTCTCTTACCGCCCAGGTCAACTGACTCGATCTCCTGGGACTCATGCAATGGCATGAAAATAATAGTGTACACTTTCAGGCTTGGGCTGGAGCCTGGATTCTGAGACACTCCCCCTCACCAGGTTTCAAAGCTGAGGCTCCAGCCCAAGCCCAAACATCTACACTGCTATTTTTAGCCTCATAGCGCAAGCTCTATGAATCTGAGTCAGTTGATCTGGGCTCCAAGACTCGCTGAAGGGGGAGGGGGGCTTTTTTTTGAGGTGTAGATGTATCCCTAGAACTGTCTATTTAGATCATTGGAGAGGTAATTTCATCAGAATCTGAAGTACCCAATAAAGATTTCCAGTAGGGAGCTCTTTAATCTAGCAGAAAAAGGTCTAAAAAAAATGAAATGCCTGGAAATTGAAGCCAGACAAATTCAAAATAAGGCTTAAAAATAAGGCTCTTCTTTTTAAGAGTGATTGTAGGTAAACCAAAGGATGTGGTGAATGTTAAATACAATGGATCCCAAGACTAATCCCTGAAGAACTCCACTAGTATCCTCCCTCCAGCATGACAGTTCACCTGACATAAAAACAGTTATGACTAAGACTAATAAAATGAACATATTTAAACTGAAAAAGTAACTTGATTTTGGCCTAAGATTTAATTTTCAAGAAAAATAACTGGACAGGGTATTGGATGGGGTCAAAAGATGATTACATAAGACTTAAAGCAGGGAATGGGACTGGCTGAGGGTTTCAAGAGTGGAGTCACAGTTTTCGCTTGAACTTTCTTGTGCTACCTGTGGTTATAACACTTAATACAGCTCCTATTAACATCTCTATCAGAAATCTGTATGTGTTTTTTTATTGGGAATTTGGCTGCATGATGCACACCTAGCAGACAATCAAAGTATCCTATTACCAGTTAAGGAATTATATGGATTAAAACAGATGCTTTTACTATACATGCAGATGCCCAGATGTGGGGGTCATGTTTTTGCCATGTTATGTCTATGAATAATGCTATTGTTTGGGGCTAATATTTTCAAAAATCAAGAGAATAAAGTCAGGTTGCTACATCTTCAGCCCATTTTGATACACAAGTTATTTATTTGGGAGCTTAAATTGAGGCCCTATTTTGAATATCTTAGCCTGGATTCCAATGACTTCATGGGATATTTATACAATGATTAGGGCAGAATAATCCATAGAATCACGACAGTTGTCAGGCAGATCATGGTAAGGCTTTTTTTGGGATGCATTAAGGAGAGGTACTTGTAAACTGGGCAGCAGTTCTCTTTCCTACCTCAGAGATCAGTGTTCTAAGTAGAATAAGTTTGTTCCCTTGGAAAGCACTATAACAATGTTTTGGGGTTGTTGTTTTTTTTTGTTTTTTGCTATTTTGGATTGCATTTATTAGGGGAATGCTAACCTGGTTTTCCCCAATTATCTTAACTAAGCCATTAAAAATAAAAGTTGTACTTGAGGGATGGATGAGAAGTGTTGCAAGGAGATGCTACAGTTACATTTCTAGTATCTTAAATTTAAGACCACAGAACCTGCTCCAACCCCAAGCCAGAGCAAAACCAAACAAACCAAAAATCCCCAACCAAAACACTCACACATTGGGGAAGGTTGGAGGTATGCCCATCTACTAAAATAGAAAAATGCACCATCATAAAAGGGCTCAAACTGCTCCAAATTTAGCCAAAAGCATAGGCCTTAAGGAAACCTTTGAAGTATTAGATAGCTTCAAAACTAACCAAAAGTATTTCTACAAACAAAACAAATTTTCAGGAGTGCTATTGTAATGATTAGTGCAAATAAAAAATGTTTGCACACACCATTTTAGTAGACACTGAGTTAGGCAATACAAGTTAAGAGCAAGGCAAAGTCTGAATCATGGAGCTGTCTTTATATTTCTTATTAGGGCCAGATTTAAATACCCCCTACTCGTATTCAGTAGTATCTAACTCCATGAATTTTTCAATGGAGCCATCTGTGGAGCAAGGTATTATTCCTTGTGAGGAGGATATTGGAATTTGGCCCTTAAGGAAAAGATTGAGGGATAGAACATGTCTGTGGAAACTTCTATTTTATAGCATTCTGCATGTCAAACCGACATAAGAATGGTCAGATTAGGTCAGACCAAGGGTCAATCTAGCCCAGTATCTGGTCTTCTGACAGTGGCCAATGCCAGGTGCCCCAGAGGGAATGAACAGAACAGGTAATCATCAAGTGATCCATCCTGTGAGGGTTTAACCCCTGCGTAACAGGGCAGCACGGCCTAGTGGCCAGAGTCCAGAGAAATTAGCCCTCGTCACAGGGCAGTATGGCCTTGTTACTGACTCAGCCATTTTGGGTCCTACCAAAACACGCTGAGGCTTACCGGGGCCGAGATACCAGTCCATCACTCCCCCCGGGTCGCTTCTTACCAGCTCAGCCGTTGGGGTCTCCCACAGGTCTCCTGGTTCTCAGAGTCTCAGTCTCAGGGTCTGTTGCCTCCTCTGGTTCCTCCCAGAGTGGGGCTTCGCACCGGCCTGGAGAGGCCTCGGTTCCCAGTAGCTTCAAGAGTGCGGGCTGGTCCTTGGCTGGAGCTCTCCCTATAGGTGCTTCTCCTGCGGCCAGCAGCTCAGACTGAGCTGAGTTCCCTCTTTTTATACTCCCTGAGCATTTGGAGCATGCCCAGTACGAGTAGGGCGGGACTTCTGCCGACAGCGCTACTTGTCTGGCGCTGCTGGGGCTAGTGCGGGGCTGCCCCATCACATACTCCCTCCGCTTAAGAAGGATCCCCCGGGTTGGTCTGCCCCCTCCTCCCTTGCCTGGAAAAGAAATCCACATTAGCGTGGGCCTTACCAGGGTGATGGAACACCCGGAAGTCGTAGGGTTGAAGGGAGAGGTACCACCGCATAATCCTGAGGTTCACATCCTTCATACTGTGTATCCACCGTGGGGGGGGGGGGGGGGGGCGTGATCCGTGATCAACTTAAAGTTATTCCCCAGCAGGTAATAACGCAGGGCGTCAATGGCCCATCGTACCGCCAGAGCCTCTTTCTCTATTGTCAAATAATGTTGTTCCTGAGGGAACAGTTTACGACTCAGGCATAGCACTGAGTGTTCCTCCCTGTCTACTTCTTGGGATAGCACTGCCCCCAAGCCCGCCTCCGATGCGTCAGTTTGCAGTATAAATTCCTTCTGAAAGTCTGGGTCGTAGGATGGGTTCCCATGTGAGCTGTTCCTTTAGTGTTTCAAAGACTTTCTCGCATTGTTCGGACCACTGAACCTGTTGAGGCTGTGAGTTTTTCGTCAGGTCCGACAGGGGGGGGATGCAAAATCTGGAACGAAAAGGTGGTAATAGCCAGCTAGTCCCAAAAACTGGTATACTTGTTTCTTTGTCTTGGGGACAGGCACCTTTTTGCTAATTAGGGGTGTTAACTTCCCCCCGCCTACCGTGTATCCCATATAGGTTACCTTCTCTTGTCCTAGGTGGCACTTTGCCGGGTTAGCCATGAGGCTGGCCCCTCTGAGGGCTTGCAACACCCCCGCCAGATGGTGTAGGCAGTCCTCCCAGTTGTGGCTGTAGACCATGATGTCATCTATATATGCCGCCGCATACTGGTCGTGGGGGAGTAGGACCTTATTCATCAAGCGCTGAAATGTAGTGGCGGCTCTGTGTAACCCGAACGGCATAGTTACAAATTGGAAGAGGCCAAAGGGTGTAGGGAAGGCCGTCCTCTCCCGGGAGTTTGATGTGTGGGGGATCTGCCAGTATCCCTTAGTTAGATCTATGGTTGACAAATACCTTGCTCCCCTGAGCCGTTCCAGCAATTCGTCTACCTTCGGCATTGGGTATGCATTGAAGCTTTCTGAAGTCGATGCAAAACTGGGTAGTCCCATCGTGTTTCGGGACTAAGACGATGGGGCTGCGCCACTCACTTGTCGATTCCTCCATGACCCCCATCTCCAGCATTGTCTCTAGTTCTTGCCGGACCGTGTCCCACATTTTCCTGGGTAATGGCCAGTGGTTGTCTCTCACCCTTTGACCGGGGTTAGTGAAGATATGATGACTCAGAGTCGTTCGTGCAGGGCGGGCGGATAAAACCTCCGGGAATTCCCCCACTAGTCAGATTACCTCGTAGGGGCCCTGCCACTTGGCCAGAAGTTTTGACTCTGCTGAGGGCAACAAGAGCAGCACCGAGTCGCCTGGGCCAAAACTCCTCCCTCTAGTCCTGCGGTTGTAGAGACGTTCTTGGCCCGCTTGGGCCTGTATCAGGTTCTCCCAGGTGAAGGCCCCTAGTGTTTGGAGCCACTTGCGGAGGTGTAACACACATTGGGTAGTCCCAAGAACTCACATCTCCTGGGCTTCCCACTCCTCCTTCAGGAGGTCCAAGATCCCCCTTGGCTGCCTCCCATACAAGGGTGAGAACCCCGTCGAGGCCTGGGGCACCTCTCATATGGCAAACAGCAAGGTTGGCAACTGGGCATCCCAATGCGAGGGGTCCCCCTCCACGAAGTTCCGTAGCATAGATTTTAGAGTGCCATTGAAGCGTTCCACCAGGCCATCGGTCTGAGGTTGGTAAACAGATGTCCGGAGTGTCCGTATGTGGAGGAGGCGACACAGTTTGGCTATTAGTTTGGAGGACACATTCGTTCCCTGGTCGGTCAGTATTTCCGCAGGTATCCCGACCCTAGCAAAAATCTTCACTAGTTCATTGGCAATTGTCGGTGCTGTTGCCGTTTTTAGGGGCACTGCTTCCGGGTAGCGCATCGCGTAATTTACAATCACTAAGATAAAGCGGTTTCCTGTCTTGCTTCTTTCGAGGGGGCCAACGAGCACTGGCACAGGAGCCAGTGAACAGGGCTGCTAACGGGGGAGTTTGAGTGGGAGTTTACAGGGGGAGGTGGAAGGGGAGGCAGGAGGGCGTAGTGCCCTGTGTGCTGTGTTCCCCCAGGTGCGGAGGGCACAGCTGAGCAGGCGGGCTCAGACAACAGCAGCCATGAGCTAAGCAGCAGGGGACACATTGCAGATGATTGCATGCGGCAGCTGCGGTATGTACATGCTCCTAGTGGCGGTGCCTGAACAGAGGTATGTGTGCATGAAATGCCACCTAATAGAGCTGCTGGAAGAAAAGATCCAAGGTTTGGAGATGCAGGTAGATACCCTGATAGAGTTTAGAAGGGAGTTCGAGCAGCTGATGGAGCAAAGGCAAGGAGTGGTTGAAGGGGAATGCTCAGGGGTACAGGTGGAAGCAGGGGCAAAGACCTGTGAGGGGGGAATGCCAGGGGGAGAACAAGGGCAGTGGAAGCATGTGACCGTGAGAAGCAGGCCAAGGAAAAGGAGGGCCAATGAAGGAGAAATAAATAGAGCTCAGGAACAGGTTTGGGTGTTTGGAAAATGAGGAAGGGGTGCAGCAGGTGGTAACTGAAGGGGGGAGGGGGAGGAAAAAGAAGAGCGGCTAGTCCCATAGAAAGAGGGGAGGAGTTGATGGAGACAGCACCAAATCTGGGCCCCGGGAGATACAGGATGGCATAAGGGGGATTATAAGGGAAAATAGGAATGGACAGGGGTTGCAACTAGAGGGAACTGGGGATAGATTAGTAGATCGCACTGTCACCAGGCAAAGGCAGGTTTACGTGATTGGGGACTCCTTACTGAGGAGGTTAGAGAGGCCTGTGACCAGGGCAGACCCAGAGAACAGAAGGGTGTGCTATCTACCAGGCGCTAAGATACGGGATGTGGACCTGCGGCTGAAAAGGATCCTAAAAGGAGCAGGTAAGAACCCCTTGATCATCCTTCACGTAGGAACGAATGACATGGCTAGGTTCTCGCTAGAGAGAATCAAGGGAGATTATGCAAGGCTGGGGAAGACGCTTAAGGAAATCGAGGCTCAGATCATCTTCAGTGGGATTCTGCCTGTTCCTAGAGAAGGGCAGCAAAGGGGTGACAGGATTGGATGATAAATAGTTGGCTAAGAGAGTGGTGCTATAAAGAGGGCTTTGGGATGTATGGCCACTGGGAGGCTTTCGGGGACAGAAAACTGTTCTCACGGGACGGACTTCACCTGAGTAGGGAAGGAAATAGACTTCTGGGAGGGAGGCTGGCTCATCTCATCAAAAGAGCTTTAAACTAGGAATTTGGGGGAGACGGTTGGGAGATGTCCAGTTAATCTCCACACCAGATTATAACATTGAGAGGGAGGATGATGAGATAAGAACAGATATAGCCGGGGGGAAGAGATTGGACATAAGGAGGAGTGGGGGATGGATACTAGACTAATAGGTCATACTAGCAGTATGGTGTCCATACCAAATGGGATAACAAATATGAGAGAGGCCAAATGGCATAAATTAAGATGTTTATACACCAATGCGAGAAGCCTAGGTAACAAAATGGAGGAATTGGAGCTCCTGGTCTGAGAAATGAAACCGGATATCGTAGGAATAACTGAAACGTGGTGGAAGTCATGACTGGAGTACAGGTATGGAAGGGTATGTGCTGTTTAGGAAAGACCGGATCAAAGGTAAAGGTGGGGGAGTAGCATTGTATATCAATAATGAGGTAAACTGTAAAGAAATAATAAGTGATGGAATGGATAAGATGGAGTCTGTCTGGGCAATACTCATATTGGGTAAAAGATCTACTAGAGCCTCCCCTGAGATAGTGCTTGGGGTGTGCTATAGACCGCCGGGATCTAGCCTGGATATGGACAGAGAACTCTAATGTTTTTAGGGAAGTAAATACTAATAGGAACTGTGTAATCATGGGAGACTAACTTCCCGGATATAGATTGGGGAACAAATGCTAGTAACAATAATAGGGCTCAGATTTTCCTAGATGTGATAGCTGATGAATTCCTTCATCAAGTAGTTGCTGAACCGACGAGGGGGGGATGCCATTTTAGATTTGGTTTTGGTGAGTAGTGAGGACCTCGTTGAGGAAATGGTTGTAGGGGACAACCTTGGCTCGAGTGATCATGAGCTAATTTGGTTTAAACTAAATGGAAAGATTAACAGAATTAAATCGGAGACTAAGGTTTACGATTTCAAAAGGGCTAACTTTAATAAATTAAGGGTACTAGTTAGGGAAGTGGATTGGACTAACATATCTAAAGGCGGAAGGCGTCTGGGATTATTTCAAGTTGAAGTTGCAGGAGCTGTCGGAGGCCTGTATCCCAAGAAAGGGAAAACAGTTCGTAGGCAGGAGATTTAGACTGAGCTGGATGAGCAAGCGTCTCAGAGGGGTCATTAAGAAAAAACAGGAAGTGTACAGGGAGTGGAAGATGGGAGGGATCAGCAAAGAAACCTACCTTATTGAGGTCAGAGCATGTAGAGATGGAGTGAGAAAAGCCAAAAGCCGTGTAGAGTTGGACCTTCAAGGGGAATTAAAACCAATAGTAAGAGCTTTTATAGCCATATAAATAGGAAGAAAACAAAGAAAGAAGAAGTGGGACCGCTTAAAACTGTAGATGGAGTGGAGATTAAGGATAATCTAGGCATGGCACAATATCTAAATGAATATTTTGCATCGGTATTTAATGAGGCTAATGAAGGGCTGAGGAATAGTGGAAGCAAGACGGATGGGAATAAAGGAGTGGGGGTTGACATTACCATATCCAAGGTAGAAGCCAAACTCGAACAGCTTAACGGGACTAAATCGGGCGGACCGGATGATCTTCATCCGAGAATATTAAAGGAACTGGCGCGAGAAATTGCAAGCCCATTAGCGATAATTTTTAATGAATCTGTAAACTCGGGGGTGGTACCATTTGACTGGAGAATAGCTAATGTGGTTCCTATTTTCAAGAAGGGGAAAAAAAGTGACCTGGGTAACTACAGGTCTGTTAGTTTAACATCTGTAATATGCAAGGTCTTGGAAAAAATTTTGAAAGAGAAAGTAGTTAAGGACCTTGAGGTCAATGCCAATTGGGACAAATTACAACACGGTTTTACGAAAGGTAGATCGTGCCAAACCAACCCGATCTCCTTCTTTGAGAAAGTAACAGATTTTTTAGATAAAGGAAATGCGGTGGATCTAATATACCTCGATTTCAGTAAAGCATTTGATACGGTACCGCATGAGGAATTTTCCAATTTAACGAATAAGATGGGGATCAATATGGGAGGTTACCAGTGGAGTTCCTCAAGGTTCGGTTTTGGGTCCGATTTTATTTAATCTATTCATTACTGAGTTCGGAACCAAATGTAGGAGTGGGCTGATAAAGTTTGCAGATGACACAAAGTTGGGAGGTATTGCCAATTCGGAGAAGGATCGGGATATCCTGCAGGGAGATTTGGATGACCTTGTAAACTGGAGTAATAGTAATAGGATGAAATTTAATAGTGAGAAGTGTAAGGTTATGCATTTAGGGATGACTAACAAGAATTTTAGTTACAAGCTGGGGACGCATCAGTTGGAAGTAACGGAAGAGGAGAAGGACCTCGGAGTCCTGGTTGATCGCAGGATGATTATGAGTCGGCAATGTGACGTGGCCGTGAAAAAAGCTAATGCAGTCTTGGGATGCATTAGGCGAGGTATTTCTAGTAGGGATAAGGAGGTGCTGGTTCCGTTATACAAGGCACTGGTGAGACCTCATTTGGAGTACTGTGTGCAGTTCTGGTCTCCCATGTTTAAAAAGGATGAAAACAAACTGGAACGGGTACAAAGAAGGGCCACTAGGATGATCAGAGGAATGGAAAAATCTGTCATATGAAAGGAGACTCTAGGAGCTCGGTTTGTTTACCTTAACCAAAAGAAGGCTGAGGGGGGATATGATAAATACCGGGGAGGGAGATGAATTATTTAAGCTCAGTACCAATGTGGACACGAGAACAAATGGATATAAACTGGCCGTCGGGAAGTTTAGGCTTGAAATTAGACGAAGGTTTCTAACCATCAGAGGGGTGAAGTTTTGGAACAGCCTTCCAAGGGAAACAGTGGGGGTGAAAGACCTCTCTGGCTTTAAGATTAAGCTTGATAAGTTTATGAAGGGGATGGTTTGATGGGATAAAGTGATTTTAGTCAATAGGTCAATAACGTGCCATCGCTGGTAATTAGTAACAATTGTCAATGATGGGATATTAAAAGTTACTACAGAGAACTTTTTCCAGAGGGTCTGGGTAGAGAATCTTGCCCGCATGCTCGGAGTTCAGCTGATTGCCATATTTGGGGTCGGGAAGGAATTTTCCTCCAGGGTAGATTGGCAGAGGCCCTGGAGGTTTTTTGCCTTCCTCCGCAGCATGGGGCAGGGGTCACTTGCTGGAGGATTCTCAGCGATTTGAAGTCTTTAAATCATGATTTGGGGACTTCAACAGCTGAGTCAAGGGAGAGAATTCTTCCAGGAGTGGGTGGGTCAGCTTTTGTGGCCCGCATCATGTGGGAGGTCAGACTAGATGATCATAATGGTCCTCCTTTTCCTGCCCCGCCCTTACTACCAGGGTTCCCGGCTACTCGGGGTGGTGCCTCGTCCCCCTCAGCGGATAAGTAGTCCTCCATCAAGGCCACCGCTGTGGCTAAGGTCGCCGGTCGATGTCTTCGTACCCAGGCCCTTCCTCCCTGGGGCAGGATCTGAACTGTTCCAGTGCCACTGTCTCCGCCACCTGGGGCCCCGTTAAGCCCTCCGGGTTCAACCACTTCCAACAGTGGTCTCGGATGCATTGGGCCACTGCCCGGGGTTGGGCCCCAGGGGGTACTGGTCCTGGCGTAGGCGATAGACCATACTGGCATCAGCCCAGAGACCTAAGATGGCCACCTTCACTCAGGAGTACTCCAGGGCTTCCCGGGGATCTAGACTATGGTAGGCAGCCTGAGCTTGTCCCATCAAATAGGGGGCTAGTAGGGTGGCCCAATGTTCTGGAGGCCACCTGGTGGCGGTCGCTACCCACTCGAACGTCACCAAGATTGCCTGCAGATAGCCTGCAGATAGTTCAGGCCCCATCTTAGTGAGGCATACTGGCAGTTCCCCCAAGGCCTCCCTAGGTCCAGCCCTAGTGGGTGTGGCAGGTGCGGCTCCCGCCGGGTGTAGTAGTGTAGCCACCTGCTGCACCCAGGCGTTCTTGTTGCGTCTGCTGCTGGGCCGCTAATTCTCAGAGAAGTTGCTGTTGGTGCTGGGTTATCAGCAGCTGCTTCTGGCTCGTCATCTGCTGCATCATCTGCACCTGCTCCTGCTGCTTTTCCAGCATCCACTTCAGGATGCTTCACTTCTCTGTCTCCATCATGAGGATAAACGGGGGATACCCGGCTTAACTTCCTGTTGCTGGATCTTTTTAACAGGTCTGAATCGCTGCTCACATTCTCCACCACATGTGAGGGTTTAACCCCCATGTAACAGAGCAGCACGGCCTAGTGGCCAGAGTCCAGGGAATTAGCCCTCATCACAGGGCAGTATGGCCTTGTTACTGACTCAGCGGGGGGGTCCTACCAAAACACGCTGAGGCTTACCAGGGCCGAGATACCAGTCCGTCACTCCCCCTGGGTCGCTTCCTACCAGCTCAGCCGTTGGGGTCTCCCATGGGTCTCCTGGTTCTCCACAAGTCTCAGGGTCTGTTGCCTTCTCTGGTTCCTCCCACAGTGGGGCTTCGCACCGGCCTGGAGAGGCCTCGGTTCCCGGTAGCTTCAAGAGTGTGGGCTGGTCCTCGGCCCATATAGGTGCTTCTCCTGTGTCCGCCAGCTCAGACTGAGCTGAGTTCCCTCTTTTTATACTCCCTGAGCATTTGGAGCATGTCTAGTACGAGCGGGGCGGGACTTCCGCCAACAGCGCTACTTGTCTGGCGCTGCCGGGGCTAGTGTGGGGCGGGGCTGCCCCATCACACATCCCCTGTCACCCATTCCCAGCTTTGGAATCCACACCATTGGAACAGCTGAGCCAGATAAGGAGAAGATGGAAGTGGACTCTGGACGATATGTTCCAAGAGACCCTCCAAGTCTCCAGTGCTTCAAATAATGAGCACAGAGCTTGGAGGATGACCCTTGCAGACAGCATGGACAGGGATAAAGCAGAGAGGAGAAAGGCACAGGAAGAGGAGAAGGATGTGCAACAGAAGATGCTTGCACTTCTCAGGCAGCAAACAGACATGTTGCAGACTCTGGTGGACCGGCATGTTCAATAATCCCATGCTTGCCTCCCTCTGCCGCTCAAGAACTGCATATCGGGACCTCCCTACACACCCCTCAACCTTCTGCATGGCATCAGAGGCTGCTGCACTATGCCTACCACTTCACCACTGCAGCTATTAAAGATATTCACAGCTGCACATACACAAACACAGTGTCTTTCATAGGTCAGTGTATCTGAAATGGAAATGACTGTTCTTTCCCTTCATAAGTTCTTTTCCCTTGATTTATTTTGTTTTGGACAACAAGGTGTTAAGGAACTGCTCTGGGCTCAGTCAGTCCTACTCTACCACACCTGCAAGACATGCACAGGTGGAAGGAGGAATTAAAAGGAAAGCAGAACAGCTCACTTGTGGGCAGACCAGGGAAGAAAGCAGATCTTCAGCCCTTAGCTCCTGAGGAAAGAGCAAAGGGAAGACAGGATCTTTCCCAACAACAACTTCCCTGAGGGAATTGAGGGCTTGACCCTGAGAGGGAGGTGTGCCTCTGTCTCATACTAACTTAGTTTGTGTTAATTCCCCTTGCTTTTTGTTAATGGACTATCCTGAAAAGAGAGATTTGGCAGGTGGGCCAAGTCACAGGAAGAGGCAGGCCACTGCAGAGGGGGAGCAGCCACTGGCTGCAGACCCCAGGGAAGAGAGCTGCT
The DNA here is from genome assembly GCF_027887155.1 of Malaclemys terrapin pileata. Lineage (NCBI taxonomy): Eukaryota > Metazoa > Chordata > Testudines > Emydidae > Malaclemys > Malaclemys terrapin. Next base: position 163,899,682 of record NC_071506.1, read on the forward strand.
ATGCCATGCCCAGCCATGAGGAAGCATTAAGTGGTGAGCTGACCGCTTCATGCGAGGTTGTAGTGGATAATCAGCTGAGCATGAGCTCCCAATGAGATCCTTGGGAGAATCTCAAGTAGGAGCAAAAAGGCTATTTTATCTCTGTATTTAGCACTGGTGTGACCACTGCTGAAATACTGTGTCCAGGTCTGATATCCACAATTCAAGAAGGATGTTGATAAATAGAAGAAGGTTCAGAGAAAAGCCATGAGAATGACTAAAGGATTAGAAAACATGCCTTATAGTGATAGACTCAAAAGGTATGACTACACTGTAAGGTAAATTCAGGGTTTGAACTTGAGCTTAAACCTTTCCTTCTACACACAAATTGCACTAACCCAGGATTTGAATCAAGGATCCCAGGATCCCACAGGGGATATAGTTAAGCCTGGACCTAGGATTCAAGTTCTACTGCGTTGGAATGTAGGCACAGCCCCACTGAATGCATGCTTTGGGAATCTGCCAGAAGCATGCCACAATCCCACAGGCTGACTTTCTTTGTCCTCTGGACAGTCAAATTTGGTGGATAGTCAAGTTTTCCCACACTGCACCATGAACTAAGGGCTAGAGTGGCCACATTTTGGGAAGGCACTAGGACATCTGGGATATGGTTGGTTGGACTTGAGTCTGCACAATGCAGCGTAGATGCTGGAGCCCCAGGTTGTGACCCGGGGTTCAATAATTCCTAACCTGGGATTACAGATGAGTGTAAATGCTCAAGACCTAGGTTAACAAACCCAGGGTCTGCTAGCTCAAGTTCTGCTAACCCTGGGCTTACAGTGCAGTGTAGCCATACTCAGAGCTCAATCTATTTACTTTAACAAAGAGAAAGTTAAAGGGGGACTTGATTACAGTCTATAAATATCTACATGGGTGTGATGTTTTGCAGTTCAATCAAGATCAGTAAGGGGTTGTGTCACTGCCTGTCCTGCTTTAAATGCTATGCTGAACTGACTCACTGCCCAGACACCAACAGCTAGCATACATGCATGCAGGTCATGCCCTGTCTTCCACCACCCATTTACTGTTTGCAGAGTGACACCAACACCCCCTGCAAGTTCAAGAGACCGAAACAGGCTGGGTTGTGGAGGATTGCAAGGGACAATAGGAATTGAGAGGACTTGCAGCCAAAGGGAACAGGGGATAGACCGGAGAATCGCACCATCTCCAGGAAAAGGCAGGTCTACGTGATTGGGGACTCCTTACTGAGAAGAATAGACAGGCCTGTAACTAGAGCTGATCCAGAGAACAGAAGGGTGTGCTGTCTACCAGGTGCTAAGATACAGGATGTGGACCTGAGGCTGAAGAGGATCCTAACGGAAGCGGGAAAGAATCCTCTGATTGTCCTTCATGTGGGAACAAATGATACGGCTAGATTCTCGCTGGAACGTATCAAGGGAGACTATGCCAGACTGGGGAAGACACTTAAGGAAATTAAGACTCAGGTGATCTTCAGTGGGATTCTGCCTGTTCCTAGAGAAGGGCAACAAAAGTGTGACAAGATTATGATGATCAACAGATGGCTCAGGCAGTGGTGCTATAAGGAGGGCTTTGGAATGTATGGCCACTAGGAAGCATTCATGGACTGAGGACTGTTCTCTCGGGATGGACTTCACCTGAGTAGGGAGGGAAATAAACTTCTAGGATGAAGGCTGGCACAAGTGATTGAGAGCGCTTTAAACTAGGAATCTGGGGGAGATGGTTGGGAGATGTCCAGGTAATCTCCATGCTGGATTTTAACATTGAGAGGGAAGAAAATGAAGTAAGAAAGGATACAGCCGTGGGTAGGAGAATGGACATGAGGAGGAAGGGTAGTGTAGATACCAGTCTAATAGGGGATACTGGCTGTGGAATGTCTGTGCCTAATTGGGTAAAGAATGTGAGCAAAGCCAAACAGCAAAAATTAAGATGTTTGTACACCAATGCGAGGAGCCTAGGTAACAAAATGGAGGAACTAGAGTTACTGGTGCAGGAAGTGAAACCAGATATTATAGGGATAACAGAAACATGGTGGAATAGTAGTCATGACTGGACTACGGGTATTGAAGGGTATGTGCTGTTTAGGAATGACCAGAAATAAAGGCAAAGGTGGTGGAGTAGCATTGTATACCAATGATGAAGTAGACTGTAAAGAAATAAGAAGTGATGGAATGGAGAAGACAGAGTCTGTCTGGGCAAAAATCACATTGGGGAAGAAAGCTACTAGAGCTTCCCCTGGGATAGTGTTTGGGGTGTGCTATAGACTGCCTGAATCAGATTTGAATATGGATAGAGACCTCTTTAATGTTTTTAATGAAGAAAATACTAATGGGAATTTTGTGATCATGGGAGACTTTAACTTCCCAGATATAGACTGGAGGATAAGTGCTAGTAGTAATAATAGGGCTCAGATTTTCCTGGATGCGATAGCTGATGGATTCCTTCACCAAGTAGTTGCTGAACCAACAAGAGGGGATGCCATTTTATATTTGGTTTTGATGAGTAGTGAGGACCTCTTAGAAGAAATGGTTGTAGGGGACAACCTTAGTTTGAGTGATCATGAGCTAATTCAGTTCAAACTAAATGGAAGGATGAACAAAAATAGATCTGTGACTAGGGTTTTTGATTTCGAAAGGGCTAACTTTAAAAAATTAAGGAAATTAGTTAGGGAAGTGGATTGGACTGAAGAACTTGTGGATCTAAAGGTGAAAGAGGCCTAGATTTACTTCAAGTCGAGGTTGCAGAAACTATCAGAAACCTGCATCCCAAGAAAGGGGAAAAAAACTCATAGGCAGGAGTTGTAGACCGAGTTGGATAAGCAAGCAGCTCAGAGAGGTGATTAAGAAAAAGCAGAAAGCCTACAATGAGTGGAAGATGGGAGGGATCAGCACCTTATTGAGGTCAGAACATGTAGTGATAAAGCGAGAAAGGTCAAAAGCCATGTAGAGTTGGACCTTGCAAAGGGAATTAAAACCAATAGTAAAAGGTTCTAGAGCCATATAAAATAAGAAGAAAACAAAGAAAGAAGAAGTGGGACCACTGAACACGGAGGATGGAGTGGAGGTTTAGGATAATTTAGGCATGGCCCAATATCTAAACAAATACTTTGCCTCAGTCTTTAATGAGGCTAATGAGGAGCTTAGGGAGAATGGTAGGATGACAAATGGGAATGAGGATATGGAGGTAGATATTACCACATCTGAGGTAGAAGCCAAACTCGAACAGCTTAATGGGACTAAAACAGGGGGCCCAGATAATTTTCATCCAAGAATATTAAAGGAACTGACACATGAAATTGCAAGCCCATTAGCAAGAATTTTTAATGAATCTGTAAATTCAGGGGTTGTACCGTATGACTGGAGAATTGCTAACATAGTTTCTATTTTTAAGAAAGGAAAAAAAACACGATCTGGGTAACTACAGGCCTGTTAGTTTGACATCTGTAGTATGCAAGGTCTTGGAAAAAATTTTGAAGGAGAAAGTAGTTAAGGACATTGAGGTCAATGGTAATTGAAACAAAATACAACATGGTTTTACAAAAGGTAGATCGTGCCAAACCAACCTGATCTCCTTCTTTAAGAAGGTAACAGATTTTTTAGACAAAGGAAATGGAGTGGATCTAATTTGCCTTACTGAAATTGAGGTATTTGCTACAGTTCCACGTGGGGAATTATTAGCTAAATTGGAAAAGATGGGGATCAATATGAAAATTGAAATGTGGATAAGGAACTTGTTAAAGGGGAGACTACAACGGGTCTTACTGAAAGGAGAGCTGTCAGGCTGGAAGGGGGTTACTAGTGGAGTTCCTCAGGGATCAGTTTTGGGATCAATCTTATTACTGACTTGGCACAAAAAGTGGGAATGTGCTAATAAAAGTTTGTGGATGACAAAGCTGGGAGGTATTGCCAATACAGAGAGAGGAAGATCTGGATGACCTTGTAAACTGGAGTAATAGTAATAGGGATGAAATTTAATTGTGAAAAATGCAAGGTCATGCATTTAGGGATTAATAACAAGAATTTTTGTTATAAACTGGGGATGCATCACTTGGAAATAACAGAGGAGGAGAACGGACCTTGAACTATTGGTTGATCACAGGATGACTATGAGCCACCAATGTGATATGGCCGTGAAAAAAGCTAATGCGGTCTTGGGATGCATCAGGCGAGGTATTTCCAGCAGAGATAAGGAGGTGTTAGTACTGTTATACAAGGCACTGGTGAGATCTCATCTGGAATATTGTGTCCAGTTCTGGTCCTCCATGTTTAAGAAGGATGAATTCAAACTGGAACATGTATAGAGAAGGGCTACTAGGATGATCCAAGGAATGGAAAACCTGACTTATGAAAGGAGACTCAAAGAGTTTGGCTTGTTTAGCCTAACCAAAAGAAGGCTGAGGGGAGATAGGATTGCTCTCTATAAATATATCAGAGGGATAAATACCAGAGAGGGAGAGGAATTATTTAAGCTCAATACCAATGTGGACACAAGAACAAATGGATATAAACTGGCCATCAGGAAGTTTAGACTTGAAATTAGATGAAGGTTTCTAACCATCAGAGGAGTGAAGTTCTGGAATAGCCTTCCAAGGGGAGCAGTGGAGGCAAAAGACATATCTGGCTTCAAGACTAAGCTTGATCAGTTTATGGAAGGGATGGTATGATGGGATAGCCTAATCTTGGCAATTAATTGATCTTTGACTATTAGCAGTAAATATGCCCAATGGCCTGTGATGGGACACTAGATAGGGTGGGATCTGAGTTACTACAGAGTATTCTTTTCTGGGTGTCTGGCTGGTGAGTCTTGCCCACATGCTCAGGGTTTAGCTGATCATCATATTTGGGGTCTGGAAGGAATTTTCCTCCAGGGCAGATTGGCAGAGGCTCTGGGGGGGGGGGGGGTGTTTCACCTTCCTCTGCAGCGTGGGGCACGTGTCACTTGCTGGAGGATTCTCTGAACCTTGAAGTCTTTAACCCACATGTTGAGGACTTCAATAGCTCAGATATAGGTCAGAGGTTTGTTACAGGAGTAGGTGGGTGAGAATCTGCCCTGTGTTGTACAGGAGGTCAGACTAGAAGATCATAATGGTCCCTTCTGACCTTAAAGTCTATGAGACAAAAGTCATCTATTTTAAAATTTCTGTTCCACATAAAGGTCCTTACAGACTAATCAAGTTGCCCTTTTACTTTTGCTTTGATAAACTAAATAGATTGAACTCCTTGAGTCTTTCACTATGAGGAATGTATTCCAATTCTTTAAATGTAAGATCTTTGTGTAGCTCAGTACGGGTTGTCCTGTGCCAATTTGTTTTTAATCCCAAAAGTTTTTCTATTACCAGAGCTATTTTTTACTGTCCTCTATATAGAGCACCTCCTTGGCCCAAACTGCACTCAAACTGTTCACTCCTGGGGCACTCTGTAAGGCTCATCTATTTTGTTTTGTGTAACTTGCCTCAAATGTGCCTCTAGAGTGTCAGGTGAAACTAACTAACTAAAACTAAATAAAGAAGTGACGTGTGCAGAGGCAGGCTGCCAGCATGGCCGGGGGGAGGGGAGGGTGACAAGCAGCCTGTCACCCTGCAGCTGGTGCCTTCACTGGCCTGGGCTTTGCAGAGTCTCGCCCTGGTCCTAGATTTTACCGGGAGATACCTCAGGCTGCAGCAGGAGCCCAGCGACCCTCGCCCTGGGTCGCCACTCCATGGCCCACATGACACCTTTCTTAGTTTATTTCTGGTCTTGTTCCCATTGAGCAGCCTGGGGCCCACCACAGTTTTCAGCCAACACCTCCACTGTGGTCCTGGGGTAGTATAGGAAACTGCTCTCTGTAGGAATGTGCTACTTAGGGTGTAGTGAGCATGCTCACACAAACAGAGCATGTCCAGTATCATCTGCTGAAGCCACTGCCAGAGCATGGCAGAGGGTAAAACCCTGGCACAGGGAGAAGAGGAAGTAACAGTTACCCCCGTGGACTGAGACACCAGTGTTTGGCAAAAAATAGGGTGGGGGGAGCAGAGGAGATTTTTTTATTTTCTCTCCCATAGACAGTACCTCAGCATGGGCTTCCCAAGGCTGGGTTCTTAAAGGCACAGGCATCCAAATGCCTAGTCACTGCAGTTCTTCTTTGATGTAACCTACTGAGGTACTGCAGCAGAAGACTTAATTCAGTGAAACCGGGCCTTCCCTACCCCCCACCCCTCCCCGAATTTCCCCAACACCCCCCAGTGGTCAACTAGGTGCAATAGTGTTGCCAATTTTGTCATTGGTTGGAAATTTGAATTGAAATTGAAACATTAATACACACTTTAAAAGCATATACAATGTATGATAAAATACTTGTACCTGAAAAAGTATTATAGGTTTGAAAAGTATGAACAAAGACTAGCTTCCTCACATGGCTGTTTTTTCTGACAATGTTGGCGCATTCATTTCAGCAATGTTGGCCAAGCTTATAATTTAAAATTATGATTTGTAAGCAAGGTCTGCATGAGCTCTCCCCTGACAGCTAATGATGGGCTGGGGGTGGGGGGAAGGCTTCAGGACCAGATTATATTTACATGAACTCACCTACTCTGCCTAGGTATCCAGCAGACAGAGCTGTGTTGCCCAAGTGATCAATTTTGGCTGGTGTTTTGGGAGTTTCTGTACTAAACATTTTTATTATAATTACTGTAATTTTTACAGAAGAACAGCCATATTGGGTCAGACCAATGGTCCATCTAACTCAATACTCAGTCTTAAATTAATGGAGATATCCTATCTCCTAGTCATTGGGACCAGCCCCCTGCCTTCACTAGCAGGACCAAGTACTGATTTTGCTGCAGATCTCTAAGTGGGCCCCTTCAAGGATTGAACTCACAACCCTGGGTTTAGTAGGCCAATGCTCAAACCACTGAGCTATCCCTCCCCCCACTGTCTTCTGACAGTGGCCAATGCCAGGTGCTTTAAAGGGAATTAACAGAACAGGGCAATTATTGAGTGATCCACTTCCAGCTTCAGGCAAACAGAGGCTCTCAGAGCATGGTGTTGCATCCCTGCCCATCCTAGCTAATAGCCATTGATGGACATATCCTCCATGAATTTATCTAGTTTTGGTCTTCACAACAGCCCGTCAAAGTTCCACAGGTTGACTGTATGTTGTGTGAAGAAGTACTTCCTTTTGTTTGTTTTAAATCTGCTGCCTATTAATGTCATTGGGTGAGCCCTATTTCTTGTGTTGTGAGGGAGCTTTGCACTTTATCCACACCAGTCAAGATTTTATAGACACCCCCGCCCCTTAATAGTCTCTTTTCTAAACCAGAAAGTCCCCCAGTCTTTAATCTCCCCTCATATGGAAGCTATTCCAGACACCTAATCATTTTAGTTGCCCTTCTCTGTACCCTTTCCAACTCCAGTATATCTTTTTTTGAGATGGGGCGACCAGGACTGCATACTGTATTCAAGATGTGAGCATACCATGTGTAGTAGGGTTCGGTTGGGGTCGCCCCTCTCTGGGGCAGCTGGGAGCCAGGCGGCCTCACTACTTAGTTCCAGTGAGTCGGGGAATTAGCCGGGTGAGGCAGGAAACTGTCAAGGGCTCAGGCCCTCAGGCAGGGGCTGAGCAAATAGTTCAGGAACAAAAACCCAGGCTCCTGGTTCTGAGCGTCTGGGTGAGGGGGAGACTGCCACCCGTAAGTGGGGTGGCAGGGGGGACACAGGCCCACCCACTCCACTGCATCCCAGCCCAGGGCCCTAACAGCGGCAGGCAGCCTGCTGCTGTGTCAGTGGGGATCCTGGCCGCAACACACTGACATCGGCTCTGGGTGTTCCGTAGCCAGACTAGGGTCGGCTGCCCCCGGGCTACTTCCTACCTCCCCTTCTAGCAGTACCTGCATCTGGTCGGTGTCCTCCAGGGAACCAAGCACCATGGGCTCCTCGGGGTACTCAGCGAGCAGTAGGCTTGGCAGTTCCTCTCGGTCGCTTCTCACCGGTAGGCTTAACAGCTTCTCTGGGGTCTGGCCAGTCCTTCGGTCGGTCACAGGCTGCAGGAGTCTCTCCAGCAGGAGCTAGGCCCCCAGCGTCTGGCTTCTCTGGCAGCCAGGCTGCTTCTGAGCCCTGGGGGGAGGCTTTTATACTTCCTGTCCTGCGCTTTGAACTTTGGGGGGCGGGCGCAGGCTCCAGTGGCTCCGCCCACTTTGCATCCGGAGGGGCTCGTCCCTCTCTGGGGTGGCTGGGAGCCAGGCCACCACACTACACCATGATTTATATAGTAAAAGTGGAGGAGCTTGGTTTGCCAGACTGATCAGCAAAGCCAATGCTGACAAACTTTGTGAAAAGGCTGCAAAACACCAATCTTCTGGACTGCATCAACATGCAGAAAGCCTTATAAGCCAGTCATTGTCAAAGCCAATTTTAGAAGTACTTAATGAGGCTGTTAAGAATGCTGGCGACAACACATTTTATGTGAACAAACATGGCCGTCACATCATACTTTCCCTTTAAGCAAGAGATACCACACACTGGAGATAACATTGGCCTCCAGTCTGTGTGGTAAGTGCATTGTCATTTGTTAATCCATAAATTGAACACTGGTTCCGACCAAGACCAGCAAATGCTCACTATCTTTTTGCAAGAAACTCAACTGACTGGTTAGAAGCATGTAATGTAACAGTGAAAGACTCAGCAGTTGAAAAAGTGAAGAACTCTCTCACCGCATTCAGAAAATGTACGTACATGGCTGATGAATGCACTGATGCAAATGGGTGTCAAGTATTAAGTCACTGCCTATGTTATCTTGATATCAGTGGTAGGTCAGTAGATGAATTCCTAGATGTTCAGGTTATAGAAGACACATTGGCTGCATCTCTGACAACCCATATCTTAGAAAAGTTAAATGCTTGTCAATTGAACCCTAGACAGATGGCTACTTGTGCATTTTATGGAGCTGCAAACTTCTCTGGAAGACATAGTGGAGTACCAGCTTTGCTCAGAGAAAGGGTAACTCTGATCTCTCCAATACACACTGCAGAGGCCATCTACTCCAACTAGCACAAGCTACAGAATCTTCAAAAGGCATTTAAAAAGTTATAAATTTAATGTCTTCATTATACTCTTTTTCAGCAAGAGTACAAAAGGACTGAACATCTTGGAAAATATAGAAGATACATTGGGACAGAAGTTCAAATTAGTCCAACCTGGGAAAATCCACTGGCTTTCTCATGACCGATCCTTGGCTGTCTTAAAATTACTGCAACCATTATTACTGGCTTTGGAAAGTATCTACTGAGAGGTGACGGATCTAAGTTGCGAGGCTGGTGGACTACTTTTCCTATTAAGTTCGGAGAACACAATTGCCATTCTCTCTTGTAAGTCTACTATTGAAACCACTTGGGTCATTATACAATGCCATCCAAGCATCTGCTACAACAGTAATAGATCTATGTCCAGCAATGGAAACTACACTTGGATCAGAGAGATGTCCCTTGAAAATGTACTGGAAAAAGCAAGCAACAGAGGGTCCTGTGGCACCTTTGAGACTCAAAGGTGCCACAGGACCCTCTGTTGCTTTTTACAGATTCAGACTAACACGGCTACCCCTCTGATACTGGAAAAAGCAAAGACTTCAGTTCAGATGTTGACTAATTAGGGCACTTATATTAACGCCTTAAATGAAGACGACAAGAAATGTTTGTTAAGCCAGCTGAAAAAGTAAAGTACACTGACTTGATTTTTACATCTCTACAACAACTTTTGGATTCCATCAACCTCTACATAGCTTTTACAGATGCCAGTCTTATAAAACACAAACAATAGAGTTGAGTGAGGCACTACCAGCAGTGGGGCTGCCATGTGATCAGAACAGAATAGAGAATTTGAACACAGAGTGGAATATCATATGATGAACAAATGTACTTTGATTTCAACTTCTTCTTTATCATCACTAATGGTTCGACCCAATTTTTGTGCTATGATTCCTGGGATAAAGAAGTAGGAATTCATCTCTTTCTACTCCCAGGCTCAACAGCTATAGTTGAGCATTCTTTTTCCTCATTGAATAGAATTGTTTTCTGAAAGAAGTCACCTTCTGTCTGATCATGAGCATATTGTGAAGGACTGGAAGTATCTGACACATGAGAAGCCACCAAAAATGAATGCACTGCATTCGAGAAGTTCATTAAAAGAGTTGTACAAAATTACAACAAGAAACCAAAAAGGTTGTAGATATAGTGCTTCATAGTAGGCTTGTATAGCCAAATTTAATGTGTTGGATGATTTAAAAACATGAGTTAAATCTAATAAAATGGTCATGAAATATTCAGTTTTTACTATGGTGCCATTCAGCCCACCTTTGCCCTAACAGTCTCACACCTCATCGGTTCTTCTCCCTCCCCCTGTATTTTTGAACACCTATCCTAATCTCAATTTCTGTGGAAAACTGTAGTGAAATATTTTTTCTGTGCAATACTTGTTTATATCACATTCTGTCAACTGCGGTATTCAGCATCAATTGTCTTCCCAATGTAAATAGCAGGGTAGGTTTGTTTATTTTGCTACGCTGCTTCACTGGCTCATTTGTTCATGGGAGAAGCCTGAACCTCTACAGAGCTATTCACCTCACCAAAACCACCATGTCAGTTTTTCAAAAGAATGCTTTGCCTCTCCACTAAGATTTGTCTGAGTTTGAGCTCCTCAGTAGCAACAGTTATAATCATCCTATGTCATGTTTTATAGCGATCATGAGCACTTTACAAACTGCAGGCTCAGTTATGGTTCTAAAGCTTGAGCAATGGCAGGGAGGAAGAGAAGGTGGTGCATCTTCATGTAATGGTGATAGGAGCAGTGTTTGTGCTGGTGGAAACCAGGGGAAGCCCTGAGGCCACCAGGAGCACTGTGGAGTGAGGTTTGCTCTCACCAGCATAGAATAGGTGTAGCAACAAACTCCACACAGTGCATGACTCCTCTGGGGTGGTCACTATAGCTGGCAGTGCCTTCTCCTCCTACCTGTTTGCCATCAGGGTATTTAGGCAGCAGCAAAATTATGGCTTCCACATGCATGGGAGTGTTTGGCTCTCTTCTCACCTCCACCACCACTAATGCCTCTGTGTGATGGCAGCCATATTTTGACCCTGTAATAAATAGATAGGAACTGCTTCTGCCAGGAAAAATTTCAGGTGACCATAGATGGTCCTCAGTAAAGGAAATAGAATACCCAAAATACTTCTCTCTCCTTCCTACTCAGCCTCCAGATAATAAAATATAGCTGCATGGAGACAAACTCATCTGGCTCATCTTTACCCTACAGACTTCAAAATCTATTTCTGAACAAGCCCTTTCATCTCCAATGAGATAGTACCCCAGGAGCTTGCTGGAATCTATGCTCCCTTTGATCAGAAACCTCTCTCAGTCAAGGCAACAGGACAAGTTCATTTCTGCCTGTGCCTGCTTGCTGAGTTGATAAACTGTAAGGGTCAGAGATTGCAAACGCTAAGGAAACTAAGAGTTTAAATTATCCTCTACATTTCTGGAGCTCACAAGAACGAATCCAGGCAGAGTCATTTGGAAGCTGAACACTTTATGCTTCCATCCCACACCACTGTCAAGTTTAAGCAAATTAGGACAAGTCAGCACACAAGAACAACTATATGAATCAGTAACTGCTAATAGTAACAATTCACTACTTCTCCCTGCTACGGGTAGCACATTCTAACTATCAGTTTTATACTATAGTATGTGTGAAACTACTATCTGTAGGAATGTGCTACCTGAAGCAGCGACAGGTCCTACTCAGGGCCGGCTCCAGGCACCAGCTGAGCAAGCTGGTGCTTGGGGCAGCAGATTGTTGGAGGCAGCATTCTGCCCAATCCTAGGGCATCACGGCCGCTTTATTTTTATTTTTATTTTTTTCCCCCGCTCCGGCCGCCCTGTAGGGGGCGGCGGCATGGAGAACGAGAGCACTCTGCAGGGCAGTCCTCTTCCTTCCCTCCCCGCCGACAGGAGCGGAGCCCTCGCGGCAGGCGGTGGCGCAGTGGGAGGGGCCGCGTGGCAGCACCCCTGCTGTAGCCCTGGCTGCCCCCTTCTCTCTCCCGCCCGCCTGCTCCCTCCCCGAGCCGGTCCCCCTGCCACGCCGCAGGTTTAGGTTTTTTTTTTTTTTTTTTGTGCTTTGCCATTCAAAAAGCCAGAGCCAGCCCTGGTCCTACTTTTGCTAAAAACTGCTGTCTGATGTAGTTAATGCCTACAGATAGCAGTTTTACACTATTGGGTGTGTGAAACACCTATCTGTAGGAATTAGCTACATCAGATAGCAGTTTTTAGCAAATTAGGACAAGTCAGCAAATAAGAACAACCTTATGTTCTTGATGGTGTTGGGGGACTTAAACTACCCAGATATCTGTTGGGGGCGGGGGGGGGGGGGAGGGAGATAAAAAAACCCAGCAGGGAACAGATTAGCCAACAAGTTCCTGGAATGTATTGGAGACAATTTTTTATTTCAGAAGGCGGAGAAAGCTACTGGGGAGATGCTGTTCTAGATTTGATTTTGACAAATAGGAAGGAACTGGTTAAGAATTTGAAAGAGGAAGTCAGCTCTGTGGAACTGATCATGAAATGCTAGAGTTCATGATTCTAAGGAATGGTAGGAGGGAAAACAGCAAAATAAAGATAATGGATTTCAAGAAGACAGACTTTAGCAAACTTAGGGAATTGGTAGGCAAGATCCCATGGGAAGCAAGTCTAAGGGGAAAAACAATTGAAGACCATTGGCAGTTTTTCAAAGAGACATTATTAAGGGCACAAGAGCAAACGCTCACTGCGTGGGGAAGATAGGAAGTATGGCAAGAGACCACCCTGGCTTTGTTATGCTGATAAGAAGCACACAGGATCTTTTTCAGGGGAAAAGGCAATACGCTGCATTTATTGGAAATAAATCAATTCGCATATGGATTCAATCACACACACACACTCCTGCCAGTTGATGTTATAGTTACTAGTCCAGAGTCCAGATCAATCTAATGCCCAGCTAGGTTGATCACAGGGAGGGAGGAGCCGGGTTCTGTTGGTCGTGATATGATGCTCTGTCTTGGCAGGATGAACCCAAAGTTTCATGGCAAGGCACCCTTATATATATATATATATATATATATATATATATATATATAGTGATTTTCCTTCATTGAGACTAATGAACTTTGCACTGTCATGCTGTAATCAATAGCCGTTTGACAAGTGCTTGTTTTCTTAATTTGTCCTTCTCATCCTTTATCTTGTTCTTTCATCAGGTCTCTCAAGGAGTTACCCCATGCTGATTTTGATCATAGCTCTCTTGTCCCCATTGATAGGTCCCGGTCTCATCTTTAAAGTCATCAATCTGCCCTTCTCTGACATTTCAATAGGGGCATGTTGCAACCTCCGGGTACCCTTGCATCTGTCTTCAGTTCCTCCCTAGAACATCTGGTTCGGTGATGGCCTTCACACTCTCTTAATACAGACATTCCTCATTCACATGCAAAACAGAATTAATTTACACAGAACATTTTGAACAGGAACATCAAGTTGCAATGCAAAAGAAAAACAATCATTGCATTCTTTTACTTATTTTAAAATGCTAAACCAACAACAAAGTGGTGACCCTAAGAGGTCTGTTACTGCCTTGAAATCAGCCCAGACAGATTCTGGTTGATGCATCTCTACCAATAGCCCATTAGGCCATTCCTTTCTGCTATTCAAAAAGGGTGGCTGGCAGGATATGGTCAAATCATACATCAATATATTTAATACATACTACATTATTATTCTTTATCCTTCATTCTAAGTTACACAAAATACAAACAAAATCCTACTACCACAGCTTAACCAGGAGATCTTCAATGATCTAAAAATCAAGAAAGAGTCCTACAAAAAGTGGAAACTAGGTCAAATTACAAAAGATGATGTAGCGAGGTGAGACTCTCCACTGCAGCGCCTCCTGCTTGCCAGCCTCCAGAGTGTCCTCTGCAGGCTGGTATCTCACCTTGTCATTGCCCCCCCCACCCCATGTCCCTCCCAGTACCCCTTCTCTTAGGGTTCTGCCCCCTGCAGTACCCCACAGTCTCGCTAGGTCTCCCCAGGGAACCCCCAACCCCCACCTCACCTCAGACTTGGGCTACTGCCAGTCACCATCTAGCCCCCACTCCCTGGGACAGACTGCAGTATAATTACCACTCATCATTGGCAAGGAGGGTTTGGACCTGCTGCCTCTGCCTACCCTTGGGCTACCCCTCTGCAACCCCTGTACCTTCTTGGCCTTTAGCAAGGCCTGAAGCCTAGGGGTTTTCCAGGCTGGAGCTCCCCAGCTCCTGTGGCCTTCCCCTAGCCCTGCTCCACTCTAGGTACCCTTGTCAGATCTCAGCAGCCAGGCCCATCCCTCTCAACATCCAGAGAGAGACTCTTAAACTCTGGCTAGCAGCCCTTTTATAGGGCCAGCTGCGGCCTGATTGGGGCATGGCTCCAGCTGAGGCTGTTTCCCCAATCAGCCTAGGTTCCCTACCACAGCCCTCTCCAGGGCTGTTTTCAGCTCATCAGAGCAGGAGCGGGGTTACTGCCCCAGTACAGATGAATATAAACAAATAACACAAGTATGTAGGACAAAATTAGAAAGGCCAAGGCACAAAATGAGATCAAACTAGCTAGAGACATAAAGGGTAACAAGAAAACATTCTACAAATACATTAGAAGCAAGAGGAAGACAAAGGACAGGGTAGGCCCGTTACTCAACGAGGGGGAAAAAACAATGATAGAAAATGTGGACATGGAAGAGGTGCTTAATGACTTCCTTGTTTCAGTTTTCTCCAAGAAGGTTGGTAGTGACTGGACATCTAACATAGTGAATGCCAGTGAAAATGAGGTAGGACCAGAAGCTAAAATAGGGAAAGAACAAGTTAAAAATTACTTAGACAAAGTAGATGTCTTCAAGTCACCAGGGCCTGACTGAGGAGATATCTGAGCCATTAGCAATTATCTTTAAAAAGTCATGGAAGAGGGGAGAGAGTCCAGAAGACTAGAAAAGGGCAATTATAGGGCCAATCTATAGAAAAAAAAATAAGGACAACCCAGGGAATTACAGACTAATCAGCTTAACTTGTGTACCTGAAAAGATAATGGAGCAAATAATTAAGCAATCAGTTTGCATACATCTAGAAGAAAATCAGGTGATAAGTAACAGTCAGCATGGATTTGTCAAGAACAAATTGTGTCAGACCAACCTGATAGCTTTCTTTGACAGGGTAGAATCATAGAATACCAGGGTTGGAAGGGACCTCAGGAGGTCATCTAGTCCAACCCCCTGCTCAAAGCAGGACCAATCCCCAGACAGATTTTTACCCCAGTTCCCTAAGTGGCCCCCTCAAGGATTGAACTCACAACCCTGGGTTTAGCAGGCCAATGCTCAAACCACTGAGCTATTCCTTCCCCCCTCAAGGGTAACAAGCCTTGTGGATGGGGGGAAGTGGTTGACGTGGTATAAAACTGTGTTGCATGATCTTCTCATAAACTAGGGGAAATGCAACCTAGATGGCGTTATAATAAGGTGGGTGCAAAACTGGTTGAAAAACCGTTCCCAGAGAGTAGTTATCAGTGGTTCACAGTCATGCTGGAAAGGGTCCTACAGGGGTCCTGCAGGGATCAGTTCTGGATACGTTTCTGTTCAGTATCTTCATCAATGGTTTAGATAATGGCATAGAGAGTACACTTATAAAGTTTGTGGACGATACCAAGCGGGAGGGGTTGCAAGTGCTTTGGAGGATAGGGTTAAAATTCAAAATGATCTGGACAAACTGGAGAAATGGTCTGAAATAAATAGGATGAAATTCAATAAGGGCAAATACAAAGTACTCCATTTAGCTTCCTAAACAATCATTTGCATGCATACAAAATAGGAAATGACTTCCTAGGAAGCAGTAGTGGGGAAAGGGATCTGCGGGTCATAGTGGACCACAAGCTAAATATGAGTCAACAGTGTAACACTGCTGCAAAAAAAGGGAACATCATTCTGTGATGTATTAGCAGGAGTGTCAGAAGCAAGACACGAGAAGTAATTCTTCCACTCTACTCTGTGCTAACTAGGCCTCAACTGGAGTATTGTGTTCAGTTCTGGGCACCACATTTCAGGAAAGATGTGGACAAATTGGAGAAAGTCCAGAGAAGAGCAACAAAGAAGATTAAAGGTCTAGAAAACATGACCTATGAGGGAAGACTGAAACATGATAACCGTTTTCAAGTACATAAAAGGTTGTTACAAGGAGGAGGGAGAATAGGACAAGAACCGTTGGGCTTAAATTGCAGCAAGGGAGGTTTAGGTTGGACATTAGGAAAAACTTCCTAACTGTCAGGGTTGTTAAGCACTGGAATTAATTGCCTAAGGAAGGGAATCTCCATCAGTGGAGATTTTTAAGAGTGGGTTGGACAAACACGTGTCAGGAATGGTCTAGATCAGTGGGTCTCAAACTTTTTTACTGGTGACCCCTCTCACATCACAAGCCTCTGAGTGCAACCCCCTAATAAATTAAGCACACGTTTAAATATATTAGGGTTACCATATTTCAACAATCAAAAAAGAGGACGGGAGGAGCCCCGCCCCTGTCCTGCCCTAGCCCCTGCCCCTTCCACTCCCTCCCACTTCCTGCCCCCTCAGAACTCCCAACCCACCCCCCCACGCCTTGTCCCCTGACTGCCCCCTCCTGGGACCCCTGCCCCTAACTGCCCCCCAGGACTCCACCCCCTACCTAAGCCTCCCTGCTCCTTGTCCCCTGACTGCCCCCTCCTGAGACCTTCCCCACATCGTAACTGGCCCCCTAGGACTCTACCCCCTACCTGTCCCCTGACTGCCCCAACTCTTATTCACACCCCCACCCTCAGACAGACCCCTGGGACTCCCACGCCCCATCCAACCACTCCCCACCCCCTGACAGCCCCCCCCAAAACTCCTGACCCATCTAAACCCCTCTGCTCCCTGTCCCCTGACTGCTCCGATCCCTCTCCCCACTCCTGCCCCCTGACAGCCCCCCCCAGAACTCCCAAACACCCTCCTTGTCCCCGACTGCCCCCTCCTGGGACCCCTGCTCCTAACTGCCCTCCAGAACCCCACCCCCTACCTAAGCCTCCCTGTGCCTTGTCCCCTAACTGCCCCCTCCTGAGACCCCCCCACCTGTACTCTGCCCAAAACCTTAAACCCCCAACCCCCAGACAGCCCCCCCGAACTCCTGACCCATCCAACCCTCCCCCTGCTGTCTCTTGACTACCCCCCCCCCCAGAACCTCCCTGCCGCTTCTCTGACCCCCGGCCCCCTTACTGTGCTGCACAGCAGCGCGCTCGACAGCGGGGGAGGGGAGCAGGGTCGGAGCTCCAGACTGCCGGAGGCCGAGGCAACCTGTGAATGCAGGGCGGGGGGAGGGAGGGAGAGGAGGGGAGTGGTCTCAAGTTGCAGGAGAGAGGAGGGGGGAAGTGGAGGAGGGGTTTGGCTGCCGGAGCCCCGTGCGAGTGGCACCATCTGGCCAGCTGCCCTGGAAGCCCCGCGTGCTCTGCATGGGGGCGGGGGGAAGTCCGGACATTGACAAATTCCCCCCGGACGCTATTTTTAACAGAAAAAAGCCGGACATGTCCGGGGGAATCCGCACGAATGGTAACCCTAAAATATATTTAACACCATTATAAATGCTGGAGGCAAGCAGGGTTTGGGATGGTGGTTGACAGCTCACAACCCCTCATGTAATGACCTCGTGACCCCTGAGGGGTCCCTCCCCCAGTTTGAGAACCCCTGGTCTAGCTAATACTTTCTCCTGCCATGAGTGCAGGGGACAAACTGCTATCTGTAGGAATTTGCAAGATCAGCTAGCAGGCTCCCTTCCCAGAGTGGCTCCAGGCCAGCCCCCGCCTCCTAGCCGCGCGCTCTTGGCCCTGCCTCCTCCCCGGGTTGTGGGTGTGGCCTACGCGGTGCCGAGGGTTTCCTTGTCGGGGGTGGGAGGGCGTTTGCTTAGGCGCGTGCGCGGGGTCGGCATGGCGGAGGCGCAGCCGGGCTCAGGTAGGGCTCACGCGGGTCTTGGCTGTGACAGAGCTCCCCGGGGAAGGGGACTGCGGCTCAGGGACCTGCTCGCCTTTAGAGCCTGCCCGCAGCGGAGTCTGGGGGCTGAACCGCCCCCCGGCGGGAACCCAGCTCGGCTGGCACGCGGCCCCGTGCGCGGCGCGAGCTCATGGCAGGGGTGGTTTGTTCGCGCGGGCACCAGCGAAGCCGCCTCCCTATATCTGTGCAAGCAGCGGTCTGCTCCGGGCAGGGCCCTTCCCCCCTCCACGCCGGGCCTTGCGACCCGCCGCTGGGACAGAAAGAAATGATCTTGGCAAAGCTATAGGGGGGACAGTGATTTGGTCTTCTAGAGCAATTTCTATGCCCTTGAGCTCGCTTCACAGCTCCTGCCAGCCATTTTTTCCCTAATAAAAATTGTAGTCAACTTGGGGAAAAAGTGAGGTTTTTTCCTAAGATAAATTAATTGTAATTTTGCTGTATTCCAATATCCTATCGGTGGGCACAAAGTATGATTTCACCATGTAATAATATAAGCAAAGACAAACAAATGCAAAAAGTTCAGGAACACAATTATAAAACTGAGTATTTCAAAGTCAGGAATCTTCAGTCCTTATTCTTACATCAAGCTTCCTGCATAAGGCAGTCCCTCTTCCTGATGGGATAAACAGTTGTTTCTAGATCTAGTAAGTAGTGAGGTATTAATGGAGGCCACTAAAACTCATTTTTAAATATTTATTATCTGGGAATTTTATCTACATGAGGGGGTGTGTGTGTGGTGGTGGTGGGTGGGAGGAGCAGGCCCTGGGGGTGGGCCAGAGGTTGGTGTATTGCAGAGGGAGACTGATTCATCCTCACCACACAGCAGGAGATCCTGACCTATGGGATGTTTCAGAGTAACAGCTGTGTTAGTCTGTATCCGCAAAAAGAAGAACAGGAGTACTTGTGGCACCTTAGAGACTAACAAATTTATTAGAGCATAAGCTTTCGTGGACTACAGCCCACTTCTTCGAATGCATATAGAATGGAACATATATTGAGGAGATACATATACACACATACAGAGAGCATAAACAGGTGGGAGTTGTCTTACCAACTCTGAGAGGCCAATTAATTAAGAGAAAAAAAACTTTTGAAGTGATAATCAAGCTAGCCCAGTACAGACAGTTTGATAATAAGTGTGAGAATACTTACAAGGGGAGATAGAGTCAATGTTTGTAATGGCTCAGCCATTCCCAGTCCTTATTCAAACCGGAGTTGATTGTGTCTAGTTTGCATATCAATTCTAGCTCAGCAGTCTCTCTTTGGAGTCTGTTTTTGAAGTTTTTCTGTTGTAATATAGCCACCTGCAGGTCTGTCACTGAATGACCAGACAGGTTAAAGTGTTCTCCCACTGGTTTTTGAGTATTTTGATTCCTGATGTCAGATTTGTGTCCATTAATTCTTTTGCGTAGAGACTGTCCGGTTTGGCCAATGTACATGGCAGAGGGGCATTGCTGGCAGACCTATGGGACTAGGCCCAGCTCTCCACTTTTACTCTTGGGGGGGGGGGGGGATTCTGCCTGCCTGCAGAAAACCCTCCCCACCCTGGAATTTCTGTGCTTCCATGCAGAAAACAACAGAGAAGCAAAGGGAATGACCATGGGTGCAGTTTTTTTCCAGGGGAGGTTGCCCCCTCAACAGAGGTGAGGTATGGGGTTACATGCCACTGCCCCCCCCCCATTTCTGCAAGCCCAGAGCTGCCAAGCTGAAGGAGGCTGACTCTGCAGCTGGACGCTGCCTCTTAGGTCCTAGTGCCAGTGGTGTTCCCCTTCTGTATGCTGGGAGCCTTCCTGTTTTCTGTGCAACAGTGAGTGCCAGTGGTGGGGGTGGGGAGAAGATGTGGGGAAAGAAGGAGGGTGGAATAGAGCCGGGGAGGGGAATGGAGAAGAAAAGGAGATAGGGTAATGGCTGGGGGAAGCAGGAGCCCAGCATGTGGCATCTCCTCGTCAACAGCTGGGGCTCCCTCCTTAAGCAGGCCCATCAAACCCTCACCCTGACAAGCCCTACCCCTCTACACTTGGACCCCTCCACTGAGCCCTAAGCAGCTGCACCAGGACCCCCACCTTATCAAGCCCTACTTCTGCAGCACCCAGACCCCCCACTGAGCCCCATCTCCCCACTCCCAGCCTCTCCCCCCCCCCCCCCCAAGCCCCAACCACCTTTACCTGGATCCCATGCAGAGTCCCATTGCCCCTGCAGCCGGACCCCCCACCAATGAACCCCTGTACATCCAGATCTCCCACTGAGCTGCCTGCACCCAGATTGCCCCACACAGAAACCTCTCACCCCATGCTAAGCCCCTCCACACTTGGATCCTGCTAGGCTGAGCCAGCCCAACCACACCTGGTCCAGAGAGGCAGGGCCCCAGGGTGTTTCTGGGGCAGGCCCAGACCTGTGTCAGGGTCAGGTGCAGCCTCACTGCCAAGTCCCTGTACCCTGGGGCTTCAGGGTGATCTCCCACCTCAATACAGCCAGTGGCCTATGCTCCCTTCTGCCATGCTGGAGCCACATTTATTGACAAAATTTGCAGAATTTTAAAATATTGTGTGCATAATTTTTATTTTTTTGGTGCAGAATTCCCTTAGGCGTACTGCTTTGCAACTTGGGCTTTTCAGTCTGGTACAGACGGGTATAACACAATTGAATGGCTGAAGTTGAAGCCAGACAACTTCAGACTGGAAATAAGATGTATATTTTTAACAGGGCAGGTAATTGTTACAATGGTTAGTGTCGATTCTCCTTCATTGACAACTTTTAAATAAAATTGGATGCTTTTCTGAAAGGTATGCTCTAGGAATTTTATCGACATTGCCTTGCCTATGTTATACAGGAGGTTAGACTAGATGATCACAGTGGTCCCTTTGGTCTTGGAATCTATGAATGTGTGGGGTGAGTTTATTTTATTTCATATTAGGCCTTATTTTTAAGCTTTGTATGGAAGAGTTATATTGTAGAGTCTGAAAATATTAGTTATTATTTCTCTCCCTTTACATTTAATATTATGTTGCGAGTAAGTAGTTAGGTTGGTGTCATATGGTCATATAATGAAAGACTCTGGTGATCGAGGTAAAGCTCAAAATATTAAGATCTTTAAGCTAACATTCAAAAGTTTGTATATTGGGTGTTTATCTGAAGTAGCCTAACACTTTATCCACGTTCTGATCGTTAGCAGTATTTGGAGGAGAAAAAACAACTATGATTCTACTGTAATGTTGCTCTTACATTAGATGTCTCTGGGAAGTGTACTAAGACAAGGTCCAACAAGTGGACTGCATTTCCCCCTATTCTCCCTAGGAGTTGCTAGCGAAAAAACAAACTTTTTTCAACATACATATGGGGAATATGATCTTCCTTTCTTCCTTCTATTTTTTCCCCAGTTGCTGCTGCTGTTATGGAATGGCTAGGCTAAAGTAGTGAGTCTTATATTTTGTTCTGAAGGTGGTGGGGTCTTGTGATCATTCTCACTTTCAGAATATGGTTCCTTGGTCTTGGATCAGTTGTTGAGAAAACTATAGCCCCTGTTTTCATGAGACTTAGCCTTAATGTTGACAGATTTATGGTTCCTGTGTAATTCATTTGTTGAGGGAGGCCTTGGGGAAAGGTACTTTCTTAACTTGTTCCGGTTCCTTGGAGGACTTTAAAAGTGAAGATGGCTATCTTGAAATTAACCTGGTTCTGTTATGTGCCAGTGAATGAGCAGGGGGTGATGTACTGCTGGTGGCTGGTGCTGCTGAGTTTTGAACTGGATAGAGTTTTCTTTAAGGTCAGACATTTACAGTCTATTACAGTGAGTTCCAAACTGTATTACTGCATCACTGTCATGAGGTCATCATACAACAGTAGGTGCACCATCTTCTTGCTAACTGCAGGAGACAGGAGGTGTTTTTGGAAGTTGTGGATGTGAGTGGCCAGAATTAATGAGTTGTTCAGAAGAAGCCCCAGTTTATGGCCTGACTTCACTATTGAGTGTAGACTCCCTCAGAGATGTGATGGTGGCAGCTAGGTCTTCCTACGTTCAGTTTTTGTCCCCTTGCTAATCTCCTTCAGATATTGAGGTAACTGAAGGATAGCGTTATTAGCATCAGAAGTGAGGAACATGCTGTTTATTACCTGTATGCTATTGACATTGTAGACCATGTGTTGTGATTTTTCTAAGTGGCTCCATATAGTTGTCAAATGGAATGAGTAATAGTGGCATCCAGAAAGAGTACTCTGGCAGAAGAGAAGCAATTGCCCATCACTGCTTTGCATGCTGTGGTCAGATGTTCAGCTGTGTGTGGAGGTTCTTTCTGCCCAGATAGCCCATAGAGCAGGCTCCGATCGAACTGCCCAATAAGACCACAAGACTTGGTTTATTAGTGAAGGCACCCAACCAGGTTTTCCAGCTTAATGGTTACAGGTATACTAACACGTGTATTACCATGACAATGGACCGGTTCAGTCACTGGTGGGACTTTCCACTGCATCCTAGGCAAGATGAAGGGTTAAAGTGCGGTATCCCAACCTTGTAGACTGAGACAAACAATCTGGGATAAACAACTTACGTATCACCTTACATGTTCCATGACATGTTTGTTACCTCCCCTTGTACTTTTCTCCTGATGTTTCAGACAAAACATCCCTATTCACCACCTGTCTTTGTATTTTTACTCCTGATGTTTCAGATAAAATATCACAATTCATCACTTTTATCAAACGATTTTATCGTATGCTAGGTTGGGGTGTTCTTGTGCTGGCCTGCTGGAATGTGTTTACATATTCGGTGTTGTGACTGGGGTCCCGGGGAGTCACACTGAAGTTACTCAGTTAGGGTAAACTGCAAAGAATGGGGCAGACAATCCCCAAAGCCAGTGGATATTCCAATACTTAAATTTTACTAAGCCAGCACAAAACAGCTTCTATAATACCCTACTGGTAACCAAGAAGCCAACAACACAGTTCCCTTAGAGCAGGAGTGCAGAACCGTTTTTCTATCGGGGGCCCACTGACCCACAAAAAAATCAGTCACGGGCCACACAGAGCCCCCCCTCCCCATCTAAAATGATAGTACCATAGAGTAACAACTATATTTTTTTGCTCAAACATGAACATTTAAGAATAGTCCAGAAGGAAGACAGGCAGTTCTTAAGAAAGTAGTATGAAATAAAAAAGTTTACCAATCTGAAGATCCTGCATGTTCAGACATGTTCCTTTCATCATCTTCAACGCAGCTTCCTCCTGAGAAGGAACACTTCTCATGATGTTCATAGAATATCAGGGTTGGAAAGGACCTCAGGAGGTCATCTAGTCCAACCCCCTGCTCAAAGCAGGACCAAACAATGTTGTTTCATTCGGGCAACCAGGCCTTGCATTTCTTTGTTGCACTTTTTGCATTTTGCACATATGCCTGTCTTACCCACAGGTAGAGGAACTTCATTAAAATATTCCCAAACTGGGTCTCTTTTATGGCGTGCTGCCATTACAGGTTTTCCCTTCTAGTGAGAGAATGGTATGGTAGATCTCAAATCAATGAAGGCTACCCTCAAAGACCTCAAGACTTCTGGAATATGCTGCTCAAACAGTTTCACTTTTGTTTCTACTGCCTGTCCCTCCCTTCTCACACTTCTCTCCAGACTTCTTCTCCTTGTCCAGATCTATTCCGCCCCCAACAATCTTCTATTCATTGAACTTTTTAAAACTTTGCACTTTTAGAGAGGTAAGAGATTGACTCTGAGTACACAAATTTGCAGAGGGACAGCAGGGTTGAGGTCTGTTATTTCTCTCCTCTATATATTATTTATTTATTTAAAAACATTTTTGCTGTTAACGAGCATGTTATCTCTGGAGACACAAATCCACAGTTTGAGAACTGCAAAACTAAGCACCTCTGATGGTATCTTCTAGACTGAGCACTGAGTCCCATTGGGTAGATAGAAAGATTAACCTAAATAATCTATATAGAAGCCCCTGAAACCCCATAAGATTGGGTCCCTAAATCCATAAACTATTGGAACTCATTTACAAAACTTTTCTTAAACATTACATGAATATATTGTTTCATACTATAGAATTAGAATTTATAATCCCTATTCCATGATGAGATATCTTTGAGCTATAATGTATCCTAATTAAAACTATCTTTAGATAGGGTTTTTCCTCAAAAATCCGATTTAAATACCCCCCCCCCCTTTTTTTTAAATCATTGATTTTTATCCACCCTGGTAAATACACAAAAACACAAATATTATCTCCCCATAGGTTTTTGAGGGTTATTTATTTTGCAGGCTGTTTAACACTTTATAGCCATGTGTCACACTAGTCTGTAGAACCAGTTCCCACTCACACAGAGGGAAGGACTTCTACGCCAAGTACTTCCTGATACCGAAGAAGAATGGTGGTTGGAAACCCATTCTGGATCTAAGATCGCTGAAGAGATCTGTTATGACACAAAGCTTCAAGATGGTTACTTTTGCAGCAATAATCCCGTCTCTGGACCAGCGGAACTGGTTCTTGGTCCTCGACATACAAGATACTTATGCATATCGCGATCCATCCGTCCCGTAGAAGCTTTCTACAGTTCGATCTGGTGCAGGATCACTTTCAATACAAGATGCTCCCATTTGGTCTATCATCCGCACCAAGAGTATTCTCAAAGGTCCTTTCTGTGGCAGCGGTGCACCTTCGCACAAAAGGAATTATGATATTCCCATATCTAAACGACTGGCTTCTCAAAGCACACTCCTTCGAATTGAGGGCCACACAAAAGACGATGGACTTATTCCTTCAGCTGGGACTATAGGTAAATATCCACAAGCTCACAGTAGTGCCAGTACAACATCTGGAATTCATAGGAGCCTACCTGGAAGCGGTAGTGGCCAAAGCATGCCTTCCGTCACAAAGATTCAACACCTTAGCCAACTTAATCTCAACGATCCAGGCCAGCCCTAAGACTTCTGCCAGAAATGGTCTTCATCTACTGGGACATATGGCAGCAGGCACCTTTGTAATAAATCATGCAAGACTTCACATGAGCTGCCTTCAAGGATGGCTCAGAACGGTATATGTACCAAGCAAACACAGCTGAAACAAATTTCTGTTGATGCCCTCAGCTGTGGAAAAACTCCCTTGACTGGTGGAAAGAACCTCACAATATCTGTTTAGAGGTTCCCTTCACTCAACCACCCCCAACATGACAACAGATGCATCCCTATTTGGATGGGAAGCCAACATGGACACCCACACTATTCAAGGCAAATGCTCTCCTCTCAAATTCACACATCATCTCAACTTACTAGAACTCTGAGCAGTCAGAAATGCCTGCTCATATTGCTTGCCCCTGATCAGTGGCAAGCATATAGAGATCAATAGTCAAAAATCTCATGTATGTTTCACATAAACCATGAGGGAGGAGCAAGATCACCTTCCCTGTGTGGTGGGGCAGTGAAACTCTGGAATTGGTGCATTCGCCACCACATCAGCATCTCAGCAGCTTACCTCCCAGGCATACAGAACACTGCAGTGGACGCTCTCCGAGGGAATTTTCCCAGGCTTATGAATGGGAAATAGACCTTCCGTTCTCCACAGCATATTTCTACATTGGGGAGTCCCCAAAGATAAGTTTATTCACCACAACCAAGAAAAAGGAGTGCTTGCAGTTCTGCTCCAGGGCCAACTTGGGCATTACTCACTCAGAGATGCCTTTCTCCTACACTGGAACACAAATCTCTTCTATGACTTTCTGCCAGTTCCTCTAATATCCAAGGTCCTGCTCACGATACGAAGAGAGAGCACTTGGGTTATACTTATAGCTCTCATCTGGGCAAGACAAACATGATTTCATACTTTACTCAATTGGTGATTTGTCCGCCAATCACTCTCCAGCCTGTTCCTCATCTCCTCTTTCAGGATGCTGGCCAGACCCATCCAGTATACAGGTTCTCTGACTCAAGGCATGGTTCCTCAGTGATTTCAAATCTTGGAAATGGCCTGCTCTGAGGATATAAAGATTGCGCTGTTACATAGCGGGAAACTACTCATCACACATATATTCCAAAGAGGAAGAGATTCCAGCTCTGGTGTGACTTGAGGCACATTAGTCCTATATCCTCTCTACTACCACTTGTGCTACATTAAATCCTACAACTAAAAATGTTAGAATTATCTCTAAGCTCCATAAAAGTGCATCTCACAGCCATCACCACCTTTCATCATAAGATAGATGGTTATTCTGTATTCTCCCATCCGACAATAAGAAGATTTTTGAAGGGTATGAATAACCTCTTTCCACAAATCAGATGTCCTACAGCAGCATAGGATCTCATAACTTTGAGCAGCGCAGAGAAACGCTTAAGGTCTATGACAATAGCAGCTCTGGCTTGAGGCTGAAAACGTATCTGTTCTATGGTGATCTATACGGAATCCTTAGTGCTTGCTCTTCCAAGATGCCCTAAATGCTACTAGATACGACAGAGGCAACTGACGCAGTCTGTTGGTGAAATAGAAACATAACTGCTCTGTTGAACTGGTGGATCAGAGGGATGAAGAACTGCACTGCAGTGTGTCAGTGGTGTTGCTGAGATCTTCATGGGATCCCAGCATCCAGACATGGCAGTGGAGATGGCAGCTGAGATCTTGTCAGGAAGGAGGAGAATACTGACAAAGAACTTTCTATACTAGATATACAGTTTTGATTACACTATGTACAATTGGAGCTGTTTTTTCAAGCTTTGAGGCTAGAGAGAGTTTTCTGAATTGTTACGAATGTTGCCATTAGTGTTTTGGTAAACGAGCGGAGTGGAAGTATCCCCTTTTGTCCTTGCTTTGCCACTTTGCACTCTGCTCTGCCTTCACAGTTTTCCCTATCTCCCTGGTGTTATCAACAGCTGCCATGCCCAGCACTTCTAATCTGGTTCCTCTGTAATTTCCAAACTTTCATAGATTCTAAAACGAGGAGTGATCACTGTGATCATCTAATTTGACCTCCTGTATGAGGCAGGCCATAGAACTTCCCCAAAATAATTCCTAAAGCATGCATATTTCAGCTCAGTACTAATGTGGACACGAGAACGAATGGATATAAACTGGCGGTGGGGAAGTTTAGGCTTGAAATTAGACTAAGGTTTCTAACCGTCAGAGGGGTGAAATTTTGGAATAGCCTTCCGAGGAAAACAGTGGGGGCGAAAGACCTCTCTGGCTTTAAGATTAAGCTTGATAAGTTTATGGAGGGAGTGGTTTGATGGGATAACGTGATTTTAGTCAGTTAATCAACAGCGTGCTATCGCTGGTAAATAGTATCAATGGTCAATGAGGGTCTGGCTGGAGAATCTTGCCTGCATGCTCGGGGTTCTACTGATCGCCATATTTGGGGTCGGGAAGGAATTTTCCTCCAGGGTAGATTGGCAGAGGCCCTGGAGGTTTTTCGCCTTCCTCCACCGCATGGGGCGGGGGTCACTAGCTGGAGGATTTTCTGCGACTTGAAGTCCTTAAATTACAGGATTTTGGGACTTCAACAGCTGAGTCAAGGGAAAGGGGGTGGGTCAGCTTTTGTGGCCTGCATCATGCGGGAGGTCAGACTAGATGATCATACTGGTCCCTTCTGACCTTAAAGTCTATGAGTCTGAGTCATATATATATATAATATAATTTTTTTTATCCATCTTGACTTTTCCCTTTACTCTTTTCTCCCTTTTGATGCATAGACTGCTGTTTCTAGTTAAGATGGAAGTTCCTGGGTCAGTCTAAATGTTTGGCTGAGCCATATGTCATGTACAGACTCAAAATGGTGGATAAATAGGGAAGGTTATTGTAGTTATACAGTAACTACAATTTACATACTTCTAATTTAATGCCTGAAAAACAGTTCTAAGCATATAATATGGTCTCCATATTGGAAGAGAAGGTTCGAGGGCTGGAGAAACAAGTATCGACTCTGCGTTGCATAAGGGAAAATGAAGATTTCCTGGGCAGACATCAGGAGATGCTTCTACGGCCACAATGTTCTGAAGATTCAGAGCAGGCGCAGCAGGGACAGAAGGATTGTGAAGAGGTTTGGCAGCATGTGACCTCCAGAAGGAGAAAAAGGAGCGTCCATGCACCAGCAATGGAGATACAGGTGAGCAATCGTTTCCATGTTCTCTCTACAGGTACTAATGTGGAGAGTGGACTAGATGACCCATCTGAGGGAAGGGAGCAGAAAGAGACTCCACCGATTGGAAGGCAAAAGATGCACTGTCCTAGGGATGGGGGTTCCACGACCATCACTCCCAAGAGGAGGAGGAGGGTGGCAGTGGTGGTCAGGGACTCCCTCCTCAGGGGGACTGAGTCATCTATCTGCCGCCCCGACCGGGAAAACCGAGAGGTCTGCTGCTTGCCAGGAGCTAGGATACACGATGTGATGGAGAGACTGCTGAGACTCATCAAGCCCTCGGATCGCTACCCCTTCCTGCTTCTCCACGTGATACTGCCAAGAATGACCTTGAGCGGATCACTGCAGACTACGTGGCTCTGGGAAGAAGGATAAAGGAGTTTGAGGCGCAAGTGGTGTTCTCATCCATTCTCCCTGTGCAAGGAAAAGGCCTGGGTAGAGACCGTCGAATCGTGGAAGTCAACGAATGGCTATGCAGGTGGTGTTGGAGAGAAGGCTTTGGATTCTTCGACCATGGGGTGGTGTTCCAAGAAGGAGGAGTGCTAGGCAGAGACGGGCTCCACCTAACAAAGAGAGGGAAGAGCATCTTCACCAGCAGGCTAGCTAACCTAGTGAGGAGGGCTTTAAACTAGGTTCACTGGGGGAAGGAGACCAGAGCCCTGAGATGAGTGGGGAAATGGGATCCTGGGAGGAAGCATAAGCAGGAGAGCACAAGAGGGGAGGACTCCTTTCTCATACTGAGAAAGAGGGATGATCGATGAGTTATCTTAAGTGCCTATACACAAATGCAAGAAGCCTGGGAAACAAGCAGGGAGAACTGGAAGTCCTGGCACAGTCAGGGAACTATGATGCAATTGGAATAACAGAGACTTGATGGGATAACTCACATGACTGGAGTACTGTTATGGATGGATATAAACTGTTCAGGAAGGACAGGCAGGGCAGAAAAGGTGAGGGAGTTGCGTTGTATGTAAGAGAGGAGTATGACTGCTCAGAGCTCCGGTATGAAACTGCAGAAAAACCTGAATCTCTCTGGATAAAGTTGAGAAGTGTGAACAACAAGGGTGATGTCGTGGTTGGAGTCTGCTATAGACCACCAGACCAGGGGGATGAGGTGGACGAGGTTTTCTTCTGGCAACTAGCAGAAGTTGCTAGATCACAGGCCCTGGTTCTCATGGGAGACTTTAATCACCCTGATATCTGCTGGGAGAGCAATACAGCGGTGCACAGACAATCCAGGAAGTTTTTGGCAAGTGTAGGGGACAATTTCCTGGTGCAAGTGCTGGAGGAACCAACTAGGGGCAGAGCTTTTCTTGACCTGCTGCTCACAAACAGGGAAGAATTAGTAGGGGAAGCAAAAGTGGATGGGAACCTGGGAGGCAGTGACCATGAGATGGTCGAGTTCAGGATCCTGACACAAGGAAGAAAGGAAACCAGCAGAATACGGACCCTGGACTTCAGAAAAGCAGACTTTGACTCCTTCAGGGAACAGATGGGCAGGACCCCCTGGGAGAATAACATGAAGGGCAAAGAGGTCCAGGAGAGCTGGCTGTATTTTAAAGAATCCTTTTGCGGTTGCAGGAACAAACCATCCCAAAGCGTAGAAAGAATAGTAAATATGGCAGGCGACCGGCTTGGCTAAACAGTGAAATCCTTGGTGATCTTAAACGCAAAAAAGAAGCTTACAAGAAGTGGAAGATTGGACAAATGACCAGGGAGGAGTATAAAAATATTGCTCAGGCATGCAGGAGTGAAATCAGGAAGGCCAAATCACACTTGGAGTTGCAGCTAGCAAGAGATGTTAAGAGTAACAAGAAGGGTTTCTTCAGGTATGTTAGCAACAGGAAGAAAGTCAAGGAAAGTGGCAGGTTTCAGAGGAAAGTGGGGGCCCCTTACTGAATGAGGGAGGCAACCTAGTGACCGAGGATGTGGAAAAAGCTAATGTACTCAATGCTTTTTTTTTGCCTCTGTCTTCACGAACAAGGTCAGCTCCCAGACTGCTGCACTGGGCAGCACAATATGGGGAGAAGGTGACCAGCCCTCTGTGGAGAAAGAAGTGGTTCGGGACTATTTAGAAAAACTGGACGTGCACAAGTCCCTGGGGCCGGATGCGCTGCATCCGAGGGTGCTAAAGGAGTTGGCGGATGAGATTGCAGAGCCATTGGCCATTATCTTTGAAAACTCATGGCGATCGGGGGAGGTCCCGTATGACTGGAAAAAAGCTAATGTAGTGCCCATCTTTAAAAAAGGGAAGGAGGAGGATCCGGGGAACTACAGGCCAGTCAGCCTCACCTCAGTCCCTGGAAAAACCATGGAGCAGGTCCTCAAGGAATCAATTATGAAACACTTAGAAGAGAGGAAAGTGATCAGGAACAGTCAGCATGGATTCACCAAGGGGAAGTCGTGCCTGACTAACCTAATTGCCTTCTATGATGAGATAACTGGCTCTGTGGACGAGGGGAAAGCAGTGGATGTGTTTTTCTTCGACTTTAGCAAAGCTTTTGATACGGTCTCCCACAGTATTCTTGCCACCAAGTTAAAGAAGTATGGGCTGGATGAATGGACTGTAAGGTGGATAGAAAGCTGGCTAGATTGTCGGGCTCAACAGGTAGTGATCAATGGCTCCATGTCTAGTTGGCAGCCAGTTTCAAGCGGAGTGCCCCAAGGGTCGGTCCTGGGGCCGGTTTTGTTTAATATCTTTATTAATGATCTGGAGGATGGTGTGGACTACACTCTCAGCAAGTTTGCAGATGACACTAAACAAGGAGGCGTGGTAGATACACTAGAGGATAGGGATCGGATACAGAGGGACCTAGACAAATGAGAGGATTGGGCCAAAAAAACTCTGATGAGGTTCAACATGGACAAGTGCAGAGTCCTGCACTTAGGACGGAGGAATCCCATGCACTGCTACAGACTAGGGACCGAATGGCTAGGTAGCAGTTCTGCAGAAAAGGACCTAGGGGTCACAGTGGACGAGAAGCTGGATATGAGTCAACAGTGTGCTCTTGTTTCCAAGAAGGCTAACAGCATTTTGGGCTGTATAAGTAGGGGCATTGCCAGCAGATCGAGGAACGTGATTGTTCCCCTTTATTCGACATTGGTGAGGCCTCATCTGGAATACTGTGTCCAGTTTTGGGCCCCACACTACAAGAAGGATGTGGAAAAATTGGAAAGAGTCCAGCGGAGGGCAACAAAAATGATTATGGGTCTGGAGCACATGACTTATGAGGAGAGGCTGAGGGAACTGGGATTGTTTAGTCTCCAGAAGAGAAGAATGAGGCGGGATTTGATAGCAGCCTTCAACTACCTGAAGGGGGTTCCAAAGAGGATGGAGCTCGGCTGTTCTCAGTGGTGGCAGATGACAGAACAAGGAGCAATGGTCTCAAGTTGCAGTGGGGGAGGTCCAGATTGGATATTAGGAAACACTATTTCACTAGGAGGGTGGTGAAGTACTGGAATGCATTACCTAGGGAGGTGGTGGAGTCTCCTTCCTTGGAGGTTTTTAAGGCCCGGCTTGACAAAGCCCTGGCTGGTATGATTTAGTTGGGAATTGGTCCTGCTTTGAGCAGGGGGTTGGACTAGATGTCCTCTTGAGGTCCCTTCCAACCCCGATATTCTATGATTCTATGATAATGGCAATAAGTCAGTGGGGATTTCTTCGGTGCACCAGATTTGAGCAGCAGCAAATGAAGCTTGTTTGTCAGTGTTTCTTCCCCGACTTTCAGTACTTAAGCGGTATGCCATCAGGACCTGATGTCTTATTATTCTTCATTTGCTTAATTGCTTTGCAGACCTCTTCAGCTGTTGGTGGATTGGCAAGAGTTTCCCGGATTGGGTGCTGAATGATGGAGTTGATGGTGTTATCAGTCACAGTCTATTCTCAATTTTAGAAGCTTTTGATAGTGTTCCTTCCAGTGCTTTTTGATGGGTTCATTATTTTTAAGAAGGATACTGCCATCTTCGGATCTTCGTGGTGTGAGGCCACATGAGCTTGGTCCGTAAAGGTCTTTGTCTCACCAAAAAAGCTCTGCGTATTGTGTCTGTCAACGAATGCTTGGATTTCTTTTGCTTTGTCCTCCCACCAGTCGTTTTTGATTTCTCGGATCCTCCTTTGAACTTCAGCTTTGAACTGATGGAAAGAGCTTTGCTTCTTACTGGATGATGGATGGTTTTGCCAGACCCAGAAACTTTTCTCTTGCGGCCCAAAAGGGCTGTGATCTCAATGTTGTTGCCGCCATCAGGACTGCTTTGAAGACGGGTAACAAGGCTGATGGAGTCCTCATAAGCCTCATGATTGGGAAGCCCTAAAACCAGACCATCCTTCTTTGACACTGGTGTTGTCATTTCCGGGGTGCATATGGTCTGTTTTTCACTGAGGAGTGCTTGGAAGTTCTCTTGGTGCACTGTGGATTGAAGTCTTTGGATGTTGTATTGCTGTCTGTATGGTTTGGATTGCTTTCTATGTTTTGATGCAATCTTAGTGAACATGACTGACCTCACCAGGCGGTGATCAGCCCAGCAGTTGTTGGCTCCTCTCATGATGTGGGTGATTTGGACATCTGTTAGCTCCTGTGTTCTTACAATGACATGGTCTAGGAGGCGCTATTGTTTTGAGCGGGGGTGTTGCCAAGTTATTTTGTACTTGTTGCTTTGTCTGAAGTTTGTGTTTGTGATCACAAGGTTGTGCTCTGAGCATTTGCTGAGTAGAAGGATGTCATTGGAATTGATCTTGCCCACTCCTTTCTCATAGAGCTACTCCATACATTAGAATCTCGGCCAACTCTTGTGTTAAAGTCCCCTAAGAGGATTATCTTATCTGTTTTTGGAATAGATGACAGAAATTTATCAAGGTCAGTGTAGAAGGATTCTTTGTTCTTCTTCAGTGTCAAATGTTGGTGCATATGCACTGATGGTGGTGTCAAATGACTTATTGACCAATTGGATACAGAGGATCCTAAGGTGCTCGTTGATGCCAACGGGGAACTTAATCAGGCAGTTGACTAGAAGGTTCTTGATTGCAAAACCGACACTGTATTTGCCTGTCGCTTGCTGGTTTTCCTTTCCAGGAGAAAGTGTAACCACCACCCTCTTCCCTCAAGTGGCGTTCATCTGCACATCTTGTCTCACTGAAAGTAGCAGTGTCGATGCTGTACCTTGAGAGTTTCCGGGCAACAATTGCTGTTCTGTATTTTTTGTCTTTCACTTTTTGGGTCATCTAGTTAGGGTACAGACATTCCAAGTTGCAAGAAACATTTTTGGTTTTTGACCGCATTGGGAGTGATCTTTCTGGATGCGGTTATCCAGTCGGGTATGGTGGGATAGTTTGTTTGGGGCACCTTTTCTAGCTCCTTCCCCATATTACATGAGCAGAGGCGTTCCTAAAAAGGCCTGCTCAGTTGTGACTCTGTGCCAGTCCGGAGGCACACGATGACCATCTTGCGGTCACAGCCTGTGTGTAGGTCTGTGACTAGGGACTCCTTGTGATCACTTCACTTGTCCCCATCGCCACTCACTCATCGCTGCAGGACTTTTATGGGTGGGGTGGGGAGAAAGTTCTTCCTGTAAAAGAAGCTTGTGCGTGAGTACTTTAATGTTGGGGAGCCGTTGCACACCAGCAGCCACACAGATCTTAACAGAAGAGGCACCTGTGTCTGGTGGCAAGGAGGTCCCTGTGGGTTTCTTCTCCATTGCAGCCTTCATCTGCCTTTGCAGCCATTGAGAGGTAATCCTGCTTTATCTGCCTGCTCTGTCATTGAGATCTTACACTCGGTTGTGTTGGGCTGTGTTTTGTCTGGTACCTTGCCTTCGACCTTACCGCCTTGGGTGGCCCTACCAGGAGTGCAGGACTCCTGACGGCATCACTTGTAGGGTCATAAGTATACTCAAGCTTCTTCACCATGGCAGCCCAAGGAGAAGCTGCAGTGTGTACATAGCCACAGTAAAAAACAGTTCTAAGATGTAAGGATACAGACTATCCATAAAATCACACTGAATCCATAAGCTGTACATAGACAGATTCCCCAAATCATTGCAATAACCTTGACGCTAAATTTGGTGGTCCTTATTAACCAGGAGGACATGAGACTTATTTATACATGTTTATTTAAGCAATTGAATAGCATAACATTTTTATTCAGCTTCTTAATTTTTACAGTTGTTAGAAAATAGTGTGACACAACTTTTATTTATTAGATAACTTCTTACTTGGAATTTGTGTCATGCTGCATTTGGATCAAAATTGGAATTCAATTACATGTACAAAACAAGCATTTTAAAATAGTTTATTAGTTAAATAAAACTACCTGAAATGTGTTTTCATGGTTTCAGGCAGCTGCACCTGTATTCCCAATCTGTAGTCCAACAAGGGTACCCAGTTTAGGGTGCAAGCTCCCAGCTGTCACCTCTCTTGGGTGAAGACCCACATCTCACTCCATATTGACCTTTAAGACTGCACAGCTCCCTGTTGTATCCTGTCATATCCATAGCAAGCCAGACTGCCTAAACAGGCCAGCCCCTGTACTTTGCTTTCTTTTCAATGTATTGCCCACAGTTATGAGTTATCATACAGTTTCTTCTAAGCAAGCACATTCAAGCTGAGTCTACACCTAAAACTTAGGTCAACCAAGCTACATTGCTCAAGGCTCTGGAAAAAATTCATGCGATGTATTGAGGTCAACCTAACCCCCTGCAGTGTACACTGCTACCACCTCTCAAGGAAGTGTATTTACTACAGCGATAGGGGGGCGGGGGGGAAATACAACCCTTTCCATCACGTAATAAGTCTACACTATAGCACTACAGCTTATTCTTAAGGTACAAGAATTACATTGAAAACATATTAAAGAATAAAAGAACCTACACGCATGCCAAAAATCTTACCAGAGATAATCCCAACTCCAGCCTAGGGCTCTGGAAGGTTTTAGTCCTTCAAAAACCCATCATAGGTTTCCCCATGGTTACGAGTTCATCTCTATTATAGATCCAGAAGCAGAACCCAGGCCAGGCACGTGAGCTGTTTCTCCTTGTACAGCTCAGGCCTTTGCTGATTACCTGTTAAAGAAAGGCCAAAATCAGACAATGAATGATCTTGGGGTAGCTTCTAAAGGCTGGGTTTTTGGATAAGTAGAGTTAGAGAATTTGCATTAAGCTGTCCCCAGGGATTCCCCCAAGAAATCCATTTTAACAGGTATTGTCCCAAAAGTCCATAGTTGTTTGGCAGGTTTTCAGTATAGATTTTTGAACTCTCAGGTCTCACATCACCACCCCCACCACCTCACGTGGTTATGTACAGTCCCGTCTCATAAAAATGCATAAACTTAATACAATAAAGTCCTTTAAGGATATTACAGGAAATAGCCCTGTCACATCCTGAGTACATTTAAAAAAACAAACAAACAAACAAACAAAAACCCACAAAATGTTTTGTATCTTAAACTGATAGGAACTCTGATTAGTGAATTAACAGATTGTTTCTGGTTATCATGGGCCAGATTTTTCAAAGGTGTTTAGGTACCTAAATATGCAGATTTGGTTCCTTGTGGGATTTTCAGAAGTGCCTAAGAGCAGGTTAACTTGCCCCATGTGCTTCACATTTTTAGAGTTAATAGATCCCATCCACTACTACCTGGGTTTTATTCATAGATTGGAAGGGGGAAAACAAGCTTTCCTGGT
This sequence comes from Malaclemys terrapin pileata, assembly GCF_027887155.1. Lineage (NCBI taxonomy): Eukaryota > Metazoa > Chordata > Testudines > Emydidae > Malaclemys > Malaclemys terrapin. The sequence goes on from NC_071506.1 coordinate 163,935,560, forward strand.
TTTTCAATTCCAAACTGGTTTCTTAAATTTGTTTTCTTCTTGGACTAGTTGATTCATTCTCCCTGCACCTGCTAGCTAATATGAAATAAAAAATAATTTAAGGTAAAAGCTTTTCTGCACAACAAAATTGAAAGTAGTTATACTTGGAAAAATGTAAATACCAGCACTTGCTCCACTGTAAAGAGTGAAAATAATATAGTTAATGTAGTACATGATGCTGACATTTATGAAATTGGGTTATCCTTAAAGTTTGATGTTTTCTCCTGATTCTGAATATAATTAAAACAGCAGCACCCTGTAATTCCTTTAAAATGTGAGGAGGACTCGTTGGTGCAGCACGTATTTCATTTATGTGCATTATTTTAATAGATTATAATAAATTTAGGCCTTAATTTAAATTGTCATAATTTCAGATTTAAAGAAAAGGAAAACATCTAATTTAAATAATGTTTTTTGTTTTTTTTTAATCTGTCCTGGCTTAAGTAACTGCATGCTGTTACTGTTGGCAGGCTCCTAAAAGAAAACTATTGCAGGTGCCAAACCTGTTGGGCCTGCTAAATGTCATGGTTGACAACCAGAGACCAAGTCAGAGAGTGGTTGGATCACATGGTCCTGCCTCAAAAGTGAAGGCACAGGCTTGTCACTTGAGAGGGGTGTTACATGGGGGACTGGAAAAGGGTCTCAGGAGGGGCAGCCTACAGAAAAGTTAACTTTGTTGCAGTCTGACTGTTAGTGCTTATGCAAGACTTTATCTCATCAGCTAAAGTTTGCAGGAATAGTGCTGGGCTGAGGTTTTGTTCTGTTGTTGTCAGATGTCTTTTGTATAGTTGCCAATGTTACAATCTGCTGCAGTTGAAGTTTTTGCTTTAGATTGCTGCAGCTTTCAAAGAAGCTTCTCTCCCTTTGACTAATTCGAGGGTTATAGGATTTGGCCAAATAACAAATCTTAAGCATGGACCACCCCTGCCATCTTTAAAGAATCTTTTCGATGTTGTTGCTCTTGTTTCCATTGGTTGGTTGGTTGTTTTTTATTTAAGCTTCAAAGGGTTTTAATCCAATCTTAGAGAGTTTCATTGTAAGAGCATACCTTGTAGAAATTTAGCTGAATTCATATATCGAGTCAATGGGATGGTTTTAGTGCTTTTAGCTAATGAGTGTATATATAATCAGTTCATGTAGTAGAATCATGAATTTTGTTGGATTTCATGGCTTGACCCTTGGTGCTAATAAGGATGTTTCTAGGTCAGCAGTTCTCAATAAATGGTCGGGAGTCCCCCGGAAGGCCAGGAGCAGATACCAGGATCTCCGCCAAAATAAACCAGTGAGCAGGGCTGGTGTTAGACTCGCTGGGACCCAGGGCAGAGAGCTGAAGCCCAGGCCCCGCTGCCTGGGGCTGGGGCTGAAGGCAAAGCCCAAGCAACTTAGCTTCTTGGGGACCTGGGCAACTGCCCTGCTTGCTACCCCCTACCACCAGCCCTGGCTTTTAATCTACTGGATATGCAGTAAAACAGTTGTTGTGGCACAGGTGGGCTGTGGAATTTTTATAGCATGTTGCGGTGGCCTCAGAAAGAAAAAGGTTGAGAACCCCTGGTTTAGGTCACTGTGAAAAGGTCTATCCAGCCCAGCATCCTGTCCTCTGACAGTTGCCAATGCCAGGTGCACCAGAGGGAATAAACAGAACAGGCAGTCATCAAGTGATCTATTCCCTGTCACTCATTCCCAGCCTCTGGCAGAAAGGAACTTTAGTAAGGAATGCTTTTTAAAAATGAAAGGCTTGCAGTTCGCTAAGTTTTAAAAATATACAAGCTTATTTTATCCTAAATCATAAGAAGCTGATGTTTTCATTTTAGAGTAAAGTATGACTTAGCAACTCTAACAACTCCTACAAATGTTACCTAACTTTAAATATTCTCAAACGTGTGTGTTTAAAAACAAACCCGTAGATTTACCTCTTTCACAAGGGAAGTGGGGGAATAAGTTAGTATACTTCATTAGCTGAAAACTGTAGTAAGGAACTTTGTGCCATCTTTTCTTTCAGGTCTTTCGTAAAAGAAAGTAGATTAGGCAGAGTTTGTGTATCTGAAATGTTTAAACTGTAAATTTCTGGGACACTGGCCATTTTGATCACCTGCCTCTGTGTCATAGTATGTATGGCATTTTTTTTGCGCTGGAGGCTGGGCTAAAGGAAATTAAAAATCATCCTTACATGACCCTTGCTTCAACCTCAACTGTGTAGAGGTTATTTTTCCATAACTAAGTGCATACACCTGCAGACATGGAATTAGAAGACAGGACCCACAGCTTTAGAATACATCCCTTTTCTGCCACTTGTCTTTACTACTTATCTGTTTAGCAATGGAAGGACTTTTTTAACGTTCTAAGCTGCAATATGCTCGTTCAAATATTTTACACACTCTTGCTCCAGTGGATTCAATGACAAAAAATTCCATGGATTGAAAATCGGTATTTTGCCTATTACACCCCAAACCACCCACAACAAAAATAGTTAATAACCTTATTTAATCACAACCCAATTTCTGCAATGAATAAAGCAGCTGCATGAGTTTTCAAGGAGATACATATATGTAAATCTGGAGGGGTAAAAAAGTCAAATGACACCCAGATTTGAATTTTTTACTTTAGGCTAAGTTCTTAATGACCTGCAACATTATCAAACAATTTGAGTTTTCTTCGTACTTCTTAAAAACATTCCCTTTTGCCTTCAGAATAAATTTAGCAATTTTCTGACTAAACCAGTCTTCTAAGCAAGAGTTAGTGTGACTGAAATATGTCTCTGATTAGGGCTGTCAGTTAGTAGCAGTCAAATCACGCTATTAACTCAAAAAAATTAATCGCACTGTTTAATAAATTTCAGTTGGTACTCTAATATTTTGGATGTCTTTTACATTTTCAAATATATTGATTTCAATTACAACACAATACAAAGTGTACAGTACTCACTTTATATTATTTTTATTACAGATATTTGCACTGTAAAAATGATAAACAAAAGAAAGTGTTTTTCAGTTCACCTTATACAAGTACCGTAGTGCAATCTCTTTATCATGAAAGTGCAACTTACAAATGTCGATTTTTTTTGTTACATAACTACACTCAAAAACAAAACCATGTAAAACTTCAGAGCCTACAAGTTCACTCAGTCCTACTTCTTGTTCAACCAGTCGCTAAGAGAAACAAGTTTGTTTGTGTTTACAGGAGACAATGCAGCTTGCTTCTTATTTACAGTGTCATCTGAAAGTGAGAACAGAGGTTTGCATGGCCCTTTCGTAGCCAGCATTGCAAGGTATTTATGTCCCAGATATGCTAAACATTCATATGCCCCTTCATGCCTTGGCCACCATTCCAGAGGACATGCTTCCATGCTGATGACGCTCATTAATAAAATTTGTGACTGAACTCCTTGGGGGAGAATTGTATGTCTCCTGCTCTGTTTTACACCTGCATTCTGCCATATATTTCATGTTATAGCAGTCTTGGATGATGACCCAGCATGTTGTTTGTTTTAAGAACACTTTCACTGCAGGTTTGACAAAATACATAGAAGGTACCAATGTGAGATTTCTAAAGATAGCTACAGCACTCGACCCAAGATTTAAGAATCTGAAGTGCTTTCCAAAAGCTGATCAGGGTGGGGTGTGAAACATGCTTTCAGAAGTCTTAAAAGAGCAGCACTCCAATGCGGAAAATACAGAACCCAAACCACCAAAAAAGAAAATCAACCTTTTGCTGGTGGCATCTGACTGAAATGATGAAAATGAATATGCATTGGTCTGCACTGCTTTGGATCGTTATCGAGCAGAACCCATCATCAGCATGGACATGTCCTCTGGAATGGTGGGTGAAGCATGAAGGGACATATGAATGTTTAGCACATCTGGCAGGTAAATATTTTCCAGCGCTGGCTACAACAGTGCCATGTGATCGCCTGTTCTCACTTTCAGGTGACATTGAAAACAAGAAGCGGGCAGCATTATTTCCTGCAAATGTAAACAAACTTGTTTGAGCGATTGTCTGAACAAGAAGTAGGACTGAGTGCACTTGTAGGCTCTAAAGTTTTACATTGTTTTGTTTGAGTGCATTTATATAACAAAAAAAATTACATTTGGAAGTTGTGCTTTCACGGTAAAGAGATTGCACTTCAGTATTTGAGGTGAACTGAAAAATACAATTTCTTTTGTTTATCATTTTTACAGTGCAAATATTTTTAATAAAAATATAAAGTGAGTAGTGTGCACTTCGTAATCTGTGTTGTAATTGAAATCAATATATTTGAAAATGTGAAAAACCTCCAAAAATGTTTATATAAATGGTATTCTATTGTTTCACAGCATGATTAATCGTGATTCATTTTTTTTATCGCAGTTAATTTTTTTAATCGCTTGGCAGCCCTATCTCTGATAGAAGATGGCTGCAACTTTAACTGTAGAGAAGCTACTATCTCTTCATCACATAAGACAGGAGTGGCAAACATATTGCCTGCCCAAAGGACCCACAGCTCCTGCGGAAATTAATAAAGGAATCTGCCTATAGCTCTACCACAGTATAAAAGGGTTGGGAGGGAGCTAAAATAAAAGTGGGTGGAGTGGAAGAGGGAGGGTAATATCTTAGCCCCTACCCTACCTCCCTTAGCAGTAGTGCCACACATGCCCCTCAGCTTTGGCTTAGGAGAGGGTCCTTCCCAGTGCTCCCCGCCCACATGAGTCACCCTTTGTTTCTTTCCTCACCTCACTCCATTTCTGCAGTCACCAGTCCCCCAGCACTGGGATCAGAAGAACCTTCTTTCCAGACTTCCCCCTTATTGCCACTGCTGCTGGGCCTCATACTACTAAGGAAAAGGACATTTTTTTTTTTTTTTTTTTTTTTTTTATTACTACGCTTCCACCTTAGTCCAGGAACCAGGACCTGGCAGGCAGGAAGAGTGGGGAGAAGAATCAACAAATGGGGTAGAGAAGCGGAACAAGAGAGGGTAGGAAAAAGGGGGCATGGGGGAAAGGAAGTTGATGAGAAGAGGAGGACATGGGGGGTGGGAGAGAATGCCAAAGTGAGGTTGGGTGGGAGTAGAGAGAGTATGTGTGAGGAGGTGGTGTGAGTGTCCAAAATGGGACAATGGATAGGGAAAAGAGGGGACAGTCACATAAAGAATGGAGGTCATGGGGGCGAAGAAAGGAGGTTTCAGGAATGCAAAGGGTTTCTTGTGATAAGTCTTTAAATGAGATATTTTACTTGGCTAGCTAAAGGACACTGCACTCAGAAGACTGCAGAATTTTCTTCCTAGTGAAATTTTTACTCACAGAACAAATTTAACATGCCTGATATAAGGCAAATAGAAAATAACTATTTTCATATAAGCAATGAAAACTCCCTGAAAAAATTGAACTCCTGGATGTTTGGTCCTTATTCTGCAATTTAGTGTTTGGAGCAGCTGCACTATTCGGCCCATTGTGTATGCAGTAGATTTTGCTGTGGTACATCATTAGAGGAATTTTAATACTTATGCAATTCTGAACTTCAGCAACTTTTTTGTTTTGTTTTACTTTTTAGGTGTATTAAACTTCAATCCGGATGCAGCTGATTTCATTCCCAGAGAGAGAGAGACTCCTGATGTAAATTGGAGAAGTCTGAGTAGATTAGAATCCAATAGGAATCAGAACAGAAATGATACTCTACCACTTCCTAGTCAGTCTTCTGATAGAGGCACAGACTATGAGAGCTCTTCCACAAAGCAACCCAGCTTTTATAGTTCAGAAAGCCAGTACTGTAGCCAGCAAGATTTTCTCCAGCATGGTGGTACCAGTAAACCTCATAAGAATCATAGTTTTCAGAGTCAGCGATGGCAGAGATCTAGAAGTGATAGGACATATACTAGAAACCGGATAAGGCAATCATCTACTGATGGTACAAAAGACATGACAGTTTTAGATACCACGTTAGTACCAAGGTGGAGAGTCAATCCTAAAGAATACAATGACTTTTGCTCTTCAGAGAGTGACAAGGAGGTATCCGGTGCAGATAATAGAGGGGCAAAACCAAAGAAAACACATTTGATGCCTGCACCTGGAAGATGTCTCAAAGAGAAGGGGAAGCAATTACATGAGCGGGATAAGAGAGTGACATCTAAACAGAAGGATATGTTTAAAAACATACAATCTCTGGATCTGACTCAGTCTGACTCTTCAGAAGCATCTGTTGCCAAAGCATTGTTCGATGGATATGCTGGCAATAGTGATGAACAAAAAAGATATCCATTTGCGAACAAGAAATACCCCAGGAAGTCCATGTGGAGTAAACCCCAGTTTGGTAAAGAAATCCAGAAAAAACAAGATACTCACCGCAGTAAAAATACAAAAGAAGTTAAGAAGCCTCCTCTTACTTACGCTCCAAAAGATAAAATTAGCGAGAGGAGCAAAGAATCAGGTGTTCACAACAATGATCAAAACTTGACCAGCATAACACAAGCTCACCAATTAAGAGAATCAGTCAAATGTGGTGGAAGACAGCTTCACCTACAGGTGGGACACACAGCCTCCCTTCATTGCAATTGGACTCAGTATTGGAAAAAGCAGAGTGATGTGCCAAGGAACAAGGAAACTCATACAGGTAAGTTTCTTGGACTGATTTAGACCTCCAAATTAAAGGTCTGGTCCTATGAGATGAACAATTTCAACTGCTATTGAAGTTAGTTGAAGATGGTTGGCATTTCACAGTTGCTCAACACCTCACAGGGTCTGTTTCAAAGGATGCAAAGGATACTTAACATACCTGGATTATATTTAAATGCATCTGTTTGCTATGTGTCTGGTGATTTTCCATAATTCCCACTTCATTATAGAAAGGTGGCAGCCTTTCCACAGGTAGTGTTTAAAGCTGAATTTTGTATCTTTTGTAAATCAGACTTCAAAATGGAGGTCACGTCAGGGACAAGAGTAGAATTGTGGGGGAAATGTAAAGTGATTTGAACAAGTGTTCTAAAGCTGGAGTATCCTTAAATGAAATTGTCAAAGTTGCAAAAGTTTTCTAATGTTTTGTTGCACACAGAGAGGAGCTAATTAAGGGATGAGTAAAATGAAACTCCTATTGCTGGACTCTCCTTTCTGAGATCAAGCATATGGTACCAAAAAGATGTAATATTGGAAATACAAAAAAAGCTGTTAGGCCTTAGTTTTGGAACAGTGGAGTGGAAAGGTGTGGCACTGAACATCAATGAGATGATCACCAACACAGTGTTCAAACTGTGTGGTGGAACTTGTGAAAAGTCTTCATTTCCAGGCTTTGGAACTCAAACATATCCAAAACCCTCCAAAACCACAGCACTGATTTCTATTTTTCATCTAAAGAAATAGCTCCTTCACTCAGGCCTGGCCTACACTACAAAGATAGGTTGGATGTCACCTTGCATCGACTTACATGTGTGTGTCTACACTCAGATTTGATTGCTGCCTATGTAAGTACCCCTGTTAGGGCGACATAACACCCCTGCCCAAATGGCCATTGAGCCATGCTTGAAGTATTGTGGTTGATGCAGAGCAAGTGTAAATGCTGTGTAACCTATCTTGACCCTAACAGTCCTTCAGCAACTGTCCCACAATGATCATTCTGGTCACAATTGTGAACTCCACTGCCCAGGTGTCAGAGACCAGAAGCCATGTCTCCCCACCTTTTAAACCCTCACCAATTTTTTAAAATGCCTTTTCCTGATTTCCCACTTTGGCAGCTCTCCCTCATTGTGTACAGCTGCTCAACCAACCATGCTGGCTTCATGTGTGTCTGCCTGTAGTAGACATGAGGTATTGGATCTCCTAGATGTATGGGGAGAAGAGGCTGTGTAGGCAGAGCTATGGAATAGTCATAGAAACATGAATGAAAATATTGCATAGCGGATGCAGGTAGCAGCAGCAGTGCCGCATGAAAGCAAAGATGCTGCAGCAGGCATTCTACAAGGCCATGGAGGCCGACAGTTGAGCTGATGCCAAGCTGCACACCTGTCGCTTTTACCATGAGTTGCATGCAATACTTGGCAGAGAACCCACCAACATCTGCAGACCACTGTGGATATCTTGGAGGAGCCTGAGATAGAGACCCATGTGATCAACAGTGAGGTGGAGGTGGGAGATATTGTAGGGGAATCCAGCTATGCTGCGAGCCATGTACTTTCACTACTCCACCGCGGACTAGCAAGTCCTGCCAGCTGAGCACAGAGGAACCTGATGAAGTTAGCCAGACACAGGTATTGCCTTTAATTGTTTTACTTGTATGAGACGAGGTAGCAATATAATTTTGCAATATAATCAGCAACCAGATAGTTGTCTGCTTCTCAATCCCCTGTATGGTTAGGTGGGCGGGGGGAGAGGGAGGATGTGGGGGTGGCATGCAGAGCAGTTCATAGGAATGTTCTCAGGAAGATGCAAAGAAATCTTCATGAAGGCTTCATAGATGTACTCTGCAGTCCTCTCCTGAAGGTTTCTAGGAGTGGCTGCCTTATTTACTCCTCAATGGTAGGTCACTTTCCCATGCCACTCTGTGATGACTTCGCCTGGCACCATTGCAGTTCACAGGCTAGTGGCATATGGGTCTGGACAGCTTTGGGACATCCGTAGCAGCTATGCTTTCTGTGCCTTTGTTACCCTCAGGAGTGAGACATCAGCTAAAATAACTACTGCCTGTGGAAAATTAGTGCCACAGTATTATTGCCCTATGTTCGTACACATGGAAATAAAGGCTGATGTTTCATATAATGGAAAAATTCCTTCCTCACTTCTCCCCAACCCTTCCCCCCCAGCTTCTATGCCCTTGGTGGGCCATATTCCCAATGCCTGGGACTGGAGAGCTAGACTGTGCAGAGGCACTTCAAAGCTGAAGTGTCAACAAGCATGGTTTTATTAAAAATATTTATGGGATTAAGAGAATGGGGTTCTGAAATTTATTTTTCACTTTCCATTGTGACTGTAAATCCAATGATACATTGTCTGTTTTATTTGTAGCTACTGCTGTTGGGGCCCTGTGGGATACCCCTTTCACACTATGGAATGCCTGACCCTGATGAGAACGAGAAAGAAGGGGACTGTGGAGGATATGTTCATTGAGATCCTCCAAGCTAGTGCTGCACTGGACTGTGAATGGGGGCCCTGCTATGTGAATGTGGCAGACTGTGTAGAAAAGCCCAGAGGTCCCAGTGGGAAAAGGAGATGGAGATGCACCGGGACATGAGTCTTTTTAGTCAGGAAACACAAATGCTGCAGACTCTAGTTGATCTACGGGTTCAACAGTCATGATCTCACTTCCATTTTAGCACCTCCCTGTAGTGAGGTGGAGTGGCCTCCCACTGAACCAGAGGGGGCAGGACCACACTCTGAGCCCAGGTGGGTGGAGCCAAGCTGTGCCCATCCCTCCCACTGGAAGTCAGGAGGCAAGACAGGAAGTATAAAGGGCAGGTCCTAGAGCTCAGTTGTGCTGCAGACACCGGAGGAGACGGACGTCTTCCACCCCACCTTTTCCTGATGCTGGAAACCATATAGGAACCCCACTGAGCTGAGGACTGGCCAGAGCTGCTAGCTGACCGAGGCACTGAGGAGGCAGCTAGTGGCAATCCCAGCATCTACCCTGAGGAAATGGAGTACCCCCACGAATCCAGATATACCCCCAAGGGGAGGAGGTGGCCCAGGGACAGCTGACCCAGTCTGTCTGCAGTGCTGCCAAAAACCTGGTCAGCGTGTTGCGGCTGGATTCCCCGCTGACCTACTGGTGGAACACTCTGTAGGGCCCTGGGCTGGGACCCGGTGGAGTTGGGTGGGCCCGGGTTCCCTTGCCCCCCATTATGGGGTGGCAGCCTCCCCACCTTAGGCCACAAGGCCTGCATTTGTCTGCCATCTACCTGAGCCAAGATGTCAGGCAATAGACTGCCTACTGCTCTGCCCCATCTCCGAGGTCAGAGAAACCCCTCCTGAGGCCCGAGACTGTTTGGTACCCAGTCCTGAGACTAATTGCGTCTCTGCCCCTGCCTAAGGGCCAGAGATCACACACTGCTCATTTCCCTGCCTTGCTTGAGGGCCGGAAGCTTTTAGACTGTTTGGTGCCCTGCCCTGACAAAGGCCCAAGCCATACATCCTTGCAGCTCTGCCTTGCCTAAGGGCCAGAGCCCTAGACTGTTTACTCTGCTAAATCCCTGACTGTGGGTGATGCCCACTGATGATGTGATGTGGAGTGGCCTCCCACTGACCCAGAGGGGAAGGACCCACTGCTAACCCACTACATTCCCTTACAACCTCTCAACATTCCAGGTGGCATCATGGGCTGAATCCCTACCCCTGTTACTCCATGCCTGGGGACAGTAAGGACAACCAGAACTTCACATACATCCCCCTGGCTCTCTCAGGTCAGCGTACGTGTAGCCAAAATGGACTGAAATGGACAGGAATGTTTTCTACTGTTCTAATTTTAAAGTTCTGTTCTGATTTATTTTAGAAGTTTGAATTTTGTTTGTTTTTAATTGTACTTTTTGTCTTTATTTTTTGAAAATAAATCCATCTTTATTACTTCACAGCATGTACTCCAGGATGCCTAGTTTTACTCAAAGCATCTACTACTTGTAAATGTACAGGACCACTGAATTCATAGGTACAGTTAAAAAAAAAAAAAAAGTGTTAATTACAAATGTACAGCAAACATGGCAAAATTCATAGATGCATTAAAAGACCATGTGATGTTCATAAATGGTACACAATTCCTAACAGCCTCTAAAACTTAAAACTGCAGGCCAGGAACGGCACAGCACATTACTGTGGGTGATCGTTAAAGTGCTCCTTCAGCCACATAGATCCGCAATGAGATCTTTAATGGCCCTTGTGTCTGCCTGCTGAAAGTAATCAGACAGCCACTCCATCTCTGCCCTCTACCCCAGTGGCATTTTTCCCCTCTTTGCTCAACAGATATGCAAGATACAAAAGACAGCTATAACCAGGGGGATATTTTTCTCACTGTGATCTAATCTAGTGAGTAAACACTGCCAGCATCCCTTCAGTCTGCTGAAAGCACATTCAAATGTCATTCTGCACCTACTGAGCTGGTAGTTGAAACTTTGGTGTGTCAGGGTAGCCAGGGTAAGGCTTCATGAGGCTTCACCACTATTGCCATTTCAGCATCGCCAATGAAATATGCTGGCTGGAAAAGCATGACCCTGCCTGCAGCTTCCTGTGAACGGTCCTGTTGTTCTTAAAGATGTGCACATCCCATACCTTCCTTGACTAGCCCATGTACATTTGCAGAACCACAGAAAAGGAGCCATTTCTGTTGATGTACTCTGTCAAGGTGGATTGGTGCCAAATTAGGATTGGTACACCATTTATCACCCCAACACAGTTTGGGAACTCCATTGCTGCAAATCCATCCACGATGCCCAGCATTTTTCCTAGAATTGCTGTCCTGTGTAACAGGATCTGCTAAATCGCGGTATACGCTGGTGTGGTAACAGCCTCTGCTGTTGATTTTCTAACTCCAAAAGATTTCCCATTGACTGGTAGCAATCCAGCTTTGCAAGATTCCACTGTGTGATTGCCACTTACTTCTTAACTGTCAATGCAGCTCTTATTCTGGTGTTCATCCACTGGAGGGCGAGGGCCAGAAAAAAGTGCTGTGTCTGCGGGTGTGGCACACTTTACCTCCAAGCACCACCCTGGAACTCCCATATTCACACGTTGCATAATTATGATATATTTCATACAAAGCATGTCATGTAAGATACCTTATGAAAGGTCATGATCTGCTGAAACCCATACTGTCAAAATACCTATATTGTTAGTGTGCATCAAGTTATGAGACTTTGCTGTATGGTTGTTTCTGAAATATGCTGTAAATTTGCTAGTGACATATAAAGGATGTAATCCCTGCCCCGGCGGGTGTTCAATGACAGTTAATTAGCAGGAGAGTTGTAATAAAAGTTTTTTTTTACAATTCAGTCACAGTTGCACAAGACCACACCAGGGGAATCACTCAACCCTGTGACTCAGCAAAGCCCACCAGGATGTTTGGGCTAGTATTTTCCAGGCAGGTGGACTGAGGGTATAAAATAAGGGACAGTAGCATCATGCATTTGCCTTTCTCCTCCCCCATCTATGCTGGAAACAAGAATGCTGAGAAGGCAAAGACTTCAACTGAGGAGACTGGTCCCAGGTTTGAGAGAGAGAAATCTGTATTAAGAACTGTACATCCAGTGGGGGTGAGAAAAATGCTTGATATAAATACTGCCTTGTGTAATAAGGTGTTTGAGACTTAGATTGTGTGCTTACCTTTTATTTTTCTTTGGTAACTTTTTCTGACCTCTTATACCTACCACTTATTATCACTTACAGTCTTTCTGTAGTAAATAAATCTGTTTTACCTAAAACTGTATTTTGGTTGAGGTGCTTGGGGAAATCTCAGCTCAGGTTACAAAGGCTGGTGAGGGAGGGGCAGACTGGGTAATAAACTTACACTGACCAGGGCAAGACGGTACAGCTCTGGGGTGCAAGGCTGAGGTGATGGGGGAAATTGATTGGTGCCTTTTTCTGTGTGATTTGTGAGTGGCTTTGGGAGCATTCACGAAATCTAGCTGAATGTGATGCTCGACATGCTGTTGTGCTGAGTGATAGCAGCTCCTGGAGGGGTGGACTGCTTGTCACTAGCAAAGCATTGTGAAAGACAGCCGAGGCTGGAGAGTTAAGGGGGCACAGTGGTACCCCAGTTCCAGGTTCTGCCCAAGGGATCCCGTCACAGTGGGTTTGTGGTATTTTTAAAACGCTTAAAAACTATGGAATAAGGATGGTATTATGGGATGGAGAAAGTTACATGATGTCAACTTGACTCTTGCCCTCAGCCTCCCCAACCCCCATGCAGCTTGTGTGTACCCCACAACATGTTGCAACAATTTATCAAAAGGTATTTTACTGGAGGGTGATGCAGAGTACCTGGGTGTACCTCTCGTACACCGAAGTTTGTGTTGGGATGGGCACTGCTGGTAAGGATGTGTAGAACCAACCCAAGCAGCCATACTCTAACTGCAGTGGCTTTATGCTGACATAACTTAAGTCAACCAAAGTTTGTAGTGTAAATGTGGTCTTGCAGCAGCAGGCTGTCCTCCTTTAAAGCAGACCAACTATTAGATGGTACCCCAACATACACGAGCCAGTGTTCTACAGAACCACATAATACTTAAGAATTATGTATTAATACATAATTAATATTAAGAAATACTTAAGAGGAAAAGAAGTCTTAATAAGATTGGTTTCAGAGTAGCAGCCGTGTTAGTCTGTATCCGCAAAAAGAACAGGAGTACTTGTGGCACCTTAGAGACTAACAAATTTATTAGAGCATAAGCTTTTGTGGACTACAGCCCACTTCTTCGGATGCATATAGAATGGAACATATATTGAGGAGATATATATATACACACATACAGAGAGCATAAACAGGTGGGAGTTGTCTTACCAACTCTGAGAGGCCAATTAAGTAAGAGGAAAAAAAACTTTTGAAGTGATAATCAAGATAGCCCAGTACAGACAATTTGATAAGAAGTGTGAGAATACTTACAAGGGGAGATAGATTCAATGTTTGTAATGGCTCAGCCATTCCCAGTCCTTATTCAATCCTGAGTTGATTGTGTCTAGTTTGCATATCAATTCCAGCTCAGCAGTCTCTCGTTGGAGTCTGTTTTTGAAGTTTTTCTGTTGTAATATAGCCACCCGCAGGTCTGTCACTGAATGACCAGACAGGTTAAAGTGTTCTCCCACTGGTTTTTGAGTATTATGATTCCTGATGTCAGATTTGTGTCCATTAATTCTTTTGCGTAGAGACTGTCCGGTTTGGCCAATGTACATGGCAGAGGGGCATTGCTGGCACATGATGGCATATTGGTAGATGTGCAGGTGAACGAACCCCTGATGGTATGGCTGATGTGATTAGGTCCTATGATGATGTCACTTGAATAGATATGTGGACAGAGTTGGCATTGGGATTTGTTACAAGGATAGGTTCCTGGGTTAGTGGTTTTGTTCATTGATGTGTGGTTACTGGTGAGTATTTGCTTTAGGTTGGGGGGTTGTCTGTAAGCGAGGACAGGTCTGTCTCCCAAGATCTGTGAGAGTAAAGGATCATCTTTCAGGATAGGTTGTACATCTCTGATGATGCGCCGGAGAGGTTTTAGTTGGGGGGCTGAAGGTGACAGCTAGTGGTGTTCTGTTATTTTCTTTTTTGGGCCTGTCTTGTAGGAGGTGACTTCTGGGTACTCGTCTGGCTCTGTCAATCTGTTTTTTCACTTCAGCAGGTGGGTATTGTAGTTTTAAGAATGCTTGATAGTTGGTAAGACAACTCCCACCTGTTTATGCTCTTTGTATGTGTGTATATATATCTCCTCGATATATGTTCCATTCTATATGCATCCGAAGAAGTGGGCTGTAGTCCACGAAAGCTTATGCTCTAATAAATTTGTTAGTCTCTAAGGTGCCACAAGTACTCCTGTTCTTTTTGCTTAATAAGATTGAAGCCATTGTGGTATTTGGTGGCCCTTTTGAAAGGTATCTCTTTCACTGTTCCCAGTGGGACTGAGCATCTTGATTTCACCATCATCCCCAAGGGCAGGATGTGGCATCAGTCCCATTGAGGACTGTGGGAGATGGTCATTTTGGAAGGGAAAATTTTTTTGTGCCAGATAACTTGACAAATAAGTAAAAAAATGACCATTTATCCTAAATGTCTTCAAAAGCCACCATTGCACCGGATCCCATCATCAGGCCAGAAGGGAACGTGAAAGTAGCATGTATGTGCTAGGGAACCCAAATTACACTATTGCCCTATCACCAACTTTTCAAACTTTCCATATTAAAATTCTATGCATTGGCAGCATTGTAATATTTCTTTTAGGCTTAGTGGTCATGTTTCCTCTTTTTTTCATAACTTAAAAATATTAAATTGTCCTTCAGGAGAAACCTTAAATGCACCCTGTAGTGACACAGTGCAAAACCAGTCAACTATGATTAAGGTATTTTAGGTTTTGTGGACTCAGATTAGATTAAACTGACTTCTAAAGAGGCACTTGTTTGTTTGTTTTTCTTCTTCTCCTCTCCTCCCCCCACTCCTCCACTATAGCTATAGGGCAGAGTTAAGGCTGTTTGGCTGCCCTAACTATATTTGCACACTTTAATGTATTTTCAGACTTTTCCCACCATCTGTTTTTAGTTTCTTCCACCTTGTGTTTAAGGTGCACTTCCCTCTGTGTTTTCAGGGTAGTCATTGATGCTACTTTGCATACTAAAAGGGTCCCATATTATGGCAACCATCCCTTTGGCCTAGAGTATTTGAATGTGGCTCTGTCTGGGAGCCCACAACTCTGCTCCTAAAACAGCCAGTTAGAAAGTGCTTCCTCTTGTGCGTGGAGTATGAAATCTTCTGCATGTTCCCAATACTGCATTATTCAACTGGTCTGTAAATAATGCACAGGTACAGGATTTTAACTTCATTTACTTTGAGATTTGTATAGTGATGTACGTTTTGCGGTATTCTTTGTAAATATTAGAAAAAAGCTAAATTTTCTCTTCTGCCAGATAAGAATCACTGATAGGTTTAAAGGAAACACCTGAACAATTTATTATTGCTTTTGCCCAAATTTAAGAGACCGACACACAAGATAGTTGAACATTTGTATCACATTTTTGGATTGGAATCTTTCAGCTTTTCTAACCGAGGAAAAAGCTTTTCATTACATCCATAGGAAGAAATAAATTCTAAAATTGCATTTAAAGTGTAGAATATTTTGGTGCTATTTTTAGTGTGTATAACTTGTGTATATTATCTTGATTGATTTAGGTGTGTACATATTGAATTTTCTTTTCAGGTTCTCTGATAGAGCAGCTGACCACAGAGAAATATGAGTGTATGGTATGCTGTGAGGTGATCCGAACAATAGCCCCAGTATGGAGCTGTCAGAATTGTTATCATGTGTTTCATCTGAACTGCATTAAGAAGTGGGCAAGATCACCAGCATCGCAAGCCGAAGGTAGGTATTTTTATCATTATCAGATGTACAGAGAAGTTCACATTTTTCATGGTATGTGCTAGAAGAGAAATTCTAGTCCTAAATTACCTATTCATTTAAGTTGATTAGTACAACTGCCTCCGAGTAAAGCAAGCTGTAAATCAGAAATGGGCAAATTTTATGGTTCTTCACATTACAGCTCTGTTATTTTTCTATACTTTTGGCTGAATGAACTTCCGGGGGGAGGGCGGGGGGAAGAGAGAGAGAGAGAGTGTGTGTGTGTGAGAGAGAGTGAATGATAGTGGCATGCCAGTACTGCTATAGTTACAGTTGCATTAAGACATCTGTTTGATGGTTGCCTTATTCTAAGTTCTCTAGAATTGATGTACTTAGTTGGATTTATTTGAAATTTGATGTGCGTTGGGGGTGCAGGGTAGAGTTATTCACCCATATTGGAGTCATGTGTATGTACTGTTCTGGCAATATGAACCCTGAACAAAATAGCCATTTTTAAAGAAACTCATGGATGGGTTTTTTTTTCCAATTAGCAGTTGAGATCAAACTGTTTGACTCCATTTTCATCCACTAATAAACTGCCAAGATTTACCCAACATAGTGATGGCAGCCTGAGAAAATTAAAATGTGCATTTTCTGCACTGCGCACACACCAATGCAGAAAAATAGCTAGACGGTTTCTATTCTTGTCATTTTATATGGTTTAAAGCTCAAAGCTTGTAAGCTGTCTAAAATCTGAATGTTTAATTGGATTGCTTTAAAATTTGGGGTGCCTCATGGAGTGCAGTGTAGTGTTTGTTAGTGATCCAAATTTGAGGTCATTTGACTCTGGGATTCATGAGTTATGGGGCTTCCCCCAAAACCCCACCTCCCTTCTGCTTCCTTGTGCTTTTAAATGAAGAAGTACTAATCACTGGTAGAATAAATGCCTTGCTGAATTTGATGACTGAAATCACCACTGATGGCTTTGAACTCACCCTTCAATTAACTAAACTAAGGTAAAATTAATCACAAGCCCTCATCTAAGACAAAAGGAGTTTTGAACTGAGTGGCTGGGCATTACTACCATTTGTGAGTCATGGGGGCAGCTTTATTTGGGGGAATGTAATCATACTATTTTATTGGTGGGGGAAGGGATTAGACATGTGAATGCTTCCTGGGAGGGAAGGAGTACTAGGGGGTGGAGAAGTGAGGGAACGGTGTGGGAGTTCAGGGAGGAGGATAAATGTGAATGTATGTTAAGGGGAGGCGAGAGATGTTGGGAGTTTAGATGAGGGAGGCATCGCACCCCCCAACTCTGCCAGTGCACTTCAACCCCCCTGCATCTCCCAGCTATGCCAGTGGACCGCAAACATCCTGCACACACAGCTGTGCCACCTACCATGCACCCCAACTCCCTGCATCCCCCAACTCTGCCAGTGCACCTCAACCGTTGTGCACCCCAACTCTGCCTGTGCACCCCAGCCACCCCACCACCCCAGTTGTGCCAAAGAGCATGCACTCCAGCCCTGCCCGTGGACCCCAATCACCCTGCATCCACAGAAGTCTTTGGACGGAAGAAATTAGACATGTGAATGCTTTCTTGAAGGGGGAGGGGTTATGGGGTTTGGGGTGCAATCCACACTAGTGACCCTGTACCCTGGGATGCCTCTCAATGCTTTGCTGCTGTATTTCCCAGCCTAGGATGCTCACAACCAACCTGTCAGCATGCAGGTAACAGCCTAAGTGTCTGTGGGCTGAACAGCTCTGGTTTAGCAGCTCTGGCACCAGCAGCACACCAAATATGCTCTTCTTGGTCTCCACCAGCCTTGGGTACTACTTGCAGGATAACCCGCACACACTCCCAATCATGAATTTTTCCAAAAACTGCGTGCTCTGTAATGTCCACCCCTCTCCTGGACAGTTCAGAGAAATAATAGGGTTTATTTGTTCCTCTAAAGACACACAACCTGGCAGCTTTCCACATTCACTTTAATTCAAATACAGTACTGGTGGTTTAGATTAAAAGTAAAACAAATTTATTAACAAAAGAAGCTAGGATTTTAAGTGAGCTCAGGTATAAGAGAAAGTTAGAAAGGGTCACAAGCAAATAAAAGTGAAAATACACATCTGAGTCTAAAACTTAATTTAGCAGGGTTCAGGGTTTGTTCAAGATGGTTTCTCTCACCAATCATCATTCTTTCTAGCCATGACAGACTTTCCCTCAGTCAGAACTGTAGTTAGTGTGTGTGCGTGTGTGTGTGTGCGCGCTGTCTCAACTCTGCGCAGATAGCTGACAAAGCAGACCTTGATAAAATTGCCCAAAAGACCATAGACCCGTTTCAGAAGAGAAAGCACTTGGCCAGGTTTGTCAACGAAGCACAGTATTTATGCCATTGCTCAATGGTTACCGGTACACTAACATATATATGCCCATTGCAATGGGCTCAGCTCAAGTGAATGGTGGAACTTTCCATTCCCCACCTTGACTAGCCAAAGACACTCCCTCTTAAACCCCTCTTTATACACTGATACAAACAAGTTACGTATCATAGACGATTGGGGTTGGAAGAGACCTCAGGAGGTCATCTAGTCCAACCCCCTGCTCAAAGCAGGACCAACCTCAACTAAATCATCCTAGCCAGGGCTTTGTCAAGCCAGGCCTTAAAAACCTCTAAGAATGGAGATTCCACCACCTCCCTAAGTAACCCATTCCAGTGTTTCACCACCCTCCTAGTGAAATAGCTTTTCCTAATATCCAACCTAAACTTCCCCCACTGCAACTTGAGACCATTGCTCCCTATTCTGTTATCTGCCACCACTGAGAAGAGCCTAGCTCCATCCTCTTTGGAACCCCGCTTCAGGTACTTGAAGGCTGCTATCAAATCCCTTCTCACTCTTCTCTTCTTCTTCGAGTGATTGCTTCTGTGTATTCCACAGTAGGTGTGCGTGCTCGCCATGTGCACCGGTGCTGGAAGTTTTTCCCTTAGCAGCATCCGTAGTGGGGGAGCACCGCTGAGACCCCTGGAGTGGCGCCGACATATGGCGCTATAAAGGGGGCTGCGTGCTCCCCCCACCCTCAGTTCCTTCTTGCCACCAGTGAAGGTAGTCGGAACTTGTGCTCCAGCTTTGCTGCAGCATTTCTAGCCTTAGTGGTATCCAGCTTTTCCTGAAGTCACTTGTTGAACTTTCTCTGTTAGTGCTGGGCTCAGGGCATGCCCCGTGGCCCAGGCTTCAAGTTGTGCGACTCTTGTCGCAATTCTATGCCCAGAAGCGATCCACACACTCAGTGTCTTCGCTGTCTGGACGAGGCTCACATTAGTGAGGCACAAGTACTTATACTCCCACCCAACTCCGAACTCTCTAGTAGAGGAGTTGGTGAACCATCGAGAGAGACATGGCCAACCCACTCCTACCCCTAAGGACAAAGACACTCGCAGGCTGGATTCCTTTGGGAGAAAGGTTTATTCGTCTGCGAGCTTTCAGCTCAGAATGGCCAACCACCAGGCACTCTTGAGCAGATATGATTTTAACCTGTGGGGGTCCCTTCCCAAGTTTGAGCCCTCCCTCCACGAGAAGGACAGGAAGGAGTTCCGGGCTCTTGTTGATGAGGGTGCGGCGGCGGCTAAAGCGGCGCTCCAGGCGGCCTCCGATGCGGCGGACACGACCGCTCGTTTGATGGCCGCGGCGATTTCCATGAGAAGGGTGTCCTGGCTTTCACTCTCTGGCCTATCGGCTGAGTCCCAGTTGATCATGCAGGACCTGCCGTTCAATGGTCGGGCCCTGTTTACAGATCAAACAGACACACGTCTGCATGGGATGAAAGACTCCTGTACTACCCTGCAGACGCTGGGCCTGTACGTCCCGCCGGCCAAGGACAAGCCCAGGCCTCACACCTCTGCTCCACAGGCTCGGGGTAGATATGAGCCCCCGCCTAAGAAGCAGCGGGAGCAGAGGCGCCGGTCACAATGTCAATCCCGTTTAGCCCCTCGTCCGGGGCCCTCTACGGCCAGGAGGCCAGGGAAGCGGCATTTTTGACTGCTTGCGGGGGGTCACTGGGCCTGTTGCCAGGTTAACCCTCCCCAGTTAATAAAGTTCAGGTCTGCAAATCATTTACCTGCCTTCCGTTTTCAATGGTTCCGTATCACTACGGACTGCTGGGTCCTCAACACTATATCCCTGGGGTACAGGTTGCAGTTTGTTTCGCCCCCTCCCAATTGCCCTCCACCCAGGAAGTCGGCGGAGGACTCGGAACATGCGCTTCTCCTAGGTCAGGCGGTACAGCGCCTCCTCTCCCTGGGAGCCGTGGAGAGGGTACCTTGGGAATTCCGGGGCAAGGGATTCTATTCCAGGTATTTCCTCATCCTGAAGGCGAAGGGCGGACTTCGGCCCATCCTCTATCTGCGGAAGCTCAACCAGTTCTTGGTTCGCTACAAATTCCACATGGTGTCCCTAGCCTCTATTATTTCCTCTCTAGACCTGGGGGATTGGTTTGCAGCGCTGGACCTTCAGGATGCCTACTTCCACATCCACATTTTTGAGGGTCACAGGCGCTACTTCCGTTTCCTGGTGGGTCAGGACCACTACCAGTTTACGGTCCTTCCCTTTGGCCTCTCGACGGCCCCCAGGGTCTTCACCAAATGTATGGCGGTGGTAGCGGCCCATCTCAGGAGGAGAGGGCCGCAGGTCTTTCCCTACCTGGACGATTGGCTGCTCAAGGGCGTCCCGGTCCCAGGTGCAGCAGCAAATATCCCTCTTGCTACGCACCTGCTCCGCTCTGGCCCTAATGGTAAACGAGGAGAAATCCACGTTAGTTCCTGTCCAGTGCATAGAATTCATAGGAGCGCTGCTGGATTCCCAGACGGCTATGGCCTCCCTTCCAAGGGACAGGTTTGAGGCACTCAAAGGCCTTCCCGGTAACCACGGTTACCCGGTCACGGCCTCCCCGGTAACCACGCCTTCAAATCCTTGGCCACGTGGCAGCATGCACCACTGTGGTGTGACACTCCAGGCTCCGGATGAGGCCCCTCCAACTCTGGTTGGCATCCCGCTATTCCCAGGCCAGGGACGGCCTGGACAAGGTTGTCACGGTGCCGCCAAAGGTGGTTGCAGACCTCCAATGGTGGTCCCTCTCAAGCAACATGGGAAGGGTATCCCCTTCCGAGACCCCTCTCCATCACTAGAGCTAGTGTCAGATGCCTTGGACCTGGGCTGGGGAGCCCACGTGGGAGATGTCTGGACCCAGGGTATGTGGTCACCCGAGGAACTGACCCTGCACATACATGTCAGGGAACTCAGGGCTGTGCACCTGGTGTGCCTGGCCTTTCGCCAGCACTTACAAGGGAAGGTGGTCAGAGTCCTCACGGACAACACCACTGCAATATATTACATCAACAGGCAAGGGGGCACGCGCTCCAGGGCCTTATGCCAGGAAACCCAACTCCTGTGGGAGTTCTGTATAGCCCACAACATCTTTCTCCGAGCGTTCCACCTACCCGGCGAGAGCAACACGCTCGCAGATCGCCTGAGCAGGGTGTTCTCACATCAACACAAGTGGTCCCTGTACAGGGAGGTGGCAGAATGGATTTTCCTTCAGTGGGGCACTCCCCAGGTGGACCTATTCGCCACCGCCCAGAACCGCCTGTGTCCCAGGTTCTGCTCCAGGGTGATAGAAGGCGATGGGGCCATGACAGATGCGTTCTTGCTTGATTGGTCGGGGCCCCTGATGTACGCCTTCCCCCTCATAGGCAGGTTCCTACAAAGGTGAAGTCAGACGGGGCAAGAATTATCCTGATAGCCCTGGATTGGGCCCGTCAACATTGGTACGGGACCCTACTGCAACTCTTGGCGGCCCCCCCTCGCAGGCTGCCGCTGTGCCCGGACCTCCTCTCCCAGGAGGGAGGTTGTCTCCTCCATCCCAATCTGGCCCCGCTCCACCTGATGGCGTGGCTGCTCCATGGCTAGATGCGGAGGAGGGGAGGTGTACCGAGGCTGTTAGACCGGTCCTGCTTGAAAGCAGGAAGCCGTCCACACGGAGGACCTACCTGGCTAAGTGGTATCAGTTCTCCTCATGGGCGAGGGGGAGGGGTTCCTCCCCCGCGTCCGCTCCGCTCCTCCTGTCCCTTAGGACCCAAGGGCTAGCTCCCCCCTCGATCAGGATGCACCTGGCGGCCATTTCGGCCTTTCACCCTCCGGTGGCGGGACAGTCAGTGTTCTCTCACCAAATGACTTCCAGGTTTTTAAAGGGTTTGGACAGAGCGTTCCCTTATGCTAGACCTCTGGTTCCCCCTTGGGACCTGAACCTGGTACTGTCATGCCTCACAGGACCTCCCTTTTAGCCTTGGCCACTTGTTCCTGGTCCCACTTATCTGAAAAAGTGGCATTTTTGGTGGCTATCCCCTCAGCCCGCAGGGTTTCAGAGCTTAGGGCGCTGACCTCGGAACCCCCGTACACTGTCTTCCATAAGGGGAAGGTACAGCTCCGCCCGCACCCGTCCTTCCTGCCAAAGATGGTCTCGGTGCTTCATATGGACCAGGACATTTTCCTGCCAGTCCTGTGTCCTAAGCCCCATTCCTCCAATGAGGAACGACGCCTACACATGCTAGATGTGCGTAGGGTGCTGGCCTTTTACTTAGCTCAAACAAGGCCATTTCGGGCATCCCCTCAGTTTTTCATTGCTACGGCCGAGCACATGAGAGGGCAGCCAATTTCCACCCAGCGGATTTCCCGCTGGATCACCTCGTGCATACGCACGTGTTATGACTGGGGTTCCCCCGCTTCCTCTTGTTAAGGCGCATTCGACGAGAGCCCAGGCCTCATCTGCAGCCTATGTGGCTTGTGTCCCTATTCAGGACATCTGCAGGGCTGCTACATGGTTCTCTGTCCATACTTTTGCATCGCACTATGCGATCGTCTCCCAAGCAAGGGACGATGCCGGGTTTGGTAGGGCGGTGTTCCGCCCGGGTAATCCGTAACCTTTATCATTTAGAACTCCTACCCACCTCCGTCAGGTATAGCTTGGAGTCACCTATTGTGGAATGCACAGGAGCAATCACTCGAAGAAGACAGGACAGTTACCTGTTCCTGGTGTGTTGCAACCTGGAGTGTTGCTCCTGTCTATTCCACATCCCACCCTCCTTCCCCTCTGTCGGAGTTGTCTGGCAAGAAGGAACTGAGGGTGGGGGGAGCACGCAGCCCCCTTTATAGCACAATATGTCAGTGCCACTCCAGGGGTCACAGCGGTGCTCCCCCACTACGAATGCTGCTAAGGGAAAAACTTCCGGCACCGGTGCACGTGGCGAGCACGCACACCTACTGTGGAATAGACAGGAGCAACACATCTCGAACGCCAGTTACGGAACGGGTAACTGTCCTTTCTGCAGCGTAAATAAGCCTAGTTCCTTCAGCCTCTCCTCATAAGTCATGTGCCCCAGCCCCCTAATCATTTTCTTTACCCTCCGCTGGACTCTCTCCAATTTGTCCACATCCTTTCTCTAGTGCGAGGCCCAAAAGTGGATGTAGTACTCCAGATGTGGCCTCACCAGTGCCGAATAGAGGGGAATAATCACTTCCCTTGATCTGCTGGCAAGGCTCCTGCTAATGAAGCTCAATATGCCATTTGCCTTCTTGGCAACCAGAGCACACTGTTGACTCCTATCCAGCTTCTCATCCACTGTAGTCCCCAGGTCCTGCACAACTGCTGCTTAGCCAGTTGATCCCCAGCATGTAGCAATGTATGGGATTCTTCCATCCTAATTGCAGGACACTGCACTTGTCCTTGTTGAACCTCATCAGATTTCTTTTGACCCAATCCCCAATTTGTCTAGGTTCCTGTGGACCCTGTCCCTACCCTCCAGCGTATCTGCCTCTCCCCCAGCTTAGTGTCATCTGCGAACTTGCTGAGGGTACAATCCATCCCATCATCCAGATACCGCTTGATATCGGCTGCAGACTAGACATTGAGTCGTTGATCACTACCTGTTGAACTTGATGATGTAGCCAGCTTTCTATGCACCTTATAGTCCATTTATCCAAGCCATACTTCTTTAACTTTGCTGGCAAGAATACTGTAGGAGACCGTATCAAAAGCTTTGCTAAAGTCAAGGTATATCACGTGCACCGCTTTCCCCATATCCACAGAGCCAGTTACCTCATCATAGAAGGCAATCATGTTGGTCAGGCATAACTTGCCCTTGGTGAATCCATGTTGGCTGTTCCTGATCACCTTCCTCTCCTCCAAGTGCTTCAAAATGGATTCCTTGAAGATCTGCTCTGATTTTTCCAGGAATCAAGGTGAGGTTGGAGAATCCGGGGAACTTCCTTCTTCCCTTTTTTAAAAAAGGGCACTATATTTCTTTTTCCAATCGTCCGGGACCTCCCGCGATTGCCACGAGTTTTCAAAGATAATGGCCAATGGGTCTACAATCACATCAGCCAATTCCCTCAGCACCCTCGGATGCATTGCATCCGGCCCCATGGACTTGTGCATGTCCAGCTTTTCTCAATAGTCCTTAACCCTGTTCTTTCACCACTGAGGGCTGCTCACCTCCTCTCCATAATGTACGTCCCAGTGCAGCAGTCTGGGAGCTGACCTTGTCTGTGAAGACCAAGGCAAAAAAAGCATTGAGTATTTCAGCTTTTTCCACATCATCTGTCACTGGGTTGCCTCCCTCATTCAGTAAGGGTCCCACACTTTCCCTGACCACCTTCTTATTGCTAACATACCTGTAGAAACCCTTCTTGTTACCCTTCATATGCCTTGCTAGCTGCAACTCCAGTTGTGCTTTGGCCTTCCTGATTACACCCCTGCATGCTTGAGCAATATTTTTATACTCCTCCCTAGTCATCTGTCCAATTTCCCACTTCTTATAAGCTTCCTTTTTGTGTTTAAGCTCACCGAAGATTTATCTGTTAAGCCAAGCTGATCTCCTGCCATATTTGCTATTCTTTCTGCATATCGGGATGGTTTGTTCCTGCACCCTCATTAAGGCTTCTTTAAAACACAGCCAGCTCTCCTGGACTCCTTTCCCCCTCATATTAGCCTCCCGGGGAATCCTGTCCATCAGTTCCCTGAGGGAGTCAGTCTGCTTTTCTGAAGTCCAGCGTACGTATTCTGCTGCTCTCCTTTCTTCCTTTTGTCAGGATCCTGAACTCGACCATCTCATTGTCACTGCTGCCTAGGTTGCCACCCACTTCTATTTCCCCTACGAATTCTGCCCTGTTTGTGAGCAGCAGGTTAAGAGGAGCATGGCCACTAACAAAGCAGCCTTTGGCGGGACACTACTGAGAGTATCAATTCAGGACAAATTGTTTAGAGCAGGGCAGTCACAGCCTAAAGCTGGGGATTCTTCACTACTAAGGCACACCAAACCAGCCAAACAGAGAGGACTTCATTTTTACCCCACTGGCTAACTAGAAGTCATACAAGCAATTCCCTCAGACACTCTAGTTTCCCAGTATCACCACCAGCGCCACTCATTGGGATGAACGGTTATGAAAACCAATACCCCAGTAAAAGAAAAAAGGTTCTGCCAATCCCAAAGGACCAAGCCCCAGACCCACGTCAATAAACCAGTCAGATCTTACCCATAAATCAGGCTGTTGCCAATTCTTTAGAATCTAAAATCTAAAGGTTTATTCATAAAAAGAAAGAAATATAGATGAGAGTTAAAATTGGTTAAATGGAATCAAATACATACAACAAGTGCAAAGTTCTTAGTTCAGGCTTCTTTCAAGTTTGATGGAATTACTGCTGATTTAAACCAATCAAGTCTCTAGAATACAAACGTCATTCAGTCCTTTGTTCAGAGCCATAGTTTCAAGCATAGTTCCGCCAGAGGTCAGAAGCAGGATTTAAGAGAAAATGGAGGGGTTTCCACGGCCTTTTATATCCTCTGCCCTGTGGAAGGACACCCCTTTGTTCTTACTGTGGAAAATCACAGCGGCAAGATGGAGTTTGGAATCACATGGGCAAGTCACATGTCCATGCATGACTCAGTTTGCAGTGGCAGCCATTGGTCACATGCTACTGTGAATGTCTCCAGGAAGGCTCCTCAGATGTGGATTGGAGTCTCCCAAGGTCCATTGTCAGTTAAGTGTTTCTTGATTGGGCACTTAATCTGAAGAATTCTTTCTCAAGACGCTGAACAAATGCTTCACTAATGCTACTTAGAATCAAACACATTGAGATACAAGTACATATTCATAACTTCACATACAAAAATGATACACACATACAGACAGCATAATCATAACCAGCAAATTACAACCTTCTCATAGATACCTTATTTGACCTCCTTCGTACAAGATTTGATGCAACTAAAGGACCTTGGTTGCAACAATGATTTATATGGTCACAGTTCATGTCAATAACGTCACACGGTCCCTAGTTGGTTCCTGCAGCATTTGTACCAGGAAGTTGTCCCCAACACTCTCCAAAAACTTCCTGGATTGTCTGTGCACTGCTGTATTGCTTTCCCAGCAGATATCAGGGTGATTGAAATCCCCTATGAGAACCAGGGCCTGTGATCTGGAAACTTCTGTTAGTTGTCCAAAGAAAGCCTCATCTACTTCATCCTCCTGGTCTGGTGGTCTATAGCAGACACCCACCACGACATCACCCTTGTTGCTCTCGCCTCTTAAGATTAATCCAAAGACTCTCAACAGGCTTTTCTCCAGTTTCATACTGGAGCTCTGAGCAATCATACTGTTCTCTTACATACAGTGCAACTCCTCCACCTTTCTCCCCCACCTGTCCTTCCTGAACAGTTTATGCCCATCCATGACAGTGCTCCAGTCTGCCCGTCTGACGTAGTTACTTACCATCCCTTATCTTATACATGTTGATTCAATCAAAACATCTCTATCCATCACACTGTCATCACAACATTATCTTTAGGAGGGGTCAGTGTTTTCCTGTTATCTTTTGGGGAGTGAGTTTGTACCACACCTGGTATCATGGTGTTCTGTTACCACCCTTATGGAATGTGTTTGTGTGAGTGTCCTGCGCCTATCACTTCTTAGAACTGTGTGTGTGTTTGCAATACCAGCCCTGTTTTTGCCAAGTTCTGTGAACTTGCAAGCAGGCATGTTTTATAACAGGGCCTGACTTCTGCTTGCAACCTGACCTTTGATAACTTTGCTTCATAAAAGCAGGGCCAAGCTTCTGCTTTAATTCAGGCCTCATGTTTCACACTCTCTCTCTTTCTAGTACAAGGACCTTCCCCAGAAGCACAAGGGTTGGCTCCCTTGTCGTCTTGGGTGAAAGATCTTAGTCTAAGATGGGTTCTCATCTGTATTCAATTTCTAGATACTTCAGCCCCCCCCCCCCATCTTTTGGAGCTGTTCCTTTCTATCTAGTTATGGTTGTGAAAAACAGCTTCTCTTCTTGCTTCAGTCTTCCAAAGTTCAATGAGTTTGTTTCAAGAGGCAGGATGGCCTCATCTTGTTTTTCCCTTCCTGTGGACTTCCCATCCCCTTGCTGATATCTGTGTAAATGGGGCTTCCATTGTTTTTGTTCTCACTTTGCTTAATAGCACTGGAGCCAGGTAAATAGGTGCCTTCTCTCCTGTTTGGGAAGCAACCTGTTTCTCCCTGTTTGGCCACAGACTTTAAAGCATAATATCATTAAGTTTCTGTATCTCCTCAGATAGTGTTAATATATATGTTTCAGAAGGACATAAATCACCAGTGTGTCATTAGCTTTCAGAAAAGACCTTACTCTGTACACTTTTATAATATAGTTATATTGTATACAATCACTTAAGGTTCAGCCCCGCATATTTATAGACCAGTATGATTTTTTTTTTTAAGTGAATTGGGCCCACTGTGGATGCCAGCCTACTCAAGGAGCAAGTTGGTTTTTGACCACCAAGAAGTTGCTGTGATCAGGTCCTGGCTCTTGCTACAAACATTGAGGCTGGATTCCCATGAAAACTCAAGACCAGTACTGCTTTTATCGATCTGTCAGCAGCATAAGGCGCAGTTTGGAAAGATGGTCTGCTACTTGAAACTGGCCGAAGTGGTCCCCTGTGTGTGGATTCTCAGGCTGCAGAATGCCATGCTTAGCAGCCAAAGTTTGTGCATGTACTTCGGAAGTCAAACCAGCAAGCCATGCATTTTGAATAATGGGCTACCACAAGGTTCTGTGTTTGCTCCGACACTCTTCAGTGAATACACCAGTGATATGCCTGAAATGATAGCGCAGAAGTTTGTGTATGCTGATGATTTGGCACTTGCAACTCAGGCCCATAGCTTTAAAGAACTTGAAGTGAACCTTACATCTGACCATAAGATCATGGAGGAGTACTTCCAGAGGTGGAAGCAGAGACCAAATCTGAGCAAATCAGTAGTCGCTACTTTCCACCTTGACAATAGAATCACACAAATGCTCTAACTGTGGAGTTGTGTGGCAAAACTGTGCGTTATGACCCAAAGCTAACATATCTTGGTGTCATCCTTGACCGTAGGCTGACCTTTCATGATCACCTCAAGAAAGTAGCCTCTAACACGAAGACTCGCTTCAACATTATTCAAAAGTTAATGGGAACAAGCTGTGGATCAACTGCCTCGGTGTTACAAACATCAGTCTTGGCCCTAGTGTACTATTTGCAGAGTACTGTGCACTGGTGTAGACAAGAATCTGATTAATCCAACTTGTGGCTTGGCAGCTAAATCAGAACATGCGAATCATCACAGGAACTTTTAAAATCAACGTCTCTACCATGGCTTTCTGTATTAGCTTGAGGTTTGATGTTTGCTATCTACCGAGATATAGCCACAGGATGAGAACTTAAATGTGCCAAAGAGTAGTCAGAACTTCCCATCCAGTAGGTTATGGATAACATACCCCAACAATGCCTAAAATTGCAAAATTTATTGACCACACATGACCATCTCATGTCTTTTTGGATCCGGCCAGGGAATGGCAAAGTTCTGGATCTCATCTACCTTCCAAACAAGCACATCCTTACTGACCCAACAAGCTGCCCTCTTGGTTTTAACCTGCCACGCAGACTTTGTACCACATTGAACTGCATCTGAACAAACCATGGAAGATGCAGCTACTTGATGCACAAGTGGAAAATCAGACTCCCCTTTGTACGACTGAGGTGAGAACATCCAAACCATCGAACATCACACATCTTTACTTTGCCAACCCCATAGTTCACATCCTTTTACAGCCCTTTCACAGTGTTCAATGCTCAGTGGTTTGAGCATTGGCCTGCTAAACCCAGGGTTGTGAGTTCAATCCTCGAGGGGGCCATTTAGGGATCTGAGGCAAAAATCTGTCTGGGGATTGGTCCTGCTTTGAGCAGGGGGTTGGACTAGATGACCTCCTGAGGTCCCTTCCAACCCTGATATTCTATGATTCTGTGAAAAGGTTGGTCTTGCCATTTTCTATTCCCCTGGAGATGGCAACAGCCAGTGAAGATTTATTTATGTACATTCCAGGTGTAGTCCGTGTGTCAGGTGTACCTATATGAAATGGTGGAGGCCGTAGTAGGCTCTGCTTGGTAAAGTTGTGTTGGTGATATGAGGACCTGTGGTTAACTTTGAGTTGTGTGACGGAGTTGTGGTTATATGTTTTGCACCTTCTGATTCTGAGCAAAGGGAAGAGCTGCTTGTGAGTCTTCAGGATCTACTGTGCATCAATTTAATGTATAGTTGTGTAAATTATGTAATTAGTAGGGCACAGGTGTTTTAATAGAGTGCTTTCATATCCAGCTTGCTACTGACAGTTATCTATGCATTTATTATCTGCATATATTCCAGGTAAAGTGAGTGTGGTCGATGTCAGGTGTAGCTTGTTGTTAAATTGTATAGTAAATTGCTTAACCACATTTTGGTTCCTTATGAAATATAGTCAAGAGATGAAATAACCAATGTTAGTCAGGTTTACTGGTGTAAGCCAATAATGATATAGTACAGGAAAAGGATTCTATACAATACCAGATTTCGGGAAGTAGTCTCATGTAGTATTGATGCATTCACCTTACGCAGAAGGTGTATGTGATGGGACCCCTGAGTACAACCTGGAACTGTGGGACTGCTATGCACCCGTAACTCTCCAGCCTGAGTTCTTTCGTGGTGCTTTGCTAGTGACAAGCAGCAAACCCCTCCAGGTGCTGTTATTACTCAGCCATCACCATGGAGAGGCACACCCAGCTAAGCTGCATGAATGTTCTCCAAGCCGTTCATGAACTATGCACAGGGAAACATCAGCAAATCTCCCAAGCCACTAACCTTGAACCCAGGGGTGCTGGAACAATTTACATAGTGGGGTTACTGAGATCCATTGAACCAAACTGTAAATCCTGTATATGATGGAAACCACTTCAAGTCAGGGGATTTGGCCAGCACCCCTAGTTCCAGCACCTATGCTTGCACCCCAGAAATATACCATCTTACACTGCTCAAGACCTTCTCTTTAACAGTGCAAACTCGTTAATTAGTTCGCCACTTCGTCAAAGGAAAGTAGATGTTCACTAGCCTTTGTAAACTGAGCAGATTCCCCAAGCTCTTTAGACAAACTCACTGGTAAGGATAAAACATTAAAAGAAGTTTATTAACTACAGAAAGATACAGGAGTACTTGTGGCACCTTAGAGACTAACAAATGTATTAGAGCATAAGCTTTCATGGA
This sequence comes from Malaclemys terrapin pileata, assembly GCF_027887155.1. Classification (NCBI taxonomy): domain Eukaryota; kingdom Metazoa; phylum Chordata; order Testudines; family Emydidae; genus Malaclemys; species Malaclemys terrapin. The sequence continues at coordinate 163,966,215 of NC_071506.1, forward strand.
CTACAGCCCACTTCTTCGGATGCATGTAGAATGGAACATATATTGAGGAGATATATATATACACACATACAGAGAGCATAAACAAGTGGGAGTTGTCTTACCAACTCTGAGAGGCCAATTAAGTAAGAGGAAAAAAAACTTTTGAAGTGATAATCAAGATAGCCCAGTACAGACAATTTGATAAGAAGTGTGAGAATACTTACAAGGGGAGATAGATTCAATGTTTGTAATGGCTCAGCCATTCCCAGTCCTTATTCAATCCTGAGTTGATTGTGTCTAGTTTGCATATCAATTCCAGCTCAGCAGTCTCTCGTTGGAGTCTGTTTTTGAAGTTTTTCTGTTGTAAGATAGCCACCCGCAGGTCTGACATAGAATGACCAGACAGGTTAAAGTGTTCTCCCACTGGTTTTTTAGTATTATGATTCCTGATGTCAGATTTGTGTCCATTAATTCTTTTGCTTAGAGACTGTCCGGTTTGGCCAATGTACATGGCAGAGGGGCATTGCTGGCACATGATGGCATATATCACATTGGTATATGTACAGAAAGATAGATTTCAAGTGATTATAAGTGGTAGGCATAAAGGTTAGAAAAGAAAAAGTAAACATGAATTCTAAATCCTAAACTTTTAGACTAAGCGAGAGTTGAATCGAACAGTTTCCCTCATCCTACTGAATGTAGCAGGTAGGTTATATGTTTATACACAGGCTGAATTTTCTTCTCAGTTCACAATCTTTTGTCTTCGCAGTGTTCTTGTTGTCTTCAGCGTAAATGGAGAGAGGTGGTCTCATGATGCCACTGTCCCTTATTTTATACCCTCACTCCATGTGCCTGGAGAAATACTGGCTCAGACATGTACTGGGGGGCCTAGCTGAGTCACAGAGTTGAGCAATCCTCCTTGTGTGCTGCTTGCACAACTGAGTCATAGAGTTTAGGATTATATGGGGAATATAAGAAAGGGCACTAAGCATCCATATCCACTATTTCTTGGCAAGAACCTTTACAGGACTACGAAGTGTTCATAAAAGATCCCCCTTCTGTGAGGTCTCACTCAGACCAACCTTTGGCTAGTTGCTTAATTCAAGGAATGTGTCTTTCTGCCTTTCATTGCTCATCTTAAGCACTATAAAATAGATGTGGTGTTTGTCCAGTGTGGCTTTTGGATGAAAGGTTTTGAAGTCTTTCTCTTAGTTTTCCTTCATTCACACCCTTCATGGTTATCATGGAAGCACTCAGTCTCATACAAGGACTGAATCCTTCGGGTATTTCTTCTGCTCTGTGACCTACTACAATTGGGCCCTATGTTCTGTGATATTGCTTGCCACTCAGGGTGTTGTCCATATCGCAGTCACATGACACTCAGTCCACTTAGCTATTGGAGATGACTGAGTTCAGAAGACCATATTGCTGCTTGTTTCCCCACAAAAGTATCATTGCCCATGCATCTTTCTCAGACCAGCTGAATCTAGTTATGCTTTAGCTGCTAAAGAGCCCTTTACAATTAAGCGGTTTGTCTCTATGTAGGTGCTTATAAAATGTTTCCAAGTAAACTGCTAACCTTTACTTGAATAAACTGATGTATTGAACTCCATTGCTAATTATAAAGTATTTTTTCCACACCGCATATCCATACTTGTGGTTCTTCTTTGAATCCTCTCCAGTTTTTCAACATCTTTTTTTGAAGTGTGGACACCAGAACTGGATACAGTTTTTCCCATAATGGTCTCACCAATACCACATATTGGGATTACTACCTTTCTTATAAACTATCCTATTTATACATCCAGTGATCATGTTAGCTCATTTTGACACATTGCTATGTTAGGAATTCATGTTCAATTGATTACTGTGACCTCAAGTCCTCTTCAGTACTGCTTTCTAGAATACAGGCTGCCATCCTGTAAGCATGGCATGTAATCTGTGTCCCTAAGTGTATGACTTTGATTGTATTTAAAATGTAGTTTGATTGTATCCATCATAATGGTGATCCAAATCACTTGGTAATATGTTGTCCCCATTGGTATTTATCACGCCACCAATCTTTGTTTTATCTGCAAGCTTTACTGGCAATGAGTTTATATTTTCTTCCAGGTAATTGATAAAAACAGAGTAACATTGGGATGAGAACCAATCCCTGCAGGACCCCTGTAAGAACACTACCACTCATTCATGATCTTGAATTAGCAATTCTATTTTGAGATCTATCTGTTCATTTTTATTTTATTTAAAATGAGTCACTGATTTTTCTATAGCACTAATTTATTAAACAGAATGTGACACATTACAAAATCAGATTTCTATAAGGTGGTATAGTATAGTATTACTTGAAATGGTGAAATTAGTAAAATCTGAAAAAAGTTTGCTGTCTTGTGCCACTATTCTAAATTGTTTATCATCTGTCTTAAACGTATTTTAAGTTCTTGCATATTTATTTATTTACAGATGGTAATAGTGGCTGGAGATGTCCTGCTTGTCAAAATGCTTCAACACAAGTTCCTACTACTTATACCTGTTTTTGTGGTGAGTGTATTTCATATTTACAGTTGGTATTCCTTAATTAATAAGTTCTAATACTGTTGAAGAATCTTTCCTTACATCCCCAAAAGCGCTCTTTCATGGCTACTTTGTTAATGATATTGGAAGATAACCACCTGACTTGTGTGACATTTGATTCCTATATAAAAATTATGTATAACAAATATTTAGATAAATGTTAAAATAAAACCTTTATTAGGAATGTTTTGGAATCAGTATTGATATGAAGACATTTAGTAGGAAAAATATAATCTAGAAAACTGCTAGCATACCTTGTTCTAAGGTACAGGTAATTACAGCTATTGTAGGCCTTTCCCTACATATATTATATTGGTGCAACTTTTCTAACGTGTGAATTTAAACTAATATAGTTAAACCAATTCAGACTCCTGTTTGGACACTCTTATTTTGGTATAAGAGTGGCTTTTTATTGGTTTAGGTTAAGTTGATTGGAAATGGGATTAAATTAAACTGAAATAAGTGTTCACACAGGGGCTTGCACTAGTTTTAATTATGTCAGTTTAAGAAAAGATTTAAGTTAAACAGGTGCAACTTTCCTGTGTAGATCCAGAGCCTAGATCTCTACTTTACCATATGTAGGCTCATGCACAGAACAGTGCAGAATCATGAGATAAATGAATTAACTGCATACCTTTAGATGTCTTACCAGTATTCTGACCACTGATTCATATTTTTGAGACTTACACTAAATTTCCAAACTTCTGAGCAGCTTCAGTCAGCTTCCACTTCTTAAAATCAGCCTGTCTTGGAAAAGTTGCCTCCTATTTTCTAAAAAACTTGGAATATCACCTCACTAAAAGTGACACCTCAAAGTCCAAGATGGTCCCTCCCTCATCACTCTCAGTATGTTTACTTTAAAGTTCATTATTGTATTGAAGTATACAATGGGGCTGTTTCTGCATCTGATTTTTTGTTTTGTCTTGCTTTTTAGGTAAGGTAAACAACCCTGAATGGAATAGAAATGAAATTCCACATAGCTGTGGAGAGCTTTGTAGAAAAAGAAGACCAGGTCAGGACTGTCCCCACTCTTGTAATATGTAAGTAAGAGTGTTTCAGAATGTTTTGTACTGATCTACAAGCATTTGTGAAAGCTGTGGAAACAGATATTTGGGTATTTGTATTTTTCTTTCAATTTGTCGGTCACTTCTTAAAACCACGGTTTTGATGGCTATTTCATGAATGAACAAAAGATTTGTATGAAATTGATTATTATGGAATGTGGTTTTCTTTACCAGTATGGAAAAAGTTTCAGGCTTTCAGTGACTAATGCCAGGTACTATTTGTTAGACGTTTTTCAGGTTCCTTTAGGAAAGTATAAAAATTTAAACTTTTTTTCAATGTCTTTAATTCTGAGCATAAAATATATTACTTTTTATACATCACCGGATCAAGTATATTTTTCAGGAGAAGCGTGGAAATTAGTACAGTGGCACTTATTGTTCCTCTTCACTCTGTTTTATAGAGAGGGGAAATAATAAATGCATTTTCAGTTCTGATCTCATTGTAAAAGAAATAAAATTACAGTGTAACCAGATATAACAAATGTAGAAATTTTTAGAAATTTTAATCTTCATATAAAGGCTTGTGCTTATGGCTGAAAATTTTGGATTTTAAGTATAACAGCCCATCTTTCATAGAACTGATATGTTTTTTGTATTGGGAATGAAAAATAAAATCAAATTTTTAGGATTGGTTAGTTTTTGGGCCAGTCTACTGAAATAATATCTTTTAAATTTAGGTATTGCCACCAAGATCAAAGATTGTGCACCCTGTTTTATTAAAAAAAACAAACTACACTTAAAAATGTTGACCATTGTGTGCCCCTTTACTGTTGTAAAGATAAACGTGGTAGGTAAATCTATAACTTCCCCACTTTCTAAAACTGCTTTGAAAAAGGCATTTTCTAGCTTAGTAATACAATGATCAGTAGTAGCTGCAGGTTTGTTTCCCCTTAAAGAGAGGAAAGATGGTCAGTGGGTCAGGTGCTGGACTGGACATCAAGAGACCTAGGTTGTAGTCTCACCTTGGCCACTGACTTGCTGTGCGGCTTCTCAAACAGAAGTTATGGGCTTCATGCAGAATTTATTGTGTGGAGTTCTATGGCCTGTTATTCAGGAGGTCAAACTAGATCATAATGCTTCGTTCTGGCCTTAAAATGTATGAAAGTATCTATTGTCTCTTGCAAGTTAGTGTGCTATAGGGATATTGTCAAGTTGAATTAAATCTTTTTTTATATTGACTGACTTTAAAATGTTCTCCCAGAAAAACCCTTAAATAGTATTTCCTAAAACTTCTTTTTTAAAAGGTAAGGATATTTAAAAGGGTCATTTGGGCAGGCCCAGAATGCCTGCTGCTTTTTTAGTTTCAGCTTTGCTGCTTCTGCTACTAGTAAATCTGCTCTGGCTGAGCCCAAGGAAAGGCATGCACCATCATCAAAACAGTCATATTGCTACATTTAGCAGCATCTTATGAATAAAGTAAATACGTTGATTAAATACATTTTTCTTTAGTCTGTCTTAGTTGTGGTAATCTTAAGGGTTACTTATAACAATAGTGAGTGCAAAACATCAGATGGAAATGTAATTTTCCAAATGCATGATATCCCTTTAAGTGACCTTGCAAGTAAAACTAAAATAAATCTCAAATAACATCAAGAACTAAAAATACATTAAATATTTCTGTTATATATAACATTATTATGTTCATAGTTTGCTTGTATTTATTTGAGAACACATGGCTAAAACTCCTCCCCATCCCCCAATATCCATATATGTCAATACAGCTGTAATATGAGTTCTTCTCAGAAGATGGAAAGGAAACCAGTTAAAAGCATTGTGGTATTTCTGTATAATGGGAACTGATCCAGCTTGAACACATTAGTTTCAAAAACTTTCAGAGAAACACATAATGGGGAAGAAGAGAATAAAACCAAATGTGCACCCAGTGTCGCCTCAAATATTTAAAACTTGTTAGTGGTTGTCTGTCTAATATTGTTTATCTTGTCTTTTTAGATTGTAAATTTCTGGGTCAAGGATTTTTCTTTCTACGTGTTTGTATGGTTCCTGGCACAGTGGATCCCTAATCCTTATTCGGGCATTTAAAGTAGAAGTAATACATAATAAAAACAAGGAAAATTAATATATTTTTATATAGAAATGCAAACTAAGTAGCTTTGTTTAGGTTTTCATTATTAAATCAAATATCTTCCCCACCTTTTTAGCAGTGTATACCTAGTTTTGTACAAATTCATACATTTGTAAGACCAGAAGGGACCATTATGATCATCTAGCCTGACTTGCTGCATAGTACAGGTGATATGAATTACTGGGTGGAATTCTGCATCAAGCTCATATCCTGTAGTTGAGGGACACCATGTAGTGTGGACACCGGGACTGGACATATCATTACAGTAATGGTCTCACCACAGTTGTGTGTACAGAGGTAGTATCCTCACTCTACTTCTTGATATTTCCCCTTCTTTATACATCCAAGGATTGTATTTAGCTCTCTTTAGCATTGCAGTGGGGAGTGCATGTTCAGTGGGTTATTTACCATAACCCTTAAATCACTTTTGAGTCCCTGCTTTCCAGGATACAGTTACCAATCTAATAAGTGTGACTGCACTCTTTGTTCTTCACTGTATAGGGCCTTGTATTTTGGTGTATTAAAATACATGTTCCTTAAATGAACCCAATTTACCAAATAATGCAGGCTGCTTTAAGCCTTTTCTACATCTTTGTTGACAATTTTTTTTTTTTAACATCTCACCTAGTACTGAACTTCTGTCATCTCTAGGATTTCTTTTATTCTTGATTTTTTTATATTTTTATATACAGTAACTCCTCACTTAATATCGTCCCGGTTAACGTTGTTTCTTTGTTATGTCGCTGATCTATTAGAGAACACTCTCGTTTAAAGTTGCTCAATGCTCCCTTATAACGTTGTTTGTCCACTGCTTGCAGGAAGAGCAGCCCGTTGGAGCCAGCTGGTGGGGGCTTGGAACCAGGGTGGACTGGCAGCCCCCCATCAGCTCCACTAAGTTCTCTGTGCGGCAGCCACCCAGCAGGCTATCAATTCCCGGGCAGTTCAGGTGTCCCTCCCCCCACTGCCATGTCCTGCTCCTAGCCTCTGCCTTGGAACTTCTCCCAGGAGCCTCCTGCTTGCTGTGCAGGGGGCGGAGGGGTGCTGATGTCAGGGTGTCCCCCTCCCCGTACCTCATCGCCACAGTGTGTGTGGGGGGGAAGGACACGACAGGGCTCAGGACGGAGGGAGCTTGTGAGCAGCAGCTGCTGTCTCAAGTTGCTGATCTACTTAAAAAGGCAGTGTACTTAGAGTGGGGTCAGTTTACTTAAAGGGGCAATGCGCGTGTGTCTCACACACACACACACACACACACACACACACGGTGTGTGTCTCTGTCTGTCTCTCTCACTCTCACACACACGCGCATCCCCCTGGCATTGGGCCTGGTGATGTATTGCTTTTTAAATTATCAGTTTGTTTGAGCACCTTTTCTTAAGAACATAAGAAAGGCCGTACCGGGTCAGACCAAAGATCCACCTAGCCCAGTATCCTGTCTACTGACAGTGGCCAATTCCAGGTGCCCCAGAGGGAGTGAATCTAGCAGGCAATGATCAAGTGATCTCTCTCCTGCCATCCATCTCCACCCTCCATCTTATTATCTATCCCCTTTTTAATGATTCCTAACATCCTGTTTGCTTTTTTGACTGCCGCTGCACACTGCGTGGACATTTTCAGAGAGCTATCCACGATGACTCCAAGATCTTTTTCCTGACTTGTTGTAGCTAAATTAGCCCCCATCATAGTGTATGTATAGTTGGGGTTATTTTTTCCAATGTGCATTACTTTACATTTATCCACATTAAATTTCATTTGCCATTTTGTTGCCCAATCACTTAGTTTTGTGAGATCTTTTTGAAGTTCTTCACAGTCTGCTTTGGTCTTAACTATCTTTAGCAGTTTAGTATCATCGGCAAACTTTGCCACCTCACTGTTTACCCTTTTCTCCAGATCATTTTTGAATAAGTTGAATAGGATCGGTCCGAGGACTGACCCTTGGGGAACACCACTAGTTACCCCTCTCCATTCTGAGAATTTACCATTAATTCCTACCCTTTGTTCCCTGTCTTTTAACCAGTTCTCAGTCCATGAAAGGACCTTCCCTTTTATCCCATGGCAGCTTAATTTATGTAAGAACCTTTGGTGAGGGACTTTGTGAAAGGCTTTCTGGAAATCTAAGTACACTATGTCCACTGGATCCCCCTTGTCCACATGTTTGTTGACCCCTTCAAAGAACTCTAATAGATTAGTAAGACATGATATCCCTTTACAGAAACCATGTTGACTTTTGCCCAACAATTTATGTTCTTCTATGTGTCTGAAAATTTTATTCTTTACTATTGTTTCAACTAATTTGCCTGGTACAGACGTTAGACTTACCGGTCTGTAATTGCCGGGATCACCTCTAGAGCCCTTTTTAAATATTGGCGTTACATTACCTAACTTCCAGTCATTGGGTACAGAAGCAGATTTAAAGGACAGGTTACAAACCTTAGTTAACAGTTCCGCAACTTCACATTTGAGTTCTTTCAGAACTCTTGGGTGAATGCCATCTGGTCCCTGTGACTTGTTAAGTTTATCAATTAATTCCAAAACCTCCTCTCGTGACACTTCAATCTGTGACAGTTCCTCAGATTTGTCACCTACAAAAGCCAGCTCAGGTTTGGGAATCTCCCTAACATCCTCAGCCGTGAAGACTGAAGCAAAGAATCCATTTAGTTTCTCCGCAATGACTTTATCGTCTTTAAGCGCTCCTTTTGTATCTTGATCATCAAGGGTCCCCACTGGTTGTTTAGCAGGCTTCCTGCTTCCGATGTACTTAAAAAACATTTTATTACCACCTTTGGAGTTTTTGGCTAGCCGTTCTTCAAACTCCTCTTTGGCTTTTCTTAAGATGATGTTAAAAAAAATTAGTGAACAGAGTTTGAGCGTAGAAGTTTCTTGTTATCAGGGAATAACATACAGATTATCGAGGGTGCAAAGTTTGGTTTAAGATAAGGTGGCATGAGGAATACATAATCTGCAATATCCCCGATTGTGGTATTACATTCTTGCACTTAATTTGGCAGTGTTTACGCTCCTTTCTATTTGCCTCACTAGGATTTGACTTCCACTTTTTAAAGGAAGTCTCTTTCTCTCTCACTGCTTCTTTTACATGGTTGTTAAGCCATGGTGGCTCTTTTTTAGATCTTTTACTGTGTTTCTTAATTTGGGGTATACATTGAAGTTGGGCCTCTATTATGGTGTCTTTAAAAGCGCCCATGCAGCTTGCAGGGATTTCACTTTAGTCACTGTACCGTTTAACTTCTGTTTAACTAACCCCCTCATTTTTGCATAGTTCCCCCTTTTGAAATTAAATGCCACAGTGTTGGGCTGTTGAGATGTTTTTCTCACCACTGGGATATTGAACGCTATTGTATTATGGTCACTATTTCCAAGCGGTCCTGCTATAGTTACCTCTTGGACCAGCTCCTGCGCTCCACTCAGGACTAAATCTAGAGTTGCCTCTCCCCTTGTGGGTTCCCATACCAGCTGCTCCATGAAGCAGTCATTTAAAGTATCAAGAAATTTTATCTCTGCATTTCGTCCTGAAGTGAAATGTTCCCAGTCAATGTGGGGATAATTGAAATCCCCCACTATTATTGAGTTCTTAATTTTGATAGCCTCTCTAATTTCCCTTAGCATTTCATCATCACTATCACCGTCCTGGTCAGGTGGTCGATAATAGATCCCTAATGTTATATTCTTATTAGAGCATGACCATAGAGATTCTATGGAACATGTGGATTTGCTTAAGTTTTTTACTTCATTTGATTGTACATTTTCTTTCACATATAGTGCCACTCTTCCCCCCCGCCCCCCCACCCCCCCCGCACGACCTGTTCTGTCCTTCCGATATATTTTGTACCCCGGAATGATTGTGTCCCATTGCTTGCTCTCAGTCCACCAGGTTTCTGTGATGCCTATTATAGCAATATCTTCCTTTATCACAAGGCACTCTAGTTCACCCATCTTATTATTTAGACTTCTAGCATTTGTGTACAAACACTTTAAAAACTTGTCACTGTTTATTTGTCTGCCCTTTTCTGATGTGTCAGATTCTTTTTTATGAAAGTGTTTATCATCTGATCTGGCCCCTACTTTATCCTCTTCCATCCTCTGCTCCTGACTATAACCTGGAGATTCTCTATCATTAGACTCTCCCCTAAGAGAAGTCTCTGTCTGATCCACATGCTCCTCTGCAGCAGTCGGCTTTCCCCCATCTCCTAGTTTACAAACTGCTCTACAACCTTTTTAATGCTTAGTGCCAGCAGTCTGGTTCCACTTTGGTTTAGGTGGAGCCCATCCTTCCTGTATAGGCTCCCCCCATTCCAGAAGTTTCCCCAGTTCCTAATTAATGTAGACCCCTCCTCTCTACACCATCGTCTCATCCACGCATTGAGACTCTGAAGCTCTGCCTGCCTACCTGGCCCTGCGCATGGAACTGGGAGCATTTCTGAGAATGCCACCATAGAGATCCTGGATTTCAGTCTCTTCCCTAGCAGCCTAAATTTGGCCTCCAGGACATCTCTCCTACCCTTCCCTATGTCATTGGTACCTACATGTACCACGACCACCGGCTCCTCCCCAGCACTACACATAAGTCTGTCTAGATGCCTCGAGAGATCTGCAATCTTCGCACCAGGCAGGCAAGTCACCATACGGTTCTCCCGGTCATCACAAACCCAGCTATCTACGTTTCTAATGATCGAATCTCCCAATACTAATACCTGCCTTTTCCTAGCAACCGGAGTTCCCTCCCCCGGAGAGGTAACCTCAGTGCGAGAGGCAACCCCAGCACCGTCTGGAAGGAGGGTCCCAACTATGGGAAGTTTTCCCTCTGCTCCTGTTGACTGCTCTGCTTCCCTGGGCCTTTCATCCTCCTCAACAGCGCAGGGGCTGTCTGACTGGAGGTGGGACAATTCCACAGTGTCCCGGAAAGCCTCATTAACATATCTTTCTGCCTTCCTTTGCTCCTCCAGTTCCGCCACCCTTGCCTCCAAAGTCCGTACGTGGTCTCTGAGGGCCAGGAGCTCCTTGCACCGAATGCACACATACGCCACCCACCCACAGGGCAGGTAATCATACATGATACACTCAGTGCAATAAACTGGATAGCCCCCACTCTGCAGCTGGGCTTCTGCCTGCATTGTCTCCTAGTTAATGAAGGGGTTGTTTAAAGCAAGAAGTTTTGAATGTAGTTTGGTTTATAGGTTTTAAGGGGAAAAAAGGGTATAAGATAGAACCGGCAAGGGACACGTGCTCCCTTCCCGCTCCCCTTCGAAACTCCCTGTTAGCAGCCCCTGGTCGCAGAAGCTCCCTGGTCGCTTGTGCTCTGCTTTATAAAGCCCTGACCTGGGTGAATGCCCCGCCCACTGATTAAGGCTCAGCCAATTACCTCTCTTCTAACATAGTCTCTGCTGGCGCCTCTTCTTTATTACCAGAAAAGAGCATGTCTGAGATAGGTATCTGCCCAACCTCCTCTCCAGTGAAGAATGGTGCAAAAAAGTCATTTAGCTTCTCAGCAATGACCTTCTCTTTACCTGAGAATCTCAGCTTTCATTTTAAAAAGTAAATTTCTAATCCCCATGTTTGTAGAGGAGAGCATGAGAATAATTAGAATGATTTGGGACATGGAAAAACTCTCATACGAAGAGAGTGAAAGGATTTGGGATTGTTTACCTTAGAAAGGACACTAATAAGAGAGGACAAATGATAATATGTATAAAATAATAAATGATACAGAGAAGGTAGATCAGGATCTTCTGTTCTGTCCCTTTAAGATTAAGGGGACCTTTAATTAAATTAAAAGGTGGCAAATTCAAACCTGATTAAAGAAATACTTTTTTTACAGAGTACATTATTAGACTGTGGAACTTATTGCCATATGAAATTGTGAAGGCCAAGAAATTAACCATATAGATGTCCAATCTCATTTTGAATCTTGATAATTTCTTGATCTCCATCTCTAATACCCCTTTCTCTAATATCCCTCTGTCTCTAATATCCCTTCAAAAATGTCACCTTTCATTACAACTCTGTATATTCTTGTTAACCATATAAATATCCAGTCTTTTTGAATCTTGCTAACAAGGATATATAGAGTTGTTGTAATGAAAGGTAACATATTTTGGAAGGGATATTAGACCTCATGCTTCAAGATTTAAATCAATCTAACTATGAGATATTAGAATGAGAGCTAATGTCGGGGGTAGACTATCTAATTTCTGCCTCCTGGGAGGTTCTTACACCTTCCTCTAAGACATCTGGCACTTGCCACTGTCAGAGATGGTACTGGTCTAGGTGGACCTTGAGTCTGATCAATTGTGGCCATTTCTCTCTTTCCTAATGTAATCACATGATGCTAGTAGCTGGGGCTTTAGGATCTCGAGCTGGAAACACTGATTATTGTTCTTACCAGCTTTGCCTGTTACTTTGGGGGATGCTCATTTGTTAGGATTACTCTTTGGGTGGTGGGGGGTTCTGTACTTCTATCAATGTACTGGCTGTGTCACTTGTGTTCTCATATGGAGCTCTACTTCTCCCTGCTGCAAGTTCCCTCCCAATGGAGCTATCCTGCAGGAACTAGGTTCCCCAGGGCTGGGTTCTTCCAGCCCCAGAATCAGACAAACACACACATTAACAGACTGTGTCTGAGAGGACCTGGTTCATCAGCACTCCCAAGCTGACACCTTATATGTCCCTGGACTCAGTAGGCTGGTTTGAGCAGCACTTCCAAGCTGTCACCCTCATAGGCCCTGGGACTCACCAGCCTGGGTCAAACAGCACGTCCAAGCTATCACCCTCATATGCCATGGGTCCCGCACCAGAATAGAGCATGCCTGAGCAGGCTGGGTCGAGCAGCACCTTCAATCTGCCACCCTCATATGCCCCTGGACTCAGCAGACTCGGTCGAGCAGCACTTCTAAGATGCCACCCTCATATGTCCCAGGTTCAGCACGTCTCTAGCCCCACTTTCACGTTACAATTGTTGTGGTAGTAACCCCACAGGATTTTTGGGCGCTGCAGGGATCTTTTAGTTTAGGTACAAGGAGTGTTGCTGCAGAGCAAATGAGGAAACCAAACAACACCCACGATGCGGGGGGAGAGAGAGAGAAAGAAGCAACCAGCTTAATCATGAAAGTTATTTATTGCCAGGTAATAACCATAGGGGAGCCAAACAAACAAAACAGTTATAATAGTAAATCTAACTTAATTTGGATTATAAAAGTCAGGTGTACAAAATTGTAACTGATCACACAAGTCAGGGTCAGAAGGCTATACCGAGAGAGAGAGAGAGCTGGGTTCTTACCACTGTGTGAAGCTTGAATTGATCAGGGGTCCCAGGTGGTGGTGGTGGTAGCTGAGGGTCTGGAGTGCTGGAGACAGGCAGAGCCCGCAGCACGATCAGTCAGGAGAAGATGAAGTGCCAATGGAACTGATGTAGATTTTGGATCCAGGCATCAGAACACTTACTTGAGCATAGGTAGGGTTTTTTGTAGAGAAACAACAATGGTTCAAGATTTGTTTATGCGTAAACAAGGGAGTATACCAAAGTTGTTTTGTTCAGGCTCTACCATGGGAGCTGATCATTCCTGGTTTTGGGCGGTGTTCCTTGGAGGGAACTCACAATATAATTAGGAAGCTTCACTATTTTGGATACCAATAAAAGATTTATTACTAGAATTGATCTGATAATTACTGAGATGTGTGTGTGTAGGTTCATTAACATCTGGAGTGGAGATCCCCCATCATGCAGTGCTTCCCTGCTTTTCTGGTCCCAGAGTTCCATGTGGTTCTTGCCTTGGAACCTCTGTTCTCCATTCTGTATGCTAATCTTCATTCTGTATGTCCCATCTTCAATGCAAATAAGGCTAGGGCAGTTTCCTTAATCCTGTCATCCTTATTCCAGGGGTTTAGGTGCGTCTCCCATTGTCTTTTCATTGCTTTTTGTAAGTCTTTCTTCTGATGCAGATTTGGTTCAAGCAGAGAGGCTGGGGGTAGGGGAGGTCTTTAATGAGTCAGACATGCTGGATACTGTGCCCTGGTTCCCCAAGAACACAGGTAACATTCTAGGAAATCCTTTAAATATTGCTCCCTCATCTATTTGGCCTAGTCTGTCTTTTACTGTGTTGTAACCAGGTATTATGGTATCCCACTGATTTTTGTCATGTCAGCGTATTTCCACATATAATTTGCCAGTGTAAGATATTCTTGTTCTTTTAATTTTTGCTTTAGAGTCTCATGTTTGTGAACAGAAATTTGTCTATCATTTTTATTTTTATTTTTTTTACCAAGCACCTGTTTTAACTGCCTAATCTGACAGCTTGATGATTTTACTGAAATTTCATGTGTTCTTGTCCTGTCCTTATCCTCTAGTTCAATTGTAATTTTGCTTCCTATTCTTTACTGGATATACAGATGCAATTGTCCATCGATGTGTTCCTTAACTCCTGTCAGCTTTCCCCCACCTCTTAATTTAAACACTCCTCCAATATCTTATTTTACATGCTCGCAATGTGGTTTCATTTTAATTAAAGTGGAGCCTCCATCCCTTCTGTATAGGCTTCCCCTTCCACAAAATCTTCCCAAGTGCCTCGTAAACTTAAACTTGTCCTCTTTTACACTATCTTGTCAACCATGCATTGAGACCCTAAAGTTCTCTGTACCTAGTTGGAACCAGGCATGGACTTGAAAGCATTTCAGGGAAGGTTTCTACAGAGGCCTTGAATGTAAACTGTCTTCCTAGTAGTCTAAATTTAACTTCCAGGATCTTTCTCCTGCATGGTTGGTACCAGTGTGTAACATGACCATAGACTTCTCCACAGCAATCATCAGAAGTCCATGTAGGTTTCTTGTGATGTCCACAGCCTTTTCACAGGCAGGCAAGTTTCCAAACTGTTTTCTCAGTCACCTTATACCCAATATATTCCTATATCCCCTATTACCATAGCCTTTCTTAGTCTCCCAAGAGTTTCTCCTCCCCTGGAGAGCAGTGACCTTGGTGCATGAGGAATTGTCAGTCTAAGTGGGTTCCAGTTAAGGGTGAGTGTTTAAGAGTCTAATTGCTAATCAAAAACATATATGTGCATTGGAGATCAGTTAATGTCACTGAGACATTGAGCTTTTGCATTTCCTTACCTTTGTGATTTTAATTTCTAATTCTAACATTGTATTGTTATAAAACAAACAAAAAGGTTAGTTATGACTGTTTTTAAAATATGCCATGTGACTAAATTTTTCCTATTATCTGATGTTTTAAGTTGTTATACTTTTCTCTGAATACATTAGAAAAATGCTTGCTAAAGATTGCAACATGTTTTTAAAATTTAAATATAAAAGTTATCTTCAATGTTGATATTGACATAGTGTTACTATTCAAGGTTGTCATTGTTACTGATGACATACAATGGTTAGCAAGGGAGTTAACGTTGACACAGTGTTGCTGAGGCCACAAGCTATAATTATAGCATTAGCATTATCTCTACAATGGCAGAGGGATTAGGAGGACATGGTTCATCGGATATACTAGAGAACTTTAGAAGACCATGAGGTAACCCACCCTAACAGAGTGTAGTTTTTAGTGACTTTTAGGGACTAGACCACAATTAGTAGCTTGAGTTTGCACCTGGTTCTGTAGCTCAAGCACTAGAGATTCATGCTTTTAGATTGCGAGATCCCTGCTTCAATCCCCACAGACACAGGTAGGCTTGGCTGAATTTGATTTTTTGTTTTTAAGCATTTTTTATTTTTATTAATTTTAAATTGTCACGGTTGTGCAAAATTATGGGTTTTAAAGCATTCTATTTTTTATTTTTATTTTATTTAAATTTTCACCATTGCAGGAAATTATGGGAGGGTCAGACAATGGGGGATGGGTCAACAATAATTATTTAATGACAGTAGGTGTTGAAATTCAAACACAAATTGTCACAATCACATGTCAACATATATACAATAAATATTAAAGTTCTCAAGCAACATTTTTTTACTGTAAATGTCTCAGTAAATTTCAATTATGATGGAAATATTTTTTCATCAGTTTGTGTGAGTACAGTGAAGTCAATATTTACTGAAATTTACAGATAAAAATCTAATTCTTTCAAGCCTGCTTATAGGATTTAAAGTGCTATGGACATCTGGAGTTCAGAATGAGAGAGGTTCCCTGTCAAAGTGAGTGTACAATCTACAATGACACAGCATGGCTTTTTGTCCTCCTCTAGTAACTTGCTATTGTGTAATGATGCCCCTAGTCAGGACATCTGTACAAAAAGAGCCCTGGACTTCTGGATTTAAAAGAATCCGCTACTACTCTTTAAGCTAAATGATAGAGCCTTTAAGTTAAAGACAGATTTCACAAACGGTATGCCTACATTCCAATCAAAGGTGTGATTGCAGCTTGTGTAGGCATAGCCACACAAGCTTTAATCTAGCTAGCACAGCTAAAAATAGCAGTGATGCCATGGTGGCAAGAGCTTAATTGCGTGCTAGGAACGTGAGAATATACCCAGGGTCCCAGGTGGGCTTGTACAGCCTGTGCTGCAGCTTGTGCTGCCATGGTTTCACTGCTATTTTTATCCATGCTATGAGTGAGTTAGATTAAAGCTAGACGAGGTATTTTTATACAGTCTGAAATCACCTCTCCCCTTCAATTCCACTGTACATGTTACCCATGCCTGCTTGGGTGTGGCACTCTGTCCCTTCTAGTGGTACCTAGCCCAGCTAGAGATTGTTGAGTCTGCTACAGCCTTAGCTAATAGCCATCTGGCTTTTAACTCATGCAGTAGAGGCTCATACACTAAGCTTCAGAGATTCCAGGTTCAATCCTGCCCGCCGATGGTCTGTTGGCATTACACACATACCCAGAGATAAATGTTAGTGTGAGTTAAAAACAACTGTGGCGTCTGGAAAAAAAATGTTGTTAATATATATGCCAAATGCCTAAAAAGTTTAGAGGGTTAGTGTCACAGAAGAGCAGGTTTGAAGATTTGAAAGGTAGGCGCATCTTTTGTTAGAGTCCAGGAGTGTATCATCAACAACGTTGTTTGTAATTGATGTGAAGGTGGCAAAGAATACTGGAGACCTTGCCCTTAACTTATTTCCATGCTCTCAAGGATTTGGGTGAGTGGTGTAGCTCCTGAATTGTCACTAAGTTTTTGTTAGTATAAATATAACTTTGTAAAACACTTTAGGAAAAAATATTAATATACAAATGTTCTGATAATGTACTGTTGTGTTTTAAATTGACAAGCCTTTTATAATGCCACAGACTGTAGAAACTTTTTCTCTGACTAGTGAAACAAGTTTAAAAATAAAGATACCATATCTTTTTTGTGACTTATTAAAATGTTTTCATTTTTAAGCCTCTGCCATCCAGGTCCTTGCCCATCATGCCCTGCCTTTATGACAAAAACATGTGAATGTGGGCGAACAAGGTGAGATTATTTTGATTATTTTTTTTACAAACAAAAATAGGAAATTTTATAAATACGGGTTGTAATAAATTTCCATTCTTTGAGGTATACTTCCAGTCTGTGTATTGGGAATGTCAAAAGCAATTTCTGCAAACTTCGCTGAAAACTAGACACAATATATTTGAAATCTACTCTGTTCCTTAAAAAAAAATCTAAATAGGGACAGATGTAATATATGAAATAGTCATCCTGGTAATTTGTCATTTTTACAATTATATTTTCATATTTTTTAATTCTTTCCTTTTTTTGTATGAGATCCACAAACAGGGAATTGAAACTGATATATACAAAAAAAAAATCTAATTGTTATAGTATTCTTAAATGTTATTTGTAATAGGTAAATGATAGCGATAATTTTTAGTTGATGTAAACATGTTGCTCTAAACCAGGGGTTCTCAAACTTCATTGCACTGTGACCCCCTTCTGACAACAAAAATTACTACATGACCCCCAGGAGGGGGGACCGAAGCCAGAGCCCACCTGAGTCCTGCTGCCCTGGGTGGGTCGGGGGGAGCTAAAGCCTGAGCCCCACTACCCTGGAGGGGCAAAGCTGAAGCCCAAGGATTTCAGCTCCAGGCAGGGGGGACTGTAACCTGAGCCCCACTGCCCAGGGCTGAAGCCCTCAGGCTTCGGTCCCAGGTGGTGGGGTTTGGACTTGGGCTTCCGCCTTGAGCCCTGACAAATCTAAGCCAGCCCAGGCAACCCCATTCAAACAGGGTCACAATCCACTTTGGGGTTCTGACCCACAGTTTGAGAACCACTGCTCTAAACCCTGTAAACAAGTCTTTAAAATTCCAGTAGAGGCAAAAAATGTATTGCCAATTTTTAAAAATTCAATTAGTGCCATATTTTAACAAAATCGCATTACTAAGATCTTGTCTCTGGGTGAGAAACAAAATTTATACAAGAGTTTTTAGGATTTTTTTTTTAAAGTTTGTGTTTGTGAAATAAGAATTAGACAGATGTTAATATATACTCTGGCATTTCAGTAGTAGTGTAAAAATTATAATGAAGCCTAAATCTTGGTTCTGTAGTTAGTTCATGACTGAAAGTCCTGTAGCTTTAGAATTCCAGTGGGCACTATATATCTTCAGAGCAAGTACAACAACCTTCTATTGTGTCTAACGTTTTTCACCGCTAACGTTAGGTGAATGCCCTTTCACAGCTGCTGCCACTGTGAAAAGTGGATCTGTTGGTTCAGCCATACCTCTACTAACCTTGATTTTTACTATTGACTTTTCAAAGACTCCAGTTCTGACGGTGTTTACTAATACAGACCTCTGAATCCCTGCCTCAGCTTTATCTCATGCAATCTGATGACTATTACCTCACAACTTTGTATTGGTGACACAGACACTTCATCTCTAGCTGGTCAAATCACTATCCTGGCACAAAGCCTGTCTCCTATGCTTCAAATATGCATGGCAGCTCTTGCTCCAAATCTGTCAGGAGCTGGTGCTGACAGTTTCAGTGCAACCAAATGGACATCTATTCAAATTCTGTCACACCTCTGCTGTCAGTCTCAATCTACTATATGAAATTATAGGGATGTTTCATCAGCATGTTTAGTTAATTTGATGACCCAGATCAGCTGGAGGATTATTGTGACACAACCCATACCTCCATACGGACTAATGAGAACAAAGCCCTGTCTTCAATGAGGTTGCTCAGTAAAGAGAAGGTTGAGTGGTGACTTGATAATACAATCTGTAAGTACTTACTTGGGGAACAAATATTTAATAATGGGCCTTTCAGTCTAACAGAGAAAGGTATAACATGATCCAACTGAAGCTAGACAAATTCAGACTGAAAATGGGGCATAAATTTTTAACAGTGAAGGTAGTTAATCACTGGAGCAATTTAGCAAGGGTTGTGGTAGATTCTCAATCACTGACCATTTTTAAATCAATTTCAGTTGCTTTTCTAAAAGATATGCCCTGGGAGTTATTTTGGAGAATCTATAGCCTGATTATCACAATGATCCCTTTTGGCCTTGGAATCTATGAACATGATTTCCCCCCCCCCCCCCCCCCCCACTGTGAATGGACTAGATACACTAGGATAATCCTATTTACATTTGAAACCACTAAGGACTCAAGGTAAAAATTATGGAATATCTTGACCTATCTTTTTGTGGCTGGGGTGATAGTATTCATCTCATTCCAGCACATCATTGACTGGCTGAAGGATGTGTACTATCCTGACAGTACCTAAAGTAACTTATACCCAAAGAAACATCTCCTTGCATCTTCCACATGGAAGTTTAATAGATGTCAGACAGAAAGGACCACTAAGACCATTTACTTCCTGAAGCATTTAAAAATGCTTCCTATGCTTCCTTATTGTTAACCACAAAACTCTAACCAAAATGGCCATAGGTACTTCACTGATAGCATTTAAAATCCCCTTATTAATTGCCTAAATTTCTTAAATTCAAACATGTTATTGCCATGAGCCTCCCCCTTTTTCCATTTGTTCTAGATTGGTTTCCTCATTTTTTTTTTTTAATTGCTGCTTTCACATTTCCAAATTGGTTTTGTATTAGCATTTTTCCACTACAGATTTATGGCTTTGGGACATTTAATAAGGTGTTCTGAAAGAATTCCAAACTTTTATTCATATGTCTATTAACATTTTTGTGTTTGCAATTAATTTTGTTCATAATTATATTTTAGCTTTTAGCTTTCAAACCCTTTGAAGCATTCTCCTTGTTTGTAGGTATAATATCGTTATTACTCTGTGGGACTGCATTGTGTTTTCACAAAGCAGATGTAATAAGGTCCTGATCACTTGTGTCACCCTGCCTGGAGGGGCTCATGACTGTGAGTGCCTGCCTCAGTGCAGACTGTCAAAAAAGGGCAGACACCCCAAACTGTTGATGTTCTGTAATTAGATTTCACCAAACCAGTAACAAATGTGAACTCCTGGATCATTATAACAATCTTAACATGGATACTATCTAAAGGTTTATTAACTAGGAAAAAAGGAATAAGAGAATTATTTACAAGTTAAAGCAAGCCACCATACACACACACGAGTTATTATCCAACTCCTCAGAGTGACAGAGTTGTAGTGATCTGTCAATTCAAAGTGTCTTTCAGAGCAGATCCAGGAGGCTCTTGGGGATCTCTGGCTTCAGTTTAGAGTCTTTGTCTGTCTCTCTCTCTCTCTCTCTTCCCCCCCCCCCCCCCCCAAGTTCAAATAGACAAAAAGATGCAATATCTTCTTGTCAGGGATTTTTATTCCCTTCACCCAGAGTTCAAGATGATGGGACGAGTTCACATGCATATCTCCTCTTTATGCGTGTGGGGGGAGCAATCAAAAAAGTATTTGTCCTCTCATGTTCCACAGTGGTTTGTCCTGGGGTCTGTGGGGCAGTTGATAACACCTCTTGTGACAAACTAGTATTTCAAACTTGGTAATGTTTCTCACCTGACTGGTGGGTGGAGGAGATGGGGTTTACAGTTACAGAGCAAACATTTCAATATTACCTTATAACATGGGATATAGACATTATAGGTGAGATTTCTATATGTAGCAACATACAAGCATTTCATAGAGTCTAAACACTAAATATATTCTTATAAGACTAATACCTATTTTGAACAAAACTAACATATAGCTGACCTGGTCTGCTCTCCAGCTACAAGGTTGTCAGTTCTTAGCTAATGCCTGCAGCCTGGGCAAGAGCTGGCATCTGGCCTGAAAGCATCACAACTTGCACTAGGCAGCCACCAAATTTTAGTTCAGTGACCATTTCTCTCGATCAGAATGAGGTCTGGTATTGAATTGCCCCCTGTTGAGAGGATTTTTTTTTCTTAAATTATCTATGATTTGTAGAAACTCCAGGTTGAAGTCCTCTGGTTTTTCTTTGTCTGGTGGTAGTGGTGCCATGTCGAAGGGCAGCATCCATAGACTGTTTTTCCAAGTGCTGGGTGGATAGGAAGATGCATAAGTACTTTTAGCAAACTACCTGTAATATAAATGAATGAGTTCTGTGTAATCAAATACCTGCTCATGCTCTTTATATTAAAAAAACAAAACAAAACAAAAAAAACTTTTCCATCCTAGAAGAAACATGCAGATTTTTAAAAACCCCATCTGTGAAAATTTGGAGCTAGTTCAGCACTAAGTGCAAATACACTTTTTAAAGAATGTGGTGCTCCAGCAAGCACAATTGCCTCCATGGTAGATGCTGCAGATGTAGATGGCTGACCGTGCCTGATCTTTGGAAAAAGCCTGAGAACCTAATGTATAAAGATGGGAAGCTTTGGGGGGAGATGGTACCTGATCTTATTAAGGAAAACAATGTCACATTTCAATCATCCCTTTACTTTTTTCTCTCATAGAGGGGAGAGGAAGACAACAGGCAACAAACCAGCCAATATTTATAGACATAAGTTCAAGAGTGCTCAGTATCTCCCCATTGGCCTATAATAATCTTGGATATATAGATGTTCAACATTGTTGAGCAAATAAGAATTCCTGTTATAAATTGGGGGGCTCATCAGTTGGAAACAAAAGATTGAGAGAGACCTGGGTATATTAGTTTGGTTGCAGATGCTGAGCCATCAGCATGATGCAGCCATAAAAATGGCAAATGCAATCCTAGGGTGCATCAGATGAGGTATTTCTAAAGAATTATTACCTCATCTGGAATACTGTGTGTAATTCTGGGTTCCCATGTTCAAGAAAGATGAGAAGGGGAATGGAGAGCCTATCTTATCGGAGGAGACGAAAAGAGCTTGGCTTGTTTAGCCTAGCAAAATCGGGGGTGTATGATTACACCCTGATGCATTTATAGAGCATAAACACCAAGGTGGGAGAAGAGCTGTTTAAGCCAGTGGCAATTTGGTACAAGAAATAATGGGTATATACTGGTCATGAATAAATTTAGGCTGGAAATTAGAAGGCTTCTAACCATCAGAGGAGTGTGATTTTGGAACAGCCTTTCAAAAGGAGTAGTGGGGTGCAAAGCACTTAATTAGTTTTAAGGAGGAGCTTGATAATCCCATTCATAAACTTACATGAAGGGGTTACCTCTGATCATGGGGGACTGGACTTGGTGACCCAGGAAGTCTCTTCTAGTACTATGTTCCTGTGTCCAAAGCTACAAAATTCGTTTTTAAAGTCTTACCAAATTGTCCCACTTCAGATAGGTCTTGAATACTGCAGAATTTGGAGGCCGGGGGGAACTGCAGGAAATCCACTTCCTTCTCACAAAATGCTATTGAACCTATTCCACAGGGTGAAATATGGAAGGAATTTTATTCCAGCTTGGTACTAAAGGTTAGGAAGGATATGCTCAGTCCTGGATTTCATGATACCAGATCACTGTTTTTTGCACTATTTATGTCAGCATATATAGTCATGTAAAGTTTAGCATTCTCAGACTATCATCTCAGCATCCAGAACACGGGGTGCATATGCAAACATGATTTAAAAGTGGTTATTTTTGAGATGTAAAAAAAGATTTAAAACAGCTGCCATTCCGTGGATACAGTTATAGTTATGGTTTGAGATCAACTTGTTAGCAGGCTAATCTGGAAGAGGATGTGTAATTCACTCACATTTGCTATAGCGACATTAATTTCACTGGGAAGTTATAAACTGTATTGGAAATACTGTTTTACACTCAGAATTCCAGATCCATTTCATTTGTTTTCTGACATGCTGTACTCTTTCGGTTTTCAAGTTGTCCAGCCTGCAACTTGCTCCTGTGGTACTATACTTAGCCATTTTAAAAAAAAGATTATACACATGACCATTCATCTGGACATGGGCTATGGATTCAAGATGACTGAAAGAGTAAAGTCGGTTACCAAATTGTGCAAAAGCAGTGCATCTAGAATTCTGTAATCAGTGGATTTTACAACTAGGACACTATAATATTAGCATTACTAACCTTTGTATATATCCCAGACAAAAAGTTAAAGCTTAGAGAATGTATCTAATTTAAGAGTAACAAAAAATTAAAGATGTTGCCTGATAGATTGTGTATTAATTATATTGATTATTTAAGAATTTCTAGTTAACGCTCTGAAGTTTGATAGGTTCTTGTCCCAAGATCAGGCCTAGTATTAAAATTACTGTTCAGTTGGGAACCCTGATGTGCACAATTTCAACATTCACATGCAGGAAAACCCTTCTGGATTTGTAATAGCTTGATTAGTACAGTTCACAAAGTCACCAACATGCTAACCCAGCAAAGTTGTTGGAATGTACATCTGAACATCCATATACCTACACTATCTCTTCCAGAACAACCTGCAATGTTAGTCCCTATCTTTCTCATCACCATCACCAGTGCCGTAATCGTGGCACGTCCCAAGGGCTACAGCTCTCCCTCTCTAAGCACATAGACTGGTATACAACTTTTATAATATGTTATGCTGACACCACTATGCCTAATGCATATTCAGTAAGGGTTTCTCTACTCTTCCTTATTTGTATTTCTTCACCTTAATAATGCGGGGTGGCTCTATAGGGTACTATATTAATGATTTTAGCTTATTACCATATTTGTTAAGTCATTGTCAAGGCAAACTTGCAGTTAAGCATTTGCCAAAATTTAATCCTAAAATATCCAAGCCTAGTATCAGTTCAGTGTTCTTGCAGTTACCTGGTATCATTTTGTACGAACTTCCCCTGTAAACACACCTTTACCAGTTCCCTCAAAACTCAGAGTAACTGTCTGGTAACTTGCTCTTGCTTAGGCCATGGGCCTCAAAGTCTTATGCTAACTGCTCAAGCTAATGTCTTACAGGATGTAGACATGTAGGCTCATTGTTTTACTGCCTTAACTTATGCCTATTCTTTACTTAGCAAATACTTAGGCTACACAGGGATGTTGTAACTATCCCAAAACCAAGCATTATAAACTCAGCAAATTCAGAGTAAGGCCACACTTAAAAGAAATTCAAATATCTTAAGGTAATAAATCCACTGTTTTCCCCCCGGAATATCAAATCAAGTGCAAAATCATATTCTGCATTTTAAATGCTACATTACACTCAGTTAGTGTGACGTCAAACACTTTTCTTTATGTTGCGATGTAAGAAAAGTCTAAGGCCACAGCATTATTCCTGAACAGAAATATGTGTCTGTCATTAACCAATAGAACTTGTTTACTTTGAATGTTGCAGCATATATTGGAATATATATAAAATACGTGAAATACTTAAATCCAGCTAAAAGATACTATACTAACTACAGTATCATATTTATTTACAGTCATTCAGTTCGCTGCGGCCAATCCACCACAATTCATTGTTCTAATGTATGTGGGAATACTTTAAATTGTGGTAGGCATAACTGTGCCCAGGTGTGCCATGTGGGAAAATGTCATCCTTGCCAGCTTACAGTACAGCAAGGTAGGTATCAGACATGTGGAAATGTACTTAGAAATGTGGAAATGTATGTTCAGTAGAGTTGTTTTTCAGTTTCTTTAAGTTAGCTAACTGCTAGTAAACTAATAAATTAGAGTACAAAAGTGAACAAAATAACAGGTAATCTTTAAGGCCAAGATTTTTAAAAAATGACTGTTGAAGTTGCACTTACTTTAAAATGGGTCACTAGCCCTTATTCTTTATATGCAAGTACATCTTAAACCTTTTTATTTAGTAATTATTTCCTGAACACTGAAACAACTTAAAATTCATTCTAATATTTCCCAGGAACATGTCTCAGGTTTGTCTTTTTGCTGATGCAGCTATATAAAGAGTTTATTTGTTCCAGTAAAACCCAGAATTAGGCTCGGTTTTAATCTAAAATTTGGATAGTGCATAAAGTCTCTTCCAGTATAGTGGGAGTGGTGACTGCCATAGCTTTGTAACTGCTTTCAGTTGCTTATATCATCTTGAATTTCACCTTTTCGGATTAAATTTTTCAAGCTCAATCTTTGCCTGAAAGTAAATATTTTGGGGAAAGTTTAAGCAAAAAATGATTCAGCCACTTTTGAGAGTGGAAAAACAAAATTAAAAAACAAAACAAAAACACTGGAATATTATTTTGATTACTTTCAACAGTAAAAATGGTAGGAAGTTGAATTGTTGTATGGAAATAGCTCACATTAAAGAGAAATGCCTTTGTTCCATTGAAATTTGGTTTTGTGTTGATTAAGTTATAAGCCTTTTAAAAATTACAGTCTTGAAGATATGCAGTATGTTTTAAAGACTGGTTTTCCACTAAATTTGTAAAAAATGCACAGCCAAGGAAGGCAATTAGCACATGCACAGACTAGTTTTCTGTACAGCGAAAAGTGTACTGATGGGCACCATCAAAAGGTGGAAACAGAGCTGCTTTCATCCTCTTTAATATTGGCAGTAGGGAACTTTGCTTCAGTGCATCTTAAGAGCCCTACAGCTGGGGAAGTTCAGCCAGCCTGCCTTCTCCTGTTGTGGACTTCCAAAAGTATATGGACAAGAGTGGAGCAGGTAGAGCAGCCAGTGAGTGGCCAACAGCCAGTCTCCATTCAGCCCCTGCTTACATCATGGCAACTCCTGTTCCTTCTTAATATTGCAGTGAAGACAAAGGTGTGATGGTGAGTTTGGCCAGTTTTTCTTGCTGGCCCAAATTTTAGGGATGAGCGCAAATG